>NC_090450.1:63006461-64236846 GCF_031143425.1 Pleurodeles waltl
TCTCTAAAAATCCATCATGGCTGAATCTGATTTTTGGAGGTTACATCTGGCTAAGCCCACCCACTGGTGTGGCTAAAAATCATAAACACACCCCTCTCCTGCCCTCTCCTAATCTAATCAAGGGGGCACCTAGTTGTCTGGGGTTGCAGGATGTGGGGATGTTGCTGGGTGCTCCAAATGTCCTTCTCTGCCTTTGAAGACCAGTTTGGCAGCCCTCCCCCTTCCTGCCTCACCATCTGCTGAGGGGAGATTCTCTCCCACAGGCACATTCCTTTGTGTGAAGCCAGGCCACTTCACACCTCATCAAGGCAGCTTGGCTAAGCTGCTGCAGGCTGGCCAATCAGAGCACAGCAGCAAAAACAATGCAGGGCTGAAATTGGCAACTTTTTACCTGAACAAGTTATATTAAATCCCACAACTGGAAGTTGTGGGATTTATTACAACAATTAATTTGATACCAAATTCTTGGTATGCAACATTTAAGGAGACTTTAAAATTTAAAATAAAGTCTCCCCATTCTAGCCTATGAAGGCCATTTACTTCTATGAGGGAAAAACGAATTTGGCTGTTTTTACCTCACCAGGGCTTATAAATCTATTTTTATAAAGTCCCTGCTTATAGTTACATGGCACCCAGCCCTAGGGGCACATAGGGCACACCTTAGGGGTGACATATATGTAAAAATAAGGTAGTTTAAGACTTTGGAACTACTTTTAATTCCAAAGTCGAATTTGCATATAACTTTAATTTAAAAGCAGCCAGCAAGGCAGGCCTGCCTTTAAAATTACCCTGGGCACCTCAGCAGTGCACCTATGTGTGCACCACCTATGCTGTGGTCCCTAAACCTACATGCCCTACCATATACTAGGGACTTATAGGTAGGTTAACTTAGCCAATTATAATTAGCCTAATTTGCATATGCATTTTACACAAAGCACTGGCCCTGGGACTGGTAAGCAGTACCCAGGGCACAGCCAAGAGTCAGTAACCACCAGTACCTGTCCAAAAAGTGTGGGGGTGACCAGGGCAGAAAGGAGGACTTTCCTACACTCGCGAACATCTACGCCTTCCTCAACAAATCGATAGGCTCCATCAAGGCTCCAGAAATGGAAGGTGGAACCAGAATGATCTGTCACACCCAACGAATGCAGCGGGGCAGGAAACGTTACTCAAGGTTATCCATTAATGGTACTATACCCCTGCGAGGTGGCAAAATGGACGCCTGTTGGTGCAATTGGGACCAAACGGGCACCTTGACACACCTTCTTTGGAGATGCCCCAAACTTAAATGGTATTGAGAGGCTGTGCTCAGAGACACTAACAAGATTTTCCACACAAACATCCCAACTTTGTCCAGTTATATATTAATGGAACTACAGAATGCACTGACCTAGTCCCTCCACTCAATCAAAGAGACGGCCATCACACTGACACTATTTACAGTTATCAAAGCAATCACCTCATTTGGGGCACCAACTCCACACCTGACCCTGCAGATTGGCTACAGAAACTGTGGGATCTCATTTGAATGGAAAAGCTTGCAGCATCACTGGAAGCCAAGCTGCCACAATTCGACAAAATATGGGTGTATGCATTCACTACCTGGCACAAGAGTTTTGTAACTCACCTGCCTGACCTATCTCCATATTATTCAGCTCATACAGGGAGAACATATGGAAAACTCTCAGCAATGGGAGAACACAGACATAATTCGGATACCTCATATGCCCCTCTCCCACGATGCTGAGCCCAGTCAAGGAAAGATACCACAGAGATAGAGAGCCCCCTTTTTGTATGGACCACACCAAATTAATTCCCCTTCCCTTCCTTGCCAATCCTTTCCTGTATCTATCCCGCCCTGCAGCTTCACTCTACCCATGTATTCACCTTCCCCTATGTTATGCCTCAAAAATTGTTAGATATCGCCGTGAGTATGTATTGGCCAACAAAAACCCCAATAAAACAGAATTGAACCGTAAAAGTAACATAACTCATAGAGCTTTCATGCCTGAAGACTATGCACTTATCAAGAATACAATTATTAGTGTGGTCATATGAGTTGTGCTTCACAATCCCATTTGGCAAGTAGGAATGGTCTGCTTTGATACCAAGACAACTCATTCTTGATCTTCATGATTTCTAGGACTTTTAATTGAGGAAACACACACCACAGAAACGCCTCTTTCTGTAAGTTGCATAGGCTGAAGTTGGAGGGGGTCTGGTTTCTACTGATGATATTCTACAAGGGTCTTCTAGAAGCACTTGGAAGGCCTCACCAAGAGCATACCCAAGGTATTGATCCTAATATCAAAGATTGTTCCAAGGAACTACATCAATGACGTGTACTATGAAGCATGCTGTGGGATGTTGCTTAAGATATTGCTTAAGCAGTTTTACACTTAAGAACATTTTCAGAAGTTTAATTAGACTTCTGCCTTGCAAGTGATCACAAAGAGTCCATGCAACCAATCCATTTTTCACTGAGCCGAACCCCCTTTCCTGGCAAATTACAAAGGCATAAAAATCATACAATTAGAAATAGATCCTCATCAGCAACTGGTCCTCGGTCTCATTACCATAACAGTCTTGTAGGAGTCTTCAGTCATTTGGGGAAAAAATGCCCTATCTCCAGGAAGAAGAAATAGATGACAATCTGAGTAACAAGAAGATTCTTCTTTAGTTTAGAATGCTTGCCAACTCATATCCCCAATAAAGGTGACTCTTCTCATCACAGATGATTCAATAGTTAACCAGGCTTCTTTAATAGGTCAGATTTAAAATGTTTCTATTCCTCAAATAGAGTCAAGGTTTCTAAAACCAGTCTTACTTACCCTCTCCCTCCTCCCAGATCTCCATGCTAAGACGTGGAGGTCACATATGCTTAAAAACACCAATGAACAAATACGCAAAGCATTATTTTTGGTTTATTCTTTAAAAATTCATATCTTGACTTCTATTGGTTGAATTTGTGTTAGTTTGTCTTGTTTTACTCAGATAAGTAATCTCTGCATTTCTAATCCTGTGTGGAGTCTTTTTGTGGTGTTCTCATTGTGTTACATAAATACTGACCACATAGCCTCTTCAGATAAGCCTGGCTGCTCTGTGCCAAGCTGCCAGAGGGTGAGCACGGACATCATAACGAGTCTGGCAGTCTACTGACCTCCAGACTAGCGGTGGCCGTTGGATCGCTGACAATGCGGTGGTTCGAGTGCCTCATTATAACCGCAGTTGTTAGCCATCCCTGCGGTCGTGGTGGTCCTAATCCACCAGGGCAGTGCTGCAAGCAGCGCAGGCCTGGGATTATAACCCCCTTCTCCACTAGCGTTACAGCCATGAAAAGGCTGGCACACATGGAGTTCAGAGGGCCCCAGAGGGCCCCTGTTCTGCGCATGCACTTGGCATAGGCAGTGCAGTGCACCCCCCCGGCAAGCACTGTCACAATGTTCACTGTTTGCAGACAGTGAACATTATGACGGGTGCTGGTGCACCCTTCGCACTACAACATTGCCGCTGGCTTTATTACTAGCCGGAGTCAATGCTGTAGGTTGCTTCTCGCTGGGCAAGTGGGTGGAAACTGAGGTTCCGCCTGCTGACCCAGCAGGAAACTCGGAATGGGTCCAGAGAAGAGGCTGCCACACTGGCAGCCACCTCCCCATCGGAACTTCGGCGGACGGGCTTTTCGGTCCACCAAAGTCATAATGAGGCCCATAGTTCATATCTAGCTTATGCTGACTAGAATTGGTGGGCCCTGCTTGTACAGGATGCATACTTTGACTACCAGAAACGCAATTTCTAATAATGAATTGTACAACGTGCTATATTATTTTCCAGGATTAATCAGAACATATGAAACATCATTTTAACTTTCTAACATGGAACGTCACAAAATTCTGTTCCACCATCACCTACAAAAACAATCTCAAGAACCCAAAGAAACTCAGAACAAGACTACCATAGAAAGTTCAGACTGAAAACCAAACCGACAGGTAAATATTTTCCCATCTTACATACAACAAAACATTATTGAATTTCTCTTCTGCAGGTCAATTAGTTTAGGTTTAATCCTTCCAGCTATAAGTTTAAAACCATTAAAAAAATGTTCTTTTATTTTCTGGAGATGTTAAAAATGTTGGCCCTCATTCCGACCCTGGCGGTCATAGACCGCCAGGGTCGCGAATGACGGAAGCACCGCCAACAGGCTGCCGGTGCTTCATTCGTCATTCCGACCGCGGCGGTACAGCTGCGGTCGCCCAGCCGGGTCCGGCGGTTTCCCGCCGGATTTCCCCCGGCTGGGAGAATCCTCTGCCTTGGGGATTCTGACCCCCTTCCCGCCAGCCTGTTTCTGGCGGTTTTCACCGCCAGGAAGAGGCTGGCGGGAACGGGTGTCCTGGGGCCCCTGGGGGCCCCTGCACTGCCAATGCCACTGGCATGGGCAGTGCAGGGGCCGCCTAACATGGCCCCAGCCTGCTTTTCACTGTCTGCCTAGCAGACAGTGAAAAGCGCGACGGGTGCAATTGCACCCGTTGCACACCTGCAACACCGCCGGCTCCATTCGGAGCCGGCTTCAGTGTTGCAGGCCCCCTTCCCGCTGGGCCGGCGGGCGCTAACAATGTTAGTGCCCGCCGGCCCAGCGGGAAGGTTGTAATGGCACCAGCGGTCTTTTGACCGCGGTGCGGCCAAATGGCAGTTCCCGCCAGGCGGGTGGCAACCGCCACCCGCCGGGGTCAGAATGACCCCCTTTGTTTCTTGAAACAGGATTAAGAGCAACATGAATGACATTTTCAAACTATTTTTAAATTATACATTTTTTGGGTGTCAGAACTGGTCAAACATGGACGCTAAGTAAAAAACATCACAAATATTTTAACTTGTTAATATTTTTACTGTAGGTTAAAAAAGAAATATTTCATATATCATTGCTCTTCTTTGATGGTCTTCGGTTTCTGCCTTACAGACCCGATGTCAAATGTATTCTGGGCTTTAAAAAGCCACCCAAGCCTGCCTGGTTTGCTTGGCTTTAAATGGCTTTGTAAAGAAAAAGTAAAGCATGGAGGAGCATAGAACTGCCTTGCATTACTTAGTGTCTGGGAGGAGTTACACAGGCGTCCTGGTGCATCCAACCATTAATTTTGATGCAAACCTATATTTAATTAAGTCAGCAAGCATGGGTTTCAGACAAAATAGTGCATCTCCCAAGGCTGGCTTAACCAGAAGAACTATATGTATTTCTCCATGTTACTTCCTCTTTGCATGTGAGCTGCACACATAAAAATAGGAATAAGCCTCTCAGAAGTTATCCCTTACTTCACAAAAACTATTCTGACCACAAAGGAAAACCTTGTGCTGTGGAGCAAGGATGCCTGCTGGTGCTAGGCGGTCAGAGATGAGGCATCTTTACGAGTAAGCATAATTGCACCATTACTTAGTAGATATGGTGGATTTCTGCTCCCTCCCTTTGAGGTAATGCCGAACAGCAACTTTCTTTGTTGTGGTGCACTGCACCAAAATTCAGCAAATCCGGGCCCATGTCTTCTGCATGCCAAACATGCATGGTCAGTATAAGAAAAACAGGATTTATCGATGAAACCCGGAGCCCAAGAATCAGAAATTAACAGGCGCACCTCGAATTAAAGCCCAGCTTGTGACAATTTTTTTCAAATGTTTTTCTTTGCTTTTTTTCCACAAACAACTATAAATAGTGGCATCCTTACCCAGCCAGGGTGTAGGTTTCACGTTGTGTTAGCTGCCCACGCGCATCTTACCCATGGTGATAAATGTTCAGTCTGTCCCAGAATTACACAGGTACAGAAATAATCCTGAGATTTTTCATGTTTTAGTTCATTTGCAATGTACTCTCGTGCTTACATTCAGGACATTTTGTTTTGGTTTTTGTTTTTCAGTCCAAATGGCGCGTTTCTATTAGCTACACCACAAATATGTCTCTGGGCTACTTGAAACACATGTTTACGGACATGCTTCAGTTTAGTCAGCGCGACTGCACTTCTTATCACCCAGTCGTTGCTGTCTATCATTAGCTCTCTCAGCTGAAAAATATGATTTCCCCTCACATTTGCAGCAGGAAGCCATCATTTTTCCGCTGATGTGCGTCACTTTATTACATACCATTAGAATTTAAAATACGGCACTCAGACTAAAAAGTCAGGTCCCACGCTGGCCTTTATAAAGATATGCAATCACTTTGTGCTGGCAGAGAGACGATATGAGTTCATAAAATGTTGTTTTCAGGTGAAATAAAAGTGCAAAGTGCAAGCCAGACTGAGTCAGTCATTTGACTGGCAGAGAGCTTCATACTGGTTGTGTACAACTCGAGCTTACGTAAAGTAGGCCCCGGGTTCACTATGAATTGCTCTTTCAGTGCTCTCAGTTTATATCAACCGCATGTTACAAGAGAGCAATGGTGTACTGCAAATCCAACAGTATATTTCTGAATTAAATTGTCATTGAAGCTGTGCCAGGTACATACAACAAACATTGTAAAATAACTTAGGGCCTGATGCTGAAGGTATATCAACGCCTGCGAGCAGCAAAACATTACTGAACGCAAAATACCATTTTCCCTTTTACAAAAGCCTCAAAAAAGTCAGATTTTTTTTTATGTCTGAACCGCAAATTGAAGGGGGAATAAAAGAGGTGCCGTCTTCTGTGTGTGATTGGGAGAGGAATGAATCAATGGTTTAGGCCACAATTTTGGTTGTAAACCACTGACCAAATACCAGGCCAGGGGCCAGGTGTACGAAGCATTTTTTCTGGTCCCGTTCCGGTTCGAACGGAAAAATGTTTTTTACTATATACCAAAGCAAAATGTGACTCAGTAACTTGTTTACCGAATGGGGAGGGACGTGTTGAGGACGTCCCTTCCTAATACCGAATCGCAGTAGCATGTAGGAATGTTTTACGACCGTGAATGTGGTCGTAAAAAATTTGCAGTTTCCACCAGCAAGTTGGTAGTAACCCATTCCGGGGGGAGTGGATCTCTAGGGACCCCTTCCCCTTTGTGAATGGAAGCATAAATATTTTTTCAGAGCAGGTATTGGTCAGACGGACCACTGCCAACTCTGAAAAAATTTAAAGAAAACTTTTCATTTTTTTTGTTTGAAATGCATCCCTTTTTCTTTCAAGGAAAATGAACTGCATTTAAAAAAAAATGCTCTATTTAAAAGCAGGCCACCATCCCTGTGAGTGTGGCCATTCCCAATGCGGCTGCAAATTCCAACCTACCTCATGAAAATTATTGAGGTAGGTTTTGCAACCTCATTGGGAATCGCTAAATGTGTCCAAGGCACATTTATACATTTCATTTTTTGCGAGTCTCTAATTGTGACTCGCAAAAAGGCGCAATTAGAGACTGGCAAAATGAAATGGACATACATCTTGCCCCAGATGTACAAGGCATTTTCCAGTCGCAAACGGCCTGATTTTCAAATCGGGACTTACGTGACCAAAAATGCTTTTTATAAAGCAAAATGCAATTCTGTAACTTGTTACCAAATCTCAATTTGCATTTGTGATTCAGTATTTGGAAGGGGTGTGGTTTAAGCATCCTTTCCAAGTACCAAATCTGTATAGTATGTATTACTGTTTTGTGACTGAATTCCGGTCACAAAACAGTAATTCTTTACCACCATTTTGAAAGTGTTGGTAGCCCCTTTGCCAATGGGATCTCTTCCCCTTTCAGAATATTGAAAAAACATTTTTATATTTTCTTAGGAGCAGGGAGTGGTCCCACCAGGAGTGTGTTGTTAAAAGGAGCATGGGACTGTGCCCCACCCCTTTATTTACTCCTTTTTTTAAATTACATACATGGCTCCTACCTACTGCAGTAAATATTATTCAGATTAGTTTCTGACTCTCTCTGTGCAAGAGGTTTGGGCAATCACAGCGCTGACAGGCACATGGTCTTACTGCGCATGTGCCATGATGCAGGTTTTTCAGGGCTTTTGTGATTTCAGCCCTAGTTTGAATTGTCAGCTAATGCGTTATGTGTCCTACCATCAGTGACTGACTGTATCTTGGCCTCTTCAGGCTGCAGCCTGTGCTTCCCAAGAGTGTGTGTTGATCAACGAGGGTTCACCTTTCCCAGCTCGTCACAGCATTGGGTGGATCAGTAACCCTCTCTGACCCCACTCCTCTGTGACAAGTTGGGAGCAGGAGGGCAGTATTGGACGCCGGAGGTTAGATGGTGCTGGCAACAAGGGGGAGCACTAAGGATAGGGAGCAAACGAGGTTTGTTGAACGAGAGACACACTTCCAAGCAACACTATTGCAAGTTCAGCTCAGGTACATGCAGCGAGTCTGTCTCCAGTTCTATGTGCAAGGTGTGCTGCCTCCAAAAAAAGGTTTTTAAGTCATCCTGGGTGTTAGAAATGGGGTCTTTGGTTGGCAGTCAGGTTACCACCTGTCCAAGCAAGGACTCTCACTCTATTCAGGGTAGAAGAGAATCACCCTCAGCTAACCCCGGCTCACCCCCTTGGTAGTTTGGCACGAGCAGGCAGGCTTAACTTCAGAATGCTAGGTGTAAAGTATTTGTACCAACACACACAGTAACCTAAAGAAAACACTACAAAATGACACAACACAGGTTTAGAAAAATAGAGAATATTTATCTAAACAAAACAAGAACAAAACGACAAAAATCTACCATACACAAGTCAAGTTATCAGTAAAAATGCAAAAAAAAGGGGCTTCATGTAATTTAAAACACAATGATAATGCTGTTAGTATGAAAATTTACCTTGGACGTGTCAAAATAACCCTGCACAGGTGAGTGTGCGTCAAAAAGGGCTTGCGATGCATTGATATCACTCACGAGTGAGACCTTGCGTTGTTTCTCATTCAGTCGGGTCGGCGTGCGTCATTTCTTCTCTCCGCAGGAGAGCGATGCATCGATCCGGTCAGCACTCTCGGGTCCGGGCAGGCCTTGCGTCGTTTTTACACGCCTAGTGGTGCTTGTGTCAGAAATCCAGCCGCACGATGATCCGAAAACCATGCAGCGCGGGTTGCGATCTCACCGGTTACACTAGCGATGCAGAAGCGTTGTTTCTCCAGCCACAGGTGTCGCTCTTCCGGTCGCATTGCAGGCGAGCATTCATTTTCAGCCGCGAAGCCAGCGGCACATCGATTTTTCAGCACAGATCGGAGTCACGTCGATCTTTTCCCCGCACGGCAGTAGGTGTGTGGATTTCTCACTCTTGGTCTGCCAGCTTCTCCTTTTAGGGTCCCAGGAACTGGATGGGCACCACTTGGCAGAGTAGGAGTCTCGGCAGAGGTTCCAGGTGCTGGCAGAAATAAGTCTTTGCTGTCCCTGAGAATCAAACAACTGGAGGCAAGCTCTAAATCAAGCCATTGAAGAGTTCTTCACAAGAAGGAAGGCATCACAAAGTCCAGTCTTTGTCCTCTAGCACAGGCAGAAGCAGCAACTTCAGGGTAGCTCCACAAAGCACAGTCACAGGCAGGGTAGCTCTTCCACCTCAGCTCTTCAGCTCTTCTCCAGGCAGAGGTTCCTCTTGGTTTCCAGGAGTGTTCTAAAGTCTGTGGTTTTGGGTGCCCTTCTTATACCCATTTTGCCCTTTGAAGTAGGCCTCCTTCAAACAAAAGTCTCTTTTGTTTGTGAAATCCTGCCTTGCCCAGGCCAGGCCCCAGACAAACACCAGGGGGTTGGAGACTGCATTGTGTGAGGGCAGGCACAACCCTTTCAGGTGTGAGTGACTACTCCTCCGCCTCCCTCCTAGCACCGATATCTCATCAGGAAATGAAGACTACACCCCAGCCCCCTTTGTGTCACTGTCTAGTGAGAGGTGCAACCAGTTCAACTGTCAAACTGACCCAGACAGTGAATCCACAAACAGGCAGGGTCATAGAAATGGTTTAAGAAAGAAAATGCTCACTTTCTAAAAGTGGCATTTTTAAACACACAATCTTAAAATCAACTTTACTAAAAGATGAATTTTAAAATTGTGAGATCAGAGACCCCAAACTCCACAAATCTATCCACTCCCAAAGGGAACCTACACTTTAATCATATTTAAAGGTAGCCCCCATGTTAACCTATGAGAGGGACAGGCCTTGCAACAGTGAAAAACGAATTTAGCAGTATTTCACTGTCAGGACATATAAAACACATTACTATATGTCCTACCTTAACCATACGCTGCACCCTGCTGTTGGGGCTGCCTAGGGCCTACTTAGGGGTGTCTTACATGTAAGAAAAGGTAAGGTTTGGGCCTGGCAAGTGGATACACTTGCCAAGTCGAATTTACAGTTAAAAACTGCACACTGACACTGCAGTGGCAGGTCTGGGGCATGATAACAGAGCTACTTGTGTGGGTGGCACAACCAGTGCTGCAGGCCCACTAGTAGCATTTGATTTACAGGCCCTAGGCACCTCTACTGCACTTTACTAGGGATTTACTAGTAAATCAAATATGCCAATCATGGATAAACCAATTACATACACATTTTGTATAGGAGCACTTGCACTTTAACACTGGCTAGCAGTGGTAAAGTGCCCAGAGTAACAAAAACGGCAAAAACAAAGTCCAGCACACATCAACAACCTGGGAAACAGAGGCAAAACGTTAAAGGAGACCACGTCAAGGATGAAAAGTCTAACACTGGGGGTCAGACTAGTTTGAACCCAGGCAGCTATTGTATTTATTTTGCCTGCAGCCATAGACTGGGGGAAGGAGACCTTTTTCTGCTTGGCGACTTTTGGTGAGAACAGAACAGAACTGAAAGTGGAAATATTCCTCTGAAATTCTGTGAGTTACTCATATTTTTAAACAAGTTGAAAACTGTAAATGTGAGGCAGATCTGAAGGACCTTTAGTTCGTTTCAAATATGCCTCCTGTAGCAGTTGCCTAGTCAAAAATCTTTATGCCTGGATTAGTAATTTAGTAGTTTGTTAAATGTTGCCCGTTTTTCAGTCCCCACAAAAGTTTATTTCAAAAAGTTGGACTGTGGCCTCTTAATTATTTTACTTAAGAGACATTGTTCTTCACATATGTTTGTTTTAATACAGTACATAGTTAGATCAATGTACATATTGTTTGCTTTATTAAACCGGGTTTCTTTGATGACCAGAAACATTATACAAATTGTGAGACTCATTTAATTTAAGCATGGCTGCGAGTGCGCACGATGGCCTTGTACAGTAGAAGTACAACTACCAGATAACCCAATGCCTCCAAGAGTGCTGTGTTCAACTATTGACAACGTTTAACTTAGTAAAGCTCTGAGGGGTTGTTGGGTGCGGGTTGTCAATGTTAACTTTTATGGATCAACCTGAAGTGGATGCCTGTCTCTTACACATATTTATACATAACCCAGCTAAGCTCTACATCCCATAACAAGATACCTCCATCTCAGTAGTACTCAACTAGGACACAAGAACAATTCCAACACAGGATCAAAACAAACATAACACACTTCCAACCACATGCACTACTCAGTGTAGCATGTGTATGTTTTTTCATTATGTAGCCACTGCAAGGTAATGTCTCCAGTTGCACTCCTTCCCTGGAGTCCAGGTCTGAGAGCTCACAATGGTGATAAAAGCGTGAGGCTATATGTAAGGAGAGGGAAATGTGGAATGGAGACTGATGGAGGAATAAGGCAATATGCCTTGACAAAGAAACAAGAGGGAAACAAGAGGATAGCAAAAAATGGGAAAGAAGAAAAAACTGAAAAGAAGGCTGAGAATGGACCTAATAAAATAACTGAGAGGAAGTTTGAGATATCTGAGGGCCTGATAGGCAAAGTTGTACCTAGGCAATGGTTAAAGTAATTTGCTTGCTTTTCCTTTGCATTCTGGTAGTCAGAGCCAAATATCAGAATGCAAAGGAAACAGGATTGGATGAGCCACTTACTCATCACGTACAGTAATTTTAAAAATCTTCAGCAGAAGACAGGGCGATGGAGAGGGAGAAGGTTAGAGAGAAACGGAAGGAAATTGAAGTTAGAGGCAGCAAAAAGAAGGGAGGGAGGGTGTTGGAGATAAAGCAGGGCAAGGAGAGTAAACAAGGAATAAAGTGAGATGTAGAAAAAGAAGCAGTAACTGATACATAGAGGGAAGAGAGACAGAAAGGTAGAGGAAATGTATAGAAGACTACATGAGTTACAGCTGACAAAGGATAATGTGAAATCTCTTGGGAAAAGGATAGGAGCAATGAGGGAGGACATGGAAATGGCAAACACGAGGGATTAGATGGGAGATAATACAGATTGGGCAAACAAAGCTGATACTTTTGGGTCATGTTCCTGATTTATAAAACTCCCTAACTTAAAAAAATAAAAAAGTAAGGGAAAAGAAGGTTAAGGAGAAAGCAAAGGATATGGAGGATAAGGACATGGAATGGAATTAGCTAACTTGGTGTGACAGGGCACAGAAAGAGGAACAAAGTTATGAATGGAAGGAAGGAAACAGAAGGGCATAGAGGGCACAAAAGAAGGAATTTTATTTCTGAATTCTGTCTGCAAAATATTGTGCTACAGAAATATCTGAGCCAGGATATTAATGGCCAAAATATACTTCTGGTAAATATGTATAGGTAAGTGGGGGGCGTGGCTGGCAAGATGGCCGATCGGCAGCACTAGTCGAGTGCTCCCGATCCCAGCTCGCTAATCCTACTTCATCCTGACACCCTGGACCCCTGCGGACCTGGCAATTGAGCCCTGGAGCCTGAGGGAGCGGAGTAGCAGTCCGGGGGAGTTGGCTGGGGAGCGCGGCAGAAGGGCGCCTGACCCCAACATGGTGGCCGTGATCGCGGCAGCGATCTGAAACACGGCCAAATCGGCAGTGAGAGGCACTGGAGCGGCATGAATTTGGAGGCAGAGGTTCATGAAGGGGGGCCCTCGAGGTGAGGTGTTTGGTGCAGTTGACACTTCGGCTCCCCACTCAGGAGAGGAGGGGTAGTCCGGGGGAGTGGCAGAGGAGAGAATACGAGGTGCCGGACGCCGAGAATTAGCAGCCGGGGAACGCAGCAGAAGTCTGACCCCAAGATGGCAGCCGCGATCGCGTGAGCGATCTAAAACGTGGCAAAATCAGCAGTCAGAGGCACTGGAGCAGCGTGAATTTGGAGGCTCCTGTGGGGGGACCCCTTGAGGTGAAGTGTTGAGTGAGTGCAGTTGACGCCATGGCCCTCCCATCGCCCCCCCTCCTCCTCTGAGAGTGGATGCTGAGTTGGAGTTAGGCCTCCCTGTTGGATTGGAGGCCCGTGCAGTGATAGGGGCAGTGGTGGAGTGCAGTTGCTTGCCCCCTGCATGGAGCGCACAGGCCTTGAACGTTTGGGACTCATAGCTCCGCAGTGGGCATACATAGGCAGCTGGAGCTGTAGTTGGGCTGATTTTTGAGGAGACACTCCCGTACGATGGAGATTTGCTTGCGACCCTGGGTTGCCCGGCTCTGGAGTGCGTGACCAGAAAGCTGCGCACTGGATATGTCGGCTCGGGCACGACACTTGCCCTGCTTCTACATGGGCCGGCACCCCATTCCTGTAGGGGGTTAAGAGACTGAGCGGTGCTGGGTGGCAGGGAGATGGAGCTCGACTGCCCGCCTCGCACCTGAAAGAATTGAGCCTGGCATTTGGGGCCACATGTACAAAGCTTTTTGCATGGCGCAAACAGCGAATTTCGCTGTTTGCGCCATGCAAAAAGCACATTGCGATGCTCATTCCCATTTTGCAAGTCAGTAACCTAGTTACCGACTCGCAAAATTGGAGTGTGACTCACAAATAGGAAGGGGTGTTCCCCTTCCTATTTGCGATTCGCATCGCAATGCAGAATTGCTTTGTGACTACGATCGCGGTCGCAAATCAATTTGCAGTTACCACCAGTGTCGCACTGGTGGTAACCCTTTCACAAAAGGGAAGGGGTCCCCATGGGACCTGTTCCCCTTTGTGAAGGCCCTGAACCACATGGACCACTGCCTGCTCTGAAAAAATGAAACAAAAATGTTTCATTTTTCCGTTTGTATTGCAACTCGTTTTCCTTTAAGGAAAATGGGCTGCAATACAAAAACTGCTTTATTAAAAAGCAGTCACAGACATGGTAACCTGCTGCCTACAGCAGGCCACCATCCCTGTGAGTGCTGCGAATCGCAAGGGGGTCGCGAATTGCGACCCACCTCATTAATATTAATGAGGTGTGTCTTTGCGAACCCCTTGCGATTCGCAGATGGTGTCAGGGACAACATCCTGCATCCGGGTTTGCGACTTGCAAATTGCGAGTCGCTCAGACTCGCAATTTGCGATTCGCAAACTCGGAAGTTGCTACATCTGGCCCTTGGTGTGTTGCTTCATGACTGCTCCTTCAGCAGGTGGATGCCATGGGCAAGGATAGAACGCAAAAGGGTATGCAGCAAACTCAGATGGACCAATACACGGCGCAGGGTTAGGGTGCAAGTCTGCAAAAAGATCCCCCAAGCCCCTTGGAGAAGGGTGCGGAACCCACCAGGGCCCAGATCCTGGCTGCTATTGAGTCCTTGCGGCATGCCATGCAAACTCAGATTGCGGTGATGTTAATCTGCTCCGAACTGATCTAAGTGTGGTGGCGGAACACTCGGTGGCCACTGAGAAACAAGTGACATGCCTGCAGTCTGCGTTGGACACGCTGAAGGCCTCGGTGGCCATCCTTGAAGCTCAAATGCACAAACTGGAAGCGAGGGTCGAAGATGCGGAAGGAAGGGCGAGGCGGTGTAACCTCCGTATAGTGGGCTTCCCCGAAAAGGTGGAGGAAGCGAATGTTGAGGCTTTCTTGGAAGCCTGGATCTGTAAAACGTTGCCTGATGCACCCTTATCGGCTGTATTTGTGGTGGAACGTTAACACAGAGCCTTAGCAGCACCGCCACTGCCGCAAGCCCCCCGAGAACGATTTTAGCCAAGGTCCTTAACTATAGAGATGGGATGTAATTTTGCAGGAGGTACGCAAACATGGAGATCCTACATTTGAAAATCACATTATCCGCTTTTTTTTCCGTGACTACACCAGAATGGTGCAGCTCCAGAGACAATCCTTTATTGGTGTTAAACACAAGCTCAAAGAACTGGGCTATACCTATATGATGCTGTTTCCAGCTAAGTTGAAAGTTCTCCATGCAGGTCGCTCGCATTTTTTTTCAATCTCCTGAAGCGGCTTGGGACTGTTTGGAGCAGAACGATTTGGCGGGAACGCCAGACTTCCTAGTTGGAGAGAGTGAAAGGGGACCCTGAGGGACAGCAGAAGTGCATACTGCAGCCCACAGGCGCACCAGATGACATCGTGGTGGCCGGGGAGGCCAAGTGATTGTTCGTTCAGACGGTACCCTGACCCTTGAATGTCGGAGACCAGAGCGAGAGGAGGCTAAACTGTTGGTTCAAACTGTCACGTCAGAGGCGTCCTCTCGCTCCGAATCTCCCTGTGTTGTCGGCAGACTGTCTCCAGACATGAGCCCTGAGGTCACCTGAATGCTTCACTAGCTCTTAGGACATGGTTGGAGCCACTTAATTTGATTATGGATGATTCCTTGAGGTCTTCCTGCTGCTGTACCCTCCTTTCTCTCACTGGCCCTCCCCTCTCCTCCGGCTGCTGCCTTAGGATGAGTAGTGACGGGGGTCCGGGTTGATGATTGTTCCGGGAGTTGCTGTGGAGTGGCGGAACTGAGCTAACCCCCCCAGTTGTTGTTGTTGGTTATAATTGTGGGTACAGTGCATGTGCGGTCTGGACCTTAATCTAGCTATCGAGTGGGAACGGCGATTGCCTCCCACTTCTGGACTATAGAAGTGATAGCAGGGTACACACTCGATTGGGCAGACACTGGTTGTGGGAGTGGGAGGTGTTTACCCAAGGTGGGATGGGGAATTTGTTTGTGGGTTTTTGTTTGAATTGGAGTTCTGTATTTGACACTGTAAGCACTGTGAGTGTCCTTGTGCTTAGGGGCATCGACTGGCCTAGTTGGATTAAATTGTGAATGCTGTGTGTGGTTGAGAGGAGGCGGCCGGGGTGGACGGATTAGACTATGGTGGGTACCATGACACGCATAGTTACGTGGAACTTTAGAGGGTTAAACTCCTTTGTGAAGCGCTATAGAGTACATACATATCTTAGGCCACTTGACGTAAATATTGCGCTCCTGCAGGAGACTCACTTGGTTGAGAATGAAGTGCAGAAAGTGCAGAAAAAGTGGAGGGGGCAGCTATATTCAGCAACCTATTCCTCCTACGGTAGAGGGGTTTCTGTCTGGGTGGCCCCTGGGACTCCCTTTATGTTACATAGTCTAAAAGCAGATGCGCTGGGACGTCACATATTTTTACACGGCACACTGGATGGTCGTGAGATCTGTCTGAGTGTTTTTGTGTTACACACCCACCCATGGGGCTTACAGCCATCTAGATAGATTTCTCCTAGCCAATGGTGGCTCCCTGGACGTTCGCTGAGTTGTTTACCAGGCCTGGTTTTTGTCGGACCATGCCCCCCTCCTTCTGGAGTGTGCAACGCGCATATCCAGACCTGCGATTCCCCTGTGGCGATTGCGTCCAGACTTACTAGGCGATCCGGAATTTAAAAAAGATCTCCAGGATGTGCTATTTGGATACTTTAATGCAAATTGGGGCACGACAGGGACGCGAGGCTTATAATGGAAGGCACTGAAGGTAATTATTAAGGGGGAAAGCCTTAGAAAGCCTTAGTGAAACATATGGAATTAAGCAGTGCCTGGACTGGGAGCTCACGCATCAGGAGGAGGTGTTGGCTGCTCTACAGCGCCAAGTTGATAATGGCAAGGCTTCAGAGGCGGATTGTGGACTTATGGGATCAGACTAGAGAATTATGTCAGCCGGAACTATAGGCAGCGTCTATTCCGGGATGGAGACCGCTCTGGGTGTATGGGTGGCTCCTCCAGCGAGAGAGAGGCCCATCCTTATTATCCAGATGCTCTCCTGGGGAAAGGATTTTAGGGCAGTTGAGGGTGAATGTGCACCTGTGTGAGCACTTACGAGTTGTCTATGCCTCACCATGTAGAGTGGGCGAGACCCAGATTCAGAAATACCTGAATGGACTCCGGTTACCTTGCCTCACAGCAGCCCAGGTGGAAGAATTGGAGGGAGAGATTTCATTAGAAGACTTGGGAGAGGCGTTGAGTGGTATGGCGACCGGGAAAGCACCTGGTCCGGACGGGTTGCCAGTCAGATTTTACCGTGCATATTCTGCTGTGCTTCTTCCACGATTGTTGGAAAAACTCAATGGCGCATGGGTAGGGTCTGCTGCCAGAGCATATGCGAGAAGCACTGACAGTGATGCTGCCGAAGCCAGGAAAGGAGGTTGACGACCTGAGCTCGTATAGGTCGTTATCCATGCTGAATGTTGATGTTAAATTACTAGCTAAATTTTACCTTCTCGTTTAAGTCGGGTGGTGACGCGTCTAGTGCAGAGAGATCAATGTGGTTTTATGCCAGTGAGGGGGACTCACATGAACATACGGCGATTATCGCATATACTTCACGAGACTCAAGGTTCTATGTTTCCCGCAGCGCTAGTGGCACTGGACATGGAGAAAGCGTTCAACACCTTGTCCTGGGACTACCTCTGGGAGGTGATGCGCAGGATGGACATTGGTCCTGTCTTTTCATCCTGGGTGCGTCTTTTGTACGCTACGCCCTGGGCAAGAGTGTGTACGGGGGCGATTGTGTCAGACTCCTTTATTATCGAATGCGGCACAGGGCAGGGTTGCCCCCTGTCGCCGCTGTTGTTCGCGTTGGCCATGGAACCACTAGCTATTCAACTATAGACCAGCTTGGTTGGTTGAGGCATCTGTGTGGGGACGATAACGCACATAATTTCCTTGTATGCAGATGATGCTCTAGTGTACGTCACAGAACCTGAACAGGCGGTCCCCCTCTTTTTGGGAATGATAGATAATTTTAGGCAGGTGTCGGGCCGCCGTGTTAACAAACACAAAACGGTGTTGTTTCCGATGGTAGGTCTTTCGGGGATAGAGGCATCGGAGTTGCCCCAATTGGGCCTATCCTGGGAGACTGAGTCCTTTTCATATTTAGGCATCCGAGTTGCGCACTCACCGCAATTGCAATTCAATTTAAACATGGGAAGAGTACTGGAGGGACTCCGAGCCTCAGTTCAGTTTTGGACCTCTCTCCCACCATCAGTTATGGGCAGAATTGTGCTCCGTAAAATGATCTAGTTGTCTATATGTCATGCAGAATTCGCTCTGAGAGCTCCCTCTTTCGGTCTTCCGACAGCTTGATAAACTGCTCTTATCCCTAGTCTGGACAGGCAGAAGATGCTGAGTCCGCATGGGAGTTTTGAAATTGGACCTGGCTGATGGTGGCTTGGGACTGCCAGACTTATACTTATATTACTTAGCCGGGCTGCTACAATATGCAGCCAGATGGTGTGAGGAGGCACCCAATTGAGAAAAGGATTTGTTAGCTGGTTCTGTTAGTGTGGAGCGCCTCCTGCATATACTAATGAGTGGCTCTGGGGTTCCGCAGGGCACCCCCTATCTGGTAGAGCAGGTGTCGAGAGCTTGGGAGAGTGCGGTGGTGCTGGTCCTCCGTAAGGCCCCATAAGTGCGCCTGCTTCCCCTGTGGTGGTTCCAGCCTTTTGCTAAAGCTGCTGAGGTAATGGATTTTGCGCAGTGGTGCGCACGGGGTTTCAATAATGCTGGTGACTTATTTCATAATGGCATGTTCATTACGAGGGATGAGGTAGAATCCTTGTTCGGAATAGGTCCAAGGCTGTTCTTACAATATGAGAATATCTCACAGACGGTTAGAGGCATTTGGACATCCTTTCCGGAGGAGCTTGTTTAATCTTGCCTCCTGGTGTCGATACTTGATCCCAGAAGTAACCGTGGTCTGCTATCCCAAATTTACAAAGCTCTTAAGGGTGACAGGCTGACTAGCATTCAGGGGATTAGAGACCAATGGGACACTAGACTCAAGACGCACTCACAGATGGGGAATGGAGTAGGGCCCGTTCTTTGGTGCGGGTTGCAACTAGCAATGCGAGGTTTAAGTTGACGTACTTTTATTACTTACATAGAGCATACCTGACACCTCAACGCTTAAATAGAATATTTCCCTCAAGACCTGATAGTTGTGGCCATTGTGGGGAGCCGTCATGTGTCTGTAGCTCTATCCAATCTTAATGGCAACAAGTGGTGAAGACACTAAGGGAGTTTACGGCTGTGAGACTGCAGGTTACAATGAAGCACTCCATACTGGGCCTAATTCCAGTCCCCAAAAAGGGACGAAAAATGGCATATAGATTTGCACAGTTGGGGCTTATATTGGCGATGAGACGCATTCGGATTCGTTGGGCCAGCCCGCTCCCCCGATACACATTATCTGGCTGAGTGATTTACCAGAATGGGCTACTGCTGAAGAATGCCGCTTGTGAAAGGTACGCTTAGATGAGCATGCTGCCCGGGATTTGGCGTTCTGGCGTGCCATGATTAATGAGCTGACTGGTGTGCGAGAGAGCGAGGGAGAGAGCCCTTCCACAGATGCGTCTGCTTGTTGAGCCACAGTCGTGGTCGAGCCTTGGCTTATTAAATTCCGGGTGTTCCTGAGGTATGGATGTATTTTGTGGGGATCATGGGAGGGCACGTGATAAAAAAATAATAATATGTATAGGTAAGTATACATTTACTATACCTAATTCTAAATGTACATACTTTGATACACCCACAAATAAAGTCTTATGGTGACATTTACACTTGCTTGCTACACACTCACACAGTCTAATTTAGGATTTGGTCTTAGCCCCACCACTTTCAAAATTCACCAACTGCCACTGGGTCCCACAGACGACTACTCACTCTTACCAAATGAAACTTTAAAGTTTCTTTTTTCTCTTTTTAAATGTATCCCATTTTCTTTTAAGGACAATGGGCTGCATTTAAAACCAAAAAAAAGATAGCTTTTTTAAAAAGCAATCACAGACATGTCAGTTTGCTGACCTAAACAGGCCTCCAACCCTGCAATGGCTGCCATTCCTAATGCGTTGCAAATAAATATTCAAAAAATTCAAAATTTCAAGAGGTAGGTATATTTACGACCCACTAGTAATCATCAATGGAACTTAGAAGAGTTTCACACATGAGAAATATTGATTTACTAATTGCAGTTCACTCAAAATCACAATCAGGAAATTGCTATTACAGTCTTCATACATCTGGCCTACAGACATTTAAAATGGAAAGTTATCTGATACATATAGTGGAAGCTGCCTCCATAGGAGAGCTTGGAGAGCTTTCCACTTGGGGACCTTGATGGTGGCCCGTGAGGTGGAAGGGGCTGGTAGTGGTACACACACAGAAAACCTATTTTTAAAAGCAGCACCTATTCCTTTACTGGACAGGGGATGCAAAAAAAGTGTTTACCATTTGGGAATGTGAGTGTAGCAACAGAGGTCTACTGTCTCTTATAGACCTCCATCTGTGCATTTACAGCCAATCACAGAGGGTCGCACATTTAGACCTGCCAGATTATTATTCATCAGGCAGGTACTTTTGCAAGCCCCTGTGACTGTACAATTTCTGAAACAACATATTAGTACATAGCATGCATTGCAATCTGCATTCTCATTTGCAAACCAGCCATTGATCAAACTGCACATTCCTCGTTTACAAATGAGAATAGTACACCAGGGCCATAGTTGTTTTTTGTACACTATGATTCCACCAAAAAACAAGCTTATTTTATTTATTTATTTTTAATATAATACATGCACTCAATATTGTGGGCATATTTTCACGGATAAGTGGAATATATGGGGAATAAAAACATTAGGCCCGAGTCCAAAAGGACCACTGTTCGCCGTGGATGAAAACAATATTTTGATTATCATTCTCTTTTATTGAACTTTATAACTTAGAGTCACATTTATTAACAGTTGTGTATGGGATACTATGTAGTTGCTAATAACATTGAAATTAGTCTCACTGGAAACACTTACAAGAGAATTATTACGGGTGAGACGGTTTTGCCCTTACAGTGAAAGAAAAATCTATGCTGTGTTAAAGTGTGTTTGTTTTGCGGTGACAATTCCTTCAAATGAGCAATGAAAGACGTTTTAACAATGATGCTCTCCTACGTGTACATAGTGGAACCCAGGAGCTACCTTTAAATGAGCAATAAAAGACATTTTAACAATGATGCCCTCATACATGTATGTAGTGGACCCCAGGAGTTTCTTTTTGGAAGTGAATGGTGGACAGGATAATAAAGACTTTTGAGGATGCTATTCAAGAATAAAGTAGTGAATCTGTGCCCATAGAATTATACCTACCTGGGAGTGCAGATTTCCTACTCTTGGGCATTCACAGTGCATTCTAAAAAAGTACATCTGGAAAGCTTCAGGAGGTACAAGTTTCCAGATGTGCTACTGGTAGATTCATGTGGCATCTCTCATGTGCTTCTACTCCCACTGTGTTTAATTCACTTGTATGTAATAGAGTAGACTTTTAAAATGGCATCTATGTTAAAGTTGAGTTGAAGTTGTGGAGGTGATAATGTTTTGTTCATTTTTAGCTATGACAATTCTTAAAATGTTGAATTTGAAAATTCACTTTTATTAAATGCATTCTTTGATTTCTCTAACTGTAGCCTAATAGCCCCTTGCCCTTCCAAAACCCTTACAACTGTGAACCACCTCTTAATGATATCCATCCCTGAATCTTAAAAATCCATGGTGCCCCTTAATGCTACCCTTCCCTTTACTCTAAAAGACCCTAACAACAACTTATTGGTACAAGTCTCTGAACCCTACCAAACCTTTAATACCCATTTAACTGTCCTTCCCAGGACCCAAATAAACTCTTACATTTCCTTACATTTCCTTAATGTTAATGTTCACTGAACCCTGAAAACCAATTACTATACTTTTATGCTACCTATCCCTGTTTCCTAAAAACTCAAACCTACCCATAATGCTAACCTTCAAACCCTAAAAACAATTGCAAGGGATTTCACTGAAATACAATTTCATGGAATACCATTTCTGAGAACCCATTTAACCTAAAACGTAATGGGAGTTTTCAGTATAAATGGCATTTACCATCTCACAGAAACCAATTCATAGAATGTCTGTCTTTTTTAAATTGGTTGCAGGTATTTCTTACATTTGATTTTAATTTGCTGACTCCTCATCTCTCCTAAATACCTTAGATCCCTGATCCTGTCACAACCCCTGAACACCATTCATCCTGCCATCTAAAAATCTCTCATCGTGCCTAAACTACACCCAACCCTGACCACTACACTTCACCCATCCCTGAACCCTAAAACTCATTTCTTTGTCTAAATTTCACCCATCTCTGAACTCTGAAAGCCTCTCACCACCCTTAACCTCAAACCATCACTAAATCCTATAAAAACAAAATTCAGCACCCGTAACTACCACCCATCCCTGTCACCTTAGCACTCCTCACCACCCCAAACACATCCAATCTGGACCCCAAAAAATCCCTAATTACCCCTAAACTCCACCTATCCCTAAACCCTAAAAACCAGTCAACAACCCTATACACCTTCGGTCCCAGACCCCAAACACCTCTCGTCACTCATAACTCCAGCCATCTGATCCTTAAAAAATGTTTTCTTCATCTACACTCCTCTCATCTCTGAGCCCTTAAAACCCCTCACCACCCTAAACTCCTCCCATTCTTGAACACTAAACCTGTTTCTGGCCATAAACTCGACATATCCATAGCCCCTAACACCCCACAACATGTCTAAACTCCACCAAAGTTTTGAACCCAAAAAAACTCTTTACCACCCTAAAACTCTACCCATCACTCAACCTTAAAAAACCACAGCCCTAAACGTTACCTATCTGTGAACTCTAAAAACCTCTTAACACTCCTACACTTCACTCATCCCTGAACCCTTAAAACTGCGCACCACCCCCAATTTCCACTCATTCATGAACTCTAAAAATGTCTCACCACCCCTAAACACCATCCATCCCAGATCCCTCAAAACTCCTCGTCACACCTCACTCAACCCATCTCTGCTCCCTGAAAACCTTTCTTTTAATATACACTCCACCCATCTGTGAGCCCTTAAAATCCCTCACTACCCTAAACCCCTCGCATTCATGAACCCTTAACCTCCTTCTGGCCATAAACCCCACCCATCACTGGCCCCTACCACTCCTCAACATGCCTAAATTCCCCCCATTTCTGAATCCCAAAAAACACCTAACAACCATAAACTCTACCTGCCACTCAACTTTAAAAACACAGCCCTAACCTTTGGCTGTGAATCTGTGAATCCTAAAAACCTGTCTATGCTCCTAAGCTCCACTCATCCCTGAATCCTAAAGACTTCTCACCATTCCTAATTTCCACTCATTCGTGAACCCTAAAAAACTCCCACCATCCCTAAACTCCACCCATTCCTGATTTCTAAAAACCCTCTCTAACACTAAATTCCACCTATCACAGAACCTACTCTTTCCTGACCCCCCAAAAAGCTCTTACTACCCTTTCACAATATGTGTCCCTGAACCCTATAAAAAAAATTGATTACCCTTTAATGCTGCCCTTTCGTGAACACCCTAAACCCTTTACTACCCCTTAATGCTACCATTCCATGAACTTTAAAAAAATCCCTACTACCCCTTAACTCTAGCTTTACCAGAACCTTTAAAAACCCATCTCAATATGTGCACAGTGTATAGTCAGAAAGTGACCCACCCTTCAATCCTACAAATACCAAACTATCTCTTTATGCTGCCCTTCACTCAACCCTAAAAGCCTCACTACTATCACTTAACCCCACTTTTCCCTGAATCCTAAAGACCCCTTGTTACCCTTTTATGTTATCCTTCATGAGCCCTAAAGTCCCTTATTAGTCTTTCTACCCTTCCCACTCCCCCTAACGCTAAACGTATTTGTGTGGGATTTACTACTGTGGCTTTCTCTGCTCTGGTTGGGAAGAAATGAACAGTAGTACATCCATGTATGACTCCTAGGAATCGTTTAGAATTTAGTATTCATGTAGAGAAAAATGCTGCATTTTTATCCATAAGCTTTTGTTTATGTCTAAAAATACCTTTGTGGATAGGGCCCGAAGTTTATATCTTTGATATGGGGATGGGTGGTAGACTGCTGGTGTCATGTAAAATATGAAGTAAATATATGGAAGAAATCTGCTGTTTGTGAGAAAAAATATGTTTCTCCAAATGAAGCAGCAATATGGTCCTGACGAAGAATTGAAATCAATGATTACAATGGTCAGATGGTGACAGATCAATGGTTTAAGCAGTGTTTTTGGGGGACATGAGAGCGGTCAAGGGGCAGTCAAAGAGTTGGTATGTCTTTTTTAAGAAGGGATAATAATAGGGATAAAACTTCTCGCTATATACTTTGGAGTCTTTTAAGTAACTTTTTTCAAGCCATGAAAACATGTTTTCTTGATTAGCGCGCTATCCTTGCATTCTACACACCTTGACGTTTTTTCTTAAAATGTGCCTTTCCTATATCACAGATCCCTGGAGGCAAAGACATCCACCTTTGATGATGGCAGGATGTGTGTAACTGTTTTGGATGTGAGACACTCTATATGTGCAAAGACCTAGGAGGCAGGGTACAACATAAAGAAAATTGATAATTTGAAGTAAGTTCTAACCTGTCCCTCGTAAGGATTTGCACTAGTAAATCCCCACAGAACTACTTCAGATACTACCTGTCTTTGAGATCATAAACAAACAGGGAGCATAGAAGGGAAGCCAATACTTATTATGCCTGGCACTGACAAGGCATCAGGCACCAGTGCCCTACATTCTTGCAACCTAATACTATCTTCTTGACAAAGCTGAGTTGAAATTCAGCATAACTCAAAACCTGGGGCCTGATTGAGAGATTTCTGGGGACGGTTTACTCTGTCAGAACAGTGACAGATATTCCATTTCCCAAATTATAAATCCAAAACAAAATTGTCACGTGTCAATTCTAATAATTGATCATTTAATGTTTTCCATAATATATTTGTTAGGCTTTAAAACAACCATTCACAAATGTTATGCTTTTTCTATTTATCAACATTTATCATAAGATTTAAATTACAATTCTGTGATTCCTTCTTCTTGAATTTAAACAAGCTCTTTAATTGCTAATTTTGAACTTTAATCAGGGAAAGAGTTTCACTTTCATCAATACTTGTTGATGTTATAACAGAACTTATTAGATATATGCACTATCTTCAGCTGTAACAATGGATCATACCACTCTAAATTTTGATTTTCCATTCCAATAGCCTGTCATTGCCTGGAAGGAAACAGTACCCTGCAGCTGACATGCAAAGCATTACATTAGCACAACCTGTTCCTTAAGCCCATTTAAATACTCCTTCAAACATAAGATGTGATTATACATTGCAAGATTTTTAGCCAACTCTCCTGCATGATGTATCTTCTTCTTTATGAAAATTCAAAGTGAAATGGTAAAAATAAAAATCTATTTATTGGAAGTGCTATTAAAATTAAATTTACAGTGTATAGCTAACTGGGCAGAAAAATCCAGCTGCACAGTACACATCTGGTAACATAATAAGTCATACCTTTTGATGACACTGGTGTTCAGCTTGCACTTCAAAGTCTGGTCACTAAGGGGGTCATTCCAACCCTGGCGGTCGGTGATAAAGCGGCGGCCAACCCGCCAACAGGCAGGCGGTCCAAAAAATGGAATTCTGACCCTGGCGGGAACCGCCAACACAGCCCGCCACTTTAACACTCCGACCGCCACGGCGGGACCGACAAACAGCACGGCGGTCACCGCCAACAGGCAGGCGGCAGACAATGTACTGCCCACCCTATCACAACTCACCAATCCGCCAACTTTTCCGGGGCGGGAGCCCCGCAGATAAAAACACGGCGGAAACAGACTACGAACGGGAAAACACTCACCTATACACACTCCACGAGGAAGGAGGACAGCATGGAACCCGAATTAAACATCCTACCAGCTCTTGTCTACCTGCTCATCTACCACGAGTACGAACGCCGGCGCAGACGACAACGGTGAGGACTGCACCTACGACACAGGGGAGGGGGGAGGAGGAAAGCTTACGGGCACACACATACGCGATACACCCACCCCCCCACCCCAAATACCTACACACCAATGCAGAGCAACAAGTCACAGTGACACCCCCCAAACCCCCCAGAAGAATGCAAAGACATAATTAGAAAGAAGTTCCAAATTTATGTCTAAAATAGGTTCATTGAAGTCATGGTAAATATGCCATATGAAATATACAAAAGAAATAATGAACATAGTGCAAAGTATAAACATATGCAATAAGTCCTGCACAGTCCGTTAAATATCCATAGTCCGTGGGCCAATGTGTACAAACACATGGGCAAAGCCCACACAGGAGACCGGATACCATTGGAGAGAACACTGCAGGGGCATCAGATGATAAACCAACAGGCACCTCAGGGGGAAGGGAAAGGGGGGCACCTCAGCCACATTTCACGACGCCAGATCCATGAGGGGCCTCCATGCCCACTGTACCATCCTGGGGAGTGCAAAGCCACAGTCCATCAGATGGATAACCGACTCCACTGGTATTGGAGGAGGCATGGTGCCCCGAGTGCTCCCTGAAGCCCTGCTCGACACTGAACCGGCACTGTCAATGGACCAGCAGTGCTTGAGACGGCGGTGCCCAGCGGAGCGGTGCTTGAGACGGCGGTGCCCAGCGGAGCGGTGCTTGAGATGAAGGGCCCAGTTCAGCGGTGCTTAACAGGAAGGGCCCAGCGGAGCGGTGCTTGACAGGAAGGGCCCAGCGGAGCGGTGCTTGAGATGAAGGGCCCAGCGGGGCGGTGCTTGACAGGAAGGGCCCAGCGGAGCAGTTCAGAGACGGCGGTGCCCAGCGGAGCGGTGCTTGAGACGGCGGTGCCCAGCGGAGCGGTGCTTGAGATGAAGGGCCCTGTTCAGTGGTGCTTGACAGGAAGGGCCCAGCGGAGCGGTGCTTGACAGGAAGGGCCCAGCGGAGCGGTGCTTGAGATGAAGGGCCCAGCGGGGCGGTGCTTGACAGGAAGGGCCCAGCGGAGCAGTTCAGAGACGGCGGTGCCCAGCGGAGCGGTGCTTGACAGGAAGGGCCCAGCGGAGCAGTGCTTGAGATGAAGGGCCCAGCGGAGCGGTGCTTGAGATGAAGGGCCCAGTTCAGCGGTGCTTGACAGGAAGGGCCCAGCGGAGCGGTGCTTGAGACGGCGGTGCCCAGCGGAGCGGTGCTTGAGATGAAGGGCCCAGCGGGGCGGTGCTTGACAGGAAGGGCCCAGCGGAGCAGTTCAGAGATGGCGGTGCCCAGCGGAGTGGTGCTTGAGATGAAGGGCCCAGTTCAGCGGTGCTTGACAGGAAGGGCCCAGCGGAGCGGTGCTTGACAGGAAGGGCCCAGCGGGGCGGTGCTTGACAGGAAGGGCCCAGCGGAGCAGTTCAGAGACGGCGGTGCCCAGCGGAGCGGTGCTTGACAGGAAGGGCCCAGCGGAGCGGTGCTTGAGATGAAGGGCCCAGCGGGGCGGTGCTTGACAGGAAGGGCCCAGCGGAGCGGTGCTTGACAGGAAGGGCCCAGCGGGGCGGTGCTTGACAGGAAGGGCCCAGCGGAGCAGTTCAGAGATGGCGGTGCCCAGCGGAGTGGTGCTTGAGATGAAGGGCCCAGTTCAGCGGTACTTGACAGGAAGGGCCCAGCGAGGCGGTGCTTGACAGGAAGGGCCCAGCGGAGCAGTTCAGAGACGGCGGTGCCCAGCGGAGCGGTGTTTGACAGGAAGGGCCCAGCGGAGCGGTGCTTGAGATGAAGGGCCCAGCGGGGCGGTGCTTGACAGGAAGGGCCCAGCGGAGCGGTGCTTGACAGGAAGGGCCCAGCGGAGCAGTTCAGAGACGGCGGTGCTCAGCGGAGCGGTGCTTGAGATGAAGGGCCCAGCGGGGCGGTGCTTGACAGGAAGGGCCCAGTGGAGCGGTGCTTGAAATGAAGGGCCCAGCGGGGCGGTGCTTGACAGGAAGGGCCCAGCGGAGCAGTTCAGAGACGGCGGTGCCCAGCGGAGCGGTGCTTGAGATGAAGGGCCCAGTTCAGCGGTGCTTGACAGGAAGGGCCCAGCGGAGCAGTTCAGAGACGGCGGTGCCCAGCGGAGCGGTGCTTGAGATGAAGGGCCCAGTTCAGCGGTGCTTGACAGGAAGGGCCCAGCGGAGCAGTTCAGAGACGGCGGTGCCCAGCGGAGCGGTGCTTGAGATGAAGGGCCCAGCGGGGCGGTGCTTGACAGGAAGGGCCCAGCGGAGCGGTGCTTGAGATGAAGGGCCCAGCGGAGCGGTGCTCTTCACGGCGGGGCCCTGTTCAGCGGTGCTCTTCACGGCGGGGCCCTGTTCAGCGGTGCCTGTCTTGGCGGGGCCCTGTTCAGCGGTGCTCTTCACGGCGGGGCCCTGTTCAGCGGTGCCTGTCTTGGCGAGGCCCTGTTCAGCGGTGCCTGTCTTGGCGGGGCCCTGTTCAGCGGTGCCTGTCTTGGCGGGGCCCTGTTCAGCGGTGCTCTTCACGGCGGGGCCCTGTTCAGCGGTGCCTGTCTTGGCGGGGCCCTGTTCCGCGGTGCTCTTCACGGCGGGGCCCTGTTCAGCGGTGCCTGTCTTGGCGGGGCCCTGTTCAGCGGTGCTCTGCACGGCGGGGCCCTGTTCAGCGGTGCCTGTCTTGGCGGGGCCCTGTTCAGCGGTGCCTGTCTTGGCAGGGCCCTGTTCAGCGGTGCCTGTCTTGGCGGGGCCCTGTTCAGCGGTGCTCTGCACGGCTGGGCCCTGTTCAGCGGTGCTCTTCACGGCGGGGCCCTGTTCAGCGGTGCCTGTCTTGGCGGGGCCCTGTTCAGCGGTGCTCTGCACAGCGGGGCCCTGTTCAGCGGTGCTTGTCCTGTCTTTCAAGGAACCCAGACCTGGCCAAGACTCCCCGCTTAGTCGCCCTCCGACCTTGCGGTAGCGGGCCCTCCTGTGATGGAGTCTTGGGCCCGTGGGTGTCGTCCTTCACACCCGATATGGGGCTGGTGGGGCCCTCCTGGTGCGCTCGCATGCTGCATGTCTTCTCCGGCCTGCGGCCCTTGCCCTCCTTCGCTGCAGCTCTCTGGCCCTTGCCTCCCTTAGATGATGTGGCAGGTGACGGGGCAAGGCCACTCTCCTTGGTGGCAGCCGTCTCAGGCTTTTCGCGCCGGCCCTTAATTTTTCTTGTCCTCTTCCCAGGGGGTGGGCTGGCTGTCCCCTTGCTGCTGGCCGATGTTCCTTCCCTAGGAGCTGGTGGACTCCAATAGCCCTGCACTATGGTGATACTAGATGCAGGGCTGGTGGTGGCTGAGGTGCTCTTTGGACTCTTACCAGATGGAGGGGGTGGGTCAGGTGATGCAAAGAGGTTAATTTTGGAGAGGAAAGGTTTTTTAGGAGCAATGGGAGGGGTAGGTGCAGTGGGAATGGGAGTGGAGGAAGAGGATGTGGTTGTAGGAGAGTCAAGTGTGCTGTCTTTGGGTGCAGGTGCTTGGGCTGTAGGCTGTCGTGAGGTGGATGGCTGTTGGGTGGGTGGCTGCCTGCGTTTGTGTGGTTTGGAAGAGGGGGTGACAGACACAGTGGGAGAGGACACAGGAGACTTGTAAATGGCAGTGGGGGTGGTGACTGCACGTGTGCTGACTGTAATGGAGGGTGTGCTGGTGATGGAAGTACTGGCTGATGGTGGTGTGCAAGCAGGTGTGAGTGTAGACGTCACAGGGAGGGAGGAGGGAGACGAGGAGGAGGGGGACACAGAGGTGGTAGTGACTGTTGGCATGTCTGCATCTGGATGTTGTTTGTGTGAATGCTTGTGGGATCTGTGGTGCTTATGTCTGGATGAGCTGCCCTTGGGTGTTGAGGTGTGTGCAGGCTGGTCTGATGGTGTGGATGGGATAGGCAGAGGAACAGGGGAGTGGGACTGGGTGGAGGGAGTTAGAAGAGGGAGGCTGGAGACAGGGACAATGGCTGCCGTCAGTGCTGAGGCCAGAGCGTTGAACGATCGCTGATGGGCAGCCTGACCCGAATGAATGCCCTCCAGGTATGCATTGCTCCGATGCACCTCCCTTTCTACACCCTGGATGGCATTCAAAAGGGTAGACTGCCCAACAATGATGGTCCTCAGGAGGTCAATGACCTCCTCACTGAGGGCAGCAGGGGTAACTGGGGCAGGGCCTGAGGTGCCTGGGGCGAAGGAGATGCCCGCCTTCCTGGGCGAGCGGGCACGGAGTGAAGGCCGAGGGGCTGCTGGGAGGGCGGGGCTGGTGCGCTGGGTGGCGGCTGTACCTGTTGTGGCGGTGGGCACGGATATTGCCGCCACCGCAAGGGAGCTCCCTTCCGAGGACGTGTCGGTGTCGCTGACATCTCCACGGGTCCCCGTTGGGGAGCTCCCCTCACCCTCCGTCTCACTGGTGAACTCGGAGTCGGTTGCATGGCCCTCCGGGGCCATGTGAGATGCAGCTCCCTCGTGCGCCGATGCCACTTCTCCTCCGCCTGATGATGCTAATGCACACATGCACAGGAAGAAAAAGAAAATGGGTGGGGGGGAGAAATGAAGACAGGTTGAGTGCATGCATTGGCAACACCGTTGGCGGAGAGGACAGACACAGAAGCCCCCTGCACTACGTTGCGCAATCGGGTTACACTACTCAGTTATTGTGAGTAGGCCTACAGGTCTATGGACGACAAATGCACACATGGGTGATGCAGGACCATGGATAGCTGTACTTGGCACCCTACAGAGGTGGGGGGCGGGGGCACAGGGCCATGCCTAACGGAGGGGACTAGCCTACAGAAAGCGCCCTGGCCTTGAGTTACCCACAGCCCTCCTCCCCAACCCAGACACCTCAACTGCGCGCAAAGATAGCAGAATGTGCTGATACTCACCCCCTTGTGTCTGCTGTGATGTCCTCACGTGCCCATCCAAATCGGGGTAGGCCACCGCCAGGATCCGGGACATCAGGGGGGCCAATTGGCAGCTGGCACCCCTCCTACGTTGGGAGGCCATCCCCAGCAGAGACTCGGCGGTCTTTCTGGTCCTGCGGCGGATGTCCTCCCACCTCTTTCGGCAGTGGGTGCCCCGTCTGTTGTGGACCCCCAGGGCCCGGCCGTCCTTGGCGATGGCACGCCAAATGTCGATCTTCTGATGGGCACTGACCTATTTGACATGTACAGGGAGGGAAAGGAAATATCATCACTTTTCTGCATGGTCGCTGTGAGTGGCCCCCCCTCCCCAACCTTGCCATGTGGCACATGTTCCCATCTGTCGGGCGTTGCACTCCTCATTCGCTCCCCTCCCCACCATCTTACATACACCCCACTCAACACAGGCATAGCCCATTCAGCGTGCACCCTGTGTACCAACCTGTTGGTCTGGAGGACCGTAGAGTAGCGCATACTGGGGGAGGATCCCATCAACAAGTTTCTCTAATTCCTCAGATGTGAAGGCAGGGGCCCTTTCCCCAGTCGCAGCAGCCATAGTATCTCCCAGACCGAGGTCACAGCAGCACTTGCAGTATAGGTCCTCTCCTGTGGATGATCAGGTCTCGAGTGATTAATCAGATAGAAAATGGCGGCCGCGGCGGTGCGTACCGCGGCGGTGCGTACCGCGACCGCCGGCGCACATCGTCATTGGCTCATGCAACCCATAGGGTGCAATGTTAACCAATGCGGCTTCGCACCGCGGTCTTCGACCGCCTACCGCCACGGTGTGTCACGCCAGCGCATTGACCTCACATCCCACTGTCACACTTCACAGGTCAGGCATCCGCCATTTCCAGGGCCCACATGGCATAATTTCAAATGCGTCACACAGGCCTAGGCCGTGCATTGCCACTCATACAAGCCTTTCAATGCATTGCGATTCTTTTACTGTGCAAGCTGTGTGAACGAACCTGTGGTTTGCTTGACTTTCTGCTCCATGTTGTCCTTCCTAGGCACCGTCCGCTGGGACTTGCGAGGAGAAGGATAAATCCTCCTGTGTACCGACCGCTGGTGGACCTGTCGACAATGGAAGAACGACATGTCATACTGACATACAGACTTGACCGAGTCACTATACATGAACTGTGTGCCCAGCTGGAGCCAGACCTGATGTCTCCCATCCGCCAACCCACAGGGATTCCCCCTCTGGTGCAGGTTCTGTCAGTACTCCATTTTTTGGCAAGTGGGTCTTTTCAGACAACAGTGGCCATGTCATCAGGGATGTCTCAGCCTATGTTTTCTAAGGTTTTGTCCAGAGTGTTGTCTGCCCTGATGAAATACATGCGGAGCTACATTGTAGGAGGATGATTTAGCTACACTGAAGGGTGATTTCTATGCCCTTGGACACATCCCCAACATCATTGGTGCCATTGATGGGACCCATGTGGCTTTGGTTCCCCCCAGTGGAAGTGAGCAGGTGTACAGAAACAGAAAAAGTTATCATTCGATGAATGTCCAGGTGGTCTGTTTGGCTGACCAGTACATCTCCCATGTAAATGCCAAGTTCCCTGGGTCAGTGCATGACGCGTATGTCATGCGAAATAGCAGCATCCCTTATGTGATGGAACAGCTACAGAGACACCGTGTGTGGCTAATTGGTGACTCTGGTTACCCCAACCTCTCGTGGCTACTGACCCCAGTGAGGAATCCCCGGACCAGGGCAGAGGAACGGTACAATGAGGCCCATGGGCGGACTAGGAGGATCATAGAAAGGACCTTCGGGGTCCTGAAGGCCAGGTTTAGGTGCCTGCATATGACAGGGGGATCCCTAATGTACTCACCAAAGAAGGTGTGCCATATCATCGTGGCCTGCTGTATGCTTCACAACCTGGCTTTGCGACGCCAGGTGCCTTTCCTGCAGGAGGATGGTCCAGATGGTGGTGTTGTAGCAGCTGTGGAGCCTGTGGAGAGTGAAGAGGAGGAAGACGACGGGGACGACACGGACAACAGGGATACAGTCATACAACAATACTTTCAGTAGCACACAGGTAAGAAACAGCCACCCCAATTTACATTTACCTAAGGCCTCCTGCGTCTCTACTGCCTGTGTTTCCCCCAGTTCCTTTTAAGTTAATTGTGACTTTCCCTTCCCTTTTCAGAGCTGTATGACCGACTGCGTGACTACTGCTTTGTTTGCCCATGGACTGAAGCTTATTGACATTGGTATGTTGTCATCACATTGTTACTGAACATAATTGCACCGTTATGTGTAATACATTTGTGAAAGATACAAGCAGACTCCTGTTATTTTAAGTGCAATGAGTGATTTATTTCAAGTGCTACATATAGGTAAATGATTGGGAAGCGGGGATGGGTGGGGGTGGAGTAATGTCCATGGCAGAGTCCAGTTCTCAGTCGCACAGGTGCATTGTCCATATGCCTGTGGAAGGATGGAGCAGGGGCAATTCAAGGTTGGACAGGGTGACTATGTGGGACAGTGGGATGACATCAGGGGGTATCATATGCTGGCGGGGGTCTTGCAATCCTACTCTGTCTTCTTGTGAGATCTCAGGTTCCGCTTGCGGGGTGGTTCTTCTTCAGCAGGAGGTGGGGTTCTGGTGGACTGTCGTTGTGTGGGGGCCGCCTGTCCACTAGCGCCGGCGGATGTTGTAGCCTGTTCCTGGTCCTGGCTCGTGACAGGGGCCCTTTGTGGTGCCACATGGTCCCGCAATGTGGTGACTATCTGGTTAAGGGCCAGGACGATGGTCCCCATTGCAGAACCGATGTTCCTCAGTTCGTCTCTGAACCCCATGTACCGTTCCTCCTGCTATGCCCGGATCTCCTGGAACCTGGCCAGAACCGTCGCCATCGTCTACTGGGAGTGGTGGTATGCTCCCATGATGGTGGTGAGGGCCTCTTGGAGAGTGGGTTCCTTGGGCCTGTCCCCCCCCTGTCGCACAGCATCCCTCCCAGTTCCCCTGTGTTCCTGGGCCTCTGTCCCCTGGACGGTGTGCCCACTACCACTGCCCCCAGGTCCCTGTGGTTGTTGGGGTGGTGGGTCAACCTGGGTGCCCTGTAGTGGCGGACACACCGCTGATTGATGTGTCCTGGAGACAGAGGCATGGGCCCGCTGGGTGGGAGCTGTGCTGGTGTTCCCAGAGGGGGTTGGGTCTGGTGTAGCCTGTGGCTGTCTGTGGGGAACCGACTGTCCAGAGGTCCCCGATGGGCCGGGCTGGTCGTCTGGCTCCAGGGAGACAGAGCTGCTGTCATCGCTGGGGGCCTCATCTGGGGGTGGGATGGACATCTCTGTACCCTCTGTGGCGGTGTGGTGGCGTTCGGATCCTGCAGGGGTATTAAGGTATGGTTATAGCTTCTGTGTGTGGCATTTCGTGTGATGGGTGGGTGTCCGTGTACCCAAGTGCAGGCATTCCCTTGTGGTGGCTTTTGTGAGGGTGGCTTGTGGGGGTGATGTGTGTGTGCAGTGGGCATGCTTTGGTGATGGGTCTCCATGCTTTGTGGTCGCATGCAGGGCTTGGTGTTTGGATGGGTGGGTTGTGATGGTGAGCCAGTTGCAAGGAGTTGGTGTGATGGGGGTGGGGGTGAGGGTGGGGGTATGTGCTGGCATGCAGGTGGGGTGGGGGTGGGAAGTAGTAGTTAAAATTTGACTTACCAGAGTCCATTCCTCCAGATACTCCTGCGAGGCCCTCAGGATGCAGGATGTGCAAGACTTCCTCCTCCCATGCTGTAAATTCTGGGGGAGTAGGTGGGGGTCCGCCGCCAGTCTTCTGCACCGCAATGTTGTGCCTTGATACCATGGAACGCACCTTCCCCCGTAGGTCGTTCCATCGCTTCCTGATGTCATCCCGATTGCGTGGATGCTGTCCCACCGCGTTGACCCTGTCCACTATCCTTTGCCAGAGCTCCATCTTCCTAGCTATTGTGGTGTGCTGCACCTGTGCCCCGAATAGCTGGGGCTCTACACGGACTATTTCCTCCACCATGACCCTGAGTTCTGCGTCAGAGAACCTGGGGTGTCTTTGGGGTGCCATGGGGTGGTGTGGATGAGGTGAGGGGTGGTGTATGTGTTGTGGAGTGTAATGTGTGTGGTGGTGTATGGTGTTTTGTGCGTGGTAATTGTGTGGGTGATGTTGTGATTTGCCTCTGTGTGATGGTCTACTCTAAGCAGTGCTGTCCCTCTCGGTCCTTGATTCGCAATTGTTGTTGTAGGGGTTTGTGGGTGATGTGGGTGTGTGTTTTATTTTGTATTGGGTGTGTGGGAGTGGTGTGTATATGTATCTCAGGTGTGTGTGTTTCAAATTGACCAATGTGGGGATGTTTTGTAAAGGTGTGTGTATTTCGACCGCGGCGGTGTGTACCGCCAATAGAATACCGCGGTTGAAAGACCGCCACGTGGATTCGTGGGTCGTAATGGCATGGGCGTATTTCTGTTGGCGTGACGGTGGAGGTTTGGTCATCGCCATTTTTTCGCTGACCTTTGGTGTGGCGGACTTTTGTGGAAGTCGGGTTTTTGGAGGTTTTCAAGTTGCGGGTCAGAATGACTGTGGCGGTTTACCGCGGCCGCGGCGGTGTTATGGCGGGCTTCTGACCGGCGGTAGGCGCCTTTTACCGCCGAGGTCAGAATGACCCCCTAAGTGCTCAAGAAGAGAAAGAAAAACATAGAATGTAAACAGTGGACCTGATTCACAAATAATTATCATAGATTTGGGGCCTGATTTAGGGTTTGTTGGATGAAATGCTGTCTGTCAAGAAGGCAGAGGGTATTACCTCTGCCACCCTAATGGACTAACAAGCTCCAAATGTAGATATGTCCACAGACCCAGCAGTCATCTCTGCACATTGAAAGAAACCACCACGACTTCAGGACCTGTCAATGTTCAAAACGTTGGTGGACCGTTTTGACAGTCATCAACTAAACTTTTAACATTATTTATTTTTCAGTTTCCCTAAGCAGAAGTTTATTTTGAAAAAAGTGGCCTGCACAGTTTCTCCTAGGGTGTGGGGGTTATTATTGTTCTTTTCTGTCCTTCACTACCAGGCTTTGCCTAGCAATGACGGACACAAAACGACATAAACACGATGCGTGATGTAACGCCTTTCCTCTGAAGGGCACTACTCCATTGTGTTGTCTTTGGAAGTTGGCACTTAAACTTGTAGTATTCGGGCGAAGCTGAATTCCCATTTTCATTGCTTCCGTATAGAGCTCAAAGCATCCTTGACATGTCACTGCTTTCCTGCTAATTTTAGATGCTACTTCAAACATGGAAGATGCAAGCAACCAAACCATTGAAAGCAATACGCAGATGGAGATGATAAACCTTTAGGAATATTCAAAATGTGTGAGATGGGTATTAAGATGATAACCTTTCTGAAAAGTTTGTACCATTTTCTCTCCTCTTTAATGGTTGCTCCCAATTGTTCCTCTTATTTTTTAATGTTAAGGACCAACTAACGAAAGCAATTATGAGCGTGTGAAATACTACTACAGGAGTACTCATTGTTATCCTGACACGTATTAGAGAATTGTCCCGAAGCATCTCATTTTCTATAAATGAAAGTGCAGAAAGTGCAACAATTGTACTATTTGTACATGACTAAACCTTAAATATTCCTGTTTAGTTACCATTTTAGATGTTATGGGGCCAGTTAAAACATGTATGTAAGAGCATGTAAAGGAGTATCACAGGAGCACTACTTTATGTACTCAAAGGTGCCTTTATGAATAGGCACTTAAATCTTTTCATCACAAATCAGATAAATCTTTTTAGAGTGAAGGGATAATTCTAGGATTTATTTTGTTTAAAAAATCCTGCAGGAAAATGGTGCTATAACTCCCATTAAAGAGTAATGATAGTACAGAAAATACATACCGTAATAAGCAAGTATATTCAGTACTTCATAGTTCCCTTAACACTCACACCACTAGTTTAATTGAATTTTCTGTACCAACATGTTCTCGCTCTCAAGTCCAGCGTTTGCCTCTGTGACTTGTGTCTTTTGTTATCTACTTTGAACAGCACAGCTATGAAGTGAAAACGAAATGTAGATTTTAAATAGCACGGCTTATCACCCGTAAGAGTCTCAAGGCACTCGCCGCAGGCACGGGGAGATTAAGTGAATTGCCGAGAATCATAGGACATTGCACCGACTCCTGAACCCGGGTCTCCAGCTCCTGAGTCGGTCGCTTTGAGCACTGTGCTACAGCCTATCACAGAGACCTTTGGAAAGAAATATACATAGAGTGGGTAGGGCTATAGCCATCAATAATGCAAAATGTGCATTGATATTTGGGACCAGAGGACAAAGGTGTCCACATTACAATGATTACTTCTCTATTTTACAGTCCCAATAGCACTTATGGGGTGCATTTCCCTTGCTTGAACAAGGTATGGTATGTGGCACTCTTGTTTCTTTGCAGGAAATGTGCTTGTAGTGACACCATTGCCATTCTTTGACCAGCCTCTTTAAGCCACTAGCTTGAGACTTGAGACTTCTTACGGAGCCCAGTGTATAACTCGTCTCTCACCGAATGCAGTTGGCTATTTGATTGTATCCTTCCACTGAATGCAGGAGGGACTATATTGCCACTATTGACCTCCTTGTCCACTCCTGCTGGCTCCATCCCCGTGTCGCGCACTAATGTGCTAAGGCTGCACGTGTTAGCTTATTAAACTCTGTCCTGCAAAAGTAGGAGAATCAGAAATAGGCTTCAGCATTGTTTAACATAATCTTCATACGAAGTTTCATAACATTTATAATAGCAAATTGGCTGGAGTTGCTGAGTTATTTCGAAATTCAAGCTCAAAACACTGGCGGGGAAGGAATATAAGGACAACCAATACACCCACTTTGCAATTTTTTCTGATTCTTGTTTTTTTTAAATTATCTCAAGAGATTTTTTGACTAGTCTTTTCTACAAGGAGAAAAACAAAAATGGCATTGACACAAATATATGCAGTGTGTCTTTGGAGTGCATATAATTCACTTTGTCATGTATTCCCAAGAAATATTTTAAAGTAATTAATGACTTACAGTACTTAGTCTCATGTCAGGAAGCCAACACGTCAAAATAAAGGGCGAGGGCTTAGGGGATTCAGTGACTTGTGATTAATGCTAACTGGCAATATTTGCTCCTAATTATTTTTGTGAATTGAAGCAAGGAGAGCTGTGGGCTCTGGCATAAGTGACGCACACCTCTTACAGTTCCTCCCGTCTATGGTCACCCTTCAGTACCTACCGCAGTGGATCGGCTCCGCGCAGTGTGAAATGTCCCCTTTCAGCCGCGTGTCTTACTTTGAGAGTGTGTTTAATGCCTGTGCCAATGGAAATGCACTTGACGAGCACAAATCGCATTAAAAAGAAAAGTATTTATCAATAATGAAAAACTTTCTTCAAACCAATCTGCAAAGATCAGCAGCTTACTCTAGTGAGATACATCCAGAGAGGACTTACTTCAATAGAGCGTTGTATTTGGTCAGTATTCTCAACTCAGTTACTTTAATCGAGTATAACACAACACACTTATTGCCATAGAGCAAAGGTTCCCAACCTTTTAACTTCTGTGGACCCCCACTTTATCAGTACTGGAACCTGGGGACCCCCACTGAATCATTATTGGAATCTGGGGACCCCACCCCCAAATAAATCATTAGTGAAAGCTAGGGGCCTAATATGTTGAGATTACTATATTTTCTAAGCAGTCACGGACCCCCCCAGGGGTCCCCGGACCACAGGTTGGGAACCACTGCGATAGAACATTGCATATCACCAATATTAACACAGCTCCGTAGAGTATTGCACATGGTCAGCCTTAACCAGTGGTTTAAATGGAAGGAGGGTGGGAGCACACTGACGCAGAGCCCAGCGCTCAGTTATTTGCCCCAGTTCATCACTGTAAATGCAGTGCATGACAAGGCTTACTCCGCAGCACAGGCTGCACCAACAAGGGTGAAAATTTAAAGACTACCACTGAACTGAGTGTACTAGTATTATGTGGGCTTGCAAGTGTGATGTGATTTTGTGCGTGCATGGCTCCACCCAGATCAAAATGTTACAAGTGCACCCCCCAAGTGGCCTGCAAGCCCAGCTCTGCAGCACCTGCATCACCACTCTGCAGACATCAAGCTAGAGAGGTATGACCGGGAGGGGCTAGTCAGGGACAGGTGGGCGGCCACTGGGGACACTGTCACCTTTCACATGAGGAATAACAGTCACAATACAAATTAAGGGGCATATTTATACTCTGTTTGCGCCAAATTTGCATCAAAATTTTTGACGCAAATTCGGCACAAACCTAACACCATAATTATACGTTGACGCCTGAGCCCCCGAATGTCAAAATTCAGCAGTCTGGATGCGTGAAACCGCCTTGAGTTAATGACATGCAAGGTAGGCGCTCCTATTCAAAAAATGACTTTAAGGCATGTGCCCCTTATTTATACTCCTGCCTCATTTTGACGCACAGGAGGGGGCGGGCCATAAAAATGGCTCCCATCCGGATTTGTACCATTTTTTAATGCCTGGGTCAGGGCAGGTGTTAAGGGACCTGTTGGCTAATTTCCATGGTCTGACCATGGAAGCAGTTCAAAGGTGCCCTTCCCTGCCCTCAGGGACACCCAGTGCCACCCTCGCCCATACCTGGAGGACACACATGGATGGGGGGACCGTCCCAGGTAAGTACAGGTAAGAAGAGGTAAGTATATATATTTATTTTTTTAAGTGGCATAGGGGGCCTAACTTGGGCCCCCCTACATGCCACTGTGCCCAATGACCATGCCCAGGGGACAGAAGTCCCCTGGGCATGGCCATTGGGCAGGAAGACAATGGGGGTTGTGCGTCAAAAAATAGCGCAAGTCCGGTTTTGACTCTAACCTGACTTGCACCATTTTTTGATGCCCAACCCCCATTCTTCCCGACGCCTGCGTTCCCCGGTTAGAGTAATTTTTTTTTTTACTCTAACCAGGCCGCAGCGCCGGCTAACCTCAATCCATAAATAAGGCACCCACCTGGCATGTTGGAATGGCGTTAGCCGGCGGTAAATTTTTTGACGGAAACCAGCGCTAGTGCTGGTTTGCGTCAAAAAGTATAAATATGGGCCTAAGATTCAGAGGTGCGGGAGATGCGTTGAATTAACATGAAAACGAAGCGAAGCCTCTAGAAACAAAACAAATGAACCTGGGGAAAGTGAGAAGATGCTGGGACTTGAAGGGTGCGGGATGACGCAGCCTTGTAGCCGGACGAGAGTTGCCGCATGGAATAAACCTTGCCATGGACCTTTGGTAACCACAATACTGTCTTTGCCTGCATGCAGCTAGCACTGAGATTTTTTAAATAAAGATCAACACACTGCTCAGGACATGCCCGACACTCACTCATATGCTGCCTGTTGTTCCTCGATCGTACCAGGTATGGTGAGGAAGGCTGGGCCTCTGGGTAAATCCGATTTCCTCAGTATTCAGGCCAGTGCTTCATGCTACAAGAGAATTGTATTTCAGAGAGCAGGACAGGATGGGTAAGGGAGAACGGTAATGAATGCCACGTCATCCCTTTTTTTTTCAGGAGGCCCTGATCAGACACTGAGCCAAGGAGAGACAGAGGAGAGGGAATGGCAAAGGTGGGAGAGAAAGAGTGACAGCAGGAGATAGGGACATGGGCATTGGACAGTAAGAGACTGGAGAGCAATCCTGGTTACAGAAGTATGAGAGAGACAGAAAGGAGAACCTGGAAGGGGAAGGAGTAAGACATGGATAGAACAGAGAAAGAAAAAGGGGAGACACGCATTGAATGAAGATGAGACATGGGACAGGGGAGGGACTAGAAAAATGGAAGATAAGGGACAAACCAGTGGTTGCATGTTTGGGGGACAAAAGAGACACATAGCAAGCAGAAAGCTAATAATGGAAATGATAGACTGCAGAATAGGAAAAGCCACGCAAGAGCACGAGACGAGAGCGACAAAAGCGAGAATATCACTTATCCTGTGACAAAAGTTAGTTTACATTTGGGCATATTATCATGTATACTTTTACATACAGTAGTGAACATAGTCACCGCTAATGAAATTAAATTCACTCTTCCTCCTCATCTAAGCACTGTAGCTAACAGACGCTGCTATTACCTAGTATTGATGGTACTCGATGCACCAGCTTTCGATCTCAAGCCCATTAACTGCTTACACTTAAGCCCCCCTCTCAGCCGCGCCCAAACTCCACAGCTTATTTGGGTGAGTTTCTGCACTTATGTTTTACCATTTCAAACACTGGTCTTAACAATGCAGTTACTTCAGTAGAGCATTGCACATGGTCAGTGTTGACAAAAGCAGTTACTTTAATAGAGCAATGCACAAGGGCAGTTTTCACAATACAGTTTCTTCCATTGAGCATTACGTACAGTTAATTCCATAGAACAGTGCAGAAGATCAATATTAACAACTCTATTAAAGCAATAGAGCAATGCACATGGGCATTATGAACAAGACAGTTACTTCCATAGAGCAGAATACGTAGTCAGTATTAAAAACACATTTACTTACATAGGGTAATGCACTTGATCAGTATTAACAGCAAAGTTAGTTCCATGGAGCACTGTCTATGGTCAGAATTACAAATGCAGTTAATTCCATAGAACCTTGCAGATGGTCAGTGTTAGAAATCGGGTTTCTGGGTGTGGGAGTAGGCATCATGTACAGGCAGTAACCACAATCCTAGTTAGGGCAAGTCAGTTACACACTAAAAGATAACCTGCTCTGTAAGTTTGGCGCAGAGCAGTCAGATTTTTCTAAAGAGTCAATGTGTAAAGTATTTGTGCAATGTGTAAAGTACTTGTGTAACACACCCACACAGTAACACAATTTAAACACCACAAAACAATTCCAGACAGGTTTAGGAAAATAGATTATTGTATTCTGTACAAAACAAGATGAAAACGACAAAAATCCAATAAGTAGAACTTGAGGTATGAATTGATAAAGAAGTCAAAAGTGCCACCAAAGGGTGTCTGGTTTGTGGGTCAAATCCACAAGGTCATGCCGTGCACTGGAGTGTGGGTCGAAATAGTTCCAGGTAAGTCTCATTGAAGTTTTACCATCTCAGTTTGGTGCAAGGAGATTGTTAGCAGGTGCGAAGACCTGCCAGGTGTCACGCACAGCCAGTCTGGAGCATCACGGTCTTGAGCGATGATGCTGCTGTGCAAAGAGATAAAGTTGCTCCCACTCGCGCTGATTCTTAGTGTGACCAGCACGGATCCGGTGCAAATGGGCCTGTTTGCATTCGTAAAGAGCCCAAACAGAAAGACCCCTTGCAAGGGCCCAAGACTGGAGAGGCGCCTCTTAGGGGTCATGAGTTGATTTAAGGCACATCCAGGAACTTTAGCAGGTGAGTTGGAAACAGTTTTCAGTGTCCCTGGGACTTCAGAAAACAGGAGGCAATCCCAGGGGAGTCACTCTGGGTACAGATGAGATGAGTCCAGTCCTTGTCCTCAGCAGGGTAGGAGATCAGCAGGCCGCAGGGACAGCTCAGCAAAGCAGTGAAGCAGTTTCTCAGAAAAGTCAATCAAGCAGAGTGTCAATTCTTGCAGCACAGCAGTCCTTACTCCAGCAAAGTTCTTCCCAGGTCCAGTAGTGCAATGATTTGGTAGGGCAGAGCCTGAGTACTTACACCAAAATTTGCCTTTGAAATTGAGTGACTTCAAAGCAGCTCCTTGAATTGCACAGGTCCCCCTTTCATCCCAGCTCTGGCTTTAGACTATTAGCAGGGGTAGTCAACCCTTTGTGTGGGAACAGGCACTTCCCTATTCAAGTATAAGTGTCAGCTCCCCTCCACCCTTCCTGCCTAGAAAGGCCCATCACAATACATATGAACACTCAGGCACACCTAACCTTCCTGTGTTTATGGATGTCTAGAGGGAATGCACAATTATGTGTATTGGAGGCAGGATGCACGACACACAGAGTAGTAAGAGCAGAGAAATGCCCACTATACACAAGTGGCATTTCTAAAATAGTAATATTAAATCCAACTTTACCGGTAAAGAGAATTTATCATTTCTATTCCAAAGAAAAGAAACGTTATGTAGCTACTCCTTTTTGATCAGTAATTACAGCTTAAAAGTGTATTAAGGAGTTCCCAGTGCTGGCCTATGAGAGGAATAGGCCTCACAGTAGTGAAAAGGACAGTGGGAGTTTTTCTTTTACTACCAGGACATGTAAAACTTAAAAGCACATATCCTACCTTTTACTTACATAGCCCCCTACCCTATGGGCTACCTAGGGGCTATCTTAGGGGTGACTTGATTATAATAAAGGGGGAGTTTAAGGCATTGCAAGAGGTTTCAAATGGCAAGTCAAAGAGGCAGTGAAACTGCACACACAAACTCTGCAATAGTAGGCCTGAGACATGTATAAGGGCTACTGAAGTGGGTGGCACAATCAGCATTTACTGTACAGGGCCTGGGTATGTGGTATCCCACTGTACAATGGACTTAAAAGTAAATTAACTATGTCAATTGTGTTAACACCAATGATACCTTGTTTAGGGGAGGGTAAAAAATGAAGTATTTGGGGGTGACCCTGCAGAAAAGGCCGTTTCCAACAGTCAATATTAACAACACAGTTACTTCAATGGAGCAATGTACATCAGTAGTATTAACAACGCAGTTACTTCCATAGAGCATTGCAGTTGCACATGGTCAGTATTATCAATGAAGTTACTTCAACAGAGTCAGTATTGCATATGGTCAGTATTAACAATGGAGTTACTTTCATTTCAAATTATACAATGTTATCAACTAAATTACTTTTATAAGAAATGTATGTTGTATTAACTCAGTTATTTCACTTGGTTATTAATGCAAGTTGTTTAACATTAAGGAATTCTGAGAGACTATGTGGACAACAAAGTCAACATTTGTCTTCTTCATGATGTCACTCAGAACCCTCCAGCAGAAAAATCCACCTTTTTGATACTTACTTATGTAATGTTATTTTTGTGTATCTTCATTTGACTCCCAACACCCTGCATCCTCAGTCTCCAGAGACTCGAGGGAAGTCAAGGAATCTAGATGGCACTCCACTAAGTATCATCTTCTTTGACAGGTCTCTGTCCACGGTGAGAAGAGAAAGCACGGCAACTCTTGCCTCTCAGTGTTACAGTGTTAGAACATACAGTTAGGCTTTATGTTGGGAGAGCGAGAGAATGCACAGAGGGTTGTGTTGTAGAGTGGCAGTATGCCAGGTGTAAGTTTTTGTATAGAAGATGAGTAAGGTTAGGGAATATTCAGATGGCAGTGTGGAGGGGTGGCAGGATACCAGGTGGAAGGAGGAAGGATGAGGGATGGCAATCCAAGGATGCTGGTGTGGGATTCTGGCAGAAGAGCAGGCTCATTCTTTTGGTATGGTGGTAAGGTGAAGGGAAGGGAATGCACAGAGTGTGGTGTGGAATGTTGGCAGGAGAAAAGGCAGAGAGGGATTTTTTTGTATGGGGTGTTACATATTGGAGGAAATTGCAGAGTGTTGGTGAATAGGATGGCAGAACGCCAGGCAATTATTTTATTATGAGTGAGGGTAGGGGAGTGTGTTTCAGAGAATGGATGAGAAGGGTGGCAGGGCACCAGGTACCTGTATTTTTTCATGATTGATTGTGGGAGGTTTGGCAGTCTTGAGGACAGTCAATGTGCATGTCATCAGATGTATAGTGGTCTATGGACTCTGCTCCTTCCACCACCTGAGAAAAATTCTCACGAAACTCGGAGCAAAGCAGGTGACCATTGCAGTCCCAAGACATTGTTTGTACAAGGTGCCATTGAACAAAAATATGTTATTAGTGAGACAGTACTGTATCATATGTATCAACAAAGGTTTAAGGAAAGGGGTTACCCCACTTGGGTCTTATCTAGAGCAGCCAATAGAGTTGCTTAGATGAATCACAACAAATTGTTGTTCAATAATACAATTGACACTGTCACTAGGACAGGTGATGATACCACACGCCTCGTAACTTCCTTCAGTGGGAGATTTAATGTAGTCTAGAAGGTCATACAAAAGAACTGGGGGTAGGCTTAAATGTGACCGAGTAATGGCGAAGATGATCCCTGACAAACCCAATATTACCTTTTGCAAGGGCCACTCCTTAAGAGACATTTTAGTACATAATGATGTCACTGACAAATATAGGAACATTGACTATAATCTACAAGGTTTTTTTCCATGTGGTCACTGCAAAGCTTGCAAGAATAGTGCCAGCGTACAGGAGTACAAGGTTCCCTTTGGAAAGAGAAAAATAAAAATCACACAAATCTTAACATGCAGTTCCACTCATGTGATATACATCATGCGATGCCCTTGCAATTTGTACTATGTAGGCAGAACCATTCACAGTGTAAAGAAGATGTGTTGGAACATATGAAGGGCATGAATAATAAAGTTCTCCAATATCCGGTTGCACATAATTTTCAGGATAAACATTGTGGGGAGAGGAAATGGATGTCATTCTTTGCTATTGAGCAGATAATTTCCAATATAAGAGGTGGCACCCGGGACCAGCAACTCAGAAGACAGGAATCCAGGTATATACTTGACCTTGACACCAAATATCCCAATGAGTTGAATTCCAAAGACGAATTGAAAGTACATTTGGAAGTAACATAAACCATTTGACCAATTTGTTTACTGTATGTCTAATCTTCAAAGTTTCTGGTTTTAATTGATTTTATATTTTCAGACAGAAAGGAAGGGGCTGCATGGTGCTGGATGCTGTCACGACCTTTGATCTCCCTACCCTTTCCTACCTTCAACACTCTAGTGATGTTGGGCATTCAGATTTTCACATTTAATTATGAGCCATGCTGTGGGTGGTTACATGCTACATAACTTACATAATGCTTATTTTGGTGAGTAATATCTCAATTTTATACAGATTTGGCTGTAGACCTGCATAGGGATTGTGTCTTGTTGCTGGCAGTTATAAGTCTGTTTTCATTAATCAGCGTGAGGAATAATTGTATGCAATGGGTGATGAAGTTATAATTTTTCTGAATGTACTGTCAAGATGATTTATTTCAGACTCTCAGCCAGTATTGGGAGTACTGTCTACTGGAATTGTACTGCATTGCCCATTGCCTCATTGGGTGACATTCCATATGTTATGGCCCATTTAACATTAAATCCTTCCTTTGTTGCCTTTCATCATTTTGGTTATGTTTGATTATTGCACTCTCTTTGATAATGAATTTGTACAGGAGTTATCTTTCTATGGCAAAACTACTTAAATTAGAATATATTGAACAAAGCAGTTGATTAGATAGTACCATAAGCTGTTGCTTGAATTGGACAATATTAATGCTTTCTGTTATTCACAATAGGCCAGCAAAAGTTCACATATGAGAAGTGTGCTTGCACTACTAACGTAGGTTACACTTGAGTTACTGTCATTGAAATGCATATTGGAGGGCATAATCAGAGAAGATAAAGCAGTACAAAAGTTTTTCTATTGTGATTTCCTTGTGCTTTGATTACTTTGTTGATGCTACAGTCTGTAAAATGAAGTAATTTGTGTTTGAACTACAGCATATAATATGGCGTCGCCCGCGTCTCTGCTTGTTTTTGCACTTGCACATGGTGTCCATTTTCAATGTTTGGGGATGTTGTGCTTTTTTTAAGGGATGAGAATTACACACTCATTGTGTGATCAAGGCTGCTGTGTGGCCGAAACGCGTTCATTTTTGCAAATAAACTGATGACCCGTTTCCTTAAGGATTCTGCTGGCTTTGGATATTTATTGAGGGCTTATATATATGTATGAATATAATATATGTAAAAACTAGATATTTATAGTTAGGACCTAGTTTATATATAGAAAGCTGCTTTTTGCTTGCCTGTAGCTTTGGTGCCGCTTTGCCAGTTAAGTGAGCTGCTGTCTGGAAAGTTTCAGGGTGATCCTCAAGCGGGGCACAAGATAAAGGGGGAGTCAAATTTAGAGAGTTTCCAATGTTAATTTCCATAGGAAAAATTTAACAGCGATAGCGCATGAACCACTTGACGGAATTACACCAAATTTGCAAGAAAGGTAGCTCTTGGTCCAGAAAGATCCCTTTTTTGTTATTTGATGTAAATCTGTTCAGTAGTTTTTGAGAAATTTAAGAAATCCAAATTTGTATATCTGGGACTCGAAGGATTCGCAGCCCCTTCTGATCTCGTGCTGAGATCTGATTGGCTGCCAACACTTCAAAACAGGAAGTTGTGACAGCCATCTTGGGACTCAGCTTGAGCTGAGTCCCAGAAAGAAAGAATAAAAAATACAAAATGGGCCAGGGTACGAACACCCTGACCCCTAAGCTCTGGTGCTGGGGACCCAAAGGGACTCCTCCCGAGGGCTAAAAAGCATTTTTTTTATTTTTAAAAGGGAATAGTGAGGAGGCCAGGTCCTGGGGGCACACTTTTATTTTTATAAGGGGGGGACTCCTGCCCCCCCCACAGCCACAAGGACCACCACTTCCCCACTGCTATTCCTGAAATATTAGTGGGGGAGCTATGCGTCCCCTGTGCCTCAAAGACAAAATGCTTTTATAATATGGGGTAGGCTTGATGGCTCCGTACATCCCTGGAGACCACCACCTCCCTCGGCTGAATAATGTCATTTATGCGGGGGCCTGTGGCCCTCCCGTGCCCTGAGGACCACCTCCTCCCAGGGGTGAAATACTTCAACTGTGTGAGGGAGGCACGTTGGCCACCCCCACAGCCCCCGCGGTCTACCACCTCCCCGGAGTTTCATTTTATTGACTTGTGGGCGGCTTCATGGCCCCCCTTTAACCCCAGGGGGCACGACCTCCCAGAGCATTCCAAATATTGTGTGCAAGGTGGCCACACAGCCCCCCCGTAGCCCCAGGGACAACCACCTACTTGGGGATCTATAGAAAAAAATGATAGGGGGTCTGTTTCAGACCCCCTTTGCTCAGCGGTTGGAGGGGGGGCATGTGGCCCCCCTCATGGAGCCACTGATGGCCATGAGGACCGCCACAACCTCCCCCCCCGGGGCTGGCTCCTGCTGTATTCCAGGGCGATCACCCCCAGGAGAGTTGTTTGCTGTGGCTTGGCTGCAGCTTTGAAGCTGCAGCCAAGCCACAGCAAACACACTACTTTTTGACAGCAGGATCTGTCAAGAAGGTCCCACTGTCAAAAAGTGGAGCTTTCATCTCTGACCCCTGCACGCAGGAAAGCTTAAAGCAGCTCTGTGGTTGCTGAAGCCATGGAACTGCGGGGAAAGCCTTGAGGCTTTCCCTGCTGTCCCAAATAGTCTGCAAAGGGCTTGTTATAACAAAACAAAAGCCCATAAAGGGATAAAAAAAGTTTTAAAAAAAAGTCGAATAGCTCAGTGTGAAGGTCACAGACCTTCACACTTAGTGTTGAGGGTTCAAGTCCAGCCTGACTTTTTTCTCTCCTTTTTTTTTAACTACAGTAGTTTAAGCCTCATGCTGAAAGGTGATCTTAGTCTTTTAACATGGCAAAGATATTTTTCTTTCTTTTCATTTGTCCAGAAATATCTCATTCTAAGTATATCATATATCTAAGCTTAAAAAACCCTCTATCTCTCTCCCTCTCACTCTCCTTCTCTTGCTCTCTCTAGGTGTTTCAATCTTTCTCCCACTCAGACACCCACTCAGACACTTACGCACCCACTCACACAACCACTCAGATACTCATACACCCACTCACAGCCCCACTCAGACCCTTGTGCACCCACTCACAGCCCAAGTCAGACCGTCACCCACCCACTGACAGACCCACTCAGATAGTTACGCACCCACTCACAGACCCAATCACTCTCACACACCCACTCACAGACCTGTGCACACACTGATGCACCCACCCACTAAAACACTGATGTACGCACTCTCACACCCAGACAGACACTCTCACAGACACCCTCACCCCCAGATACACCCTCTCCCACATATTCTCACACCCATAGGGGCCACAGACAACTCTTTCTGCGCACGGCCAAAGGGCTGTGCACAGCATGGGTTTGAGTGGTTAGGGGTGGTTGGCCGCAGGGTCTGGCTGCAGGCTAAGTCTTGCAGGCAACCTCTGCTGTGCATGGGTTAAGACTGTGCATGGTAGGATGCTTATAGGGGGTTGGCTGCCGCGCACGACCAAAGGCCGTGTGCGGTGGTAGTTGGATTAAAGTACAGTAATAAAAATTACTATATGTTAAAAAAAATATAAAAATTCACTGAAAAAAACAAAGGTTGCAGGGATGCAATAACTATGCTCACATTTTAAATATACGAAACCATAGAAATTCACCTTTATTTTTTCAGTGAAAATATATATATATATGTTACTAAATAGTGAAGAAAATCAAAATAGTCTGCTGACCTGTCCCCCACCACAGCCCACACACAAGCAAACTACACGACTGTAAATTAACTTTCCTCAGATACCTTAGCCAAGGCCCATTAAATACTTTATAGAGAAGCTGCAAGTAATGAATGTTAATTATACGACAATAATTTAAACTCTTAAATATTAGTGTGCAAGTTTAGTATGATTCCTATTCATCACAAAGTTAAAAAAGGTACAACATCTGCAGTAAATAGTTCATACATTTTTATTTTTCTGTTCTATATTGCACACTGTATTTCAGAAGGAGTTTATATTAATAAGGGATTAATAAAGAAGAAATGCCCTAAAATAATTAAAATAAGCAATTTTATTGCGAGTAATTCTCATGCGGTTCTGAACTGTGCTGTGATGCTATCAGACCTTCAGATGTGAATTTCAGGTTTAAATCGAGTGCAACAAATGAACTACAGTTCACATTCTTGATTCTGCCATCCAGAGACGTCCCACTGACTATTTTACTAAGTCTTGCCACTGGCCAAATAGGTATTGGAGTCAACTTGGATCTATCATACAAAATCAATACATAACTGCCCTGTGTTGTCAAAGTACAAAGTAGCGTGGGTTTTTACAAAATCTATTACGAAGAATGTGTAATAGTTTTCTGTACTATCTTACCATCTAAAACAATCTTTGACAGTGCCGAAAGGTATGGCTTTATTGTGCTACGCTCTTAAAGGCTCACTGTTCATCCTGCAGAGACGCCGGCGTACCTCCCACCCTGGGCACATTACTCAACCAATTCATTCACATGGGCACACCTCCCCCGCTGCATTCCAAGTGGAATATCCTTTACAAGCTATGTCTTTACCACGCATGTTTTTTCCAGGGTAAGTATGTTTAAGTTAAGCATATTTATATATATATAAATCACTCTTAATTACTAAAGTTAGCGAACTCACATAATTTCGGGAAATTCGCATCACAAGAGTAATGCATAATTACTGAAATGACTCCGATTACACCAGGTTAAAGTTTTTACCAGGGTAAGTATGTTCAAGTTAAGCACCTCTCTCTCTCTCTATATATATATATATATATGTGTATATATATATGTATATATATATGTATATATATAAGTATACATATATATACATACATATATATACGAATCTATCTATCTACCTATCTATCTATCTATTTATAAATATATATATATGTATATATATATATACACACACATACAAATAAATGCATGTGATGCCCCAAAACACTCTTTATTACTCAAGTTAGCGTACTCGCATAATTTTGAAAATTCGCATCACAAGGATAATGCACAATTACTGAAATTACTCCGATTACACCAGGTTAATCAAAGTTTCTCCCAGCCCATTCCAACACTCCTGGTACCATTACAAAGACAATCACCACAGGGAAGGGGGGGAGCCTGCTTGGGTGATTCCCAGCTGCCCAGTAATATGTGCTGTTGTGTCACAGATCCTTACAAAGGTAACACCAGCAAGCCACTCCAAGGTTGCCATGATTTATTTCACTCCTCCCATACCAAGCAAGAGAGACATAACACGTTTTGACCAATTCGGACTTGATTACAGTTGCTGGTATTTTTCTTTTGTAATACACATATACAAATATTTGAATATATTCATAAAAGAAGAGATAAATTATACAGTACCATAAGAATGTAAAAAAAAAACACTATTAATAAAATCAGCATCTTTCATAAAAAAACATGAGAAAATGTATAAATACAGCATATAACAGTACATTTTCGCCCACTCAAAAGGATTAGTTACATAAGCAGAGCCATGTCCATACAGTTTTTTAAAGTGGACCATCTCATATCTCTTTCTGATCGCTACTGCTTACCTTATGAAACTAAGTACAGCAAAGCAAGTACCGATATTGGCAAGACTTTGTAAATAAGTGAAACCCTCCAAGTGAGTTCTCAGATTGGATTTCTGTAGTACCGGGATTAAGAGCTCAGGTCTGGGATACACATAGAGAGGGCACAACAAAATAAAGTGCAGGTGCTTTGTTTGGTGGTTTGGTCACACCGGAAGGTGGTAAATTGGATGGGAAAGACTACCTTAGATGTATCATAAAAAATCTAAAAAGTGACAGATAGCAAAGAAAATTAGGGTTTGTTACCCAGACAAGGTGTGGTATTACATTTGCAGCCATGAAGATCGATACATATCTTGTGATTGCTACCATGGACTGTGCTTTCTGGAGCCTTAAATTTGAGCGATAATTAAGGAACACCTCCTTCATCCCTATTAATTCAAAAGGGTCTTAAAAATAGGTAATCCAAGGAATTTGTGCCACCCCATTCAAGACAAGGCAGTCAGAAATGCAGGATCAAACAAAAGCTGCCTTTGGATTTATCCAGGACTTGATCCACAATAATAATGGTCCAAGACCAATGGTGTCTTCCAAATAGGGAAGGCCTAATTCTTTGGGGCAGATCAAAGTAGCAGTCTCCTGGGGAACCATTAGTAACCTCTGTAAGAAACAGTTTACAGCCCTCTGTAGGGTTTCTGCATGCCCCCATAAACGCACTCCGTATGCTCCTGCTGTAATACATTTGGTTTCATAAAGGTAGATCTTTTCTTTGATTGCTTTCTGACCTAGCTTGGGGGTGAATCTAAAAATTCCCTCTAGGTTTCTTTTAAAATAATGTGCTATGACAATTAAAAGTGACTTCCAATTAAAAGAAGAGCTAAAAAGAATCCCTCGCTAGTTAAAATCACTTACTTAATCCAAGACTGAGTCAATGATTCAAAGTCATTAGTAATCAATTGGAGTCAGAAATTGTCACACACCATGACTTTTCAGTCATGAATAACCATGCCTTTAGGTAAAAGTTAGAATAGTCATTTCCCTATATTAGCAATGCTAATGTCACGTAAAATAATCTCAATATCAGATGATAAACATACAGGATCAACACTGGCTGTCCGAATCTGCGAAAAAAGAACATTCTAATCAAAGCTTGAACAATTACACATTCTAAAGTTACGGTGCAAATTAATAACAAGAACTACTGTGCAAACGATATTACATACATTTAGATTCAGCAAAGAAAAGACATTGAACGTTACTCCATATAGCGAATTTAATTAGCGAGGAATCCTTGTCTAACACCAGATTAGTATCAGCATGTTGGGCTTCATGCAAAATAGTTTAATAAACATAAATTTGGAAAACATCTAACTATGGCTCTATCAAAATAGCGCAGTTGGTACCTAGGAAGAAAAAGAAAATAGTTAAGAAGCACATCAGTAATAATATGCCGTTCCTCAAATGGATCAGCAGCTAAGATCGTCTTCGTCATCGGGACATCAGTTCGGTCAGCAAGGCATCAGGATTCAGCATCAAAGTTCAGAAAAGGCAAAGTCCTTAACCAGTTCAAAAGTCTTGAGGAAAATCCTCCAGAAGAGGGAGAATGGCCTTTCTGCAAGAAAGAAAATGGGCAAATGCTCTCAGAAAGAATGGGGTGAAAAAATGTCTCTCTCCTCCTAGTGCAGTCCGGCTAAGTTAGATCTCCTAATATTACTTCCCAAGTCCCTATTGGTCAAGGGATCGCATGTTTACACTTGCCCAATAAAACAAAAACTTCAAATCTACAGTTTCTACTAGTACACGGTTCACATGTCAGCGATTTGCTCCTCTCTTGATGTTCCCATCATTTGGCTCATCAGGTAACAATATTGTTGCAGCTTAAACTCTAGTCAGTGTGGGCATTGTTCTCTCCTGAGAAAGTCAGTCTTACACACATTACATGTGCAATGTTGCAGTCACAAAATAACGTCTTCTAGCAAGCAGTTCTCATGAGAAAGACTTTCAGCTATGAGCACATTTGGACAGCACAGTGGAAAATCACAATTTAATTCTCTAAGCAGATATTTATTAAACGCCTAGGAAATACAGCTTGACATGATGCCATGCAACTAGGCCAAGACCTTTGCTAAGTTAAGGCTTACAATTAATAAAGCTAAGACATAATGCATAACCCTTAATATGACATATTACTACATTAATCAATCAGAAGCTCAATATGTCTTATTAATAAGCCATTAATAAGTACACTTCACGAACATTGTCAGCCACTCATGGAGACACATTTTCAAATGTGTGCATTAATTTTCTCTAATATATGACATTTCTATGCAAATTCAACACTCAGAATACATGAATAATCATGAATAATATTGTTAAAAACATCTGCTAAAGCGTCTATACGAAGGATGTCCTTCCCTACCTCGGCAAGATATTTAGAAATTCCACTAACATGTTGCAGGAATGGGAAAGGAGTCAGGATGCAACCCTGTCTTACCCCCGAAGTAGATTTTATATGGGGTCTAGTTTCGCCCTGCAGATCATAGTGAACTATCACCATCAGATCATGGTGTAGGGATTTAATCAACAATAGAAGTTCAGCTTCTACCTCCATAGATTCAATCAGTGTTAAAAGTTTTGAGTGGTTTACCAAATCAAAGGCACTGGATAGGTCTATAAACCCTAGGCGAAGAGACTCCTTTTCTGCCAAAACATATTTCCATGATATTAGGTAAAATGTTAGACACTGTTCTATTGTGCCCACCCCTGGTCTGAAGCCAAATTGGCCATTTTCCAGAGTTTTATTTCTGAAGCCCAAGATTCCAAACGCATCAAAAGCACCATTCGAAGTATCTTCATGTTGGAATCAATTAAATATATTGGGCTGAAACAAGATGATGATTGTTGGTCCACATTTTACTAAACTGGGATAATTATGGCAGTCCTCCAGGACTCAGGAATGTGTCCCTTTTCTGCATTCCTAAATACATTGGTTAAAAGAGATGCCCACAGATCTGTAATAAATATAACAATATCTTTGGCACCCATCCAGGCCTGGTGCTTTCTCTAGTGCACAATTTTTTATGACATTTACAACTTCACATTCTTCAATATTTAAAAGAGTCCTCATGCTTGTGTGCTTGTGCCAAACAGCTTTGGGTCTAATGTGGTGTGAGAAGGGGGTACTGAGACGAGTAGTAGCTTCAGATGAAAAGATACCCGTGAAGTGGGCCATCCATACCTCTGCAGGAATCACAATCTCAATTTTTGGCATGCCATTTTCTTTAAAGAATGGATGATTATTTATATCCCAAAAGAGCTTATTATTTCTTACTGTGGCTGCTTTTTGAAGATCTTCTATTGCTAACACATGGCTCTCTCTTTTCCTCTCCTCTGTTCTGGATTTATACAGACTTCTTGCAAATTTAATCTCTGCTACAGGGCAAGGATGTGTTTTTAGGAGTGCCTTTCGGTTCTTGAGGGCTAAAGAACGTTCAGAGTTAAACCATCTATGAAGGGGATTTTTGCTCATGGGCATTTCAGTAATTAAATTCTCTGAGATAGTTTTACATAAATTCTCAAATTCTTTTCATATGCACTCCAAGTAAATTATCTGATGGACAAATAGATACTAAGGTTGAGTGCTGCCAGATAATCTTCTGGGAAAATATTTTGGGTTTAACTTTTCCCATTTGATTTTAAGGCCCGTTTTATTTGGTTACACACATCTGCTGTACTTATCAGAATTAGGATCCATTAGCTGATGGTTCATAGTTTAGAGAAGGGTATTATGGCCGCTCATACATTTAGCGACGACTTTTAAATCAAGAATGGAGAGTGCTAGATCACAGGACTTAAGTATAAAATCAATGATTGAGCTCCCACAATTACTACCAGTAAACATCAAGAGATCATTTATCTCCCCATCGACCATATTGTTTGCTAAAACAAAGTCATATTTTAAAATAAGGCTAGTCAGGGCCTCCTCCTCTGGTGAGTGCTTAAAATAGGTAAGATTTTCTTCATATGAGTTCATGAAACCACAAACCTGTTTCCCATAATGCTCGCAAAATCTAATTTTAAAATTACCTACCCAGAATAACACAGTCTTACATTTAGCTTTCAAAGTGGAAAAATATTAAAAAATTGCCAAAAGGGTCAATAGCCTCAGATGCCAGTCCTTAAAATTATTATAGTAGAAATTTACTAGCATGATATCATATTCCTTCAAACAAGTCAGTAGGGTAACCAGAAGGAACGAGGAGGACCAAATCTTAGACACTTTGGTTGAAGGGATATGAACAGTTATAAAGGTCGCCAAGCCACACTTGGCCCATCCAGCAGGACAGGGATGAGCTGGCCCCAGGAAGGCATGGTATCCATTTAGGTGAAAGTCTTCTGACAGACCCATTTCCTGTAAGTAAAAAGGGGAATACTTAAGAAAAGTGGCGCTGCACACAGTGCAGTGCCACTTTTCTTGAGCCCCTTACCGCCACCATCTGTGTGCTGTATTTAAAATACGGTGCACCATGGCGCAAGGTAGGGGACAATAGCATAATTTTTCATGATGCTATTAATGTAGTCTGCAGAAGTAGCGCCAAAATGTTGGTGCTACTCCTGCAGAGTACATAGGGGCCCATTGTAAACAATGATTTGCCCCATTTTAAGGCCTGCTTTAAACAGGCATTAAAAGTGCCAATAAAAATGACACAAGGAAATCTGTTAGGTTTCCTTGTGCCATTTTTACGGGGGAATGCTCCCTTTGCATACATTATGCCTAGCGCAGGCATAATGTAGTGCAAAGGGTTACAAAAGGTTGCAAAGGGTTACAAAGTGGCACAATGCTTGCATTGCGCCACTTTGTAAATATGGCGCTGGGATTTTGGCCTGATTGGGCCACATTAGAGTAAAAACAAAATTATGCTAATATTGTGCAAGGAGGCCCTGGGGGCTCTTCAATATGCCCCCCAATGTCTCCAAAACTTTCAAATTTAATCTAAGCTACGTTTTTAAGCATTGAACGTGTCCCAGCAGTGTACCAAGAAATACTGCTACAGCCCACCATAGTTGGCGACCTTCTTCTGTATGGTCTATATATGAGGGAGGGGAAAGATTTTAAGATAACGGTTCAGTAGGGATCCAGCCCATTTGATCCAACTGAAAGTTTGTCTGAAACCTGTTTAATATGGCTCTATACAGGAAGCAAGATGTGGGGGTGGAAGAGATTCTGGAAAGCTTCCTGACAGCGTATAAAAGTAGCTCAGATGGATCTATCACTCTTTGTGAGTGGTCAGCCCTATTCAAGTGTTTTTTAACCACCACCTCACTTCTAAAGTTGACAATGAGACAGTAGCTTTTATCCATTTTAGGGCTTGTGTCTACCCAGCAACTCTTTGTACATGGATTATTTGTTTGTGTGGTAGCCAGGGCTACCTAAGCTAAACTATTCCTGAGTTGGTTGTGGTCTTCTTCAAATCCTTCTGTGGGTGGGGGCATATTTTGAGACCAGTACAAAATGGGTAGATTGTGGAGTCAGTTGAAATACTTTGAGATCCAAATGATCCTGAGAACACTGCAGGATATTTATATTTCTTGTATTACCACCAGGGTTTACCTGTTGTCCTGAAAGATTACCTGGTCCATTTTGATTGTTTAGAGCTCTACAGTTTTTATCCATTAGTGTACTGTGCCCCCTCCCCCCTTTGTAATTATTTATTCCCCCATTAGGTGGATTGGATAAGCCATCTGAAGGGCACGTTTCCCTAGTTTGTAGTTGGTTTGGTACTGAGATGGCCGGGCCAGATAATGGAAGGCCTATCAGAGGCCCCTCCTTCATGATGCAATTCAGGTATGAGAGATGCTCTTCAGTTTTGTCTAGATATCTCACTTATAGTTTTAAAGCTTCCTTTAGTATGTTTGAAATACAGATCAGAGTCCTCAGATAAGGTTGTTTCCATATCTTCTCTATTTAAGCATCTGGGTTGGCTGAGTCTTAGCTAGGACTCTGCGGGCGCTTCCTGAGGGGTGAGGTGAAGTCTTTGGGATTTTAATCTAACCTCCACTCTTTTCCTCTTTCTTCCTTTGGGTTTTGATTGCCCCTCATTGCCCAGATTTTGGTAAGGAAGTTGAACATACTTCGCAGGACTTCTGGGTTCAACTATGACGGAGATGAAGTCAGATTGCTGAGGGTTGGTTTGGGCCTGCATGGCCCCAGAAGCAGAGACCTGAACCAAAGCAGTGTGAGAGATTGGAGGGAAAGGAAGCGAGAGGCGTATCTCAGCCATTTCAAATTATTTGTTCAAGACGCCCACCATCCACTGCGGAAAACCATCAAGATTAGAGCAGTGGCAGGCACTGCAGAAGCTACTTATCCATTACAATTGCACATAAAGAGCTCAACGGGGAAGCATTTACAATATAAATACCTTCAGGCGAAGGTGAAAATAGGGTGGTTCAGCCCAGTCTCTTCTGGGCAAAGACAAGTGTAGACAGGCCAGGTCTTGGCCTGGTCTTGGTCTGGGCAGATGTGTGGGGCTTCATTCTCATATGACAGAGAAAGATAGTGTGAATGTACAGAAAATATGCTCTCATTTTAGCTTCTGGAGAACATTCCATAACCTTTATGGGAAAATCATGAGAAAACAGTTCTCTCTCAAACATGATTTATGAAATCCCAGCAGGGTAAAATCGCCTTAGAACACATCACAATTACTTAAATTAGTATGGTATCATCAACAAGTGATTAATATTGTAACTAGAACTTATCACCCTTTATAGGTTCTCCTTTTTGTTACTCTCAAAACCTGCCATTCACTACAATGCATTTCAAGAAGGGTGCTATCATGTATATAGGTCCCGAAATGGCTGCCAGCACTTTCGGGTTGAAATGCTGACAGCCAATTAGACAGCCTATCAGATTACACCATGAGATCTATTCTTAGGCTCCACCCAGATATACAAATGTGTGTTCCCTTTAATATCTCAAATGCTTCTGAGCAAATTTACACCAGATAACAGAAAGCACAATCCTTGGAACAAAATCTAGCTTTCTGCCAAATTTGATGTATTTCTGCCTAGCGGTTGGAGCTGCAGTCGTCTTCAAAACTCTTATGGAATTTAACATGGGAAACACACTTTTTTACCCGCCCTTTTTCTCAGTCCCTCTTGACAGATCACCCCGAAACTTTCAGTTCACAACACAACAAGAGTCACTGGCACACTTGTTTTGGAAGATTTCATGAAGATTCATCAAATGGCGCCAAAGATATAGGTAAATCAAGAAATGAATTTTCCAATGGATATATATATATATATATATATATATATATATATATATATAGAGAGAGAGAGAGAGAGAGAGTGAGAGAGAGAGAGTGAGAAAGGGAGAGAGAGAGAGAGAGAGAGAGAAATAACTGACTCAAGCAGATGGACCAAAAACCAAAAATATAGGGGCATATTTATACTCCGTTTGCGCCGAAATTGCGTCGTTTTTTTTGACGCAATTTCGACGCAAAACTAACTCCATATTTATACTTTGGCGTTAGACGCGTCTAGCGCCAAAGTTCATGGAGTTAGCGTCATTTTTTTGCGTGAACACCTTCCTTGCGTTAATGATATGCAAGGTAGGCGTTCCCGTCTTAAAAAATGACTCCCAGGCATGTGCGTGGTATTTATACTCTCGGGCAAAAATGACGCCCGGGAGTGGGCGGGGCAAAAAAACCCGCATTTGCGCCTCTTTTTAACGCCTGGGTCAGGGCAGGCGTTAAGGGACCTGTGCCCTCCCCTGCCCCCAGGGACACCCCCTGCCACCCTTGCCCACCCCAGGAGGACACCCAAGGATGGAGGGACCCATCCCAGGGAAGAAAAGGTAAGTTGTGGTAAGTATTTTTTTTATTTTTTTGTTGTGGCATACGGGCCTGATTTGTGCCCCCCTACATGCCACTATGCCCAATGACCATGCCCAGGGGACATAAGTCACCTGGGCATGGCCATTGGGCAAGGGGGCATGACTCCTGTCTTTGCTAAGACAGGAGTCATGTTAATGGCGTCTGGGCGCCCCAAAAAAATGGCGCAAATCGGGTTAAGACGATTTTTTTGCCTCAGCCTGACTTGCCCCATTTTGGGATGCCCAAACGCCATTTTTCCCTACGCCGGCGCTGCCTGGTGTACGTCGTTTTTTTTCACGCACACCTGGCAGCGCCGGTCGGCTAACGCCGGCTAACGCCATTCAATAAATACGGCGCCCACATGGCGCTTCAGAATGGCGTTAGCCGGCGCTAATTTTTTGGGCGCAAAACTGCGTTAGCGCAGTTTTGCGTCAAAAAGTATAAATATGGCCCATATTGCCTCTGCAACGTTTTTGTTCCCACCCACCTCAGGGAGTACAAGATTGTTTGATCAGTGGCAGCACAGTTGACATGGCTGTATTGTCAAAAAGCATCATGAATGAATTATTTCATTTGAAATGTGGAATCAATTAGGTTCTTCAATCTCTTGGGATATGCAGTAGTCAGGTGGCTTTGTCAGTGATGTCCAGCCCACCTGGAAGTAATGATTTAAACAATACATCCAGACTTTTCCGTGGAATCCAGTAGTTCTACCTTTAAGGCATAGTCCATAATGAAACTTCTCTAATTTGATAGCAAATGGTCCAATAGGTTAAAATGATGGCCTACAGGCTGATCAAGTTATGCTGAATTGTGATGTCTGAATAGTGTACATAGGTAATTCACTATCGGTCTGAAATCACACAGATATTGTTTTTTGCTGCTTTGGCTCTGTCTTATGCTCTAGATACCTCTTGTACCAGATCTTGCCTGTGATGATGTTTGTAAAAAATATTCACATGTGATTCACATTTCAGAAGCACAGCAAAGAAACCTGCATTTGTTACAGCTTGCTGGAGTTCGGCTCTCAAACTCTCGTAAATTGGGAGCTCTGCAATAGGCTCTGCAAAATCTCGTGAATTGGGAGCTCTGCAATAAGCATTGACTGCCAGTCTAAAAAAAACCTCTGTAGTTTTGTGCAGGTGGATACTAAGAGAAATGTTTTTTGCATTATGTTTTTGAGCTGATGGATGATAGTCAACTACAAAAGGGATTCCGTCACTATTGTTTCTGCTATTTGTATTCCAAATAGGTACTTCACTGGGTAGCTGCAAAGACTTTTCAAATTGTTGAGGATAGGCTTGTGTTAGACCTTACTGTCTTAGGGTGGTCTTACACCCAACGTTTTGCCTGCCTCCCTCCATTAACTCACCCCGTTTTTGCTGATTTTAGGACTCTCTACACCATATCCTTGCTAACCAGTGCTAAATCATGGTAACATTGGCTCAACCCAAAAAATAAAGTGCGCCACCTGTGCCCCTGGCCTGTAAATTTGACAGCAAATGGTCCACTTGGTTAAAATGATGGCCTGCAGGCTGGTCAAGTTATGCTGAATTGTGATGCCTGAATACTGTACAAAGGTCATTCACTATTGGTCTGAAATCACCTACGTATTGTTTCCTGCAGCTTTGGCACTGTCTTATGCTATCTAATTAAACGCTACTTGTGGGTTTGCAGCACTGATTGTACCACCCACTTAAGTAGCCCCGTAACCATATCTCAGGCCTGCCAGTGCAGAGTCTGAGTGTGCAGTTTTGTACTAGTAAGAGAACAAGTACTCAATGACGTGATGGTGACTTATTGTTCAATTTTCAACATGTATATAAAAGCTAGCTGCTCCATGGGGAGGTTCACATTTGCCATATGTGCACCATACCCTTTTTGTTTCAGGAAGTAATCTTGCTCAGCAGAACTAATATCCTGATCTTTCTCAGTGACACTACATCTGGCGTTCGGGGGAGAATCCGGATTGGCAGCAGAATATGTTAAGCAAAAGTCTGGTTCCATAAATTATACACAAACAATGTTCATGATCAAAAGATTGTTTTGTAATGTTTACTGTATATTTTTTTAAAAATTGCCTTGCCTGCTTGCATATTTCAAATTTTTATGTAATCAACATTGATTCTGTATGTAAAGCCAAACCATTATAAGGTACATGATGTTGAAGATAACTTTTTTGGTCTTTAATCATTTTACTGTGGTGGTAGAACAGTTCTGATTTAATGCACAAGTTGGATCTGGTAAGTACATTATGATAGATGAAGGCCCAACCTGTGATTTAAATTTGAAGCTTGAATCTCAAAAACGTAGCAAGTATATATAATATTAGAACATTGGAATGCTGGAGGCTCCATTGAAAACAATGGAGTGCTGCGGGCTTTTACTGACCGGTAAAAGCCCGCAGCGCCAACATTCCAATGTTCGCTTTGTTCACAGCAGCAGCTGTGAACAAAGCCTCACGGAGCCTCACGGGATTTAAATCCCCTCGGGCTCCGTGAACATTTTTTTTTTTTAATAGAACATTCTGCCCTGTGTGGCAGAATATTCTAATAGCCTTAGAACCCGCCGTAGCGGGCTCTACCGGCTATTAAAGTCCCTCTCCCTTCGGCTCGGGCATTTAACGCGGGGAGCGGGCCTTTAATAGCCGGTAGAGCCCGCTACGGCGGGTTCTAAGGCTATAATAAAAATTTTGTTGGTCTGCGAACAACCATGCGCCCATAATGTGCACAGCATGAAGTTCACTTGGGTCAATTGTGGGGAACGGCCAATGCATGACTGACCCATATTGTGAGTCCAGACGACATCATCTCGACCAGGCAGTACTGCAGATCTTGTGTGCAGGCCGTGCAAAAATAAAAGGAAGTAGAATGTTTCAGGATCAGAGTCACAAATACAGTGAACTGCACTACTAACTCTGTGGGGAGCAGGGGTGAACATTTAATCCAACCAAAAAAGCCTTAGGTCAAGATTTTATGTGGTGGCAGAGAATCTTGTGCTCATTTTATTTTCTTACAGCCATTTACTGAAACAACCTCATTATTTTTCTCTCCAGGGAGTTTTACAAACCCATTTGTTCAGAAACCTGACTTGCGCTCAAATGGCTGAATTTATGAATTTAGGCCCATATTTATAATTTTTTAGCGCTGCATTTGCGTAATTTATTGACGCGAAAGCAGCGCAAACTTACAAAATAAAATTGTATTTTGTAAGTTTGTGCCGGTTTGGCGTCAAAAAATGGCACAAATGTGGCGCTAAAAAAGTATAAATATGGGCCTTAGTCTTCTTGTCCACAGTACATAATTTCATGACTTCCTAATATTTTATGGGAGTACATCCCAAATGGGGCTGTGGGAAGAGTAGGCCTCTCATGGTTGGTTATCCTTGAAAGTTTGTGAATGCCCACAAACATGGGTTTGCATCCATTCAACAAATAGCTTTCTAACACATTACAATTCTGGAAATGGTCTGATATGGCTGTCAAGGGCACTGTCAAGAGCGTTAATACATCTCTTTTGAGGGAGGGAAGGGGAAACGAGCAGTGCTGTAGAAGAAGCAGATTCTCCATGGGTAATTTCACCCTAGAGAAACATATTATAGCCTTATAGCCCACCACCCATTAAAGGTCTTCTCCAGGGTTAAAGGCCCAAGCTGAAGGTGACGGACTTTAACAAGGGAGAGGGATTTTAATGGCTGGTATAGCCCAGATACAATGGGCTATAAGGCTATTAGAATGGCCCCCAGAGGGCAGAATGCTCTAATTAGTAAATCAAAGGCCTCACAGATCCTGAGGGGGTTGAAATCCCTTCGTTCATAGCAACAGCTGTGAAAGGCAAACATTGAAATGTTGGAGCTCCAGGCTTTGTTCAGCCATTAGAAACCTGGAGCTACTCCATTGTCTTCAACAGAGCCCTCTACTTTCCAATGTTCTAACTCAAAATGTGCCATTAGAAAGAATTACTAGCTTTGCGCAATCCAGAATTGTATTATGTTCACCAGGCCTCACTGGGGGCATGCCAAAGCAAAAAAACAAAAAAAGGAAATCACATGACTTTTCCAAGGTTATGCTTTGAAGGATGCAATGGGAATAACATCCTAGGTGAAACCTGGGTAAGTTTTGTGAACTAGTGAAATGCATTAAACTATGAATAGGCAAAGGCGAAAATATCCAGGGCCTCCTTTACAAGAAACTGATGCATTGTCATTAATGCATCAGATTTCTTGCTCCTGCCACACATCCCCTAACAACACTACGGATACGCTGTATGTTCAATACAGAGTTCCATTGTGCACGTCTACACAGATGCATCAGAAATTCTGAAACATCTGTTGGTGCTAAAGTGACACATTGCTGGAGTTGCATTGATAAACTGACGCAACTCGAGCAATGCGAGAAGAATCTCATTGGAAAAAGCCCTGCGTCAATTTTACGTCTGGTCTGAGCAGGTGATAAAATTTTTACGCAGTGAAGTCATAGAGTAATGCAGTGAAAAGTTATACATTTCATCGCATCAGTTCTACATGGCCTTTTCCATGGGAACACATACCCTGCATACATTATTCCTGGTGTAAGTATAATGTGATGCAGGGCTTTACAAACTGATGCTTTGGCCCAATGCGTCAGTTTGTAATATGGAGCAGTATGGTGCACTGCTAGCGCTGCCGCTGCATCAAAAAAATATGATGCAGCGGCGGCACAAGGGGCTTGTAAATGAGGCCTTGAAAAGTAGTTTGTCACACATCTTTGTTAAGACTTCCGTGTGCAAAACATTTACATCACAAAATTGCATAAATTATGTCAATCCTGCAGTTTACAGTTACATTATAAGCAATGTGCACCTGACTTGTTTTGGATAGGTTTTCTATGCCAGGAAACCCCCTTTGGGGTCTTAGTTGGGTTTTCCAAGCAAGCCATAAATTCATTCTTTGGTTTCCAGATACCGCTGACAACCCAAGAAAAGCCAGTACAGCAGTGCCTGATAGATACCTCACAGCATTACACATCTTTTATGATGAGTGACGTTTGTTCTGAGTGTCCCATCTTCTACCCAAATACAATGATGGGAAGGACTCCCTGGTTCAATTTATCATAGAGGAGGACAGCTTCAAATATAGTTTTTCTGACAAATAAAACCAATAGTCTTTTTTTATATCACTTAAGAAAACTCCTCCTTTTTAGGCCCTGTCGTGCTAGATTATCAATTTGAACCAAACAAAAATAAAACAAATATTAATGTGTAAATGTGTGCAACCTGATGGTGTATTTTCAGTTTTATGGATCTACAGACTGTTATTTAAACCTGTTCATTTCCAACAGCAATAACCATTTCTGTAAATTAAATGTTCACCAACAGCGGCCAGAAATGAAATATTAAAGCAAAGTAAGTCTTCTGAATTAAATTTTATGTGGCAGGAATTGTGCATCTCCTGTACCCAAGGCGAGGAAACTTCAGACAGTAGTCAAAATGTTATTATTGTACGATATGCTTTAATGCTTTTGTGACTTGAATGTTTAATAGAAATTGCTTTGCTCTATTGCAGTCAAGCGCAGCATGTGTTTTTGGATGTCACAGATCCTAGAGCACAATTCTTCATTCACAGCACAAGTGTACCAACATCAATTTACTAAGCCTCCTATAACCATAACATTAAAGGACAAGTGTTTTTTTGTGCTTGACACATACTTTTGAGGAATCTACCTGTTGAATCCGGCCCCTTCTGCATGGTCATCCCCAAAACCTTTGCCTTCCTCCTCCCCTTTTTGCTAAATCAGTTTTTGTTGGCTTTAGAACTCTGGGCACTTTACCACTGCTGACCAGTGCTAAAGTGCATGTGCTCCATGCTTATAACATAGTAACATTGTTTTATCTACAATTGGCATATTTAATTTACTTCTACGTCCCTAGTAAAGTGTACAACCTGTGCCCAGGGCCTGTAAAATAAATGCTACTGGTGGGCCTGCAGCACTGATTGTGCCATCCACCTCAGTAGCCCTTCAAACATGTCTCAGGTCTGCCACTGCAGAGCCTGCATGTGCAGGTTTACACTGCAATATCAACCTGGCAAAGTAACACACTTGCCAGTCCCAAGCATCCTTTTTAATACAAATAATTCCCCCATAAGACAGGCCCTGTACAAACCAGAGGGCAGGGTGTGGTGTTTTTAAGTTGGAGATATACGTTTAAGTTTTACATGTCTATGTATTGAACAAAAGTTACATTTCTTTTTCACTACTGCTAACCTCATCGCTCTCACAGGTTAACACTGCCTTAATACATTTCATAAGTGTAATCTCCAGTTGGGAAGAGATGAGACCCCCGAGTTTGGTGTCTCTCTAATCACACTTTAAAATCACAACTTATGGTGAAGTCAGATTTTAAATTATAATTCTGAAAATGCAACTTTTCAAAAGTTGGCATTTCCTTTTGTGAACAATTTGGTGCCTTCTGCCTGTCTCCAATACACATCTAGGGTAGGTGACAGCTTGACTTTGTGCATTACTCTGGACAGCCACACTCAAAGGAAGAATAGGTGTGTCTGGTTGTCCATCTGAATCCTAATGGCTTGTCCTGGGCATGTTGGAAGGGCGGAGCTGACACCTATTCCTGAAAGGTCAGTTTCCAGTCACCACGCAAAGGGCTGATTACCCCCTGTAGTGAGTCTGGAGCAAGGCCTAGGAAGAAAGGACCTCTGTGCACTTCAGAGACCCCTCTTTTAAGTCACTACCGCTTCAAAGACACAACTGTGTATAAGTACTGGATCTCTGACCGCACCAGACACTTCTGGACCTGCAAAGAACCTCTGTCATAAGGACTGTTGTGCTGCTACAAGGACTGTCACACTACTGGACTGCTGTTCTTGAAAAACTGCATTTCAGCTGTACTGCCCTGCTGCCTGCTGCTCTCTGACCCTGCCTGGAACTCAAAGTGATTTCCAAGGTCTTGCTGGCTTGCCTTCTGTTGCTTGCGTGTCAGGGATATCAAAGTCTGATCACCTGCTCCTGTGTTTGGCCCATTGGAAGTGGGCCACGGTGCTTGCTGCAGTTGAACTGACGCATCTCCTGTCTGCTGGAAGCAAAACCAATGCATCATCGCGTGGAACCCGTTCTTGCCTAAAGAGATGATGCATCTTAACCGCCGCATCGCCGCTGCTGCAATGTGGAAAGACTGACACATCCCATCGACTGCGTGGAGAAACCCAGTGCATCGTCGACAGAACCAATGCTTCTTGACTCGTTGCATTGTCTTCGGAACTGAAGCATTGTCACCACTGGGTGAAGGCAATAATTACAGACAAACACAATAGTAAACACAAAGCAGTTCTGTAGTAATAAGCAAAAGCGTTATTACAAATGGTAGTAGGAGACAGGAACGGCTGGTGGATTTTAAAAGAGGTAGGGCGGAAATATGAGACCATATATTCAAGCAAGCATGGCAAATGAGCTCTAAATTTAAGTAGGGGAGTCCAGTGGGGGGAAAGGGGAGGCTCCCCCACAAAGAAAAGGGATTCAGTGCAGATAGACCACTGGGTATAGAAGCAATTACTGGTACAACAGCCAGATATTTTATGAGTTTTTTAATCTAAGCAAAATAAAACGACTGACATGCAGAAATGCCAAAGCAATACAGTTTTCTAGATGCACACGGACTCTGAGGGCTTTCTGGCTGAGCATAGGCAACCACGAAGTCTATACACTTTCCCAAAGAACGTAATATAGAAACACCAATCCACAGTAGTTAAGTATTTAAAACACTATAGTGTTTCACATCAATACTTCATATTGTATCACCACATTGAGAGGCATTTATTTAAAATGACAAATTTTAAACGTGAATTTAGACATATTTGTGCTCCCACCCTACTGACAACACCATTAGTGAACTAAGAGGCAATTCAGTTATGTGCAGCCTAAATGTGGCCTAGCTTAAATAGCAGAACATTATAGTCTATAACATCAAACACAAGATCTTTGTACAGTGACATCTTAAAGTCATGTATTTGAAGGTGCTCTGATATGTGACAATAAAGGAAAAGAAGACTCTGAAATAATATATTTGCCTAGGACCACATTAGTCTCAAGAAAAGCAGCTGGGATTAATGAATGTTTTCTTATTTCATATTGAGCAACAGCCACCACTAGAATGGTATCTCTTTCTGACCTCAAAGGATAATGTTTTCTTCTTAACTACTGAAGGATGATATTAAATTATAGGTGACTGGCAGAACCCTTATTATATTTTTTGGAAGCCACATCAGTCAGGAAATGCATCCCCCAAAAGGACATAGATTTAAACTGTTTTGTGACCGAGCAGCAAGTTCAGTTTGTTTCCAGTTGCTTGGTCTCATTTTTCACCCTCTTCTTTCTCCCCCCAGGGTAGTTGGGCGATACCCTTTTCACTATTTAATAACAGCTGTCCCTAGCAGGAAATGGTAAAGGTTGGGTCAAAGACTTTTTTGCTGGGTAGCAGAGCAGGATGTGGTTCTCAATATAGAATAAACAATACAAATGAAAAAAGAGAAAAATAAACCTTTAAGCATTACAGATATTACAAAATGAATGCGCCCTGATGAGTATAGAAACAACACGTGTCATTCAAAGAAAGAACATTCTGGCTTAAGACCTAATTATGAGTAGGCTGGTCTTTGGTAAGTGGTTACTGAAGTCTGAAACGCCCTACACCAGTAGAGATCCCTGCACCAAAATGTCAATTATAGGTTTTCCTCATTTGGGGAATAAATGCACAGTCCTGGAAATATTCATCTTATACATGTGGATTTCATACATTCCAGGTAGAAAACCTCTTACATTTACTACCTGAACTGAGGAGGTGGAAAGTATAGCAGGTGGATCGTTAGCATATGGAGTACTGGGTTGGTGAATCAGTGTTGGCTTGAAACGGTCGGAGTCCATTTTCTTCTCACCTAGTGCAGCTGTAGGGGATCAGTCAATGGGTGGGCTTCCTGTAGCATGAAAGAGCGGTCATGTGTCTCTGGGCCTGAATTGTTTTTGGTGTCGATATTGTGGGCCGAATAATTCCATGCCCAGAGCCATTCAAAATTGCAGATTTCAGATTTCCACCCAGAATTTTCACTCTGGTTGAAATTCCACTACTTCAAATGAGCGCCTCTATATTGGCTACATTAAATGAAGATTAAACCCATGTTTCCACTCTAGGTGTGCAAAACCTGCAAGATTAACGTTTGCAAGTATACAAAAGTATACAAAAATATTGTGAAATACAAAACCAATATTTAAGGCATTTTTTTTCATGAGTGAATGTGTTCTCATCCATTTTGGACATGAGTATGCATTTTGCATTTAAAAAATGATGCATTGAATTATTTAAATACATTTCTTATCTGATGATGTAATAAGTGTATTTTAATATTACTAAAGGATACATTTAAAACACTATTAAATAGTTTATCATACAGCATTTTAGATTTTTTTTATTCGGTTCTACTTTTCTACATTAAATTATATTTATGTATATGTTATAAAAAGTCTAAATGAATGTTAGTGAGAGATATGTGTTATTAAGCAAAAATTTGATTTTTTGTTTTTGGTTTGATGACAAGCACATAAAGCAAATATTTTTGTGAGTATTCTCTCAGGAGAAAATATTTGAAATGTACCAAATGAGAAAATTACTTCTTTTAGTCACATAACCTTCTACTCTCGTGTAGAAATTACCCGTCAGCGGTCGCCAGTAGGTAGTCATAGTTAGGTCTGCTTTTCCTTGCACAGGGTGTTTTTTGGTTTGCTAATAACTTTGACCTCATTTGATGACTCGTCACAAAAGTTTCCCCAAAAAATTTCATCCGTATCAGCTCCTTCCTGGAAAGTTTCGGGGTGATCAATCAAGCGAAGGCCACGAAAAAAAGGGAGGTCCCAAAACATAAACTCTCCATGCTTTTTCCACAGCCTTCTTCACACATGGCTCCATCAAAAACTGCTTAACGGAATTACATCAAATTCGACAGAAAGCTAGATCTTGGTCAACATATTGTCCTTTTTGTGATCTGGTGTAAATTGTTTGAGTAGTTTTTGAGAAATTGCTGGTCAAATATAATTCTTTATTTGGACGGTTGAGATTTCAAGCCTCCTGCAAGAGCTTCAGTTTATAAACAGCGGCCTATGATTGGCGAAGAGGCCGTTTTGCCCTTCATGCTCTCATGGAACTGAGAGACTCCCATGATTCTCATGAGAGCAAGAGCTCAGATTGGCTAGCTGTTGGAATGAAATGAAATGGCAGCCATTATTTTTTACTGTGAAAATCTGTGGTGTTGTGAAAAGGAATTACAAAAGCTATACAAAGGGGAAGCAGAAAGACATGCTGTCACCGTAGATTTATAATGGAGGTGTCTAAGGGATAATTACTGTGAAGATAATAAATGTATATTGTTTTAAACTAATTTTTACAATCTTGTGAGACTCTCACAGAAATGTGAATATTAAAAATGAGTAGGTGAATTCACAACACATTTTATTAGTAGGAATAGATATTGTGGTGCTTGCTTTTGAGAGACAGTGTATAAAAGATTAGTACTGTGACGAGTAGATGATTAATTCTTATTTAAAAAAAGTTAAGATCTCATGACCATCTCACAGAATCCACATGAAAAATGAATGGACCTACCAGAAGGTATTTATAATCCCTCAAGTGTCTTGCGAGATCACATGGGGAGAAGTAGAAAAAAGTGCCAAAGCCGAACCAGTAGTTACCATTCTTATTACATTGTTGAAGAAATTCTGTGATGTGATTGGGTGCAGAACCAGAGACAGCTCCGGTGGCCTTCGTACTTTGGAGGAGAAGGAAGTCTTTTTGAATTGTGCTCAGCAGAAGTGAATTTATATGGAGCTGCATGGGAATGGTGTCTTCATCTGTATTTAAGAAAGAACTTCAAGTTCTAAGCATTGTTGTGAAGTGTCACTAAGTGTACCAATGTTGGTAAACCTTTTTTTACACCATGTTTACAGAGTGAAAAGATGAATTTCTATGGTTTTGTGTGTGTAAATTCTGAACCTAACTATAACATCCTGTGACGTTTGGCTTTCTATTGAATTTCTAAGGTTTTTTCAATTCTATTTCCTAACTATGACATCACTGTAACCTTTATATTTTTCTGTGAATTTCTAGTTTTTTTTTAAAAGTTAAGTAAGATGCCCATCCCAATGCATTGCAGGGAGTTTGACGGAGGGCCTGGATGCCTAGTTTCCTTATTTACTTCAGTATCCTCTGTAGAAAATGCTTTCAGTGTTCCACTTCGATTCTATAAACATGGCATTCAGATGTGTCACACTTTTGGCATAAAATTAAAATGTTAGCACTCTAGTTGCTCATTAGAACCCTGCAAGCTGCTGGTGAAAGATATTTGAGAACTCACTTAAAATATGTGCTAAGTTTTCTTTCTACAGCGATAACCATAATTTCTGTGACAGAATGAACAACCTCAATTTGTTCCTTTCTACTTCAATTTTTTAGGTTTTACCACTTTTACCTGTTTGATTCAATCAAGATGGCTTCAGGTGTGCCATACTTGTGTCATAAGTAAGACTGCTAGCGTTCCATGACCCATATTTATACTTTATTAGCGCCACATTTGCGTAATTTGTTTATGCAAAAGCTGCTCAAACTTACCAAATACAATTGAATTTTGTAAGTTTGTGCCACTTTTGCGTCAAAAAGCGGCGCAAATGTGGCACTAAAAAGTATAAATATCGGCCTATGTGCTCTTTAGAACACTCTGAGAGGCTGCAGGAGAACTCAAGAGAATCATCTGACAGACTGCTCCTGTTGGAAGTACAACAGGAAGATATTTTAGAACTCACTTAAAACGTGTCCTAATTTTTCTTCTTACAGCACTAGTCATGATTTCTAAGAGAAAATGAACCCCTCATTTTGTTCTTTACTAATTGAAATGTTACAGTTTTACCAGTTCGATTCAATAAAGATGGCTTCACGTGCCATAAGTAAGACTGTTAACACTCTAGTTGTTCTTTAGAACACTCTGGGAGGCTGCAATAGAGCAGAGGGGAATCAACTGACAGGCTGCTTTTGCTCAAAGTACATGTTTTACTGAGAATGTCTGACTTCATACTCATATGGCTGAAAAATATAGAGAATTTATAGAAAATATGTTCTCATTTTAGCTTCTGGAGCATGCATGAAATCCCAGCAGGGTAAAATCACATTAGAACTCACAACAATTCCTAAAAATAGTATGCACCATCAACAAATGATTTATATTGCACTAAAATTTGTTATCACCCTTTATAGGTTCTCCTTTTTGTGTCCCTCAAAACCTGCCATTCACTACTATGCATTTTATAGGGTTTTGTTATGTATATTGGTCCCACGATAGCTGACAGCACTTCCTAGTTGAAGTGCTGAGTGCCAATTAGATCACACCATGAGAGCTGTGCTTAGACTCCTCCCAGATATACAAATTTGATTTCCCTTTACTAGCTCAAAACCTACTGAACGGATTTACACCAAATAAGCAAATGCGTAATCTGCATAGCAAAGCTACCTTTCTACCAAATTTCATGTAATTACTTTCAGGTTTTCGGGTTGTGTCTAAAGGTCCTACGGGAATTTTTTTTGCCCCCAATTGACGGATCCCCCTCAAACCTTTCCATGCGCAACAAGAATCACCAGGGCAGTTTTTTTTAGGAAAATGTTGTGAATATTCATCAAACAGTGCTAAAGATATAGTTAAGTCAAAAAATGTTTTGTTCTATGGAAACATGGTCCCAACTATAATCACCTACTGGTGACTTCCCACCCCCAAGCCATTGCGACAAACAAAATGGTAGCCGCAACTTTTCTGTCAGGTGGCGCCAACCAATAAGGGTCTTACTTTTCCCCCTGATTCACGAACCCAGAGCCAGAACCGCAGGTCTGGATCAGAGGAGGATGTGCATCCCTGTATATAGCTATATTTTTTTACCATAAATTACTCAGAAACTACTAAACAGATTCACACCAAATCACAAAAACTACAATCTGCAGAACAGAATCTAGCTTCGTTGCAAATTTGGTGTAATACGCTCAGTGGTTCTGGCTGTAGGCATGTATAAAGGTCCTATGGAAAAATGAATGGGGAAAATGAGTTTTGGGACCCCCTCTTTTTCTCAGCCCCCATTTGACAGATCACCCCAACACTTTCAAGACAGCAGCTGAACTTAGCAAAGTATACATTTAGAAAATTTCTTCAAGATTCATCAAGTGGCGCCAACGTTATAAGCAAAGCAATGGTCCTAACTAAAACAACGTATTGGTGACCGCCACTAGGTAATAAATAAATATATGTATATGTGTGTGTGTATATATATATATATATATATTTATATATATATATATATATATATATATATTTATGGTAATCATTTATGCTACAGAGAATTGGTGATGGAGAGAATCCAATTATTTTGCTATGCAGCTATGGTTACTTGTCATGCAACAGTGAGGTGTTCCTACAGAGATGTTTCTTTGTGCATGCTGTAGTATAGGAAAGTCTGATAGAAAAGAGAGGCTTTGTCACACAGGGCAATGCATCTTTATGCTCTAATACACAGTGCTATCAGCTGCTGTGCACACCCTATTATCTATGGGTGTTTCTATTGGAAGGTGTCTGAAACAGAGGTGATTATGTCTCCACAATCAAATATGGACACCAGTTGCCCAAGATATAGTTCTTGAGAGAGAGAATACTCCATTTTATACTTTACCATGTACACTCATCAGTATGAAGAGAAGTATGTGCAGCAAGAACAATTTCAATCCACTGCCTACTTTGCAAATATGTTACTCTGGGTGACGTCTCACCTGAAAAGCCAGTGTATTTTCATATTATATTTTCCATAGTTCTTATGCAAGCCAAACTTTTTAACATAAAGGTAATTTCAACTCTGTAGTTTTCTTGTACAGATGCCATAATGGGGAGCGCTGTGACCAGAAAGGTAAGTCATGTTTCACAACCTAATTTGCACAAGCATTAGCTAAGAAACAAGACACAGGTGAGCAGCTAGTCTCTCCCCACACTATACTATGCAGAGTTATAATAAAATAGACTTGTGCCAGGAAACAGGGTAGTTGCTACCCACAGCCTACTATACACATCTTACTGCATGAGAAGAGGAATGAGTAGAGAGATGCATTTTTCTCAAACCCTACTACAGACTCCTCTTACCCTAGTAAGATGTGTTAACAGATAGGTAAGTCCCTTCCCAGACAGCACTGCATATAGCTGTTGATCCACGGAGAGGTGTGAGCACAGATGCCACTGGTTCACTACACCTTACTGTAAATCTAAGTTGTCCTGGAGATTAGTGTTAGTGCAAAAGTCAATGTTTCCCTACATACTATTGTATATATCTCTCATGCTGCGGAGAGATGTGACTGACAGAGAAATGCATTGCCACTCACTAACTATGATTATTTTCTTGGGGAAAGGTGTCAGTAGGGAAGCAAGTACTTATTATACTTAGTATGGAATAGTGAGCTCTCTCATGTGTCCCAACCCTACTATGCATACTACTGAGCCTGGAAAAGGTCTGAATGGAGAAGCAGTGTCTGTTTACACCCTACTCTACACACTAGTCTACACACTAGTTATCTTTATGCAAGGTTTCAGTGGAAAGGTCAGTCTCTCCCCATACAGTAGTTTAGTAGAAGGGTTTTGTAAGTGATAACTGTTGCAATGAAGAAAAATGAAAAAGTGTCCTCTAAAGTGTTTTTAAGCTTTTGTGAGAGTCTCGCAAAAAAAGTGTGGGGGTAGCAAAAAAATGGTGCTTATGAATTATACCTATTACAACAGGATATGTTCAGTGAAAATGCAAGTTCCATTATAAAAGTACGTTCTTGTGAGATTTTCGTGAGCATAAAGCTACAAACACTGTCCCCTCGCAGTGGAAATGGAGAACTCTGAGCCTAGCTCTCGGGAGTGTCTGAAAAACGAATTTTTGCCTCTTTTACAAATCACATATTTCACCAATGCTTTTTTATAACCAGGCCTCATTTAAGAAAATTGCCACACCAAGGACTCCTTGCAGGAACAGGAATAGGGTTCTCATCTGAATCAGAGGATGACATTCTGGTCACAGAAAATCAACAAAGTCAGAGAGCTAGCCAAAAAGGTGTGACCACAGGAAAACCCAATAGCCAAATGAAGCAACAAGGAAGGAATCTTTATTTGCTAAATAAAGACATCCATTTGAAGCTGTTATCTTGTGAGCCTTCCATGAGAGCACAAAAATAAAGAACTTTCTTTATATCTGAATTGGAACAATTTATAAACTGTTTGTACTTTAAACAGCACTTCTCATGTCTTACTTTCTTAAAAACTACACAAAATACACTGTTCTGACCTCAATTCCAAATGCACAATCTTTTTAGCGGATCATGAGAGCCGGACAGGAAGTATTGCAACCTTGTACTCCACCCAGGGGATTGTGTGTTCGGCTCCCACGAGCATCGCTGAAGAGGCATAAAATAATTACTATAATGTAATACTGAACTGACTTTATTGTTAATGATTAACATTCAATAATACGTGCCCAGATGAAAAAGAACTCTGTGCAACAGATTAAAATGCAATTTATAACTCTACGATCGCACAAGTCTCCCGAGAGCCACCCGCAAGAGTGATCATACACCTAAAAAGTGAATGTACATAGTGAAAACACATAGGCCCTCAATATGAGTTTGACAAATGGGAAAGTCCGCCTGCCATGGCGACCAGTCCGCCTGAGTTATCAAGAGATCCCACTAGGCCGGTGGGCGGAAACCTCAGTATCCGCCCACCTGCCTAGCCGGAAACAGGCTACAGTATTGTCTCTTGCTTGTAATTGAGCCGGCGGCAAAGGTGCAGCTCACAGGGTGCACCAGCACTCTCGCAATGTGGGTGCTGGTCAGGGGAACTTCTGCACCCCTGTGAGTCCTGCACCGGTACTCTGCTAGACTTTTCATGGCAGTGAAACTGCCATGAAAAGGCTTACTAATGGGGTGAAATGCTAGGATTCACAAGGCGCTCAAGATTCAAATAGACCGAAGATCTCAAGAGAAGAGGATGCCTGCACGAGGGTAATCACCCAACCCTCCAACAAGTTCCAAAGGAACCTCAAAACTAATCACAACAATGTGCGGTACCTCTTATAAAATTCGTTAGAATCCAGTCTTAGTTTTCAACTGAAAAATCCATTCAAATATAGTTTTGGTTTACCAATCAAAAATCAGAAGTCAAAGACTTATTGTTGTGCATACATCATAAATTATTATGGCTTTTCACAGGTCAAACCAATTTGTGACAATCAATTCATTTGTAGTTCGTCCGTCAAATCCAAACATTTATTGTTGTGCATACATCATAACTTATTATAACTTATCACAGGTCAAACCAATTTGTGACATCCGATTCATTGTAGTTCATCCGTCATGTTATTATAATCAAGCCATAGTTCAAGCCAGCCAACACGTGTTTCGTCTCGGGACAGTGTTATTTCTCATCCCAAACGACTTCTTCAGGGCTGAAAAGATTTTTATAGGCAGGTTGAATATAAAATGATTAATGAAACCAAAATGCTCCAACTTCAAAATTCAAAAAATTCAAGAATTCAAAAAGTCTCCAAAGGACCCAAAAGAGAAAAAAAGATTTAGCAGATTCTGGTGGAATCTGAAAGAGCAACCTTAAACTAAAAAGGATATTTGAAATGTGTGGAAAATAACAGAAAGTAAAAGATCAAACACATACGTTGTATCCCACAACCCCAAAACAACCATAGAATACCTAGAAAGGGGGATTGTGTTAACGTCATGAATTAATATCACACAGTGATAAACAACGCCCAATATATTCATCCAAGTAATAAGTGAGAACCCTTTTGTGTCATTAATTGCATCTATGTACTGCACGCCATCAACAAAACGTATTAGACTAAAATGACCAAACTACCCATCTATTAATGGTGCCAATTATATTAGCTACGACTATTTAAGTTAAATAGCTACTCACCACTCGTCTTTATTTGTTTGTCTCTATTATTCAAAACAACAACAAACAAGTCTCAATGAAATAACTCCATATTGTAATCAAAGTCCTGTTTCCTTCAAATAAAAGTAATTACATATATGATACCTCCGTTAGATCTTCCAATAATTAAGTTCTCTTCAAAGCTTTTACACTGAAAAAAATCCACTGTCGTTCTAAAATGCAAAAATATACCATTAATTATCGTCCAAATTGCATGTAATCTCTATAATGAAACTGCCCTCGCTTAATTGCTCACCTGACGGCGTCTTTCTACTATGTATGCCGGTTTGGGATTTTGTCGAGAAGTACTCAGGTAAACACATGGATATCATGCAACGTTATTGTTAGGCTTTATTTATTTGAGAAAAATTATTAATGACAAAAACTTTTCTACATAGATGCGCTTGTGGTTTTTGGACTGACACATTGTGTGTACTCGTCACATGGCGTCCTGCATTACTGACCACTGATTCAAATATTCGTTTGTATTAGTCAGGTGAGCAATTAAGCTAGGGCAGTTTCATTATAGAGATTACATGCAATTTGGACGATAATTAATGGTATATTTTTGCATTTTAGAACGACAGTGGATTTTTTTCTGTGTAAAAGCTTTGAAGAGAACTTAATTATTGGAAGATCTAACGGAGGTATCATATATGTAATTACTTTTATTTGAAGGAAACAGGACTTTGATTACAATATGGAGTTATTTCATTGAGACTTGTTTGTTGTTGTTTTGAATAATAGAGACAAACAAATAAAGACGAGTGGCGAGTAGCTATTTAACTTAAATAGTCGTAGCTAATATAATTGGCACCATTAATAGATGGGTAGTTTGGTCATTTTAGTCTAATACGTTTTGTTGATGGCGTGCAGTACATAGATGCAATTAATGACACAAAAGGGTTCTCACTTATTACTTGGATGAATATATTGGGCGTTGTTTATCACTGTGTGATATTAATGCATGACGTTAACACAATCCCCCTTTCTAGGTATTCTATGGTTGTTTTGGGGTTGTGGGATACCACGTATGTGTTTGATCTTTTACTTTCTGTTATTTTCCACACATTTCAAATATCCTTTTTAGTTTAAGGTTGCTCTTTCAGATTCCACCAGAATCTGCTAAATCTTTTTTTCTCTTTTGGGTCCTTTGGAGACTTTTTGAATTCTTGAATTTTTTGAATTTTGAGGTTGGAGCATTTTGGTTTCATTAATCATTTTATATTCAACCTGCCTATAAAAATCTTTTCAGCCCTGAAGAAGTCGTTTGGGATGAGAAATAACACTGTCCCGAGACGAAACACGTGTTGGCTGGTGTTGGAAAATGGGTTGTTGGTAGGGCAGGTAGGTACCTACACCTAGCAACAAGCCACTAACCTCCACATAGGTACAGTTAGGTCTCAGTAAATTAATCCCAGCTCTACCCTTGGTAGCTTGGCATCGAGCGTCAAGGCTTAACTTAGGAGACAAAGTGTAAAGCATTCAAATATCACAAAACAGTAATTAAATAAAACACAGGAAACAGTTTAAAAATCCAAAACCAATTTATAAAAATAGCTTATATTTTTATCTTTAAAATGACACAAAAACGATTAAAATCGGTTCAGGGGAACCAGAGATATGAATTTTTAAAGTATTATTATTTTCTAGCGCTTAGAAACAAAAAGCGCCAATCGGGTCATCTGGTTGCACCAGGACCGGGGCAAAGTCAAACTTTCATGCCGACCGCGATGGAGCCCTGCTCGGCTACAAGTCGCGGGAGGCCTCGGTTAAAAAGTTACCTTCTGACTTAGTCTCTTTTTTGATGTTTTTCTTCCCCGGGACGAACCTGCCAGTTGAATCCGACCTCCTGGAGCCCTTGTCCGGATACGCGAAGTCGGTTTCCTCTGTGGTGATTTTTACCTTCGGACTTAGTCGTTTTTTAGAGATGAAAATCCTGCGACCGGGGTAAACCTGGATCTTGATCCGACGTCCGTGGAGCCCTTCTCGGATTCGATGGCTGGGAGGTCCCGGTCAACTTTTTACCTTCGGACTTAGTCTCTTTTTTGGATGTTTTTCTTTACCGGGACGAACCACGAAGTCAGGCCGGGTCGCGGTTGAGGCAAGCCGGCTAGAATTTCCGCGTCGGGTCAGTCACTTTATGGAGCTTTTTTTCAAAAATTCTCCAATCTTTTCCAAACTTCTGGGGCTTCACCCAGATGTTCTTTCAAGGTTCTTTTGGGGTCCACAGCTCACCCCAAGGGTCCAGAAGTTCTGTGATGGTCCTTGGGAAGTGCGGACTTCAACTCCCAGAATGCACCTGGCGCAAACTCCTTTTTGGCCACTGGAAAGTGGTCAGCTGGTCACTTTTTCAGGAGTTGGTGCAGGGGACTCTGGATAGCAATTTTTCACCTGTAGCAAACAGGGAGTCCCTCCTTGAACCAGTTGAAGCCAGGCAAAGTCCTTCTTGTGGTGAAGCCCAAGTGTGCAGCTGGTGCAGTCTTTCTGAGTGCAGGGTCCAGGTGCAGGCCAGGGGTCCAGCAGGGCAGTCCTTCTTCTCCTTAAGTTCTTTTCTTGTTGAATTCTGGAGGGGATCTGAGGTGTGGGGGCAGGTCTGCCAGTTTTATCCTTGCTCCTGGGTGAAAAGCAGGGGGGCCCTGGTTCTCCAATCAGGGACAGGGTCGTCCCCCTGTGATGACCACTTCCTGGGAAGTGTGGCAAAAATCCATCCCAGAAGGCAACAGTCTCTAAAAATCCAACATGGATGAATCTGATTTTTGGAGGTTACATCTGGCTGAGCCCACCCACTGGTGTGGCTAAAAATCATAAACACACCCCTCTCCTGCCCTCTCCTAATCTAATCAAGGGGGCACCTAGCTGTCTGGGGTTGCAGGATGTGGGGGTGTTGCTGGGTGCTGCAAATGTCCTTCTCTGCCTTTGAAGACCAGTTTGGCAGCCCTCCCCCTTCCTGCCTCACCATCTGCTGAGGGGAGATTCTCTCCCCCAAGCACATTCCTTTGTGTGAAGCCTGGCCACTTCACACCTCATCAAGGCAGCCTGGCAGAAGCTGCTGCAGGCTGGCCAATCAGAGCACAGCAGCAAAAACAATGTAGAGCTGAAATTGGCAACTTTTTAGGTAAAGTTTAAACTTTTTACCTGAACTAGTTATATTAAATCCAACAACTGGAAGTTGTAGGATTTATTACAACAATTAATTTGATACCAAATTCTTGGTATGCAACATTTAAGGAGACTTTAAAATTTAAAATAAAGTCTGCCCATTCTAGCCTATGAAGGCCATTTACTTCAATGAGGGAAAAACGAATTTGGCTGTTTTTACCTCACCAGGGCTTATAAATCTATTTTTATAAAGTCCCTGCTTATAGTTACATGGCACCCAGCCCTAGGGGCACATAGGGCACACCTTAGGGGTGACCTATATGTAAAAATAAGGTAGTTTAAGACTTTGGACGTACCTTTAATTCCAAAGTCGAATTTGCATATAACTTTAATTTAAAAGCAGCCAGCAAGGCAGGCTTGCTTTTAAAATGACACTGGGCACCTCAGCAGTGCACCTAGGTGTGCACCACCTATGCTGTGGTCCCTAAACCTACATGCCCTACCATATACTAGGGACTTATAGGTAGGTTAACTTAGCCAATTATAATTAGCCTAATTTGCATATCCATTTTACACAGAGCACTGGCCCTGGGACTGGTAAGCAGTACCCAGGGCACAGCCAAGAGTCAGTAACCACCAGTACCTATCCAGAAAGAGTGGGGGTGATCAGGCAAAAAAAAAGGACTTTCCTACAGCTGGCTTGAACTATGGCTTGATTATAATAACATGACGGATGAACTACAATGAATCGGATGTCACAAATTGGTTTGACCTGTGATAAGTTATAATAAGTTATGATGTATGCACAACAATAAATGTTTGGATTTGACGGACGAACTACAAATGAATTGATTGTCACAAATTGGTTTGACCTGTGAAAAGCCATAATAATTTATGATGTATGCACAACAATAAGTCTTTGACTTCTGATTTTTGATTGGTAAACCAAAACTATATTTGAATGGATTTTTCAGTTGAAAACTAAGACTGGATTCTAACGAATTTTATAAGAGGTACCGCACATTGTTGTGCCATGAAAAGGCTGGCAGAGACCAAGGTTGTAATCTGCAGGGCAGCGCTGCCCTGGCGGATTGCAATCTCTGCCTCCACCAGGCCACCAGGATCATGGATCTTTGCGTTGCTGGTGGTTCCTTGGCAGTCTGACCACCAGGGATTTAATGTGCCTGTCGGACCGCTGCTATTGCGGCGGTCCTGACCGCCACTACGAGTGTGGCAGTCTGAAGACCGCCACACTCGTAATGAGGCCCATAGTTTACAGGTTAGGAAAAACTGATCATTTTCTATTTAAAATATAAATATGATATTTACGTAAAGATAGATACAAAGTGTGGGTAAGTCCTCCTTTTTGCCCTGGTCACCCCAAATAATTTGGACAGATACTGGTGGTTACTCACTCTTGGCTGTGCTCCGGGTACTGCTAACCAGTCCTAGGGCCAGGGCTCTGTGTAAACTGTATTATGCAAATTAGGCTAATCATAATTGACTGTATAAACCTACTTATAAGTCCCTAGTATATGGTAGGGCATGTAGGTTTAGGGACCCCAACATAGGTAGTACACCCATAGGTGCACTACTGAGGTACCAAAAATCATTTTAAAGCAGGCCTGTCTTCCTGGCTGCTTTCAAATTAAAATTACCTTCAAATTCGACTTTGGAATTAAAAGTACTTCCAAAGTCTTAAACTACCTTATTTTTACATATAAGTCACCCCTAAGGTGTGCCCTAGGTGCCCCCAGGGTCGAGTGTAGTGTAACTATAAGCAGGAATCTTATAAAAGATGTTTTTAAAGCCCTGGTGAGGGAAAAATAGCCAAATTTGTTTTCCCTCATTGTAGTAATAGGGTTCCATGGGGTAACATGGGGAGACTTCATTTTAATTAACCCCTCTTGTGCCGCGGACGTAGTGGTTACGTCCTGCGGCACAGTGCTGCTGTGCCGAGGACGTAACCACTACGTCCTCGGCACACAGCCCAGAGGGAGCGCTCTCGCTCCCTCTGTGGGGTTCCCCCCCACCCCCCCAAGTCAGGGATGGAAGGGGAAGCCCTTCCCCTCCCACCCCCGACCCCCCCCCAACCCCCCCTGTGACGTCAGCACGCGAGCGCGCGCTGATTAGTCACAGGGTCTCCCCCATCGCGCTGGAAGCAGAGCTTCCAGCGCGATTGAAAAAGAAATGCTTTTGCATTTCTTTTTCAATCCCATGGGGGAGGCCCCGAGAGGCTTCAAAGGGAAGGAAATGTATTTCCTTCCCTTTGAAGTCTCTCACAGGTTTCAAAAGCTGGATTGCTTGCAATCCGGCTTTTGAAACCCCACTAGACACCAGGGATTTTTTTTTTTTCTTGAAATTGGCAACAGGGAGCGACCCCTTGGGCAAGGGTCGCTCCCAGGGGGGCATTTTTTTAGGAAGGCCTTTTCTGCCCCCCCTGGGGGCAGATTGGCCTATTATTAGGCCGATCTGCCCCCAGGGGGGGCAGAAACCTCTAGGCACCAGGGACCATTTTTTTTTTTTTTTTTTTTTTTGTGATGAATTCTTTTTTTTTAGGTGGGGAGCGATCCCTTAGGCAAGGGTCGCTCCCCTACGGGGCAATATATATTTAGGCCATTTCTGCCCCCCTTGTGGGCAGATTGGCCTATTTTGATAAGGCCAATCTGCCCCCAAGGGGGGCAGAAACCATTAGACACCAGGGAGTTTGTTTTTGCGCGCGAATGTCACGCAACAAAGCGACCCCTTTGGCAAGGGTCGCTCCCAGGGGGGGCAATTTTTTGGGAAGGCCTTTTCTGCCCCCCCTGGGGGCAGATCGGCCTATTATTAGGCCGATCTGCCCCCAGGGGGGGAAGAAACCTCTAGGCGCCAGGGCAAATTTTTTTTTTGTGTTTTTTTTTTTTGTTCTTTTTTTTTTTTTAGAGATGGGGAGCGACCCATCAGGCAAGGGTTGCTCCCCTGGGGGGCAAATTGTATTTAGACCATTTCTGCCCCCCTGGGGGCAGATTGGCCGATTTTAGGTCAATCTGCCCCCAAGGGGGCAGAAACCACTAGGCACCGGGGATTTGTTTTTTGGCGCCAATGTCACGCAGGGGGAGCGACCCCGTAGGCAAGGGTCGCTCCCGGGGGGGGGGGGTGGGGGGTCAAATTTATTTGAGGCCATTTCTGCCCCCCCGGGGGACAGATCCGCCTATTATTAGGCCGAACTGCCCCCGGGGGGGGGCAGAACACTCTAGGCGCCAGGGCAATTTTTTTTTTGTGTTTTTTTTTTTTGTTGTTTCTTTTTTTAGAGATGGGGAGCGACCCATCAGGCAAGGGTCGCTCCCCTGGGAGGGCAAATTGTATTTAGACCATTTCTGCCGCCAATTTTAGGTCAATCTGCCCCCAAGGGGGCAGAAACCACAAGCCACCGGGGATTTGTTTTTTGGCGCCAATGTCACGCAGGGGGAGCGACCCCGTAGGCAAGGGTCGCTCCCGGGGGGGGGTGTGCCGGTTGGGGGGCAAATTTATTTTAGGCCATTTCTGCCCCCCCGGGGGACAGATCGGCCTATTTTTAGGCCGAACTGGCCCCGGGGGGGGCAGAACACTCTAGGCGCCAGGGCAATTTTTTTTTTGTGTTTTTTTTTTTTGTTGTTTCTTTTTTTAGAGATGGGGAGCGACCCATCAGGCAAGGGTCGCTCCCCTGGGGGGGCAAATTGTATTTAGACCATTTCTGCCCCCCTGGGGGCAGATTGGCCAATTTTAGGTCAATCTGCCCCCTAGGGGGCAGAAACCACTAGACACCGGGGATTTGTTTTTTGGCGCCAATGTCACGCAGGGGGAGCGACCCCGTAGGCAAGGGTCGCTCCCGGGGGGGGGTGTGGGGGTTGGGGGGGCAAATTTATTTTAGGCCATTTCTGCCCCCCCGGGGGACAGATCGGCCTATTATTAGGCCGAACTGCCCCCGGGAGGGGGCAGAACACTCTAGGCGCCAGGGCAATTTTATTTTTTGTGTTTTTTTTTTTTGTTGTTTCTTTTTTTAGAGATGGGGAGCGACCCATCAGGCAAGGGTCGCTCCCCTGGGGGGGCAAATTGTATTTAGACCATTTCTGCCCCCCTGGGGGCAGATTGGCCAATTTTGGGTCAATCTGCCCCCTAGGGGGCAGAAACCACAAGGCACCGGGGATTTGTTTTTTGGCGCCAATGTCACGCAGGGGGAGCGACCCCGTAGGCAAGGGTCGCTCCCGGGGGGGGTGTGGGGGTTGGGGGGGCAAATTTATTTTAGGCCATTTCTGCCCCCCCGGGGGACAGATCGGCCTATTTTTAGGCCGAACTGCCCCCGGGGGGGGGGCAGAACACTCTAGGCGCCAGGGCAATTTTTTTTTTGTGTTTTTTTTTTTTGTTGTTTCTTTTTTTAGAGATGGGGAGCGACCCATCAGGCAAGGGTCGCTCCCCTGGGGGGGCAAATTGTATTTAGACCATTTCTGCCCCCCTGGGGGCAGATTGGCCAATTTTAGGTCAATCTGCCCCCTAGGGGGCAGAAACCACTAGGCACCGGGGATTTGTTTTTTGGCGCCAATGTCACGCAGGGGGAGCGACCCCGTAGGCAAGGGTCGCTCCCGGGGGGGGTGGAGGTTGGGGGGGCAAATTTATTTTAGGCCATTTCTGCCCCCCCGGGGGACAGATCGGCCTATTATTAGGCCGAACTGCCCCCGGGGGGGGCAGAACACTCTAGGCGCCAGGGCAATTTTTTTTTTGTGTTTTTTTTTTTTGTTGTTTCTTTTTTTAGAGATGGGGAGCGACCCATCAGGCAAGGGTCGCTCCCCTGGGGGGGCAAATTGTATTTAGACCATTTCTGCCCCCCTGGGGGCAGATTGGCCAATTTTAGGTCAATCTGCCCCCAAGGGGGCAGAAACCACTAGGCACCGGGGATTTGTTTTTTGGCGCCAATGTCACGCAGGGGGAGCGACCCCGTGGGCAAGGGTCGCTCCCGGGGGGGGATGGGGGTTGGGGGGGCAAATTTATTTTAGGCCATTTCTGCCCCCCCGGGGGACAGATCGGCCTATTATTAGGCCGAACTGCCCCCGGGGGGGGGGGGGGGCAGAACACTCTAGGCACCAGGGCAATTTTTTTTTTGTGTGTTTTTTTTTTTGTTGTTTCTTTTTTTAGAGATGGGGAGCGACCCATCAGGCAAGGGTCGCTCCCCTGGGGGGGGCAAATTGTATTTAGACCATTTCTGCCCCCCTGGGGGCAGATTGGCCAATTTTAGGTCAATCTGCCCCCAAGGGGGCAGAAACCACTAGGCACCGGGGATTTGTTTTTTGGCGCCAATGTCACGCAGGGGGAGCGACCCCGTGGGCAAGGGTCGCTCCCGGGGGGGGGATGGGGGTTGGGGGGGGCAAATTTATTTTAGGCCATTTCTGCCCCCCCGGGGGACAGATCGGCCTATTATTAGGCCGAACTGCCCCCGGGGGGGGGGGGGGGCAGAACACTCTAGGCACCAGGGCAATTTTTTTTTTGTGTGTTTTTTTTTTTGTTGTTTCTTTTTTTAGAGATGGGGAGCGACCCATCAGGCAAGGGTCGCTCCCCTGGGGGGGCAAATTATATTTAGACCATTTCTGCCCCCCTGGGGGCAGATTGGCCAATTTTAGGTCAATCTGCCCCCAAGGGGGCAGAAACCACTAGGCACCGGGGATTTGTTTTTTGGCGCCAATGTCACGCAGGGGGAGCGACCCCGTGGGCAAGGGTCGCTCCCGGGGGGGGGATGGGGGTTGGGGGGGCAAATTTATTTTAGGCCATTTCTGCCCCCCCGGGGGACAGATCGGCCTATTATTAGGCCGAACTGCCCCCGGGGGGGGGGGGGGGCAGAACACTCTAGGCACCAGGGCAATTTTTTTTTTGTGTGTTTTTTTTTTTGTTGTTTCTTTTTTTAGAGATGGGGAGCGACCCATCAGGCAAGGGTCGCTCCCCTGGGGGGGCAAATTATATTTAGACCATTTCTGCCCCCCTGGGGGCAGATTGGCCAATTTTAGGTCAATCTGCCCCCAAGGGGGCAGAAACCACTAGGCACCGGGGATTTGTTTTTTGGCGCCAATGTCACGCAGGGGGAGCGACCCCGTAGGCAAGGGTCGCTCCCGGGGGGGGGATGGGGGTTGGGGGGGCAAATTTATTTTAGGCCATTTCTGCCCCCCCGGGGGACAGATCGGCCTATTATTAGGCCGAACTGCCCCTGGGGGGGGGCAGAACACTCTAGGCACCAGGGCAATTTTTTTTGTGTGTTTTTTTTTTTTTGTTGTTTCTTTTTTTAGAGATGGGGAGCGACCCATCAGGCAAGGGTCGCTCCCCTGGGGGGGCAAATTGTATTTAGACCATTTCTGCCCCCCTGGGGGCAGATTGGCAAATTTTAGGTCAATCTGCCCCCAAGGGGGCAGAAACCACTAGGCACCGGGGATTTGTTTTTTGGCGCCAATGTCACGCAGGGGGAGCGACCCCGTAGGCAAGGGTCGCTCCCGGGGGGGGGATGGGGGTTGGGGGGGCAAATTTATTTTAGGCCATTTCTGCCCCCCCGGGGGACAGATCGGCCTATTATTAGGCCGAACTGCCCCTGGGGGGGGGCAGAACACTCTAGGCACCAGGGCAATTTTTTTTGTGTGTTTTTTTTTTTTTGTTGTTTCTTTTTTTAGAGATGGGGAGCGACCCATCAGGCAAGGGTCGCTCCCCTGGGGGGGCAAATTGTATTTAGACCATTTCTGCCCCCCTGGGGGCAGATTGGCAAATTTTAGGTCAATCTGCCCCCAAGGGGGCAGAAACCACTAGGCACCGGGGATTTGTTTTTTGGCGCCAATGTCACGCAGGGGGAGCGACCCCGTAGGCAAGGGTCGCTCCCGGGGGGGTGGTGGGGGTTGGGGGGCAAATTTATTTTAGGCCATTTCTGCCCCCCCGGGGGACAGATCGGCCTATTATTAGGCCGAACTGCCCCCGGGGGGGGGGGGGGGGCAGAAACCTCTAGGCGCCAGGGGAATTTTTCTTTTTTTTTTTTTTTTTTTCTTTGTTTATTTTTTTTAGAGATGGGGAGCGACCCATCAGGCAAAAGTCGCTCCCCTGGGGGACAAATTGTATTTAGGCCATTTCTGCCCCCCTTGGGGGCAGATTGGCTGAGTTTAGGTCAACCTGCCCCCAAGGGGGCAGAAACCACTAGGCACCGGGGATTTGTTTTTTGGTGCCAATGTCACGCAGGGGGAGCGACCCCGTAGGCAAGGGTCGCTCCCGGCGGGGAAGGGTGGGGGTTGGGGGGGCAAATTTATTTTAGGGCATTTCTGCCCCCCCCCCCTGGGGCCGGCTGAGCTACAGGCCAAACACCACAGGTAGGCACCTTGCAAAAAACACCTCTGTTTTCTGTGAAAAAATATGTTGTGTCCACGTTGTGTTTTGGGCCATTTCCTTTTGTGGGCGCTAGGCCTACCCACAGAAGTGATGTACCATTTTTATCGAGAGACTTAGGGGAACGCTGGGTGGAAGGAAATTTGTGGCTCCTCTCAGATTCCAGAACTTTCTGTCACCGAAATGAGAGGAAAAAGTGTTTTTTGGGCCAAATTTTGATGTTTGCAAAGGATTCTGGGTAACATAACCTGGTCAGAGCCCCGCAAGTCACCCCACCTTGGATTCCCCTGGGTTTCTAGTTTTAAAAAATGCACTGGTTTGCTAGGTTTCCTCAGGTGTCGGCTGAGCTACAGGCCAAAATCCACAGGTAGGCACTGCTTTTTATAAAAAAATGTGATGTGTCCACGTTGTGTTTTGGGCCCTTTCCTTTCGTGGGCGCTAGTCCTACCCACACAAGTGAGGTATCATTTTTATCGGGAGACTTGGAGGAACGCTGGGTGGAAGGAAATTTGTAGCTCCTCTCAGATTCCAGAACTTTCTGCCACAGAAATGTGAGGGACATGTGTTTTTTAGCCAAATTTTGAGGTTTGCAAAGGATTCTGGGTAACAGAACCTGGTCCGAGCCACACAAGTCACCCCTCCTTGGATTCCCCTAGGTCTCTAGTTTTCAGAAATGTACAGGTTTGGTAGGTTTCCCTAGGTGGCGGCTGAGCTAGAGGCCAAAATCTACAGGTAGTCACTTTGCTAAAAACAGCTCTGTTTTCTGTGATGTGTCCACGTTGTGTTTTGGGGCATATCCTGTCGCGGGCGCTAGGCCTACCCACACAAGTGAGGTATCATTTTTATCGGGAGACGTGGGGGAACGCTGGGTGGAAGGAAATTTGTGGCTCCTCTCAGATTCCAGAACTTTCTGCCACAGAAATGTGAGGAACATGTGTTTTTTTAGCGAAATTTTGAGGTTTGCAAAGGATTCTGGGTAACAGAACCTGGTCCGAGCCCCGCAAGTCACCCCTCCTTGGATTCCCCTAGGTCTCTAGTTTTCAGAAATGCACAGGTTTGGTAGGTTTCCCTAGGTGGCGGCTGAGCTAGAGGCCAAAATCTACAGGTAGTCACTTTGCAAAAAACAGCTCTGTTTTCTGTGATATGTCCACGTTGTGTTTTGGGGTATATCCTGTCGCGGGCGCTAGGCCTACCCACACAAGTGAGGTATCATTTTTATCGGGAGACGTGGGGGAACGCTGGGTGGAAGGAAATTTGTGGCTACTCTCAGATTCCAGAACTTTCTGCCACAGAAATGTGAGGAACATGTGTTTTTTTAGCCAAATTTTGAGGTTTGCAAAGGATTCTGGGTAACAGAACCTGGTCCGAGCCCCGCAAGTCACCCCTCCTTGGATTCCCCTAGGTCTCTAGTTTTCAGAAATACACAGGTTTGGTAGGTTTCCCTAGGTGGCGGCTGAGCTAGAGGCCAAAATCTACAGGTAGTCACTTTGCTAAAAACAGCTCTGTTTTCTGTGATATGTCCACGTTGTGTTTTGGGGTATATCCTGTCGCGGGCGCTAGGCCTACCCACACAAGTGAGGTATCATTTTTATCGGGAGACGTGGGGGAACGCTGGGTGGAAGGAAATTTGTGGCTCCTCTCAGATTCCAGAACTTTCTGCCACAGAAATGTGAGGAACATGTGTTTTTTTAGCCAAATTTTGAGGTTTGCAAAGGATTCTGGGTAACAGAACCTGGTCCGAGCCCCGCAAGTCACCCCTCCTTGGATTCCCCTAGGTCTCTAGTTTTCAGAAATGCACAGGTTTGGTAGGTTTCTCTAGGTGGCGGCTGAGCTAGAGGCCAAAATCTACAGGTAGTCACTTTGCTAAAAACAGCTCTGTTTTCTGTGATATGTCCACGTTGTGTTTTGGGGCATATCCTGTCGCGGGCGCTAGGCCTACCCACACAAGTGAGGTATCATTTTTATCGGGAGACATGGGGGAACGCTGGGTGGAAGGAAATTTGTGGCTCCTCTCAGATTCCAGAACTTTCTGCCACAGAAATGTGAGGAACATGTGTTTTTTTAGCGAAATTTTGAGGTTTGCAAAGGATTCTGGGTAACAGAACCTGGTCCGAGCCCCGCAAGTCACCCCTCCTTGGATTCCCCTAGGTCTCTAGTTTTCAGAAATGCACAGGTTTGGTAGGTTTCCCTAGGTGGCGGCTGAGCTAGAGGCCAAAATCTACAGGTAGTCACTTTGCTAAAAACAGCTCTGTTTTCTGTGATATGTCCACGTTGTGTTTTGGGGCATATCCTGTCGCGGGCGCTAGGCCTACCCACACAAGTGAGGTATCATTTTTATCGGGAGACATGGGGGAACGCTGGGTGGAAGGAAATTTGTGGCTCCTCTCAGATTCCAGAACTTTCTGCCACAGAAATGTGAGGAACATGTGTTTTTTTAGCGAAATTTTGAGGTTTGCAAAGGATTCTGGGTAACAGAACCTGGTCCGAGCCCCGCAAGTCACCCCTCCTTGGATTCCCCTAGGTCTCTAGTTTTCAGAAATGCACAGGTTTGGTAGGTTTCCCTAGGTGGCGGCTGAGCTAGAGGCCAAAATCTACAGGTAGTCACTTTGCTAAAAACAGCTCTGTTTTCTGTGATATGTCCACGTTGTGTTTTGGGGCATATCCTGTCGCGGGCGCTAGGCCTACCCACACAAGTGAGGTATCATTTTTATCGGGAGACATGGGGGAACGCTGGGTGGAAGGAAATTTGTGGCTCCTCTCAGATTCCAGAACTTTCTGCCACAGAAATGTGAGGAACATGTGTTTTTTTAGCGAAATTTTGAGGTTTGCAAAGGATTCTGGGTAACAGAACCTGGTCCGAGCCCCGCAAGTCACCCCTCCTTGGATTCCCCTAGGTCTCTAGTTTTCAGAAATGCACAGGTTTGGTAGGTTTCCCTAGGTGGCGGCTGAGCTAGAGGCCAAAATCTACAGGTAGTCACTTTGCTAAAAACAGCTCTGTTTTCTGTGATATGTCCACGTTGTGTTTTGGGGCATATCCTGTCGCGGGCGCTAGGCCTACCCACACAAGTGAGGTATCATTTTTATCGGGAGACGTGGGGGAACGCTGGGTGGAAGGAAATTTGTGGCTCCTCTCAGATTCCAGAACTTTCTGCCACAGAAATGTGAGGAACATGTGTTTTTTTAGCGAAATTTTGAGGTTTGCAAAGGATTCTGGGTAACAGAACCTGGTCCGAGCCCCGCAAGTCACCCCTCCTTGGATTCCCCTAGGTCTCTAGTTTTCAGAAATGCACAGGTTTGGTAGGTTTCCCTAGGTGGCGGCTGAGCTAGAGGCCAAAATCTACAGGTAGTCACTTTGCTAAAAACAGCTCTGTTTTCTGTGATATGTCCACGTTGTGTTTTGGGGCATATCCTGTCGCGGGCGCTAGGCCTACCCACACAAGTGAGGTATCATTTTTATCGGGAGACATGGGGGAACGCTGGGTGGAAGGAAATTTGTGGCTCCTCTCAGATTCCAGAACTTTCTGCCACAGAAATGTGAAGAACATGTGTTTTTTTAGCCAAATTTTGAGGTTTGCAAAGGATTCTGGGTAACAGAACCTGGTCCGAGCCCCGCAAGTCACCCCTCCTTGGATTCCCCTAGGTCTCTAGTTTTCAGAAATGCACAGGTTTGGTAGGTTTCCCTAGGTGGCGGCTGAGCTAGAGGCCAAAATCTACAGGTAGTCACTTTGCTAAAAACAGCTCTGTTTTCTGTGATATGTCCACGTTGTGTTTTGGGGCATATCCTGTCGCGGGCGCTAGGCCTACCCACACAAGTGAGGTATCATTTTTATCGGGAGACGTGGGGGAACGCTGGGTGGAAGGAAATTTGTGGCTCCTCTCAGATTCCAGAACTTTCTGCCACAGAAATGTGAGGAACATGTGTTTTTTTAGCCAAATTTTGAGATTTGCAAAGGATTCTGGGTAACAGAACCTGGTCCGAGCCCCGAAAGTCACCCCTCCTTGGATTCCCCTAGGTCTCTAGTTTTCAGAAATGCACAGGTTTGGTAGGTTTCCCTAGGTGGCGGCTGAGCTAGAGGCCAAAATCTACAGGTAGTCACTTTGCTAAAAACAGCTCTGTTTTCTGTGATACGTCCACGTTGTGTTTTGGGGCATATCCTGTCGCGGGCGCTAGGCCTACCCACACAAGTGAGGTATCATTTTTATCGGGAGACATGGGGGAACGCTGGGTGGAAGGAAATTTGTGGCTCCTCTCAGATTCCAGAACTTTCTGCCACAGAAATGTGAGGAACATGTGTTTTTTTAGCCAAATTTTGAGGTTTGCAAAGGATTCTGGGTAACAGAACCTGGTCCGAGCCCCGCAAGTCACCCCTCCTTGGATTCCCCTAGGTCTCTAGTTTTCAGAAATGCACAGGTTTGGTAGGTTTCCCTAGGTGGCGGCTGAGCTAGAGGCCAAAATCTACAGGTAGTCACTTTGCTAAAAACAGCTCTGTTTTCTGTGATATGTCCACGTTGTGTTTTGGGGCATATCCTGTCGCGGGCGCTAGGCCTACCCACACAAGTGAGGTATCATTTTTATCGGGAGACGTGGGGGAACGCTGGGTGGAAGGAAATTTGTGGCTCCTCTCAGATTCCAGAACTTTCTGCCACAGAAATGTGAGGAACATGTGTTTTTTTAGCGAAATTTTGAGGTTTGCAAAGGATTCTGGGTAACAGAACCTGGTCCGAGCCCCGCAAGTCACCCCTCCTTGGATTCCCCTAGGTCTCTAGTTTTCAGAAATGCACAGGTTTGGTAGGTTTCCCTAGGTGGCGGCTGAGCTAGAGGCCAAAATCTACAGGTAGTCACTTTGCTAAAAACAGCTCTGTTTTCTGTGATATATCCACATTGTGTTTTGGGGTATATCCTGTCGCGGGCGCTAGGCCTACCCACACAAGTGAGGTATCATTTTTATCGGGAGACGTGGGGGAACGCTGGGTGGAAGGAAATTTGTGGCTCCTCTCAGATTCCAGAACTTTCTGCCACAGAAATGTGATGAACATGTGTTTTTTTTAGCCAAATTTTGAGGTTTGCAAAGGATTCTGGGTAACAGAACCTGGTCCGAGCCCCGCAAGTCACCCCTCCTTGGATTCCCCTAGGTCTCTAGTTTTCAGAAATGCACAGGTTTGGTAGGTTTCCCTAGGTGGCGGCTGAGCTAGAGGCCAAAATCTACAGGTAGTCACTTTGCTAAAAACAGCTCTGTTTTCTGTGATATGTCCACGTTGTGTTTTGGGGCATATCCTGTCGCGGGCGCTAGGCCTACCCACACAAGTGAGGTATCATTTTTATCGGGAGACGTGGGGGAACGCTGGGTGGAAGGAAATGTGTGGCTCCTCTCAGATTCCAGAACTTTCTGCCACAGAAATGTGAGGAACATGTGTTTTTTTAGCGAAATTTTGAGGTTTGCAAAGGATTCTGGGTAACAGAACCTGGTCCGAGCCCCGCAAGTCACCCCTCCTTGGAGTCCCCTAGGTCTCTAGTTTTCAGAAATGCACAGGTTTGGTAGGTTTCCCTAGGTTGGCGGCTGAGCTAGAGGCCAAAATCTACAGGTAGTCACTTTGCTAAAAACAGCTCTGTTTTCTGTGATATGTCCACGTTGTGTTTTGGGGTATATCCTGTCGCGGGCGCTAGGCCTACCCACACAAGTGAGGTATCATTTTTATCGGGAGACGTGGGGGAACGCTGGGCGGAAGGAAATTTGTGGCTCCTCTCAGATTCCAGAACTTTCTGCCACAGAAATGTGAGGAACATGTGTTTTTTTAGCCAAATTTTGAGGTTTGCAAAGGATTCTGGGTAACAGAACCTGGTCCGAGCCACACAAGTCACCCCTCCTTGGATTCCCCTAGGTCTCTAGTTTTCAGAAATGCACAGGTTTGGTAGGTTTCCCTAGGTGGCGGCTGAGCTAGAGGCCAAAATCTACAGGTAGTCACTTTGCTAAAAACAGCTCTGTTTTCTGTGATGTGTCCACGTTGTGTTTTGGGGCATATCCTGTCGCGGGTGCTAGGCCTTCCCACACAAGTGAGGTATCATTTTTATCGGGAGACGTGGGGGAACGCTGGGTGGAAGGAAATTTGTGGCTCCTCTCAGATTCCATAACTTTCTGCCACAGAAATGTGAGGAACATGTGTTTTTTTAGCCAAATTTTGAGGTTTGCAAAGGATTCTGGGTAACAGAACCTGGTCCGAGCCACACAAGTCACCCCTCCTTGGATTCCCCTAGGTCTCTAGTTTTCAGAAATGCACAGGTTTGGTAGGTTTCCCTAGGTGGCGGCTGAGCTAGAGGCCAAAATCTACAGGTAGTCACTTTGCTAAAAACAGCTCTGTTTTCTGTGATGTGTCCATGTTGTGTTTTGGGGCATATCCTGTCGCGGGTGCTAGGCCTACCCACACAAGTGAGGTACCATTTTTATCGGGAGACTTGGGGGAACATAGATTAGCAAAACAAGTACTATTGCCCCTTGTCTTTCTCTACATTTTTTCCTTCCAAAGTGTGTGTAAAAAAGACATCTATTTGAGAAATTCCCTGTAATTCACGTGCTACTATGGTCACCCCGGAATTCAGAGATGTGCAAATAACCACTGCTCCTCAACACCTTATCTTGTGCCCTTTTTGGAAATGCAAAGGTTTTCTTGATAGCAATTTTTTACTCCTTATATTTCAGCAAATGAATTGCTGTATACCCGGTATAGAATGAAAACGCACTGCATGGTGCAGCTCATTTATTGGCTCTGGGTTCCTCGGGTTCTTGATGAACCTACAAGCCCTATATATCCCCGCAACCAGAGGAGTCCAGCAGACATAACGGTATATTGCTTTCGATAATCTGACATTGCAGGGAAAAGTTACAGAGTAAAACGTAGAGAAAAATTGATGGTTTTTTCACCTCAATTTCAATATTTTTCTTTTTCAGCTGTTATTTTCTGTAGGAAACCCTTGTAGGATCTACACAAATGACCCCTTGCTGAATTCAGAATTTTGTCTACTTTTCAGAAATGTTTAGGTTTCTGGGATCCAGCATTGGTTTCATGACCATTCCTGTCACTGACTGGAAGGAGGCTGAATGCACAAAAAATTGCACAAATGGGGTATGCCCCAGTAAAATGCCAAAATTGTGTTGAAAAATTGGGTTTTCTGATTCAAGTCTGCCTGTTCCTGAAAGCTGGGAAGCTGCTGAGTTTAGCACCGCAAACCCTTTGTTGATGCCATTTTCAGGGGAAAAACCACAAGCCTTCTTCTGCAGCCACTTTTTCCAATCTTTTTGAAAAAAACGAAATTTTCACTGTATTTTGGCCAATTTCTTGGCCTCCTTCAAGGGAACCCACAAAGTCTGGGTACCTCTAGAATCCCTAGGATGTTGGAAAAAAGGACGCAAATTTGGCTTGGTTAGCTTATGTGGACAAAAAGTTATGAGGGCCTAAGCGCGAACTGCCCCAAATAGGCAAAAAAAGGCCCGGCACAGGAGGGGGAAAAGGCCTGGCAGCGAAGGGGTTAATAAAGTCTCAGAAGGAGCTAACTATTTCTAGTTTGGTACCAAAAATATTGTTATAATAAATCCAACAACTTACCATTGCTGAATTTGATATAACTTGCACCTAGAAAGAGTTTTAGAATTCTTACCAAAAATTACCAGTTTTAGCTCTGTAATGCTCGTCTCTAATTGGCCAGCCCCTGGCAGCGAGGCCAGGCTGCCTTTATGAGGTGTGAAGTGGCCTGGGCTGAACACAAAGGAAGTGCCTGAGGGAGGAGAACTGCCTCAGCATATGGTGAAACAGGATGGGGGAGAGCAACCTAACTGGACTGCAAAGCAGGAAGGACATTTGGTCCTGCATGTGGACGTCCCCCATTTTCTGTAAAGCCAAACAGCCAGGTGCCGCCCTGCTTAGATTAGGAGAGGGCTGGAAAGGGGAGTGTTGGGGGAATGTATCCACACCTGTAGGGGGGGGTCAGCCAGGCCTAACCTCTAGGATTTAATTTCTGCTATTTTGGACTTGAGGAATGTTGCTGGGACTGATTTTTGTCACACTTGCCAGGAAGTGGTCACCCAGGAGGGTAGAGGATAGGGTGAGTGGGTGCCATTTCCGCTGGTTCTGGAGAGGGCATTGAGCCCCGTGCTGCAGATCTTAGGGAGTGCAAGGTCACAGTCTCTCAGGTGGTTGTCATACCCACAGGATTTGCAGGGTGCAGGCCGCACAACAGCCCATGGATGCAGGACTACAGACTGTCCGCCGGAAGTGACGGCTGCTCAGTGGTGGTGCTGATGCTGCCAGTGGTGGTGGTGGGGGGAAGCACCTGACCATCCCCTGCAGCCTCGGACATCTGCCCACTGGTGCTGCTGCTGGTGGTGGTGGGGGGAAGCACCTGCCCATCCCCTGTAGCCTCAGATGGCTGCCCACTGGTGGTGGTGCTGCTGGTGGTGGTGGTGGGGGTAGGCACCTGCCCATCCCCTGCAGACTCGGACGGCTGCCCACTGGTGCTGCTGCTGGTGGGGGGAAGCTCCAGCCCATGCCCTGCAGCCTTGGACTGCTGCACCACCTCGGTTGGTGGTGGGGGCTCTGATGGAGTCCCAGCACCCGGCCCCTTGCCCTTCCTGCCTGCTGGTGCAGGCCCCTTGCCCTTCCTGGCAGCAGCTGGGGATGGCTCCTTGCCCTTCTTGGCAGCAGCTGGGGATGGCTCCTTGCCCTTCCTGGCAGCATCTGGGGATGGCTCCTTGCCCTTCCTGGCAGCAGGGGATGGCTCCTTGCCCTTCCTGGCAGCAGCTGGGGATGGCTCCTTGCCCTTCCAGCCAGCACTTGGGGCAGGCACCCTTTCCATGAGGCTGCCTGGTGCACTGGATCCTTTCCCACCACGAGTTGCTGTGGACAGTACTGGGCCCATGGACTGGGTGGCTGAGGTGCTTACCTGGGTTTGACCCACCCTGGCCAGATGTGAAGGACGGGGGAGAGGTAGGGAAGAGGTCAGTGGTGGAGAGGAAAAACTTCTTAGGGACATTGGGGCGGGAAGAGGTAGAAGGGTTGGGAGTGAAGGAAGAGGGAGTGGTTGTAGGAGGTGTCTGTCTGCTGTGTTTGGGTGCAGGTGCATGGGCTGGATGTTGTTGTGAGGTGGATGGCTGTTGGGTGTCTGAGTGCTTGTGTTTGTGTAGCTCGGGAGGGGGGGCACAGACACAGTGGCCGAGGACAGAGGGGACGTGTGCATGGCTGTTGGGGTGGTGTCTGTCAGTGCGGTGTGTGTTCTGATAGGTGTGCTAGTGATGGCGGTAGTGGATGAGGATGTAGTGCATGCAGGTGTGAGTGTAGATGCAACTGGGAGGAAGGTGGAGGACGAGGAGGAGGGGGACACAGTGGCGGCAGTGGATGTTGCTATGTCTGCATCTGGAAGGTGTTTGTGTGAGTACCTGTGGGATGAAGTGTGGTGCTTGTGTTTGCCTGTGCCACTATTGTTTGTTGTCTTGTGTGCATGCTCATCTGCCTGTGTACTTGAGATAGGTTGGGGTTGAGGGGAAGGGGATTGTGTAGAGGAAGTTGGAGGGGGGAGGGTGTAAACAGGGACATTGGCTGCCATCAGAGAGGAGGCCAGAGCCTGGATTGATCTCTGTTTAGCCACCCAGCCAGTGTGAATGCCCTCAAGAAATGCATTGATTTGTTGCATTTGGGTTGCCAGCCCGTGGATGGCATTCACAGTGGTTGACTGCCCAACAGAAATGGATCGCAGGAGGTCAATAGCCTCCTCACTCAGGGCAGCAGGGCTAACTGGGGCATGGCCTGAGGTTTCTGGGACGAAGGAGATGCCCACCCTCCTGGATGAGCGGGCACGGGCAACTCGCTGAGGGGCTGCTGGGAGGGCGGTGCTGGTACGGGGTGGCAGCTGTACCTTTAGCTGGGGTGGGCACAGAGGCAGATTCCATTGGAGGGGGTATCTGTGTCTGAACTGTCCCCTCCAGTCTCTGCTGTGGTGCTCTCCTCCGCCCTCCATCCCACTGGTGCCCTCACCGTCAGTGGACTCTGCCTCCTGGGTCCTGTGGGTTGCAGCTCCCTCCATTGCCGAGGCCTCTGCTCCTCTGCCAGGTGATGCTAATACACATAAGGACCGGATGACAAAACAAAAAGGGGGGGAGAGACAAAGGAAAAACCTGGTCAATGGCTGCATTAACACCACCCTCACACACAGGGAACAGGCCTACGGACTATGCAATGCACCACCAGTAACAATGCTAGTCACCAAGGCATGGGGAGGGACACATACCGCCAACTGCAGCACACCTAAATCCCACATAGCCCTGTCCAGTAGTGGATGCCTACGAGCTAGGTAGGAGGAATATCAATTCAGAACCCTGTCCAATGTGGGACCTACTCTGCAATGTCAGGCCTGGCCTAGGGGCACCCACAGACACACATCCCCCACCCGGATACCACCCTACCACATGTAGGTTGTAATGATGGGAACTGTACTCACCCTCTTGTGGCTGCTGTGATGCCCTCAAGCACCCATCCAGCTTTGGGTAGGCCACCACCAGTATGCAGGCCATCAGGGAGGTCAGGGTTCGACGCGCACCCCTTCCTCATTCGGAAGCCATCCCCAGCTGGGCCTCTGCCGTCTTCCATGCCCAGCATCTCAGGTCCTCCCACCGTTTACAACAGTGGGTGCTCCACCTGCCGTAGACCCCCCAGAGTCCGCACGTCCTTGGCAATGGCATGCCATAAACACTTCTTTTGATGGGTGCTGACCTGCAGAGAAATACACACAGGGAAAGGTATTAGTCAGACCGTCCTGCCTGTTACAGTCATGGCCCACCATACCCCTTCCCATCCCCATTTGCACAGACATGGCCCAGCATACAAGCTGCATGTCACCCAGGGGACATCCACAACCCCCCTACACGAGGCCTTCACAGACACCACTCCATGCATTCATGCCCCATGCATCGTGCTCACAGTATATACACCTGTTGGTCTGGAGGCCCATACAGCAGTCTGTACTGGGGTAGGACCCCATTCACCAGTCGCTCCAACTCCACCGAGGTGAAGGCAGGGGCCCTTTCCCCAGTCGCATGAGCCATGGTAGGTTCCAGACACTGGTCACAGCAGCTCATGCAGTGTAGGTCCTCTCCGGTTGAAGGTCAGGTAGCTAGTGAGTGAATAGATAGAAAATGGCAGTGACGTCCGCAGCGGTGCATACCGTCACCGCTGGAGTACATCACCATCGGCCACTGTACCCCATAGGGCCCAATATTATCCAATGAGGCGCACAACGTTAGCGGAATTACCTCACTTCCACCTGTCCCTCCACACAGGACAGGCGGACGCCATTTTGGGGGGGGGCAGACCCTGGATTATAACTGCTTCACAGAACACAATTGTACATACAGGACAAATGCCACTTATACATTTAAAAATAACATCATGCATTGTACTGTTGTGGCTACAATGTACAGTTTATGACTGTCTCCTCACTCTTTTGCCCCATAGATTGCTACCACTGCGGATGAATAGGAGATGGAGACATACCCCCGTGTACAGGCCCCTGGTAGACTTGGCAACAATGGAGAACAGGCACATTATCCTCACCTACAGACTTGACATGGCCACAGTCACGAAGCTGTGTGCCCAACTGGAGCCTGACCGGATATCTGCTATCCGTCACCCCACTGGGATCCCCCCTCTTGTGCAAGTGCTATCTGTGCTCCATTTCCTGGCAACTGGTTCTTTCCAAGTGACAGTGGGCTTGGCAGCAGGAATGTCACATCCAATGTTCTCAATAGTGCTAACAAGAGTGTTGTCTGCCCTGATTAAACACATGTGCAGCTACATTGTTTTCCCCCAGGTGGACGATTTGGCCACAGTGAAGGCTGACTTCTATGCAATGGAACATATCCCCAACATAATCAGGCGATTGATGGAACACATATTGCATTTGTCCCCCCCCCCGCAAAATGAACAGGTCTTCAGAAATCAAAAGAGTTTTCATTCCATGAATGTCCAGATGGTGTGCCTGGCGGACCAGTACATCTCCCACGTCAATGCGATGTATCCTTGGGTCTGTGCATGATGCCTTTATCCAGAGGAATAGCAGCATCCCAAATATGATGGCCCAACTACAGAGGCACAGGGTGTGCCTAGTAGGTGAGCCCTGGTTCCCACCCAGAGGATGTTGGTGCATGGGTATGGTGTGGGCCATAAGGGAAAGTGTGTGGCTAAATGTTGTCCCTCCATATTTGCAGGTGACTCTGGTTACCCCAACCTATCATGGCAGACAGTGAACATTGTGAGAGTGCTAGGGCACCCTACATCCTACAGCATTGTTGCTGGCTTGATTACAAGCCAGAGACAATGCTGTAAGATGTTTCCCGCTAGGCCCCCGGACCCAGTGGTAAACTCTTAATAGGGCCAACCTGGGAGGTAGCCGCTATGGCGGCAACCTGCCTGTCGGAAGTTCGGTGGACGGCCAAAACCGTCTGCCGAACTCGTAATAAGTCCCTTTGTCTCCTAAGTCTTGTTGCTTGTTGCCAAGCTACCAAGGTTGAGCCAGGATTTATTTATCGAGACCCTGACTGGACCTAAGTGGGGGGGTTGTGGCCTATTCCTAACTGTAGGTACCTACCTGCCCATACCAATAATGAACTTTCCAACACAAAGACTCTGAAAACAATGCTGGGAATATTTCTGAGTATGTTAGTTACAGAAACTAAGAAGCTGAGCAGTCTCAGTGCAAACTTTGTTGTTAATTTCTAGTATTTTTATTTCAACTAAAACCCTTCAAATTCATAGATCCCAAAGGTTAAAGTAACATTGTAGTTAGGTGTTACAAAATTATGGGGGTCATTCCGACCCCGGCGGTCCTTGACCGCCGGGGCTGGGGTCGGCGGGAGCACCGCCAACAGGCTGGCGGTGCTCCTGAGGGCATTCTGACCGCAGCGGTATGGCCGCGGTCAGAACCGGAAAACCGGCGGTGTCCCGCCGGTTTTCCGCTGCCCTGAGGAATCCCCCATGGCGGCGCAGCTTGCTGCGCCCCCATGGGGGATTCCGACCCCCTCACCGCCATCCTGTTCCTGGCGGTTTCGACCGCCAGGAACAGGATGGCGGTGAGGGGTGTCGTGGGGCCCCTGGGGGCACTGCAGGGGCCCCCATAAGAGGGCCCCACTTTGAATTTCAGTGTCTGCTCAGCAGACACTGAAATTCGCGACGGGTGCTACTGCACCCGTCGCACACCTTCCACTCCGCCGGCTCCATTCGGAGCCGGCTTCATCGTGGAAGGATGTTTCCCACTGGGCTGGAGGGCGGTCTTTTGGCGGTCGCCCGCCAGCCCAGTGGGAAACCCAGAATGACCGCCGCGGTCTTTTGACCGCGGTACGGTCTTCTGGCGGTCCCAGCCAGGCCGGCGGCTACCGCCGCCGGCCGGGGTCAGAATGACCCCCTATGTGTTTTTGATTCAAATAGCTTTACAAATTCACTGAAAAAACAATCGTTAAAGTACTGTTATGGTTAGGTGTAATAAAAATATGAGCTTTCATTTAAGAAAAATCTTGGAAAGTCACTGCAAAAAAAGCAAAGGTTAAAGTAACGTTATAGTTAGGTGAATTTCTCAGTGACAATGTTAACGTTTTGAACTAAAACAAAACACAGAAATTCACCAAGTATGGTTAGCAGTGCTAACTATAACTTTCACCACATATTATTTGTTTTTATTAACAAGCAAAAATATTTGTTGCCATTTCCTCAGAAAATATCTTAAATATATCATGACCCAAATAAGAAAAACAGTTCTTCCACTCTCTCCTCTTCACCTTGAAAACTCAATGTATGTCGGTGACCTTATTTTACCATGCAGTAATTCTGTAAAAGTGAATGAATGCAGCAGTAAAGAGCAGCAGGCAAGCCTCATGCCCTAGTGGCTAAGGTGTCTGACATTCAGTGTGAGGGAGAAAGTTTCTGGTCCTAATGTTGTGGTAAGCTGTATCTATTTAAAGGTCAGTTCAAACAGTGGTTGTTAGAAGGGTTTTACTAAGATGTGAAAAGTTGAGAGTGTTCATTTGTGAACTTATGTCCACATTTATTGTAAAAGACAGAGGATTATGATGAGGTTTTATTGAGAATCAAATTTGTTTTGGAATTCTTTCAGGAATGTGATATTTGAAACCGTTAATCAAATAAGCAAATAACAAAATAACATTCTTTTTCTATTATTTGTCCTGTGACCCCATGTTAAGATTTTATCAAAATCCAAAATGCCAGCTACTGCACGACACTTTAATACCTCATGATGCTTAGCCCATTGTTTTAGTAATATTTTTTTACAATTTAAAAAAAACACTTAGCTTCAACGTGCCAGAAATGTGCTCCATTACAAAACAAGTATGAGAAACTGAACAAAGTCTGCTACCTCGAAACACATTTTATCTGCAAAATTAGAGAAATAGTTTGGTGTTCATCTCCGTGACCTCTACCAGGGCAACATAAATGAGTCTACAAACTTAAAACATCAACTGTAGAAACCATAGCACAGGATGCTTGTGATGATAGACCAATCACCATGAAGATTTCAGAAAGCAGTCACTTGGTTATTTTTGTATATTTGCCCACAACAGCAAAAAGCGAATGAGCAATGCCATATACTTATAAATATATAGCAAGTCAGCAGCAGAATTCATGGGTTTTCAAAGATCAAAATATTACATAATGTCCTTGATTGCATTAGACTGTGTGGGTTGTCAAATTTGTACCAACTATTGGTATGAAACCACTGATAGCATTTAACAAATTATGGCCCTCATTTCGACCTTGGCGGTCTTTTTTAAAGACCGCTGAGGTTCTGCTGTGCTGAAGACCGCCAGTGCAGGCGGTTTTCTGTGCAGCGTATTATGACTGCTGGCAGCCCTCCGTCCTTTTTCAGACAGAGAGCCGCCAGCAGCCATACTGGCGGTCGGCGGGGAAGTGGAGGCTGCTCCACCTCCACCGCCACATCATCAGAACACCGCCCACCGAATCATGTATGATGATTCGGCGTGGCGGTGTTCTGGTGACGGGGTGCTGGCGGCTAAGCAGCCCCCATGGATCCCGTTCCCTACCGGAGGATCACCGGAACAGGGGGGGTGTTGTGTGCCTGCATGGGGGTGTGAGTGTGTAGAGGCTGTGTGTGAGTGTGTGTATGCATGCAGGGGGTGTTGTGTGTTTGGAAATGTGCGTGTGTCTGGCTGTTTGTATGTCTGTGCGTATGTGTGCATGTATGTCTGTATGTATGTGTGCGTGTATGACTGTGTGTGTCTGTTGGAATGTTTGTTAGTATGTGTGCGGGTATGTGTGGTGGTAGTGTCTGTGTGCGTGTGGGGGGTGTCGATGTTGGGAGGGGGTGGGGAGGGGGGTGGGTGTGACCCTTCCATGGCACTGATAGTGTCTACCGCCATGGATTTTGTGGCGGTACAAAACCCCACGAAATCCATGGCGGTATGCAGGGTTGTGATACCGCCGGCGGTGTTGTGACAGCCCAGCAGTCGTTACCACCCTGGCGGTCGGAGTGGAGAAATGCTTGTAATGCCATTTTTTTCCCCGCCGGCCTGTTGGCGGTATTACTGCCAATTCTCCACCGACCGCCAGGGTTGTAATGAGGGCCAATTTCTCTATCTCCTACAATATATGAGGTTATTTGTACAGCTTTAAAAAGTGTTTTGGTCACCACTGATAATGATGCCTGGAAATATGTTCTAATTCATAAAGAAGTATTTAGACAATATCCAATGAAATTAAATGCTGCTGTAATGACTGTTTTGAACTCTTCGTCAGTGCTTGGTGGTTCAACATGGTAATATTGTTGTAGACTGTTTTATGACATTTCCACTGGGCAGTACTGTACATCTGGTCAAGTTCATCTGTTATTGGAAGAGTATTATAACCTTAACTTAAAGTGGAAAGCAAGACAAGAGCATGAAAGCCCAGAAGCTGTTAGCCAAAGCAGTGATTTCAACTAAATAAAATTTCCTTCATGCTCTCTGAAAAACAGAACAGTCTGATGTCAGTGAGGCATCAAGGGAGTAAGAAAAATACACCAACTGTTGGAGAAAATACATCTTATAAAAAAGTAGCTAGATGAGTTTGTGGAGCTTTGTTCTTTCCAATTGTACACTCTCAGGGCCTTATGCACAAAGAAAGCAGCCCATCTTTTACATAGATGTACAGCTATCTGCAAGTGAAGATTTATTACTTTCTGGAATTCACAAACATTCCTGGGAATACACGAGAGCTGCGCCAGGCACAGGTTTTGATAGGTATTCCTTGGTAGGCAATATGGTATTCCTAGCAGGATTCTATTGATCCTCTGAGCAAAAACACATTTTTGTTCTTTTCCCCATAGGGAAAATATTTTGTTCTTTTCCCCATAGGGAAAATATTTTCTCCTGTAAAAAATAACCATTCGGCAAAACCTCCACAAATTATGGCTTGAAATGTTCACCTTCCAGAAAATATCAGATTGCTTAAAAAGCCAAATCTTAAACAGTTTTCTGTAGTCTGCAAGAGTGATGGCTTTCTTGCTATGCAGAGGTGGGAGAAAATTCTAGGATTTTTCAACAGAGTAAGAGAAGGAACAACAGCCAGGATGAGATCTTCTGATCCTGGGAACTTAAGACAGAAGCAGAGAGGTGTAAAATAGTGCTTGAACTTGCAGATGATATTACTGGGATCCAAGACTTCTTACATAGATCATAGAGTCTCAGATACAAAGGGACATATTTACAAGCCTGGTGCGCCACCGGTGCGTCACTTTTTATGACACACCGGCGGCACATTGTACAGACCCATATCTACAAGGCCATGCAAAGCCACTTTGCAAGGCTTTTCAAGGCCTTCTATGTATGATGTAAGGCAAAGAAGCTCAAGTAGCTACGTTGCCTCACACTAGGTTAGGGAGGTGTACCATGGGCGTTGCGATGGGTGTTCCCACGGAACACTAAAGGGTTTTGACTTACTCCCAGATTTGCAAGAATCTGTAAACTTGGGAATGTGTCAAAACTGTACGCCTCCCCAGGGCAGCTGCAACAAGGAAAAATATCTTTATTTCTCGTCATTGCTTCTCTAGATTGACAAAAACAAGCTGGCTTACAAAGCAGACACCTTTGCACCTTGATGCAAGAGTGCCTGCGTTGACACTAGGCAGCAATTTGTGCACCAGCAAAGAGGGAAAGCAGAGAGGTGTATGTATCTTGTAAATACAGTGCATTTCTGCCCTTTCCCTGTGCCGCAGGGCAGTTCAGCAAGGTCAGTAATAGGGTGTGCACTGCAGCTGATAGCACGGTGTATTAGAGTATAAAGATGCACATGTGTGCCAATGCCTCTCTTCTATCAGACTTCCACATACTACAGCATGCAGAAAAAGACTAATCTCTGTAAGAACACCTCACTGTCGCATGACAAGTAACCACATATATGTAGGTATATATATTACCTAGTGGTGGTTGCCACTAGATAGTTATAGGTAGGATCACGTTTCTATACAAAAAAGCGTTTTTTTACTTGCCTATATCTTTGGGACTGCTTAACGAATCTTCATGTAACTTTCCCCAAAAATTTGCCAGTTCCGTCAGCTGCTGCCTGAATACCTCCTGGCCCCCTCCCGCTGCACCAGGGGCCACTACCTCCCCGGGGCTATCTTGTCATTAATGCAGGGGCCCTGTGCACCCCCTGCTGCCCCAGGGACCACCACCCCCGAGCGAAATGTTTTTTTTAAAAAGCTGTTCCGTTTCAGACCCCCAGGGACCACCACCCCCTGGGTCAAGACCGTAGTTGGAGCGGGGGGGCTGCATGGCTCTGCCGTGCCCTGGGGACCACCACCTGCTGGGGAAAATGTTGTAAAAAATAAAGGGGGTCCCTTTGGGACCCCTGCACCCCAGAGACTACCACTCCCGGGGATCTCATTGGAGGGGGGCCACATGGCCCCCTCGAGGAGCCTCTGATGACCCTGGGGACCACCAACCCCAGGGCCGGTTCCTGCTCTGTCCCGGGGTGCCCACCCCAGGGGCATAGCTGGTTGCTGTGGCTCAGCTGCAGCGCTGCAGCCAAGCCACAGCAAACACTTCGAATGTTCACAGGGGGACCTTTAAAGCAGGTCCCACTGTCAAAATCCGAAGTTTCATCTCTGTCTCCTGCACGCATGCAGAGGGCAGAGATGAAATGCTTCAGCTAGCAGGGAGCTGCTGTCAAAGTAGATCTGTGCTTGCTGAAGCATTGGCACTGCAGGGGAGCCCGTAAGGATTTTCCTTAAGTGCCAGGTAGCCCGTAAGGACATTGTTTTAAAACATATATATTTTTTTTAGAGTAGCGACCGGAGGGGATGTCCTTGAGGGCTCCCTCGCGGTCCCACATAACCCGTAAAGGGCTTTATAATACAATTTTTTTTTTTTTTTTAATTAAAAATTAAAAAGTAGGGTCCACATGAGGGCCCTTGAGGGCTCCCCACGTAGTCCCTATTTTTTTTAATACAAAGCCCAGAAAGGGCTAAAATAAAGGAAAAAAAGGAAACCCCCATAGCTCAGTAGCAAGGTTCAGCTGGACTCATTTCCATTTTTTTTTATAATTTTTTTTTAACTTTTTAAAATATTTTAAATAAATATCTCATTCTAAGTACATGAGATATTAAAGCCTAAGAAATCTCTCTCTCTCTTTCTCTCTCTCTTTCTTTCTCTCTTTCAATCAATTGCTCCTACTCACACACCCATGAAGACACTTACGTATTCAGTCACGGACACACTCAGACACTCACGCACCCAGTCACAGTCCCACTGACACCCTCATGCAGCCACTCACAGACCCGCGCACAGACTGATGCACCCACTAAAACACTGATGTACGCACTTTCACACCCAGACAGACAATCTGACAATCACTCTAACCCCCAGATACACCCTCTCACACCTTTTCTCATACCCAGAGAAGTTGCCACACTTGGCGAAAGGGCTGTGCACAGCATGGATTTGGGTGGTTGGAGAGTGTTGGCCTCAGGGTCTGGCTGCAGCCCAGGTCCTGCGGCAACCTCTCCTGCACATTGGTGAAGGATGTGCATGGTTGAGTGCTCATAGGGGGTTGGCTCCAGGGCCTGGCGAGAGATTAGACCCTGTGGCCAACAGCCGCCAGCAAGGCCAAAGGCTGTGCGCTGCGATGGTTGGATTAACCTATAGTGATTAAAATTACTATATATTTAAAAAACATAGAAATTCACTGAAAAAAAACAAAGGTTACAGGCGCGTTATAGTTTGGAAATATCATATGAGATGTCATCAGTGATGTCATCAGTGATATCACTGACCACTTCATGAGTGATGTATTATGTGTAGTCATGAGCGGTGCATTTGGAAGCGCCAGTTATAGTTAGCTCAGTTAACTATAACTGCTGAATTTCTACGGGTTTGTACAAGTAAATTCAGAACCTAACTATAACGTCAATGTAACCTTTGGTTTTTTCAGTGAATTTCTATGTTTTTTTAAATTCTATTTCCTAACTATAATGTCCATGTAACCTTTGTTTTTTTTCAATGAATATTTATATTAAATAAATATATATCTATATATCTATATATATGTATATATATAGATATATATATATATAACAACTCCAACAGATCCAAAAAGGCGCGCTCTTCTCATGTTGGTGCCTGCATATGGGAAGGACCTATTCCCATCAATAATCTTCACACCAGTTTGACAATTGAGTCAAAATTGCGGCACTCACAGGATTACAGCAGGTTACTTTTATTTCATGACAGGACCCCAAACAAACAAACACCAACGCGTTTCGACCCTCACGGTCTTGATCACGGTATATATATCCCCAAAAGAATTGTTCACCACACTCCAAAGAATCCAATTATAGTGTTTATTGTTCAAACAGTCAGCAACTACCATCGCTTTTTAACTCCACTTGAGTCTTGTTCATGGTCAGTAAGTCCTATTACTCTTGCTCTTAAATAGTAAAATTCTATCCTCCCCATATTGATGCATTCTGTGTATAATAGTTTTAAGAAACATAACCAAAAAGGAAAAAAACAACATATAAAAGGTCAAATAAAACGGGCAATATAAAACATTTGTATCCTTCCAGATGGATCAATTATCTCTAGATGTTCAATTATTGTATGGGCTGGTAATTTGGAATCAAGTAATATTAATTTTAGCCATGTCTTTGGAGTGCGGTGAACAATTCTTTTGGATACATAATTAATTTGAGGTTGGTCTCCGGCACCGGCAGTTGAGTGCGCCGCTGAGATTCTGACTCTGACCTTTTGTTTGACTATATATATATATATATATATGTATGTCTCTTACCTACTGGCGGTTACCAATAGATAGTTATAGTTAGGACCATGTTTCTATAGAAAAAGCATTTTTTGACTTGCTGATATCGTTGGTGCTGTTTGACGAATCTTCCCGAAATTTTCCCCAAAACGTTTCGCAATGATTCTTGTTACGCACGGAATGTTTCGGGGTGATCCGTCAAATGGGGGCCGAGAAAAGGGTATGTGAAAAAAGTTGCGTTTCTCATATTAATTCCCATGGGACCTTTAGATATGCCTACATCCCAAACCACTTGACAGAACTACATCAAGGGGCATATTTATACTCTGTTTGCGCCGGAATTGCGTCGTTTTTTTTTACGCAAATCCGACGCAAAACTAACTCCATATTTATACTTTGGCGTTAGACCCGGCTAGCGCCAAAGATCTTGGAGTTTGCGTCATTTTTTAGCGTGGACACCTTCCTTGCGTTAATGATATGCAAGGTAGGCGTTCCCGTCTAAAAAATGACTCCTAGGCATGTGCGCCGTATTTATACTCCCGGGCAAAAATGACGCCCGGGAGTGGGCGGGTCAAAAAAAATGATGTCCAGCCGCTTTAGCGTCATTTTTTAGCGCCTGGTCAGGGCAGGCGTTAAGGGACCTGTGGGCTCGGAAGGAGCCCAGAGGTGCCCTCCCATGCCCCCAGGGACACCCCCTGCCACACTTGCCCACCCCAGGAGGACACCCAAGGATGGAGGGACCCATCCCAGGGAACTGAAGGTAAGTTCAGGTAAGTATTTTTATTTTTATTTTTGGGTGGCATAGGGGAGCCTGATTTGTGCCCCCCTACATGCCACTATGCCCAATGACCATGCCCAGGGGACATAAGTCCCCTGGGCATGGCCATTGGGCTAGGGGGCATGAGTCATTTAAATGGGGGTTGGGAGTAAAAAAAAATGGCGCAAATCGGGTTGAGGCGAAAATTTTGCCTCAGCCTGACTTGCCCCATTTTTTGACGCCCAAGCTCCATTTTCCCCTACGCCGGCGCTGCCTGGTGTAAGTCATTTTTTTTTACGCACACCAGGCAGCTCCGCCGGCTAACGTCATTCCATAAATAAGGCGCCCGCATGGCGCTTTGGAATGGCGTTAGCCGGCGTTGAATATTTTTACGCACAACTGCGTTGGCGCAGTTGTGCGCCAAAAAGTATAAATACGGCCCCAAATTTGGCATAAAGCTAACTTTCGGTACACAGATTGCTGTTTTGCTCAATGCACATGCAAAACGAAGCGCTGTAATTGGCTGACTGCAACCTGACTAGAAAGTTGCATCCGCCATTTTATTTCATGGGACACGGGTCCTGGGGTTAAACTCCAAATTGAAAGTGGCATAAGTGGTCAGGGTGAAGGTAACTTGACCCCAGAGGTGTGATGTAGGTGTGTTTTGGGGGTAAATTATGGGTTTTAAATATTTTAGTTCATCGCCATGCATGGTATTTGTGAACATTCGAGACTTTTTTGTGAATTTCGCAATTTATGTGCAAAATATTCACAAATATGAAAAATGTAAAAGAAAAGCCACAGACTTATTCATACACTAATTCAGTCACTCATATCTGCACTCAGAGACTCAGGTCCCCACTCACACACCCACTCAGACACTCATGCACCCATTCATAGACTGACACACCCACTTTCAGACCCACTCAGACACTCACTCACACACTCACAGATCCACTGCCAGAGACAGGCTCTGTAGCCAAGCTGTGCTGTGAATGGCCAAAGGCCATGCATGGGGCAGGGTTTGGTGGTTATAAGGGTTTGGCTGTAAGGCCTGGCTGCAGGTCAGGAATAATGTATAGTAATTAAATTACTTTACTTTAAAAAAAACGTAGAAATTCACTGAAAAAATCAAAGGTTACAGGGAGGTTATAGTTAGGTTCTGAATTTACTCGTACAAATACATAGAAATTCAGCAGCTATAGTTAGAGTTCTTTCAAGTAATATAATTTGCCCCCTAAGGTAACTATAACTCATGCCTTTGACATGCACAGCTAAATACTCCAAATATTATATAAATGATGAGATCTTGTATTGCATCTTTGGGGGAAGCATCCTGAACAATGAGTCCTGAACAACGAAGTCGTGAAAACGAAAGCGAAACAATGCTTTCGTTTTCCATGACTTCCTTGTTCAGGGCATTAACCACGCATGTGCTGAACCACGTACATGTGTGGTCAGGGACAGTGGAACGGAATCGATGCGATCAAGGAGGAGGTAAGTTTGGCTGGGACTTGGGCTGTTTTTTTTGGGGTGGGGTTGGGGGCTTGGGGTGATTAAGGTTTAGGGTCGTAGGAGGAGGGGTCAGGGTTTAGGTTTTAGGGGGGGTGGGGGGTTGGGGTGCTTTAGGTTTTAGGGGTGGGGGTGTGGAGTCGGGTATTTTTTGTTTTTGGGGGTGGGGTGGTGGGCTCGGGATGATTAAGTTTTAGGGATGGGGATGGGGATCAGGGTTTAGGTTTTCGGGGTGGGGTGGGGTCCTGGGGAGCTTTTGGTTTTAGAGGAGGGGGTTGGGATTGTGGTAATTTTGGGGGTGGGGGGATAGGGTGGTTTTGGGGGTGGGGGGCCGCAGTAATTTGTAGGGGTGAGGGGCCAGGGAGGACGCATGCTTGAACCATGCATGCCGTTCACTAATGCCTATACCAGAAATGCCTTTACAACAAAAAAATTGTTGTTAAGGCATTCGTGGTAAAGGCATTAGTGGTAACAACTAGGTTATTGTTCCGACCTCGTTGTTCAGGCATGGGTGGTTCAAGCACTCGTTGTTCCGACATATAGCCCATCTTTGGTATTATCACTGCAACATTTGCAACAAAATTATTGATAGCAAAACTGTGCATGGCAAGGACCACTCTCACACCCAGACATATACACTTACACCCACTCTCACACCCAGACAGTCTCACACCCACTGTGACACCTAGGGTGAGAATCTCACACCCATACAGACACTCTCAAACCCACTTTTATATCCAAACAGACACTCTGTCACTTACTCTCCCACCCAGACAGTCTCACACTTACTCTCACACCTTTGGTGACACTGTCACGGCTAGTCACACACCCATACAGACACTCTCACACCCACTCTCACACCCACAAAGACACTGTGCTATCCTGTCACAGACCTACACAGGTACTGTGAAATCCACTCACAGACACATACATACAGTCTCATACCCACTCACAAACCCAGACCTACACTCACACACTCTTGGTTGGTCATAACCTGACAGGGATGTTGCGGTTGGCATTTTATTTTATTGGCAAATGGTCCCCAGAGTTGAAATGTGGGCTGCAATGTATCTGAAGGTGTCAGGGTAGAGGTTCCATGATACCATGAGGTTCATATACATGTAGTAGAATAGAAAAAAATGGGCAGAAAAATGTTTTTTCTCACAGTTTTTACATCAGTGGATCTACCCAGAGGGCTCTGCGTAAATTACTGCAGTATATAGAGCCCATTTTATTGATATGGAAACAGTTTTATTAACATGTTTCCTGGATGTGTTTATTGGTGGACAGAATTTCCTTGACCACTTCCATTTCTACCTTTTACAAATGTTAGAAAAAGCAAAGGGAGTGTGTGGGAAAAGTGCCATTAATTTTTCAAAGTTACCTTTCATTAGGATTTCCAATCTTCCCCCAGTAACTGTGCCTAGGTCACTACCGCCACAGTGCACAATTATGAAGTCTGGATGTAGGCAATCCTTAATGCTTTCAAATGAAGGGAGCAGTTGATGCAACTTTAACCCTCTATGGCCAACCCAAGTAATATTAACATTAGATAAATCCAGGTCTCTGTCAATGCCACTCTTTCTAGCAGTCTCGCTGGCCCAAAACAGAAAACTATGACCCACAATCCAAACTGTGAGCATCTTGGTGAGAAGCTAGAGTACCACTTAAGCTTGGTGCTTAAAAGTAGGTAGTGATATTGTGAGAAAAGGAAGCAGCTGTCTGATTTTTTTTATAGAAATAACAAAACGTATTGGCTTTTGGGAAATGTTTATAATTCCAAACATTCAACCACACCTGCTATATTTAATTTAGAAGTAAGCATGCTGCTTTCAGAAACCTTTGTGTACTTGTGTCCTAGTGGTAGCAGAGAATGTTTCAAAATTGGTTACCATAGTTACAGAGCTATAGAAGCATGGGGGGAAGGGAACTAAAATGACTAAACGGTTAGGGCCAGATTTGCAAAGTCCTAGCGCCATCGGAGTGTCACTTTTTCTGATGCTCCAGTGGCGCTGTGCAGTGCGCCGTATTTACAAGGTAGTGAGTGTTAAGCCACTTTTTGTGGCTTAATGCCACCTTGTAAATATGGCCCGTTCACACGCAGCACTTTTGTGGAAGGTGCATGCATTAGGTGTTGCTGTGGGAGTTCCACAGCGACACCTATTGCATTTTGGCGCTGCACCAGATTTATGTGAAATCGTAAATCTGAGGCTGCGCCAAAATCTAACCCCACCCCAGTGTTGACGTTAGCATGGCGCAATGAGGAGAAATGCTTTCATTTCTCCTTGATTTTTGCTCTTTTTATGTGTGCTGCATTCTGCGGCACATATAGAAAGAGCAAATTGCCAGGGAAGATAGTTTTTGTGCAGGAAGGTGTGCCTTCCTTCACAAAAAACTCCTCCTCTATGCCCTATGGTGCAAGGATTGCCGCGTTGGCACTCGGCAGCAACTTTAGTGCCAGCACAGGGGGAAACACAGGGGTGAGCTGTATATTGTAAATACGGTGCTTCCCTGCATTTTAGAAGGGATGCAGCGTGGCACTGACAATTTTGGCACAGCACCCACGCTGCACCACTTCTGTAAATCTGGCCCTTAATGTGAAATCACAGTGCAAGTACAATAAATGCTGAATAAGAAGTGACTGAATGCAAATGTACATATTTACACAAAGTGAGTATAAATGACACTGTTTGAAAACAGATAGCAAAAATTATTTTTGTACCCCCTTATGGCTCCTCTGACCCACTGCAAACTTACATAGGGGCCGCACTGAGCGCCATGTGTATCAATGAATTCGTCCAAAACCCCTACTGAATTTTGAGGAGTGTTAGAAAGGGTTAACTATAGTGACCACTCAGACGTGGTATAAAATAAGTTAAATGTAAAAGGGAGATTGTGATTGGTTTTCTGATTGAGTAAGCTTGAAAGCAAAGTTTAAAATATTTCTATTAATAGTTGTCTTGTATGATACTGGTGTACCATTCTTCTGCTTGGTTTTTGCGCATTTTCAGTGAGAAGAAATTCTAACTGATACTGAGAAACAAACATACAGACCAACAAACACCCTCAGCAGGCATGTGAATGAAAATGTAGTTTAATTTCAAATAAGTTAGAAAATATACAAATATATATAAGGTGAATGAAAGTCAGAGGCATTTCACTAAAAAATAAAAGGGGAAATAAATGGAATATGTGATGAAAATAAGGAAATGTGAATGATTGCCAAAGAAGGAATTAAAGGCACACACAGATGCTTAGACATATGCTAAAATACAAAGAAACTGATCTCTACACTAATACACCCATGCTTATACTTATGCATGCAACAACGTTAGAGACATTCTAGTGTATACACTAACAGACTTGTTTGAAATTGGTTCTCTAGTTGGCAGATTTATTCACCCTGTCCAAGTAGGGACCACAATCCAGAGTAAGTCACAGTACAACCTTAATTATTCTGTGCTTATCCACAGGTAGCCTGGCACCGAGCAGACAGACTTAACTTAAAATGCAATGTGTAAAATATTTGTGCAATAACTGATGCAGTAACACAATGAAAACTCCACACCAGTTTAGAAAAATAGATAATATTTATCTGAATAAAATAAGACCAAAATGCATGAGGCGAAATATCAGTTTTTAGAGGTGTAGGTAAGTCTTAATCCATAAGAATCAGTTGTTGTATCTTTTTAATACATAGTACCTGGGATGCATCAAAAAAGACCTGTATGGGTCTGTGATAGCGCTGAGGGCCAAAGAGGGAGCGATGCCTTTGAAAATAAAGCAATGCATCCATTTTTCCAGCACGGCGGAGGTGATGCGTCAATTCTTTCCTTGCGGGCAAGATGATGCATCGATTTCGGGTGCCCAACCTTGTCTCTTTACTGCAGTGCCGGGATATTTTGATGCCCAGGGACGATGCATGGGCAATCCAAAATGTGCTGGGAGGATGAAGCAGGTGGTGGCTCAATCAGGGAAGTGATACAGCAATTTTTCATCCTGGAGACAGGTGCTGCATCGAATTTTGCAGATGTTGCGTCACTTTTCCGACACAGTGGACTTTCACTCTCTGGTGAAGTTTTTGATGGCCCTGAGACTTCTTAACAGGAGGCAAGCTCAGTCCAAGCCCCTGGATATCACTTGTGGGGGAAGGCAGAGTCCTTCCAGCAGAGTCAGGAAGCAGCAGGCAGCAGGGCAACAAGCAGGAGGGCAGTCCTTGCAGGAGAGCAGTCCAGATGAGTCCTTTGAGCAGCACAGCAGTCCTTATGACAGAGTACAGCTGTAGGCCCAGAAGTGTCTGATTTGAGGGGGTCAAAGACCCCGCATATATAACCCAAATGTGCCTTTGAAGTGGGGGAAACCTCAAAGAGTGGTTTTGAAGTGCACCAGTTCTCCTTTCAACCCAGCCCTGTCTGCCAAGAGATCTGTTGGGGGAGGGAGTTAACAGTCTTTTGTGTGAAGTCAGGCCACTAGCCTTTGAAGTATAAGTGAGAGCACCTCCAAACTTCCTGCCCAAGAAGACCCATCAGTATGCAGATGAACGCAGATGCAGCTGAGTGTCCAGTGTTTATGGCTGTCTGAGTGGAATGTACAAGGGGAGCTGTCAACCAGCACAGACCAGACATAGGGGGTCATTCTGACCCTGGCGGTCATTGACCGCCAGGGTCAACGACCGCGGGAGCACCGCCAACAGGCTGGCGGTGCTCCCAAGGGCATTCTGACCGCGGCCATACCGCTGCGGTGTTCCGCCGTTTTCCCGCCGGTTTCCCGCTGCCCTGAGGAATCCTCCATGGCGGCGCAGCTTGCTGCGTCGCCATGGGGATTCCGACCCCCTCACCGCCATCCTGTTCCTGGCGGTTTTGATCGCCAGGAACAGGATGGCGGTGAGGGGTGTCGTGGGGCCCCTGGGGGCCCCTGCTGTGCCCATGCCATTGGCATGGGCACTGCAGGGGCCCCCTTAAGAGGGCCCCACTAAGATTTTCAGTGTCTGCCTTGCAGACACTGAAAATCGCGACGGGTGCTACTGCACCCGTCGCACCCTTCCCACTCCGCCGGCTCCATTCGGAGCTGGCTTTCTCGTGGGAAGGGGTTTCCCGCTGGGCTGGCGGGCGGCCTTCTGGCGGTCGCCCGCCAGCCCAGCGGGAAACACAGAATAACCGCGGCGGTCTTCTGACCGCGTAGCGGTATTCTGTTGGGGGAACTTTGGCGGGCGGCCTCCGCCGCCCGTCAAAGTTGGAATGACCCCCATAGATTGGAGAAAGGCTCTAAGTCACAGACGGCAGTAAGTGCTGGGAAATGCCTACTTTTTAAAAGTGGCATTTCTAAAATAGTAATGTGGAATCCAATTTCACCAGTAAGTAAGATTTCTCACTACCATTCTAACCATACCAAACATGACAAGGCTAATCCTCTCAGATCAGAAATTACTACATAAAAGCATATAATGGTATTTCTAATGCTTACCTATGAGAGAAGCAGGCTTCACAGTAGTGAAAAATGGCTTTGAAGGTTTTTCACTAATAGGACATGTAAAATATATAAGTACTTGTCCTGCCCTTTACATACATAGCACCCTGACCTCTGGTTTACTTAGGGTGTTCCCTATGGGTAAAACATGTAAAAAATAGGAATTTAAGGTTTGGCAAGTAGTTTTAAATCCCAAGTCGAAGTGGCAGTGAAACTGCACATACAAGCCTTGCAATGGCAGAACTCAGACATTGGTAAAGGGCTGCCTATGTGGGTGGCACAATCAGTGTTGCAGGGCCACTAGTAGCATCTACTTTACAGGTCCTGTGCATATGTAATTCACTTTACTAAGGACTTACAGGTAAATTGAATATGTCAATTGGGTGTGAGCCTATGTTACCATGTTTTAGGGAGAGAGCACATGCACGTTAGCACTGGTTAGCAGTGGTAAAGTGCCCAAAGTCCTAAAGCCAACAAAAATGGGGTCAGAAAAAGAGGAGAAGGAAGGCAAAAGGTTTGGGGTGACCCTTCATAGAGGGCCATTTTCCAACACAACCCCCCCAGCCTAAATCCAGGGTAGACTAATCAAAGCTTTAATGGACTTCCCTGCTTAGACGATAAAACATAGGCAATGGCCCACTACTGCGGGGGCACTTGCTAGTTCTATGCCTTTCTGAACTCAGTTGGGTCCCTCTTTCTATAATCTCTGGGGCCACTGAACTGACCCTTGGGGAACTCTTCTCCTCATCTGTGGATCCCATTTGTCAAGAACCTAACCTTAATTTGCTCACAGATGCATCCCAATAGGCAGAGAGTACCACAATGGCCAGCAAAGTGATGTGGCCCATTCCACTCCTTTGGTCTGATGTCTGTTCCCAACCCAGGGAAAGTTCTGTCCATAAGGACAGCAACCAAAAAGAGGCCACTGACTTCTATCAGTGTCAAAAGGTCAAAAGCCAGGCCCCAGGCCATGCAGGGCTCTCTGACCTCAGAGGATTCTCAGAGGGTGGACAGTAGCCCCAGGTGACTTTCACCCTTTCTCCACTCTACCTCCCACCAGTTCAGGGGTGGTCTCCTGCAACTGGTCCTCCAACCTAGGGTATGTGCCCTTGTCTGAACAGGGGCCTGCACCTTCTTAAAAGGAGCCCAGCTCAGTCCAAGCCCTTGGAAATCACTTGTGGGGGAAAGCAAAGTCCTTCCAGCAGACTCAGGGATCGGTAGGAAGCAAGGCAACAGGCAGGAGAATAGCCAGAATAGCAGTCCAGATGAGTCCCTTTGGGCAGCATGGCAGTACTTCTGACAGGGTCCAGTTAAAGGTCCAGGAGTGTCTAATTTGAGGAGGTCACAGACCCAGTATATATACCCAAATGAGCCTTTGAAGTAGGGGAAACCTCAAAGACTAGTTTTGAAACGCACCAGTTTCAATTTCAACCCAGCCCTGTCTTCCGGGAGATCTGTGGGGGTTATCAGTCCTTTGTGTGAAGTCAGGACACTAGCCTTTGAAGAGTAAGTGACACCCTTCCTATCCAGCAATAGCCATCAGTATGCAGATGAATGCAGATGCAGCTTAGTGTCCAGTGTTCATGGCTGTCTGAGTGGAATGCACAAGGGTAGCTGTTAACCAGGACAGACCCGACGTGGATTGGAGACAGGCTGTTAGGCACAGAGAGAAGTAAGTGCAGTAAAATGCCTACTTTCTAAAAGTAAAAACCTGGCAAGGGATCGGGTCTTTTGGCATTCGGTGACATTGCACATTAATTGCACATACGCTTTCACAGAATGGGCTATTGATGAGGTTGCACTTGATGAAGCAGATGCAATGTGCTCTGAATTATTGCTTGGAGGAAGTATTTCTACATTAAAATCCTAAAGATGTGCCATTTTGGATGCAATCTCTGCCACTAATAAATTAGCTATGAGGGCGAGCGTGACTAAGGTGACACCGCTTGTTGTTAACCACTGTTTGAAGGACCAACTCTGTTATTAAAGAAACCAGTGTTGTTTGATTCTGGATCCATCTGTCTTTCAAAAGGGAGATCCCCTTGATTTGTTGTTCAATTCTGAGTCCTGAAGAGAACCCTACAATTAAAGATGGGTTCAAAACGTGTTGACAATCCTATTCCTGGGAAGTGTGCTAATGTTGACTGGACTCATCCAGACTTGCAGGGAAATGCTGATTTAAATTAATGAAATAAATTAATCTGTGTTAAATGTCTTCAATTTGAGTTAACAGTGGTGTTCACACTCCTAGGTCTTTTGCCAACTATGTAAGGGCATAATAAGGGAATTGCTGGCCCGCCTGTCCCTATGGCCTTCTATAATTTCAGAATTGACAGACTTCATATGTTTGTGTTAACAGTTGTGTTTTATGTGAATATGTTGTTTGAATGTGAGAAATTTTTGTATTGCTGTATTTCTGTTACAAATGATAGTGTGTTGTAACGAAAGGTAAGAAGCGTCTTGAAGATTAAAACAAGTTTATTTCAATAATATGCAGAGACCGCCGCTATCACGTCCTCCTGCTCCGCAGCCTCCAACCGTTCTCCACGCTCAAGAGCACGGGAGAACACGACAGCCGGCAGCACGCGAAATAGGTTCAGCACGCGGTAATGTCGCCGCATGCCAAACCTCAAAGAAGACAACATAATATCTCCCCTTTTTTTTTTTTTTTAAACCCCCACACCAGAGAAACATAACCCAACATTTAAAAATAACATAACATTAAACCACTAAACAATCCTGGCGAATGTAACAATGACAACAAGTAGATTTCCTGCTAACAGCAATGAGATTCCCTAAGTTTGAGCGGCACCTGTTTCACTCGAACAGATCTCCTAAGTGTTTGGGACACTCCCAACTTAGGGGGTCATTCTGACCTCGGCGGTAAAAGGCGCCTACCGCCGGTCAGAAATCCTCCATAATCCCGCCGCGGTCGCGGAAACCCGCCACGGTCATTCTGACCCGCAGAAGGCAAACCTCCGAAAATCCGACCGCCACAACAGACCGCCAGACCAGCGGTCGGCGGAAAGGTGGAGGTCACAAAACCTCCACCGTCACGCCAACAGAAATACGCCCATGCCATTACGACCCACGAATCCACGCGGCGGTCATTCAAACGCGGTATTCCATTGGCGGGACACACCGGCGCGGTCAGAATACCCACCAACGAACAAAACTCACCCACATTGGACGATTTGAATCCCACACACCTGATACACATACACACACCACTCCCACACACACAATACAATATAAAACACCCACCCACATCACCCACAAACCCCTACGCTTACAAAATTGTAAAGAAGGCAAGAGCGAGACACCAGCATCCAAAACATAACAGCCACAGCCACTCACCACCATCACCCACACACTATCCACACACAAAACAACACACACCACCACACTCAACTCACTTAAATACACATACTCCACCCCACACATCATACACACCACCCCATGGCACCCCAAAGACAACCCCGCTTCACAGACGAAGAACTCAGGGTTATGGTGGAGGAAATCGTTCGTGTAGAGCCCCAGCTGTTCGGCACACAGGTCCAATACACCAGCATTGCCCGGAGGACGGAGCTATGGCAGAGGATTGTCGACAGGGTGAACGCAGTGGGACAGCACCCCAGAAATCGGGAAGACATCAGGAAGCGATGGAACGACCTACGGGGGAAGGTGCGTTCCATGGTATCCAGGCACAACATCGCCGTGCAGAAGACTGGCGGAGGACCCCCACCTCAACCCCCACAATTCACATCATGGGAGGAGGAAGTCTTGAACATCCTGCATCCTGACGGCCTCGCAGGAGTCGGCGGAGGAATGGATACTGGTAAGTTGAAGCTTCAATACTGCTTCCCCCCCACCTGCATGCCAAATCAGACCCCAACCCTCACCCCCATCCTCGAACCCCACCCTCACCCCCACCCCCATCCTCACCCCCACCCTCACCCCCACCACCATCCTCACCCCCACCACCATCCTCACCCCCACCCCCAGCACACCTATTCCCCGCCAATGTCTCACCATCACAACCCACACATCCCAAAACCTAGGCCTGCATGCGTCCACTAAGCATGGACACCCATCACCAAAGCATGCCCAATGCATATACACATCCCCCCCACAAGCCACCCTCACCAAAGCCCCCACACACGAATGCCAGCACTTGGGGACACGGGAACCCACAGATACACCCATATGCCACACATTGAAACTATAACCATACCTCTATACCCCTGCAGGACCCGACCGTCAACACACCGCGGCGGAGGGGCCAGAATTATCCACACCCCCCACCCAAGAGGCCGTCAGCGATGACAGCAGCTCTGTCGATCTGGACACCGATGACCAGCCCGGACCATCGGGGACCTCTGGACAGTCGGTTCCCCTCACACAGGCACAGGCCACTATAGACCCTAACCCCTCTGGGAACACCAGCACAGCTCCCACCCAGCGGGCCCATGCCTCTGTCTCCAGGGCGCGTCAATCTGCGGTGTGTCTACCACTACAGGGCACCCAGGATAACCCACCACCCCAACAACAACAGGGACCTGGGGGCAGTGGTAGTGGGCACACCGGCCAGGGGGCAGAGGCCCAGGGAAACAGGGCAACTCGGCGGGCAGCTGTGCGACAGGGGGGGGAGGAGAGGCCCAGGGAACCCACTCTCCACGAGGTCCTCACCACCATCATGGGAGCATACAACCGCTCCCAGGAGACGATGGCGACGGTACTGGCCCGGTTCCAGGAGATCCAGGTGCTGCAGGAGGAACACTATCGGGGGTACAGGGAGGACATCCGAGCCATCAACACCACCCTGGTTACCATGGTAGGGCTGCTGCAGGACCTCGTAAACAGCAGGGCGGACACTGAACAACACCCAAGGGCCCCTGCCACTAGCCGGGACCAAGAACAGCCATCCACCTCCGCCGGCGCTAGTGGACAGGAGGCCCCCGCACAGCAGCAGCCCACCAGACCCCCACCTCCTGCAGGAGAAGAACCACCCCGCAAGAGGGCCCTGAGATCTCGCAAGACAGAGTAGGACTACATTTAGTAGCTGTATATATTTTGTACATAGTTTATTTATTTATTTGGATTACTGGTGTCCATATTTCAATATATCTGGCCGTTTATGATCTCTTCTTTTGGTCTTTGCATTATTTCGGAGGGGGGTGGTTTGTGGGTTGTGACAGTGATCTGTGGGAATGCATTGATGTGTGTGTTGTAGTGGGTGTGGGTGGGTGGGTGTGTGCCGGTAATCTTTTCCCTCCCCTGTGTCGTAGGTGCAGTACTCACCGATGTCTTCCGCGCCGCCGGGCGTGCTCCTGGTATATGAGGAGGAATAGGAGTGCGGGGATGACCTGTAACTCTGGCTCCATACTGCCGGAATCTCGCGTGGAGTGCGTAGAGGTGAGCGTTTTCCCGTTCGTAGTCTGTTTCCGCCGTGTTCTTATCGGCGGTGCTCCCGCCCCGGAAAAGGTGGCAGATTGGTGGGTCGTAATAGGGTGGGCGGTACTTTGTCTGCCGCCGGGCTGTTGGCGGGAACCGCCGCGCTGTTTGTTTGTACCGCTGTGGCGGTCGGAGTGTTAAGTTGGCTGTCTGTGTTGGCGGTTCCCGCCAGGGTCAGAATGCCATTTTTAATACCGCCGGTCTGTTCGCGGTCCGACCGCCGCCTCTCCGCCGACCGCCAAGGTCAGAATGAGGGCCTTAGTGTTTAACGCCAACCGTTCCTGAACCATGCCCTCTGACATCGCTCTACTACACCTTTTCATTCCACAGTCACTGTCGTCACTCACCTTCACAGCTTTACTCACATTCCACCATTGACCACCCTCAACCATGATAGCATTACCACACACTCTCCTCACTGTAACTGGACTCCCATAACAAGCTTCCCCTTTCCTCACAAAGGTCTGTAACTTGATGCGCACAACATCACCTGGTTGAAAAGAGCATTCTTTTGTAGAATTTTTCTGGTCATACCTAGCTTTCACCCTGTCCTGATTTTTATTTACCTCACCCCTAACTTTATCCTTGTCCACCGCATCAGGAAATTTACCCGACACGATCTTGGCTAACCAAGCCGGGAAAAGTTTAGACGTACAACGCCTACCTTTCAAAAGTTCAAATGGAGAGATTTTCGTCACTGAATGTGGTGTGGTACGATAAAACCACAACATCGAATTCACAGCTTCTTCCACATCCAATCTACTCACTTTAGCCCACTTTATGCATTCTACAACCACTCTGTTCATTCTTTCGACTAAACCATTCGTTTGAGGATGGTACAGAGAACTCTTCAAATGTTTCACACCAGACTCTCTTAGAAAGGTTTCCATCTCATTGCTCACAAACTGTACACCATTATCCGAGATTAAATATTCCAGAAAACTTTCCCTCGAAAAGATCTCTTTGAGGAACTGTATGGCAGAACTTGCCGAAGGCTTAGCGAAAAACCGCACTTCTGGCCACTTACTGAAGTAATCCATCAGTACAAAGGCATAGTGCATGTGACTAGGGAGAAAATTGAAGGGCCCAACCATATCAACACCCACTTTAACCCAAGCCTTATCTTGTAAAGGTATGGGTTGTAATGGTGGCTTCACAACCTTCAACCCTTTTTTGGCACCATTGCACACAACACATCCATGAACAGCCCTTTCCACATCTTTATCCATAGAAGGCCACCAATAGAGCGCCCTGATCTGTCTTTTTGTCATGGTGCCACCAAGGTGCCCATCATGCGCATGGTCCACCAATTTTTGTCTAACCTCGCACGGGGGTACACACTTATCATTCCTTAACACAATGCCATCCTCAATTGATAACTCTTCACCCACCTTGGCATACGGTTGGATCTCCGAATTCAAATTCCTTTCCTTAGGCCAGCCGTTGACTATATACTGCTTAACCCTGGATAGTACCTCGTCATTGCTTTCAGCCATCTTCCATACCGTTTCCGTGCAGACTTTGGACTCATCAGCATCCACAGCCGCTATAAAACAATCCTCCACATCATCCTCCACATCAACAGTACTTTCATCACTAATAGGTAAACGAGATAAAAAGTCAGCTGTGAAATTATCTTTTCCTGGAATGTATCTGACATGAAAATCATACTGTAACAGTTTTGTGGTGAGGCGTGCTATACGAGGGGTTGTATAATTAATCTTGTCTCCATTCAAAATGTACACCAATGGTTTATGATCAGTTTGAACAACAAAGTTTCTCCCCCATATATAGCTTCTAAATTTCTCACTAGCCCAATAGCATGCTAACAGCTCTTTCTCAATCACAGAGTAATTGAGTTCTGACTCACGTAATACTCTAGAGGCATAACTAATAACCTTCTCATCCTTCCCCATACCTTGAGACAGCACCGCACCCAACCCATACCTACTAGCATCAACAGTGATGGTGCACAATTGGCTGGGGTCATATGGACTCAATGGCCTAGCATCGACCAACTCCTGCTTGACCCTTTCGAATGTAGCTTGACACTCACTGTCCCATATGAACGGTACTTTGTTCTTGAGCAAGTTTGACAAAATCTTCATTTTGCTAGCATAATTGGAAATGAACCTAGAATAGTACTCACACATGCCTACAAATGATCGCAACTCATCTTTGTCCTTGGGATTAGGCGATTCCACAATCGCTTTTACCAAGCCGGGCCGCGGTGCAACACCATCCCCAGACACACAATGACCCAAAAATTCTATCTTTTACTTGTAAAACTCACATTTTTCTTTCCTTACACAGACGCCATATGACTGAAAAATGTTAAAGACAGATCTGATTTTCTCGTGATGACCTTCCAAATCCCTAGTTTGAATCAAGACATCATCTTGGAAAACCAGAATGCCCTGTACTTCCCCCAACATTTTGTGCATGATGCGTTGAAACGCTGACACAGCGGAGGCCAACCCAAATGGCACCTGCAAAACTGGAAAGTGCCAAACGGGGAATTGAAAGCTTTGTAATGACGCGAATCCTCATCCAACACCACCTGGTGATATGCTGATGCAAGATCTATTTTGGAAAACCACATAGAGCCTCTGAGCTCTTCGAGCAGGTTCCTAATCTTAGGTAAAGGATATGAGTCTGCCCATATCTCCTTATTGAGACTCCTCAGGTCCACACATAAACGTAGGTCCCCATTTTGTTTCCAGGCAACCACCAATGGAGAAAGCCACAGACTGGACTCAAATAGCTCAATTACACCATTATTTTGTAGTTTGTGCAATTCAGCTTTAAGATCGTCTCTTAGACTAAATGGCACCGACCTGACCTTATGTCTCACTGGGATAGCCCGATCCTTTACCTTAATTTTGTGCTTGAAACCAGCAATCTTTCCCAACCCCGTGCAAAAATGCTAGGAAACTCCTCTTCAAATGGTGCCTTTGACTCTGAGTTCCCTACAACAAGGACTTGTTCTTTAGCACCAGGTTTCAACACCATGCCAAACAGCCCTTGGTGGTACCATTCTAAAATGTTCAAACCTTTATATGCCACATAAATTTTACCGAAGATCTTTCGATCCTTGAACTCAAGACTATCTTCTATGTAGCCTTCCAGGTCAATTTTCCTGCCCTCATAAGGTGATCTGTCGGGAGGCAATAACTTCCTATCACCCCAAACATTGTGGAAGAGTTCCAATATGATCATAGTAATACGTGCCCCAGAATCCACCAATAACCGAAGCCACTTATCACCAATCCGAATATCTACAAGAGGATCTACGCATTGGTTTTGATCTTTGACTCCACATACCTTTTCAGTGACCACCACAATCATATCCTGATAGGCCTTAACAAAAGAATCCTCTTCATTCTCCCCCTCTTCCTCTACCACCGTGGACACCTTAGCTTGCTTATTAAACATGGATTGACAGACTTTAGCAAAGTGACATACTTTAGCAAAGTGACATACTTTACTACACTTCCTACATACAGCATTCTTTGCTGGACAACTTTTTCCATCCTTAAAGTGAGGCATGTTCCCACATCTAAAACATATGTCAGACGACCTGAAGAATGGATTGTCATATTTCCTCGAGTCGCCTTTCTTTACCGCACTCATTTTAGTAATGACATTCACATGCATTTGATCAGCGTCCTTCACCCCAGTACTTATTGAGAGTTCCTTTAGAGATATCTGTGCCAGTTCAACGCTTTTAACTGTTTTAATGACACCTTCCAAGGTAGGATTGCCCATGGTAAGTAGCTTCTGCTGAATGTGCTTATTTGAGCAGTGACCGATAAACTGGTCCCTTATTAACTGGTCTTGGAAATCTCTAAATTCACACTTCGAGGCCAATTGTCTCAGTGCACTGACATATGCGTCAACATCCTCACTTTGAGACTGCTGACGCTTGAAGAATTTGTGCCGCAAAACCACCAAACTCGGGAGTACATCAAACCTTGTGGACAAAACAGAACTGACCAGGACGGGTTCAGATGAATATTGTTTCAATAAAAAAACAGAAACTGTAGCACTTTAAAGCAATATAGCCGTATTTTTCCCAGTAGTCCCTGCTACAATGATACAGTGTAGCGTTGATGACAATAAAGTCCAATGTAAAAGTATTTTCGCTGTTATCCTTAATACTGTGGATCAGTGTAGCATTGACAACAACTACATCCAAGATGGCGCTTAAAATTGCCAACCACAGCACTTGCAGAGTCCCATTACAGTTGTATGCTGCCAATTAGTCACACGATCCTCCCCCAGCAGGGCTCCAAGATACCTTATGCTTCCAGCAGGAAGAAGGCGGAGATCTCTCTACACTGTAATGCGTGGGTGCTTAGCGGCGGTCAAATGGCTCCCTTGTTGCCAAAATTCGATGATGTAACAAAAGGTAAGAAGCGTCTTGAAGATTAAAACAAGTTTATTTCAATAATATGCAGAGACCGCCGCTATCACGTCCTCCGACTCCGCAGCCGCCAACCGTTCTCCACGCTCGAGAGCACGGGAGAACGCGACAGCCGGCAGCACGCGAAATAGGTTCGGCACGCGGTAATGTAGCCGTGTGCCAAACCACATAGAACACAACATAGTACTCCTCTGATATTGACAGCTAGTCATGCAAGACTGTAAAAATATTTATTGAGATTGTGAAATTTTGAATTAAAACAGTGATCACGATAATTAAGTTGTGTGGTCATAATGTTAATGGTAGTTTTGATAAAATAGTGCCTGTACTGCCAATCGTTTGTTTTTTCCTACTTTCTAAAAGTGGCATTTCTAAAATAGCAATATTACATCCAACTTCACCAGTAAGCAGGATTTCTCACTACCATTCCAACATACCAACATGATAATGCCACTCCTTTCAGATCTGAAATTGTCACTTAAAAGTATACAAGGGGATTTCCAATGCTGGCCTAGTAGAAGAGCACGCTTCACAGTATTAAAAAACGACTTTGGGAGTTTTTCACTACCAGGACATGTAAAACTTACAAATACATGTCCTGCCTTTTACTTACATGGCATCTTGCACTGTGGGCTACCTAGGGCCTACCTTAGGTGTGACGTATGTGTAATAAAAGGGGAGTTTAATGCTTGGCAAGTAGTTTTAAATGCCAAGTCGAAGTGGTAGTGAAAAGGTACACACAGGCTCTGCAATGGCACCCCTGAAGCATGGTTAAGGCGCTACCTATGTAGGTGGGACAATCAGTGCTGCAGGCTAGTGCTAGTAGCATTTAATTTACAGGACCTTGACACATGTAGTGCATTTTACTAGGGACTTACAAGTAAATGAAATATGCAAATTTGGGTATGAACCAATGCGACCATGTTTTAGGGAGAGAGCACATGCACTTTAGCACTGGTAAGCAGTGGTAAAATGCCCAGAGTCCTAAAGCCAACACAAACAGGGCCAGAAAAGAGGAGGAGGAAGGCAAAACATTTGGGGTGACCCTTCAGAGAGGGTCATTTTCCACATTTTCCAACAACACGTATGTAGCCTGCATTGTCAGAGCCATGTGTACACAGAGTTACATAACCCTGAACTCACCAATACAGCTAGTAGGCCATTCTGATAGTCACTTACATATATGTTTAGAGACCCCCAGAGTTACTAAAAGAACTAGTGGTATACCGGCATACATCTGATGACACAGCTATAGAGGGACTCATCCACTCACTCATATATGTAGCCAAGTACTTACACAAGATAGTCACCATTTCAGTGACCTTATTCCATCTATTCTTTATTATTTTGTAGCCTTGAGAAAGCACCAGGTGAATATTACCATAGGGGGCGAAACACGTGTTGGCTATCACAACTGCATCCTATTCGGCTATCACAACCGCATCCTATTCATCTGGCTGGATAATTGACGTATACTCAGTTCAAGTTTGGATCTATCCATGTATTAATGATTGTTCGGTTTTCACTCACCGCACTTTGATATGGATCTGTGAAATTCCAAATAAAGAGTTTCCGGCTATATAGAAACTTGTAATGTGGGTTCTCATCTTTATGTAGATTTTGGATTTACTCACCAGGGGGTTCTTTGGTCCATACCCCTTAACTTTGAGTTCCCAATCTATTCTACTCTATTTTGGCATTACTAGGGAAGGGAGTTTTGGACCTTTCGACATGTGCTAAGACTACTTAAAAAAGCATAGAGCCATTCACATACCTAGTCAGACAACAAAATTGTCACTTATTCATTCATGCACACACTCAGATAGCAGTTATGTATCCAGAAGTATCACAGCCAGCTGCACACACAGTTATATACTCCTATACTCACCAACTCAGCCAGTAAGTAAGATATACAGGCATTTACATACACATTTAGCCACCCAGAGAGTTACTAAAAGAGACAGTCATATACCGGCATACTTACTATAACATCTGGTGTCACACCCATCGAGGGACTGTTACAGTCACTCAAATATGTAGTCAAGTACCCAAACAAACTAGTACCCCAATTCATACAAATAGTCCTTAAACATAGCTTTGAGTTACTACTGCACAGCCTGAGTGAGCAGTTTTATTGCCAGATTGACTTTGGATTCAATAGTCCTTGGCCAAGCTTTGAACTCTGCTTTTACTACACATAACTCACCGCTCAGCTAGGCTGTAGATAGATCATAGAGGAGGGTTCTTTGTGCTTAAAAGGTGAAACATGTCCTTCTGAGTTTCACTGACTTAGACCTGCACTTGCAAATCTCAATGTCCAGTCATATATGCAGTCTCCCACCCATACTACAACTCATATACCCATTTACAAAAGCATAGTGCTGCTCACACACCCAATCAGACAACAAAAGAACCACTTATACATTCATGCACATACCCAGACAGCAGTTACGTACCCAGCAGTATCACAGCCAGATGAACACACAGTTACATACCCCTATACACGCCTACACAGCCGAAAAGCTATTCATATAGTCACTTACGTACACATTTAGAGGTCCATAAATATACTAAAAGAGCCAGTGATACAACAGCATATTTACTTTAACATCTGGTGGCACACCCGTAGAGGGACTCTTACACTCACTCAGATGTGTAGCTAAATACTGACACAACCTAGTCATCCATCTAGACAGGTAGTCTTTTAAACATTGCTCAGGCCTACTACTGCAGAGTCTGAATGTGCAGTTTTACTGCCAGCTCAGCTTGGCATTCAAAAGTCTTTTCCCAAGACTCAAACTCTGCTTTTACTACGCATAATGCACCCCTCAGCTAGGCGGTAGGTAGGCCATAGTGTGGTGTGCTTTGCCCTTAAAATGTTTACATGTGTCATTTTGAGTTTCACTGAGTCACACATGCACTTGCAGACCCCAATGCCCAGCTATATATGCAGTCTCCCACTCATACTGCAACTCACATACCTATTTAGAAAAGAATAGAACCACTCACACACCCATTCAGGAAATGAGAGAGCCACGTATATATTCATGCACACACCCAGACAGGAGTTATGTATCCAGCAGTATCAGAGCTAGTTGCACACACAGTTACATACCCCTGTATTCACCAACAGAGCTAGCAACCAATTCATACAGTCATTTATAGACACAGTTAGAGGCCCATAGAGTTACTAAAACAGCAACTGATATACCGGCATACTTTTTTAAACATGTGATGGCACACCAATAGAGGGACTCATACACTCACTCAGTTATTTAGTGAAGTATTGACACAACCTAGTCACCCATCCTGACAGGTAGTCCGATAAACATAGCTTGGGCCTACTACTACAGACCCTGTGTGTACAGTTTTACTGTCGGTTTGACTTAACATTTAAAGCCCTATGCCAAGCCTTAAACTCTACTTTTACTACACATAACTCACCCTTCAGGTAGGCTGTAGGTAGGCCATAGGGCAGGGTGCTTTGTCCTTAAAAGGTTACACATGTCCCTTTGAGTTTCACTGAGTTATACTTGCACTTGCAGACTCCTATGGCCAACTATGTATGCATCCTCCAACCCATACATAATTCACATACCCATTTACAAAAACATAGAGCCAGTCAAACGACTAGTCAGACAGAAAAATAGCCACCTAAACATTTAAGCATACACCCAGATAGCAGTTATGTATCCAGCAGTATCAGAGCCAGTTGCACACAGTTACATGCCCCTTTACTCACCAACACAGCCAGTAACCCATTCATAAAGTCACTTACAGACACATTTAGAGATCCATAGAGTTACTATAAGAGCCATATACTGGCATATTTAAACATCTGGTAGCACACCCATAGAGGTACACATACATTCACTCAGATATGTAGGTAGGTACTCACACAACCTAGTCACCATTCCAAACAGGTAGTCCCATAATCATGGCTTGGGCCTACTACTGCATAGCCTGTGTGTCGAGTTTTACTACCAGCTAGATTTGACATGCAAACCCCTTTGCCAAACCTTAAACTCTCCTTTCACTACACATACGTCACCCCTCAGATAGGCTGTAGGTAGGCCATCTGGCAGGGTGCTTTGTTCTTAGAAGGTTAGACATGTCCTTTTAGGTTTCAATGAATTACATACACACTTGCAGTCCCCTATGCCCAGTTATACATCCAGTCTCCTACCCATACTGCAACTCACATACATATTTACAAAAGCATAGAGCCACTTACACACCAAGTCAGACAGCAACAGAGACTCTTACTTATATATATATATGCACACCCAGACAGAAGTAATATAGCCAGCAGTACCAGAGTCAGTAAGCCATTTATGTAGCCACTGACATACATATTTAGAGACCAATAGAGGTCCTAAAAGAGCCAGTCATATACCAGTATATTCACTTAAACATCTGATGGCACACCTTGAGAGGGACTGGTACACTCACTCAGATATGTAGTCAGGTACTGACACAAGCTAGTTACCCATGTAGAAAAGTAGTCCTTTAAATAAACCCAGGCACACACTGATACAGACACTAACATGCTCAGACGTTCACTAATATAGACACTAACACACCAGGTGTATATTCTTGTATGCAATGATACACCCAGAATTACACCCATGAATACACTGACACACCCAGGAAGCTATAGAATGATACAGATAATGAAACACCCAGTCAGACAGTTTTGAATATACTAACTCACCTACATATAAAGTGAAGTATAGACTCAAAGATCCATGGAGACACTAATGCATCAAATAACATACCCAAGCACAAACTCATGTATACATTGAGACAGTCAGGCACACATTGATGCATACACTAACACACCCAGTCACACACTCATACACACACTCACAGGCCCAGTTCCTCACTCATGCATACACCCACATACCCAAACACAAACGCATGCTTCAACTGTCACAGCCAGGTACACACTAATGCATACACTGACACACCCTGGCCCACATTGCTGCATACAGTAACACATCCAGGCACACACTGATGCATACACTGACACACTAAGGCACAGACTAATGCCTACATCGACATACCCAGGCATACTCTAGCACAGACACTCACACCCACCCAGTCACTAATGTATCCAATAACATACCCAAACACACAGACATGCTCACATTGAGACACCGAGGTATACACTCGTGTAGTAACAAATCAATGTTAGTAGTGACATGAGGAAGGAAATACTGATTTAGACATTGACATGTCCATGCACAGACTGATACCAGCATTTACAGAAAAAAATTGCAAATGAAGACACGGACTGGCACAACCCAATAAACACTATTACAGTTAGTGGCACACCCATGTGCATGCTTACGAACACACTTACACACCTAATTGCTTATAGTATGTAATTTAATACTATTTTCTGTATAGCTAAATGTATTCTCTATTTCATCTGCAGATATCAACTTGTATTTACTAAAGAAGAATCAGAATGTCTGGTAATGGACAAAGAAGAAAGAAACAGAGGAAACAATACTTCCTGTTTCAAAATGTGAGAAAATAGGGCTGATTGCAGAGGCCCCCTAACTTTTTGCCCCCATTTTTCACTTTTGTCTGGTGTTTTTCTGACTCTGATGGTGCCCTGGGTACTGCTAACCAGTCCCATGGTCTGTGCTCTGTTTAAAATCAATATGCAAATTAGGTTAATTATAATTGGCTAAGTTAACCTACATATAAGTCCCTAGTATATGGCAGGGCATGTAGGTTTAGGGAGTACAGCATAGGTAGTGCACCCATAGGTGCACTGCTGAGGTGCCCAGTGTCATTTTAAAGGCAGGCCTGCCTTGCTGACTGCTTTTAAATTAAAGTTATATGCAAATTCGACTTTGGAATTAAAAGTAGTTCCAAAGTCTTAAACTACCTTATTGTTACATATAAGTCACCCGTAAGGTGTGCCCTATGTGTCCCTAGGGCTGGGTGCCATGCAACTATAAGCGGGGACCTTATAAAAGTAGTTTTATATGCCCTGGTGAGGTAAAAACAGCCAAATTCGTTTTCCCTCATTGTAGTGAATGGCCTCCATAGGCTAGAATGGGGAGACTTTATTTTAATTTTAAAAGTCCCCTTAAGTAATGGATACCAAGAGTTTGGTATCAAATTAATTGTTATAATAAATCCTACAACTTCCAGTTGTTGGATTTAATATAACTTGTTCAGGTAAAGAGTCTTAAACTTTACCTGAAAAGTTGCCAATTTCAGCCCTGCATTGTTTTTGCTGCTGTGCTCTGATTGGCCAGCCTCTGGCAGCCTGGCCAGGCTGCCTTGATGAGGTGTGAAGTGGCCTGGCTTCACACAAAGAGATGTGCCTGTGGGAGGGAATCTCCCCTCAGCAGAAGGAGAGGCAGGAAGAGGGAGGGCTGCTAAACTGGCCTTCAAAGGCAGAGAAGGACATTTGGAGCACCCCAGCAACACCCCCACATCCTGCAACCCCAGACAACTAGGTGCCCCCTTGATTAGATTAGGAGAGGGCAGGAGAGGGGTGTGTTTAGGATTTTTAGCCACACCAGTGGGTGGGCTCAGCCAGATGTAACCTCCAAAAATCAGATTCAGCCATGATGGATTTTTGAAGAATATTGCCTCCTGGGATTGATTTTTGCCACACTTCCCAGGAAGAGGTAATCACAGGGGGAAGGACCCTGCACCTGATTGGAGAATCAGGACCCCCCTGTCTTTCACCCAGGAGCAAGGATAAAACTGGCAGACCTGCGACAACACCTCAGTTCCCTACCACATCCCTACCGGGAAGAACTACAGAAGAAGAAGGACTGGCCTGCTGGACCCCTGGCCTGCACCTGAACCCTGCACTCAGAAGGACTGCACCAGCTGCACACTTGGGCTTCACCACAAGAAGGACTTTGCCTGGCGTCAACTGGTTCAAGGAGGGACTCCCTGTTTACTACAGGTGAAAAATTGCTAACCAGAGTCCCCTGCACCAACTCCTGAAGAAATCAACCAGCTGACCACTGCACAGTGGCCAAAAAGGAGTTTGCACCAGGTGCATTCTGGGAGTTGTAGTCCGCACCCCCATGGATCATCTCAGAGGTTCTGGACCCTTGGGGTGAGCTGTGGACCCCAAAAGAACCTTAAAAGAACATCTGGGAGAAGCCCCAGAAGTTTGGTGAAGTTTGGAGTACTTTTGAAAAAAAAGCTCCATAGAGGGACCGACCCGCCGCGGCAACTCTAGCCGGCTTGCCTCAACCGCGACCCGGCCAGATTTGCAGGTTCGTTCCAGTGAAGAAAATCTCCCAAAAAAGAGACTAAGTCCGAAGGTAAAATGTTGACCGGGACCTCCCAGCCAGCGTATCGGAGGAGGGCTCCAGGGATGTCGGATCAAGATCCAGGTTTGCCCCGGTCGAAGGATTTTCACTTCAAAAAACGACTAAGTCCGAAGGTCAAAATCTCCACTGAGGGCTCCCGCGACGCCTATCCGGAGAAGAGTTCCAGGAGGTTGGATTGGACTGGCAGGTTCGTCCCGCTGAAGAAAATCTTCACAAAAGAGACTAAGTCCGAAGGTAAACTTTTTACCGTGGCCTCCTGCGAGCTGTAGCCGAGCAGCGCTCCATCGCGGTCGGCCTTAAACTTTGACTTTGCCCCGGTCGAGATGCAACCAGATGACCCGATTGGCGCTTTTTGTTTCTAGGCTCTAAAAAACAATAATTCTTTAAAAATTCATATCTCCGGTTCCCCTGATCCGAGTCTATTCGTTTGTGTGTCATTTTAAAGAAAAAAATATAACCTATTTTTATAAATTGGTTTTGGATTTTTAAACTGTTTCCTGTGTTTTATTTAATTACTGTTTTGTGATATTTGAATGCTTTACACTCTGTCTCCTAAGTTAAGCCTTGTCGCTCGTTGCCAAGCTACCAAGGGTTGAACTGGGTTTAATTTACTGAGACCTAACTAGACCTAAGTGGAGGTTGGTGGCCTATTGCTAAGTGTAGGTACCTACCTGTCCTTACCAATAACCCATTTTCCAACACAAACTGACAGTAAAAAGACAGATACAGTGGAGAATGTGGACAAGAAAAAAGAACAGCTGGTAAGAGAACTGAGGAGTTTCGGAAAAAAAGTATGTCAACAATTGCAAAATTAAAGCAATATCCCAGTAAAAACAGAATTTATGAATCAACTGATAAACACCAAGGAGGACATGTTTTTAAAAGTAGGAAATGTAATAAGAAAACAGAGATTTTGACTTGGAGACAAAAACAGTTTAAGGAGATACCAGTAAAAATGTTTTGAACTAGAGTAATACAGAAGCTGCTAAAGAAGATGGAGAAGTTCTGTATTTAAGCAAAAGCACCACATTGAGACTATAGTTGAGAAAGCATTTGCTGTGAAGAGGAAACTTTTATCTTAATATTGAACTGAATGAAGGCGCTCAACAAAAAAGTATTGTGTATGAGGAAATGAACATTAAAAATAGCTTATTAATAAAAGTTATTTTTGTAATATTTTTAATGATTAATGGAAACACATGTAGTACAGAGCAGTTTTTTTAAATGAAGAGAGATACTTACAAGAGACACATTAGTGCATGCAGTTGACACAACTGGTCATTGCTATGAGGTAAAAGACTGTCATCCTATACAAAAAGAAGAGATAGTTCCTAGGGATGTAGAGAAAAGTGATTGCTGAAGAGGTACAAGGAAGGCATAGACAGGTCCCTGTATAGAAGTAGAATTTTAGCAGTATTTACAGTAGTCGTCAGGAATCAATTGATAAATTAAGAACTTTCCTAAGAGAATTTGAACATTTTTTGCAGAAGTGAGAACCTAAAATTTTTTAATGTTACAAGATCCATGCCAAGTTAGGAAATACACTAATTTACAAGGGCATTAACTTGAGTGTCTGTCAACAGTATTTAGAAGCACTTTTCATTACTTAAGAATGTTAGCTGTGCATCACTCAGAAAAGCAAAATTTTGTACCTGATTTACAATTTGGGAAGGGGAATACTCTGACACACACGTAACAAATATCCCGTCTGCCAAATTATGATCCCATTGTGTCCTATAGGGATCGTAGTACAGCAGGCAGGCTATCCATCACATTTGTGATGGAGTATTCCATCCGCCAAGTTTTAAATCAGGCCCTTAGTTAGCAGACTTTACTATCTGAAAACTCAAGCTTTATGTTTAGGAGATATGAATAGAGCTCCATGGCATGGTACTAGGGTAGAGGAGGAAAACGGTTATGAAGATGTTCAGTTTTGTTTCTTTGGTGCTGAAGAGTAGTGGAGGGAAAATGAGAAGTTGGTAACTGGAGATGTAGAGCAGCAGGACACAGAGTTTACAATTGAAAACTGTGCACAAGAGATAGCAAAGTTTGACACATTCCTGTAAATATGGTGCATCCCTGTGTTTCAAAAGTAGTGTGGCACTACTCTTTTTGGCACAGCACCACGCTGATTGCTAATTGCAGTGACTGAGGTAGGAATAGTAAATCTAACCTCTCTGAAGTGCAACACTTTCCCTTCTCTTGCATGCATATCCTAGAGTTGGAATAGTTTATTTAATAATCTTAGATTCTAATAGTTTTCGTAACATTAGCTAAATAGATGTTATTGCATTATATTTTATATTTTGTGTTATTTGTTTTTATTTTTACATTTATTTTGATATTAATAGAATTTCCTGTTGATTTCTTTTTTGTTTTTTCAATTTCATAATTTTGTTTACTGTCTACATTAATTAATATATTTTTAATATTCAAATGTTTATATTTTGTATTGCTGTACTGTATATGTATTTCATATCTATGAACTGTGACATAATTATACCAAATATTTATTTTACATTATATTAATTTTATACAAATTTAAATTTAATACAATGAATATATATCTGCCTATGTATTTTCAGATCAATACATTTAAAATATAAAAAATCAACATGATGTAATGTAAATATTTTCATTAATTAAAATATATATATATATATATCTTTCTAATAAAGTTAAAATATTTTTTAAAAAAGTAACATAAATATTTTGATTAATTATGTTAAACTGCATATTTACATGTATATATATTAATATAAATGCAAAACAAATGTATATATATTTGTGTGCTTGTATAAGTATATATTTATGCATCGTATCAAATATTACTGGAATGAATTTTGTTTACATGATATTATATTTTAGCATTTACTACTTTAAACTTTATTGGTATTAACAAAATCTATACTTATGTCGATTTTTGGATTATATTAGCTTATACGTTATATTTTTCTGAAAATTATAAGTATGAGAGCACAATATTGTAGTAAATTATATTTTTGACACAGTATTTTTGTCAATTATATTGCTTACCACGATACTGTTTCAGTGATCTCTTTGTTTATTACTCTCACACCATCCCACTACTATGAACAAACCCATTCCGTTGCACTTTATAAGATATACAATTTTATTTTCTTCTCTTTAAAGAGCAAGGGAGCTCTCAGGGCTCTCACAGGCCTTAATCAGTACCACAACACTTTGGCCCTCATTACGAGTTTGGCGGACGGAAAAAGCCCATCTGCCAAACTCCTAACAGGGTGGCTGCTGCCTTTGTGGCAACCACCCCGCTGGAGTTAGGAGTTTCTTACTAGGTCTAGCGGGAAATAGGCAACAGCAATGTCTCCAGCTTGTAATCGAGCAGGCAGCAATGCTGTAGGCCGCAGGGTGCACCAGGGTGCAAAGCAGACAGTGAACATAGTGACGGTGCTGGGAAGGGGGACGCCAGCACTGCCCATGCTAAGTGCAAGGGCAGTGCAGAGGCCCATCTGTGGGCCCCTGCACATGTTCTCTTCCAGCCTTTTCATGGCTGGGTTACCACCATGAAAAGCCGGGGGGGAGAACAAGGTCATAATCCGCAGGGTAGCGCTGCCCTGGCAAATTTCAATCTCCTCCACCGCCAGGCCCCCGGGATCATGGATCCTGGCAGTGCTGGAGGTCTGACCGCCAAGGTTTTAATGTGGTGGTCTGGAGACTGCCCCACTCGTAATGAGGCCCTTTGTGTTGCTATACCCAATGCCTAATTTGAGACTGTGAGTGCAGGCAGGGCCCACTGGCACTTGTTTTTTGGGACCAGCAATTATGTTTCCCCTGGAAATATTGAAGTAGAACAAGAGAGAGAGAAACACAAAGGGGGGAAGAAGTAGGATGAGAAAGTCAGAAAACAGTGACAAAGGGAAAAAGCAGGGATGAAAAAGACCCTTCGAGTGTGAAAAAAGGAGTTAAGGAGTGTCTGGTGATGAATGAAAAAGACATGCAGTGGAATCAAACCCTGTTGCTTCGGTATTCAGCACTGTGATCTATAGCAGTAGCCAAAGACTACTGTGCAAAACATTAGGCCCTAGCTCTTCCTATTCTACTAATTAAACAGTGTTTCAAAATGTTCAGTCTTGAAAGTAAAGGATCAGGCTAAAACTATTTGCACAATATTCCTGGAATACTTTCTGTTTCCTTTCTGCCAAAATAAAGAAGAAAATGTTAAACAGCAATACATTGTAGCACTACAACATCTAGACCAGTTCCCACCAAGTTGCAAAAAAACAGTAAGAAGACTTATACCTTTGAATCGCTATGTCTTTGTATCCACTATAATAGGTACATGAATTTTGGTTGAATCGACTAGTCTTTAGTGGCTCTCTATGACACGCTCTTGACTGTCAAGCATAGATCCATCCAGCCAAAATCACATTGTCAGCATCGGATGGATTTGGTTTCTCCTACTCTCACTTGACAATAATATGTCAAAGGGACAAGAGTGTCAGCCTATGTCTTGGTAGGTCGTCATCATTTGGTATACCAATGATATTGAATTGTGGCATCATCAAGATTCTGGTTTCCAGTATCAGCGATATTGCCTTTGTGGTTTTGTTCCAGTAAATTTGTAAAATACAGCATTCTCAGATAGTGGGCTGGAATATGTTTTTCCTTTCACCACATTTCAGGCACTTATTTGGCATATTTATACTACTGGGGGAAAACTGCACAACCCAGTTTTTCACCAAAAAGTTTAGTGCCAGCTTGCGCCATTCCTGAGCACCAGCCAGGCACCATATCTATGGAATAGTGCAAGCCGGTGCAAAGGGTGCGCTAGCATAAAAAAAAAATGACATTAGCCGGTGGGGCTGGTGGTATGGGAGAAGGGAGTTTTGCACCAAAAAATTACGTTAGGCTGGTTAGATTGAAAAAAAGACAACTCTAACCAGCCTAGCGTCATTTTCTGATGCAAAACCATCCGTACCACATGACTCCTGTCTTAGAAAAGACAGGACTCATGCTCATCACCCCAATAGCCAGCACAGTAGACCATTGTCCCCTGGGCATGACCATTGCACTCTGTGCCATGCAGGGGGGCCCAAGTTGGGCCTCCGATGGCCCTTTAATTTAAAAATAAATTACTTACCTATACTTACTCCACTTACCTGGGATGGGGTCCCCCATCCTCTGGTGTCCCTCTGGTGTGGGTGGGGGTGTTCCTTTGGCTTGAGGAGGGCACCTGTGGACCCAATCCATGGTGTTTCACCATGGAAATGGGTCCATAGGTCCCTTAATGCCTGGTCTGACCCAGGCATTAAATAATAGTGCAAAGCAAGTTTTGCACCATTATTTTATCCCTCCTCACACCCGTGCATTATTTTAGCATGGGGGATAAATATGGGGCTATGGGGTTAGTACCATTTTTAAGATGGGAACGCCTACCTTGCATCTCATTGATACAAAGTAGGTTCACACATCTAAAAAATGGTGCAAACTCCAATGTTTTGACGTTAGACGGGTCTAACGTCAAAATATAAATATGGAGTTCTTTTTGCACTGAATTTGCGTAAAACAAAAATGACGCAAATTTTGCACAAATGGAGTATAAATATGCGTCTTATTCAAAATCACTGAAAATGCTGGAAATTACAAGATTCTTCTATTTGAGCAGTATTTATGGTGTGAATGTGTCCAATGATAACCCCACCACTTTACAGCACAAAGTTAGGATTGTGAAATAAGGCTTAGCATATAATGCACTATGGAAGGGTCAGGTATAGTGCACATTTAAATCTAAGGCAGGCAACTAAAAAAAAAAATCTAAATACTGAAATTACTAGATGAATCCTCAACTAGAGAATGGGTAGAGAATGTGGTTAGCTTAAAGTGATAAGGTACCAGCTCATTGCTGATACTTAGTGTGAACCTAAAAAAGTAGCTTGGTTGGAATATGTTATGTATAATCATGGCTCAGGACAGAGATTATCAAATGTGGGTAACCACAGAGATAGATCTCCTATAAAAAAGCTACACCAAGTCCTAACCTCAAAACTTCTTAATCATGTGCAAGATCACTCTGCTGTCTGAGGCATGGACCTATACATGCTATGTAGACCTGTACATCAGGCCTGAAACTGTCTCTTGTGTGTAGTCTAAAAAAGTAACTCTATTGCTTACATCTTAATCTGTACTTTTTTGTGACATCCTGCCAGAAAAACAGAAAACATCTTCCCAAGCCTTTGTCCGTGCTCTGGGAGCAGGTTTCACAACTCCTTCAGAGCTTGAGAAGTCACAGGGCTACAGATGAAGGCTAAAGCAAATTAGTCTCCAGAGGGTTTAGGCATGGAAAAGGGTTTATTTTGACAGGTCTTATTCAGTTTTAAAAATGCTTAAGTCAGGTGCCTGTGGTAGGCTTGAAGATATGGTAGCACTGCCATTGTAGTGGATGGCACAATAGCTGATGAAATCCACTACTAGCCTTTGACTTACATTCCATGAGTACACCTTGTACTGTATACTAGGCATAGGTAAGCTAAATGTAAGCTAAGTATGTTAAATATGGCTAGTGATGTTATGCCAATCGAACCACATTTAAAGGGGGAGCACAGGTTCTTTACTACTGGTTAGCAGGGGAAAAGAGCACAGAGTTCCACAGCCAGCAACAACTGATAGGGCAAACATCTGGGATACACCATACAAAGTGAGACATTTCCTACAGGGAGGAGGATGTTACCCCTGCAAGAAAAAAAGTTGCCTTCTCTCCCATACGTCACTACCGCCTCCTTCACCCCTAAACCTGCACAACACCCCTACATACCTTTATCAAATGCATATTGTATGGTGCTGGGGCAATTGTCTAGGAAACAATGGTAAAATAGCATGGTAATTTACGGTGGACTCATGACCAAGCAACTCCAAATCAACACCTTTCTAACTTTCGTTCACTGTTAGCTTTCAAACTGTATGTTCTCAGAAAATGCACACAGGACATGTCAGCCAAGCAACTAAGACTTATTTGCACATAGCTGGCTTCTAGCATGGTAGTAATTGACCTGTATTAATGTTGAAAACATGAATAGCTGATTTACTTTTTGTGGAACTGAACGAGAACATTGATGCCAATTAGACCAAGTTGCAGACAAAACTACCACAGATGATATCTGCCTAGTGACAAACATTAACTGTAAACAAAACTAGAGATAAGACATTGTCTAAAACGCAATGTTATATCTACGTTTAGACAGTGTGTAGTCGAATTCAGATAAACTGAAGAAAGAGAAAGCGAAAAGCAATCTCTATCTTTCTGCTGATAGCAAGTTGGTCTGTTACAGAATAGAAACCTATAGAAGTTTGAATTCGGGTGCAAGTAATGCAAAACAATATTGTTGGCTATAATGGTCCATAAATAATAACTGAGGAATGTAGAAATCCTGACATTCACCAAGGACCTTTACTTAGGAGGAATTGAGAATTTTCTTATCATTGGTACAACCCTTTTTCTTGTGAAGGTGAACAGATCAAGTCATAGGTCATCACTGGATTAGTTAGCTCAGCTGTGTTCAGCTCCTTCAAAACCTGAAAGTAGTGGCTTTATACATTTGGCAGAAATGGAGCAAGGGTATAACAGATTATTTGATATCAGGGTGGATGATAGGAAAGTGGGCATCACTAATATTTGTACTGCTGGCTTGTGATCATGGTTTTCCGTCAGTAGGATTAAAAGACATATATGTATTAATATACTTCTGTGGTAACAAAAATCTGTGGTAACAAAAACAATGATTTAATGTAATCCCTCATGAAGCCAGGGTGGGGATATCTTTATCATGGTATTTTACTCATGGCTGAGTTAAAACTGTTGGCATACTTTTCCCCCATGAAACCACCCTCTCCTGTGTGAATTACAAAAAATCTTTTGAACAAAATGTAAATTCGTTGTTTAGACAACGTTTAGTTTTAGGAAAAATGGGGCGGTAAAAAAAATGTTTATTTAAATGTTGTCATAGATATGATGATCAACTGACCCCAGTAGGCAAAATCCCTGTGATGGCATCCAATCGAAGTAAGTCGAAATATGCTACTGATCTCATTAATATTCATGAGGTAAGTCGATTGTGACCCACTCCGGATGAGTATTTTGTGAACCAACCTATTAGTACATAGTTAAGTTCTCAGAATCCCACATTGCTCGGAAAAATACTGGCTGCAATATAAAGTGGGTTCAATCATGACAACTGAGCTTATTAGGCTAAGATATTGGAGTATTTATTCCATCTGCAGACATCTTGGTACCCTGTAATCTCTATCACTGTAGATGATATGATCTCTTTTAAGGGCAGTTTGTATAGCGTGTTGGTTTGAGGCTGTGCCCCCTGAGAAGTGTATTCTGAAAAATCAGTGTTATCTGAGCTGTTTTAGATAATGGGACGTATGACTGTTATTATCTTGTTTAGATTCTTCACTTTGACAAACGACATTGGTTTTGCATGGTGTATGTCTATGAACCGAATAAAGAATTAAGAAAGAATAAAGTACTGTGTAATATTGAGTACTAACTAGCCCATTGTGGATACAAAAGGTTTTGCCTCTTATTCTGCCTTAGAGGGGCGTTCATGGATTATTTGTTAAGTATAAAATTAATAATATATACGTGCAAAGTGAATACATTCTTTGACGTGATAAGGGTGTTCTCTGGCAAAATAATTGGGGAATGGTGAAACATTGTTGAATATTGGCCGCCGTTTACTACTGCGGGTAGATTACATAAATTGCACAAAGGCTGGTACACATTTGCACCTACTGTCAAGTGCAAACATGACTGTTTTTCACCAGTGATTAGTTTTGAATATTAGTATAAAATGTCATTAGAATCAATGTAATCTATGTATCCTGGTATGAAAAAGGATTTACGAGTGTCGATTAGAGAAAATAAAGGATATTTTGTTTGAAATATGAAAAGCTACAACGTTTGTCGCACTATAAAAACATTTTAGAGGCAAGCAAGCGATGTGATTTGAAAGCAAGTACAATTGTGTCTTCTTTTAGGAGATAAAGTACAAAAGAGAGAATGCAAAACGTTTTATCTGGCTGGGAAGTAGAAGAACCCATGTTGTACTCATTCTGAATATTAAAATTGCTTTCATAGTATGCTTTGAATGCATGAGCTTTCAAGACAGAGATGAGTGAAAGAGGGTTTCACTCTTTTTGACAAATCATTGAAATTATAGTAATAGTTTCTTGCACTTAAGGAAAGGAAATCATAGTATTTAGACAAGCTTGTTTTGACATTTACAGACGTGTATTCAGAAAAATGCTGGGTCTGAGAACGTGTATTAGCACAAAAGCACTCTATATGGTTTCCCGACATGGAAAGAAAGGCAGGGCATCACTCAGCTATAAGATGTTTGCAGGTATGGGCCGGATGTATGATGGGGAAGGTCGCATGCAAAGTCTGCAAATGTTTGCGACTCGCAACATTTGAATTACAAGCCCACATGAATCACAGCCGATTCCAGCTACTCTGTCATTCACAAATAACTGTTGTCAATCTCAAAGAGGTAATAGCCATGGTAGCAAATGATGACGGCATCACATACATGCCAGCTTCTAATTTCAAGCACTAGCAGCTAGTAAAGAGGCACAGTAATGGAAGCAAGAGTTCAGACAAATAAAGAAGACAACATGAAAATGTCATAGAAAGGATACATGTGAGAAACTGGCTTGTTGGAGGAGGAGGGGTGTGAGCCCTTCTCAAAGAACAGCCGCAATACTTGTGAGGATGTGCAGTGCATACCCCTAGATGTCCTTACATAAGTATATAAAACCACAGAGGAGTAAACACTGGAGTGCATACCCCTTAGTGCCCTTATATAAGTATATAGGGGCACCGCGGGTTAGGCACTGGGGTGGATACCCGTCAGAGCCCTTACAAACCCCCGGTGCTGTAAGGGCACCAAGTGGTATGCACTGCATATTGCAGTGCCCACTCTGCCCCTTTGCAGAATTCCAGAGAATTTTAATGGAATTCCACGAAATGAAACTCCACCAATTCCGCCACAACCATCTTTTATATTTGTCATAGTAACAACTTACATTTTGTGGTTAGCAAAGTTACGTACAGTCTTCTCATACTTCTGTACCACTCCCAGAGCAAAAGTGCATTCTAGAGCTAGGCAGCTCAACTAATCTTCAAGCAGCCAATGACAAAAGAGGGAACACACAGCCTGGCATACCAGCACACAAATCACACAGCTATATTGTGATAAATGCAGTGCATGGTAACACCGACTTTAGTTGTAAGTTGTTAGTATTGATCATTGTTGGTGCAACCACTCATGTGTAGCTCTAAATATGTTTCAGATATTTTTCCATCAGTACAGAGTAACTTGGGGTGCAGACAATGCTGCTCACAGTCTTCTCAGGTTTCTGTACCACTTCGAGAGCACAGGCGCATCCCAGATTGTCAGCTAATCTTCTGCGAACTACTTTACCATGCTACCTACTGTCTACTAATGGGTTGCTTGCTGGTGTTTAAATATCCTGAAGGGACATAGACACTACTACCGAAATATAAACACAGAGAGGTCACTGTTGTTGAGATGCTTGAATATTATTTTAAATATTGGTATATGTTTTGCGTGTTTACCTTTTGAGCCACCAAATTCATGGTCCGCTCTCGCAAAATGACATGAAGTACACTTTGGTAGAATTTGAATGTCTCATGCTTCATCCTAGAATAATATGCCACTAAGTCAGTGGCAGAACTCCTCAATGTTCGTGATTTTTGTTTCTATCTCCAAACTGCTGGTGGGAATTGACCAGCGTGTTGCATCTTTATGTATTTTAAATTATGCCATTTGGGAAATGTGTTGTGTATTTGGAATATTTTTCTTCATATGCAGTGACTCTTAATGTGTATCCTAGCACCTAAAAGCAGATGAAACAACTATGATAAGGGCTGTTGGGATAATAACATAGATCCAAATAAAGGTCTTGTACATATCTTAATTAATTACAGCCCTTCTTTCGGTGCTCTCTTGAGTGTTTTAAATTTTTACGGAGTGTTTCTCCTGTTCTTGATACTGATATTCACTAGTGAGATCAGTATATAAAACAGAATAAACAAGACTTAGGGCAAGATGCACAAAGCATTTTTCTAGTCACAAAGGGGCCGATTGGCATAATCGGCCTGTTTGCGACTGGAAAAATGCTTTTTGGGATGTACAAAGCCCAAACTGCGATTCGGTAACTTGTTACTGAATCGCAGCTTGGGTTTTGCGATTCGATATTGGGAAGGGGAGTGTCAAGGGCGTCCCTTCCTAATACCAAATCTAAATGGTATGTATGACTGTTTTGTGACTGTGAATGCAGTTGTAAAACAATTACAGTTAGCACCAATTTTAATTTGGTGCTAACCCATTCGCAAAAGGGAGGGGTCCCCATGGGACCCCTTTCCCTTTGTGAATGCATGCAAAAACATTATTTTCAGAGCACATTGGTCCCAAGGACCACTGCCTGCTTTGAAAAAAAATGAAAAGAAAATTTTCATTTTTGTTTTCGAAATGCATTCTGTTTTCCTTTAAGGAAAACGGGCTGCATTTAAAAAAAAAAAAAATACTGCTTTATTTAAAAGCAGTCACCCCATTGCGAATTGCAGACAGTGTCATTGACACTGTTGTACATCCAGTTTTGTAGCTCACTAATTGCGAGTCACTAAGACTCGCAGTATGCGAGTCGCAAAACCGGAATCTTTGAACATGTGGCCCTTGGGGCCTAATGTTGGTGTTCACCAACCCAGCGTGGCAGCGTCGTTGCAGAAGCACTGTCGTCGGTAGGCCCAAGCCAGCGGTGCGGGACGGGAGGGTGCTTTGTGACCCTCACGAGTGGTGTCCACAGGCCACGGTGCAGGCAAAGATGCCTGGTGACGACACTGGAGCTGATGGTGCTGGCGTCGGTGGACCGGGGCTGCATCGCAGGACGGTGCTTCGTGCTCCTCACGAGCGGTGTCCACAGACCACGGTGCAGGCAGCGGCACCGATGTCAGCAGGAGTGATGTTGTCGGGGATGCCCAGGCTGCGGTGTGAGCAGGTGACGCCGGAGTGTGGGCCCCACAGGTCGCTGTGCGAGCAGCGGCTCGGTGAGACCAACGTCGTGGTGCGAAGTGGGGCAATGCGACTTCATGCGTCGTCGGCAGGTCACGGTGCAGGCCAGTGGCGGCGTTGCAGGGGTTTCTCATCTTGAACAGCACAAAACACACAGTTCCCAGTGCTGCAGGTCGAGGAAACTGAAGTCTTTGGTGTCCCTGAGACTTCCAACAGGAGGCAAGCTCTACTCCTAGCCCTTGGAGAATTTTCTCAAGCAGGACACACAGCAAAGTTCACCCTTTGCACTCTTTTCAAGCAGAAGCAACAACTGCAGGCCAGTCCAGCAAAGCAACACAGCAAAGGGACAGTACTCCTCCTTCAGCTCTTCAGCTCTTGGGCAGAGGTTCCTCTTGATTCCAGAAAGATTCTAAAAGTCTAGGATTTTGGGTCTGCTTCTTATACCCAGTTCTGCCTTTGAAGTTTCCAAACTTCAAGGCAAAGTCTCAAGTGTTTGCAAGATCCTTCCTTGTCCAGGCCAGGCCCAAGACACTCATCAGGGGGTTGGAGACAGCATTGTGTGAGGGCAGGCACAGTCCTTTCAGGTGTGAGTGACCACTCCTCCCCTCCCCTCCAGCACAGATGGCTAATCAAGATATGCAGGCTACACCCCAGCCCCCTTTGTGTCACTGTCTAGAGGAGAGGTGTGAACAGCCCAACTGTCAAACTGACCCAGACGGGGAATCCACAAACAGGCAGAGTCACAGAATGGATTAAGCAAGAAAAGGCCTACTTTCTAAAAGTGGCATTTTCAAAAGCACAAACTTAAAATCAAGTTTACTAAAAGATGTATTTTTAAATTGTGAGCTCAGAGACCCCAAACTGCACATGTCCATCCGCCCCCAAAGGGAATCTACACTTTAATCAAATTTAAAGGTAGCCCCCATGTTAACCTATGAGAGGGACAGGCCTTGCAACACTGAAAAACGAATTAAGCAATATTTCACTGTCAGGACATATAAAACACATTACTATATGTCCTACCTTAACCATACACTGCACCCTGCCCTTGGGGCTACCTAGGGCCTACCTTAGGGGTGTCTTACATGTAAGAAAAGGGAAGATTTAGGCCTGGTCAAAGGTACAGTCAAAACTGCCCACACAGACACTGCAGTGGCAGGTCTGAGACATGATTACAGAGCTATTTATGTGGGTGGCACAACCAGTGCTGCAGGCCCACTAGTAGCATTTGATTTATAGGCCCTGGGCACCTCTAGTGCACTTTACTAGGGACTTACTAGTAAATCAAATATGCCAATTATGGATAAACCAGTCCACCGTACAATTAATATGGGGAGCACTTGCACTTTAGCATTGATTAGCAGTGGTAAAGTGCGCAGAGACAATAAACCAGCAAAAACAGAGTCCAAAACCAGGAGGTCAGAAGGCAAAAAGACAGGGGAGACACGCCAAAAAAGATCCCCACCCTAAAGTATTGCGATTGGCCTACTCTTTTGTGAGTGGGTAATGTCCATCCTTAAACCTCTTCCTGTTCCTCCCACAACCGATCTGATTCCTCCCTAGCCCTATCACCTTTTGTAGACTTCATTGTAAAATGGTGGCATTTTGGTGTGAGACCAGTATGATGAAAGTGATTTAAGGCACTCTGCAGTGTACCCTCCATTTTTAGTACTAAATCCTATACTTGTGTGTGGGGCTCCTTAATCAGGGTGGAGAATTCTGCACACATAAGTATAGGTAATAGGCATAAGAAGCTCTACACATAGTTTGTGAATTGCAATTTGACGTATGTTTTGTTGTTCTAAAAAACATTCTACAAATATCAGCTCCTGAATCAGGCCCAATATTGTTATATTATGTTATGGAAATATTTGTATGAATTCTTGCTACTGCCTATCCCTCAGTAATTAACATAACTGCAAGGTCTTTCTTTGTATCTATATTTTGTGACAAGGGCAACCTGACCAGTTTTTTATTCCTTAGACTCCATTGTTATCTTGGCATATTAAGATACTGTTGCGTAGGTTCTCATTATCCTACTGAGACTACTGGATTTGGGCAGCAGAATCACGTGTACTGCAGGGGGCTGAGTCTGATCCCGCTCCATGTGACACCTGTTGGCCTAATCCGGGAGTTGTCTGGGCTAACTAGCAGTGCCTCATCTCCACCCAAAAGCAGGGATGACTGGGGCAACTGGGTGCATGACATAAATGACTCCTCGGGGGAATCGTGGTCACTCAGATCTCATCCTTTTCTCTCAGTTGCATTAGTCTCACCTATGAAAGGACAATCAGAGGCAGAGTATAGTTCAACAAGGTTTTATTGAAGTAACGGCATCTTAGATAAGGCATGTATTGCAATAACTAGGACAATGAAGCACAACAAGATTAAAATTGTGACAAGGAGAGTAAAACACAAAAATAACGCTACCATGTTATCACCAAGGGTTTGTACCTACCTAAGCTATGTTAGAGCACAGCATGTTAAGCCCTAATTCTGCCCTTCGGGTTCCTGTGGGAAGACATCATCCCTCATACCTGAGCAAGAGGCCTGTAGTCTACAAAAGCAGCTGCCGCAAAGCAATCAGCAATCAGCATACAGTCGTGGTCATCTGGCTGGAATCTCCCTTGGGCACCTCTAGTGCACTGTACTACGGACTTAACAGTAAATCAAATATGCCAATCATGGAAATCCAATTATACATACATTTTACATAGGAGCACTTGCACTTTAGCACTGGATAGCAGTGGTAAAGTGCCCAAAGTAACAAAAACAGCACAAGCAGAGTCCAGCACACATCAACAACCTGGGAAACAGAGGCAAACATTTTAGGGAGACCACGCCAAGGATGCCAAATCTAACTACTTCAGACAGATTAGACAAGGCTCATTATTCTCCTGAAGGAGCATGCAAAGTATCTCGCTCCTGATGTATTTAGGCAGGGCGGGATTCAATGCAGCAAAAAGAAGTACATTTCTCAAATGTACAAGGAAGGAGAATAGGTATTTAATACTAGGCGTGAAACCGAAACAGTATTACATAGCATATATTGAATAGCATTTTTACTGCAGAGAAATAGAAGGAAATATAAATTCAAAAATTAGATTAATTTTGAGATACAAGGATTTAAAAGATTACTTGTGGATGAGGTGCCCTCTAATAGTAATATTTTATGAAAATATCACATACTATCCAGGAAGCTGAAATAAGTATAATTACAAGGAATGTGTGGGGCTGACAAACAAAGTAAACAAAAAAAAATACGAAACCGCAGCTGGTGTGACAAAGTAGTGAAAAACGTAGCTCTGCAGGCCAGACTATTTTTTTTTTTAATGATATCTTTTATTGCTTTTATAATAGTGCAATAACAAACACTAAGTAACATAATGCTGTTTAGAAAGAAAAACCCCAACATTGTATAGATTCCCTCCTCCCCCCCATCTTGCACAAGATTCATTTGTATCGGATCCTAGATCTGCAATTCTCGAAATCAAAGCATAATTCACAAACGTGCAGTGTTCTAGGTTAAAGGTGTAGAGGACTGTTCGGTTTCAGATTCCGAAGAGGTGTTCTCTTCTTCTGATAAGGGGGCATCAGCAGTTCTCAGACTCTCCAGGATCGCATTCCATTGTGTAACATTTTCACTGGGTCTTTGCCCTTGTATAGTTTCTTTCCTCAGCACCGTTCCCTCGGCCTCTGCCCATTTTTCCACTGCATTTTGCCACCTAGTCACTTGTGGGCTCTTCGCGTTCCTTCAGTGTGAAGTTATCTCTCTTCTAGCTAGAATCAAGGCAAGGTCAATGAACCTGTAGGCTATTTGGTGAGCCGAGGGGCGGGCAGAACCTCCCAATACTGCCACTATTGGAGAGGAGGGTAATGTTCTCCCAGTACAAGAGGAAATTTTCCTAAAGATCACTACCCAGTAGTCTTCCAGCAGAGGACAGCTCCACAACATGTGTAGTAGACCTGCTGCTGGTTCAGTGCAACGAGGACAGCATGAGTTAGTCGCACCGTAAATTTTAGTTATCATTAGAGGAGTTAGGTAGGCTCTGTGGTATATATACAAATTTATTAATTTAAATCTTGCATTTCTCGACACTGTGTACATATGGGAGGTTATCCTGGTCCATTGTTCGTCGTCTATGATAGTCTCCAGCTCTGTTTGCCACTTGGTTTTAAGCTTGTTTAGGGGTAGACATGTGCTGTTCAGCAGGGATTTATATATACCTGAAATCACTCCTTTTTGTTGCCCAATTGAGCATATAAGGTTGCAACCCTGATGAGTAGATGGTTCTAGTGTGCCCAATCTCCATTTCTTATTAATAGCTCTAGCTATTGCGCTATGTACGAGGAACATTCCTGGCGGAAGGGCAAACTGTTCTGCATAGGTACATAGTCTACTATTACTAAACAGGTCGCCCAATTTTGTAATATTATATACCTTTAGTTTAGCTATGCCTATTATTATATGGTTTCCCATGGAGTGTGCCAGGCATGTTATGGGGGCCTCAGGTGCGTATGGTGTCGCAGTGCGGGTGCACTTTAGGTGCTGCTCCCAGCAATGTCTGGTTGGTTCCCACTCCATAGGAAGAGGTTGTTTCTTACTTTTGGGGTTCAGTAAGATGCCCAGGATTTGTGCTAGTGGGCCATTCAGTGGAATCTGCAAGTTTTTAGACGCTGGGGGTTTTGTAATTAATTTTGCCAACCATTGCAATTGGCCTGCCCAGTAGCAGATCTCGAGGTCTGGGGCTGCCATTCCCCCCTCAGTGGTAGGTCTCTGGAGAGTGTGCAACGCTATTCTATGTCTGCTCGTTCCCCAAATGAAGCTCGTGACCATGGATTATATGTTTTTGAATACCATTTTTGGAATTCAAATTGGAATAGTAGAAAAATAGTAGAGCAGTCTGGGCAAAACTATCATTTTAAGCAGGGCGACTCTTCCAGGGACTGTCAGGGGGAGTGTCTTCCAGAACTGCACACTTGCCCGGCTCCCTCTAAGTGTTCTATGTATGTTCCCCTCCAACAGGTCTTCTGTGGTGTGGTATAAATTAACTCCTAAATATTTAAATGTATGCGGGGTCCACGGCAGGCCTCTGGTATCTGTGGGTTCTTTGGTGTTTTTAATTGCTGGGAAGCTAGAGGATTTTTTCCAATTAATGCCGAGACCAGATGCTACTCCGTATGTTTCTAACATATCCATTGCTCCAGGTAGCCCCACTTCCAAGTTCTCAAGAAAAAGTAGCATGTCGTCTGCGTAAAGAGCAATATGATGTGTCCAGTGATTAATCAAAATACCCTCATAGTAGCCTCTAGTTCTGGCCATTTGAGCAAGTGGTTCTACTGCTACCGCGAAAAGAAGAGGCGATAAAGGACAGACCTGTCTGGTGCCTCTACCTATGGAGAAAGAGTCAGATACATTACGACCCGTTCGGACTCGTGCTGTGGGATTGGTGTATAGAAGTCTCGTCCAACGGACGAAGCCCTCTCCGAGTCCCATCTATAGTATTACCAGTTCCAAATAGTCCCACCTCAAGCTATCAAAGGCTTTTTCGATGTCCACCGATATGATCGCCGCATGTGGTGTAGCTAGTGGTATGTTGTGAAGGATTGAGAGTAGGTCGCTCCCCCTGCCGCTGCAGCTCCTCCAGGTTCCTGAGTTCCTGAGACCCACCTCACAGTAAGTACCCCCCACCTCCCAGCCCCTCGTTCTGCCCCGCGCTACTCACCCTCTCTCCTGCTCCTGCTTTTTTTCCTCTTTTCTTCTTCTCTGTTCTTCCTCCTCTCTCCTCGTCTGTATTCTTCTTCTGTACTTCTCTTCTCCCCGTCTTCTCTCCTCTTCTCTTCTTCCTCATCTTCTGCTGTGGTCTTCTGCACTCTGTCTCTTCGTTTTTTGTATCTTCCTCTGTGTTCCTCTGTCTTCTTCTGTGTTCCTCTGTCTTCTTCTGTGTTCCTCTGTCTTCTTCTGTCTTCCTCTGTGTTCTTCTGTCTTCCTCTGTGTTCTTCTGTCTTCCTCGGTGTTCTCCTTTCTTCCTCTGTGTTCTTCTGTCTTCCTCTGTGTTCTTCTGTATTCCTCGGTGTTCTTCTGTATTCCTCTCTGTTCTTCTGTGTTCTTCTGTGTTTCTTCTGTTCTTCCGGTCTTCTGCTCTTCCGGTCTTCAGTCCTTCCGGTCTTCTGTTCTTCTTTTCTTCTGTTCTTCTGTTCTTCTTGTCTTCTTGTCTTCTGCCTTCGGCTCTTCTGCCTCCTCCGTCCTCTTCTCCCCGCGCCTGCCCTCCTGCTCCTGCCTCATCCCCCTCCCCCACTCGCATCCCCCATCTATCTCCCCTATCTAACCCGTTCACTTTCTACCTCCCTCACTCCTCCTATCTACCTATCTATCCATCTCTCTATCCCACTATCCAACTCCCTCACTCTCCACCTCCTCCTATCTTCCTATCTCTCTATCTTTTTCCCTATCTATCGATTTCTCTATCTACCTTTTCTCTCTACCTATTTCTCTATCTCTCCCCCCCTCCCGCCACCCCCTCTATTACCTATCTTCCTATCCCCTCACTCTACCTCTCACCCTCACCCACCTCTACAACCCCCCCTCCCCTATCTTCACAACCCTACACCTATCTTTCTCCCTAATCTCCTAAACCTCCTAACACTCTCCCCCCTCCACCCTTAAACCCCCTTCCCCCAGCTCTTCTCACTCTACCTGTCCCCCCCTCCCTCGCGCTTTCCCGCCGTGACCTCCTGCACGCCCCCGCCCCCCAGCTCCCATTCGCCCCCAGCTGACCCCTCCCCCCCCCCTCCTACCTCATATGGCGGCCGCTGCGCGACAGTGGTAGCGACCCTTGACCCAAGGGTAGGTCGCTCCCCCTGCCGCTGCAGCTCCTCCAGGTTCCTGAGTTCCTGAGACCCACCTCACAGTAAGTACCCCCCACCTCCCAGCCCCTCGTTCTGCCCCGCGCTACTCACCCTCTCTCCTGCTCCTGCTTCTTTTCCTCTTTTCTTCTTCTCTGTTCTTCCTCCTCTCTCCTCGTCTGTATTCTTCTTCTGTACTTCTCTTCTCCCCGTCTTTTCTCCTCTTCTCTTCTTCCTCATCTTCTGCTGTGGTCTTCTGCACTCTGTCTCTTCGTTTTTTGTATCTTCCTCTGTGTTCTTCTGTGTTCTTCTGTGTTCCTCTGTCTTCTTCTGTGTTCCTCTGTCTTCTTCTGTGTTCCTCTGTCTTCTTCTGTCTTCCTCTGTGTTCTTCTGTCTTCCTCGGTGTTCTCCTTTCTTCCTCTGTGTTCTTCTGTCTTCCTCTGTGTTCTTCTGTATTCTTCTCTGTTCTTCTGTCTTCCTCAGTGTTCTTCTGTATTCCTCTCTGTTCTTCTGTGTTCTTCTGTGTTTCTTCTGTTCTTCCGGTCTTCTGCTCTTCCGGTCTTCAGTCCTTCCGGTCTTCTGTTCTTCTTTTCTTCTGTTCTTCTGTTCTTCTGTTCTTCTTGTCTTCTTGTCTTCTGCCTTCGGCTCTTCTGCCTCCTCCGTCCTCTTCTCCCCGCGCCTGTCCTCCTGCTCCTGTCTCATCCCCCTCCCCCACTCGCATCCCCCATCTATCTCCCCTATCTAACCTGTTCACTTTCTACCTCCCTCACTCCTCCTATCTACCTATCTCTCCATCTCTCTATCCCACTATCCAACTCCCTCACTCTCCACCTCCTCCTATCTTCCTATCTCTCTATCTTTTTCCCTATCTATCGATTTCTCTATCTACCTTTTCTCTCTACCTATTTCTCTATCTCTCCCCCCCTCCCGCCACCCCCTCTATTACCTATCTTCCTATCCCCTCACTCTACCTCTCACCCTAACCCACCTCTACAACCCCCCTCCCCTATCTTCACAACCCTACACCTATCTTTCTCCCTAATCTCCTAAACCTCCTAACACTCTCCCCCCTCCACCCTTAAACCCCCCACCCCCAGCTCTTCTCACTCTACCTGTCCCCCCCTCCCTCGCGCTTTCCCGCCGCGACCTCCTGCACGCCCCGCCTCCCAGCTCCCATTCGCCCCCAGCTGACCCCTCCCCCCCCCCTCCTACCTCATATGGCGGCCGCTGCGCGACAGTGGTAGCGACCCTTGACCCAAGGGTAGGTCGCTCCCCCTGCCGCTGCAGTTCCTCCAGGTTCCTGAGTTCCTGAGACCCACCTCACAGTAAGTACCCCCACCTCCCAGCCCCTCGTTCTGCCCCGCGCTACTCACCCTCTCTCCTGCTCCTGCTTCTTTTCCTCTTTTCTTCTTCTCTGTTCTTCCTCCTCTCTCCTCGTCTGTATTCTTCTTCTGTACTTCTCTTCTCCCCGTCTTCTCTCCTCTTCTCTTCTTCCTCATCTTCTGCTGTGGTCTTCTGCACTCTGTCTCTTCGTTTTTTGTATCTTCCTCCGTGTTCTGTGTTCTTCTGTGTTCCTCTGTCTTCTTCTGTGTTCCTCTGTCTTCTTCGGTGTTCCTCTGTCTTCTTCTGTCTTCCTCTGTGTTCTTCTGTCTTCCTCTGTGTTCTTCTGTCTTCCTCGGTGTTCTCCTTTCTTCCTCTGTGTTCTTCTGTCTTCCTCTGTGTTCTTCTGTATTCTTCTCTGTTCTTCTGTCTTCCTCGGTGTTCTTCTGTATTCCTCTCTGTTCTTCTGTGTTCTTCTGTGTTCTTCTGTGTTTCTTCTGTTCTTCCGGTCTTCTGCTCTTCCGGTCTTCAGTCCTTCCGGTCTTCTGTTCTTCTTTTCTTCTGTTCTTCTGTTCTTCTGTTCTTCTTGTCTTCTTGTCTTCTGCCTTCGGCTCTTCTGCCTCCTCCGTCCTCTTCTCCCCGCGCCTGCCCTCCTGCTCCTGCCTCATCCCCCTCCCCCACTCGCATCCCCCATCTATCTCCCCTATCTAACCCGTTCACTTTCTACCTCCCTCACTCCTCCTATCTACCTATCTCTCCATCTCTCTATCCCACTATCCAACTCCCTCACTCTCCACCTCCTCCTATCTTCCTATCTCTCTATCTTTTTCCCTATCTATCGATTTCTCTATCTACCTTTTCTCTCTACCTATTTCTCTATCTCTCCCCCCTCCCGCCACCCCCTCTATTACCTATCTTCCTATCCCCTCACTCTACCTCTCACCCTCACCCACCTCTACAACCCCCCCTCCCCTATCTTCAAAACCCTACACCTATCTTTCTCCCTAATCTCCTAAACCTCCTAACACTCTCCCCCCTCCACACTTAAACCCCCCTCCCCCAGCTCTTCTCACTCTACCTGTCCCCCCCCTCCCTCGCGCTTTCCCGCCGCGACCTCCTGCACGCCCCCGCCCCCCAGCTCCCATTCGCCCCCAGCTGACCCCTCCCCCCCCTCCTACTTCATATGGCGCCCGTCCGCGCCTGGCCCGCGCCCAGCGCCACGACCCCTGGTCCCCAGCTCTCCCAAGCCCCGCTGATCCGCTACAACCCCACCACCCTCCATGCCCTCAACCCAGGACGCTCCAACACCTGCTTCCAAGCTCACCCCAAACGCACCCATGGACCCTTCGCCTGCAACTCCTGCAAACGCATCTTCCACCACGCAACAACTACGACCACAAGCCCACGCGCCATCAACCACCTCAAGTGCATCCTAGTCAACGCTCGCTCCGTTCACAAACACGCCGTTGAACTCTGGGACCTCCTAGACTCCACAGCACCGGACGTCGCCTTCATCACGGAGACCTGGATGAACGCCTCCTCTGCTCCAGACATCGCCACCGCCATCCCCGAAGGCTACAAGATCTCCAGGAAAGACCGCACCAACCAAGTAGGAGGAGGTATCGCCATCGTCTTCAAAGACTCCATCAGCGTCACCACCTCCACTGAAGACTCCCCTCTCGCCGCTGAACACCTGCATTTTCAGATTCGCACCGACCCGAGGACCACCCTCAGAGGATCCCTCGTCTACCGTCCTCCCGGACCTCGCGCCCCTTTCAGCGACGCCATCGCTGACTTCATCTCCCCGCACGCCCTCGCCTCACCGGACTACATCCTCCTAGGCGACCTCAACTTCCATCTGGAACAAAACAACGACCCCAACACCACCATCCTGCTCGACAACCTCGCCAACTTCGGCCTCAAACAACTGGTGAACACTGCCACCCACATCGCCGGACACACACTCGACCCTATCTTCTCCGCCAGCAAACACGTCTTCTTCAGCCACGCCTCTGCCCTACATTGGACCGACCACAGCTGCGTCCACTTCACATTCCGACGCGAGACCCGCCACCTCCGCACTCAACCCATCCCTCGCCGACAGTGGAACAAGATCCCTGAAGAGCAACTCTTCTCCGCACTCGCCGCCAACCAACCCACCCTCACTACCGACCCCAACGACGCAGCCCTCAACCTCACAAACTGGATCTCCAACTGCGCAGACAACCTTGCTCCCCTCAAACGCTCGCAGCGACAGAACAACACCAAGAAACCCCTCTGGTTCTTTGACACCCTCAAAGAATCAAAGAAAACTTGTCGCGCACTTGAGAAAGCCTGGCGCAAGGACCGCACCGCTGACCACATGACCGCCCTCAAGAATGCTACCAGCGAACACCACCACCTGATCCGCGCTGCCAAAAGGAATTTTTTCACCGACAGACTGGACAAAAACAGCCACAACAGCAGAGAACTCTTCAGCATCATCAAGGAGTTCTCCAATCCCAGCGCCAACGCCAACGCCGTCACGCCCTCACAGGATCTATGCGAATCCCTCGCCACTTTCTTCCATCGCAAGATCAGCGACCTCCACGACAGCTTCGGACACCAGACCCAACCAAACACCACAGAACCCACATCCCCGACCATCACCCTCAACAACTGGACCCACATCAGCACGGAAGAAACCAAATCCATCATGAACTCTATCCACTCCGCGCCCCTTCGGACCCCTGCCCGCACTTCATCTTTAACAAAGCCGACGACATCATCGCCCCGCACCTCCAGACCATCATCAACTCCTCTTTTTCTTCTGCTACCTTCCCCGAATGCTGGAAACACGCCGAAGTCAACGCCCTACTAAAGAAACCTACGGCTGACCCGAGCGACCTGAAAAACTTCCGCCCCATCTCCCTTCTGCCTTTCCCAGCCAAAGTAATAGAGAAGACCGTCAACAAACAGCTGACCACCTTCCTGGAAGACAACAACCTGCTCGACCCCTCACAGACCAGATTCCGAACCAACCACAGCACTGAAACCGCCCTCATCTCAGTCACAGACGACATCAGAACCCTGATGGACAACGGTGAAACAGTCGCCCTCATTCTTCTCGACCTCTCGGCTGCCTTTGACACCGTCTGTCACCGCACCCTAATCACCCGCCTCTGCTCCACCGGGATCCAAGACCAGGCCCTGGACTGGATCGCCTCCTTCCTCGCAAACCGCTCCCAAAGAGTCTACCTCCCTCCGTTTCGCTCAGAACCCACTGAGATCATCTGCGGCGTACCTCAAGGCTCATCACTCAGCCCAACACTCTTCAATGTCTACATGAGCCCCCTCGCCAACATCGTACGCAAGCACGACATCATCATCACCTCCTACGCCGACGACACCCAACTTATACTCTCCCTCACCAAGGACCCCGCCAGCGCCAAGACCAACCTACAAGAGGGTATGAAGGATGTCGCAGATTGGATGAGGCTCAGCCGCCTAAAGCTGAACTCTGAAAAAACTGAAGTCCTCATCCTTGGCAACACCCCGTCCGCCTGGGACGACTCCTGGTGGCCCACGGCCCTCGGCACCGCACGACCCCCGCAGACCACGCCCGCAACCTCGGCTTCCTCTTGGACCCTCTTCTCACCATGACCAAGCAAGTCAACGCCGTGTCCTCCGCCTGCTTCCTCACCCTCCGCATGCTCCGCAAGATCTTCCGCTGGATCCCTGCCGACACCAGAAAAACCGTGACCCACGCCCTCGTCACGAGCCGCCTGGACTACGGCAACACCCTCTACGCCGGGACCACAGCCAAACTCCAAAATCGCCTACAACGCATTCAAAACGCCTCGGCCCGCCTCATCCTCGACGTACCCCGCAGCAGCCACATCTCCGCACACCTGAGACACCTGCATTGGCTCCCAGTCAGCAAAAGGATCACCTTCCGACTTCTCACCCACGCACACAAAGCCCTCCACGACAAGGGACCGGAATACGTCAACAGACGCCTCAACTTCTACGTCCCCACCCGCCCCCTCCGCTCCTCTGGCCTCGCACTCGCCGCCGTCCCTCGCATCCGACGCTCCACGGCGGGTGGGAGATCTTTCTCCTTCCTGGCGGCCAAGACCTGGAACTCCCTCCCCACCAGCCTCAGGACCACCCAGGACCACTCCGCTTTCCGGAGACTCCTAAAGACCTGGCTGTTCGAGCAGCGATAACCACCCCCTTTGTCCCTAGCGCCTTGAGACCCGCACGGGTGAGTAGCGCGCTTTATAAATGCTAATGATTTGATTTGATTTAGGTGTCTGATATTTTGTGCAGTGCTGCATGAGGGAATAAAACCGGATTGATCTCGATGGATCAGTGAGGTCATATGGGGTAGTAGCCTATCCGCTAACACTCTGCTAAGTATTTTATAATCAAGGTTGAGCATGGATAATGGGCGGTACGATCGGACATCATTGGGGGGTTTATCGAGTTTCAATAATGGAATCATTATGGCCTCAGAGGTCGACCGAGGTAGATTATTATTATTCCATGCTTCTGCATGAAGTATACAGATTTGAGGTGCTAGTAAGTCCTGGCAACGAAGATAAAACTCTACTGGGAGTCCATCCGCTCACGGCACCTTGCCCCTCGCCAGGCCTTGAATTGCTGATTTGATTTCTGCAATTGAAATAGGTGTCGCCAGAGTTGCGCAGTCCTCAGCTCCCAACTTAGGAAGTGCGAGGGCTTCCAACTCTTGCAGCTGCGTCTCAGTTATTTTATCAACAGGGGGGGCATACAATGCTGAATAATAGTTAAGGAAGCTTGTGTTTATCTCCCTTTGCCTGTAAACATTATTACCTGGGGTGTCTTCAATCTCCACCACGACCGTTTGTTACGTATGGGGCCTGGCGAGCCAGGCTAATAGGGCACCCAACTTATCCCCCTCCGCATGCTGCCTGCTCAAATAGTGCTTATAATCAAAGCGAGACAGTCTAATATTCACCTCAGTTATCTTATTTCTAGTTTCGAGTAGTAAAGGGGACAGATCAGGTTGTGTAGGGTGATTACGCTCGAGATCTCTAAGGGTGTCTTTGAGCCGCTTGAGTTCTTTTTCTAACACTTTCCGGACTCCCATATTTTCACTAATGCATTGACCCCTAGTGACCACTTTGAACGTTTCCCACTCAGTAGATCTGGAGGAGGCAGTTCCTGCATTTTGTTTGAAGAAGTCCTCAATGTTTTTATGCAGGATTTGTATAAATGCTTTGTCTTCCAGGGCATCCACCCTTAGACGCCAGGTTGGTATTGAGGGTCTTTCCCCACTCCAGGCTAATGAGAGCATCAGGGGATTGTGATCTCATATGGTGTGACTGAGATATTCAGCTGTCATCACCGTATTGTGCACTTCTAGCGACACCAAGAGGGTGTCCAGCCTAACATGTAAGGCATGTACAGCTGAATAGTATGAGTAATCTCTGATGTGTGGATTGAGTTGTCTCCAGCAGTCTTTGAGGTGCCATTGTAGTTGCCAATTTTTTAATAGTAAGGCAGTTTTGCAAATCGGTGATTGTGAGAGAGGTGGGTGCGACCTATCCAATTCAATGTTAGCCTTACAATTAAAGTCACCCCCAATTATTTTGGGGCCCGTCATGAGTGGGCCTATGTCCTGTGATACTTTGTCGAGGAATTTCCCTTGATCTTGGTTTGGAGCGTATATTCCACTAATGGCTATCTCCCTTCCTTCAAATCTCCCTGCGACTATTACATATCTCCCATCTTTGTCTATGATCTTGTGCAGCACCTGGTGGGGCACCCCAGGGCGGATCCATAACAACACTCCCCTTGCAAACGCTGAGTAAGTAGTGGCAAAGATTTGTCCTCTCCATCTTTTTTTAGGTCATTAACTTCTTGGTCTATTAGGTGCGTTTCTTGTAAGATAGCTATGTGAACACCACTTCATTTAAGGTAATTGTGCACTTTGTACCTTTTAGATATATTATTTAGGCCTCTAACATTCCATGTTATAATTTTATATTGAGTAGTCATGGTCTATATTGTTGGTATGACATGGCCCGTGCCTCTATTCTTGTTGCAACGTTTGGAACCTAATGATAAGTTAGGTTTTCTTAATAGAAATTGAGAATTGCTTGGGTCATTGCCTATTTGTGCATTTAGTACTCCAACAAACTAATTTAACTAACTCAGTTCCCAACTCCCCTTCCCCAGGACCGGTATCTAGAACTCTCCCCGTCCAAACCACATTAACAGTCTTAGTTAATGTCCTATAGGTGGATGGCGTGTCAAAGGCCGAGAGCTGTTGCCCCGGGCCGTTCCCAGTGCCCATCTGTGCTACTTCAGCTTCCCATTAAAGTGCATTTTAGAGGTTTCGTTAAGTTCAGCTTCGTAGTTTCTTTCGTCTAAGTTATGTAATAGTCTCGTAAGAACTCAGATCAATGTTCTTGAAGTTTTCTGTTCGTCCAGGGAGATTTCAGATAATCTCATCTGCTGTTCTCGGAGTGACTGGGGGTAAGCTGACAAGGGTGTCTTGCGAGGACCTCGAGGACCCCTCACCGCATGATTCGATATCTGAGACAATGCCAGAGGCTGGGGATAGTGGAGGGGTTCCTCCGCTCAGAGTCGCTGCTGTGTTTATGGCCTCTCTCATCTCCTGTAACGACTGATGTCTTGGGGGTGCTGCCTCAGTAATCTGTTTCCTAGGTCTACTGCGTTTCCTTCCGGGCGCACGGAGGGGTCGATGGTTGGGGGCCTGTTTGGCCAAGTCCAGATTTTCCAGCCAGTCTTCCACTTCTTGCGGAGATAGAAAGAAGTGCGTTGTGTTGTTATATTCTACTCTGAGCTTGGCCGGGAAGATCATCGCGTATTTTATATTATTCTCACGCAGGACCGCTTAGGTTCATTGAAGGAGGCCCTTTGTGCTTGCGTTCCTCTGGTGAAATCAGGAAATATCATGATTCTCCGATTCTCATATAGGATTTCACCTCTCAGTCGAGATTGAGTTAGTATGTGGTCTCTGTCTTTATAATGTAATAGTTTTGCCACTATTATTCTCGGTCTGGTTCCAGGCGGTGGTGTTCTGCTGGGTACTCTGTGGGCCCTCTCCACCGCAAAAAATGCCCAGAGGCCTTCAGGCGCCACTGCGCTTCTAAGCCACTGCTCTAGGAAAGCCTCCATGTTGATTGCCGATGATTCCGCTCCTTCTGATATACCAACTAGTCTGATGTTACTCCACCGAGCCCTGTTTTCAGCATCTTCCGCTCTTGTTTTTAGTATTTTGACCCTCAATGTGAGTTCCTGAAGCTCTGAAGATGTGGATTTCTGTGTTGTGGGCACCAGTGTAATATTTTTTTAGTTTGTTCCTAGTCTTTCAGCTAATCTCCGGTGGTCATCTCGCAGTAGTGAGAAGTCAATTGTTAGGTTGTCTATTTTACTTTCAAGTGCCTCACGGGACTCCCTAATGGCGAGGAGAACGGTATCTAAGGTTGTCACCTGTAGTTCCTGGCCTTCTTGTGGGCCTGCGGATTGGGATTGTTCAAGCGGTCTGGAGGTAGCGGCGCCATCTTGGGCTTCCCCATCCTCGGATCAGGGGTATAGATAGGTTTGTTCATGCAATTTAGTGTGTTCCACCTCTAGATAGCATCATCTGGTTGTTCCCCAGGCTGGTACCAGTGCTCTCCATCCCCCACGTAAGTCGCGGATTTCAAGTCATTTGTAAAAGCTGGTCACGATCCTCTTTTTCCTCCAGCTTGTTACGGTTCTGTGGGTTGCGGCATAGCAAGAAAGAGAAAACAGACTATGGGTCCAGGCAGATGTGGGTAGGAAACAGCAGGGATTATGTTTTGGCTTCGCCAGTGAGCCCCCTGGTATTGATTGTGCAGTCAGTATTACCCTCTTTTGCAGAGGTGTGAAGCGTTTTCTGAATGGAGCGTGGTCAATCTTGTGTAGGCTCTCAGGTGTTTCCCTCTCGAATCTCTGCCAGTGTTCCTTTCACTGGGTGGGGTGCGTCTATCACCCGTGTCCCACCTCTGCTTTCGTGCCTCCTGCTGGGGGGGTGGGTTGCCCTCCACTGCCCCTAAATTATTAGGTCCCCTTCGTTCTTCGGTCGCGCTCTTATGTCGCTGGGTCGCGCTCTCACCGTGCCTTTTTGCCGCCATCTGCTACAAGTGAGAGGTCCGCCATTAGCAGGGGGGCTTTTTCCAGGATCGGTGCCGCCTCATTGTCCTAGCGGAGGTCCTGGTCTCCGCTCTTCGCCTCGTCTTCCCCGGCCGTGGCGTCATTTGGGTGTAGCCGCCATCTTGGATCTATGTGGCCGCAGAGAGAGCCGGCCAAGACATGGCAAATTCTCCCGATTTCCTCCACCGTTCAGGTTTGCTTTGGTATCTCCGTATTCTGCTGGCGTTCCGATTTCGGGACCGTTAGTTTCATTTGTAATCCAGCATTATTTGCCGGTTTTATACTGATCGGGCCCGGTTCGCGGCACCGGAGCTCCACACTAAAAGTGCTGCTGCATCGCCTGCAGGCCACGTCCCCCCTCTGCAGGCCAGACTAAACCATTTAAGACAAAGGGAAAAAGTACATTTGATATTGAAATGACTCCTCCTAAAAACTTGTTTCAATCTGATTAAATTTCAGTAGTGTTCTACACTAAACTCGATACTGAAAAAAGCCATACAAAAACCCAAGGATAGTTTAAAAATGCTGAAGTGAGGTTAAACTGGAAATCCCACAAAGAGAACATTTAAATAAAATGTACTAAGACACCAAAGACGCCCTTTGCTTATTTATGAATAGAAAAGCCTGTGGAGCAAATGGCCTGATTAATGAGGCGTCAAAAATAATTTCAGAAGATTAATGCTCTTGTATCTGTAGAAGCTGTGTAATAGTAGTCTCACACCAAAACGGTGCCATCTTATAATAAAGTGCACATGCGACTTTCTGGTAAGTCTGGGAAAAAATGGATCAATTTGTCTCTTATCAAACCATATACCAGATTTTAAAATGCATGCTTCCAATATGGACGTAAATCGTTTGTTGCTTGACCTTCTTCGTTTTAATTGGGTATTTAAAGGGACCAGTAAAATTGCTTTCACCCCACCATCAAATAATTGTAATAGCAGCCTTGTGGTAGCACAAATGTATGTAGAGTCCATCCATATAATTCCTACAGCCTCCCTTCAGCATTTAACTCCTAATCAGTCCACACATTTACAATAGGACAGATATACACATGGATGCTGCGAAGAGCTAGATGGGAGGAACCGATGATAAAGCAAGACACGCTAAGTGGGTGAGGGTTCAGCACACAGTGTGATCTCAGACACAGGTAAACACAGTTGAAATAGGCACAACCCCCAAGACGGAACGTGTTATTTTTTGATGGGATTTCCCTTTTCTGCCATGCTTTAGTTGAAACCTTAACCCTTTTAAAAAAGCCATTAAAATTAGAGACTTGTGTGATAATAGAAATAGAAGATATGTGTTAGAAATGGGGTTTCTGGTTGGCTAGGGTATGCACCTCAGCCAGGCAGAATTACCCACTCTAGTCAGGGCCAGGGAGTTACATGTCCAAGATAACCCCTGCTCACCCCCTTGGTAGCTTGGCACGAGCAGTCAGGCCTATCCCAGAGGCAATGTGTAAAGCGTTTGCACAACACAAACAACACACGTGACGCAATATCCCCACCACAAAGGAATCACAACACCAGATTATATGAAAATATACTGTATTATACACAACGCAATTATCAGACCAAACATCACATATCAGTACTATTATGCTACCTTAGCAGTTGTCAGAACATTACACATTAGTTACTCTGCAAACTAGCAGTAGTCACACCTATCACAGAGGTTACTTAGTATTCTGCAACATAAGCAGCAGTCAGGAAACACGTTATCATACCAAAACACTTGTCTTAAGACTATCATAAAATGCCCATAGTAGGAACATTAGAAAACATATGGCAAGTTAGAAAAACATATTAGCAAGCATGTCCATAAAAGGAACATTTGCATATGCACACAAAAACATAATAAAACAGGTAGGCAATATGTATTAATTTGCAAAGTCTTTAGAAAGAACTTTAGATTATATATATGGATCCTTTTAGGGAGTACCTGTTCTGGTGATAAAGGCACCTCCAGTGCCTGAGAAACAAGAAAAGGCGCCCCCGGCACTCCCTGCGCAAAACAGGGGCCTCGTGATGCTGTAGAGGGAGAGGGGTGGCACACACCCTCCCTGATTCTTATACTGGGCGCTGCTCCTTGGGCCTTTGACCTCTGGGGCCCCCTCCAGGCCTCAAACGGCCTTCAAAAGGAGGGGCCACAAACAGCAAGAGGAAGGGCGAAGGAGGGGGGCACCACGCACCCCCTCCGGTTTAGTGATGGGCCCCTCCGGGAGCCCCTGATCACTGGGGGCCCCCCGGGCCTCTCACTGGCCCTTTCATTGGGGGGACCACGACCAGGTCCAAGACTCAGCCCAGCACCGTGGGGAGCCTCCAATGAGGCTTCCCCCCGCCTGCGGCTCAGCAGAGGGCTCGATCGGGGCAGGGAGAGACCTCCTTCTCCCCTGCCCCTCGTGGTCGTGCTTCACCCCGGTGGCACGATAGGAGCACTCTCGCTCCAATCCTCTATTCTGGCAATGTTCTTCGTGCCCCGGGGACACAGACCACAGCGCGATTCCGGCGCTGCCTCCAAGGTGGCCCGGGTCGCGACGGTGATTCTTTGACACAGCAAAAAGCGCGATTGAAGCGCTAGGTCACCAACAGAGGCAGCGCTTTTCTACCTCAAGCACTAGGCCTCCAGATATGAAGAGCTTTCCAAAGCACTTAGTAAAAAAAGAGGATCTTGAAGCACTCGTCGTGCTAATGATGGATGCAGGGGTCAGGGGCAACAGTACCATGTCCCTGGGGAGCAGAGTCTTAAGAAAAGGTCCTCAGGTGGAGGGCCCAGCAACAGGCCAGCACAAGGGAAGGCAGCAAGTGGCAAGTCCTTCACAGTGAGCAGGCAGGTCACAGGACAGCACAGTAGCAGCAGTCTATGGCGGTTCCTGGGGAGTCCCTTCAGCCTTTTGGGTCCAGTTCCAAGATGATTCCAAGAGTCTCCAAAGTGTGGGGAAAATTCCCCTATACTTATACTCAGTCCTTACAATGTTTTGCAATGGTATGGAGAGGAGGTTCCAACCAGTTACAACTGGTTCTGGGAGTGCCCCCTCTCTCTTTTCAGCACAGGCTCCAAATATCAGTGGGGGGTTAACGACCCTATTGTGTGAGGCCAGGGCACAGCCTTTACAAATGTAGGTGTGCCCCGCCTCTCCCTTCGCTCAGCCCAGGAAGACTATTCAGTATGCAGATGCACCTCTGTGACACCTCCATCCTCCCTGTGTACAGGCTGTCTAAAAAGTATGCACAAAGCCCCAACTGTCACTCTGCCCAGACGTGGATTGGAGTCAAGCTGCAAAACACCAGAGTCATAACAACAGATAAATGACAGACCTGTCTGGTGCCTCTAGGTAAATTTCTAGAAGTGGCATTTCTGTGATACACCCACACCAGTAAGCAGCATTTATTATCACCATCACAACGATACCAAACACGCATACGCTACCCCTCATAAATCAGACAATACCCCTTACACATAAGGCAGGGCATTTCTAATGCAATCCTATGAGAAGGCAGCACTCACAGCAGAGAGACACCAAGTTAGGCTGTTTGTCACTACCAGGACAGACCACGCAACCTGGCACATGTCCTGCCTTTCTACATACCTGGCACCCTGCCCACAGGGCTAGCTTGGGCGTACCTTAGGGTTGACTTACATGTAGTAAAAGGGGAGTTCTGGGCCTGGCAAGTAAATTTAGATGCCAGGTCCCTGTGGCAGAAAACTGTGCACAGAGACAGGTTTGAAAGTCTACTTCAGTGGGTGGCGCAAGCAGCGCTGCAGGACCACTAGTAGTATTTAATTTACAGGCCCTGGGAATAGAGATACCACTGTACAAGGGACTTATAGGTAAATCAAATATGCCAATTAGGTATAAGCCAATAATACCAACTTTAGATGGGAGAGCACCTGCACTTTACCACTGGTCAGCAGTGATAAAGTGCTCAGAGTCCTAGAGCCAACAGCGAGAGGTCAGAAAAACCAGGAGGAAGGAGGCAAAAATACTGGGAATGACCCTGCGTAAGGTAAAAAGTCCAACAATATGACAAAAAGGGTGATCTGAATTGAGTAAAAAATCCTACAAATGATAACACTAAGGGGCATATTTATGATAAAGTGGCACAGAGCAGCACAGTTTAATTACCTTGCTGTGCTGCACTGCAGCACTGGGAAAGGGCAGGAATGCACTGCATTTAAGGCAATATGCAGCATTCCTGTCCTTTCCCCTGTGCTGCCTTACAATGGGGTGAGGAGCGCCACTGCGAACACCCTTGCACCATCGTGCAAGGGTGCCTGTGTTTCATGCAGGATTTTTGTTTTGCAGGAAAGGACAGCTTCCTGCACAAAAACAATCCTGAGAGGCTTTTTCCCCTTTCTATGTGTGCTGAATAATGCAGCACACATAGAAAGATGAAAAAATGAGGAGTAATAGAGATATTTCTCCTTGTTACACCTCTCCTGGTGTGGGGTATCTTTCTTGGCACATTTTCAGATTTACCTGTTCTGGTTAATCTGGGAATTCATCAAAAACCATGGATGTTATGGTGCAGAGTAATGCAACGCACGGATTTGCAGTGAATTACATTACTTGAGATTTATGAAGCCATGCAAGGCCACGCAAGGTGGTTGCAGAGCAGCATGGGTTGGAAAAACCCAAAGACTCAAAACAGATGCTAACAATTGTATTGTTGTCAAAGGCATGGAGCTATCGTAAGAAATATCTTCACCAGGCTTAACACCATCAAACTAAACTAAAGTAGGAAAGGTGCTGTTCCTTTGGGTTTTTTTTAAATACAAAGGGAAGAACTTGCTTCAGCCTTCATACCCAAGAATATTACGTGGGCTTCCTCCCTCTTCAGCTTTCTTAGTACCACAACACAATAAATAAACCGTTCTTGCTCAGCCTGAACCCATTGATTGACACACAAATAACTATGTACTATGTCTACAGTCAACTAGGAAGGAGGTGGATCCTATTCCTATTGTTACTATCGTTCATGATTCCCTCTGCACAATACTGTAAGTTGAAGCCTTATAGATGGTTTGATTCATATTGTTCCAAAACACTTGCTGAATTGTTAAAGCAGTTAAAATGGTACCACAAGATGGAGATTATGTTCGCAAGTGTCGGGAGGCCTGTAAGAAACCTATTATTGTTACGAAAAAATTAATTAGAGTTCATGCATGTGGGTCTTTATTAACTGATAGCTTTTTGACCGGTGATCAACCATCCGTATTTTAACAATTCCACAGACACAGATATTGAAACTGTGATTGCACCTAAGATGAGGTTTGACCACTTTACAACAGTATATGGCTATGTTGCGACTACAGATAATCAACTTGATCTGGGAGAGGATGATATAATAGGACAAGTGGCAGGACTGGAGGCAGAGCTGCAATAAATTATAGCTGCTAGAGGTAAAGCTCTGGGCCTAGATAGGGTCACAGCAGATTTATTTAAAGAGAACATTGAATTATGGGCACGTCTTCTAACAAATGTTCTGAATGTTGCCTGTAAAGTAGACTCCTCAAAACTGTGGTCGCACTCTGTGATACCACCTATATTTGAATAGGTAAGCAAATGTGATCCAAAATACTACTGCACAATTTCATTAATTAATTCAGCTGCAAAAATCATGGACAGAATTTTATTGGAACGTTCATGTTAGACCTGGAGTGGTCTTCCTCCCAACTTTTTTCCTTCCCCTTCTACATTTTCTGACCTCGCTTTTGTGCGTGTTAGGACTCTGCAGACTTTACCACTGCTCACCTGTGCTAAAGTGCTTGTGCTCTCATCTGTACATTTGGTTATATTGACTTATCCCTAATTGGCATATTTAATTTATTTATAAGTCCCTCGTAAAGTCCACTACATGTGCCCAGTCCTGTATATTAAGTGCTATTAGTGGGCCTGCATCACTGATTGTGCCACCCACCTAAGTAGCCCTTTAAACATGTTGCAGGCCTGCCATTGCAGAGACTGTGTGTGCAGTTTTAACCTGCCATTTCGACCTGGCAAAATAAACCCTTTGCAGGCCCAAACCTTCTTTTTTTACTTTTTTATACCCAGGTTTATTTCATTTTGAAGTGGAAAACAGAAGAACAACAACATGACAGCTAGTGCTCGCAAGCACGAATACATGAGGCAGACCAGTACATTACTTACAATTGATAACATTTTCTCCTCTTCCCAGCCCAGGAACAGTTACACTACTTAGAAATTCAACCCACGGTGCGCCCGCAATCTCCCCCCAAATTTCCTCATATTTCCGTGGACAGTCAAATGCCTCATAAATTGGCTTTTCTACTTGAGCACATCAGTCTCCCCCCGGTTCGCCATCTCAAAATCGACGGCACCCGGGCTTCTCCAAAGTTGCGCAATTACTCTTTTTGCCACTAGGCATGCCAGTCCAATGAATGGCCATTCCATTCGTTTCCCCCCCAACTTCTCCAGAAGGCCCAGTAGCACCACCCTTGCATTCAAATCAAACGAATACCCCAGGGCCCCAGAGATTTCCTGTTCCACCCACACCCAGAGGGGGTGCAACCCTATACAGTCCCAGGCAACATGAAATAGGTGTGCCTCTAGTTGGCCACATCTGAGGCAGCCAGAGAAAGTCCCTGGGTGCAGACGTCGCAGGCACAACAGGGACAAGAATGTCATTTGGAAATAATGTATCTGCACTGTCCTCAGTCGCCGATTCTCGGGGCTCAAGGTAGGCCTCCTTCCAGTCATCCTCTTCTAATTCTCCCACCCAGGTTGCCCACTTGTCTCGCAGCTTGGCAAGCCCTACTGGTGCATTGGTCAGCAGTAAGCGATAGACCTGAGTGATGGCACCCTTCCCCAAGCGTCCCATTAGATGTTTCGCCTCAAGAGGGCTAGGATCAGGGAGGGACAAATTTGGTGGCAAGTGAGCTCTCAGGGCGGGGTGCATCTGGAGGAAACGGAAAAATTGGGTGTTAGCCAAGGCGTAGTGATCTTTCAGCTGCTGGAATGACATCCGCCCTTCACCATTGTGTACGTCCCCCAAGTAGGTAACCCCAATGTTGTCCCACTACCTAAAACCCTCCAACTCTAAGACCTGCTGCAACCATGTGCTCTGCCATAAAGGCGTCAGCTTAGTGAGGCGCCGCTCCCAACCCCTCAGCCACAAGGGTGCCCTCCAACACCGCACCACCGCCTGTGTGCACCCAGAAGCGGTCCGGGGGACTGCGCTACAAAACAGCAATTCCAACAGACCATCAAATCCAATGTGGCGGGGCTGTAGCCGATAGGCTGGGTCGTCTCACCCTCCAGTGAACCGCTCATTAATCTTGACCGACTGAGCCACCAAATAATAGATGTAAAGGTCTAGCACTCCCATGCCGCCCTCATATGGAGATTTCTGTGCAGAACCAAAGACCACACAGAGTCGCCCTCCCCATATAAGGGAGGTAAGCTTGGAAGTAAGGGATCGGAACAAGGCCTGGGGCACGAAATAAGGAAGTTTTTCAGGACGAACGAATGACGGGGAAGACAGATCATCTTTAAAAGGCCATTACAACACAAAGGGTTCAAGGGAGACAACACCATCGGGCCAGGTCCGCACCCAAAGAACGGGCCAAGGATTGAAAGCTTATTTTCCAGGCCAGCTCTGGAAGCAGGGAGAGATGGATTCCCAGGAACTTGAAAGCATTATACTTCTCCGGGATATTTGGACACCATTCGCTTCCCCGCTTGGCCCTGCACCTCTACCAACAGCGACTTCCCGGGGTTCAAGCGCAACCCGAGGCCTCGCCATACAACATCAGGAGCTCAAGGCATCAGGGACAGGATCTCCGGGGCCTCCCCAGAAACACCAGGATGTCATCTGCATATAGGGATATACGGTCCTTGCAGCCGATCCCTCACCCTTAGCCCTCAATGAACAGATCATCACGAAGGAGGAACGCCAGCAGCTCAATGGCCAAGGCGAATAGTAGGGGTGAGAGAGGGCAGCCCTGATGCGTTCCCCTCCTGATCAGAAAGGGGTCTGACAAAACACTGTTGACCCGCACTTGTGCCGTTGGGTCGTGATAAAGAAGGTGGATCATCATTCTGAACTTCGGGCCGCAGCCCACGGGCTTCAGGACCTTGTCTAAGAAGTTCCACGCCAGGGTGTAAAAGGCCTTGTGGAAGTCCACCAGGAGGAGTTCCAAGTCCCTCTCCAGTCTTCCCGCCTGGGAGAGCGCCACTTGAACCTGTCACAGACAATGGCGCATGCTCCTACCCGGCATGAAGCTGCACTGATCAGGATGGACCAGATAGGGCATTGTGCAGGCCAAGCGAGTGGCCAACACCTTTGCAAATATTTTAATGTCTGTACTAATTAGTGAAATAGGTTGATAACATGAACATTGATCGCAGTGCAAATTGCCCTTGGGTATAACCACAATCGTGGCACAATCAAGGCCGGGGGTAAATGCGCCATGTTGAGTCGCCTCTTTATAGGCATTCACCAAGAGAGGCACAAAGTGCTGGAGGAATGTCTCGTAGTATTCAATGGGACATCCATCGGGGCCCGGCGTATTCCTGGACTGGAGAGCTGAGATGGCGTCCTCCACCCCCTCCTCCGTCAAGGGCAGGACCAGCCAATAAAGCAATTTTCCAGGCTTGTTCCCTGACTCATATACCCTTTGGGTCGAGGCTTGCCAGCACTGCCTAGCTTTCGCTAGAGATATCTGCTGAATCTCCACCTGCAAGAGCGCTAGCTGTTCCTCCGTACCTGTCTCGCTGGTCTGTCGTGCTCATCGCTCCAGGTCCGCCAGCTTGCCCTCCAGCTCAGTTATCCGCTGGGATTGCTGGGCCTCACACCGCCTGACGTACCCCTTGATAACACCACTCAGTGAGGGTTTGCTAGCTGCCCATAGGGTCCCTGCAGAGGTCTCTGACCCAATATTCTCTTTAAAGTAGTGCCCGATTTGTTGATCAATAAAGTTGGCACATTCAGGGTCTCTCAGGTACCATGCACTAAAATGCCATATCGGCCGTCGGGTCTGCACGGAAGTACCCCAGCCCATCTGCACCTGTGCATGATCCGAGATCCCGCAGATGAGAATTTTCACGGAAGTTGAGGCAACTGCCGGTAGCCATGCCAATCTATTCCCACCTCTGTGTGATGAGCCGCCCACTGATGGGAGAACACCCCCTTCAGCGGGTGCCATGAGTGCCATGCATCACACAGGCCCTACAAATCTGCCCCTGCTGAGAGGCACGATGACCCAACCTATCTGTCCGGCCAGGGGTTAGCTGAGGTAGGTTGGATAGTGTCCGGGACCGTGTTGAAGTCCCCTCCCACGAAATTACGTAGCCCTGCCAATGTGGATCGAAGAAGCTGTGGAGGGGCATAGCACAAAATTAAGTTAACCTGTCTGCCAGTCCAATGTGCCTCCCCTGGGGGTTGGTATGGACCCCGGTTACCAGCAGGGGCAGCGACCTATGGAGCATGAGGGCCACTCCCCTAGAGCCCCTAGAAAATCCAGCATGGTACACCCGGTTGTATGCAAAGCGTCACAGAAACATACACTGGGACCCAGCTAGATGGGTCTCCTGCAAGAGGACAGTCCCCGGACGATACCTCCTGATGTATCACAGAACAGCGGATCACTTAATGAAGTCTAGCAGACAATTAACGTTCCAGTTGAGTATTGTGAACATAGCACGAGTGTGCTGGTTAGTGCTAAGGGCAGCCAATGCCCCATATACAGCCTGTTCCGGCAAGTGCGTGGGCCACCTGAGGTGCCCAAGGTAATTCAACAGGAACAGCACCTTGCAACATCCCAAGATCCCCCTCAATAACCCCACCCCATACCCCCCCCCCTGAAGCATCCATCGCCCTTCTGCAACACATTTGCAAACCAGCAAAGTAGAGCAATCGGTTTTGGGGGTCCTCATAATCTGGCGGTGCCTTAATTACAGATGTGCCACCTGATCATAATTATTAAGATATTACACAGCAGTTTCGGTCATCAAGGCCACAGCCCTCCCAGGGCCCAGCATCTCGGCAGCCGCCAGGCACTTCTGACCAGAACCCAGACACAGGGCCCACCCCGGCCTCCCCAGGCTTAATCCGAGGGGCTCAGTTCCCCCTCCTCCAACACATAAAGGGTGGGCGTAGCCACCAAAGCATCGTCAAGATCCTTCTCCTCCTGTAGCTCACAAGCTGGCTGGGCCCCGGTGCGCTCCTTTCGCTCCACGGCTGCCACCTGCATCCTTCTCGACTGGGAGCGTTTCCTCCTTGTTTGGGCAAGGTGGGGGGCCTCACCAGGATCTTCAGCCCCCGTCCCAGATCCCCCCCCCAGTGTCATTGACCTCAGGGCATGTTTCTCCACCGCCCACTACCATGCCAGCTCCGGAGTATCGAAATAGTAGCTATTGGACAGAAAAAACTTGTAGGTGGGTGGTGAAAAGCAGCATGTATCGGAAGTTCAGAGTTTGAAGTTTCCTTTTAACTGCCTCAAAGGATTTGTGCTTTTGCTGCAGTGCCCTGGAGTTGTCCAGAAAAATCAAGAATTTGGAATTCCTGTATCGAAGGTCCACCTGGGCCCTGGTCTCCCACAGGATCGCGTCCCGGTCTCTTCAGGATCCTTATAATTGGTCAGGGGGGTGCTGACCGGCCTGCCAAGGCACCAATGAGCAATGTGCACGTTCTATAATGAAAGTTGCAGAGAGCCTCCCTGCAGGCCCCCAGGTGCGGAGCCACCCCTCATACGCCACAGCCAGGTCAGGAGCATCCAAGGCCTCTGATAGGCCCACCAGTCGCAAGTTGCTACGCCTAGCCCAGTTTTCAGCATCTTCCACTTGCTCCTGCAGGTTAGCCATTGACAAAGTGAGTTTTCGAGACCTGGCGCCTGAGGAGGGCCAAGTCATCTTCTGCCATTAAGATACACTTTTCAACCTCACTCACCCTCTTCACCACTCCTCACAGGTCCTGCCGGATCAATGAGAGATCTATGCGAAACCCATCCACCTTGTGCTCCATGACCTCCTGCAAGTCCTGGATTGCCTTAAGGATGGCACCAAGATCTGGCCGAGATGCTGCCGGCCCCGGGGAGGAGCCGGTTGCACCAACTTCCCCCTCTGCTGCAGGAGCATGGAGCGTGTACCTGTCCATTGTCATCTGGGCCTGCGAGGGCGGTGGCAGTCTGTTGTGACCCATGGCAGTTCAAACAGGCACACCAACCACAGGGGTTAGAGGGGAACAGGTCCAGCAGTGACCCCCAGTTGTCCGCGGTCGTAGGTCCTAGTTTAGCTCGTTCCCAGGGGGCCAAAACCGGTTGCTCTGTCTTCCACTCGGCTAGTGGGGAGAGAACCCTCATACACCACAGGAGCATCCAAGGGCTCTGATAGACCCACCAGTCGCAAGTTGCTACGCCTAGCCCAGTTTTAAGCATCTTCCACTTGCTCCTGCAGGTTAGCCATTGACGATGTGAGTTTTCGAGACCTGGCGCCTGAGGAGGGCCAAGTCATCTTCTGCCATTAAGATACACTTTTCAACCTCACTCACCCTATCCGCCACTCCTCACAGTTCCTGCCGGACCAATGAGAGATCTATGCGAAACCCGTCCACCTTGTCCTCCATGGCCTCCTGCAAGTCCTGGATTGCCTTAAGGATGGCTCCAAGATCCGTCCGAGATGCTGCCGGCCCCGGGGAGGAGCCGGTTGCGCCAACCTCCCCCTCTGCTGCAGGAGCATGGAGCGTGTTTCTGTTCATTGTCATCTGGGCCTGCAAGGGCGGTGGCAGTCTTTTGTGACCCATGGCAGTTCAGACAGGCACACCAACCACAGGGGCTAGAGCGGAACAGGTCCAGCAGTGACCCCCAGTCGTCCGCGGTCGTAGGTCCTAGTTCAGCTCGTGCCCAGGGGGCCAAAACCGGTTGCTCTGTCTTCCACTCGACCGGTGGGGAGTGTACCCCTACTCTAGGGGTACTCTAAGTTACCCCTAGAGTAGGCCCTATCCAGCATAGAGGGCAAGGTGCAATGTATTTAAAAAGTACATGTCCTGGTAGTGAAAAACCTAACTTAGTGTTTCACAACTTCAAGGCCTATCTTTCCAATAGGATAACATTGGAGTTGCCTTATTACATTTTATAAGTTTAATTTTCAAATGGGAAGTGATTACTCTTACAAGTTTTGTGTCTCTAGAGTCACAATTTAAAATCTTAACTTATGATGAAGTCAGATTTTAAATTGCAATTCTGAAAATCCCACTTTTAGAAAGTTGATATTTTCTTTCCTCAGCCATTTGGTGCCTGCAGCCTGTCTCTGGTCACATGATTTGATGTAGTTGGCAGTAGGGCGTTTTGTATTACTCCCAGACAGCCACACACACAGTGGGAACATAGGTGTGACTTGATGGGCCAGCTAGGGCAGGACAGGAAGGAGGAGCTGAACACAGCCTCACTTACACCTGAATAGGCTGCGTCCTTTCTTCAAACAAAGTGCCTAATGACCATATACTGTCACTCTCAAAACTTGGATCCAGGGCATGAGAGGCAGGGAATTCCTTGTACTTCAAAGCCACTGTCTAGATGTTTCTCCCACCTTCATGAACCAGGGCACCAAGGTACAAATGCTGGACCACAGACACCACAATTTCAGTACACTTCTGGACCAGTAGATATTCTGCCAGGAAAAAGCTCTGCTGCTCTGCTGAATGACTGCCACTCTGCTGTTCCTCATTCAACTGGACTCCTGCTTTAATGTGCTGAACTGCTGCCCTCTTGCATGAGTGAGAAGGACAGGACATGCATCTCTTGAACCCAGAACCCAGAGTGACTCCAAGGGCTAGTTGGCTGTCCCAATGATCTGACGCCACAGGGACATAAAATGCCTCCAAACTCCTTGCACCTGGACTCTGCTGTCTGTGAGTCTACTCTGCGTAGTGGTCCCACCCCCCGTCCTGGACCCTTGGAAGTGAGCCTAAGGTGCTTCCCAAGCAGAGGAGACGCATCTCCTCGGGTGAGTGGGCATCTCCCACCAGAACTGATGCATCACCGCTGCTGCATAGATTGGTCCCTTCTCAAAGACCTGCATTGCCCAACCAACGGGCATCCCCACCCCAGATCCTCACACCTCATGTTGACAGCAGCCTCGATGACGGACTTTGCATTGCAGCCTTGCAACTCCAGGTAACTGGTGCATCGTGAGCTGCACACCGCATCACGGATGGCAAACTTTGCATCGCACACCCCATTGACATGATCCTTGACGACAATGCATCCGGACCTCGCAACACAGCCTCGCCACACCTCAGAACCAATGTATCATTTGGGCCGCGCTGCACGTCTTCTACACGGATCCACACAATGCTCTGCAACCAGAATTGAAGGTACTCTGTTCAATGGGCCCAATTGGGTCCATGTAACAAGCCAATGCTCCATAGCAGTCAGCCTGAGCTTGCGACTTTGTCCTGGTCCACCACCACCAGATGTCCCAGGAGGCTTTCTGGTGCTATTTTACTCAATGCTTTAAAAGTCAATATCTCTGGTTCTACTAATTGGACTTTTGTCGTTTTGGTCTTGTTTTATTTATTAAAAATCACTCTACCTTCTAACTCTGTTGTGGTTTCTTTTTCTGTATGTGTTCACTGTGTTGTTGTTTGAAGTGTTTCACAAACACTTTACACATTGCCTTTAAGTTAAGCATGATTGGTCTGTGCCAAGCTACCAAGGGGTTGAGTACATGTTAATTTGGGGGTTTGCTTTTCCTTTACTCTGACATGGATTGTGAGTGCTGCTTGACCAAGGCGCACACCACAGCCCTGTCAAACAACAACCCAATTTCTTACAGCTCAGACGTTTGGGCCCATGAAAGTGATTATATCTGACTTGCAGTCTGGGATTCGTGCTGGTCTTGGAACAGTTGATCAGTGCCTCAGTCTTTACTTGTTGATAAATGAATATACTGTAGCCAAGCCTGAGTGAATTTACTTAGCCTTCATGGAGCTAAGCTAGGCATTCGATCATGCAAATCGCTCAAAGCTTTAGGATATTATGACTGGCATGGGGGTGGAGGCTAGTATTGTCAGCTTTGTAAGCCAGTTATATAATGAGGTAAATGCAAGTGTGATCTATGGCTCTAAGGGTGATGCAAAAGTAGCATTTAATTTAGCAAGGGGAGTGAAGCATTTTTTGTACACTTTATATAAATGGTATGGAAAGATATCTTGCGAATCTCAATGTGGATCACCCGTGAGCTGAATCTTGTCCATTTCTTGTGCTACTCTACACGGATGACATGTTACTTATTGTTAGTATGCCACATGGACTTCAGAAATTGCACAATCATTTACAATTTTCATGACAGATCTACAGCTAACAGCGAATCAGTCAAATATTCACATAATTGATTATGGCCCAAAGAGGAACAGAAACAAGTCTTTTTAGGTAACTAGGTCTACAATTAAGCATGTGTCAAACTCTCCACATTTTGGGGTACTATTTGAGGATGCTAGCCCCTTGAAGCTGCTAAGATGTACAGCAGCATCAAACTTTTCTAGAAATATGGAGACCCTTTTTAAGTTTGCAGTAACCTAGGATTTAAACCTCCTAAAGAGCTATAGGGAGTTTAATAAGTGAAATGTTTATCAATTGCAACTTATGGTTCTGGGCTTTGGTAAATCAAGGATTACTCGATCATTCAGAGACGTGAGAATGGGTGCCTCAGAAGACTTGTGGCAATTTTCCAGACCACTGATACTCATATATGTCATGTAGATTTAGGCCCTCATTATGTTTCAGACCAACTAAATCAAACTCTGCCCCTTCTTTTCTGGCTGTCTATTTGGACTAAGCCATAAACTAGCTTCAATCGTATGGTATTGCTGGATTGCATGTAACTTGACAAGGCGATGAAGATTCCTTGGCTGGCTTACATAAAAAGTGTTAGCTATAGTCTCGACATACCAGTACAATACAGCAACCCAGAAGCCCTGTTACCTTCGAGTAAACAAACATTAAAGGCTCGTTTTTGGGCTTGGAGTAGGTACAATTGGGATCGTACTGAAAGTGTTAATGTACGGTATTACACCATAGCTCTCTAAAATGGTGTCCAGGTATCGAATTACTTCTTAGGTAGGTCACCCTTAATCACCACAGGGATTTTGTTACAAGACTGAAACTGAGCACATTGCACTTTATGCCCGCATTCCCTGAACCAGTTTCACGCTGTTAATCTGACAGTGTTTTTCTGTGCAGTCCACAGTAAAGTTTATGTTTTTTTTTTAAACTGTTTTATTACCTCTGCTGAGGGAGGAGAATTTTAGACACTGAAGACAAGCCAAGTTTTATGTACAATCACTGCTCTCAATAAATATTTGCTTGGCGGGCGATAACTATATCCACTGTGCAATTAAATTGCAAAATTTGTGGGACTTTGTAGGACTTTGTGGGATTTACTTGATGCCCTTTAGCCCTGACATGATAGATTTGTGTTGATTTTAACATGTCTAACATTATCTGTTTTATCCATGTATGAAGTGGATTTTTAGTATCAAATTGGATGTCTTTGTTTAAATGTATCTTTTTTTTTTTTTTTTTTTACAAGATGTGCAATATTTAAATTACTTTTTTTTAACCTTTGTTTCTGTCTTTTATGGCTTATTTATGGCTGAATAAAGAATTCTATGAATTGAATGGCTAAAGTTATCATAATTAGGAATTACGTAAAAGAGATTGGCACAGTTGTCATCGACATCATTATCATCATCTATGTTAACAATACAGACTCAAGCAAATTAAATGCAATATTATGCAATGATATGGTGTCAATGTGAGTGTATTTAAAGCAATTGCCAGTAATGCACCACTGTCAGAAAAATGTTAAATGTAAAACACACATTCATGTCCTTATTGCATAAATATGCAACAGGTCCTACTCACGAAAAAATGGAAAAGATGTTCACCTCTGCTAGAGTATTTCTCAATGTTTTTCTCTTTTCACACTCATTCTCAAAAGTGCACCTAGAAACTGTCCCAGATCTATGTTTCGAAGCACACTTCTGAGACAGTTGTGGCCTTTTGTGAGGGCTCCTATTCCCCCATCCTACTTAAGGTAACACGGAATATGATGTTTCTACAAGTTGCTATCTCTGGCTTATCACTAGTGCTCTGCTTTGTGCCAGTTGACAAATACCATGTAAGACCACCAAATGAAACGTTGTTTCGGAAAGCGCTATGCAAAGTCTCTTCAAAGTAATCCTCACAATGGAGAGCATTATCCCTACTGTTTTCATAGAAATGTTTGCTTGAATGTGAACTTGTATTCTCACTTTAAAAACTTGAGTGTTGATATTGACACATCAAGTCAAAACTCCAACAATGGCATTAATTATAACACTTTGTTACACTGGTTCTCATTGTGAATGACCCAGTATCCTGTTCATTATACGCTTTGTGTTCTCTGTTTCTTTGAATGGACTGAGGAACTGACGGGTGAGAGATATCACTATGTATCAGCAGCGCTAGATCCGCTAAAGTAAGTAATTTTTATGAGTCTCCTTGAAAGCAATTCATAGGTGCAGAGGCCTTGTGTGATAAGCGATGGGGAGAAAGGACAAAATTCCCAGAAATTTGTCAGTGGGAAATATGCTGATGAGAAGTGTAGTGATTCTTCGGATCCAATTACAATTACTAAGGGACTGTGTGTGTAGTGAAAGTAGGTGGTTTCCTACTCCTATTTGATTATTTATTACAAGCCCAAAACGCATTGAATAAAATGATGGCTTTGTAGTATGGAATGAGCACAATCAATTTTTGTGGACGCCACTTATTTTTCATCATCAGAATTCAATCAAAAGCAAAAGGCGACAGGTAGCCAAGAGAGAAAGTAGAAAGAGAAAGGTAGGTAAACAGTAACAAAAAGGAGAAAGCAGGGATGAAATAAAACTTGCAACAGTGAGACAAAGGGATACAAAATGTATGGTAAAGGAAGAGTCATCAAATAGGATCAAGGCTAGAAAGTCTTGGAATTCTGCAACATAGCATTCTGCAGAGCCTGAGGCGGGTCCTTAGGAAAAAGATTGCCCTCTCCACTTGTATTTTTACAAACTAACTACTTATGCATGAGTGCAGGAGGTATCTTGCTCTGATGTCCTTAAATGCACAAAAAGCAGAGGATGCCCAGTGCATTTTTGAGCAGTTGGTCGCAGTTGGGATTCACCTGCACCCAATATTGGGGACCTGCATCTATTTTTCCTTCATCAGACTTTGATCTAGAACAAGAAACAGAAAACCACACAAGAGGGAAAGAAAGAGAGAGAGAGAGACCAAAAGATGGAAAAACATAACAAAGGGAGAAAGCAGGAATCTGCAAGAGTGAGATAAAAGAGCATGGAGTGTCTGTGGCGGGTTAAAAAGTCATGACGTGGAATAAATACTATGTAGCCATGATATTCGGTACACCAACATTCAATCAAAATCCAAACAAAACTTCGGCCTTGGCACTTATTTTCTTACAGATATAAAACTGTTTAAGCAAGTAGTTACTTTACTCAATTGTGTGGTAGTTAAGGGATGGTGAATGCCTTCTGCAGATCGAGACAGACGAAATCTGACATCCTGTGACCAATTTCTCTCACACTTCCCCCCAAGCTGGGAAAGGCATGAGGAGGTATGAATGGGTTACAGATCTGTAGCTCTTCCTAAACAACAGACCTCCTGAACTTAAACTTTTGTTGACAACCATCTGTCAAAATCTGAATGTCACTGATCAAAGGCCTGCTCAGACAAAGGACTGGTAGCTCTCACTTGCATTCTTTTCTAGATAGCAGCCCCCTAACAGAGAAGGTTTGACACTTCTCAACGTGGATCATCCTACTTCCTGTTTAGCACAAGATTTCAAAACACAGTTATGTGATTAGAGGTTCTGCTAGTTTGTAGCAACATGTTTACGGTATTAAACATAGATGTTGCATTTAGTTGAAGAGCAACAATGTACAAGAATACGTTTTATGAACATTTGGATTGAAATGAGAACTTAAAGAACATGAGGACTGCATTTTTCACAAATTTCAGGCTAGATTGTCCCCATTGGAGCAGGGTCAAGACTGGATTCTATTTCAGGACCGGAGGCAAGGATTATGCCTTGCTTTCTCCACTTTATTTAATGAGCAGCCAAGAAACCAATACACAACTACAAGTCCCACGAACAGTTGGGAAAAATTAGTACAGTATCAACCAATGAACAGTAGGATTTTTGTCCAATGAACAGAAGGTAGTCCATAACATAGTCCTTTCTTTGTGTCCCATCTTCCTCTTTCTTCGCTGCTCGCAGCCGAGTTAAGTCGTCTTTTTTATTCCTCTTAAAGTTCTGTAATTATATTCAATGTATTTACTGTTTATGCTATTGTATTCTTTTACTAATTGTTTTCACTAACTCGAGGGAGCGTCTTCGCCCCTTCGCGAGCGTTTTTCATTGTGTGCACATATCTTCCCGGCAACAATCAGAGGGTGCTTGTCGGGAAGGTAACCTTGGTAACGAACGCTCTGAGGAGACGCGCTGAGCGGTACGCACATATTCCCTTGTCTCCTCAGAACGGAGCAAGTGTGTTTCTCCTCAGCGCGTTCGTTCGCATTTCTTTTTTTTTTTTTCAAACAACGGAGTTCCCCTGCCTGGAGAGCGACACCCTGCTGGGTCTGTACTTGAAACAAATTTTACCATTTAAAAAACAAAGAAAAAGGCTCTGATGCCCCTTGCACAGGGGTCGGTATTTATTGCTATATATTTCTCATTATACTTAACCCTTTGAGTTACTATACTGCCTTTTGGGACATACTCCCAGGCAAGCAACTAAGGTTGCTATTAACCCCTTTAAATTTATTTCTGTGCACTGGGGTGTTGTTGTCCCTGGCTTTAGCCTCTGGCATTTGAGTGCATAACACTCTTCACTCTGTCAGCTGACAACCCATATATTATTTATCTATATATTAAAAAAAAGAAAAAAAAGAACTTCTTTAAGTATTTTTACAATTTAAAATTATTCTTTATTCTTTTCCATATTTTCTAATATGGATCCTAATGAGGAGGAGGAATCTTTTGATGCGGTGGAGGCGTCCATTTATAGGGCCATCTCTGAGGCAATTGGCCCCCTTGAGGACAGACTATCTCAACAGATAGCGTGTGAATGCGTGAAATTTTCAACCCCTCCTGTTATCCCTTCCGCTCCTCCTGCCTCCAACGACACTTTTGCAGATGCGCCTCCAGCTAAGCGTCCTCGTGAATTGGGTATTGATGTAGATCTTTTTGATAAAGTTATAAATTCTCTAGTTTCTCCTCCGGACCCTTCATTTCCTCTAGTTTCCTCAAGGCCCGTCATCAATTTTCCCTAACAATGATTTGTCTGGGGATCAAGAACCGGACGCCAGTCCATCCAGATATTGGCTTCCCTCTGGATCGCAATCTGCTTCTCAAGTCTCAGACATGTTGGATCCAGACGACATTATCCATCCTAGGTCATCTGAATGGGCGCCGTCTGACAAGGTGGCATCTTATGTAGCGGGACGTATGAGGAAGCCGCTGGAGAAAGACTCTCGTAATTGTCTTCGGACAGAGTGTCCACGACCATCTTTAGCAAACAAGGTAGCCATCACCCCAGAATTAGACCCCAGGATTTCTACCTTTCTTCAAAAATTCATAAAGGACCCTAAGAAAGGAATTGATAGGTCTTGAAGAGCATGTCAAGACAAACTTCTTGATGTCTTGGGACCTTTGACAAAATTCTTGGACATGGCAGAAGATGCCAAATCTTCTGGTACTATAATTTCTCCAGAGGTTCTCTCAGGCTGGGCACAACGCGCATTATAATTTTTTGGGGGAATGCTAATTGCGCCCTTTCCACCGAACGCCGACGTTCCTTATTAATTAAAGTGGACCCCAAACTGGGGGATCTGGCTGATTCAGAAGCAGGTCCGGTAGCGCAAGGGGGTTTGTTTGGTGAACCCTTCATAAAGGAGTTAGCGAAGTTTGTCAATACTTTCACATCCCTGGACAAGGCACACTACTCAATGAAAAAGGTTTTTCCTACTCGAAATTTTCCATGGGGCCGGTCGAGGCAGGGGGCGCTCGACCGGCAGTCCACAATCAACCAACTCCTTCAGAGGGAAAGGCTCCAGACAGACACAGTTCCAAGATCACAACCGCTTTGCCAACTTCTACCCGACAAGGGCCAGACGCTTCGGACATCGTGGTGGCAGAGGATCGTCATCAACATCCTCTTACGGTAAGTGTTCTCCCTTCTTCCCTTCTAAAAGTAGGGGGTCGTTTGACAAATTTTATCCACGAATGGAATCAAATTACACAGGATGCATGGGTCTTACAAACAATTCCAGGTTTCCATATAGAATTTGTGGGAACTCCCACACAGTTTTCGCTTCCAAAGCCCCTAGTGTTCTCTTCGCAGGACGCCCTTTTGGTAGACACCGAAATTTCAGACTTATTGCACAAACAGGCTATCTGTCCAACAATCCTACATCCAAGGGATTTCATAAGCAATATCTTCCTAGTGGACAAAACGGATGGGGGTCGTCGACTGGTCATCAATCTAAAAGAGTTCAACGAGTGGCTTGTGTATCGCCACTTCAAAATGGAAGGAATTCACCTTCTTAGAGATGTGTTGCGCCCTCTACTTTGGACGGCTCGTCTCGATTTAGAAGACGCCTACCTCACCATTCCTGTCTTTCCACCCCACAGACGTTTTCTTCAGTTTTTCTGGGGCAATCAAACTTTCGAGTTCACTACCCTTCCGTTCGGACTTTCCTCAGCTCTGCGGTGCTTCACCAAGGATCTTAGTCCCGGTGGTGGAACATCTCAGAGCTCAGGGAATTCGGTTAATTGTTTACCTCGATGATATTTTACTACTGGCCCAGTGTCCCAAGCAACTTTCAGCTCATCTACAGACAACTGTCAATTTGCTACAAGGCCTAGGGTTCATCATAAACGAGGCCACGTCCCTTTTAATCCCTTCTCAAAAACTGGTCTTTCTAGGTTTCACTATCGATTCGGTATTCTCGACTCTAAGTCTTCCTTCCCGCAAGATGATGAAAATACATCACGAACTACGTTGTACCTTGGTCAAACAAAAAGTCTCTCTGCATCAGATTGCTCGCCTCATTGGACTTCTATCCTCCTCTATTCAGGCAATTTTCCCGGGTCCGCTGCATTACCGAGCTCTTCAGCGTCTCAAAGCAGCCCACCTGCGCAAACGCCTAACGTACTCTCAAAAAGTGAACCTTTCACAAGAGGCGGTAGAGGAAATTCGTTGGTGGCTTTCACATATGGAAGCCTGGAATGGCAGAGCTATTTTCGGCTCGGCTCCAGATTTGGTTATAGAGTCAGACGCCAGCAGAACAGGCTGGGGTGCTCGATGTGGGGATTTCTGTACCGGAGGGACGTGGTCCCTACAAGAACAGAGCTTACATATAAATTGTCTCGAATTACTAGCTGGTTCATTTGCAGTCAAATGTTGGACCAAGGATTCTATCAAGTCGAGCGTCCTCTTGAAGATGGACAATATCTCTGCGGTCCGCTATATCAATCACCTAGGTGGCACTCGGTCCAAAGCACTTTCCAATCTGGCGTCCAGTTTTTGGCAGTATTGCCTGGATCATCGCGTTTCTGTAATAGCACAGTACCTCCCGGGAAGCCAGAATCAGATTGCGGACTTTCATTCTCGCCATCTCAAAGACTCCAGTCTATGGAAACTTCACCCAGAAGTGTTTTTCTCTCTGTCCCATCTTTGGGGACCGTTTTCAGTCGATCTCTTTGCTTCCAGGTTGGATCATCAGATTCCCAGATTCTTCAGTTGGAGGCCAGATCCATAGTCAACAGCTACGGATGCATTTCTACAGGACTGGAGTCAGGAGAAAGCTTACGCCTTCCCTCCCTTTGCGATGATTACTCGAACATCCGCACAAGTGCATTGCCAGCTGGCATACATTGTGCTCATAACTTCAATCTGGAGGTCTCAAGTGTGGTTTCCAGTTCTTCTGGAACTTTCTTGGGATTCTCCAATCCGACTCCCCCTGTTTCCCTCGCTTCTTCTCAGTCCGAATGGTAAACCTCATCAGATGGTCCTAGAGGGTTCCTTGTCCTTGATGGCGTGGTGGATTTCCGGGGACGCTGGTCGGTCCCGGGACTTTCGCAACAGGCTGAGGAATTACTATCCAAAGCATGGGCCCCCAGCACTTGTAAGCATTACAGATATGCGTGGGGACGATGGTTCCGTTGGTGTTTGCGAAGGGGTTTTAATCCTGTGGAAACAGATATAGTTCATGTCCTTAACTTCCTTGCCGACCTTGCTTCCAAAGGTCTTGCATATCGCTCTATTAATACTTATCGATCCGCTATTTCAGCTGGACACGTAATAGTGGATGGTTTCCCTGTTGGTGAACATAAACTGGTGTGTCGTCTTCTTCGGGGTATAAGACTCTCTTTACCCCCGGAACCCCGGTACTCTTCCCTTTGGGATGTTAATCAAGTTTTGAACCTCTTCCTATCTTGGCAACATAACCACTATCTTTCCAGAAAGGAACTTTCAGCTAAGTTAGCCATGCTACTTTGTTTGGTATCTTGTAGAAGGGTCTCTGATGTCTGTGCTCTTGACATTTCCCATAGGTCCTTTCCTCCTTCAGGAGTCTCGTTTACAGTAGGTAGACGTACAAAGACTAATACCAGAGTTATTTCTTATCCGTCTTTTCCTGACGCTCTGAAACTATGCGTGGTACAATGCCTTAAAACATACGAGGACATGTCCTCTGAACTCCGTCCTCCTGGTGAAGATCAACTCCTTATTTCATTATGTAAACCTCATAGAGCTGTTTCTTCTCCTACCATTGCTCGCTGGGTTTGTTGGGTCATGCAAGAAGCAGACGTTAATCTTTCCCTTTTTGGTGCACATTCTACTCGTGGAGCTATGGCCTCTAAGGCATTCCACTTAGGTGCTCGTCTTGAGGACATCATGAATGCAGCAGACTGGTCGTCAGATTCTACCTTTAAGTGGTTCTATTTCAAGCCAGTCCTGAACATAGCATAGTTGGTTGTCAACGAGCTTTAAACTAGCATAATCCTCGCCTCGGAGGCTCACCTTTATAATACTACAATTTTTAAGTGAGCCCACCCCGTATTTAGTAAGTAAATTTTATCTTGTATTTTACGTTTCTCATGTTTATTAATATACTGCATTTAAAAATAAAAAAAAAGGAATTAAAGCAACAACCTGATGTGTTTTCAGAATGAGAGCTTTCTTTAATCTATTTCATTCTTCCTATGATCTGATACAACAAAACAAGATGCTTCCTGATCGTTCTTGACTGGCTCAAGCTTCGAAAGAGGAAGATGGGACACAAAGAAAGGACTATGTTATGGACTGCCTTCTGTTCATTGGACAAAATTCCTACTGTTCATTGGTTGACACTGTACTCATTTTTCCCAACTGTTCATGGGACTTGTAATTGTGTATTGGTTTCTTGGCTGCTCATTAAATAAAGTGGAGAAAGCAAGGCATAATCCTCGCCTCCGAGTCCTTAATAGAATTGAAACTTTCCGTTACAATAGCTAGGAAATTTTTCAGTGCATATGGCTGGTTCCTTACTGAAGTGACATAGTGGGAAAGAGAATGATGTGCTGAAATGCTACCCCGAGCAGTTACCAGTAGTTAAAATTGATTTAAGCAACCCACCTATCACTACTGTGTGTTCCCCAATGGTATGCCCCATGTGTAATGGGTATGCCCAGACATGGATATGGTGCTAACTGTGCCTCCTGACTCAAGCTACACCTGACTGAAGAGGACCAAATTGGCTGAAATCAGTCTGGCCTGCTTGTGTTCCTGTTCAGACACAGCCTGGCTTGGTAGTTTGGGTCTGCTCCTTCTGGAGTAGGTTCATTTGGCTAGTTCCTGCCTGTGGTGTCTTGGGTGGCATGGTGGGCAAATATTCAGTGTACTGGAATGTGAAAGATCTCAGCGGCATGAATTTATGCTGGTTTGATGCTGGTATTTACTGAATAAGACTAAAAATAAGTGAGATCTTCAGTACCTAGACTTAATAAAGCATTATTTTTTAATGTGAAATTGACCACGTATTTGACCTTAAACCACATCAAAGTATTTTTATTTAGTCATCATAGTAATTGGTGCATGCCATTGATATCTTCCTCGCAGGCCTTAGGGTGAGGAACAAAGGCATGCAGATTTGCAATGGTTGCAATGATTCCCTTGGAATGTTCAAGTCAAACGTTTGTTGCACCTTCCCCACATTGCTCAAAATATGTCTTGAGGGAGGGTGGGTGTGCACTGGGATGTCTAGGACCCCTAGTGGGCAGCAGAAGTCATGTCAAACCTAAGAGTATAAACAACAGTAGTAAGAAAGACCTGTTAGTTCTTCTTAGAGTAGTTTTACATTCATCCTTATCACTGTGTGTTTTCTTCGGAGGCACAGTAAAATGTCACATAAAATTACACAAGAGGAGTGGGGTACTGGATACTTGACACGCTGGCTATTATCAAAACGTGATAAAATACAATAGCTATTGTCATACCTCATTAAGGAGAGCAAAGGACAAAGAAAGATCATTACAGTACTCACCTCACTTCCGTCATGATGACTGCTGGGGCATTTGTGTCTAGACAGCACTTGAAGTCCTTGATCTCAGCCGACAGTAAACATGAGATGTTAGCCTTCCAGCTACATCATGTACTTCAAGTGTTCTGGAGCAGAACTCATAGATGATCAGTCATCTATTTAATTAATGGAAGAGGGTGCATAAAAGGTATGCACATTTAAGTGAAGGAACACTCGTAGATATGATTCTTTGAGCAACAGGCTGTATTTAAAAGTAACCTCATTTTCTTGTCCAAATTTATTTCAAATTCGCAATAGTAAAATTCTAAGTGCAACTTGGGGAATACATGTAGGCCGAATAATCAGGCAATCATGGTTTTGCCAGGCAGAATTCCTATTCTTTAAGGACAGGCACTCACACTTACCACTTGCTCAGAGCAGGCATTAAATGATTGGTGGGCTGCTGCTGCAGTGGAGGAGGAGAGGGTGGCGGGGAGTGTGGGGGTGGCCAAGCAAGACTGTAAAGTGGCACGGGTGAGCATTCATGCTCCCCCTATGACGGTTCAGGGTTTTGTACAGGGAGGTAAACAGGTCAGGGCTGCTTTGCAGTCCATCCCCTCAGCAAACCTACCAGCTGGATTATCCTGCAAGCAAAATCAGTCTGTTGCACTAGTTAATCTGCATGCAGGAACAAAGACAGAGATGATTTAATTTAAATCATGAGCAAAGAGTCTGTGGCCCAGTGCTGCATCTTTCGCGGGGACCCTTCTTTTATGATGAGAAAATGCCTGCCTCATTAATCACTTAAAAACAGTTGACTTCATGCTTTATGCCATAGTTTTTGCCATCCAGCCCACCAGCACATGTCTCAATATTCATTGCAAACTTGTGGAGGATGGGTTGAAGACTGCATTGTGACAGTAACTGTTATGCTGTGGTTGGGCTGGGCATGCACATTAGGCATCAGGTGAGTGTGCATGCACAGAACAATCAGCCTGTTCAATCTGAAGGCAGAGTTAACAGCTAACGAAGGGGAGGATTATCACAATTCCATGTGGTGGCTTGTGTGTTCATCACCATGCCAGGGAAATCACATCCTCTCAAGTGGTACAAAAATGACAGCCCCAAAAGATGAGGTAGCACATGGGCAGCAGGATGGCAAGCTCAGAGCTATCATGTTTTTGCTGTTTGTGTACTGTGCAGCAGTTGTGGCCATGCAAAAGGTCCGTTCATTGATCCATCAAACTACTTAAAATAAGAAATAGATGGCAGACCGAATACTAAAGAATTGGTTTGTTGTGAGTATTTTTTATTTTCAAATATATTCAGGACATGTGCAAAGTTACATCTTTTGTGTGTGTTCCAAATGAACAATCACTCCGTACCAGATGGGAGGGAAAGATGTGTGGACAGGTACTCTTTTAAGATGTGATGCTGTCCCTTGCTGCGCTGCCCTGCGCCACCAGGAAAGGGTAGAAATGCACTGCATCTACAAGATATGGGGCATTTCTGTCCTCTCTGTGCTGGCACACAAATTGCTGGCGTGCACGAATGCAGGCACCCTTAAACCAAGGTGCCTGCGTTGTAGGAATTATTGTTTTTAATGCAGGAAGGGACATCTTCCTGCACAAAAACAATCAATGGAGGCAATGTCTTCCTTCCATGTGTGCTGCAGAAAGTAACACACATAGAAAGAGGAAGAAACGTGGATAAATAATGTTATTTCCTCCTGATGCACCACTTTAATGCCACCCCTGAGGTGTCATAGGAATCTGCTGCATTCCCAGACTTGTAAATCTGGAAACACATCAGATTCCATCAATGTTGCATGGTAACACCCACAGCAACACCCATGGAATGGCAGTTTCACGCAATGTTCTGCATGAAAGGAGTCCATGTTTACAAGGCCATGAAAAGCCACGCAAGGTGGCTTTGTGCGGCCTTGTAGATATGGGCCGGCACACTGCCACCAAAGTGTAAAAACAATTTATGCTCCGGTGGCGCAGTGTGCCGCTAGGGCTCGTCATTGAGGTTCTGAGAGGGATTTTCTTTTCTTTGTGCAGTCTAGTGGGGAGGTCAGCTCAGTGGTGGTGTCTTTATTCGAAACTGGGTGCAATGTGAGTGCGCCATTTCAAGCTCACTCTGGTGTAGGAAATCATACCTCCTCAGTCTTTGGTGTGTCAGACTGTTCTGACGCATCTGTAAGCAGATCTTATTGGTATTATACAAAAAAGCTAACACATGCGTAACAGACACATTACTCTTCACGGTTTTAAAGCTGCATTGAAGCATATATTATAAGCAGCACTATATGACTGGTGGGGGTTTATTTCGTTGCTGATTGTTCTAGCCAGTCTACACCCTCAATGATTAGACTAGAAAAGATCATGCTGTTCGTCAGGCCCTTAGTTTGCTAGCAGCTGATATGAAGATTTAAGATTAACTGTTCCAATTTAGCAAAATAAGGTTTTGTAGAATCTGGTATTAGAATTAAAGATTATTTAGAGAAAACCCAAAATAGATCCATAAAGAAGTTGCTAGAGGTTCTTTGATGTAGTTAGCAGCAGCAATTCATGAAGCCCTGTAATTGGAGTTTTTCCTAAATTGGATACAGAAGAGGACCAAAAAATCCAAAAGGCAGACATATGCATATTGTGTAATAAAAATAGAGAAATCAGTAGCAGGCTTTTCTAGCATGCAAAAAAGAGTGTGTATATGTTCAAATGCAGTTCAGATAGGGAACTAGAACCTTCACAGGACTAAGAATATTATCTTGTAAAATGTGTAGGAAGTTTTATTAGTTTCATTGTGTTCCTAATGTAACACTAGCTGAAACAGAGCAAAGTACTCTCTAAAGCCTCAAAATGACCTGGCAGCTCAGAGCACTAATCCACACACTCGAAGATTCCATAAGGGCCCCTGGTTTGAAACCTGTGAATCAGGATTTGCTTTCTGAAGTCGATGAAGTGAGTACTATTAAGTTACATAAATATCTTTTACTCAACAAGGTTGTGAACATATCCATTACACATATGTATCATGTTATATAAATACAGCTACAACACAGTACACCGGACTTGCTTGGACTTCAGTGGTGACTGGGTTTAAGCTCCAGCTGCCAGTGACAACTGTTCTGAGCCCTGATGAAGGCTTACCCAAGTGCCACTGTTTGGTACTAATAGAGACATTGGACACACAAACGTGAATCGTTAAAAAATGCAAAGTTCAGAGTTTTCATAAATGCATTTGTGCTCATCAAGATGCAACAAAATGTGTTGCTGTTGCATACCAATGTTACTTGTTTGCATCTGAGCTAATGGAACTGTCCCAATCATAAATATGAACATCGGTATATTTTCGTTGTATTATTAAGTAAACAAACATCTACATTTATTCCTTTTGAACTTTTAAAGCAGGATTGAAAAGCATTCATGCTAAAAAAACGAGGAAGACAATTGAACCGTGTAAATTAAGTTTGTCTTTGAAAAAAAAAAACTGCATTGGTATTTCCATGAGACACCTGCCAAGCAGGAAGAGGGAATGGATAGGTCACATGAACCTCTCTTGCTTGGTTGAATATAACAACAGCACTCCTGCAAAACAGTTCTTTTAGGAGTTATTACAAGTAATACTTATTCAAATTAGATTGGTACGTTTAATCCCTGTAAACACGATGTTAGGGTTAGCACTATGAGAGCCAGCTGTCGTAGTTCATCAGATGAGAAATTAGGACTTGGGGCAAAGCGACTCCTTCTGGTGCGGAGGCAAACCTCTATTGTATAAGGGCCAGAGCCCCTAAATAATGCACAGAATTGTTGTACAATCCCTGATAAAAACTTTGCTCTCAATTAGTTAGACAGATGCATTTTCTAAAGTCTTCATTATACATCACATAATATTTAGAAATGTTATTTGTATGTGGTGTTTGTATTTGTATTCAGTAGTAAATATCGAAGTTTATTTCGTGTGATTTGGTGGCTGGACAGGTACACTATGGATGAGGAAATTATGGTACACCTCCCCTGTTAGAAATGGGGTCTCTGGTTGGCAGTCAGTTTGCACTCTGTCCAAGCAGGGACCCTCACTCTAACCAGGGCAATGGAAATAAACACTCAAGATAACCCCTGCTCACCCCCTTGGTAGCTTGGCACAAGCAGGCAGGCTTATCTCAAAGGCCTTGTGTAAAGTATTTGCACCAACACACTCACTAATACAGTGAAAGCCCTACAAAATGGACACCACACCAGTTTAGAAAAATAGGTAATATTTATCTAAATCAAAAAGGACCAAAATGACAAAAATCCAGCATACACAAGTCAAGATATGAATTTTCAAAAGGATAAGAGTCTCTCGCCATAGAAACAATGGAAATGTTGATTTTGTACAAAGTACTTGGTTTGTGTCAAAAATAAAGCCACAGAAGCATCAGATCGGAAACGTCAGTGATGTGTCAATTACTTACTCACAAGCGAGGTCATGCATTGTTTCTTCTGTTGGGTAGGCGATGCATCGTTTTTCTCCCTTGCAGGAGAGCGAAGCAGCAATTTCCAGACGGGGCACCTCGGATCCGCGCCGGTTCATGCTGACTTTGATGCCCAGGGACAATGCGTATGAAATCTGGTCGCACAGTGTTAGAAAACTGCGCTATGTGGGGTTTGCTGTGTTATCAGCAGATACAAGCAGGTGTTGTGTTGTTTCTCCAGCCGCGATGCATTGACCTCCCAGTCGCAATGCAGGTGGAGCGTTCATTTTAGCTACAAAGTGGGTGGCGCTTTGTTCATCAGCCGCTTTACAGATGGTGCATCCAAAATTTCCCCTTACAGTGTTCTTTGTGTGGATTTCAGCTCTTGTTCTGCCAGCTTCACCTTTCAAGGGTCCCGGGAATGGATGGAACACCACTTGGCAGGGCAGGAGTCTCAGCAGAGAGTCCAGGTGCTGGCAGAGGAAGTCTTTGATAGCCCTGAGACTTCAAAACAGGAGGCAAACTCAGTTCAAGTCCTATGAGATTCTTCTCAAGCAGGAATGAACAACAAAGTCCAGTCTTTGTCCCCTTTCACAGGCAGAAGCAGCAACTTCAGGAGAGCCCAACAAAGCACAGCAGGGGCAGCACTTCTCAGCTCTTTGGCTCTTCTCCTTGGCAGAGGTTCTTCTTGGTTCCAGAAGTGATCTAAAAGTCTGGGGTTTTGGGTCTACTACTTTTACCCCTTTCTGCCTTTCAAATGAAAGTTGTTCACTAGATCCTGCCTTGTCCATGCCAGGCCCCAGACACATACCAGGGGGTTGGAGACTGCACTGTGTGAGGGCAGGCACAGCTCATTCAGGTGTAAGTGACCACTCCTCCCTCCACTCCAGCCCAGATAGCTCACCAGGATATGCAGGCTACACCCCAGCTCCGTTTGAGTCACTGTCTAGAGGAGATTCACAAACAGCCCAACTGTCAGTCTGACCCAGACAGGGAATCCATAAACTGGCAGAGTCACAGAAGGGTGAAAGCAAGAAAATGCCCACTTTCTAAAAGTGGCATTTTCAAAGTAACAATCTAAAAACCAACATCACTAACAGATATATTTTTAAATTGTGAGTTCAGAGACTCCAAACTCCATATTTCTATCTGCTGTCAAGGGTAAACTGCACTTTAAGAATATTTAAAGGCAGCCCCATGTTAACCTATGAGAGAGATAGGCCTGGCAACAGTGAAAACCGAATTTGGCAGCATGTCACTGATAGGACATGTACAACACATCAGTCCATGTACACTGCACCCTGCCCATGGGGCTACCTAGGGCCTACCTTAGGGGTGCCTTACATGTATAAAAAGGGAAGGTTTGGGCTTGGAAAGTGGGTACACTTTCCAAGTCGAAATGGCAGTTCAAAACTGCAAAAACAGACACTGCAGTGACAGGTCTGAGACATGTTTAATGGGCCACTCACGTAAGTGGCACAACCAGTGCTGCAGGCCCACTAATAGCATTTGGGCTACAGGCCCTGGGCACCTCTAGTGCATTCTACTAGGGACTAATAAGTAAATCAAATATGCCACTCATGGAAAAGCCAATTACACATGCACTTTACACGGGAGCACTTGCACTTTAGCACTTGTCAACAGTACCAAAAACAGCAAAAACAGAGTCCAGCACACAGTCAAAACATGGGAAGCAGAGGCAAAAAAACAGGGGAGACCACACCAAGGATGCCAGGTCTCACATTGCCTCACCATTTTCACATGGGATCATACCACTAACTGTATGCTATTGGTTGGAAAGGTTCATCATTTCGAAGAACGCTATCAATGTATAATCTAATATCTTGATTTTGTTCCTAGAGGAACAACTGATGAAATTAAAGCTAAAACCCTGACTGACCTGAATGCAATACTACTAAGTGCCTGCGAGCACAGCCATCTCCAGTAATATACAGCACTGCCACCTAAGGAGCCTGCAAGAGTAGCTTTCTGTAGTGTCTGAGAATGCAGTCATCTATAGTTGTTAATAGTGCACCATCTGTAGTACATATGAATTTAGCCATGCTTAGTACTTGACAGCACTGACATTTAGTGGTAGATTTGCAAACATTTTGTGCTGGGTTAGCACAGATGCTAACCAGCACAAAATGCCTTTTTACTGATTTACTTTCCAGTGAAAATTTGTCTTGTGCTGCGAAGTACTCTAAAAGTATGCAAAGTAGTGCTTTGCAGGACTTACTGCCAAGGGGAGTTACATGGGTGGTACATAGACATTCCCATGCGACAACCCATGCCTTTTGACACAAAACCCTATCTATAAACAACAGTACACATGGTTTAGTGCCAAAGGTTAATGCTATTTTAAATGAGGAGTTAAAAGGAGAAACATTTTCATTTTGCTGTTCTTTTCCGACTTTGCATGTGTGCCGCCCTGTGCAACACACACACAAAGTAGACAACGTTTTAAAGTGGGTCTAAGCCTAGTATTTTGTACTGGAAAGGTACCCTTCCAGTACAAAATCTATGCGATACTCATGCACACACTCTTGCACTATGGTGCAAAGGTGTGGGTGTTTGGCGCACAACAGGAACAATCAGCACCAGTGCTAGTGAGAGGGGAGAAATGTGCCCTATCTCTGTAAATATGGTGCTCTCCTGCTCCCTCTGTGTCACATAATGCAGTGCAGCTGAGTTCCATGCCTTTTCTGTAAATCTGGGCCTGAGTGCCTAAGAGCACTATTGTTGGAAATGTGGATACTGGTTAAGGGGGCTGAAACCCTACTCAAACAGGAAGTGCAAGCTCTGTCAGGGTGAGACACAAGCAAACTCCAAACTAAACTGTGCTCAACCCTCTGGTAGCTTTGCACAAAGCAGTCAGGCTTAGCTTAGAGGCAATGTGTAAAGTATTAATGGAACACCTCAAAAAGTGATAAAATTAAAATACAAAAGTAGAAAAATTCCACTCAATTAAGAAACGTAGCGTAAAGTATAATACATTGTTTGACATAAAAACAACAAATACCCATTTGGTTGAACCGGAGTTCTCCAATTTTAAATATTTGAGTGAGAACTGTGCACAGTTCATGTACAGGGTTGAAGGTGGTCGGAGCCTTTTATATCCTTGAGGCTCTGATCAGGAAGTCAGCCAGCTGGCCCTTGGAGCCACTCTTGTGTTCCTGGGTTCAAAATGCTGGTCCAGTACCCCTCACACAGGCATCATGGTTGTAGGACATCTGAGTAGCAGCTATTCTTGCAAGGCAGCACAACAGTCCTTCTGAGTTTTCCACAGGTCCAGATGTGTACTGCAGAGTTGGGGCTGCAATCAATTATTTGTACCTGTTGCTTTCTTTGAAGTTGGAGAAGGTTCTGGAGGTTTCCACCCCTAGAGGTGTCTAGAATGTCCTACCTCCTTGTCCTGGCCACAGCTTGTCTGGGGGTCACAAAAGACTAATGTCAAACCCTGTGAGAGAATGCTCAGGCAGAACCTTTGCGATGTGCAAGTGTGGTAGGTAACAACTACTCCTCCTCATCAGGTCAGAGGTGGCCCATCTTGCCAACACCTACACAAATACACAAAAATCAATTGCCAGCTACAACTAGTCATGTGATCCAGGAGCAGGCTGCAGGCACCAAATTGTTAGCAGAATAATCTCTCTAAAAGTGGCATTTTCAGAACTGTTTTTTAAAATCCAACTTTACCATTAAAGAGAGATTTAAATCATAATTCATTAGACACCATTCTCAATATTCCGACCTCCTCCCAACTGAAACTTATCATTTATTAAATGTAATAAGTTAACCCACTATTATCCTATGGGATAGCTGGCTTCATAGTAGTGAAAACTAATTTAATTGTTTTCACGACATGAGCATGTAAAACTTAAATGTACATGTCCAGCTTTTTGCATATGCTGTATCCTGCCCTACGGCTGTTTAGGACCCTACCCTAGGGTTGATCTATGTACTAAAAAGGAGGGTTTAGGCCTGACAAAATGTTTATTTTGCCAGGACCAAATGGCAGTTTTAAAACTGCACAGACAAGCTGAAATGGTAGGCCTGAGACATGTTGAAAGGGCTACTTGAGTGGGTGGCACGATGACACCATGTTTAATGGAGAGAGCACAAGCACTTCATCAGTGGTAAAGTGCACAGAGTCCTAAAGCCAGCAAAAAATGAAGTCAGCAAAAACAGGTGTCTGAAAGTCAAAATGTTGGGGAGAACCACACCAAGGATGTCAGGTCCAATAAGTATCATTTGTGAAGCCAGAGATTTTTTAGTGATTAATGACCCATGATATCTCTTGCCCTTGGAAACATTTCCTGTTCTTGTGCCTATAGTGCTGTAATCTGTAGTACCTTTGAGTTAAGTTATCTCTAGCTCCAGAAACTCTCTTGTCCATGTGCCTGACCATCGGTAGTACTTAGAGTATATCCTCCATTCTTCCCTTACAACAGGCAACAGGCTGTGTCTAACAAATATGATCTTTGCAAGAATTCATGTCAGTATTTATGTAAGTAATTGCATACCAATTCCCTCCTTTCTTTTGTGTTTTCAAAACTTTAGCATTACATTGAATATAGCTTGGCATCATTCAGACATGAACGAGCCGAAAATGGATAATAAACTGAAAGTAATTCCAGACAAGGCCCCCCAACATATGTTTGACCCAGGCACCCCAAAATACATAAGATGTCAATGGATCCACTCATGTTTGGGCAGAGCAGAAAATGTTATATGGGAATTGTGCTCCATTCAACTAATAATCTGGGCCATAACAATCATATGTGCTGAATCACGGCAGGCTCATTCTTTGGGCATTTCCCCAGATTGCTGAACTGCAGACAATTCTGGCTTAAGGACATTTGGAGCATGAGGCACAATGACATTTTGCTGTTAGTGTACCTCCTGTCAAGCACACTAACTTTCTTTACATTGACTGTCTGTTGTGGTGGCACTCCATGGCAGCTGCCTGCCACTATGTTAATGTAGCATTGACCTTCATTGTAGACTCGAGTGAGTAATTTTATGTGCTACAGCTATGTCTCAATGGGATCAAGTGTATTTCACTCACTGGCATAACTGTCAAAGTGGAACATTAAATAAATCATGTGCAGTCTAGTACTTGTAAAATGAAGACAGAAGTAAAGTGTTGTTAACATGGAGAATATGTGTGAAAGGTAGACACAAGATAGCTCCACACTGCAGATACCTGAGTAAAACGAGCAAATTGTCCTAAATTCTTCATGACAGCCTGCAATACTTGAGTGGTCAGATGCAAATAGGAAAGACATGCACTTAACTCCTTTATCATCTGTTCACTGTCAGCATCACATGCAAGTTGGGGATAGGAGTTTCACCTCCCTTGGATACGGAGGCTGAAATAATAAAAAAGCATTATAGGTTAAGGAATAATTCAATGTTTTTGAGCACTCCCCAAAACTCTGAAACTGGCAAATCCTTTAAGCCTATGGCATTAATTTTGTGATGGAAATATGTGAAGCCCTAAGGACGCTGCCTTCAATCAAATTCTGGGGGGCAAAAGAACTCTGAAGAATATTAGGTAAACAGCTCACCTACATGCTATGATGTTCGAATTGGGTGGCAACTAAAATCCCTCCAATTCTGGAGGAAGTTTTGCGAGCTAACAATAAGTTGCTAGTGGACTTTATTGTATAACAAATATGACTTGTAAATTCTCCTCTAGTTATAGAACTTCTTTGACAAATCAGAGGAATTTCAATTATCACTTAACCCTAAGTCAAGCCGCATAGCAAAGTCATTTTAAGGGCCTATATAGTGTAGCAAAAATAATAAGTTATTTTTTACTCATCTTGTATTTCCACAAATCACCCACAATAGGTATTTTATTATGTTGCTTTATTAAATGATGTCTGCTTGGACTTTGACACCACCTGTGACATTATTAACTGGATGTGCACTTTAGATTAACACAGACTCCTTTACTATGTTACACTGTCACACCACAGTACTGTTGGCACAGTCTGAATGGTCGCCCATAACCTGTCACCAATCCTGCTTTGTTAAATTTGTTTTTGTTTGCTGTATGACTCTGTGCACTTTACCAGAGCTAATCAGTGCTACTGCTCTCTCCTTTACACATGGTAAAATTGGCCATCACCCAACTAGCATTTTGTAAGTCAGAGTAAATTGGTACTGCATATACCCAGAACCCGCACATTAAATGCTACTAGTGGCCGTGCAGCTTTCATTGTGTCACCCATGTACGAAGACCTTTAAACATGTCTCAGGCTTTCCATTCCATCCTATTACTGCAGTTTTAAACTGTGATTTTGACCTGCCAAAATGAACCTTTTGCCAGGCCTAAACCTTCCTTTTCAATACATATGTCATATTTTGAATACATATGTCATCTTAAACTGGCAGGAGGGTAGGGTGCATTGCATTTAAAAAGTAAGACATGTACTTTTATGTTTTACATGTCCTGGTCGCTGCTACAAGGTCTACTTCTCTGATAGGATACCACTGTGCTACTTCATTACATTTCATAAGTGATAACGTTTGTTTGGGAGCTGGTAGAAATTGCATGTTTGGTGCCTAAGCATTTGTAAATTAAAATTCTCTTTAATGGGAAAGTCGGATTTTATGTCACACTTCTTGAAATGCCACTTCAGAAAGTCTTTTTGTCCTAACCATTTAGTGCCTGCATCCTGTTTCCTGGGTCACATGACAAGGTGTAGTTGGCAATAGCCACAAAATAGAGGGACTAGGTAGTGACAGGATTAGCCATCCTGACTTTATGGAAGTAGGGGAGCTAACACCAACCACACTTATACTTCATAGGCACTGCCTCAGCACCCATACACAATGTCAAACTAGCCTGTTGTGCCCCAGACATCTTGGAATGAGGGCAGGTAGGCAAAACCTTCCAGACACTTCTGTGGGAGGAAAACTCCAGAAGTTGTTTCCACTTCAATTCGGTACACCGCAGGACCTGTGGACACTGCAGAAGAAAGACCGCCCTACTTCTCAGTATACTGCCCTGCTGCTTGGGGCTTGTTCTGCTGCTTGAGAAGAAAACCTCAACCTGCTCCCTTCATCCCATGCTACCTGAATGACTCAAAGGCCTAATTAGTTGGAGTCCTGTTCTGATCTAAAGGGACACAATATGCTTCAGAGGCCTCTCTGCAACTTCCCAGCTGACCTGCTGCACTGGACCTGGCCGGGCTGACAAATGGACCTTCCTGTGCCCTGCTGGGCTTTGGTGGATGGGGTTCTTGATCACCAACAGATCCTTCCCAGGTCCTGAACCCTTGACATGGCGTCAGTTGAGCTTCTCCTGGAAACAAGGGAGACATTCTAAAGTTGTGGGCTCTTTGTGACTATGAATGGGTCTGTTTGCACCAAGGTCTTGCCGCCCACACTGACCTATGGCGCAAAGCCCTGGTGAACCCAACTCTTTGCTGTATAGTGACTGCCAGTGATGACCGGCAATGTGAGATCTGCACTTTGCACTACAGTCTCAATAGCCAGTGGTGACAGTCAAAATGAAGCTGCACCAATGACCATCTACAACGCCCAATAGACTCTTCACTCTACAGCGACAACCATCCTGCAACACCCAGCCTGCTCTTCACACTACAGTGGCAGCCATCCACAATGCTCTCTCTACTCCTTGTGACCTCCTCCAATGCGAACTGGACTCTTCAGTCCAGACTTTGAGAAGGTACTTTATCAGTGGGGTTAACCTGGCCCCTGTATCCAATCAGTCTCGCACCACCAAACAACCATAAGTGATGTTTTACACTTTTAGGCTGGCATCTAAAATTGCATATCTCCAGTTCTACTAATTAAAGTTTTGTCATTTTGGTGTCAAATTATGTATTACATTTTACTTTATCTTTCTAAATTAGAGTGGGATTTCTCTTTTGTTGCATTTTCACTTTTCCTGAACTTGGCCCTCTCTGCATGGTCACCCCTCCACTTTTTGCTGAATTCGTTTTTGAGGGCCTTAGGACTCTATTCACTTTGCTATTGGTAGCCACTACTAAATGTACTAAAAGTGCTAAATGTGTTTAATTTACTTGTAAGTCCTTTGTAGAGTGGTATACTATATACACGGGCCTGTAAATTAAATGCTACAAGTGCCCAGCAGAATTTATTGTGCCACCCACCGAAGTAGCAGTTGAAAGCATGTGCCAGGTGTACCACTGCAGCCTGAATGTAGTTTTAAACTGTCATGTCGACTTGGCATTTAAACTACTTTGCTAAGCCTTCAATTCCCCTTTTATTACATATAAGTCACCGCTAAGGTAGTCCCTAGATAGCCCATAGAGCAGGGTGCTGTGTAATTTCAGAGTTGGACATATACTTTTAAGTTAGACTTTGTGAATTTCTTCCAGACAGTCAAACAGTGAATGAATTAGGGGTGCCGGAATGGATCATCTGTTGGCAAAATGAGGTGGGGGACAGAGCTGAGCAAGACACACTTACAACTGAATACCCTGTGCTCTGCCTTCACACAAAGGGCCTAATGACCTCACATCGTCACTGAAGCTAATTTGGAGCCAGGGCAAGAGATACAGGACATTTCATGCACTTCGGAGCCACTGCCTAGAACCTTCTCCCACCTTCTAGAACCAGCACACCAGGGTATAAAAGCTGGACCTCAGACACCCACTTTTCAGTGCACTTCTGGAGCAGTGGATACTCTGCCAGGAAAAAGGACTATTGTGCTGCTGAAAGGGCTGCCACTCTACTGGACTGCTTCTCTGAAAGAACTGATGCCCTGCTGTGCATGCATGCTTCTGCCCTCTTGACTGTGGAAGTAGAGAACTGGACCTGCAACTTCACTCTTGAACCCAGGACACCAGAGTGACTCTAAGGGCAAGTCTGTTCACCTTCTCAGCTGAGCCCTAGGGACTCAAATGGCTCCTCAACATCACGCACCAGCCCCTGGTCCCAGCTGAATTTAGTTTTTTAAACTTTGCCTCTAAGTTAAGCCTGACTGCTATTGCCTGCTATTGTACCATGCTACCAGAAGGTTAAGCACAGGTTGTCATGAGGTTTGTGCATGGACTCACTATAGTTATGCCTCATTTTTTAGCACTCTAGGAATCACACTGACTTTGCCTTGCATTGTGGCACATTGCACAGTGTTTCTTTTGTGCCATTGTTTTGAAACACACTGTAATTTCACTTGCTGTGCAGCCACTTTTCTAGGCTCTGACTGCTCAGTGGGCACAACAAGTGCCAGGTGTTGTTTTCTGTCCGCCCATCAATCGTTCCCAGACACCTAGCTGTAGCTTTTCACTGAATCAAGCTAACATTATGAGTTAGGTTCCGTAGTGTCTGTTTTTAGAGAGGAGGATTCTAGCAGAACTGACACGTCTGAGGAGCAGGTGTCCTCCAGGCCATGCAGCTTATGTAAACTGGGTTTACACTTCCCTATGAGGACCACTTGACTATGCAATCAGTGGTATGGGGTTAACCACTCCCAGAGATCATAAATGATAACAATAATGAGCCTTCCTGTGCATACAAATCCAGGGTAAGCTCAGTTCACTAGAGTTAATTATGGTGGCACTATTTGTGTTATAGTTTTCTAACTGCTACTCTGATTTTCATAATTATTGCCAGTATTGTAATCACATCTAATTTGGTTCATAATAGACTATGTTAGTTGCAATAAATATATTTTGTACGCTCAATATGTCTTATTTACTATTGATGTGGATATGTATGACTGAGAATATGTATGAAAAGGACTGACCTGTTTTCCACTGTTCCCTTTGAGAGGGGTCTAGAGTGTCCTGCCTTTTGGGTTGCCACAATTACTTGTCACTCTGTAAGGTTAGGAGGGCAAGTAAGGCACTGTGAACTAGTCATGTATTTTGGTGTGACAGTACTGATTTGGCCCAAGTGGCACAGCCCCTGCATTCTGATGGATTGCTGTCCCAAGGTACAGCTCTGTAAAAGCAGACTCCCTGCGACCAGGTTATTTTGGTGACTTTTGTAGTTCACTTTGACAAGTAATGTGGTTGTTGCTTGAGAAGGCTCACAACCCTCCCAACCAAAAACCCTATTTCTCCCAAATGCCCAGAAGTATTTCCAATAAAGGCTATTGAAAAAGTTTAAAATCTGTCAAAAATGTGTCTTATGAAGGAGAATAAGTATAGCTGCATTTGTTTTATAACTTTCTACTAATAGTATTTAATATGGTTTTTACACACAATGCTGAACCAGAGAGAGGCATAAGAAAGAACAGCTATTGTGCCAAACACGGGCTCATAGTTGAAAGATCAGATGGAAATTTTCTGTGTCCCTTTTCTTCTTCAGAAGTGCCCCCAAGCCTTTTCTAACAAAATAATGATTTCCCAAAGCTGCAATTTGCGTTTTGCAGTAGTACAAATAGTGTCTACCATTTAATCATAAAACTGCTACAATTTGTTTTTGACAGTGAGAAATTACAGTGAACTCTCTTAAGAGACCCGAGGCCAGACACTGTACAAAAAGATGATGTATTTAATAACCTTTATTTGTCTGCAGTCTGTTTGTGCGTGCTCTGCTCAGTGTCGACTGAAAGAGAAAAAAATAAATACAGGAAAATTAAAATTTAATTACATTTAGGTCCTAATAATTACACTTCAATTGTTGTTTAAAATCATGGACACTGTCCTATGCACCCCCATGTTCGATAGCATTCTTCCTCTGACCATAAATCGACTCCATTTTAAAGTTATACTTTCATCTGAGTTTCTCCAAGTGGAAAATTAACCAAGAGATGTTTCTATTAAACATTATTCATTTGAAAGTTAGTTCAATATTTGATTCCTCACAGCAATCCCGTTGTCATGTTATATAAAAACAGTCATTTCATCTGCACGGATCCTGTTTTATTTGTTCTGCAGAGCCATATTATCAAATACACATTCATAATCAAATGCAGTGAGTGTTACACTTCGATTTCAATAAAAGTTAGTTTTCTGAGTGCGACGAATAAATATGTAGTTTTTTATTCATATGTAATATTGAAGCAGGTACACTATAACTAACACGAGATGTGTATATATTCATTCAATTGTCTTTACTGTTGGGAAGTAGGGGCCAGATTTGTCATTCTTTCATGCAGGGCAGACAGGAATGTGTCATATTTACCGTTATAAGGTGCATTCCTGTCCTTCCCTAATTCTGACACACTACCGCCAATGCAGACACCCTTGCGTCCTGGTGCAAGGTCGCCTGCATTGTAGGCAGGATTGTTTTGGTGCAGAAAGGGAGACCGTTGTGCAAAAAACAATCCTGAGAGGCATTTTCCTCTAAGTGTGCTGCTGAAAGAGGAAATAATGAGGAGAATAAACATATTTCTCCTCACTACACCTCACCTGGGCAATTCTAACACTAATCGTAGATCTGGGAATGTGCCAAAATCCATGGGAGGATACGTGGGAACACCCACGGAACGCCTCCTTGCCACAGAGAAATGTAAGGCAGCAATTTGCTCCGCCTTGCGTTACTCTAGGTTTATCAAGCCATGCAGGGTCATGCAAGTTGACCTTGCGCGGCTTGATAAATCTCACACAGTGGGGGCGCAAGTGTGATGCAAATCCTTGATAACTGTGGCCCTAGGTGTGTATTTGCCTTCTCTTCATATACTTGATATACAAGTGCATTTTGCTCAATTAATCTCTCCACTACCTGCTAACAAGCATAGTTCTACTAGCTTGGCTGAAGACCTTTAAACTGGATGCCTGTGGTTTAAGTCTTGCACTGACACTTGACCAAATCTAGAGGAAACATTCTTTCTCTGTGTGCCTCAAATATACAGAAGTATATTATAAGTTTGTCCCATCTTCATGTTTCCACTCCGCCATGTCACATCATTGTTTCAGGAAACTGGACGAATACACACACACACATGCATGCCGACAGGCACACACACACACACGCACACACTCTCTTCTGTCCTGTGTAAAATGCTCCTTCTTGGGTTGCTTCTGCTCTTTAGTGTTATATTACTCTGCAATTATTCAGCCTTGATTGCCTACCTATGGCTATATCAGTCATTGACCCGTAGTGTAGCGTGCACTGAAGATGCCCTCGCATTAGTAGACAGCGCACTGCACCCAGGTGCCTGCCTGATAAGTTTAGAATGAATCAAGGCCCAGCCCTCCCATCCAGTTTGAAGCGTACCCAGTTGTAGGGGGTAGTCCACCCTTGAGGTTTGGGCCTACTTAACCTCTTTACAGTCAAATAAGATAGAAGATTCAGTGTGTCTACCCATTGGGTTAAAGAGAAATACAGATTGGTTATTGTCTTGATTTATTCCGTCATTCAGTCAAGCATAGCAGCACGCAAGCGCTGCCCTTCCGATGTTTTGGTATCTAGGGGGCTTTTAACCATGCCCACCTCACACCCATCACTTTCACTCGTTCATGGGCTTGCCTTGCAGAAATTCTTTTTTGACATTGGTAAATGCTTTACCATTGTCCCACCTTGGGGCGGTTTTGTTACCGCCTTGGGGACCAACCCTGTTACATGGATAATTGCACGCTTGCCGATATGTTTGACTGCGAGGTAACTTTTTTTTCCGTTTTGTGTCTCTCCGCGCTCACACTTATGGCAGCTGTGGCGCTTTGAATTGACTTGGTTATGTCAACTGTTTTACTTTTCACTTTCAATTTATGTGGCAAGAACAGTCCAGTTAAGAATTTGCAACGCTAATACCTCTAACTCAAGCAAACGCAAGACCCATTGCATTGCATTGCAAATGCTTGTTTTTCTTTTGTCTTTGTAAAGTCCATTGTATGTTTGCCTTCATATGCCTTTACAGAGAAGTTCCAGTCATAAAAGTACTTTAAGTTATTTGTAAGTTGTGAACAGCTGACACATGTTTCACCTTCTGTGTGGCTACATTGCCTGAGGCTTTTTCAGGACTCATTAAATATCCACCAGTTCCTGTAATTTTGCACTTAAAAATCAGGTAACATATATCACACGGGTCCTCTCGGTATTCATACTGATAAACACATGACAGGCCACATGAAGGAGCTTAACCTGAACTTTGCCAAGACAATGAGAGGACACGTCTGATCTATGTTACTTAAGTATTGTTAAACAAACATGGAAACAATTGTAATTCAAGAAATTGAGTTTTAGTAATATTTTTCTTTTAAAAGGCTACAATATATTTTCTTTGTCTATGTCCATTAGACCTGACAGTCTTAGGATGGTCTCCCCCCAACATCTTGCCTCCTCCACTTTTCTGACCTAAGTTTTGCTGGTTTTAGAACTCTGTGCACTTTACCACTGCTCACCAGTGATAACGTGCTTGTGCTCTTTCCACTGAATATGGTGTAACTGGTTTATCCCTAGTTGTCATATTTAATTTACTTATAAGTCCCTAGTAAAGTGCACCACATGTGCATAGGGCCTGTAAATTAAATGATTCTTGTGGGCCTGCAGCACTGATTGTGCCACCCTCTTAAGTAACTCTTTAAGCATGTCTCGGGCCTGCCATTGCACAGCCTGCGTGTGAGTTTTACACTGCCATGTTGACCTGCAAAGTAACCACTTTGCCAGGCCCAAACCTTCCCCCTTTAATCATGTAAGTCACCCCTAAGGTAGGCCCTGGCCAACCCAGAGGGCCGGGTGCAATATATTTAAATGGCAGGACATGTACTTTTTAGTTTTACCAGTCCAGGTAATGAAAAACTCTTCAAGGCCTACCTTCCCTGTAGGATAACATTGGAATTGCCGTATTTCATTTTATAAATGAAATTTGCAGTTGGTAAGAGATGGGACCCCCGAGTTTGATGGAAGCTTAGATGTGACTTGATGGACCATCTTGGAAAAATGGGAGGAAGAAGCTGGGCACACCCTCACTTACACCTGCCCCCACACAAAGGGCTGCATAACTCCCTGTAGTGAGTCTGGGCAGAAAGGGCAGGACCTCTGTGCAATTCAAAGACCATCCTTTTAAGTCTTCCCCACTTCAAAGTCCCAACTGGATGTAAGTACTGGACCTCTGACACCACCAATTCAGTACACTTCTGGACCAGTGAATACTCTGCAGGAAGAAGGACTGCTGTGCTGCTAAAAAACTAACTGGCACTCTGCTGGACTCTTGCCTTGCTGTACTGCCCTGCTGCCTGCTGTTCCCTTACCTGTGTGAGAAGGACAGGACAGGACCTGCATCATTTGAATCCAGAATGACTCCAAGGACTAGCTGGCTGGCCTCCTGATCTGACGTTTTAGGGACTTAAAAGACTTCCAACCACCCTGCTCCTGCGTGTGGACTCTGCCATCTGTGAGTCTGCCCTCCAAGTGGTGCCACCCCTCAGTCCTCAGGGGCTATGGTGTGTGCTCCAGCAGGACCATTGCACACTCTGCGGCGTGAGCAGAATCGAAGCATTGCCACAGTTGTAGGGAACAGAACCAGTTAATCACCTTTGGAACCGTCACTGCAACACTTTTCACAGCACAAGGTCAGTCGACACTGCACCAAACGATGATGCCAAATCCCTGCACACACCCTCTGTGCTCATCAGAATGCATCGCCTTGACTGTACAACACATCCTCAACACGGGTCTTCACATCGCCAGCCTCAGTACCTGGGTGGTTGACGTTGATGCGGCAAGAACTTGCACCCTAACTCCACCACATCACGTGACCAATGCAGCTCAGCTGTTGCTTCAGAAAATCTGCACATCCTCTCTACTCCTTGGTTCTGAACTGAGGCAATGCTCCATTGCCAGAATTTAAGGTACTTTGGTTCAGCTGGCCCAACTGGGTCCCTGTACTGGCCACATTCCATTGTGGTTGGCCTGATCTTTTGACGTTATCATGATCCTAAGCAACCAGATATCCCCAGTTGGCCCTTCTTGCTTCTAAGTCCTATTTTACAGTTAGTTTATTCTTCAAAATTCATAACTCAAATTTTATCTATTGGATTTTTGTTGTGTTGGTCTTGTTTTATGTATTATGGTATGGTATTATGTATGGTGCCAAGCTACCAGAGGGAGAGCATAGATTAATTTAGGCTTTGCCGAACACTTACCCTGATTAGGATTGTGGTTGCTGCTTGATGAGGGCTCAAAGCGCAGTCAACCAACCACCCAATTTCTAATGCTGTCCAAATTAAGTATTCCTTTTTTTCATCAATATCTTTGAGGACTACAAAATAATCTTTTACTTTTTTTTGCATTTGTTATGCTTGGTTCATTTTAGGAATAGATTGGGCCATATTTATACTTTTTGACGCAAAACTGCACTAACGCAGTTTTGCGTCAAAAAAATTAGCGCCGGCTAACGCCATTCTGAAGCGCCATGCGGGCGCCGTATTTATTCAATGACGTTAGCCGGCGTTAGCCGCCGGCGCTGCCTGGTGTGCGTGAAAAAAACGACGTACACCAGGCAGCGCCGGCGTAGGGGGATATGGAGCTTGGGCACCAAAAAATGGGGCAAGTCAGGCTGAGGCAAATTTTTCGCCTCAACCCGATTTGCGCCATTTTTTTCAACTCCCAACCCCCATAGAAATGACTCCTGTCTTAGCAAAGACAGGAGTCATGCCCCCTTGCCCAATGGCCATGCCCAGGGGACTTCTGTCCCCTGGGCATGGTCATTGGGCATAGTGGCATGTAGGGGGGCACAAATCAGGTCCCCCTATGCCACACAAAAAAAAAAAAAAAAACCACTTACCTGAACTTACCTTAATGTCCCTGGTATGGGTCCCTCCATCCTTGGGCGTCCTCCTGGGGTGGGCAAGGGTGACAGGGGGGGGTCCCTGGGGGCATGGGAGGGCACCTCTGGGCTACTTCCGAGCCCACAGGTCCCTTAACGCCTGCCCTGACCAGGCGCTAAAAAACGGCGCAAAAGCGGCCGTACGTCATTTTTTTTGACCCGCCCACTCCCGGGCGTGAATTTTGCCCGAGAGTGTAAATACGGCGCACATGCCTCGGAGTCACTTTTTAAGACGGGAACGCCTACCTTGCATATCATTAACGCAAAGTAGGTGTCCACGCTAAAAAATGACGCAAACTCCATGGACTTTGGCGCTAGACGCGTCTAACGCCAAAGTATAAATATGGAGTTAGTTTTGCATCGGAATTGCGTCAAAAAAAACGACGCTATTCCGGCGCAAACAGAGTATAAATATGCCCCATTGTCCCTTCTTCAGAACTGCCACTTTTGAACTGCTCATTGCTGTATATTTCAAAATCAGTGGATCATTTCTTGGAATATTTAGTTCAGTTCTGGATGACACAAAATGTAAAAACATGCATCATTTCCCGTTTGGTATCAGATTGACTGATTAGAAAAAGACCTCATGATATTTTTCTGCACGCACTTTTTCCATGCAGTAATGCTATCAGTATTACATAGCAGAAGAAATGTGTTTGCACAGAAAATACTCATCACCAGGAAATTGCATATCTAAACAGGACATATGTAATGTTTAGGTGCCAAATTTCCTCCCAGTGTATTATAGATGTCCAGACTGTGTTTTCCACTGGAAACAAACATCATGTGACATACTGTGGCTTCTGCTTCTTCTCTTTAGCTGCCATATGCAGAGTTAGCATCCAAACTAATTTATGGAGGCAAACCTGCAAGTATTTGCAGAATAAGTTGTGAAGGAAAAGTCAAGACTAATGGGGCATTTTACCCAAAAAACAGTTGCAAAGTGAGAGGTCTGATTTGGTAGTAGATTACACAAAAAGTTAAGACTATCTTTATACTACTAGGCAACAGGGGATTGTAAAAAATACTGTGGGACTTCAAGAGTCATATGCGAGAATTCATTTCTAAACACATACATTGGAGTTTGGCCATTGGAGGAAGACCAGCTGCACAACTCAACCTGAGTTCCAGGGAAGCGCAGATCAAGTTCATAATCAGTGTCACCAGCATACTGAGAATAGAAGGTGGAGCAGAAGATGGTGGAGTTCATGAACATAACAGGTTTTTTATATATACTCCTCATTCCTATCTGTATTTTCTTTATGCATACAGCTGTTAAAAATGTTCATAAAGTAAATATGGAATAAAGGGATACATGCCCACTCATCTAAACCAAGTATGACCTTTAACAACATAATCATGTGTGTACATTTAGTAACTCTACATAGATATTGTGGAAAAATATCAGACTATAATGTTATGCTATGCTGTCAGTATGGGCTATATCACCCATCAGGAAAATACATATTCAGTTAGATGTTTCATAATTGAAAATAAGAATGTAAAAAGAATGCAGTGCTAAATATTTTTAATGAAGTTGCTCAAAATTATAAAAATAATATGTAAAGTAACATACATTAATCTATGTACTAGAATGATTCATCCATGTTACACCTACCTATAAACAACGTTTATTTGTATTACTCACACAGCTCATGTACCCCCCATGGTATACACCGCCTGTGGACAGAGAAGAATACAAACCCCTACTACCAGTCTATTCTCAGGCACCACAGTAACAACCACTCAACAATGCTGCAAACACGTAGGCATAGTTTCAGTTGATACTAATGCCACTACAACAACCACAACCCCTGTGTTCCAACAATGATGTCCTATTAGTGTGATACATCCACTTCTATAAGGTTACGAGAAACAGGTGAAGATGTACAAAGGACTTATATTCCTCCGGAATCCTCTTGAAAAGCATGACCCTCAAACACCAGCCGGTATACCTATAGAAACGTTGATACCATAATCACCATTGTGACACAAACTTTGGAAAGAATGGGCCAGACTAAATTTAGTATACAGTGACAGTCATTCTAAACCATAGTTTGAAATCACATAAAAGGGTTTTCCTATGTAGCTATCTCAGGTTAGGAGATGGAAAACATGGAACTGAATGCTGATTGGGCACTTGTAAGTGGTGTGCTTTGGGTGTTGTTACCAAATAACAAATCTGTAAAACTTAGTATGAGTGATTTGCGATGATAATACCCATGACAAACCACTGAAAAGCTGTCAACCTCAAATTTGCTGTAGTAACTCATTCACAAAAAGGAAATTGTAATCTTTGAACTCTTTCCCCTTTGTCAATTGTGGAAACAGTTTTTTGGGGGAGTCAGTAGTGGTCAAGGAGCGTTTTCTTTAAGGAAATTAGGCAGCTAAAATACAACTTTTATTTAAATGCAATCATAGACATGGTCCTCTGCTAAACATTGCAAACCACCATGCCTGTGTGAGCGCATCTGGCCTTATTTGTCTTTTTATAATTTATTCATAAGGGGATGTGTTAGAGGTTTGATGGACCTTTTGACTCTGTTAAGAGTGTTCCACCATGGGCACAAATCTTACTCATAACCCAACTGACAATAGCACAACAAAAATACAATAAACCTTTGTCAAAGTTTGAGTCAGGAAACCTTTCACACCATGGCCCATGGTACCATGAATAATCATACCTTTTAGTAAAAGTTAGAATATGTATTTCCCTAGATTAACAATGATAAAGTAACGTAAAGCAATCTCAATAACAGCTGATAGACATATATAAACATCAGAGTTTTCCCAAAACGGCGCAAGAACCTTAATTTTACTAAAGCATTTGACATCAAACATTCAAAAGCTACCGGACAAATTAATATAAACAACAACTGAACTAATGGTATAGCATACATTTAGACATTCCCAGTTGAACAAAATCAATTCTTGGTTAATAATGATTGTTAAACATGGACATGCTAATTAACCCTCTAATTCAAATAGCATGATCGGCTTTCATGCAAATAGGAAAAGTTAGACAAAAAGTTAATTTGGAAAACATCTAGCTATGGCTCTCACAAAAATATTGCGGTTGGAACCTGAAGAAGAAAGAAAAAAGTCTATACAAACACAATTTCATCTCATTATACCTCTCCTGAATGGATCAGCAAGCAGAGACTTCTTCTTCAGCAGGACATCCGTCTTGTCAGCATTCGCAGTGGGGAACTGAAGAGGACTGGCTCAGCCACGGTTCGCTCGAAGTTAGCCAAACTAATTAAAAAGGGCATAATCTAAGAAACTATCACTAGCATTGATATCTAGTCGGTAAGTAATGAGACTTAGAAAAGTTATCTATGGCTGCTCTGTATCTCTCTGCAACCCGAACTCTCTTGAACTAGAACTGGAACTAACTATCCTGCCAAGTGCAGTGGAGGTAAATTGAAAATCCAAAAAGTATTTTCTCACATCATCACTGGTCAGAATATCGGCTGTTTTCAGTTGAACCAATGATTATTAATTCTCAAATCTGTGATATAATTAGACAGTCTTTCACATGTTGATGATTGACTCTTCATCTCCTGGTCCTTTAGGTAACTTTTAGTTGAAATTCACACTCTCGTCAGTGAAGCCATTGTCAAGTCTTGGGAACATTTGCTTCTCATGCACCAATGACACATTTGCAGCAAAGAGGGTACATCGTATTACAGCAGACAGTTCTCACAAGGAAGTTAAGACATCAGCTAATTTAACGTTACAACATTACAAACTATTTGGTCAACACTGCATGTACAATGAACAACTGAAGTTTCTCTCTTGCAGCAAAAACATTTACGAACATTTTTTAATGCCATGAAACTTAGCATGAGGCGTTGTTGACTAGGCCCAAAATTTCTCAATAAATCTATGCTTAATAAGTTTAAGCAATTGCATATCAATTATAAGTTAATATGGTCTACTAATACATTTTATTATATAGGTGCACATTATTTAAACAGTTCATGTCATTTTTTTATTAATGTCGTTCACGTGATGGTGGCCACTTAGGTGGGCACATTTTCAAACACTTGACTTCTCTATGTTAGCCTAATTCATGTAAATTCTTACCTACCTATCAATGCAAATGTATTATTCATTAGTTCAGCTTTCACACCTGTGTTTGTATCCAATTGGAATGAGTAACAATGTGTGACCTACCTACTGCATATTAATTAGGTACAACAACAATTTTGTATTGAGTATAAATCCAAATTTGGCCAACTTTTTGACTTCATAAGCCAGTTTGCCAATAGTCATGCAACTGAAGATATAGGGTTTAATTTAGTACTTGGTGGTGATTTCAATACAAAGTTGGGTGAAAACTTTCATTGATGACTTTGGAGCACAGGAACAATGAACTAAGAGAGTGCGAGAGGCTGCTGGATACTGTTCTTCGTGTCCTGTGGCTTTAGTGCTATTTCTTTAGCAGAGAATGCGCCCTCTGGCCTATTTTGGATGCGAGGGTGCTGATGGCTGGGTTATGCTTCTTACGTAACTGTGCACAAATCTAAGTAATTCTGTGTTAATTACAAGCAATTAATCTAAAGAGAATTATCCAGTTACGCCCGCTTCTATTCCCTGATTTAGGTCTCCTGTGCTCTATCAAGGATTTTGTTACGTTAGGTCGTGATATTAGGTCTTCATTATCCAAGCCAATTAGTCCCCAGCCCACTCAACATTGCTCATAGTTTGATAATGGGTGCACAAAAACATGTAAACTCCTACACAGTGCCCTACAAATGCTTCAGTGGGACAGAGCAGCCTATAGGCTACAGCTATTTACCTTTCATGTTCTAGGTCATTAGGTACTACTATAACTGCACAAAAACTTGGATAACACATTTGTAGTGCACAGTTTTATGACTGAACATTTGCCTATTATTGGGAGGGGAGCAGCACCACTTTTCTTAAATCTGGCCCTTAATGGTCAGTTAGTTTAGGGATTTCAGAAACAAGCTGCCTAGGGATGGCAGGGAAGGATTCCCACTGCAAAGCTTTGCAGAGTAAAACCAAGCAGTAAAGGTAACAAGCATTTGCAGTGCAATAGGTCTTGCATTTGAAAGAGCTTGAGCTATTTGCATTGTAAATGCATAATTAGAATTTTCTTGCCACCTAAATTGGTCAACCCTGCTGCATAATTTGGTCATTTCCTGCCACATAATTCCAGTGGCCCTTCATATAACTACAGCACTTACATTTACCTTCTTCCCCTATCTGCAGCAAAAAATGGAAATGTTGCCAATTAGCGTCCTAATTTAAATCTGCCATGCAAATTCCAACAGATTACAACTTTCACCACCCCACCATCAGAGTTGCTGGCTGGCTAACACAAGACTAAAAAAAGGCACAATACAGCCATGGAGGAATAAGGACAGAAATAAACTATAAAGATCACCCAACATATCAAGAGTGTTCAAACAGTCATAGTGAAAGTCAGTCTTTTGAAGTATAATGCATTCTCCTTGTATGCTCGGTTTACAAGCTCACCCTTGAGGTGTCTCTGGTAGCCTTGTGCTGTGAATGCTTGTGGGTGACTGGCAAACAGCTGTGCCTAGGAGCATCAGCAGCATGTGTAGGAGTTGGTGCCTTGATAGAGCCGACACTTCTGCAGAAATGTAACACAACTCTGTAAACAATATTTGTCTAGGCTCTCGGACTGGAGACTTGCATTTAATTGAAGCCTAAGAAATCCCTCAATTTTTTGTATTAATTTAATGAATATAACATTTTACCATTTGTACAGAATTTTAAGTTCAAATTAAACCGTTTTACGAGTATAAACAGTTTTAAATGCTCCCGGCGGGGTTACCTACAGCTATATAACAGTGTTGTTTTTCTTGTTGGATGGAATTCTGAGCAGTGTTTGACAGGTCAATATATTGAGGCCCTGCTACTGATAAAAGACTTGAATAACCCCACAGAAATAATTTCGTTTTTCTACATATTTAGGAAAATAAAATGAGTGTCATTCCATGGGAAACATAAATACCTATTATTGGGGTGGCCAATATTATAACTGTGAATCAAGCATGGAGAGGGCAGAGATTGAGCTTCTGCTGATTCCTGTTACCACTTCACACACAAGAACTGTCCAAGATGTAGCTGTCTTCGACTCCAATGCAACACAAACTGATGACATTGTCTACTATGAACCTCCGCACGAAGTGGATCCATCCACCAGTAATGCACCTGCTCCTCTATTTGCAGAGACGGCCTCATGTAATTATATTGACATTGATGAATTTTCTTCAATTTCACCTGCATCTGCAACTAAAACTGTTTCAAAGACATGTAAGCTGTACATTTGGCTTAAAAATAACTTTTTATCCACGGTATTATCTATGAATATTTCTGACATTGCTTGCCTTTCTGTTATGGTTTGGTTTTGTGACTGCTTTCTTTCTCCTGCTAAATGGTCATTATCTTCCTGAATGCTCTTCTGTTGAGCCAGTGGATGAAGTTTTAACACCTTATCTTTCCTCACATAAGGTCCAAATAGACTTGTCCCTTGTGAACATTTCAGCAGTACCAATTCCAGATGGGATTGTTTGGGATAAAGATCCTTGTGATATATATGGGCCTACTGAGGTTATACAAATTCCAAATGTTTTCAAAATATCAGTGGCTGCTGTAATTACACATGGTGTTGTTTCTGGTCACTGGTATGTTAAAACAGTTTATTCTATGCTTGCTGAGCTTCAGGTTTACACTGTATTTAAAAGTGATGATGTATATATGAAGACATCAAATTATTGGGATATGTACTATCATAATCATTGGGGACATTGCTATCTGCACACAGCAACTAGACATAGATCCGTATTTAACTACACACAGTGGGAACACTGTTCAACTCCACATGTGGGGAGCCTCAAGAAATATATAGGCAAATTTGCATACTTTTCTGGACATGACACTACAAAGTCATATTATTCTAAATTGCCACCTTCTAAAATACAGAACATTTTGCTGACACCAAATTAATCTAATCAGATTACTTACTTTCCCAATTTGCTGTTGAAGGTTATGAATAATAGAACTATTGATGTGAAAAGTGTATGGGGAACACAAGATTGGCAAATTCAGGGTAGGGAAACTTTGTTTAGAGCATGCCTTATTCCTGATCAAATAACATTTTGAAATGAATGCGTCCAGTATTCCCACATCAGCCAAATTTACTGATTGGCAAACTTTCCTAAATGTCACAGAGGATGAATTAAGGGCCATATTACATACCTTTTTTCTCAGCGCAAACGGCCTAATTCGCATGGTATGTACAGGCCCATTTTTGCGATTCAGTAATCTATTTACCAAATCACAAAAAGGGTTTGTGAGTCGCAACTAGCAATTCCTAATTGCGAGTCGCAGTCCGATGTACGATTGTTTTGTGACTGCGCATGCGGTCACAAAACAATCGCAGTTAGCACCAGTCTCAAATTGGTGCTAACCCATTCGCAAAAGGGAAGGGGTCCCCAGGACCACTGCCTGCTCTGAAAAAATGAAAAGAAAACTTTTCAGTTTTGTTTATGAAATGCATCTCGATTTCCTTTAAGAAAAACGATATGCATTGCAAAAAAAAAAACTGCTTTATATAAAAGCAGGCACAGACATGGTGGCCTGCTGTCTCGAGCAGGCCACCATCCCTGTGAGGGCGGCCATTCCCAACGGGGTCGCAAATTGCGACCTACCTCATGAATATTCATGAGGTAGGTCATCTGCGACCCCATTGCGAATCACAAATAGTGTAAAGTACACTGTTGTACATAAGGTTTTGCGGCTTGCAATTTGCGACTCACAAACGAGTCGCAAATTGCGTGCCGCAAAACTTGGGGTCATACATCTGGCCCTTAATGCTTAGATTGAGGATGGTAGCTATAATTCCACTTTCAAGTCCCAGCGGGTGGTTATTGAGGCCAATAGACACAAATGGGTGTCAAGCGCATTTTTTGAATTTCTCAGGGGGTTTCAAGTTTAGCCGGCGGGATCCTCACTATGTCTCGGGTCAACACTCCGTATAATTACCACATACGTTGTGGGGAAACTGTGCCATCAATGGTCATGAACTAACACCTTAGCAGCAGTTAAAGAATACTTTAGTCTCTTATCAGAGGGAGTAGGCTTTCAAGATTTTTTACTATGTTCAAGAAAGCCCTGCTCTAAATGATTCCTGTATGCCATATACAATAAAATATGGAAGCTTTCTCAAATGGAAGCAGCTGCACGTTTAAAGCAGATAGATAAGGAAATTATGGAAACAGCTTTCTCTGTTGTTGATAATGGCTTGAATACTCCGTTCAACAGAATATACACACTTAAAAACAATGTGCCTTCTGCAATTGATATCATTGAGAATGACATGTCACCCTTACATCATGGAAAAAGTCAGCTGAGTTCCATCATGCAGTTGGGTAGGATGTTACAGATTCTGAAAAATGGCCGCCTCCCATGGAAACATATAAACATGTTTACTGCTTTTAATTTATCCAGGGAACAACAGATAATGGCGAAAAAGGAAGTGAGTTACATCGTGCTCAAAATAGAAAAGTTATGAAAGCTGCTGTTCACCGTAGCAGAAAGTCTATTAACAGTATGGCTCGTACATGGAATTATAAATCTGTCAATTTCCGCCTATTATTTCACAAAACGTTTGAAACATTTTGCTGTGGGCAGATAAAAGCAGCTAGGAGGTAGCTACATGAAAGAATATTGGGAGTTGCCTTTCGAGTTCAAATCTCAAGCTCAAACGGCAAAGCAGAGGTCTTTCTGAGTGGAAGCGAATGTTAGACTACTGTTAGTCATTCAATGGTTTGCAAACAGGCGACACTTCAGGGTTTCTGCAATGCAGGGGTCGCGAACTTAGCAACTTTCTGAAGGGTACTCCCCTCCCTTTGATTCGTCCAGCAGTTCCTATACTTTTTAATGGAAGTTATGTGGTCTTGAGGGATCAGATCTGCTGCGGAATGAGGCAAGGAATTGACTACGCAATTTCAGTCTCTCAAATCGTAACTTGTTGTGGACATGTTCTATTCACCCCCCACGCAAGAGATAAAAGTAGTAGAAATGTGGCCTCACATTGATACTCCTAATGTAAATTATGTCAAGCTGGGCAGACTGAAGGTGGTACTGTTCCAAAAGCAAGTGGCGTTGACATCGGCCAGAGAAACGTATGCTCTTCACATAGCAAGATCATCAGCCGAGATATAGGCCCTCATTAAACACCACACAGCCGGCGGTGGCGGTACCAACCGCCAACAGACGTGCGGTCCGAACCGCCAAATAATGAAGCAACTGAAACACAGGCATCCTGAAAACCACTCACCTCCAGCAGAGGAGTGCCAACAATGACAGCAGAGCCCGCCCACAGGCCAACGGAAAGGCCCAACCCGCCCATCAAATAATGAAGCACTAGACCGCCGTCAGTTCCGGGGCGGGAACCACCGCCACATAAAGCCAGGCGGAAACAAAACAAATATAAGGAAACACTCACTGGGGGCCCACACAACACGCCGAAACAGACATGGAGAGAGAGTTGCAGATCATGCCAGCCCTGCTCCTTGCCATATACCTCCACGACCGAGACTGCCGACAAAGACGACGACGGTAAGTACCGCAACCTACTACACAAGGGAAGAAAGGGCACAGTTACATACCCACCCACTCCTCCAACCCTGCAACGCTCCCACAACCTTTCACAGCAGCACAAGCTATCCACCCCACAGCAAGAGGTACTTACCCAACACAAGGCAAATCCAACCTGCCCAAAGTACATGCATGTGCCCCACACCCACAAACAATAAAACGAGAGACCACGGATCCAGAGTGTGCCTAAAACAACACAGGCCACACATGAACCTTTATTATGCTCACTGAGCAACAGAAGTGCTTATAAGGCCAATGGCCAGTCCATATGGAAATAAGTCTGATGGGCCACAATGGCCCCAACTTGACTCCCACAAGTGCTACGGTACTCCACCTCATATGGGCAACAATGGGGCATCCAGGCACCTCAGGGAACAGGGATAGGGGTGGTGAAGGTGGAGATTTACGACTGGGGGGACTTAGATTTATGTTTGGAAGGTGTCGGGGATTTGGGGTTGCCCTTGGAAGGTGGGGGAGTGGGCTTGGTCGGGGGTGGCAGATAGACCTGGTTCAGCACAGGACTTCTTCCTCTCTGGGGAAGGGGCACAGGAATGGGAAGGGCAGACAGGGGCAGGCTGTGCTGTGGGAGGAGTGGAAAGGGCAAGGATGTGAGCACGTTTAGGGACGAGACGGGTGAGCCAGTGGATTGGAATAGGTCAACACTGGAGAGAAAAAGTTTCTTTGGTGCAACTGTGGTGTACCTGGAGGCATGGGAATGGAGGTAGGGGGAGTGGTCGTAACAGGTGCAGGTGTGCGTGACATGGCTGCAGGTGACTGGACAGTATGCTGAGGTGTGGTGGATGTATGATGGGTGGGTGTTTTGGTGCGTTTGAGTGTCTTTGGAGGAGGGGGGTGAACACAGTGGGACAAGACAGGCTGCCAGTGTAAATGGATGTTGTCTGGGTGTCTGCAAGTCTGGTGAGTGTGCTGCATGTGTTAACTAAAGTCATTGTGGTGAATGCAGATATGGTGTCTGGGGTGCATGAATGGATGTGTGCTATTGTGGTAACTGCAGGAACAGGGTCAGCAACATTGAATGAGGGTGCAGTGCCTGTGGGTGTGCATGTACAGGGGACAGAGAGGGATGCGGAAGAGGTGGACACACTGGGGGAAGTGGATGTTGGTGTGTGTGCATGTGTATGTTGGCTGTGTGTATGCTTGTGGTGGGAGGTGTGGTGCTTGTGTTTTGAAGTGTGCTTCTTGTGTGTTGAGGTGTGTGCCTGTGTGTCAGAATGTGTGCTTTGGACGGGTGAAGGGAGTGGGGTGCTGGAAGGGGAAGAGGTGGTTGGTGGGGGGACGGAATGACCAGGGACACTAGCTGACGATGGTTGTCTGCCCTACAGAGATGGTTCTCAGGAGGTCAATAGCATCCTCCGTGAGGGCAGCAGGGCTGACTGGGGCAGGGGATGAGGTGCCTGGGGCAAAGGAGATGCCCACCCTTCTCGGTGAGCGGGCACGGGCAACTCGGTGGGGAGCAAATGGGAGGGTGGTGATGGTATGGGGGGTAGCAGAAGATGACACAGTAGGTGTGGGCCCACCAGGGTCCGCCACCACCAGGGAGCTCCCATCGGAGAAGGTATCGGAGTCACTACCTCCAGTGGTAGCTGCTTCCCCCGTGGTACTCCCTTCGTCCTCCAACCCACTGGTCCCCTTGGCGTCGGACAACTCTGCCTTCGAGGATCCGTGGGCTGCTGCATCCCCACTCGCTGGTGCCTCAGTTCCCTTGCCAGATGATGCTGATGTACACAGACAACACAAGAGAACAGGGATGGGGAGACAAAACAGGAGAGACACTTGTAAATAGCTGAATGGAGGTACATTAGTGGTTCACACATACACCCACCCAGAACCCCTTCAACCAGGCAGCACCTACCGCTATACACATGGCTGTGCACCTGACTAGTGGCCAGAACCCTGCTCTACAGCCATTCCCCAAATAACTTAAGGACCTGACGTACTGCAGACTTAACCCAAACACCCCTACTCCCCACGGGGGCCATTATGTAGATGGACATCCGTCATAGTACCTGCCACTAGACAGCATAAATTCGAACGCACACACACACATCCATCAACGGCCCAAAATATGGTATATGTACTCACCACCTTGTGACTGCTGTGCAGCCTACAAGCGCCCATCCAGGTCTGGGTATGCCACCGCCAGGATGCGTTGCATAAGGGGGGTCAGTGCCCGACGGGCAACCCTTCCTCCTTGGGAGGATTTCCCCAGCTGGGCCTCACAGATTTTCCTCACACAGCACCGCAGGTCCTTCCACCTCTTCCTGCAGTGGGTGCTCTGCCGGTTGTAGACCCCCAGGGTCCGCACTTCCTTGGCGATGGCATGCCAAAGTGCCCTCTTCTGGTGGGCGCTGACCTATATGGGACACATAGAAAAGTAACACTGAGGTCAGACACTGGCCATTCATATACAGCTGGCTAAACGTCCACAATGGTACGGGCATTTCAAACAGCCTAACAGCACACGCACACGCAGCATGTCAGGAACCCTGAACCATACAGTGTCACAGGTGCACACATGTATGCAGCCAACACCCACCACTACACACATCCATGCCCCCCAATCCTCCTACTCACCTGTACCTCTGGCCGACCGTAGAGTTTGGCGTACAGGGGCAGGACGCCATCCACAAGCTTCTCCAATTCCTCGTTGGTGAAGGCCGGGGCCCTTTCCCCTGCAACACGTGGCATTTTCATGACCAGAGGCAGGACACAGCAGTACACTCAGCATGCACGAGATCAGGGAGTCAAGTGAAGTTGGGGTGACAAGTTCGCGTATGCACCGCGGTGGTGTGCACCTTCACCCCCGGCACCGATCATGAAACACACATTGACAACCATGTTAACAATTAATTTGCGCACAGTGGTAAACACCGCCTTACACTATTATGTCAAACGCTAGTGGTATAAGGTCACTTCCACCACAACACTTCTGGATTACAGGGGGCAGACCTTTTGGCCTTAACTACGCAGTTGTAAAACCCTCAACTACACAAAGCAGGCCCTATTGTCCCCTAAACACCCCTAGGCATGTAACAATATACATTACCTCACCTGACCAGTCATGATATATCATTGTGGTTATGTTTCTGTTATGTCACACACACTAAGCATTAGTGTGGTCGACAATCATGCCAGCAGTGCTGAATTAAAAACAATGTGTGCAGATGTATGTGTGTTCCTCACACGTGTTTTCAACTCCTCCTAGGTACAGACTCTTGTGGTGAGGAAGGGCCCCATCGGTGTACAGACCACTTGTTGATTTGCGGAGCATGGAGCGTCACATCATTATCAATTACAGACTCACTCGTGCAACTATTCATGAACTTTGTGCATTACTGGATCCAGCACTGACACCGGCAAATCGTAATCAGCATGCCATCCCTACTGAAGTGCAGGTGCTCTCTGCACTCCATTTCCTGGCCACAGGCTCATTTCAAGTGACAGTGGGCATGGGTGCAGGATTTTCACAGCCAATGTTTAGCATAATCCTGTCAAGATTCCTGAATGCATTTGTACAACACCTACAGTCCTATGTGAGGTTTCCCCAAAGTGCTGACCTCCCTGCCATCAAGTCGGACTTCTATGCCTTTGCCAACATACCTCATGTGATAGGTGCCATCATAGCTATTAACCCCCCAAGAGTCAGTGAACAGGTGTACAGAAACAGGAAGAACCTTCATTCCATGAACATTCAATTGGTGCATACTGCAGACCAGTAAATCTCACATGTGAATGCCATGTTCTCTGGTTCAGTCCATGATTCCTTTGTGCTGAGGAACAGTAGTGTGCTACACAAGATGGAACAACTACAAGAGGACAGAGGGTGGATCATAGGTAGGTGTCTCTGACACTCATTGCCACATAGCAGTCTGCCTCTGAGAGTTGTCAACGAATGTCCTGTTTTGCAACTTTTTCTAGGTGAATCTGGCTATCCCAGCTTACGTTGGCTCCTGACATCAGTGAGGAATCCAGGAACAGATGCAGAGAGGAATTACAATGAGGCCCATAGACGTATTAGGAGGATGATAGAGCGCACAATAGGTCTCCTGAAGGCTAGATTTTATTGCCTACATATCTCTGGTGGTTCCCTGGCCTATGGGCCTGAACAGATGTGTAGAATAGTGGTTGCCTGCTGCATGCTGCACAACGTGGCTGTGAGAAATTCTATCATTTTCTTGGAGGAGGAGGGTGCTATATATCCAGACCAGCTTCCTCAAAGAGGGGATGAGAGTGATGGTGATGGTGATGAGGGGGAAGATATATAGACCAGGACCCAACTGATACAACTCTACTTCTAGTAACTTTGTGGGAGAATTGGATGAGATTGAAGTCTGTGCATCATACTGTCAGTGTGCCTTGTCATCTAGGGGGGTGTTGGGTCAATACTCATTGCCACTGTGACCAGGTCTGCATAGGACAGATTACAATATAGTATACAAATTCAACAAATCTGTAGGCACAACAACATGTAAGGCGTGTGGTGCATTTCCTGCTACTCAGAGAACAATAAAAGAGTTATCATACAGTTGCATTCATTCTTCACTTTGTTTAAACTTAGTGACAGGGGACATTGTCACAGGTGAAAAGGTGTTTTATTTGGTGCAGGGATAAAATCGTGCAGATTACAGTGATGGGAGTAGCCTACTGGTGGTTGTACATTATGGCAACATGGTCGCAGCATGGTTGGCAGCCGTGGTAGGTCCATCAATGTTTACAAGAGATTGTTCTAGTTTTCACATGGTTTGGTGGTTGATTCACTGGGACACTTGGAGGACAGTTCTTGCCAGAGTCATTTCTTTGAGGGGGCCATGTTCTTGGCAGGTGTTCCTGTGCCATTTCTGGGCCTGAGGGTCCGTTTGGGCGCTTGGTGTTGGCAGGTACAGGTTGAGATGGATGTTCTCTGTGTGTCCTGAGAGGGTGGTGCATGTGCAGTTGCTGCTGATGCTGTTGTTGTCGGGTCTGTATCCTGGCTTGTAGTAGGGGCCTCCTGGTCTGTGTGGGCCTCAGGCTGTGTTGGGACAAGGTGCAGCAGCGCACCTGCTATGCTAGCCATTGTTGCATTGTGCAATTTCCACTGCGCTATGCCCTCTTGGTGGTGTGCTAGCTGCATCCTTTGACTCTGCTCCAGGGTGGATACTATCTTGGCCAATCTGTCCTGGGTATGGTGATATGCTCCCTGGACCTCAGAGATCACGTCATGGGCTGCAACATCCATCCTGTGGCCTCCCCCCTGGGTCACTGATGCCCTCCCACTGGGCCTAGCCCCCTGTGCCTGTGTCCCCTACACAGGTCTGGTGGTACCACTTGTACTGGGGCCATCGACTTCCTGCCTGTTGGTAGGGGGTGACTGTGGCCTCTGTACTTGTGTTCCACCAGTCTGTGGCCTGGGTACCCAGGTGTGGGGACGGTTGCCCATGGCTGATGTTGTTGGCTGGGTGGTAGGGGTGTCAGTGGTATCCCGGGTGGGGTTGCTGGATGGTGACAGTCCAGGACTGTGTAAAGGGCCAGGGTTCTATCCCCTGTGTCCTGGCAGGTGCCTCTGTCTCCCTGTGGGCCACTGCCACTCCTTGTCCTGTCTGTCAGGGTGGCATGGGTGGTGGTGCCTGTTGGAAGGAATGGACATATCTGTTATATTAGCATGATCAGATGGGGTGCACAGGACTGGGTGTGATTGTGCAGGTCTCACACTTTGGGGCCATGCAGGTTGCTTTTGTGAGGTTAGCATTGCTTTTTTTGCTTAGGATGTGGAGGTGCATTGTGGGTGCTGTAGGCCATTGTGATTCCTTGCAGGGGTGGGTGGCTGTGCACAGGGGGACTGGATGTGGGCCTGTTAGTGGGTTTGTGGGCATGCAGGGGGACTGGATGTAGTGATTGTGGCCTGGGTGGGGTAGTGGTCCTGGTGGTAGTTGGAGGGGTGAGGTGGTGCATGCATTCCAGATGTGATGGATATGGGGTAATTGTAGATGACTTACCCGAGTCCATTCCTCCAGTGAGTCCAATGAGCTCCACAGGGTGCAGGATGGCCAGTACCTTTTCCTACCAGTCAGTGTAGTCAGGTGATGTTGGTGGAGGTCCTCCCCCAGTCTTCTGGACTGCAATGTGGTGCCTGGATGCCATGGACCTGACCTTCCCACTCAGGTCATTCCATCTGTTGCGGACGTCGTCCCTGGTGCGTGGATTGTATCCCACTGCATTGACCCTGTTGACTATCTGCCATAGCTCCATCTTCCTAGCGATGGGTGTGTGCTGGCCCTGTCCCGAATAATTGTGGCTCGACTTTCAGGATCCCGTCCACCATGGTCCTTAGTTCCCTTTCTGTGAAGCGTGGGTGTTTGGGGGGGTGCCATGGTGAGTGTTGCGAATAGTGACTTGTGTGGATCTAGGTTAGGGTACTCTTGTGTGGTTGGGTATATATATCGTGGATTGTGGTGTTCGGTGTCTGCTTCTGGAGTTCTCTATTAGTTGGCCTAATTTTGTTGCAAAGGATTGTGGGGTGTGTGTGTGTGTGTGTTTTATAGTGTTGTGGATGTGTGTTAGGTGTGTGGGTTTCAAACTTACCAATGTATGCATTTCTTACTGTCGGGTCCACTTGCCGCCCGTGGCGGTATGTACCGCCAATGGTCGTTCGGCTTCCACTAACCGCTGCGGTGATTTGTGCTTCATTATTTGGAGGGCGGGGTGTTTATGTGCTCGGCGGTGGCGGGGTGGGAGGTCCAGCATTTCTGCCAAAAAGGTCCTGGCGGCGACTGGAGGCAGGGAGATTTTTGTTGGTTTCTGATTTTTGCATCATTATATGGCAGGTTTCTGTTCACCACCAATAGCGGACTTCTGTTCGCCGTCGCCACAGTGGTCGATGGTGTTTACCGCCATGTTCATAATGACCACCATAATCCCTGTTAAATACCAACTCCCCCAAGCACTATGGAGAGCTAGTCTTCAGAATTTTCAATGCCTCGAGCACTACGGGGATTGAACACTTCTTTAAGGCTTTTGGGGCTAGATTTGTTTTCATCTTCCAGATTGTCTTTTCAAGAGTGTTTGGTGGCTTTCTGTGACTTTGGCACTAATTGGTAGGATACTGCTTCTACTGTTCCTAATACGCAGTGGTTGTGCCTTCTCATCTAAGAGGAGTGATTGCATGGTACAGTTCTTTAGTACTCCGTGGCTGGAAGAACTGGAGCATGATTGGTCACTGTCATTCCGACCGGTTTTGAGGTGCATGCAACCTGTCTTTCATTGGACCTGGTGCTACTTCTAGTGTCTACCACCGGTGTGTTTTGCTGTCCTGTGGACAAGGAGCTACTGATGTTCCTGACGAGGGTTCATTCATAGTCGTGCCCCTTGAGACTGCGGTTGATTCACAAGGCCACTTATGAGCCTCCTCTTGTGAACTATGTGGCTCCTTCAGGCACTATGAATGGTGCTGCCTTCACGGGTGATCCTGCACTTGAGGCTTCTGTGCACTTCTGCCCTGTGGATCCATCTGCCAGTCCCATAATCTATCTGACATCGGACTATGTGAGAACTCATTCCAGGATGCACTACCATTCGATGACTTAAGAGACATTCTTCAAGATCATGATTACTGTAAATGATTTGGCCATTGGCCCCATTCAAAAGTTTTAAAAATGAATGCCAGGTTTCCTTATTAATTTGATTCACATTTGGCCTGCTATGCTTGTCATGCTCGACATTTCATCTCTTTGTATGGTTTTAGCCTAGTATTTAATTAGATTTGAGCCTGTTTTTAGCTCAAAGCATTTTTAACTTGGACTCATGCACCCTCAATAGCATGTTGGCATGCTTGTTCCAGAAATGGGGAGGGTGTGGTGAATCCTATTTAGTTTTATTGCGTCACAGTAGGTTAGCTTAGGCCTTGGCTTGCAGGCCTGTGCCCCGTCACTTAGTGACTTTTAACCTACTTAGCATGCTCTTTTTTAGTCCTTTTTTTATTATGCCTTTTAAGATGGCTGCAATTGTTTATAGTTAGAGAAATGTTTTGATTTGCATTATCAGTGCCACTCTGTGTGGGCGTCACTATCAGCGTCATAATCAAGTGATGCACGCAGGTGTTCACACCATGTCCCTTTCTCATTTACGTGTGACAGGAACATAATGTACACTTCTTGAGGATTGCTTACATAATTGCCACCACAAGTATGCCTCCTTATCAATTCTTTGGGGACATACCTGTATCAAGGGTCCTACATGATCTGTATAAATACATCTCACATGGACAAGGTTATCAGAGGGATTCCTTCAAGATGCCATCTACACTACATGTCACTTTGCTGCAGAAATCAGCCTTTGTGTCACTAAAGAGTCTCATTCAAAGGTAACAAGGTGGGTGCTTCTCATGGACATGGTACTGGCAGATTAGGTTTATCATACCCAGCTTTCATTAGGGTAGTGATTAGGTTCTGTTTGCTAGGAATTTTACAGCTCTGTTTATTGCAAAATGGTGGGAGTCGTTATATTCACGACTCTCGTCTTCACAATTATGCTTATTTTATTGTAGTTATCCTAATCATTGTAGCTCATGCATTGTACCATTGATTGCAGTCTTTTCAATAAACCTATTGAAATCTCCCCTGCATCGCCTTCATTGCTTGTGTGTGTCTGAAACGTGTTGTTAACATGAGAAAAGGATGATTTCTGTTCCACCACGACTTCCCTGAAAGGTCTTATATAGAGTCCATGCGTAAAACTGCCAGAAATCACCTTTTATGGAGGTCGGTGGACCTTTTAACCTAGTTGGGCTCTCCTCATCCAAGAATAGTCGGATCACTCAAATCAATCATCGATAACTAATTATAATCAACAACCAATAATCGATTAGTAATCAATCAATACATTAAGAATCAATAACAATCAGTAATTGTCACACCATGACCTTTCAGTCATGAATAACCACACCAGTTTATTAAAAGTTAATGAGTTTATTTCCCTATATTAACAAAGCTAACACAATGTATATAAGTCTCAAAATCAAATGATATATGTATATAAACATTACTAGCTGTCCATAGCGGCGGAAGAAATGCAATCTACGCAATATCTGGATTATAATGCACTCGGTTATAGCAATGCAAATCACTAATATAAGTAATTGAATTTGACTAATTTCATACATCAGTCAGCATAACAAGATTTCAATTTAGCATGATGTATCAGATGAATACCTCGACTAGCCTCTAATTAGCATTGGCATGTGGGGCTTCATGCAAAATGAATTTAGTCAACACAAATTTAGAAAACTTCTAGCTTGGGCCCTATCAAAATAAGCAGTTGGGACCTAGGTAGGAAAACACACTGCATAATACAATTATCCTTTCATATTTACCAAATACAATCAGCATTCAAGAAAAAGTCTTCGTCCTTCATGTGTCGGTTCGATCAGCATGGGGCAGAGGTTAAGGCAAGTTTCCTTGCTGCAGCAAGGAGAACGGGGCAAAAGTTAATGCATGGACAAGACGGGGCAAAATTAAAGTTAAAGTCTCTAGGGTGAGAATTCTTTAAAGTCTTTTTCTCTGCGGTAGAGAAAAGGCATCAAGGTGTCATTAAAATGGCTTCTTGAATCTTACTTCAAAATGGCATCAAGGAAAAATGGCTGACTTCTCTTTGTCCGGTGGGTTTAAGTAAGAAACATTCCAAATTCTTCAGGGTCTTCCATTGGAGGTTTCATAGGGTGGCTTCAATTTGACCAATGAATAGTGTCTTTCTCCTAGTACTCATTTTTGCATAAGGTGTCCTTGGAACACAAGTTGCAACAAAGTTTGCCAATTATTTAGGTATCAGTGCTTTTATTGTCCGCACCTGCAGAAACTGACCTTGCTTCAAAAGGGATGATACTAGCCTAGCACGAAACCTTGAAATAAGTGTATTAGTCATCTCTACTGGAAAAATACAACCTTAAAGTAAAATATTATGTCTTTGTTAATACAAGTGAAAACCACGCAGTTAAATTCGAGACCAGGCAGCTAGGCCAAAGCCTCTGCTAAATTTAAGCTAAGCATAACACAGTTTCAACAAGAAAATCATAGGATACATTTGCAATTATGACGGATTACTACATTTGTCAATTCTTCATGATTAATTAAGCTCGTTCAAAATAATGGCGAACTAACCCGTGGGCACAATTTCCCACGTACATTATTTTTCTTTGCTAAAATCACACTACCTTATACAATTTTGATTATATGATATATGAATATTTGTTAGTCCTTCTTTTCTGCGTCATCAATCCCTCCTCTGATGACTAATTATGTCATCACATCAAATCTACCACCACAAATTTTATTTCATAGTAATTTGGCACTTCAGTCAATTCCCTATTCCTTTTGGTTCCTTTAGATTTTTCTCTGTATATTTCTACCATTTTGTTTTGTTCTTTCTCTTCTCTTCTCCTTTTGTTTCTTTTCAATAATTTAATAGCGTTACATATTCCCCAAATACCTAATAAGCAAATTAATATTATTACTATACCTTTTACTATTTTCAATAATAGTCCGTTCCAAATGTTGCTGAGCCAATTTCCCACAGAAGCAAACCCTTTTCCAACCTTCTCCCATACTCCTGGTTCTTTCAATTCCTTCAAATCTGTACTTTCGTTAGTTAAATTTGTAAGCATTTTCCTAATTTGCCCGCTGTTGTCCGGAATATAAGAACAACAGTGACGTGCACTAAGCATTTTGCAAACGCCGCCATCCTTTGCTAAAAGAATGTCTAAAGCAAGCCGATTTTGAAGAGTCATAGCTCTTTCTGCAGCAAGTTCAGCATCCATCAGGATTATAGCTTCTAAGAATTTTGTCAACATGTTATCCACAATAGTAGACAACTTTCATATTTTAATTGAGTTCAATATGACTCCTATAGAAGGAATCATTGCTCCAAATATATCACCTACCACACCAAAAGCTGTCTCCCTTTTCTGAACATGATGTGATTCAGACAGCCTTGGGAAATTCTTTAAGTCGTCCAATTGATAAATCTTTGGAAATACTATTCCCAAAAACTTCTCCCATACCATCCTTTTGGAAGACGATAATAGGCATTGGGTCCACAGATATAATATACTCCTGGAATAGCTGGATCTAGGCCATTTAACATGAACGTCCATTTAGCTTGAAACAAAAATGTATGTTTACATTCACTCATTCCCACAAAGATTGTGTCATAATATGATTTAGGTATATATATACAAAGCCTCCCTGCGTGTATTGCATCTAAAGCTAGTTTCCCTTGTGTCTTTATCGCGGCAAAAGCATAGTTATCTACAGATGTTCTTTTGTGTAATTCCCTTTCTAATTCCTCCTTCCCCACTTTCCTCCTATCGTCAGTGTGATCTAAAAAACTTTTCTCTATCGGTGAAAGCAAGCATGTAAGGTTTTCTCTGTGAGCGTAAGCTGTGTGAAAAGGTGACAATGGCTCAAAGAAACCCCTAACTAACTTTATATAATAATCTCTTGCTATTTTACTCAGATACTCAATTATGGGGACATATGAAAATACAACATCATGATTGGAATAAAAGTAGTGAATATACTCCTGGCCATAAAATCTGGTTAGTAACAAACTACACGTGATCCCATACGTGAGAGGCATGCTATGATATGTCACTCCTTCTATTACTGAGGTAGGTATTTGTGTGCACACATAACAATCTTTCGCATCCATTGTCTTAACATACTCATTCAGCAAGCGATAGAAGACGTTAGAGGATAGTTCTTTCTTGTCGTGTAAGCATTTTTCATCTTGTTCGAGTTTATGCAAAGGGGTTAATTCAGTAGTAGGTTTAGAAGTAGAAGCATCATTCGCGTCTCTTTCATTCTCTCCATGCATTCCAAAAACTATTGCTATAATTATTAGTATACATGCAGTTATTAAGCCTATACATGTGTATTTACAACACTTCATTTTATGTCCCTTTGTATTATTGTCTGGCATGATCTATATAGAATCAGAAAGTTGAAGACACTTTATCAAATCAGATTTGCAGATATATTTATATATATAAAGCTGAACGAGTTCAATGTTCACACGGTTTTCTTTAGCAGCTTAGGGCCAGATGTAGCAATATACCAAATTGCGACTTGCCATTTGTGAGTCCCTGCGACTCGCAAATTGCAAGTCGCAATTTGGTATGCAGAAAGGTGTCTCAGACACCTTCTGCGAGTCGCTATGGGGTCGCAAAGACCCACCTCATTAATATTCATGAGGTGGGTCGCAATTTGCGCCCCCATAGCGACTCTGGGCACACACGGGGATGGAGGCCTGCTGGGAACAGCAGACCTCCATGTCCGTGACTGCTTTTAAATAAAGCAGTATTTTTTTTCAAAGTGTAGCCCGTTTTCCTTAAAGGAAAACGAGCTGCACTTAGAAAAAAAAAACGAAACCTTATGTTTGGGATTTTTTCAGGGCAGGCAGTGGTCCCTGCTCTGAAAAAATATTTTTGGGTCCAGTCACAAAGGGGAAGGGGTCCCATGGGGACCCCTTCCCGTTTGCGAGTGGGTTACCATCCACTTCAAATGGAATTGCATACCACTGCTACTCGCAAATAGGAAGGGAACACCCCTTCCTATTTGCGACTCGGAAATGCATATTGCGAGTCGGTTCTGACTCGCAAAATGCATTTCTACATACCAGATGGGGTTTAGCGACTTGCAAACGGCGTTTTTCGCCGTTTGCGAGTCGCTAAACCTTTCCTACATCTGGCCCTTAGTCTCTTATAGGTTAGCAGCTTTGTCTCAAAATCGGTTTCAAAGTCAATCAGGTTGTCAATGTCTTATCCGGTAATGTTCATGGAATTTTCATTTCTCAAGTACCAAAGTGTCGTTCTGCTTCTTCGTTTTCGAGACTGAGAGATAGAAATTCGTCTGACCAATCGTTAGTGGCTGTGTATGCCCACTCAGGACCAGAATATCTTCTGCTCGTTATTCTTTTCCTCTTTAATTTTGCATCACCTTTGATTCTCTCTTGCTGACGCCTTGTTCTTTGGCTGTGCCTTTTTCTTCACTTGGTGATGCTATTGCGACAGACACTTCTTTTCTTTTCTCCTTCAACTTTGGCCCTTCACTTTCTTTTAATATTTCTTTAGTCTTTGATCTCACTGGCGATATGCTTTGTCTCCTTTTCGCACTGCTTTCGCCTAATGGACCTGCAACCGGTTCTGGAAGAGGTTGAACGATTTCACTCTGTCCCGCCTCGTTTTCTCCCCCTAGGAGGTCAATCAGGTTTTCCTTTTCTTTTCCTGTATCGTCTGTTTCTGGGAAAGCCCTCCTCTGCTCAGGCTCTCCTGCTTCTTCACCTATCGCAAGTTCTTTGTCACCTTCAGGATCTTCGTCACTTCCCGAGGCTCCTCCTCGGTTCTCCTCAAATGGATCAGCTGCTTCTTCCTCAGAAAATATTTCCCCTTCCTCTATTTCTGCTTGTTCGCCTCCAGGTTCTCTTTGTCCTGTCTCGGTGCCTGGTACTCTCTTGTCAGTCACTGGTGATTTCAGCGCTTCAACTTCCTCTTCTGTGGGGCACGTCACCCTTTTCGTGTGACTGGCGTGAATCCAGTTGGGAACTCCCGCACACTTCACAGCGGTGGTAGTTGTCAGAATCACTTGGAAAGGTCCTTTCCAACGGGGTTCCAGACACGACTTCCTCACGTGTTTCTTTATCACGACCCAGTCTCCTGCTTTCAGAGCGTGTCCTGGACCTTGGATCGGTGGCAAGGTGGTTGCCTCCACCTTGTGAGAAAAAGAGCGGACCACATCAGCTAGACCTTTGCATTACTCCAATACCATATCATCTGTAATATTTACAAGAGCATTTGCAGGGACTGCTGGAAGTCTTATGGCTCTGCCCATGAGAATCTCATGCAGTGATAGTCCAGTCTTTCTATCAGGGGTGTTTCTCATTGACATTAACACCAAGGGCAATGCGTCAGACCATTTCAAGTTTGTGGATGCACATATTTTCGCCATCCTCGATTTCAATGTGCCATTCATTTGCTCCACTAATCCTGATGCTTCAGGGCGGTAGCTACAATGCAACTTTTGTTCAATGTTCAGTGCTGCACACAGTAATTTGATTACTTTGTTATTGAAGTGACTTCCCCTATCTGATTCTAAAGAGATCGGGAATCCGAAACATGGTATTAGTTCTCTCAAGAGTAATTTGGCAACTGTGAGGCTGTCATTTCTACGTGTAGGGTATGCTTCAATCCAGTGACTAAAAATGCACACAATCACCAACACATATTTCAAGCCTCCATGCATAGGCATCTCATTGAAATCCATTTGCATCCTGCTGAATGGCCCACCCACTCTTCCAATGTGGCTCAAATTTACTACTGTTCCCTTCCCTGCGTTCATTTGTTGGCAAATGACGCAACTATGGCAAACTGCTTCAGCAACTTGACGGAATTTAGGATTGAACCAATCAATTTTGAATAGTCTAATTATGGCATCCCTTTCAAGGTGGGCTTGTCCATGATACAATCTGGCTAATTTCGTCAAAAGACTGTCTGGCAGAACCAATCTCCCTTCACTTGAAACCCACAAATCATCTGGTTTCTTTACGCATTGTAATTTGCTCCATGAAAGTTTCTCATCCTTACTGACATTATTTTGTAAGAATTTCAATTCTTCAATTGTATCTACAGCCTTTAGAGCAAAGGCTTCACTTGGTTCAAGTTCTGGCTCATTTATTAAGTTCCATTCGTCTCTGAGCAATATACAGTTCAATGCGCAAAACCTTGCGACTTGATCTGCATATCCATTTCCCAAAGAAACGAAGTCTTGTGATTTCGAGTGTGCACTGCATTTTACCACTGCCACTTCTCCTGGCAACTGGATAGCGTGTAACAATTCTCTTATTCTTTCACCATTTTTCACTGGTGATCCTGAAGAGGTCATGAAGCCTCTCTGTGACCACAGTTGTCCAAAATCATGCACTATTCCAAATCCGTAATGACTGTCAGTGTAAATGGTGACTTTCATTAGTGCGGAAAGTGGGCAAGCTCTAGTAAGGGCTACTAGTTCCGCTACCTGTGCAGAATAAACTCCTTGAAGCCAAGATGCTTCCAGAGCACCTGTTATTGTACAGACGGCATATCCTGCTTTCAATATTCCTAGTGCATCTCTTAAACATGAACCTTCAACAAAAATAATTTGATCATTTTCTTCCAATGGGGTGTCTTTGATATCAGGTCTTTGCTTTGTACAAAATTCAGTCACCTGAATACAGTCATGCTCGATGTCTTCGGCGTTCTCAATTTCGACATTTTCACTGGGAAGCAAGGTTGCTGGATTCAACGTAGTGCACCTTTTCAGCTGCACATTGGGTGATCCCAAAATTATTGTCTCGTACCTTGTAAGCCTAGCACCGGTCATGTGCTGTGTTCGGGAATGTGTCAAAAGTATTTCGACTGAGTGAGGGACCATAACTGTTAAAGGATGTCCCATCACTATTCCTTCACTCTGATTTAGGCTTATACCAACTGCTGCTACAGCACGCAAGCATCCCGGTAAGGCTGCTGCGACTGGATCCAAAGTAGCTGAAAAATATGCTACTGGTCTGTTTACGCCACCATGGGCTTGAGTCAAGACAGACAAGGAACATGCATCACATTCATGACAAAACAATGTAAAAGGCTTTGTGTAATCAGGCATACCTAAAGCTGGAGCTCTGCACATGCATTCCTTTAATTCAATAACAGCATCCATTTCATCTCTTTTCAACACTATTTCATCCAACGCATCTTTCTGGGTCAGTTTCAGCAAAGGTTTGGCTAGAGCTGAGAAATTGGGAATCCATTGGCGACAATAGCTCACCATTCCCAAAAAATTTCTCACATCCCTCCTCGTTTTGGGTGGACTCATTTGAAGTACACTTGTTATTCTTTCTTTCATTATTCTTCTCGACCCTTTCTCTATTTGATGACCCAGATATTTCACTTTCTTCTGGCAAAATTGTAATTTTGAAGGGGACACTTTGGGGGTCATTTTGACCTCGGCGGTCTTTTTTGAAGACCGCCGAGGGACTGCCGTGCGGAAGACCGCCAGTGGCGGCTGTTTGCCGCTCAGCCTATTATGACCGTTTGTAGCTCTCCATCCTTTTACGGATGGAGAGCCGCCAACAGCCATACTGGCAGGAGGCGGGGAAGTGGCGGTTGCTCCACCGCCACGCCAACAGAACACCGCCCAGCGAATCACGTCCTGTGATTCGCCGTGGCGGTGTTCTGTTGGCAGTGTGGTGTCGGCGGAGCTGCCCCCATGGATCCCGTCCCCTCCCGGAGGATCGTCGGACCAGGTATGTCGATCGTCCATGAGGGGAGGGGGTGGGGGGGTGTTGTGTGTTGTGTGGGTGCATGGGGGTGTGCGTCTGTGTATCTATAGGGGGTGTGTGAGTGCGTGTATGCTTGCGGGGATGTTGTGTGTATGGGAATGAGTGCGTGTATGTCTGTAGGTATGTCTGTATGGATGTGTGCGTGTATGTTTGAATGTGGGTGTGCGTGTCTGACTGTGTGTGTGGATGTAGGCATGTATGTTGGCGTGTGTGCGTGTAAGCGTGTAGGTGGTGCCTGCGTGCGTGTCGTGTGGGTATGGGTGAGGTGATGTTGGGGGTCAGGGTGGGGAGGGGGGCCCTCCCACCTTTGGGGGGTGGCAGGGGTGGTGGGGGGTGTAGGGGAGGGAGTCGGGTGGAGGTGGGGGTGGGGGGTGGTGGAGACCCCTATTAGTGCCAGGGAAGGAATTCCCTGGCACTGATAGTGCTTACCGCCATGGATTTCATGGCGGTTCAAACCGCTGGAAATACACAGCGGTAAGCCGGGTCCAAATACTGCCGGCGGTCTAGTGACGGCCACCGGGCTGGAGACCCAGGTCTCCAGCCCAGCGGTCATCTCCGCCCTGGCGGGCGGAACGAGAACCGGCGGATGACCATGGCGGTAACCGCCATGGTCATAATTCCACAAATTAAGACCGCCAGCCTGTTGCCGGTCTTACCGCCGGTTCTCCGCCTTCCGCCAGGGTCATAATGACCCCCTTTGTGTCCATTCCTTCCCAAATGGTTCAATAGGGCAATAGTGTCAACCGTACAGTCATTTTCTGTCTTGGATGCGATCAGCAAATCGTCAATGTACTGTACCAAGGTTGAGTCAAAAGGTAATTCCAATAATTCCAAATCTTTCTTTAGGATCTGATTGAAAATTGATGGTGACTCCGAAAACCCTTGAGGAATTCGACACCAACTGTAGACTCTGTCCAGGAATTTGAAGCAAAATAGAAATTGGCTGTCCTCATGAAGAGGCACAGAAAAGAATGCTTGTAACAAGTCGATAACTGAGAACCACTCTGCATCACAGGGAATTTAAAACATTATCACAGCTGGATTTGGTACCACGGGGCAATATTTTACTATTATGTCATTTCTTTTTCTCAAATCTTGAACAATTCGGACATTTCCACTCGGTTTTATTAATCCCATGATTGGTGAATTACATGGACTACTTAGTACTTCTTTCAGTACTCCCTGTTTCACAAACTCATCAATGAGTTGGGCAACTTTTATGAGAGTGTCTTGTGACATATGGTATTGTGGAGTCTGAGGAAAATTTGCATTGGGTTTTACACTCACTTTCACTGGTTCTGCTCCTTTAACCAATCCTACTTCTTCCCCTGTCACGTCCCACACTTCCTTTCCAACTGTTTCCTGTAATTCTGCAGGAATATCTGCTTCAATGAGCATTGGATAGAGAGTAATCAGGGGATACTCTTCATCGACAGTTTCCACTTCGTCCTCTCCTAAACTGTCCTCTTCTTCCCCATCACTGTTTGTCTGAATTTTAATTCCATCATTCGAGCACATAATCGAGCATCCCAATTTGCACAATAAATCTCTCCCTAATAGTGATATCGGGCTTGAGTCACATACCACAAATTTATGTGACCCTTGATAGTTACCGATTCTGACTTGCACTGGATCTGTAATTGAGTTTGTCAGATACCTATTTGCTACTCCCACTATTTGAACTGTTCTCCCAGAAAGTGGCAAATTTTCGATACTCCTGACTGTAGAGCGTGTAGCTCCGGTGTCAACCAAGAACGAACCACTATGACCCATAATTCGTCCTTCCACATATGGTCCCTTTTGATCAACTTCCAAAGATGCTGCAAGCACACAGTTTCCCTCCTCATCTGAACTTTCACTCTCCCACACATTGTTTATTCCATTCTCACTGTGTAACGGGAATTGGTGTACTGTGTCATTTTGATTCACTCCTTGACCCGTGACCTGTTGAGGAAGCATTACTTGTTGCTGATTCATTGGTGCTAAGGGTATTTGCATTTGTTGATTAGGTACCATGGGAAACTGCTGTTGCATTGGCTGCAACTGCGCCATTTGTACACGGGGCATTTGCACCTGCTGTGGTTGTACGGGTTGTAAACCCTGCATCTGGTTCATATTATTTTGAAAATTTGGATTTGGACCTCTCATTTTCGGTCCTCTCATATTCTTAAATGAATTGACATCATTGTTTTGCTGACCTACACCTTCCTGCACCAACATTGGGCACTCCCGTTTCCAATGCCCGACGATTCCGCACGTGTGACATGGCATCACCTTCTTCATTTGGAACCACAACAGTATTCAAATCAGGACCATTATTCACAAAACCTCCTCGGCCTCTGCCTCTCATCTGTGGCTGAAACATAGCATTTCCTTGCTGTTGCAACTGCGGCAACTGTTGTTGGAAACCTTGCAAACCTTGCAAACCTGTCTGAGCTGCTCTAAGCTGCATCACCATCACTTTTTCCTTCAACCTTTTCTGCTTTGTCTCAATCTCATCACTGCAGTCTTTTGCATAATTCAACACCTCATTGATCGATTTTGACTGCCAACAAATCAAATGCATTTTAATCATCTGGCTGATTTCGGGTCTCAGTCCTTCCACAAATCTGAACACAAAGTGGAGCATGTCCTTTGCCTCAATCGTTTCCGTGCCACTGTAATTTTTAAACGCTTTCAACAATCTCTCATAGTATGCATGTATCAACTCTTTAACTTCTTGTACTGTTCTGTCAATTCTCTGCCAATCCACATTTTTCGACGCAACCTTTGTTTTCAAATGCACAATCACCTTATGGTACAAACTCATTACCGTAGGCGATGGTGCACCTGTGTCTCTGTCTCTTTCTGGTTCACTTGTTGGCCAACCTACAGCCCTTTTACAATGTTCCCACAAATCTGCCGGAACCACGATTTCGAACAAGGTATTCAGGTCTTCCCAAAGACATTTTGCGAGTTTCACAAACCTATCTGTTTGTTGATACCATTCAATCGGTTTCTCTCTCAATTTGGGGAAATCATCCGTAAAGGATTGAATATCACACCTATGCCACGGTACATGAACAAGCTTTCCCCCTGCCGTTTCTCTCATTGGTAGCATGGTTATCAGATCATCATTCTCTTGTACTTTCTCATTCCGGTCTGGGGTGCTCTCTTTCTTCTTGTCCTTTTTCTTAACCCACCTGCTCTCCCATTTGTCTAAACATCTCCAGACCTGCGCGCTCTGCAGTATCTCTTTAAGGTGTGTTTTCATTCCTGCAGATCTCATGTGTTCAAAATCTTTTGTTTCAAAGTCTAACCTGTAACTTCTGCTCAAGTGTTTGGTTTTACCTTTGTTTCTGTCTGCAATTTCTTGTAACTTCTTATGTATTCTCTTACTCTTGTAATTCTAGGACACATGTATCTCAGCTCTTCTTCGGTGTATGATTCTAACCTGTTCAGACCCATCGTTCCTTCAACTAGTTCGTCTGCTTCCATGCCCAATCTTATTTTATTCAAATATTCTTCTTCCTTCCCTTCCCGCTGGGTGTACTCTGTGGGGAGTTCAGGCTATTCAACCATTGTGTTAACTGTTGTGCATCCAGTCCCATTAATGTGGCACTTACATCTACTGCTACTGATGGCTTCTGTAGCACTTCTTTTATTGAAGTTAGTGGTACTATTAGTGGTGGACCTGACCTTACCACTGTTGACGGAACAAAAGCTGGAATTGGACTAAATTCCAACAAAGACCCAGATCTATTTAGCAGTGTACCTACCGGAGTTGTTTCTTGAGTATTTTCTATGCATCTCCTTCCTGTCTCATTTTGTGTCATTACCCCTTGATCGCATACACTCGGCTTTGCCTGTATATACAATGGCACTGGCGGACCAATAGTGATAGGCAGAGATATTGCGTCCGGATTCTGTCTGTTCCCCAAATTCTGTGGCATGTTAATTCCCACATTATGGTTCATCATTGCTGGCATATCTAGCTGTTTTTCTGCTGTTTGAATGTACCTTGGCACTTCTTGTATCTGCTTTTGAGGCATCAAAATTTGTGTTGATTCGGTTTGAATCAATGTCGGTTTTTGGTAATTCTGTCCTCCCTGCACCATTAAATTAGAGGTAATTTCCAAATTGTGCTCATCACAATAGCGCCTTTGAACCTGTGGCTGATAATCATTGACAGGTTTCAGTTTAGGCACATCAGGATATATTCTCTGAACTTGTGGTATTTCCGGTGTAAAAGGCATATCAGGACTACTTTGCCTCTGCGATATTCTCAAATTCGGTGTTACAGTACCCTGTATCGGTTCTGGAGGGGCAGTACTAGTGCTTGGGCCATTTTCGCTTTCCACATATGGTGGCGGGCGGTCATTTAGCAATTGCAGAATGAACTCCTCATCGTCTGATTCGTCTGACCTTTTCGAATTTCTATTGTTTTCTCTATCTCCGGACTAACATCTCTGCTTCGTCAGTAATTGCTGGAAACAATTTAATTCCCTGCAATACGTCTGATCTCCAAATCTTTTGAGTAGTATCCCATCTAGCATCCGCTAGTGTCTTTTCTACTTTTCTCACTCTTGTTTCAAATTCCTTTTGTTGTTGCCTTCTAGCCATTAGCTCCCAAATTGCTAATGCTAAAAACTGTGCTGGTCTTGGAGGTACTTTCATGTCGTGTAGCGCAAATCTTCGATTCTCCAAAACTCTTAGATTAAACGACCCATGGATAGGGAACGCTACACTTCCATGGTTTTCTGTTAATTTACACCATTGCTTTAACCAAAGACATGGTGCGACACCCTTTTCTTCAATCACGATGTAAGCTGGTGTACCCTCAGGCGGTGTTTCTTCTCCTACATTTGCTTTAATATATACATCTCCCCTCAAGGCACTCTTAAGTGCTTTGAAAAATTTCATCTTTCCGTCTTTTATTTTCTCAAAGTGTAATCAATAAGTGACTTTAATTCCCAGAATAGTCTTTGCTTGCCTTTCCCTACCAATTGCGCTTCACGGACTGTGTCCAATCCGTGCGCGACCCTTCTCACCAACCAACCTATCCCAGCGCGGTTCCTAGTGATGTCACACTCACACACTGCGGCTGACAAAGTCCCGCGGCTCGTCCTCTTCCATTCAATTTCACTCAAAACTAATTTCCGCAATATATCGCGAGCACTAACCAAAAAAAAGAAAACAAATCTGTCGGTTTACTACAGGAAGGGTAATACAATCGCTTCAGAAACCTTAGGGATTTTTCACTAGCCTCGGCAGTTATTCCATCTTTCTCGGTTTCCCACTTTCGCAAGCAAAATTTGACCCGCAAACTTTACTCTCAACTGATCAATGAACTATTCTAGCGTGCCTTAGAATTCGTCAAATCTCAAAGTCAAAATGTTCTTTCATTCCTCAATATTCATACTGACTCGTTGACCACGCCCGATCAACCTATTAAACCGAACAGATTACAACATCAATCAAGTGTCTCATACACTTTTCAACATACTCCGGAGTCTCTTGACCTCGCAGGGACCGTCTCAACATCAACAACCACGTGGACAATTTTTCCTGCACAAAGCGCTACATACACGTGAAGTTCGACGACTTCCCTACTCTCACACTTTGGAGTATCACTCCTCTAAATTTTTAATTGGAGTTCGTAACCCCCTAAAATCCTCACAAACTTCACAATTCACCTGCGGCATAAGCTGTGCAAGCGCGAAACCCTAACTTCACTCATACCGTCCTCCATTCGCAAGCTCCGAGATTCCGGGAAAGTCATTGGGGATTTAGGGCATCATCATCTCTCCAACTTGTTTTTTCAAAGAAAATTCTAACTTGACTCCGTCTATTGCTCAGATGGGGTCCCAAAGGGCGAAACCATCAATTTCTGCTACCATCTACTGATAGCGCGTCCAGTCCTTATAAATTACTTGTACTTGGACACGCTGGAGGTCGGTGGACCTTTTAACCTAGTTGGGCTCTCCTCATCCAAGAATAGTCGGATCACTCAAATCAATCATCGATAACTAATTATAATCAACAACCAATAATCGATTAGTAATCAATCAATACATTAAGAATCAATAACAATCAGTAATTGTCACACCATGACCTTTCAGTCATGAATAACCACACCAGTTTATTAAAAGTTAATGAGTTTATTTCCCTATATTAACAAAGCTAACACAATGTATATAAGTCTCAAAATCAAATGATATATGTATACAAACATTACTAGCTGTCCATAGCGGCGGAAGAAACGCAATCTATGCAATATCTGGATTATAATACACTCGCTTATAGCAATGCAAATCACTAATATAAGCAATTGAATTTGACTAATTTCATACATCTGTCAGCATAACAAGATTTCAATTTAGCATGATGTATCAGATGAATACCTCGACTAGCCTCTAATTAGCATTGGCATGTGGGGCTTCATGCAAAACGAATTCAGTCAACACAAATTTAGAAAACTACTAGCTTGGGCCCTATCAAAATAAGCAGTTGGTACCTAGGAAGGAAAACACAATGCATAATGCAATTATCCTTTCATATTTACCAAATACAATCAGCATTCAAGAAAAGTCTTCGTCCTTCAGGTATCGGTTCGATCAGCATGGGGCAGATTTCAAGGGGGGCAGAGTTAAGGTAAGTTTCCTTGCTGCAGCAAGGAGAACGGGGCAAAAGTTACTGCATGGACAAGACGGGGCAAAATTAAAGTTAAAGTCTCTAGGGCAGAGGTCTTCAATCTGTGGGTCGCGACCCCCATGGGGGCCGTGGTGGGCTGGAAAGGGGGTCGCGCATTCCCCCAGCCGATCGTCAACTTTAATTGATTGAGCATCCTGTGCTGTGAAAGGCAGCTGCACAGTCAGCTACAGAAGCCATCGTGCCAGGGGGCTGCTTCCTGAATTACATGCAATTGTGAGCTACGAGTTGATCTACAGATGTAAATGGGAAAATATACAAACGTAAAGTCTGCTTTGGAGCCCGTTCTGGCTTTAATTGATTGAATCACTCGAAGCTTTGTGATGACAAACATTTGTTCTTTTTGAGTGATAGTCGAAAGGATTAACAACTGGCCGGAGAAGTATGTGCTTTTAATAGTAATTGTATCTACAAAGGGCCAGATGTATGCTGGCCTTGCGCCGTTCCAACGCCACATTAGCGTCATTTTTTTACGCTAATGTGGCATTGGAAGGGGAAAAACACTGTGCCATATTTACAAAGTGACGAATGCTTGCAATGCGCCACTTTGTAACCCCTTCTGCCACATTATGCCTGCGCCAGGCATAATGTATGCAAGGGGGCGGTGCGGTGCTAGAGGGGGCTGTAAAAATGGCCATTTTTATCGGCATTTTTTAACACCTGCTAAGTGCAGGCGTTAAAAAGAGGCCCCCCATTGATTACAATGGGCCTCTGGGTGCTTAGCAGGATTAGCGTCATAATTGTTCATGCTAATCCTGCAAAGTGCCGGACTAGCATAAAAATTGTGACACTAGTCACCCTAACTACCGCCATGGTGTGCCGTATTTTAAATACGGCGCTACCATGGTGGTGTTAGGGGGGTGCTAAGGACCGCAAGAAAAGTGGCGCTGCACTATGTGCGCCACTTTGCATAAATCTGCCCCATAGTGCTTACTACCCCTGAGAAGATGTTGAAGGGACAGCTATAAAAAAATGTATGACATACGGTCTGGTATTACTTAAATCTACATTTTGGAAATTTTATCTTGAACCTTTTAGTGAATTTGTAGTGGCCAATCTTACACCATATGTAATGCAAATATAAAATAATGACTTACATTTTCACAGTGCTTTCTGTCACAGGCCGTGACCTCGTGGCACTAAAAAACACAAGTCACTATTCTCCACTGCACAAACCAAGATTTAATTCTGTGGCAGTCTGGTTACACACAGACCTCTGTGGTGCATTAATAGAGGTTTCATAATGCTCTACAGTGCATCTCCCAATGAGTAACCACTTTCTTTTATTTATTTTTCTTTTAAGCTGCCTGTTCTTTTATATGCAGCTACCTGATGGTGAAAGAGTTTAAAAACCTACAGAATATTTTGGGGCATATCTATGACAGGCTTGCGCCGTCAGAGCATCACTTTTATTGACGCTCCAGCCGCACAAGCCTCTCACACATACCTATGAGGCGACGCACAGCCACCCTACGTGGCTTTGTATGGCTTCATAGATACAGAGTACGTCGTGTGTCAAGGCGGCGTTCCATGGCCGTTGCAGTGGGTGTTCCACTCAACACCGAGGGATGGTGCTGCCCAGAGTCACAAAATCACGTAAACTGAAGCAGCGCCAAAACCTTACGCAGGCAGAATGAGGAGAAATGTGTTCATTTCTCCTCGTTTTTTTCCTCTTTCCATGCGTGTTGCATTCTGCTGCACACATGGAAAGAGGATAATACCTGTCAGGATTGTTTTTGTGCATGGAGGTCTGCCTTCCTGCACAAAACCAACCCTGCCTACATTGGTGCTAGGCAGCAATTTGTGCGCCAGCACAGGGGGGAAGGGCAGGAATGCACTGTATTTCATAAATACTGTGCATTCCTGCCCTTTTATATTGGCGCAAGAGGACTTGCGGCGCTGCCCTACACCAGTTCCTCATAAACGAGGACCCTTGTTTTTAGCCACACCTTGGACCACAACCCCACAGCCACTGACCTTTGGTTTGCTAAAGGCTGCTTAATATTATTTCCTCACTGTAAAAATGATTTGTAGTGGGAATTGGGGATGTTTATGATTGTTGATGATGAGGAGTGCCAGCTTCTAGAATTTTTTGTCAGGAGGGGGTCCTTATGCCTAAAAAAACGTTTGAGAGGGGGTCCCGGCATCAAAAAGTTGAAGACCTCTGCTCTAGGGTTAGAATTCTTTAAAGTCTCTTTCTCTGTGGCAGAGAAAAGGCATCAAGGTGTCATTTAAATGGCTTCTTGAATCTTACTTCAAAATGGCATCAAGGAAAAATGGCTGACTTCTCTTTGTCCGGTGGGTTTAAGTAAGAAATATTCCAAATTATTCAGGGTCTTCCATTGGAGGTTTCATAGGGTGGCTTCAATTTGACCAATGAATAGTGTCTTTCTCCTAGTACTCATTTTTGCATAAGGTGTCCTTGGAGCCTTGAAACACAAGTTGCAACAAAGTTTGCCAATTATTTCGATATCAGTGCTTTTATTGTCCGCACCTGCAGAAACTGACCTTGCTTCAAAAGGGATGATACTAGCCTAGCACAAAACCTTGAAATAAGTGTATTAGTCATCTCTACTGGAAAAATACAACCTTAAAGTAAAATAATATGTCTTTGTTAATACAAGTGAAAACCACGCAGTTAAATTCGAGACCAGGCAGCTAGGCCAAAGCCTCTGCTAAATTTAAGCTTAAGCCTTGGAAATCAACAGCCTCTAGGCCAGTAGTTTCCAAACTTTTTAATGCCGAGCCCCCCCCATAGGGAAACAAAAATAATCGTGTCCCCTCTTTAGAATTTTCCATATTTAGTCTATTAAATTGGTAATGTTTAAATATGGTTAGAATTGTTTAAACATTGCAGTTAAGTTCTGTTACCTTTTTAAAAATGTAATAAACGTTTTTTTCTGTTTAAAACAAAGCAGTTATCTGCATAAAGCTTCTTTTGGCCAAAGCCTGGTGCCTCCCCAAGGATCACTTGAGGCTTCCCTATGCGGGCCCGCCCCCAAGTTTCATGACCCCTGCTCTAGGCTGAGAAATCAGATTACCGGAAAAGCAGAGCAAAACGGTCTGCACAACCACAGAGCACACACTGGACCAGTGCTTAATATGTAAATAAAAAGGTGCCGGTGCCCAAAGCCCTCCTCTTAAACATGTGGCTGCTGCATTTAAATCTGCGAGCACGAAATACCGAGGCCGCGTAATCCTAAAGCCATCTCGGGCCTCTTCAAACCATATAAAGCCACTCCCTGCCCCTTCAGCTCACGCTTGCAGCTTTCTGCTTTTTCCCTTTGTGACACTTTTTCGTTTTTCTCTTCTCCGTCTTTCCCATGTGTGTTTTTTGGTTGCAGCAAATGCTTGAAGCAGAAGAATAAGCCCCGGCCCTGAAAAATAAGTGCCGGTGCTCAGCACCGGAAACAACAAGCACAAATTAAGCACTGCACTGGACCAAGATTCCCTGATGGCACAATAAGACCTACACATAAAAATACTCATTCATTTATTGACAGCATGTACCTGACTGCAAATTATACACTACTTTTAGAAGCATGTTCGGGGTGAATCCAGAGGCCAATTCACAAAAATACACTTCCGTCGGTTTTGTATACATTTAGAGAGAATTGCCTGTTTTTCCTTTCTGTGAAATTCTCTGAGACTTCAGGTGGTCTACTTGGGCGGCTACACACATCACAGCGTTCCAAGAGTAATCACATGTGTAGGCTGTTACACGTGTAAATGTAACTATTGTACGAATATACATGCATACATATAGTACAAACATTAATTTTTGTGCTAGAATATGTTGTGTCTCCACAGGAAGAATATGTTTCGCCGTAAAATTGCAATTCCCATACATATCGGATGATCAAACAACCTGGATTTTCCAGTAGGCTTCCGCCATCTTGACTTTTTTTGCTGATTAAAACATATCCTGATTTTGAAAAAAGGAATGAGTAAAAACATAGCCGCATGATTCTATGAAGCTGTAGGAGCAGACAGAGCCACAGAAGAGTGACAGGCAGAGGGTCCCTCCCCTTCCTGCTCTCACTCTCCTGCCAGGTCTGCAGTGTGATGGCAACAGATGAGAAGGCCACAGCCATTGCTAACTATACACTCCAGCCCCTTGAGTTGGGCACGGGGTGGCCAGCTCTGTCCAGGACGGCAGGCCCATTTGGCGAGTAGGAAGGGGAGAATAACAAAAACATAGCAGAAACAGGCAGGATAATTGTAATCAAAAGGACCCACTGGTGCCAATGTCACACGGGTGATGTTGTTTTGTCCACTTATAGGAACAGCTAGGCCTGGTGTTTTCAAACAGGAGCAGACCCACACACCTAGATGAACATATGCTTTAAAATAGCATGAAACAATGTAAGAAGTATGCACTGTAATAATGTAAAGGTCCATTTATTCATCTCCGAAAAAACATCTGTTCTAGTTGAATCCCAGTGAGGCTGAACTAGATAGGCATTTTTTCCATTTGGGCAATTGTTAACAATGGCACTCTTTCATCACTTATTACAGCAGCATAACTATCTTAAGTCACAAAAACGAATGCATATATCTATATTTTTCAATAAATAAGGGATTCTAAAGGCGTCATTTCATTAAATCAAACACTTCTGGGGTCAGTTGATTTAACATGTGATCATATGCAAGTTTCCAAATTTAGCTCCTTGATGAATTCCAAGTGCGAAGATTTAGCACTCGTATTTCCACTGGCCAACGATTCAGCACAACGGCCCACGCGTTGATTGCTTTGCAACATCCGGCTGAGTTAAAATCATTCCTGTCTCCCAGCATGATGTAAAGAGGGGTGACTCACTATCTGAAGTGTTCCTCAGCATCTGAAGAGATCTTCAGCTGACACACAGAATCATTGGACTTCCTCTCAGCTTCAGCACGACATGTGAGAGAGCGGGGTTGGTTAGTAAAACAAGAGGAACAAGCGCATAGGCTCCCTGCCCTAGGCTTTACATACTGGTCAATGCCCAGATCTCAGGCGCTGTGAAGATCAAATCAAAAGTGCACGACAGTGAAACATTAAAGCATGCGCCATGCTAATTAAGGAAAGATTTACAGGCCTGCTTTTAATGATGCTAGAATTCAAAAGGCAGGGGGAACAGCTCTGCAAAGGAGAGCCTTCCCATAGAAAGAAGGAACTGAGGAAGAGCAAATGTGACCTGGATAACAGGCTGATTTATAGCCTTGAGGCTTGTTTACAGCGCATCTAAGCTGAGAGCAAGAATGCTCTGAAAATGAAAGGGGAAACTTCACCAAACCAGAACAGGAAATAAAGAGAAAAAAGTTCCCCAAAGAACAGATGAACATATCTAAGCGTAATTATACGCCTACTCCCAAAGAGAAAAAACCGGGACAAATGGGCATGACTGACCACTAGCAAGCAGGGATTTTTAAATGCCACTGAAACTAACAAATGAAATAGCTGGAAGCCCACAAAAGAAGTATACTTAAAAGTATACAGGAACTCATATGCTTATGCTCGCTCTAAAAAGGTAGGCTCTTATTTTGCTACTTTGCAGAGCTCTTACACCTGGCAGAAGAGGGATGGAAATTCTCTAGATAGGCCAGACATCAATGAAGTCTCTGTGAAACCTTCATTACGAAGTTATGACCCATTTATGGGGGATAAGATTCGAGTGGGGAGGTCCAGTAGATCTTTTATCATTAAGAATACCAGTGAAAATGCATATACCTCTTTCTTAAGAATCAGGTACTTCAGTCTCTGCATTCCCTGTGTAAGCACAGAACAGCTACAATTTGAGTGTATCACTGACAAGCAGAAACAAGTCCCTTGCAAGACAATATGTAACCACAAATAGAGGTGGTGGAACATTAGCACAAAGTGAGTAGACTACCACAACACCCCAGCTTTAATTTAAGGAGTCATTAGTTAATGGGTTGGTCTGAACTAAGGCCATCAGCCCAGCCATTTTTATACATGGCAGTGTCTGAGTGAGGGATGACGGAGGCAACAGCTCTCACTCAAGTAAAGACTTCAATTGATCTGCTCCTCCTCTTCTGACTTGCAGAGGAGGCAGGGTAATGGGTGCAAAAATTGAAAGCTGTAAATCGAAAAAGCTTTTATACATCCCTGTGCCGCAAGGCCTGTTCTTTTGTCATCTTGAGACCCATGTACTCAAACCACAGCGTCGAAACATTGACTCCCACCCTAAAGGAATGACTAAATAGCTTGTAAGTTTATTGTAATATTCACTTAAATGAATTTAGACAATTTTTTATACACTGCAAACCTGAAATTTCGCTAGTGTGACATTGCCCAGTCACTACGGATTTATTTGCACTGTAAAGTTGTAAGTTGCATTCTTGAATATGCAAAATATTTTTCATATATACATTTCAATTCTAAAAATATAACGTGTTAATTACTACATTAAAAATCAAGGAATTTGCATATAACATCAAAAATTATAGTCAGCATTTTCTGTTTCTATTGTACACATTTTCAGACATTATTTGTTCAACAGATGTTATCAAACTAAGAAGAGTCACTGTATTTTGCTTCTTCATGATTGAATGTGCTGGTGCATTTCATGTATGCTCTAAATGAAGACAATGGATCTTTGCACCCAAGCAGAAGGGGTGGAGTAAAAGTCAACAGCAACTGTAATCAACATTTAAATTTACAGTATGACCAATTTGGCCACACAAAGAAAACCCAAGTCGGGAATAAAGAAAAAAGGATTTCATTACAAACTCAGACTAAGGATAATATAAACAATTCTCAAGACAAAACTATAAAGATACAGGATTACAACTAGATGTCCAAGTCTTGGGAATAATCGAAGGTTAATTAACATCTAGCAGACTAAAAGTTCTATCAATAAAATAAAAAACATAAGCATCAGAACCTGATGTTCTGACAATAAACTTTGACCAGTTCTTCTATCCAAGAAGGCAATTTAAACAATCCAATGTAATCGACTTAAGCAAAGAAATTAATGAAAAGAGACAAACTTTTAACTGACATGCTGGACTACAAACCATGAGGACAAAAGGTAAAAAGAGAGTAAGGGACAAAAAAAGGAATTTGAAAACCGACATCTGGAGCAGGATAAAGCTAACGAAGGTGGGAAAAAATATGTAAAGGAAAGGTGCCAGCATTTCAGAAGCTCAGTCTAGTCTTCTCATGGGTCACAGAAAAATTGTAAGCCTTCCCAACTCAGCATTATGGAAGGTGTGGGGCAAGGACAAAGAGGTCTGTACCGAATGGCGACTCCTCCCAATCCAACTGGGAAACTGTTAATAAAAGTCCAAAGTGAAAGATGATTTGTCCATCCATCACTCCACAGGAATCAAAAGGTTTAATTGACCAATCATAGACCAAGATTCCCATTGGCAACAAGGAAAATGCATCAATCGTCCTCTCCTGTACAACATGAAACAATTATAGATTGTCCATTTCCACATTTCTTTGATTTACTAGATTGAAGCTTACTTTCTCAGGCTCTATGTGAATAAAACAATAGGACATCTATTTCCAAGCTAACATTCCATGGGAATGAAGTCTGAAAGAAATGACAAGTAAGCAAAAATGACTAAACATTTTTAAACACATTTTGGGAAATAAGGCCTGGCAGGCCTTGCATAGGCTAACTGGAGCAATTAAAATGGCACATTAATTTATGTTATTTAGAGCACATATAACATTTGAAATTAAAAATTCATCATTAATAAGCGTGTTCAATGTTCATGTTACAGTATTTATAAAATGAAATAACTCTGTTAATACATTTCACTAACTATAATAGGAAACTACCTTTTCAACATTAACATGTAACATTTAAAACATTTTCTTTTAGAAATTTTTCATCACTTCAGTGAAATCTATTCATTAACATCAAGGGTAAACACAAGGAGCAAAATTAATTGATCATACTTGAAGTTTTAGAGCTCTTCTACATCACATTCGATCACTATTCTACAGTGAATGCTCTCTAATATGGGCTTTCAGTGCACAACTTTACAGTTAACTTGTGAGACCTTCAAACAACATAAAGCAAATATGGCCACATATAGATGGGCACTGTAAAGTCAAAGGTAGTCATAGTACTTCAGTTATATCAATCCCCCCTCTGATGGCAAATCAAACCTTCATATCAGATTACAATCTCTAGTGTTTAATTTGTCAATAAAAATGGCCAAGTACCCAAAGCTCTCCTCTGAAATACTCAGCTACTCAAATTGAATGCGCGAGAACAGATTACCAAGGCAGCGTAATCCTAAAATCAATTTGGCCTCTTCAATCAATTTATAGCCACTCCCTGCATCTTCAGCTCACTCTTGCAGTTTTCTGCTTTATCTGTTTGTTATGGTTTTTCATCTTTCTCTTCATCTGGCATTCCCATATGTGTCTTTTGCCTGCAGTAATTGCCTGATGCAGAAAAATGGTGCCCCTCCCCCCACCAGCAACCACTGGCTCAAATTAAGCACTGACAATCTCCCATTTCAATTATACAGATCAAAATCTTTGAGGTTGTACCAGGTAAGATCTTTTGGATTCCTCGAACTGTTTAATGTCACTGCAATAGATACTCTGTATATTCTCAAGCTCAAAAGCATATTTTCTTCTCCCCGTCTCTGCTCTCCTCACTTCAATTTTCTTGTACAACTTGAAAGAACCAAACACAACGGAGGCACAACATAAGACTATTATCAGCACAGGTCTCAAAGTACTGCCACTACCTAGACTTCCAAACCATTTTCCAACTTCTGAAAAACCACTTCTTTATGTTCCCAGACACCTGTTGATTCTAACTCCTTCAAATCTTCTTTCAGGTCAACCATATTTTTAATTGATGTACTCTCAGCTCCTTATTGTTACCTGGTATAAAAGTACAACATTATTGAACTTTCAACATCTTGCAAACTCTGCTTTTTCGTGAGAAGGATGTCTAACACAAGATGATTCTGCAAAATCATTGATCTTATGGCAACCATTTCTGTGTCAACTAACAAGAAGGCATCTGCTGTATCTGTAGACACCTTATCTACATTAGTTGTTAACTTCCTTATCTTCAGATCATTTAGGTTAACTCCTACAGATGGAATCATTGTGCTAAAGCTATTTCCTACAATCTTTGAAGCATTGGCACCTCTCTTGACTTGGGTATTTTACTTTTCATCCTACACAGGATAATCAAAATGTTCCAAGTTATAAATCATCAGAGAAACTGCTCCTAAATAACATGTACTATACCATCCATTCAGCATACTTTCCACAAATAGAATAGAGTCCTGGAATTGGTGGATCTTGACTATTCAACATAAGTGTCCAAACACTCTTAAACAAAAACATGTCTGCACTCACTCATCCTTACAAACCTCGTGCCAGTTTTTGATCTGGTTATACATATACACATAGGCCCTCATTACCGCCGTGCAGAAGACAGCCAACACACCACTGCCGCAGCGGAATTCTGCCACAGCTATCATGACCCACATCTCGGATTCCGCCGAAATTCAGACACCCACACAAGTCCGCCACACCAAAGGTCAGTGATAAACTGGCGGAAAAAAAACCTCCACGTCATGCCAACAGAAACACGCCCATGCTATCACGACCCACGAATCCACGCAGCGGTCTTTCAACGGCGGTATTCCATTGGCGGTACACACCGCCGCGCTCAAAATACACATGCATCTCCAAAACACCGCCACATTGGACAATTCAAAATACACACATCTGATACACATACAAACACCATTCCCACACACCCAACACAATATAAAACACACACCCACATCACCCACAAACCCCTATGACCACAACTTATAGACGAAGGCGAAAGACAGAGAGCACAGCAATAGACAACCCCACTACACAGAGGCACACAACACCATCACCCATACAACATCCACGCACAAAACACCCCACACCACCACACATCACCACACTCATCAACACATACACCACCCCACACGTCACCTACACCACCTCATGTCACGCCAAAGACACCACAGGTTTTCCGAGGAGGAGCTCAGGGTCATGGTGGAGGAAATCGTACGGGTAGAGCCACAGCTATTTGGATCACAGGTGCAGCACACCTCCATAGCCAGGAAGATGGAGCTATGGCGAAGAATCGTCGACAGGGTCAACGCTGTGGGACAGCATCCAAGAATTCGGGAGGACATCAGGAAGAGGTGGAACGACCTACGGGGGAAGGTGCGTTCAGTGGTCTCCAGGCACAACATCGCAATTCAGCGGACTGGCGGTGGACCCCCACCTCCTCCCCCACAACTAACAACATGGGAGGAGCAGGTCTTGACCATCATGCATCCAGAGGGCCTCGGAGGAGTCGGTGGAGGAATGGACACTGGTAAGTCAAATCTTAACTATCATATCCCCCACCCTACCTGCATGCTATCACACACCCCCACCCTCACCCCCTCCCCTATCACTCCAACTCTTCACTAATGTACTAATAACACAAACCACACATCCCAATACCAAGCCTTGCATGACACAACTAAGCATGGACACCCATCACTAAAGCATGCTCACTGCACATACCCATAACACCCCCACAACCATCATCACACAAGCCCACACACAGGAATGCTTGCACTGGGGTACACGCACACCCACCCATTGCACACCATGACACACACACATGCAATAATCATGCTCTTATACCCCTGCAGGACCACTACGTAACGTCACCAGACAGTAGGGTCCAGACATCTCCACCCCACCCACAGAAGAGGCCCACAGTGACGACAGCAGCTCTGGCCCACTGGATCCAGATGACCAGCCCGGACCATCGTGGGCCTCGGGACAGTCGGTTCCCCTCGCACAGGCACAGCCCAACACTGACCTTCCACCCTCTGGTAACACCAGCACAGCACCCACCCAGCGGGTCCATACCTCCGTACCTAGGACACATCAATAAGCTGTGTGTCCACCACTACAGGGAACCCAGGATAACCCACCACCCCAACAAAGACAGGGACCTGGGGGCAGTGGTAGTGGGCACAAGGTCCAGGGGACGGAGGCACAGGAACACAGGGAACTGGGATGGCTGCTGTGTGACAGGGGGCGGACAGGCCAAGGGAACGCACCCTCCATGAGGCCCTCTCCTCCATCATGGGAGCATACCACCACTCCCAGGAGACGATGGCTATGGTCCTGGCCAAGTTTCAGGAGACCCAGCGCCTGCAGGATGAACAGTATTTGGGCTTCAGGGAGGAGCTCAGAACCATCAGCTACGCCCTGGGCACCATTGTAGGGGTGCTGAAGGACATACAAAAGACCATGAGGGACAACGTGGTGCTCCAAGGGGCCCCTGACACTAGACTGGACGATGAACTGCCCACCACCTCCGTCGGTGTTAGTGTACAGGACGCCGTTCCACAGGACCACCACACCAGCACCCCACCCCCTGCAGACGGAGAACCAGCCCGCAAGCGGTCCCTGAGATCCAAGAACAGGACAGAGCAAGATGGCAAGACCCCCTCCAGGAAATGAGACCACCCTGATTGTCATTCCACTGTCTCACTTTGTCACCCTGTCCATACTTAAACTGCCCCAGCTCCACTTCCTATGCCCATATGGGCAGTGCACCTGTGAGACTAATAGACTGGACTCTGCCATGGACATTCCTCCACGATCACCCATCACCATTTTGCCACGCCCTCCAATAATTAGCACTTCAATAAACACCCTTGAACCACAAAACAATCTGGAGTCAGTCTGTGATTTTGAAAATGTGTATTAGCTATGACAGTGACAAAATGCGTTTTCAAATGTAATGCCAACATACCTATGTCACACATCACAAGTCCATGATAGATGCAAGCAGATGTCACACACTGGTAACTACACCTGTTAAACCGTAATGGAAATGTACAACTCAGTTACCAAATACTGCTTCAAATTGACAGACAGGATAGAGGTAGGAGTGTGAAAGTGAATGTAATAGTTAAAAAATTGTTCTCACCTGTGTGTCACTGGAAATATTGCTGAATGACTGACTCTGTGTTGTCTATGTCTTCTTCCTCAGCTTCCTCCTCATCACTGGCCACAGGCTCCACAGCAGCCACAACACCGTCATCTGGACCATCCTCCTGCAGAAAAGGCACCTGGCGTCGCAAAGCAAGATTGTGAAGCATAGAGCAGGCGTGATGATCTGGCACACCTTCCTTGGTGAGTAGAATAGGGAACCACCTGTCATATGGAGGCACCTGAACCTGGCCTTCAGGAGACCGAAGGTGCGTTCGATCACCCTCCTAGTCCGCCCATGGGCCTCATTGTAGCGTTCCTCTGCCCTGGTCCTGGGATTCCTCACTGGGGTCAATAGCCATGACAGGTTGGGGTAACCAGAGTCCCCTAATAGCCACACACTGTGCCTCTGGAGTTGACCCATCAAATACGGGATGCTGCTATTCCACAGGATGTAGGCGTCATGCACTGAGCCAGGGAACATAGCATTTACCTGGGATATGTACTGGTCTGCCAAACATACCATCTGTACATTCATGGAATGATAACTCTTCCGGTTCCTGTACACCTGTTCACTCCTGCAGGGGGGGACCAGAGCTACATGGGTGCCATCAATAGCACCTATGATGTTGGGGATATGTCCCAGGGCATAGAAGTCATCTTTAACTGTAGCCAAATCCTCCACCTGAGGGAAAACAATGTAGCTCCTCACGTGTTTCAGCAGGGCAGACAACACTCTGGACAACACGTTGGAAAACATAGGCTGGCACATCCCTGATGCCATGGCCACTGTTGTTTGAAATGATCCACTTGCAAGGAAATGGAGCACTGATAGCACCTGCACTTCAGGGGGTATTCCTGTGGGATGGCGGATTGGTGAGATCAGGTCTGGCTCCAACTGGGTACACAGTTCCAGGATTGTGGCACGGTCAAACCTGTAGGTGATGATCAAATGTCGCTCCTCCATTGTTAACAGGTCCACCAGCGGTCGGTACACCGGAGGATTCTGCCATCTCCTCAAATGTCCCAGCTGACGGTGCCTAAGAAGGACAACAGCGACCACAGAGTCAACAAATTCTCAGGTATGTACCCACAGCTACACAGAACACAACACCAAATACAAAACTCTTCCTCTATGTGTGTTGAGTGTAGGCCTAGGTATGTGTGACGCAGTAGTAAATGAAGCCATGTGGGCCCCTGAAATGGCGGCTGCCTGACCTCTAAACTGGGACAATGGGATGTGAGGTAACTGCGTTGGCGTTGTACACCGTCGCGGTCGCGGCACAATGCTGCATTGGTTAACATTGGACCCTATAGGTCCCAGGAGCCAATGATGAATTGCACCGGCGGTGATGATACGCACCCCCGCGGATGTCACCGCTGCGGACGTGACCGCCATTTTCTATCTGTTCAATCACTCGATACCTGATCTTCGACAGGAGAGGACCTACACTGCAAGTGCTGCTGTGACCTCGGTCTGGAAGAGACAATGGCTGCTGCGTCTGGGGAAAGGGCCCCTGCCTTCACTGCTCAGGGGTTGGAGAAGCTCGTGGACGGGGTCCTCCCCCAGTACACGCTACTCTACGGTCCTCCAGACCAACAGGTAAGTACACAGGGAGCAAGTTGTATGGGCTATGCTGGGTGGAGAGGGCTGGATGTCAGTAGGAAGGGGGAAGAGTTCTGCGACCATGAAGGACTGTGAATGCATGTGCCACATGGCAAGGGTAGGGATGGGGGCCACTCACTTCGACGGTGCAGTTGGTAATGACTTCTCTTCTTCCCCTGTACATGTCATGTAGGTCAGCGCCCACCAGAAGAAGGACATTTGGCATGCCATCGCCAAGGACGTCCGGACCCTGGGGGTCCACCAGAGACGGGGCACCCACTGCCGTAAAAGATGGGAGGACATTCGCCGCTGGAGCAAGAAGACGGCGGAGGCTCAGCTGGGGATGGCCTCCCAACATGGGAGGGGTGCCCGTCGCACCATGACCCCCCTGATGTTCCGGATCCTGGTGGTGGCCTACCCTGAGTTGGATGGGCGCTTGAGGGCATCACAGCAGACACAAGGGGGTGAGTACACTCTCATTCTGCTGACTTAGCACGCAGTGGAGGGGTCTGGGTGGGGGAGGAGGGCTGTAGGCTTCCCTAGGCCAGGGCGAGTGCCGTAGGCTAGGCCCCTTCGTAAGGCATGGCCCTGTGGCCCCCCACCCCACCTCTGTAGAGTGCCAAGTACAGGTATACATGCCCCAGTGTCATCTACATGGACAGATGACACTTATAGCCATGTAGGCCATATCCCAGAAATTGCATCTGTAGAGGCCAAGAGCACGGCGTAGTGGAGGGGGCAGCTGTGTCTGTATTGTACGCCAACTGTAGTGGTAAGCCATGCACTCAACCTGTCTTTCTTCTGTTTCCCCACCCCTTTTTGTGCTCTCCCTGTTCTTTTGTGCATCAGCATCATCAGGCGGAGGTACAGTGGCACCGGAGCATGAGGGAGCTGCATCCCACATGGCCATGGAGGGCCACACCACAGACTCTGAATACACCAGTGGGATGGAGGGCAAGGGGAGCTTCACGTCGGTCACCGGATCAGCAAACAGCAACACAGACTCGTCCGCCGATGGGAGCTCCCTTGTGGTGGCGGCACTATCTGTGCCCCCCACTTCTACAGGTACAGCCGCCACCCCCCTACCAGCACCGCCCACCCAGCAGCCCCTCAGCCTTCGCTCCGTGCCCGCTGACCCAGGAGGGTGGGCATCACCTTCGCCCCAGGCACCTCAACTCCTGCCCCTGTCACCCCTGCTGCCCTCAGTGAGGAGGCCACTGACCTCCTCAGGTCACTCACTGTTGGGCAGTCTACCATTATGAATGCCATCCAGGGTGTAGAAAGGGAGTTGCAACACACTAATGCATTCCTGGAGGGCATTCATTCTGGTTAGGCTGCCCATAATCGAACCCTGCAATCTCTGGCCTCAGCACTGATGGCAGCCATTGTCCCTGTCTCTAGCCTCCCCCCTCCAACTTCCTCCACCCAGACCCAATCCCCTGTACCCCAGCCTATCCCAACCACACCATCAGACCTGCATGCACACACCTCAACACAGAAAAGTAGCTCAGGCAAACATAGGCACCACACATCCCACAGGCACTCACACAAGCATCACCCACATACAGACACAGCAACATCCACTGCCTCCACTGTGTCCCCCTCGTCGTCTTCTCCCTCCTCCCTCCCAGTGTCATCTACACTCTCACCTGCATGCACTACATCTACAGGCACTAGGACTCGCACCAGAACACCCAGCACCACACCCCGCTCACCTGCACTCACCACCCCCACTATCATTTACACGTCCCCTGTGTCCACTCCCAGTGTGTCTGTGACGCCCCCTCCCAAAGTGCACAAACGCAGGCACCCACACACCCAACATCCATTCACCTCACGACAGCCTCCAGTACCTGCACCTGCACCCAAATCACCTAAAGTTACACCTCCTACAACCACCTCCTCTTCCTCCACTCCCAGACCCCTTCCAGCTACCCATCCCAGTGTTCGTCAGAAACTCTTCCTGAGCAACGTTGTCCTCTTTCCCACCACCCCACCCATCCAATTCATAGGTCCCGTAGTAGCATCTCAGCCAAAAAAAGTCCGGTACCAGTGGTGCGTGTTAAAGGTCTGTGGAGTGCACCGGCCACCAGTGCAGCCAGTGTGACACGGAGCCAAAGCACTGCCAGTCCACCCCTGTAAAGCACCTTAAGTTGGAAACTGACCGACGGGAGAGGGTGAAGACTCCTGCCAGCAAAACAGCTCACAAGGGTCCCGGGGGGAGTGCTGAGTCAGCTGTGACTACTCCCAAGGTGGTGAAGGGGCAGAAGAGGTCTCCAAGGTCTGGTAAGAGCAGCACGTCCGGAGACCACCGCCAGAGTCAGTGCCCTGGAGGGCAGCAGTATCGTCACTGGTCCGGAGACCACAGCCAGAGTCAGTGCCCTGGAGGGCAGCAGTATCGTCACTGGTCCAGAGACCACCGCCAGAGTCAGTGCCCTGGAGAGCAGCAGTATCGTCACTGGTCCGGAGACCACCGCCAGAGTCAGTGCCCTGGAGGGCAGCAGTATCGTCACTGGTCCGGAGACCACCGCCAGCGTCAGTGCCCTGGAGGGCCCCGGCAGCCACAGCCCCGCTAGGCACTAAGGGACTGTCATGCCACACACGGCTGCACAGGTCAGAGACAGTAAAGTCAAGCACCGCTGAACAGGGCAAAGACCGCCATGGTGAAGACCACTGAACAGGGCAAAGCACCGCTGAACAGAGCAAAGACCTCCATGGCAATGCACTGCTGAACAGGTCAGAGAAAGCAAAGGCAAGCTCCGCTGAACAGGGCAAAGACCGCCATGGTAAAGACCGCTGAACAGGTCAGAGACAGCAAAGACAAGCACCGCTGAACAGGGCAAAGACCGCCATGGTGAAGACCGCTGAACAGGTCAGAGAAAGCAAAGGCAAGCACCGCTGAACAGGGCAAAGATCGCCATGGTGAAGACCGCTGAACAGGTCAGAGACAGCAAAGGCAAGCAACGCTGAACAGGGCAAAGACCGCCATGGTGAAGACCGCTGAACAGGGCAAAGACCGCCAAATCAAGCATCGTCAGCCCATGTGCAGCTGGGACAGTGACAGAACTGGGACCGTCACGGGGAGCGTGATGCACTCTGGGCACCAGCCCCCCTCCAGAACCAGTGGAGACCTGCATCCACTCCGTCTGTCCTGCACAGGATTAAGCACTCTGGGCACCAGTCCCTCTCCAGAACCAGTGGAGACCTGCATCCACCCCGTCTGTCCTGCACAGGATGAAGCACTCTGGGCACCAGTCCCCCTCCAGAACCAGTGGAGACTGTTATCCACTTGAGAGACTGTGGCTTTGCACTCCCCAGGATGGTACATTGGGCAACCCACCCACTGAAGAGACTTGTGAGACTGTGGCTTTGCACTCCCGAGGATAAAGCAGTGGGAAAAACACCCACTGGAGTGACTTGTGAGACTGTGTCTTTGCACTCCCCAGGATAAAGCAGTGGGCAAACCACCCACTGTAGAGACTGGTGAGACTGTGGCTTTGCACTCCCGAGGAAAAAGCAGTGGGCAAACCACCACTGGAGTGACTTGTGATACTGTGGCTTTGCACTCCCCAGGATAAAGCAGTGGGCAAACCACCCACTATAGAGACTTGTGAGACTGTGGCTTTGCACTCCCCAGGATAAAGCAGTGGGCAAACCACCCACTGGAGTGACTTGTGAGACTGTGGCTTTGCACTCCCCAGGATAAAGCAGTGGGCACACCACCCACTGGAGTGACTTGAGAGACTGTGGCTTTACACTCCCCAGGATAAAGCAGTGGGCAAACCACCCACTGGAGTGACTTGAGAGACTGAGGCTTTGCACTCCCCAGGCTAAAGCAGTGGGCAAACCACCCACTGTAAAGACTTGAAAGACTGTGGCTTTGCACTCCCCAAGATACATCAATGGGCATGGAGCCCCGTTGTGGATCTGGAGTGGTGCAGTCATCCGGCTGAGGTGCCCCCCCTTCCCTTCCCCCTGAGGTGCCTGTTGTATTTCTATCTGATGCCCCTGAAGTGTTCTCTTTGTGGACAGGTATCTAGTGTGGGTCTCGCCCATGCATTGTGGGCCTAGTGGTCCACGGACATTGATATGTGCATACCTGCAGTACTAATCGTGATGTATGATTTTTTGAATGTTTATATATATCTGCATATCATTGGTTACTGTATTTTGATACATTACAAAGTTTGAACTGATTTCCTTTTGTCTTTGCATTCATCCGGGGGGGTTGTGGGTTCTTACTGTGCTGTTTGGAAATGCATTGGTGTGTGTGTTGTAGTGGATGAAGGTCGGAGTGGGGGTGTTGCGTGTGTGTGTCTGTGACTTTTGCCTCCCCCGTCCCCTGTTGTAGGTGCAGTACTCACCGTTGTCTTCAGCGCCTATGTTGCTGGTGTTCGTAGAGGAGCAGGAAGACAAGAGCAGGGAGTATTTGTAGTTCCGGCTCCATGGTGTCCTCGTTCCTCGTGGGGTATGTAGAGGTGAGCGTTTTCCCTTCGTAATTCCTGTTTCCACTGTGTTTTTATCCACGGTGAATCCGCCCCGAAAAAGGTGGCGGATTGGCGGGTTGTGATACTGTGGGCGGTACATTGTCTTCCGTCTGTCTGTTGGCGGTGACCGCCGCGCTGCTTGTCTGTACCGCTGTGGCGGTCGGAGTGTGAAAGTGGCTATCTATGTTGGCGGTTTCTGCCACGGTCATAATTCCCTTTTTTTGTCCTCCGGCTTGTTTGCGGTATTACCGCAGCTTTAACACCGTCCGCCAGGGTTGAAATGACCCCCATAGTTTCCATACAGGTTGTCAATCTAAAGTCAGGGCAGCTTGAGTCCCTGCTGCTTAATGGGCTTCTTCTTCTTTTCTCCAGTTTTGTATAACTACTCCTACTTCTGTCTTTGTTTTCATTGCTCTCCTTAGGTCTTCAGTTTGTTCTAAAACCTCCTTTTCAAATGAGGTAAGAATACAGGTCAAATTATTTATAATGGGCATACACTGTTCTAAATATCAATGTAAGCTCAAAGAATCCTCCTACCTGTGTCATTGTTTTTAGCTTTGCAATGCTTCTTAAATGTTTCATGATGGGGACAATTGAGAAAGCCAAAGGGTAGTTGGAATAATAAAATTGGAAATACTCTTGCTGATGCAAAAGAGTCAGCAACAAGCTACAGGAAATTCCACAAGTCAAGAGGATATTAGGAAATGTTATTTCCTCCATAACTTATGAAAGCAATTGTCCACACAGACCAGTCTTTTATGTCCAGGGTCTCAACATATTCATACAGTAATTTATAATAGGCATTTGAAGAAAGATCTTCTCTAGGACCATCTGCATGTAATATCTTCTCATCTAGTGGATGAATCTTATTATCTGTGGGCATTGTAACACAGGGTACTTGTTGGCCTAATGTTTCCTGTTCTAGATGCTGTAAATAATCTTAATAAGCATTGCAGTTATCAGGATAGCTATCACAACTAACATTCCTATACATATATATATCTATGTTTAATGTTCTTGCTTCTAGTGGGCTCTGTCAGGGAGACCAGATCCTCTGGGCCTGCGCATGTTCCCAACATGTCCACCACCAGACAGCTCAAAAGCTCCGATCGAAATACCACAGAGCCTGAGAGAGTCCAAGTGGGGGGAAAAGGGGTTAGGTAGGGAACAGCTGGGAAGGAGACCTGTAGGAAGCAAGAGGTTAAACGACACAATGTCAAGATATAATCACATTGACTTTCAATAGAGTATGGTTCTAAGAGTTCTTATACTGTAATCATGGATAACCTAAGAAATGACCATATCTAGACCTCAAGAAATCTAGGTACCTGGAAAAAATCACGAATGGGTTAATACAATGATTCATATGAGCTTTTCATGAAATACCACATACCGTCTAGAATACAAGAACCTTGTAGAATAATGTTTCAGAACAAACATTGCATTTTTACATGACGACAAAGGCTATCTGAAACATTCCCTGGAAACAATAGGAATTGTACTAGGGACTTAATATGCACAAAGAATGTTGCACTTTGAATTAAGCATCTTCACAGAAAATCCAAAAGCTCGGGATAAATGTGTGCACCTCAATAAACACAACACACCAAAGTTTTCAATGCCATGAAATGATCACGCACACTGTTGAACTAAGAGCCAAGCGCTTTATGCCAGGGTTGAATCACGCACACTGTTGCAGATTCAAATAAGAATAGGTATATGCCATGAAATGATCGCGCACACTGTTGCTGATCTGAATGCCAAGGTTTACATGAGAAAATGAATCACGCACACTGCCGATTCAAACAAGAATATGCAAATGCCATGAAATGATCGCACACATTGTTGCTGATCTGAACATCAAGGTTTACATGCTGGGAATGAATCGCGCACACTGCTGATTCAAACAAGAATATGTATATGCCATGAAATGATCGCGCACACTGTTGCCGATCTGAACGTCAAGGTTTACATGCTGGGAATGATTGCACACACTGCCGATTCGAACAAGAATATGCAAATGGCATGAAATGATTGCACACACTGTTGCCGATCTGAACGTCAAGGTTTACATACTGGGAATGAATAGCGCACACTGCTGATTCGAACAAGAATATGCAAATGCCATGAAATGATTGCGCACACTGTTGCCGATCTTAATGTCAAGGTTTACATGAGAGCAATGAATCGCGCACTCTGCCGATTTGAACAAGAATATGCAAATGCCACAAAATGATTGCGCACACTGTTGCCGATCTGAACGTCAAGGTGTACATGCTGGGAATGAATCGCGCACACTGCTGATTCGAACAAGAATATGCAAATGCCATGAAATGATCACGCACACTGTTGCCGATTTGAACGTCAAGGTTTACATGCTGGGAATGAATCGCGCACATTGCCGATTCGAACAAGAATATGCAATTGCCATGAAATGATCACGCACTCTGAAAGTTTCACAAGTAGGCCCAAAACTCGAATGTCTTTGAGAACGGGGTCGGGGGCTCAGCACGACCTATGCCTTACCACCCTGCTCAAGGATCACCAACATAATGCGGGGCAGGCCTGGAACATCAAGGTAGGCCTCCGGAACAGGAGCGCAGGAAGTTGCTGCTGCTCTGCACCTGGACCTCTGAATAGTGAGCACATAGAGCTGGCTGGCTCCCTTATATAGAGTCTGGCCCAGCCCACAAACCACACCCAGTCATGCTGCAGGGAAAGCTAGAAAGGGTCCACACCCTAACACACTCAGTAAGCCTGCAGCAATACCTTGCAAATGAACAGTTATTGCAGACATCATTATTAGTGTTTTTCAAGGTTAAACTCTGCAATGCAAAAGGTTAACATACTGCATATAAACACAATGCATGAATTATGCTCTTGCATAAATACTGGGTTTTTGTATTTTTGTCACCCGTAGAGCACGCACTGTCCTGATGTTGACAGGCTCCATGAGTTCTCTAATTTCAGACTGGTAGTCATCATCATCATATCATCATGAATGCTTTTTTCGGTTCACAAGAACCATAAAAGTTAATATCAATAAAAACCAATACATACAATCAATCATTAAAATACTTATAACAGTCAACAAAACAAGTTAAAGGCAGTTGTAGAGCATTATCACTAATAACTATTAGGAATTTGAATAGAACTTAATACAAAATTTAACACAGCATGAACAGTAGCTTCACAGCCCAGGTCACTCAAATAAGAAAAGGCCAAAAGACTAGTTCTGATACCTGAGGCCAGAAGAGCGTAAAAACATTCTCCTCTGTACAGCGTACAAACTGCAAAAACTAAGAAAGTGCATTGTACTCTGGAAGGTGAAACTGCCAGTCTACTCTCAGTCATTTCGTTGTGGGCAAAGCAATTAACAAGCAACTGACTTGCAACAAAGTTCAAATGTTAGATTAAAAAATCTTCTCATTTCTACAAGGTCCATCAAATGCCTCTAATAAAGGTTCAAATTTTTATAATAAATGCGCAGATTAAAATTAATAATAATCACATCCAGGATATGTTGTCTCAGTCTGTCAAGTTACAATTAAATTTCAAAGTTCAGCTCCTCCACAAGAATGAATTCAAGGATGTTAAACTGGATATGTATTGTTAAAACAAGAAGTTGCAAATTCCCTCTCCCATTTCGTTGCTGCAAATTATGTCCATTCAGGTTCTGCATCCTTTTGACAAGGCACTCTCCTTCCTTTTGATCTTTGAACTACTGATCTATCTGTATCACTATCACTTTGACTGACTCTTCAGCTTCTTCTGGAATAATTGGTGCACTTGCAATATTGGCACAGTTTGCTCACTTAGCCAATGGTCTCCAGGCATAACTCTATTTACTACAGCATTAGGTACTTCATCAACATCTGAGGTTTGTGGAGCCAACTGTTTCTGTCTCTACCCTTCTGTACCAACCACTTCTGTTGACTCACTCAGACCGTAATGATGCTGTTTCAGTTACTTGAGTACCCTCAACAACTCGACTGACCTGCTCCCTTCATCTCACTGTAACTGGCCAGCGCCCTTCACAACTGTTGTTGTCACCACCACTACTTGGTGTGGCCCATTTCAACGCAGCCCTAAGAAGGAAACCCAAACATGCTTTTTTGACCATCACATAGTCACCTGGACACAGATCATGGCACATTTACTGCTACAGCTGGACTGTAGTTTCTCCAACCTGAAGAGACACAGAACAAACCACATCAGCTAGTCCTTTGCACAAATCGAGCACCATGTCATCTGTAATGTTCACAAGTGCCTTTGCAGGTATAGCTGGCAATCTCATTGCACTGCCCATGAGGATTTCATTACAGACAATCCTGTTCCCTGTCTGTGGTACTGTGCAAGTGCATCAACACAAAAGGCAATGCATCAGGCAATTTCAATGTGGTAGAAGCACACACTTTTGCCATTCAACACTTTGGAGTTCCATTAACTTGCTCCACCAACCCAGAAGATGTTGGCCTGTTCTTCAATGGAGTTTTTGCTCAACTTCTAATGCAGCACACAGAAATTTCAGAACCTCACTATTAAAGTGGGTCATTCAGTCTGAGGCTTGAGAAGTTGGGAAGGCAAACCTGTGAAGTAATTCCACAGGCCCACCCCACCTGTGGATGTCATCCTCCTTAGTGTACACTTTCCCTACACTTGTAGGAAGGTGCACTCTCTTCTTAGACCGTACTGAAGAAACAGTGCCACTATCTGTCCTGGACCTGCTCCTCCAATCCAGATCCTTCAAGCTCAGCTCCTGGGCTAAATGCGCTTTCTTTCTCCATGGCAATATCACCCTTTTTCCATAGTAATTTTGTCTTTCTCTTCCTCCCTTCTCGTCCTAACCAGCTCTAGCTGAAGCTCCCTTTCATGCTGCAGCTTGAACCTCTCCATTTCCAGTTGATGCCTCCTGGATTCCTACCTGTCCTCCAGTTCCTCCTAGGGCAGGCATTTGAAAGAAACACTGCTGCCTGCCCTGCCCCAGAGGACCTCCCTCCAGGCAGGCATTGGTTATCCAACAAAACATCATGGATTCTCTCCACATCAACAGCAATATTCTCCTCCCCTGTTGGCCCATTCTCCTGCTTTCTACAAGCCAGGCCCTCAGCATCTTTTGTAGCTCCTCCTTTTAAATTAGGTTTTTAATAAGACATTGAACTCTTTGCAGAACTTTTTGAGGTGAGGCACCATATAGGTCTCCAACCTATCCTGCTCAAACACTATTTCTGCAGCTCTAAATGATGGCTCACCAGACTGAGACATGATTACGAGAAAGGCTCGACAAAGGTGTAGATTTTACGAAGGCAACAGAAATCCAAAAAGGAAAAGTCAAAAATCCAAGAGAAAAAAACAGTATGTGGTTGTTTAATGGTCTGCAATAAAACAGTAGTATACACCAAATACTGTATGTCAAGTACAAGTACATGTCCTCCCTTTACCTTTGATCACCAATGTTAGAAATGGGGTCTGTGGAGACAGACAGTTTGCACTCTGTCCAAGCAGGGACCCTCACTCTAGTCAGGGTAGTGGAAGTACACAACTCAAATAACCCCTACCCACCCATTTGGTAGCTTTGCACAAGCAGTCAGGCTTATCCCAGAGGCAATGTGTAAAGTATTTGTACAAACACACAAAGTAACACAGTGAAAACACCACAAAAAACACTCCCCTCAGTTCAGAAAAATAGTCAATATCTATCTGTTAGACCTGGAATCATTGGCGTCATCTCCCAAGTCTTTTTTGCCTCTGCTTCCCATGTTTTGGCTGTATGTTGGCATCTGTTTTTGCTGTTTTGGGTTCTCTAGGCACTTTACCACTGCTGACCAGTGCTGAAGTGCAAGTGCTCCCTATGTAAATTGTGTGTGTAGTTGGCTTTTCCATGATTGGCATATTTGATTTAAGTAAAGTGCACAAGAGTTGCCCAGGGCCTGTAAATCAAATGCTACTAGTATGTCTGCAGTACTGATTGTGCCACCTACATGAGTAGCCCTGTAAACATGGCTAAGACCTGCCACTGCAGTGTGTGCGTGTGTGTGTGTGCAGTTTTAAACTGCTAATTCGCCTGGCAAATGTACCCACTTGCCAGGCCCAAACCTTCCCCTTTTGCACATGTGGGGTACCCCTAAGGTAGGCCCTAGGTAGTCCCATGGGCAGGGTGCAGTGTATGTCAAGGGTAGGACATGTACTGATGTGTTTTACATGTCCTAACCGTGAAATACTGCCAAATCAGTTTTTCACTGTTGCAAGGCCTATCTCTCTCATATGTTACCATGGGGTTACCTTTAAATATTATTAAAGTGCAGTTTCCCTTTGGGAGCAGATATAAATATGGAGTTTGGTGTCTCTGAACTCACAATTTAAAAATACATCTTTTGATAATGTTGGTTTAAATTGTCAGTTTGAAAATTCCACTGTTAGAAAGTGGGCATTGTATTGCTTAACTATTCTGTGACTCAGACTGCTTGTGTATTCCCTGTCTGAGTCAGGCTGACAGTTGGGCTGGTTGCGAATCCCCTCTAGACAGTGACACAAAGGGAGCTGGGGTGAAGCCTGCATGTCCGGATGGGCCCTCTGGGCTACAGTGGAGGGAGGAGTGGTCGCTTACACCTGAATGGGCTGTGCCTGCTTTCACACAATGCAGTCTCCAACCCCCTGGTGTGAGTCTGGAGCAAGCCTTAGGCAAAGCAAGATCTTGTGAACAACAGAACCTTCCTTTGAAGTTTGCCAACTTCAAAGGCAGAGAGTGGTATAAGTAGTGGACTCAAAACCCAAGATTTTCAGATTACTTCTGGATTCAAGAGGAACCTCTGCCAAGGAGAAGAGCTGAAGAGCGGGAGGAGGAGTACTGCCCCTTCGCCTGTGTCTGTGCTTTGCTGGGTTGGCCTGCAGTTGCTGCTTCTGCCTGAGAGAGGACAAAGAGTGGACTTTGTAGTATATTCCTGCTTGTGAAGAATCTCCAAGTGCTTGGACTAAGCTTGCCTCCTGCTTTGAAATCTCAGGGCCATCAAAGCCTTCCTCTGCCAGCACCTGCACTATCGGCTGAAACTCCTGCCCAGCCAAGTGGTGCCCCTTCCAGTCCCTGGGCCCTTGAGAGGTGAAGTTGGCAGAGCAAGGACTAAAATCCACGCACAGAACACTGTGCAGCTAAAATCTGCAGCGCAACTGGGAGATGGACGCATCGTGGCTGGAGAAAGGATGCAACACCTGTTTGCATCTGCTGATAGCAACGCAAACCCCAAGCAGTGTGGTTTTTGACACTGTGCCACCGGATTTCTCATGCGTGATCTCTGGGCATCAAAAATCAACGCAAGCCTGCGTGGATCCAAGGTACCCGTCTGGAAATCGACGCAGAGCTCTCTTGCAGAAGAGAAAAACAACACATTGCCTAACTGACCGAAGAAGAAACAACACAAGGCCTCACTTGTGATTAAGGAATCAACTCTTCGCTGACTTTTTTGATGCATGCTCGCCCGTGCGGCTTTATTTTTGCACGCAAAGCAGGTACTTTGTGTAACAACGTGTCCATTGTTTTCTATGGTATAAGACTCTTATTCTTCAAAAATTCATATCTTTACTTGTGTAGGTTGTATTTTTGTCGGTCTTGTTTGATGTAGATAAATACTACCTATTTTTCTAAACTGGAGTGGTGTCCATTTTCTAGTGTTTTCATTTTATTACTGTGTGTGTTGGTACAAATACTTTACACATTGTATTTGAGATAACCCTGACTGATTGTGCCAAGCCACCAAGGGTATGAGCAGGAGTTATCTTAAGTGTGTATACATGTTGCCCTGACTAGAGTGCGGTTTCCTGCTTGGACAGAGTACAAACTGACTGCTAACCAGAGACCCCATTTCTAACACTGGTTGTCAGCGGTGAGGATAGGACTTGCGCTTGCACAATACCATTGTGACTTATTGCTGCACCACAAACTGTGTTTTAGACCATCCCATGTTTTGTTCCTCCTGACTTTCTCTCATTGATCATTTTCCTGTTTTCAGTTCTTACACTTGGTTTGTCACACTTGTGTTTCCTGTACCTTATCAAAATGGGGCCAACCTTTAATCTAGCGTACCTGCCGCTTTACATTCAGGAGGAATTAAAGGGGTTCTGAAGAGAGAGAGGACTGCCAGAGAACGGGGACCTCAGGAGAGCTCTGAATTTCTTTGAAAGGTTTGTGACATATGCCAAGGGGAAGAGTGTTCTTAGGAGGTACTAAGAGGATCCTAATTGTAGTGAGGGTTCCCAATGGGAGACTCCCATACCTCATACCTAGTGAGCAGTGAAGAGTCTGACCAGGAGGGTGAGAATGATCTGGCGGGGATGCCTGTTGACAGGGAAGGCCCCAGTGATGGGGAGTCCCTTGCTGGGTCCAGTGTACAGAGCAGTGTCACCTCTCATTCCTTGTTGCCTGATGAGGTTAGAGATAGGCAGGAAGAGAGAGACCTGAAGTTACACCTAGCGTGACTGGCTGTGGTGGAGAGAATGGCTGAGGTGGAATAGACATTAGAGCAGGAAAGGATGGTTGAGGCAGAGAGGGCCTTTGCCAGAGGGAGACTCACTTTTGAGTGCAGTCTGAAGGGTCTGGACTCACCAGCGCTGCAGGTGGGGTCCAGTGGTAGCAATAATGTAAAGTGAAGTGGCAAAGATGATCCTCACATACCCACAGATCTGGTACCTAGGTTCCAAAAGGGGGAGACATATGTCAGTGGTTAAAGAAATAATAGAAGGCTCTGGTAGAGAGCAGGATCCCTGAGAAGAATTGGGGGACTGGCCTAGGGAGCTATATTCCTGAGGATGGGAGGGATGCCCTACTGGCTCTGGAAGGGAGTAACAGGGAGGAGTATTCCCCTAAGAAGGACGCACTGATTGTGAAATATGGTTTTGCCCCTGAGGAATACAGAAAGAGTTTCAGGGGCAGTAAGAAAATGTCCCACCAGTCTTGGGAGGATTCCTACATGACACTGGATGGATGGGTGAAGGGTAGCACAGTAGACAATTTTGAAGGGCTATTCAATTTTATCAGAGAGCACCTGCTTCGTTGTTGTTTTTCAGGCTACGTGAACACTTGTCAGTGTGTGAGCTCTCTGACCCCAGGGAGTTCGCAAAGGAGGCAGACCTCTGGATGAGTGCCAGAGGGTCTGGTGAGGCATTTGGGGGTGTTCCTAAAGAGAGTGGTCTAGGTGTTTCCTAACCTGGTGTGATGAGAGAGGCTTGCAGTGTCCTAGGGAGGTCCCAGTGTAGTAGGATGGGTTTGGCATCCCAAGTCCTGTCTCAGAGGAGAGAGAGTGGGGGTGGGCTGAGTCCCAGGATTTCCGAGACCCAGTCTCAGAGCCTGGTTGGTTCTATGAGTGAATGCCAGAAGGGAAGTCTAGCCTGCACCATAGGGCCAGCTGCTGAGAGGGATACCATTTTGCCAGGAAGACTTGGGCAGGTGGCTGCTGATAGCGTTCCTCCGGTCCTGGTGTCTGGTAGTCTCACTCCAGAGTGGAGGAGGTGGAAATCCAGGCATAGGGTTGAGAGGGAGTTGAGGGCCCCAGTGGAAAACCGGGAGGGTCAGGGTTCAGCTCTGAAGTCAGAACCCCCAGGAATGACCCTGGTGATAGCATTTCTGGGCTGGGGGAGCCAGACTCTGGGATCCTGGCTCTGTCAGATGGGCAGAGGTTAGGATACCTGTGCCAGCCAGACTCTAGCGCAGCCCTTAGGGAAGGTATTTCCCTTGTGGAGAGTAGGTGTGCCCCCCAGGAAGTCCTGGCTTGCCAGGCAATGGTCCAGTCCGAAGATGGTGACTCTGGGCTGGATGATCAGGTTCAGAGGGTAAGCTCTGACCTTATGGGGGGATCGGTGTGCTCCCTGGGAAGTAATGGCTTCCCAGGCAATGGTCCAGTCTGAGGGTGGGTACTCTGGGCTAGGTGGTCAGGTTCAGGGGGTAAGCTCTGACCTCATGGGGGGTGGTTGGTGTACTCACCCCAGTGTGTAACTTCTAGAGGTACTTCCCATGGTGGGGAGGTCTGGAACTCTGGGAGTGGGGTTCGGGGAGGGAGAGATTCACCCCGGACCCTAGTGCAATCCAAGGGTGGTGACCCTGGGATGGGAGGCCAGTTGCCAGGTTGTAATCCTAGGCTGGCAGGAGAATTGTGCAGGGCGGCTGTACCCAAAGCCCTGACAGTTTTGGATTCTGGTGGTACCACTCCTAGGAGAAGGTGGCGGGACCCTAGGAGGAGGGGTAGGGGGAGGAGAGCCTCATCTCTAGCCCCTGTGCAGCCTGTAGGTGCAGATCCTAGGTTGGTGGATCAGTGGTAGGGTAGACTCCCTGAGCTGATGGGAATTGGAGTGGAGAGAGGTTGCTATGCACCTAAGGCTACCGCCCCCCCCACTCAATGAGGTTTCAGAGACCAGAGGCCCCTGGATGGCATGGGGCCTGGCTCTGGCCACTAACAGCTAGGGAGCCCCCGTAGGTTTGCCTAGGCTGCCTGGGAAGCATTGATATAGGGACCCAACTTGGATCAGAGTGGCATACAACTGGAGCGTGCCCCTGCAGTTGCTGGCCAGGTTCCATGTTCTGTCGTCCCAACCAGGGAAGCTCATCAAGGTATTAATTGGTCTCCCCTGGTTTTAGGCTAACGGGGTGTTGTGTTTGACCTGGCCCTTCTTGCAGGGTCATCCCAAACTTTTTGCCTCCTTCCTCCTATTTTTTCTGACCTCTTGCTGTTGGTTCTAGGACTATGAGCACTTTATCATTGCTGATCAGTGCTGAAGTGCAGGTGCTCTCCCTACTGAAATTAGTATGATTGGCTTACGCCTAATTGGCACATTTAATTTACCTATAAGTCCCTTTGTACAGTGGTATCCCTATACCCAGGGCCTGTAAGTGAAATGCTACTAGTGGGCCTGCAGCGCTGCTTGCGCCACCCACAGGAGTAGCCTTTCAAACCTTTCTCAAGCCTGCTAGCACTGGGCCTGTGTGCACCTAAAGTTACTTGCCAGGCCTAGAACTCCCTCTTTACTACATGGAAATCACCCCTAAGGTAGTCCCTAACTATCCCTATGGGCAGGGTGGTATGTATGTAGAAGGCAGGACATGTGCCTGATTATGTGGCCTGTCCTGGTAGGGGCAAACAGCCTATTTGGTTTCTCACTGCTGTGAGTGCTGCCTTCCTCATTGGAAATGCCCTGCCTTAAGCGTAGGGGTTATTGTCTGACTTATGAGGGGTAGCGTAGGCATGGTTGGTATTGCTGTAATGGTAGTGAGAAAAGCTTGCTGTAGGTGGATTTTTCATTACCATTGTAGAAATGCCACTTCTAGAAAGTGAGCATTTCTGTTCTTATGACTCTGGTGTTTTGCAGCTTGACTCCAATCCTCTTCTGAGGCAGAGTGACAGCTGGGCTTTGTACATACTTTTCAGACAGTCTGTACACAGGGAGGATGGAGGTATTACAGAGGTGCATCTGCATATTGAATGGTCTTCCTGGGCTGAGTGAAGGACGGGGCACACCTGCATTTGTAAAGGCTGTGCCTTGGCCTCACACAAAGGGCTCATTTACCCCCAACTGATGTCTGAAGCCTGTGCTGGAGGAGAGAGGGGACACTCCTAGAACCATTTGTAACTGGTTGAAACCCCTTCTCCCCCTCTTTTCAATTGTTGTGCAAAACTGAGTATAAGTACAGGGGATTTTCCCCAAGTAAAATGCACAAGAAACATCTTCAGGAATTGGACACAGAACGCTACTGAGGGACTCACCAGGAACCGCCTTGGATTGTATCTCTATCTGCTACCAATGGGAAACTAAAAGAGGTTTAAAGGCAATCCCCATGCTAACCTATGATAGGGATAGACCTTGCAATAGTGAAAAACAAATTTGGCAGTATTTCACTATCAGGACATGTAAAACACACCAGTGTATGCCCTACCTTTTAAATACACTGCACCCTTCCCATGGGGCTACCCAGGGCCTACCTTAGGGGTGGCTCACATGTAATAAAAGGCTGGGCCTGGCAAGTGGGGACATTTGCCAGGTCGAACTGACAGTACAGTACAAAACTGCACATACAGACACTGCAATGGCAGATATGAGACATGTTTACAGGGGCCACTCATGTGGGTGGCACAATCAATGCTGCAGGCCCACCTGTAGCGTTTGATTTACTGGCCCTGGGCACACATGATGACCTATACTAGGGAAATTACCAGTAAGTCAAATGTACCAATCATGGAAAACCAATTACTAATATCCTTTAAACAGAGAGCACTTGCACTTTATCACTGGTTAGTAGTGGTAAAGTGCCCTGAGTATCAAACCAGCAAAACAAATTGCAGCACAGGGTCCAAAAACAGGAGGTCAGAACTAAAAAGTACAAGGAAACCACACCAAGAGCAGCAAGGTCTAACAATCATGCAGAGCTTCTCTTGGTCCTTCTTTAAAGTTGGTCATTCAGATCCTGGTGCCATGGGTGTCCCTTAAATAGTAGATTAGTGGTGTTAGGGGTGTGGAGACTAGTGGCCAATGGGCAGCTGGGTCCTATAGCTTATCCACTTTATAAGGTGACTACATCCGGTGGGATAGGTTACTTTTAGCTACCCAGAACCTTCTATTCTGCCACTCATAAGATGGCAGAAATCAAAATTTAGTGCACAGATCGGGCTGCTCAGCCTAGAGGTGTGGTCAGCCTGATGGGGGAGTGCACCGTCTGGCATACCAAATTTCCAACCTGTCCATAAGCAAATGTGCCTGAGGGCAGGGGGAAGTCTGTTTCCTCACTGGAGGACAGTGCTGATGGCTATCAGCACTGCTTTAAGCTTTTAAGGTAAAGCTTTTGAAGCTCACCGCCCAGTTGGCTCTATTAACTAGCCTGGCTGGGGGTGGGAGGTGTGACCTCCTGCCTGCCTCAGCCTTTTGTTTCTGACCTCTGAGAGTACCCAGGCTGCCTAGCAGGAGGTTAGAAACCTGTCTTGGTGGCAGCAAACATGGGAATAAGTGAGTACAAAGAAAGGTAGGAAACATGTGGGCAACCTGTAGTGCGCCATCTAGGGGTGTGCCATCTGTCCTCAACATAAGATTCACATTGGGGGAGAAAAGCCACAATGTTTGACATCAAACTTGATCTAGCTAGGCACTACCATAATGAAACACATAGCCCTGGTCAACTGGGGCTTAAGTCTCATGTTATCTGATGGACCGGTCATGCACTTCTAGTGTACCTTAAGGGAAAGGGCACTATAGAGACGTAGAAGCTCATGCTTATGTGTCTGCACCCTAAAAAAAATGCATCCTTGCTACCGAGGCCTACCTTAGAGGTGTCTAACATACATATGAGACAGTGCATAGGACTGTTCCACTCTTGGTGAGGGCACAGTTGAACTTGAGCAGTTCGCACTGCTCTGGAAGTCTGTAATGGCTGAACTGCTATCAGTAGTTTGCATGGGTTACCTAGGGTGGCACAAACTTGTGCTGCAGCCCTGGGTACCCCGGTACCATTTACCAGGGGCTCACACAGGGGTTAATTCTTTGTCAATCAGGGAATTACCATGTCAACAAATAATTTAGGGAAAGAACACATACACTGGGGCCTGGTTGGCAGGACCCAGTGCACCATCAAAGTACAAAAAATGGCTTCTAGTGGTCCAAATGGGGGCAATAAGTGGGGTGGGATCTGCAAAGAGCCCAGTTTTCTTACACTTAGATTCATCTGCTGTCATGTGACACATCTGTGACAAAGGGGCTTCCACCATCAATATGAATATGGGGTCAGAATAAGTTTTCCAAATGACCCAACCACAGCATTATAACCAACATGAGCTAGACTGTGATAGTGCCTTGCCATAGCGGGCAACAAACTGTTAGGCATCACAACTCTTCCATCTTTCAAAACTCAAGCTTAATCTTCATCCTTTGTCACACGACCTGCACTAACCCAACACTGCTGTTCTTCCTCTGACACTTATTCATGCAATTATTTGACTTTGTCCCATGCATCAGTAGAAGTTAACAGTAGATTGTGACTTGTCTCATCATTACCCTCATTATTGTACTCACCATTAAAGGCAGTATTTCACCAGCTCATCAGTGTGTCTATTGCCAAGAGTAACATAATCAGTTCCTTTGCAGTGCGCTTCACATTTCACAACCACAATTTGGGCAGGCAACCGTAGTGCATTCAACAAGTTATAACCCTTTTCTTAATTTCATATGGGGGAACCAGAAGAGGTTAAAAAGCCTCTCTTTGACCATATCTGGCCAAAGTCACGAACAACACTGAAGCCACATTGACTATCGGTGAAAATAGTCTATTTCATCTGTGCAGAAACACAGCATGCTCTTGTAATAGCAACTAATTCAGCTACTTGTGGAGAAAAGCCTCCTGGTAGACAGGAGGCTTCCACCACGCCTGAGACTTCACAAACTGCATAGGCAGACTTTAGTGTTTCATCTCGGGCTCTCAAACAGGAGCCATCAACAAACATCACATAGTATGATTCAGGAAGCTGAATAACTTGTATATCAGGTCTTTGTTTGGTGCATAGTTCAGTGACATCTAGACAGTCATGCTCAATTTCATCAGTACAATCAATTACATTTTTCTCAATTACAGGTAAAGGAAGTAAATTTGCTGGCTTTAAAGTAGTACAGAGTAACATACGGCGAAGCCAATATCTGGTGCAGGTTAACAAAAATGTCCATGGATTGGGCACAAAAACATTCAAAGGATGGCCCATGTCAATGCTCTCACACTGCTCAGTGCTAACACTAGCAGCTTCAACGGCTTTAAGACAGCCAGGCAAAGCTGAAGCTACAGCATAAGGAGTGGCAGAAACATAAGACAATGGCCTTTTGGCATTTCCATGCACTTGAATCAAAACTGAGAGAGTGCATCCTTCCCTCTCACAGCAGTACAAGGTAAACCATTTATTGTTATCTGGCATTCCCAGAGCAGGGGCACAAAAGAGATTGTCTCTCAGCTCCGTGAAGGCACATATGCAGTTGTTATCCAATGGAACCAGGTTAGACACATTTTTTGTGTGTGGGTCTCGGTAAAGCCCATGCCAAAAGGGAAAAGTTTGGAATCCACTGGCAACAGTTGCCAGCCATTCCCAAGAACATCCTGACTTCCTTCTGAGCCTTTGGGGATTCATTTTAGAAATTGTTGAGATTCTCTCTTGTGACACCTTCCTTGCACCTTTCTCAATATGGTGTCCTAAGTGCAAGACTTCTTTCTTAAGCAATTGTATCTCTCCTACATGCTCCCTGAGTATTTGACGCCACCAGTAGTTTGTCAATGTACTGGACCAGAACTGAACAAAAAGGCATTTTAAAGGACTCCAGATTCTTTTTCAAGATCTGGTTGAAGATGGACGAGCTCTCAGTATACCCTTTTGGGACTCAGAACCATGGCATAACACGATTGCTAAACCAAAACACAAAGATAAACTGGCTCTCCTCATGCAACCGTATGGAGGAAAACACTTGGCACAGATAAATCACGGTGAACCACTCTGCCTCACACAGAATTTTAAATAAAATCACTGTTGGATTCAGTTCCACCGGGCAACAAGGAACAACAATCTCATTCACCTTTCTAAGGTCCTGGACTATGCAGTACTTTCCATTGAGTTTCCACAGTCCCATAATGGAAGAGTACCATGGAATTCCCATTATCTCTCTTAGAATTCCCTCTTCTACCAAAGACTCAGTCATTGGGGTCATTCCTGTATTTGTTTTAGGTACCATGTTATATGATGAAATTCTCAGGTACACAGCATTCGGTTTCACAATTATCTTGATAGGCTCAACTCCTTTAATTAGTCCTATCTCTTTTCCTGAAAAGTCCCAGACTTCAGGGGACACAGTATCTTTTAAATCTGTGGGCAAACCATTACAGGTCAACATAGAGTACAGTGTGGCACTCAGGGTTTGATTTACAATTTTAAATGCTGCATCCTCCTAATTTGTATGTATTTCATTCCTCTTGAGGTACAACATTCCAGGTTACACAAATCACGACCAAGCAAACTCACAGAACTCGAATCACACACCACAAATTGGTGTTCATCCTCAAAGGAACTTATTTTCACGTGGACAGATTCTGTCAGAGGATTGGTCAGTTGCTGATCTGCAACTCCACCAACTTGAATCTTCTTTCTTGATAAGGGCAGGTTTGGTACTTCTGTTGTTCTTACAGTAGAGAGTGTAGCTCATGTATCAACTAGAAAGACCACATGGTGACCGTTTACATCATCGTCCAAATACGGACCACACTAATCCACTTCTGTGGATGCTCCTAGCATGCTTTCCTCTTCTTTTGGCCACCTCGACTGGAAAGCATCTGAAAACTCCATCACTCAAGTCAATCAAAGGAAACTGAGTTGTCAACCAATTTGAATCTACATTTGTAAATTGGTTTAAATTCTGTAGGGAAAAAGGTGACTGTTGCTGGGACATCAGAGCTTGTGGAGCCTGCATTGGTTGTCTTTGGGACACAATAGAATCTTGCATTCGAGGTCTATGTACTCCCTACATTTGAACCTGATTATTTCCCTGCATTTGAACAAATCCGTCATTCTGCGTCTGATTATTATTCGAATTAAGGGGACACTCCCTCTTCCAATTGTCCAATGTGCTGCACATGTGACACAGAATAGTTATTTTCAAAGTTGACACATCTACAACTACATTCTGAACTGAAGGAGCACCTCATCCTGTACCTTGCAGTTGATATGCATTGCCTTGCATCACCTAAACTACATACTGATACACTCCCTGCATTTCAACAGCATTCTTTGCAAACTGTAGATTCCGATTTGTCTGCGTGGCCTTCAATTGCATCACCATTAGCTTCTCTTTCAACTTTTTCAGCTTCATATCCAAATCGTCACTATAGTATTTTGCATACTGCAGGAGCCCATCTATTTTGTGGAGGCTTTGAATGATGTTACCACTACAACTTTTTGAAGCCTTAGACTGTAATATCTAGCCTTGGATGAAATGTTAATCATGCAAGAGTAATCAGAGCAATTTCAGTAATTATGCATTAGTCTTATGATACCAATTTACCTAAATAATGTAATTATGGAAGTTTAAGTAAGTAAGAGTCATTTGGGGCAACAATCCCATGCGCACAGGAACAAACTAAAAGCCAGCAAGCAGCTGCCAGCTACCGCTGTTCATTGATATTTTCTTAGCACAAAATGCATCCTAGGACCTATTTCGTGAGCAATGGTGCATTTTGTACTAAGAAATTGTGTTAAATACTGGATCATGCTACTCATGTAGTTACACATCATTACGAGTAATTTTGCTGTAATTATGAGTAATTACACTAGAGAGAATAATGTGAGTTTCTCCCACCCCTAGTATGATTACACCTCTCTATGTAGTCTGATGTTGTAAATCCAGTATGATTGACCAGTTTCATTATTGTATCACACAGTAGGATTTGTCTACCTCTGCTGTCTGCATCCTGTGACTTATGATTTTTTAGCACTATTTGTTTGACCGAGAATATACTTCAAAGGCACAGGGTAGAGAAATGAACTGACACAAGATATAATAGCCTTCATGTTAAACGTTTGACAATCTGATATAATATAACCATATTTCCTTTATGTGCCCATAGTACACATAGCTCTTTAGCCTATTTCTTGAAAAATGGTCCTTTGTTTTACCATAATTTTTGAAAGGTTTGGCAAAGTTACCTTTCCATGGTACACTAATACTCTATGTAGCATATTTCCAAGCCCCTTGCGCCTCCTTGCTCCGATCTAACGTCATTTTTTTTTTTACACTATGGAGGCGTTAAGAAGGCCCCACCATGCGCTATATTTACAAAGTGGCGTAATGTATGCATTGCGCACTTTGTAACCCCTTGCGCCACATTATACCTGCACCAGGTATAATGTATGCAAGGGGGGGGTTACCCACTCTGGGAGGCCTAGAAAAATGGTGCAGTTCGATTTACAAGATTTCACTGCACCATTTTTTCCATCATTTTTAACACCTGTTCAGGGCAGGCATTAAACTGACACTCCTATAATAACCTATGGGCCTCCCTGTGTTGTGCTGGACTAGCACCATAAATTATGGTGCTACTCCAGCAAATTGCCACAATGTTGTCATACATTACGATGCTATTGAGCTAATAAGCGCCATGGTATGCTGTATAGTAAATACAGTGCTACCATGGTGACGTTAGGCGGCGCAGGGCAACGCAAGAAAAGTGGTGCATCAGCGCTAATGCGCTACTTTCTTGTAAATGTGCTCCATTATTGCCTCAAATTATATTCTGGCAGGCTATTAGAAAACATTAAAAGCTGTCATAAATCTGTTATACTATTGTGGGCAATTGAAGTGGTATTATCTGTTCATATTCTTTTAATAACAATATGATACCTGGTAAACATAAAATAAACTTTCAACAGGGAGAGCAACGTAAAATTCAAAATTATTGTCAAACTACTACCTTACAGCTGAGGGATCACGTAAAAAGTTGTATTCTCGTTCATAGGTACACCAGTATGTTTCATAAAACAAAGTTACTACAGTTTGTATTTGTAATTGTATACATAGAAGCTAACTTTTAATTATGAGGCTACCACAATATTTCTCTGACAATGAAAAATGACAGCGGACTCCCTATGAAGTCCATCAACATGTGCTGTACAACAGCTTAGAATAAAGTGCCCTTAGTCTACTCATGCACGCACTGTTGAGTGCTCATGGAAAAACAGAAAAGGAATCTGACAATAATTTATGATTATATTTATGTCATGATAATTACCTTGCAGCAATGGTGTTCAGTAAGAATGGATATTTATGAATGCATTCCCAATTGCTAAAAGGAAATGTTTTTCAGGCTCAACGATCACCTGTTATTTTTCATGTCATACTTATGAACGGTGAAAATGTCTAGAAGGGAGTTCTTTTAGGATACGCATTTTGTAATTCTTCAAAATATGACAACAAAGTAGTCTTTTGTTTTGCACGGAGCTTGTTTTCTCTTTACGGTGCAAAGTCTTGTGGTATGTAAAGCAGGGCCGGCTTTAGAGCGGTGCGGCCACACCGGGTGCTGGCCTGGATTGGAGGACGCTGACGTCAGAGGGGGCGCTGTGTTTGGCAATGGCTTACGAAACTTGCAATTTAAAAGCACCCGCTGAAACATTCCTAGTGCGTCCAGCCTTCATGAAGCAATTGAAATGTCAAGATACCCATTTTTAATAATGTTCCTGATAGGGAGAGAGATGGGAGTTTTGTCTAGAGGCAGCTTTGACTCGCCATTAAGGAGCGTAGAGGGTTAATGTACCTGCTGCAAAGAACAGAACTATATTTTATGTAGATAGCTGGGTGGATTAGTGAAGCCAGCCTTTACAAGCGCTATAAAACAAATGAAGGTATGTGAAAAGGGGGCTATGGAGAGATGAGAGGCACATTTACAGGAAGGTAGTGAATGAATCTGAGGAGGTGGTCATGGGGTGGAGGGGGGAGGAGGGGGGAAAGACTGTCGCACACGGCGCCACCATCACTAAAGCCGGCCCTGTGTAAAGAACAGCTCTGCAGATCAAACGAGGGCTAGTTACCTTAACCAGAGTATCACATTTGTTCATGTTTTTTCTGCATGTTCTCGTCGTAGTGCGGTGAGCAAGGCCTTTGAGTGAGCTAAGATGCTTTGGATTCTGGTTCCACCATTTTGGACACGTTTTATACAATATAAAAAAAAACTAGCGATTGCTCCTTTTCGGTTTGATTTTGTGACTACGTAGGTTCATTTTGGCATGTCAAAGTGTGGGTGTCTAAAGTGGTCGGGTAAAAAAAAAGAGCGGGGGAATGAATGTTTTCTAGTTTAACTCTCATATGAAAATTTGCATACCTTCACTGTTAAATTCAGAACCCTTGGGACATGGCCTGGCAGCCTAAGATGTTGGCAGCAATCTAAATAGGCTCCGGATGCGCTGGACCGATTATCCTGCAACATTCTGCCTTATCAAAGCATCAAACCGTTAAGTCGGTTGCCCATCTGCTCCCACTCCTCAGTGTTCCTATTTGGCCCACCAGTGAGAAGAGGCAGAGGCAGGAAACACCAGCAAGCATTTACAATGCAACGGGTCTCCCGTTTGCTCATGTTAGAGCTGATCGCGTTGTAAACTCCTAACCCGACTTTTCACCTATCGGGCAAAAGTGCATTTATGTACATAAAAAGTGAAATTAACTATGTAAAGCACTTCTGCCAAGATCGCGCTCGTAAATTAGAGAAAAAGAAGTCCACGAGCCCGATGGAAAACAGCAAGCCTCGCATGTTTTCTGTACTTGGTCGCTGCGCTCAAGGAGGGCTAGCTACCGGAAAAGGCATGACGTATGCGTGCCTTCGACTAATGAAAGCAAGCAGATTTTATTAGGCAAGCCCACAAACCAATAAAAAACACTGACGTGAAGTTGACAGGGCTCCGAGCCCTTTTCTAAATACTAAAGCGTCTCGCTGCGATACGCATGCGCAAGCGCATGCAACGCAGGCTCGACCCTAAAAAGGGCCCTTGAGTGGACCGCTCAGTTTCCTGCTGCAGCAACGATGGACAGGACAGTGAGAATTAAGAAGAAGATCGCTCTCCACCCTCGATTTCAAAGACACTGGTGATGACGCAGAAAAAGAAGGTCCGACATATATTCATGTATACCGTGTAATCGATATATAATGAAGTGTGATTTTAATTAAAGAAATAATGTACGAGGGAAATTGTGCCCTCGGGGTAGTTTGCCATCATTATAAACGAACTCTATTAATCACGAAGTATTAAAATTGTACTAATCCGTCATAATCGCAAATGTATGCCATGATTTCTTGTTTGAAAACTGTTTTGCTTAGCTTAAATTTAGTATAGGCTTTGGCCTAGTTGCTTGGTTTCAAATTCTAACTGCGTGATTTTTTTTCCTTGAACTAATGAAATATATATTCTTGCTTAAAGTTGTATTTTTCCAGTAGAAACTGGCTGGTACACTTATCTCCAAGGTTTCGTGCTAGGCCGGTTACATCCCCTTTGAGACAAGGTCAGTCTCTGCAGGTGCGGACAATGAGGGTACAGATAGTAAAATAATTGGCAAACCATGATACAATTTGTGTTCCAAGGCTCCAAGGACAGTGTATGCATAAATGGGCGCTAGTAAAAGATAATTTTTGATTGGACAATTTGAAGCCAACCTATGAACCCTCCAACTGAAGACCCTACAGAATTTGGAATGTTTCTTACTTAAACCCACCGGACAAAGAGAAGTCAGCCATTTTCCTCGATGCCAGTTTGAAGCCTGACGCCAGACTCCATTTTGGACGACACCCTGATGCCCTCTTCTCTATCTGAGAGACAGAGACTTAAAGAATTCTCACCCTTGAGACTTTAACTTTGATTTGCCCCCGTCTTGCCCATGCAGTAACTTTGCCCTATTCTCCTTGCCGTTGCAAGGAAGCTTGCCCTTAACTTTGCCCTTGAAACTTGCCCCATGCTGATCAACCGGTACCTGAAGGACGAAGACTTTTCTTGAATGCTGATTGTATTTGGTAAATATGAAAGGATAAATGTATTATGCATTGTGTTTTTCCTTTTAGGTACCAACTGCTAATTTTGATAGAGTCCTAGCTAGAAGTTTTCCAAATTTGTGTTGACTAAATTCGTTTTGCATGAAGTCCCACATGCCAATGCTAATTAGAGGTTAGTCGAGGTATTCATTCAATGTATCATGAAGAATTGAAATCTTGTTATGCTGACCGAAAGTATGCAATTAGTCAAATACAGTTAGTCACATTGGTGATTTGCATTGCTATAACAGAGTGTATCATCATTCAGATTTTGCGTAGATTGCGTTTCTTCCGCCGTTATGGACAGCTACTAATGTTCATATACATATATCAATTGGTTTTGAGACATATATATATCGTGCTAGCTTTGTTAATATAGGGAAATAAATTCACTAACTTTTAATAAACTGGTGTGGTTATTCATGACTGAAAGGTCATGGTGCGCCGTAATACCAACTGTTATTGATTTCTGATGTGTTATATTGATTTATTAATTGAGTAGTGATTACCGATCACAACAGTTATTGATTATTGATCTGAGTGACTCGACTATTGGGAATGAGGAGAGCCCGACTCGGTTAAAAGATTCACCGACCTCCAACGTGTTCAGGTACAGGTAATTTACAAGGGCTGGACGCGTTATCAGTAGATGGTAGCAGAGATTGATGGTTTAGCCCTTTGGGACCCCATCCGAACAATAGACAGAGTCAGGTTAGAATTTTCTTTGATAAAACAAGTTGGAGAGATGATGATGCCCTAAGTCCCCGATGACTTTCCCGGGATCTCGGAGCTTGCGAATGAGGAACATGGAGGTATGAGAATGGTCTCAGCGTTTCTAGTGACGGTATGAGTGAAGTTAGGGTTTCGCGCTTGCACAGCTTATCGCCGCAGATTAATTGAGAAGTTTGTGTGGATTTAAGGGGTTAAAAGATATTAGAGGAGTGTTCCTCCAAAGGTGTGAGAGTAGGGAAGTCGTCGAACTTCATGTGTGTGTAGCGCTTTGAGCAGAAAAAAAAATTGTCCACGTGGTTGTTGATGTTGAGACGGGCCCTGCGAGGTCAAGAGACTCCGGAGTATGTTGAAAAGTGTATGTGACACTTGTTTGATGTTGTGATCTGGTCGGTTTAATAGGTTGATCGGGCGTGGTCAACAAGTTGGTATGAATGTTGCAGAGTGAAAGAAAACTTCGACTTTGAGATTTGACGAATTCTAAAGTGCACTAGAATAGTTCATTGATCAGTTGAGAGTAAAGTTTGCGGGTCAAATTTTGCTTGCGAAAGTGGGAAACCGAGAAAGATGGAATAACTGCCGAGACTAGTGAAAAATCCCTAAGGTTTCTGAAGCGATCGAATTACCTTTCCTGTAGTAGACCGACAGATCTGTTTTATTCTTTTGGTTAAGTGCTCGCGTTATAGTGCAGAAATTAGTTTATGAGTGAAGCCGAATGAAAAGAGGACAAGCCGCGGGACTTTGTCAGCCGCAGTGTGTGAGTGTGACGTCACTAGGAGCCGCGCTGGGATAGGTCGGTTGGTGAGAAGGGTCGCGCACGGATTGGACGCAGTCCGTGAAGCGCAATTGGAAGGGAAAGGCAAGCGAAGAGTATTCCGGGAATTAAAGTCACTTATTGATCACATATTTTAGAAAAACAGAAGACGGAAAGATGACATTTTTCAAAGCATTCAAGAGTGCCATGAGGGGAGACGTTTATATTAAAGCAAATGTAGGAGAAGAAACACCGCCTGAGGGTACACCAGCTTACATCGTCATTGAAGAAAAGGGTGTAGTGCCATGTCTATGGTTAAAACAATGGTGCAAATTAACAGAGAAACATGGAAGTGTAGCGTTCCCTATCCACGGGTCGTTTAATTTAAGGGTTTTAGAAAATCTGAGATTTGCGCTATACGACATGAAAGTACCTCCAAGGCCAGCACAGTTTGAGGCATTAGCAATTTGGGAGCTAATAGCTAGAAACCAACAACAAAAGAAATTTGAGACAAGAATAAGAAAAGTAGAAAAGACACTAGCGGATGCTAGATGGGACAGCACACAAAAGGTTTGGAGATCAGACGTATTGCAGGGAATTAAATTGTTTCCAGCGATTGCCGAGGAAGCGGAGATGGAAGGAAGGAAAGCCACCTGTAAGACAAACAGGAGTCAGTCCAGAGAGGGAGAGAGCAATAGAAACTCGAAAAGGGGAGACGAGTCAGATGATGAGGAGTTCATTATACAATTGCTGAATGATCGCCCACCACCATACGTGGAAAGCGAAAAAGGCTCAAGCATTAGTACTGCCCCTCCTGAACCAATACAGGGTAATGTAACACCAAATTTGAGAATATCTCAGAGGCCGAGCAGCTCTGACATGCCTTTCTCACCACGAATACCACGGATTCAGAGAATGTACCCAGACGTGCCAACTTTGAAACCTGCTGATAACTATCAGCCACAGGTTCAAAGGCACTGTTGCGATGAGCATAATGTGGGAATGATTTCCGATTCAATGGCGCAGGGAGGACAAAACTATCAGAGACCGACATTGATTCAAGCTGAATCAACACAGTTCTCGATGCCCCAAAAGCAGACACAAGAAGTGCGAGTAGTAGAAAGCCAGTTAGGTATGCCAGCAATGATGAACCACAATGTGGGGATTAACATGCCACAGAATTCGGGGAACAGACGGAATCCAGATGCAATATCTCTACCTATCACTGTAGGTCCACCAGTACCACTGTACATACAGGCAAATTCAAGCACCAGCGACCAAGGGTTAATGATACAAAATGGGACAGGGAGAAGATGTATAGAAACCACTCCAGAGACAACTCCGATAGCGGCACTGCCAAATGGATCTGGGTCCTTGTCGGAATTTAGTCCGATTCCAATTTGCGCTCCGTCAACCGTGGTAAGGTCACATCTACCACTATTAGTACCGTTAACCTCACAGACTGAAACATTACAGAAACCGTCAATGGCAGTTGACGTAACTGCTACATTGATGGGACTGAACGCGCAACAGTTAACACTATGGTTCAACAGCCTGAACTCCCCGCAGAGTACATCAAGCGGGAAGGGAGAAGAATACCTGAATAAAATAAGGTTGGGCATGGAGGCAGATGAACTGGTAGAGGGAACAATGGGTTTGAACAGATTATAATCATACACAGAGGAAGAACTAAGATACATGTGCCCTAGGATTACAAGAGAAGTGAGCAACATACATAAGAAGTTACAAGAAATTGCAGACAGAAATGAGATTGATATAGGTAAGACTAAACACCTGAGCAGAAGTTACAGGTTAGATTTTGAGACAAAAGATTTTGAACACATGAGATCCGCAGGGATGAAAACACACCTTAAAGAGATACTGCAGAGTGCACAGGTCTGGAGATGTTTAGACAAGTGGGAAAGCAGGTGGGTTAAGAAAAAGGACAAAAAGAAAGAAAATACTTCAGAACGAAGTGAGAAAAAACAACAGGATGACGATCTGATAACCATGTTACCAATGAGGGAGACAGCAGGGGGAAAACTTGTGCATGTACCATGGCACAGGTGCGATATTCAATCCTTTACGGATGACTTTCCCAAATTAAGAGAGAAGCCGATTGAATGGTATCAACAAACGGATAGATTTGTGAAACTCGCCAAGTGTCTCTGGGAAGACCTGAATACCTTATTTGAAATCGTGGTTCCGGCTGATTTGTGGGAAGATTGTAAAAGGGCTGTAGGTTGGCCGACGAGTGAACCGGAGAGAGATAGGGACACAGGTGCGCCATCACCTACGGTAATGAGTTTGTACCACAAGGTGATCGAGCACTTGAAAACCAAGTTTGCGTCGAAAAATGTGGATTGGCAAAGGATTGACAGGACCGCTCAAGAGGTTAAAGAATCTATAAACGCGTATTATGAGAGGTTGTTGAAAGCGTTTAAAAATTACAGTGGCACGGAAACGATTGATCCAAAAGACATGCTCCATTTTGTGTTCAGGTTTGTGGAAGGGCTGAGACCCGAAATTAGCCAGATGATTAAATCGCATTTGATTTGTTGGCAGTCAAAGTCGATCGATGAAGTGTTGAATTATGCAAAATACTGCAGTGATGAGATTGAGACGAAGCAGAAAAGATTGAAAGAAAAGGTGATGGTGATGCAGCTCAGAGCAGCTCAGACAGGTTTACAAGGTTTGCAAGGTTTTCAACAACAGATGCCACAGCAGCAGCAACAGGGAAATGCCATGTTTCAGCCGCAGATGAGAGACAGAGGCCGAGGAGGGTTTGTGAATAATGGTCCTGATTTGAATACCGTTATGACTCCAAATGGTATACAGGCAATGAAGAAGGTGATGCCATGTCACACGTGCGGAATGGTCGGGCATTGGAAACGGGAGTGCCCAATGATGGTGCAGGAAGGTGTAGGTCAGCAAAACAATGATGTCAATGCATTTCAGACTATGAGAGGACCGAAACTGAGAGGTCCGAACCCAAATTTTCATAACAATATGAACCAGATGCAGGGTTTACAACCCATGCAACCGCAACAAGTGCAAATGCCTCGTGTGCAAATGACACAATTGCAGCCAATGCAACAGCAGTTTCCTATGGTACCTAATCAGCAAATGCAAATACCCTTAGCACCAATGAATCAGCAGCAAGCAATGCTTCCTCAACAGGTCACGGGTCAGGGAATGAGTCAAAATGACACAGTACACCAATTCCCACTACACAGCGAGAATGGAATAAACGATGCATGGGAGAATGAAAGTTCAGATGAGGAGGGAAATTGTGTGCTTGCAGCATCTTTGGAAGTTGATCAAAAGGGTCCGTATGTGGAGGGAAGAGTTATGGGTCATTGCGTTTCATTTTTGGTTGACACAGGAGCTACACGTTTCACTGTAAGAAGCATTGAAGTACCAAATTTGCCACTTTCAGGGAGAACAGTTCAAGTAGTGGGAGTAGCAAATAGATACCTGACGAACCCAATCACAGATCCAGTACAAGTCAGAATTGGTAACTATCAAGGGACACATAATTTTGTGGTATGTGACTCAAGCCCGATATCACTGTTAGGGAGAGACCTATTGTGTAAATTGGGATGTTTGATTATGTGTTCAAATGATGGAATTAAAATTCAGACGAGCAGTGATGGGGAACAAGAGGACAGTGTAGAAGGGGAAGAAGTAGAAACTGTCGATGAAGAATATCCCCTGATTACCCTTTACCCAATGATTACTGAAGCAGATATTCCTGCTGAGTTACAAGAAACAGTCGGAAAAGAAGTGTGGGATATGACAGGAAAAGAGGTGGGATTGGTGAAAGGAGTGGAACCAGTGAAAGTGACTGTAAAACCCAATGTAACCTTTCCCCAGACCCCACAGTACCATATGGCACAAGACACCCTCATGAAAGTCGCCCAAATCATTGACGAGTTTGTAAAACAGGGAGTACTGAAAGAAGTGTTAAGCAGTCCATGTAATTCACCAATCATGGGACTAATAAAGCCAAGTGGAAAGGTCCGAATTGTGCAGGACTTGAGGAAAATAAATGACATAATAATTAAATGCTGCCCTGTAGTACCAAATCCAGCTGTGATAATGTTTCAAGTCCCTTGCGATGCCGAGTGGTTCTCAGTCATCGACTTGTCACAAGCATTCTTTTCTGTGCCTCTTCACGAGGACAGCCAATTTCTCTTTTGTTTCAAATTCTTAGACAGAGTCTACAGTTGGTGTCGAATTCCTCAAGGGTTTTCGGAGTCACCGTCAATTTTCAATCAGATTCTAAAGAAAGATTTGAAAGCGTTGGAATTGCCATTCGAGTCAACCCTAGTACAGTACATTGACGACTTACTGATTGCATCCAAGACAGAAAGTGACTGCACAGCCGACACCATTGCCCTATTGAACCATTTGGGAAGGAATGGACACAAGGTGTCTCCTTCAAAATTACACTTCTGTCAGAAGAAAGTGAAATATTTGGGTCACCAAATAGAGAAAGGGTCACGAAAAATTATGAAGGAAAGAATAACAAGTGTACTTTAAATGAGTCCTCCAAAGACGAGGAGGGAGGTGAGGAAGTTTTTGGGAATGGTGAGTTACTGTCGCCAATGGATTCCCAACTTCTCAACCCTAGCAAAACTTTTACTGAAACTGACCCAGAAGGATGCATTGGATGAAATTGAACTGAAAGGAGAAGAGATGGATGCTTTTATTGAATTGAAAGAATGCATGTGCAGGGCTCCAGCTTTAGGTATGCCTGACTACACAAAGCCTTTCACATTGTTTTGTCATGAACGTGATGCATGTTCCTTGTCTGTCTTGACCCAAGCCCATGGTGGCGTAAACAGACCAGTAGCGTATTTTTCAGCTACTTTGGATCCGGTCGCAGCAGCACTGCCAGGGTGCTTGCGCGCCGTAGCCGCAGTTGGTATCAGCCTCACTCAGAGTGAAGGAATAGTGATGGGACACCCTTTAACAGTCATGGCCCCTCACTCAGTTGAGATACTTTTGACACGTTCCCGAACACAGCACATGACTGGTGCTAGACTTACAAGGTGCGAAACAATAATTCTGGGATCACCTAATGTGCAGCTGAAAAGGTGCACTACGTTGAATCCAGCAACCTTGTTTCCCAGTGAAAATGTTGAAATTGAGAACGCTGAAGACATCGAGCACGACTGTCTTCAGGTGACTGAATTTTGCACCAAACCAAGACCTGATATCAAAGATACCCGATTGGAAGAAAATGATCAAATTATTTTTGTCGATGGTTCATGTTTAAGAGATGCACTGGGTGTATTGAAAGCAGGGTACGCTGTATGCACAGTAACAGGTGTTTTGGAAGCATCTTGGCTTCAAGGAGTTTACTCTGCACAAGTAGCAGAATTGGTAGCCCTTACTAGAGCTTGCCAACTCTCTGCATTGATGAAAGTTACCATTTACACTGACAGCCAGTACGGGTTTGGAATAGTGCATGATTTCGGACAATTGTGGTCACAGAGAGGTTTCATGACCTCTTCAGGGTCGCCAGCGAAAAATGGTGAAAGAATAAAAGAATTGTTACATGCCATCCAACTACCAGGAGAAGTAGCAATGGTAAAATGCAGTGCACACTCGAAGGGACAAGATTATGTTTCTCTGGGAAATGGATATGCGGATCAAGTCGCAAGGTTTTGCGCATTGAACTGTATATTGCTTAGGGATGAATGGAATTTGATAAGTGAACCAGAACTCGAACAAAGCGAAATATTTGCTCTAAAGGTGATAGATACGATGGACGAATTGAAATCCTTACAGAATGATGTCAGTGAGGATGAGAAACTCTCGTGGACCAAATCACAATGTGTAAAGAGACGAGATGAATTATGGGTTTCAAGTGAAGGGAAATTTGTTCTTCCAAATAGCCTTTTGACACAGATAGCCAGATTTTACCATGGACAAGCTCATCTTGGGAGGGATGCCATGATTAGGTTGTTTAAAACTGATTGGTTTAACCCCAAATTCCGTCAAGTTGCTGAAGCAGTTTGCCACCGTTGCGTCATTTGCCAACAGATGAACGCGGGGAAGGGAACCGTAGTAAATTTGAGCCACATTGGAAGGGCAGGGGGTCCCTTCAGCAGGATGCAAATGGACTTCATTGAGATGCCTGTGCATGGAGGCTTGAAGTATGTGTTGGTGGTTGTGTGCATTTTTAGTCACTGGATTGAAGCATACCATACACGCAGAAATGACAGTCTCACAGTTGCAAAACTACTCTTGAGAGAGTTAATACCACGTTTCGGATTCCCGATCTCTTTAGAATCAGATAGGGGAAGTCACTTCAATAATGAAGTAATAAAATTGCTTTGTGCAGCACTGAACATTGAGCAAAAGCTGCATTGTAGCTACCGCCCTGAAGCATCAGGTTTAGTGGAGCAAATGAATGGCACATTGAAATCAAGAATGGCGAAAATATGCGCATCAACAAACTTGAAATGGCCTGACGCATTGCCTTTGGTACTAATGTCAATGAGAAACACCCCTGACAGAAAGACTGGACTGTCCCCACACGAGATTCTCATGGGCAGAGCTATGAGACTTCCAGCAGTTCCTGCAAATGCGCTTTTGAATATTACAGATGATATGGTGTTAGACTACTGCAAAGGTCTAGCTGATGTGGTTCGATCTTTCTCTCACCAGGTGGAGGCAACCACCTTGCCACCGATCCAAGGTCCAGGACACTCCCTGAAAGCAGGTGACTGGGTCGTGATAAAGAAGCACGTGAGGAAGTCGTGTTTGGAACCCCGTTGGAAAGGACCTTTCCAAGTGATTTTGACGACTACCACCGCTGTGAAGTGTGCGGGAGTTCCCAACTGGATTCACGCCAGTCACACAAAGAGGGTGTTGTGTCCCACAGATGAGGAAGTTGAAGCGCTGAAGTTACCAGTACCTGATAACAAAGTACCGAGCGCTGAGGCAGAGCAAAACAGAACTAGAAGCGAACAGGCAGAAATAGAGGAGGGAGAAATATTCTCTGAGGACGAAGCAACTGATTCACTTGGGGAAGACCAAGGAGGAGCCTCAGACAGCGACGAAGCAGCTGAAGGTAACAAAGAGCCTGAAGCAGCTGAAAGTGACAAAGAGCCTGAAGAAAGTAATGGTGACAAAGGGCTCGAAAGAGGTGAAGAAGCAGGAGAGCCTGATCAGAGGAGGGCTTTCCCAGAAGCAGACGATACAGAAAAAGAAAAGGAAAACCTGATTGACTCCCCAGAAGGAGGGGACAAGGCAGAACAGAACGGAACTGCTCAAACTCCTTCAGAAGAGATTGCAGGTCCATCAAGTGGACACAGTGCAAAAAGAAGACCAAGCATATCGCCAGTAAAACTAAGAACTAGAGAAACGTTGAACGACAGTGAAGGGCCAAGAGTGAAAGAGAAAAGGAAGGAAGTGTCTGTTGTAGTACCAACACCAAGTGAAGAAAAGGACATGGCCAAAGAGGAAAGTACCAGTGAGAAAGAATCAAAGAGAGATGCAAAATTGAAAAGAAAAAGGATACCAAGCAGGAGGTATTCTGGTCCGGAGTGGGCGTACGTAGCCAATAACGATTGGTCAGACTAATTCGTATCCCTCAGTCTTGAGAACGAAGAGGCAGAACTTCATTTTGGAAATAAAAACTTTATGGACTCTGTTGATTGAAACCATTGATCACCTGATTGACTTTTCAACCGGCTAAGACATTGCTAACTTGATTGACTTTGAAACCGACTTTGAGACAACGCTGCTAACCGATAAGAGACTAAGCTGCTAAAGAAAACTGTGTGAACATTGAACTCGTTCAGCTTTGTAAATACCTGCAAATACGCTTTGATAAAGGGTCTTCAACTTTCTGGTTCTATACAGATCATGACTAGCTTCACTACACAGGGGCGTAAAATGAAGTATTGTAAATACATGTGTATAGGCTTAATAACCGCATGCGTACTAATAATTGTAGCAATAGTTCTTGGAATGCATGGTAAAAGTGAGAGTGAGACGAATGATGCTTCTACTTCTAAACCTATTGTCGTTACTGAACTAACAGCTCTGAAGAGACTTGAGCAAGACGAGAGACACTTGCATGATAAGAAGGAACTTTCATCTAACGTTTTCTATCGCTTACTGAGTGAGTATGTTGAGACCATGGATGCGAAAGATTGTTATGTGTGTACACAAATACCTACCTCAGTAGTGGAGGGGGTAACGTATCACAGCATGCCTCTTATGTATGGAATTACATGTAGTATAGTAGCTTCCAGATTTTATGCTCAAAAAGACATTCATTATTTCTATACTAATTACGATGTTACTTTTGCATATGTTCCCATAATAGGGCATTTAAGTAAGATAGCTCGAGATTATTATGCCAAATTAATGAGGGAATTCTTCGAACCGATGTCACCTTTTCACACAGCTCACGCACATAGAGAGAACCTTACATGCTTGCTTTCACCAGTAGAAATAGAATTTTTAGACCGCACTGATGACAGGAAGAATGAAATGAAGGAGAAATTAGAGAAGGAATTGCACGAAAGGACGTCTGTAGATAATTATGCTTTTGCTGCAATAAAGACACAAGGGAAAATAGCTTTAGATACATTGCATGTAGGAAGATTTTGTATACATAGATTTCCATCATATTATGACACAGTTTTTGTGGGAACGAGTGAATGTAAACATACGTATGCATTTCAATCTAAGTGGACGTTCATGCTGAATGGACAAGACCCAGTCATTCCTGGAGTATATTATATTTGTGGACTCAACGCCTATTATCGTCTTCCTAAAAGATGGTATGGGAGGTGTTATTTGGGAATAGTGTTCCCAAAGGTTTACCAACTAGACGACTTAAAGAAGTTTCCAAGGCTGTCTGAATCACATCGTGTTCAGAAAAGGGAGACAGCTGCTGGTGTGGTAGGAGATATATTTGGAGCTCTGATTCCTTCAGTAGGAGTCATATTGAATTCAATCAAAATACAGAAGTTGTCTACTATTGTGGATAACATGCTGACAAAGTTTTCAGGAGCTATAATCCTGATGGATGCTGAACTCGCTGCAGAAAGAGCTATGACTCTTCAAAATCGGCTTGCCTTAGACATTCTTTTAGCAAAGGATGGCGGCGTTTGCAAAATGCTTGGCACGCGTCACTGTTGTACATATATACCCGACAACAGTGGAAAAATTAGAACGATGCTTACAAATTTAACTAAAGAAAGTGTAGATTTAAAGGAATTGAAAGAACCCGGAGTTTGGGAGAAAGTTGGAAAAGGATTTGCTTCTGTGGGAAATTGGCTCAGCAACGTTTGGAACGGATTGTTACTAAAAATAGTAAAGGGAATATTGATAATATTAATTTGTTTATTAGGCTCTTGGGGAATATGGAAAGCTTTCAAAATGTTAAAAGCAAGGAACAAAAGAAAAAGAGAAGAGAAAATAGAGAACAAAATGGTGGAAATATATAGAGAAAAGTAAAAAGGGACTAAAAGAAAAAGGGAATTGACTGAAGTGCCAAATTACTATACAGAATTTTAATGGAATAAAATTTGTGGGTAGAGTTGATGTGATGACATAATTAGTCATCAGAGGAGGGATTGATGACGCAGAAAAAGAAGGACCGACATATATTCATGTATACCGTGTAATCGATATATAATGAAGTATGATTTTAATTAGAGAAATAATGTACAAGGGAAATTGTGCCCTCGGGGTAGTTTGTCATCATTATAAACGAACTCTATTAATCACGAAGTATTAAAATTGTACTAATCCGTCATAATCGCAAATGTATGCCATGATTTCTTGTTTGAAAACTGTTTTGCTTAGCTTAAATTTAGTACAGGCTTTGGCCTAGTTGCTTGGTTTCAAATTCTAACTGCGTGATTTTTTTTCCTTGAACTAATGAAATATATATTCTTGCTTAAAGTTGTATTTTTCCAGTAGAAACTGGCTGGTACACTTATCTCCAAGGTTTCGTGCTAGGCCGGTTACATCCCCTTTGATACAAGGTCAGTCTCTGCAGGTGCGGACAATGAAGGTACAGATAGTAAAATAATTGGCAAACCATGATACAATTTGTGTTCCAAGGCTCCAAGGACAGTGTATGCATAAATGGGCGCTAGTAAAAGATAATTTTTGATTGGACAATTTGAAGCCAACCTTTGAACCCTCCAATGGAAGACCCTACAGAATTTGGAATGTTTCTTACTTAAACCCACCGGACAAAGAGAAGTCAGCCATTTTCCTCGATGCCAGTTTGAAGCCTGACGCCAGACTCCATTTTGGACGACACCCTGATGCCCTCTTCTCTATCTGAGAGACAGAGACTTAAAGAATTCTCACCCTAGAGACTTTAACTTTGATTTGCCCCCGTCTTGCCCATGCAGTAACTTTGCCCTATTCTCCTTGCCGTTGCAAGGAAGCTTGCCCTTAACTTTGCCCCTTTGAAACTTGCCCCATGCTGATCAACCGGTACCTGAAGGACGAAGACTTTTCTTGAATGCTGATTGTATTTGGTAAATATGAAAGGATAAATGTATTATGCATTGTGTTTTTCCTTTTAGGTACCAACTGCTAATTTTGATAGAGTCCTAGCTAGAAGTTTTCCAAATTTGTGTTGACTAAATTCGTTTTGCATGAAGTCCCACGTGCCAATGCTAATTAGAGGTTAGTCGAGGTATTCATTCAATATATCATGAAGAAGTGAAATCTTGTTATGCTGACCGAATGTATGCAATTAGTCAAATAAAGTTAGTCACATTGGTGATTTGCATTGCTATAACAGAGTGTATCATCATTCAGATTTTGCGTAGATTGTGTTTCTTCCGCCGTTATGGACAGCTACTAATGTTCATATACATATATCAATTGGTTTTGAGACATATATATATCGTGCTAGCTTTGTTAATATAGGGAAATAAATTCACTAACTTTTAATAAACTGGTGTGGTTATTCATGACTGAAAGGTCATGGTGCGCCGTAATACCAACTGTTATTGATTTCTGATGTGTTATATTGATTTATTAATTGAGTACTGATTACCGATTACAACAGTTATTGATTATTGATCTGAGTGACTCGACTATTGAGGATGAGGAGAGCCCGACTTGGTTAAAAGATTCACCGACCTCCAACGTGTCCAGGTACAGGTAATTTACAAGGGCTGGACGCGTTATCACTGGCACCCTGTGTGTAGAGGTGGGGGCCAAAATCACCAAAAGAGGCCCTGTAGCAGACCACGGGTAAGCAGGTGGATTGTGAAGACTTCTGTGGTTTCCACTGTAGGCAGAATCACGAGGGGGCTCTCCCCCTTACCTCTCCCCCTCCTTGTCCCCCATGTGACAGAGTGGGGGCCTGAAAAAACAGAGGTGAGACAGTGACCGACCATGAGTGTGGTTGACCCAGTGAGACCGAGGGGCATTGGAGGCAGCTCCACCCATCACTTATCCACACTTGCTGTGGGCACCTTCAGGGGGAGTGGGATGGATGGGTGAGAACAACGAAGACTGGCCCGAAGCTCACCACACATGCAGTAGCTTTATTCTGCTGCAGGTGGAAAATAGACCGGCCACAGGGAGCCAAGTAACAGACCTGAGCACCAGCAAAGCGAGTAACTGATGAGAGGAGCAGACAGGCCGAAATCCTCATGGACACGGTGAGAGCCCTAGGGGGCCAGGTGGGCACCAGGACTCCCTGCCATTGTAAAGAGGTGGGTGATTGGGGAAGAGATGGACCCTGCTCTTTTTTTTTTTTTTTTTACTTCTCCTGATAGTCCTTGGCTGGTTCTGTGGGGGAGGCCAGTGGGATGCTGTTATCATGCCCTAGGAGGCAGGAGACACCAAAAGGAGGGGCCCAAAGGGATAGTCCACCTTGTGATGTAGCTCACAATATATAGAGCACTGACCCGGCCCTGCTCTACAACAGTGGCCCCTCAGCTGAGGAAGAAGAGGGAATTAGAGGAAAGTACACTTGAGGCAGCAGACATTGAAATGGGGTACCGGTCGAGTCTGGTTGGATTGTCAGAATGGTGAAGGAAATGGGGACAGCAGGGCAGGGCGGGTAGACAAACCATTCCACTTTATTTCACTTTACTCCACTTTACTTAAAGAGGCTTCCGCCCTGGATGTGTGCAGACCGCACTTTTAGCAATCACAGAAGAATTAAGGGTCATTTTAGATCAAAGTGGCTCGGCTGCAGTGATACTGTTGAACCTAGGTGCAGCCTTTGACGTTGTATCACATTCAAACTTATTGTAAAGGCTGTATCAGGCCAGAGTAGACAGTTTAGCATTGTAACGGTTGGCATCATTCCTAGACAGCTGGAGCTATAAGACTTATGAGGAACCTTGTTACTCACATTTTTTTCCTTTAAAGTGTGGAGTTTCTCAAAGGATCATCCCTACGCCCCACGCTGTTATAGCTGCACAATCACATGGCTTGCCGATAGTGTCATATTTGATGACACCCAGATCGTCATCTCCCTCACCCATGACACAGGCTTAAACTCTGTGCTGCTCAACTCCTGCCTGAAGGAAGTAGCAGAATAGATGTCAGCTAGCTGCTTTTCAATATGGAAAAAAATGAGATGTTGGTGGTCAGAAATTATGTCAACCGTTGGTTCACAATATGCTTGCCAGAACCTTTAGGCAGCTACTCCTCACCTAAAACAGCAGCTAAAAGCCTGAGAGTTTCAATAGAAAACAAGCTTACTTTCGAGGCACTAGTGCAAAAAGTAGCAGCCAGCTGGTTTAGTATTTTAAGAATGCTCTGGAAAATCTCAGAGTTCTGACCCACAACCTCTCGAAGACTTGTGTTTCAAACATTAGTCATGTCTTATTTGGATTTTGGACTCTGTTTATCACAGAAGATATCAATACGTAGAGAGGAGGATTCAAGTGGTACAAAATGCAGGACATTTTATTAAAACACCCCAAGCATAGCTCAGTGATATGTGCTTCGGCCTGTGTACACCGGCTTCCTGTCAAACAAAGGATACAGTTTAAGGCCCTCTGTTTGGCCAATAGAGCTGTGTACAATAAGGGCCCCAGGCTGTTACAACACTTGATACATCCTTACATCCCTAAGAGAACCTTGCGCTTTACTGTCGCTTGTCAACTCACAGTTCCTAAGATCCATAGGTCGAGATGTGGTGGGCGATCATTTGCCTATTTGCTCCAAAGCGATGCAGTTCTTTGCCCGAAAGGATCAAAAGGACAGAGGATTAATTGAGATTTAGAAAGCAACAAAAATATTTGGTGTTTATCTGATCGATGTGTGAAATATGGTCTGCATTTTATGTGTAGCACGAGGCATCCCGTTCTTGGTAGCCATGCACTTGGGAAATGCAGAGAATAGAATGATAGGCCAAGGGAGGGTTTGGCACAAGGCCATGCACCCTCAGCCACTGGAATAGATGGTCTCATTGGCCACTATACCTCAGGTGATCAAAAACACCCACCAAGACTGAATGACAATATTGGCAGAGTGGGGGTGGAGGTCTCCCCTCTACACCAGGACCTACATAATTTATCCTTGTGTGAAAATTAAGGAGGCTGAAGGATGTGGCAAGCACAACTAGCAATTAACACAAAAGAATGAGGGAGCTAACACACTCCTCGAACATCACGTAGAGGATGCAGGTGGTCAGACAGGCAGAAATAACGTACCATTGGTGGGTCTTGCCGTGGCAGCAGAAGGGCAACAACCAGAGAAATTTTGTGCAGAATGGTTTCCACCATGGCGTCCAGATGAGCTATCTTCATGCTTCATTTTAGAGAGGGCCTACAGAACGCTGACCCTTAGGTTGCCACCTGGGGCCCGGTCCTGCCCCATCAACCTGAAGGTGCTCAGCTATGGAGGCAGAGATGTCGTACAAAAGCGGGCTCGTCCCCTAGAACACATTCATTGTGCAGACGCTAAAGCAATATTTTTTCCTGACTATGCTGCAAGACTGCAGCATATGAGTAAAACCCTTTGGAGGTGAAAAGGAAACTCAGGGTCATGGAAATTCAATATGGGCTAATCTACCTTGCTAAGTTTAAAGTACTGGTCCGAGGAAAATCTATATTCTTTGTAAGCCCAGAGGAGGCATGGGACTTGGCTTCTAAGAGGAAACAGCTGTTGATATTAATGGTGGAGCCGCTGACATTGTGGAAGGGTGTTGGGGAGGAGACAAACGTCTCCTGGAGTGACATAAGTCAGAGAAGGCACAGTAGGAGAAGACACAGTTGGCAGGATCAGTCTTTGGAGCAGAAGCAGTAGTGTACTCATCAGATAAATCCAATGATGGCTGGGGGAAGGACTTTCCAGGCAGCTGTTCTTCTGGTTGTCCTCCAAAGGGGACATGATTTCTGTTAGACATGGGGTCTTTGGTTGGCAGCCAGATTACCCTCTGTCCAAGCAAGGACCCTCACTCCAGTCAGGGTAATCAATACACAATCCAAATTATTCTGTGCCCACCCTATGGTATCTTGGCACTGAGCAGTCAGGCTGAACTTAGAAAGCAAAGTGTAAAGTATTTGGGCAATTAATCATGCAATAACTCAGTAGAACACCACAATAACACACCACACAGTGTTTAGAAAAATACGTAATATTTATCGGGATAAATGCAGGTCAAAACGATTAAGACACAATAAGTATATGTTGAGATATCACTGTAAAAATGGTATAAAGTGCCTTTAGTCTCTTAAAAGCAATAAATGTCTCTTGAAAGATTAAAGTACCTGGTTTACGTTCAAAATCTCCGCAAAGAACCGCAGCTGAGGAAATGTGTGGAAAACAGGGAGGTGTGTGTCGATTTCTCTGGCCACACACGGCGATGCGTTGTTTAGTTTTCACACAGGGAAGCCTTTGCGTCCATTTCCAGCACTCGGTCTTGGATCCTCTTCGGGTTGCGGGGTTTTCGGACGCCCCAGGGATGATGTGTTGAAATCCGGTGCTGACAGGACAAAGTCACAGGGGATGCGTTGATCCGGTGGATGTTGTGTGGAAATTTCTACCACACAGTAGGCACTGCAGCGATTCCTCTCTGGAAGTCGGGCTGCATCGTTCAGGCTCGGCAGTGCATCGATCCAGTGGCCCATGCGTCGAATTTCAGGTCTCTACGCTGGCGCTGCATCAATCTTCTCATTGCGAGGTCGGGCTGTGCCATTCCGGTTCGACGTGCAGTGAATTTTTCACCGCGATGCAAGCTGTGCATCGTTTCTGGCAGGCTGTGCATCGATTTTCGCCACACATGGAGTTCTTCTTGCAGGAATGAAGTCTTTTTGGTCCTGAGACTTCAGGGAACAGGAGGCAAGCTCTATCCAAGCCCTGGGAGAGCACTTGTCACCACAGCCAGAGAGCAGCAAGCCAGCAGTCCTTCACAGAAAGCAGTCCGGTGAGTCCTTTGAGCAGCCAGGCAGTTCTTCTTGGCAGGTTGCAGGTTCTGGTCTAGTGTCTAAGTTGGTAGGGTCAGAGACCCTGCTTAGACCCAAATGTGCCTTTGAAGTGGGGGAGACTTCAAAGAGTGGCTTAGAAGGGCACAAGGTCCCCTTTCAGTTCCATACTGTCTGCCAGGGTCCCAGTAGGGGGTGTTGCAGTCCTTTGTGTGAGGGCAGGCTACTGTACTTTGACATGTAAGTGTCAGGCCCTCCACCTTCCCAGCCCAGGAAGACCCATTCAATATGCAGATGTGTGCAAGTGTGACTGAGCATCCTGTGTTTGGGGTTGTCTGGGTGAATGCACAAGGGTGCTGTCAACTAAACCTAGCCAGACATGGATTGGAAGGCACAGAATGATTTAAGTGTAGAGAAATGCTCACGTTCTGAAAAATAGCATTTATAAAATAGTAATATAAAATCCAACTTCACCATTAAGTAGTATTTTGTATCACCATTCTGGCCATACTAAATATGACCTGGCGACTCCTTTCAGATCAGAATCTACCACTCAAACAGCATATCTGGGTAGCCCTAATGGTATCCTATGAATGGAACAGGCCTCACAGCAGTGTAAAACGAATTTAGGGGTTTTACACTACTAGGACATACAGAACACATATGTTAATGTCCTGCCTTTTACCTACATAGCACCCTGCCCTACGGGCTATCTAGGGCCTACCTTAGGGGTAACTTACATGTAGAAAAAGGGGAGTTTAAGGCTTGGCCCTTACTTTGAAATGCCAAGTCAAAGTGGCAGTGAAACTGCACACACAGGCACTGCTTTGGCAGGCCTGAGACATGGTTAGCGGGCTACTTATCTGGGTGGCACAACCAGTGCTGCAGCCCACTAGTAGCAATTAATTTACTGGCCCTGGGCACATGTAGTGCACTTGACTAGGGACTTACAAGTAAATTAAGTAAGCCAATTGGTTATGAGCCAATGTCACCATGTTTTAAGGAGAGAGCGTATTCACTTTAGCACGGATTAGTCCTAAAGCCAGAAAAAATGAGGTCAGAAAAAGAGAAGGAGGAAGGCAAAAAGTTTGGGGGTGACCCTGTAGAAAGGCCATTTCCAACAATGTCTCTCCCAGGCCCTGGTCACTCCCTTGTTTGCACCTCTGGCCCTGGTTTAACATGCTGTTATCTGGGGTTTAACTGTTCCTGTAGTGAGTGGCCGGCATCAGGACAGTTAACCCTGCTACATTAGACACTGGTATTTGTTTCTTTTGTTATGTTATTGTTTTTATTGAGAATGATTGACTTTTGAGCTATGGTAGAGGGTGTGTTGGTTGAGGTTCAGAAGTTTTGTTTTTGTTACATACACACATCACACACAGTGCACCTTCCCCAAGTACCAGACATACAGAACTGACTACCCACCATGAACGCAGTAGAGGGAAACACATAATGTAAGACAGTGTCTTGAAATGGGTATGTACTTCTGAATAATGTTGAGCAGACTACATGCACACAAATTGACTCTAGGGGTCCTCTTGCTACAAGAGACCCATCTACTCGGGGCAGATGTCCCTTTCTGGCTTGACATGGCTTCAACTGAGTGTATCATGCTGGATTTACAAGTGGTTCCAGAGGGGTGGCTACCCTGTTACATAAAAATCTTCCCCCTTGTTTCTGGAGGTCATCCAGGGCAAAATGAGATAGTACATATTAGTTACAGGTTCCCTACACATGGACAGTAGTCAATGTATGCATAGCCCTAACCTGTGGGCCACCACAATGATGGAGCTGACAAGATGTATTGCTGCAGCCTTATAGGGGGCCTTATAGTTCTGGGCAACTTCAATGATGTTATGCACCCACACAATGATACATAAGATGGTGCTAGAATGAGGTGACAAGCTACCTTTGCATCTTGTGCGGACTCTCAGTCTGAGTGATATCTGGGGGGTTGCTAACCCAGCTGCACAGGAATACACTCACTACTCTCATTCCCATAAGTCAAATTTGTGATTAAATTACCTCCTCTTCATTTCATATGATATTTTAATGGTGTTAAGGGACAGGATTTGCCCGACGGTTTTCTCCAACTCTCACCTATGGAGAATGTTATGGGGCTGAGGCCATGTAGACCTAATGCATGTTGGATGGTTGAAGGACTCAAAGTTCCAGAGATATGTACAAGAGAAAAAGGATTTCTACTTTGAGGTTAAATCCACTCCAGATATATTATCTTCAATACTTTGTGAGGCCATGAAAGTGGTAAAGAGCCAGGAAAAAGGAGGTTCAGGCAATGGAGCATAAAGTTGGACAAATTAAGAGACTTCTAGTTCAGACAAGGTAGGAAGATGACCCCCAGGGCCTAAAGGTGGCTAGAGATGCCCTTAAACCGAAGATGCTGGGGAGAACTAAGGCAGCCCTGACAGATATGCAACATAGAATGTATGAACTTGGGTACAAAACCAGGAAATTAATTCACAGACTAGTGACCAAATCACTGGAAGACAGGTTCATCTCCTAAATGCACAAACAGGAAGGCTATGTGTCCCACGGTGTAATAGAAATAGCTCAAGCATTGCACAATAGTATGAGAAGATGCACCAATCAACCCAACCAGGCAGGGTGGAACTACCGAATCCCATAGCTGCTGACCTGATGGTGCAGCAACTCTCCCCAGGGAGCAGGGCAGACCTGCATAAGCCCCTAACAGTGAAAGAGCTCACTGCTACCCTACAGGGGGTGCAATCTGGGAGAGCACAAGGTCCAAACGGATTCCCAACAGAATTCCGAAAAAGGTTTGCATCAACTCTATTTCTGCATCTCCATGCTATGATAAAAAGTGTGGGGAAAAAAGCAATCCTTCCACCTAATATCCATGGTGCTACCATTGTGGTCCTTCCCAATCCGGATAGGCCACTCATGAAGTGCGCATGCTACAGACCGGTTTCCCTGATTAATGTGAAGGGTAAGCTAGTGGTGAAGGCCCTATCAAACCATTTAGTCACATAGATAAGATCCTGTACACTATGATCAAAATGACTTCTTGTTGACCAGGGGCATCCAACATTGTATTAGGAGGTTGGACAAGGTTTTAGCCCATGTAGACTCCATCTTTGACCACAGCTCTAATGTAATTGTACTCTGAGGAGGCCTTCAACTCTGTCGAATGGTATGCTATTCTCACGAGAATGGGCTTCGGACCCATATTCCGCACCTATATGAACTTGTTGTGCACTGAACACTGGGCTAGAGTCTGTGTACCAGTAGGCGCAACCAGGCGGATTACCACCTCTCCCCCTCCTATTCACACTTTTAATAGAAACCCTTATTTAATGGATCAATAGGGATTCCCAAACATAGGGGCTAAGATGGGAGGAGGACATGGATATTCAAATTGCTCTGTACGTGGACAATGCCCTGCTATATATCCAGTGACTGACCAATTTGATCCCACGGATGATATATATGCTGGAGATTTATGGTGAAGCAGCCACCTGAGAGTAAACTAGAGCAACTCGGCCATAATCCTGTTAGCAGGCACTCTCTCAAAGTTGCCTCTGTGATTATGAAAACGCAGACTTGTAATATGGGGCTTTTAAATGGGATGTACATGATCAGGGATCCCAGGGCTTGCTGGAAAGCAATATTCCCCCACACCTAAAAATCAAAGGATATATAAGCAGATGGAGTGCCTTGCCCCTCAACATGATGGAGTGTATCACCATCTTCAAAATGGTGGCACTTCCACAATTATTCAATGTCCTGCAAAATTATCATTTCACTGCTGGACCTGAAACTCTACAATCGGGTGGCTCAACTGCTCCTGGTTAATGAATGGATATTCTGAGACTAGGGCAACCTAACCATGAAACGCGAATGGACTGCTCTAATGGGGAAAGCTCCATGGTTCTGGAGAGGCCCTTACACCAGACCTTCTTACACTCACAGCCACCTCATCATAAGCTGGAGCGAGGCACTGAAGGGGATCTGTTGCCATATAATTCTCATCAAGGTGACACCACTGTGGATGGGCACATGGTTATCTGAATCAAGGTTCCCAGAAATGGGACAGGCTAGGAAACTCCAAACTGGTCAACTTCTGGTGGTTGGATTGCATGATGTTCTATGATCAACTGGCGGCCAAATATGATCTTCATAAAACACAATTCTTTCTACTTCTACAGCTTCGTCATGCAGTTGATAAGTACAGCTCATGGGCCAAGGCTCTCCTGGACCATAGTCCCCTAGATGCCAGATTTACAAAGACGGTAAGCAAGGCTAAAGGCATCTTCAGCCTAAACAGGTCTCTGGTGTGTAATATCCAGGACCCACTGACCATATTGAGACAGCAAAGGGAAGATGGCCTGGGGTCCCTGGAGGAGGAAGAGTGGAACGAGGCTAAAATAGCTCAAAAACTTGTCATCTCAGCTCATCCATTTTAAGTACTTTCAAAGACTTTACTGTACCCCTGCAAGGTTATGGAAAATGGTACTTGGCAGGGAACCTGAATGCTCCCTGCGTAAGTGCAAGGAGCATACTGATATATGTGGTACGGATATGTTGGGTAATACAGAGATACTGGGATTCTATATTTGGCATACTAAAAGTGGTGATCAAACTCTCAATAAAATTGGCAATTAGGGGAGTATTCCCAGGATGGGAGGGAACCCGGGGCAAAAGTTACTAGTCAGGATTGAGTATATGCTAGCAGAGCAGTACATTACAGGCTATTGAAGAGCCAGTGATGCCCCTACAATTGTGCAACTTTAAAGAAGGATGGACTATTGCTAAGTGGCAGAAGAAGAGAAGAGGCAGAGCTCAAAAACACCATAAAATCTAGGGGCAATGGAGGGAGCATTATGATACACCGTTAAAGACACAAGGGGTTGGGCAACTATCCAGGTGGAAAGAAACAACCATCTATATAAGAGGCGGTGCAAGAGAGGTCTGCAACATGTATCATTGTGACAAACTATGCTCTATCATGGTGACTGTAGCAAATGTGGGATGATGGAATACTGGACAGGAGGGGGTAAGGGCTTGTGATCCTGATCATATGTTATGTCTTTGAACTTGAAAGGCATAAAATAGAGAAGCCTCAAAAGACAATTTTGACCCTTTATGAATCCTCAAAATGTAGAAGGATAATCATTTTTTTAAAGTAAACAAATCCAATTGGAAAGGGGAGCATTTTTTCTCTTCTTCCAATGCAGGATTAGCAGATCCTATGAGGTAATGGGGTTCCTGGCAGCAACTGAATTTGTTTATTGCGGTGACCATTAAAGAATGGCACAGAAGCGGCACCCTGAAAAAAGATAACTGAGAGCAAAGGGCATTTGGGTGCATGTCAAAATAGAAAATTATCCTTGTTTCTAGGCCCGGGCAAAATGTCAATTATGCAGGCATAATTTGTGTTGTTTTGGGGAATATTGCATTAGGACTGGTACGTAAAATTCGCAAATTATGCAACTTCTGGTAATGATGCACCAATCACTGCACTGCGCCATTTACTGTTAAAAATTTACAAAACAACAAACATGAGCGGCTGATTGCACAATGTCTTGTTTTGCACTTTTTTGCAATGAAATTAGTCCTCACATCAGAAATGATGTGAGGACACATTTATCTAAATGAGGGATTTGCATTTTGCATACTTGTGCATCATTTTGCGGAATGTTGCAGACATTTCACATGATTTCATGAAAGCAAACTATGCAAATTTTACATCCTTATTGTTTATTGCATAGGGTATAAAAATCCAATGCCAGGTCAAGAGGTCAGTGAATTTGTGGGGAGATTTGCAAACTTTTTTTTTTAAGTATAATCTTTTTTCTGCAAATCCTGAAAAAAAATTCACAATGCAATTATGCATAGCAAAGACCATGCACAGTGAGCACGGTGGGCATCAGGCCAAAAAACGTTTGACTGAGACAGTTCCTGGCCATCGTCTATGTGCTGTGTCCTGTCTGTTTTGCATGCCCAATGGCCATGCAAAGTAGCAAAGTATTCACACCAGACAATTGGGGGCTGTTCATACGACAGGACTTGTACCAAACCCCAGCTGTGCATCTGGTATTGGTTGTCCAAGGACAGTTGGATGCAGGCCCTGGACAATGACAAAGCTTTGCAATCAACATCTCCTGTACAAGGGTATTATAGATGGTTCTGTCAATATCATTAAAAAAAAAAATTGAATACCTTTGATTTCTCTTCTCTTTAATATGTTTAATAAGCCTCATAAATTTTGTACTGTGTGATATTGTCCTTTAGAGTTTATTAAAGTGCTTCTTTTTATCAGATAAGTAATGAGCTGGACAATTAAGTTATTATGCTTCTAGCTGGGTGTTGAGTGATGTGCCTGCTGTATCCCCTCTCTAACCTCCCTCAGAAGATTGTGGCTTCTAATCATTGCTATCACAGAAGATGGTGCTGTGTTTGATGCAGAGTGCAGAGCCATAGTAGAATGAGGCCTTGACATCAGTTCCCATGGCAGAGGTCCAGTAGTCCATGCTTGCTCACGGCCCCCCACATTCTGGAATACATCACAGTCAACTAAAGTAATAGGGGGAGAATTATGTCCTCAAAATCTTGTTTCATTGAAATGTGTGACATTAATAGATCCATGGTGTCTGGAAGAACAAAGTATATTATAAATAAGCACTGTAAGCTAATTTTTTTCGAGACCCACCACTATTTGCTTACTGAAGGTGATGTAATCTGCTGTCCTATGGACCTTTGAATCTCTACGAGACTGCTGGATTAGGGGCAGCAGCACCACTGATTGTAGGTGACTGAGTTAATCCCACAACAAATGGCAACGGTTGGCCCAACCCTACCGGCTCTCTAGCAGCACCTCACCCAAAACTTTAATAGTAAAAAGGTGATTTCTGGCAGCCTAGCGCATGGTCTCTGAAATCCTCTCTGGGGTTTGTGGTGCAACAAGTCCTGCCCTCTCTCATTAGAAATGAGTCTCATACACACAGACAGGCGAAGAAGAAAATGCAGGAAAGTTTTCAATATATTTATTGAAAATACTGCAGTCCACATACATGAGCTGCAATGATTAGGATAATGACCAGAGACAAAATGAGTATTGTGAAAATAAGCAATGGGATTATGAACAATCCTAACATTTTGCAATACACCTGGATACACAAACTCCTCCCTACAAGCAAATTGTCTATCCTAAAGAGAGAAAGGTGTGCTAAACCTAATCTGCCCAAGCCATGTTTATGAGAAGCGCCCGTCCCTGTTACAGTGGAGCATGGTCCGCCTCTAGTTCCCAAATCAGATGATGTAGAGACGCAAAGACTGAGGTTTGCTGCAAATTATTGTGCAGTGCAGATGGAATCTCCTGGATGGAATCCCCTCTATTGACCTTGGCCTCACTGAGTGTTTATTTAAGGCCTATGTTATTGTTCGTGCAGACATTGTGACATGGGTATGTGACTAAGTGTTAGACTGTGGCCCTCATTCTGACCCTGGCGGATACAATCCGCCAGGGCCAACGGGCGCGGGAGCACCGCCGACAGGCCGGCGGTGCCCCTAAGGGCATTCTGACCGCGGCGCAAACGCCGCGGTCAGACAGGGAAAACTGGCGGTCTCCCGCCAGTTTCCCGCTGCCCTGGGGAATCCTCCATGGCGGCGCAGCATGCTGCGCCGCCATGGGGATTCCGACCCCCTTCCCGCCGGCCTGGCTCTGGCGGTTCTTACCGCCAGAACCTGGCCGGCGGGAACGGGCGTCTTGGGGCCCCTGGGTGCCCCTGCAGTGCCCATGCCCATGGCATAGGCACTGCAGGAGCCCCCTAACAGGGCCCAACTAGGCTTTTCAGTGTCTGCGATGCAGACACTGAAAAGCGCGACGGGTGCTGCTGCACCCGTCGCACGCCTTCCACTCCGCCGGCTCGATTCCGAGCCGGCTTCCTTGTGGAAGGCGCTTTCCCGCTGGGCCGGCGGGCGATCTGAATCAGATCGCCCACCGGCCCAGCGGGAAAGTCAGAATACCCCTCGCGGTCTATTGACCGCGGGGCGGTATTCAGGCGGCTTCCGACGGGCGGGCGGCAACCGCCGCCCGCCTAGGTCGGAATGACCACCTGTGTGTGCAAACGTGGATCATCAATACCATGACAAAAATGCCTGACATGTTCATATTCTGATCATTGCTGATAATTATGCTTTCACGGAATAGCAACTGATTATAACATGAAAACTTTTCATATAAAATGCAGGAACTGCAAGTACTGTTAAAATGAATAAAAGATTCATACTAAAAACAGAGCATGTTAATCTATGTAAAAAGGGCACATGCCTGCAAGCCGAGGCTAAGTGAAATCTCTCGCAGCTGAGTAAACTAAAATGGATCCACAACAGTACAATATGCTCTGATTTGAGGACGGGGAATCAAAACTGGATGATGTTTGAATGAGAAGACAGCTCAATTTTTGAAACAATTTAATCTCAGAATCAGTCAAACACCTGTCAAAATATTGTATTTTTTCCACATTAAGCAAAAGCAGTTGAGTGAGAAATGATACTTAATTACTGAGAGATATGGTGGATTCACAAACTACAATCATAAGAACTAAGGTGGTCATTACAACCTCGGCGGTCTTTTTACAAGACCGCCGAGGGACCGCCGTGCGGAAGACCGCCAGTGGTGGCGGTTTGCCGCTCGGTGTATTATGACTGTTGGCTACTCTCCGTCCTTTTTCGGACGGAGAGCCGCCAACAGCCATACTGGCAGGCCGTGGGTGAAGTGGAGGTTGCTCCACCTCCACCGCCACGCCAACAGAACACCGCCCACCGAATCATGTCCTGTGATTCGGCGTGGCGGTGTTCTGTTGGCGGTGTGGTGTCGGCGGAGCAGCCCCCATGGCTCCCGTCCCCTCCCGGAGGATCGACGGACCAGGTAAGTCAATCGTCCGTTAGGGGAGGGGGGTGGGGGGGTATTGTGTGTTGTGTGCGTGCATGGGGGGTGTGCGTCTGTGTATGTAGAGGGGGTGTGTGAGTGCGTGTATGCTTGCGGGGGTGTTGCGTGTTTGGGAATGAGTGCATGTATGTCTGTGGGTATGTCTATATGGATGTGTGCGTGTATGAGTGTGCGTGTCTGACAGTGTGTATGGATGTTGGCATGTAGGTCGGTGTGTGTGTTGGTGGTGCCTGCGTTCGTTTTGTGTGTGTGTGAGTTATGTGATGTTGGCGGTCTGGTGGGGAGGGGGACCCTGCCACCTTTGGGGGGTGGCAGGGGTGGTGGGAGGTGTAGGGGAGGGAGTCGGGTGGGGTTGGGGGGTCGGGGAGACCCCTATCAGTGCCAGGGAAGGAATTCCCTGGCACTGATAGTGTTTACCGCCATGGATTTCATGGCGGTTTCAAACTCCATGAAATCCATGGCGGTCAGCTGGGTCAAAATACCGCTGGCGGTATAGTGACGGCCGCCGGGCTGGAGACCCAGGTCTCCAGCCCGGTGGGCGGAACAGAGAACCGGCGGATGACCATGGCGGTTAAGACCGCCAGCCTGTTGGCGGTCTTACCGCCGCTTCTCCGCCTTCCGCCAGGGTCATAATGACCCCCAAAATGTCATAAATTAACTTGAGAAGTTGTTGTGATGAAAGACTGGTGCTTCCAAGCAGAATGGTGGATTCGTCTAGTCAGATGATGTAGGTTCTTTGTTGGGTAAAGAACAAGAACATCAACAGTAACAGCAAGGACCTTTGGCCGTAGACCATGGCATCATTCACTATGCTGCTAGGAACTGAGTGACTGTTTAAATATTAAACATTTTGATTTTTTATGAAACCTCAATAGCCTTTTTAGTCTCATAGAGATCACTACAACGTGTGGTTGCCTACACTTAGGGATCTCTTCCTTCGTGTTACCTTTGTTTAAACCATTTTAGGTTAATGAGGTATGAGTAGCTGAGGCAGAGATTTTGAATTGGTAGATAATAGGCTACTAGTCATTTTAGGTCATTCGACCCTTGCGCAGACAAATTTCATGGATGGGGTCAGGTAGTAATTCTTATTTATGTCAAAATATCTTTGATGTGCCTCATTCTATAGCCTCTGGAGTTTCTGAATTTGAAAATTGGAGAGGCCAGTGTATGCAATGCTGCAGTAGTCAAGCCTTAACCTCATCAATGATTTTACAAAGTTTGGCCCAGTGTTTAGTTTATATAGGAGGAATACCTTTTTCAGTGAATTCAGGTGGTCATTGAATACCTTGAACCTGAGATTGCCTTGGAGGTTGAAGGACGGCGTTCAATGAACAATTATGTTGAAAATACCTTGCTCAGGATAACTGATTTCTCCAAGTAGCCCATACCAGAATAGAGAAGGATAATAATCTGATCTTCATAGATGTCTTTTCACGATCCACTTTTAGTGAACACTGTCTCTGATACTTTGCACATGAAGACCTGTAAGTAGGTTTGTGCAAAGTATTCATTCCACAAGAAGAAATGAACAAATTTACCCACCTCCTACTCGAAATGACGTTCTTTTGTTGAGCATGGAAAACTAATTACAATAACTTGATATGCAATTTTTCCTACCAATATCCCAGGGTATAAATGTTTGCCTCTTGTAAAAAAATAAAGTCACTTTACAATTTCAGGAATTACATATGGACACCCAGCAAACTTGATAAAGTGTGCAAATGTGATGACTGTGAGAAAATAGCCTCTTTCTAGCATGGTTACACCCATTTTTGGCCTGTTTGTCAGTGTTTGTCAGTGTGTTTTTACTGTCTCACTGGGATCCTGCTAGTCAGGACCCCAGTGCTCATAGTTTGTGGCCTACATGTCAGTATGTTTTACTGTTTTGTAAGGATGCTTGACTGTGTCACTGGAGGCCTGCTAACCAGAACTCCAGTGCTTCTGATCACTCTGATTTCAAATCTGTACTTACATACTGGTAACCCAGTATTCCACTGCAAATTGGCATACAGGACCCCCTTTATAAGTCCAGCAAATATATATATATGTCCCCAACATATATATATAGTCTTACTTTTTGTTAATAATAATATTTTATTCCATTATATTTTGGACACAATGTTTTGACATTGCCAGCAAGCATGTTGGTCTGATTCGCTCAATGAAAGCAATCCAAGGTTATAGCATTCAGAATGCATTATCACTCCAAAGGCTAGGGCTGGAAACATGATGTTGTTATAAGTGAATAATCAGAAGCTAACGTGAAAAACCCGTAATGATGACCCATTTCCAATGATTTTTCACCATGCATGGCATTCACCAGATAGACAAAAGCGACCAAAATGCTCATTAGCATTTGTTTCAGCACTTTACTTTTGTTGAAGCTCTTGCACACACTGCTGTCTTTGTTCAGGGTATTCCCCTGAGACTCCCACCTAATGCCCTTTTTTCTTTCACTTCTTCCTTTTCCCCTTTTTGACCTCCCTCCCCCGACCTCCATGCTCCTTCACGTATTTGTTTTCTTTTTTTAAGGGGCTCCAAACCGTGTGCCCCCCTTATGCCATTGTTCTTGGTGTGTGGCGTATGAGCCTGAACTGCTGACTTGGGAGTTGTGGGAACCAAGTTTGAGTCTCTACATCGGCTCAACGTTCTGTGATTCTGGGCAAATCACGTAATCTCCCCGTGCCTGACAGCACCTTGAGAAACTCATGGGCGATTTGCTGTGCTTTACAAATTCTGGATTTTTTTATTTTTTATTAAACATTCTGCTTCCCATTTGTCCTTCCCTATTCCTCATAGACCTCAATGCCATCCAAGGCCCATCCCTCCCCTCGATCCTTTCTTCTTTCTTTTGACTACATTAACTCTAAATTGTACTTTTCAATTCTTCTTTTTTCATCTCATCTTTCTCGTCCTTCATCTTTTGTCTTTTTCTTTCCTTCTTTTTCTTTTTTTAATAATTTAACTATACAATGGTAGAGGAGGAGCCAAAATGGCGGCCGGGACGGTCGCTTGATCTGAGCGCTCCGCTCCCGGCTCGTTAGAAACATCCTGAAAGGCGCCCCCGCGGCCTGGTTGCGATGGCCGGGACGGCGGCTCGACCGGGGCACCCAATTTGAGCCGCAAGCCCCCCTCGGTGCGCGGACGAATCGGGGCTGGGACTTGCGGGCTCGCGCCGAGTGCGGCGCCGAGAAGAAGGAACTGCATTAGCGGCCCTGATCGTGCCCTTGCCTGGTGCGGTCGCCTCCCGCTTCCAGGCTTGCTCGTGGCCGGAGGGGCCGAAGAGCCGTGACCAAAGCGGACCACGCAGCAGATTTTGCTGGGCACCCCGGGGCGTGTGAAGCTGGTGCCGGCCTGAGGGGCTGGGGTGCCATTTTGAATCTTGCCGCGGCAGAAGCCGCGTGTACACGCTGCAGAGGAATGGAGAAGGGGCACTCCGGCCCGGCAGCGAAGACGCACAGCGGCGGCGGCCCAGCAGGCTGCGGGGGATACCAGAGCAGAGTCTAAGGAACGAGGTGAGGAGGGCACCTGAGAAGGGGGGAACACCAAAATTAAGCTGTGGGGGAAAACTTTTGGTACGCCGGACACCCCCCCCCCCACTCCACCTCTTCATTAACATAAGAGGGCAAGACTGATGTGGACTGTGTGCTCCTGTGAGCTCGGACTAATCATCCAGCACGGAACGGACGGCTGGGGCAGATCGCGGGCACGTGGCCTGCTCTGGATCCCCCTGCAGTGGGCCCCTGCCGCGACTGTCCCTAGCTGCACGAAGCCCATCCGTGGCGCCCGGCGTTCGTCCTGAGCTGCGGTCTCTCCCGTGCGGCGCCGCCTCTCCCGGCCCTCAAGCACTCTCCCCCTCTATCTGAGGGAGCCTCTGGCACCAAGCTCTGCCATCACACAGGAGGAAGTGAGTGTTCCCTCCAAGCTTTTACACCCTCCGCACCCTCTGGTGGGCCCTGAGGACAGCCCCACAAGAACTCAACGCCGGAATATTGAATCAATTAATGACTGCAGCATTTGTTATTGAATACCCAGGCTACGATAGGCCGGAATAAGGCTAAACTGTCCCTTGGCTCGGCTGGCCAACCTCACGCTCTTAACGCCAAATGTGTACTCCATGCCCAGGCTACTCAGTAAAAGTTTAAAACAACGAAGCAGGAAGATTAAAAGTGCGAAATCACTGCAGACTGGGAGGTAACCTCAGAACAGCCAAAATGGCCGGCAGAGCCAAATCAACCAAGGACCCAGACCGTACCACTCAAGTGACAACGCCTATCGACCAACAATCTAGCCCATCCCTACAGTCACTGGAAAGCACACTTCTTGCGCACTCTGCTCAGTTCGAGAAAGTATTGCAGGCAATACTGGACACTAAGTCACCTTTGGAAAGTAGAATCGATGCAGTTGCGCAAGACTTGAACCTATTACGAGTGGATCATCGAAGCCTAGCTGAAAAAGTGAGAACAACTGAAGCTGAAATAGCCGACCTAACTCCAATAGCGCAAGGGAACCAAAAACAGATTCAGCGCATGGATGAGGAGCTGAAGATACTTTGGAGAAGATCGGAGGAAATGGAGAGCAGGGCGCGCCGCAACAACGTGAGGTTTCTGGGCTTTACAGAAAGTATGCGTCAACCGGAATCAGAAATTTCCCTAGAGCAGTGGCTAATCAAGGAGGTGTTAAATGGGGCTCCATCCAAGTTTTTTTCAGTCGAAAGGGCTTACAGAATTCCGGGTAGACCTCCGGCCCCCGGCCAATCCCCCAGGCCATTGATTGCTAGGTTCTTGAACTACAGAGATCGAGATGCAATATTGCAACAATTCCGCAGTAAGGGCCCATTTAAGTATGAAGACTCGAACATTAACGCTTACCCAGACTTTACGCAAGGGGTGCAGAACCAACGCAATTCTTTTGTCAAAATTAAGCAACGCCTACGGGAACATAACTCAAATATGCCTTGCTCTTCCAGCCAAGCTAAGGGTAGTAATGGAGGACCGCACCCATATATTCACTAACCCCGAAGATGCCTGCACATGGCTACACGCCATGGGCCTTGCACACCCCCGGGAGGACGATGAGGGGGACGAGAAATGGCAAAAACCCGCTGCAAGGAAGCAATCCAAAAGGCGCACCAGAGGCCAGCCCAATGACTGGCAAGCAGCAGAAGAAAGAGCAACAGTGCTAAAAGAGACGCCGTTACACATGCAAAGTCACAGTACAACTGCTAGAGGCCTCCCAGAGCTGGGATCGGACTCAGACGGCCAGCTCCGCATCCACGATAACAGGAGAACTAGGCGGGCCAAAGGTCACCCCAAGAACTGCTGACGAACTTTAAACTATTCGTACATGCCCAGAGCGACTGCCAGTGATAATGCTCGTAACTTGAAAATCTGCAGAGACTTTGCGGCACCGCTGAGACGTGGGAACAAAGTGCCTCCAACAATATGCATCTTTGATATAAACACTAAGCTAAGTGATTGGGGGCATAAGAAGGTGGTACAAGATGGATGGGCGGGGCCAGAGGGAACAGACTTATACCAAGGGGGGGCGCCTGACGATATTGGCAGACTAAGTCTGCGGCACGATGTCAGCCCCCTAAAAGAGCCACATCTGAACGATATGAGAATCCCACTATGCAAATCCAACTGGATAAGAGTTATTTCTCACACTTTTAGGTTTTGTAGTTTCACTGTAGTTGTAAGTAGTAAAGGGGGTTTAATTAGGGGGGTGGGGATTAACAGTTTAGTAGAAATGCAAGGACCGGAATTAATTAATGCACTAAATATATACCTGCACCCGCTATATTTAAATATCAGCTACAGAAAGGCAGCGACCAGACGGGCCAACTCTAAAGCCCAGATCCTCAACACAGCAACATACCCCCAGAACCCCATATGATGTCTTCCCGAAATAATACTAAAAATCAGTATATTATATTAACATGGAATGTCAGGGGTCTTGGGGTGCCGAGCAAATGGGCTAGAGTGTACGCTCGACTTAAACAACTAGGAGTGCATATCGCTATCTTGCAAGAGACACACATGTTAGAGGGGGACCTACGCGATCTGCGCACGAAGTGGGGAGGCCAGTTGATAGGCACAATATACTCGGCCTTCGCAAGGGGGGTGTTGATCTGGATAGCGGCAGGAGTTCCATTCCTCTTGTCAACACACAAGATAGACCAGGGAGGGAGGTACGTAGTGGTGGAGGGCAGACTAGACGGCAGACAAATGGCAGTGGTCGGGGTATACGCTCCAAACAGTGGCATCACGGGCTTTCTCACCACTCTCACTCCAACGTTGCTGCCCCACCCCATGCCCCTAGCCATCTGGGGCGGTGATTTTAATAGTACCCCATCAGCGGAATTGGACAGAACCAGTGCATACGCGAGCGCACCAACTAATAGGAAGCCCATAGGTCCCCTGCAAGAATGGGCAAACGTTATGGGACTTCATGACGTATGGCGACTAGGCCATCCAGAGCAAAAAGAATATTCATTTTACTCGGTACCACATAACACCCACACTAGAATAGACATAGTATGGGGTACTCGCGAAATAGGGGCACTGGTCACGGAATCTGAATACTTAGCAAAGACGATCTCGGATCATGCGCCTCTGAGAGTAACACTGAATTGGGGTAGGACACGTCAGGCAATCCCCACTTGGAGATTCCAGGCGGAGGCCCTACAAGATCAAGCATTCGCCGCAACACTGGGGAAATCTATAGGCCAATATTGGGAAATAAACGCTATGTCTGCAACAACTCGGGCTATAGAATGGGATGCCCATAAGGTAGTATCACGCGGAGTATGCATGTCCACTACGTGGGGAGTGAGACGCTCTTTACAGGCGAAAATTAGCAAACTAGAGAAGTTACTAAGGATTGCGGAAAAGGCGGTAGCACTAGGGGAAATCTCTAGCACTGTCCTCAAAGAAAAGCGCTCAAAATATAATGATGCAGATAGCAGGCTCCGCTGCCACGACTACAACTATTACTTAACTAGGTTGCAAACAGAAGGAGATAGATCAAGTAGAATGCTAGCATGGCTACTCCGCGAAGATAGACAGCAAGCTCCGATAGGTGCCATCCGGGTGGGCGCGCATGAGATGGCCACTACACAAGTAGAAATAAACGAGACGTTTAGGAATTATTACTCAAACTTATACACTAAACGCACCTCATGCACAGCTACACAACTTGAGGCTTTTCTGGCGGACTCCCTCCTACCCCAACTATCACAAACAGACAGAGATGCAATCGAAACTCCCATAACAACAGAAGAAATAGAGCTAGCCCTTGCACAGCTGCCCAGGAACAAAGCGCCTGGTGCAGACGGCCTCTCCTCGGAATATTATAAAGCCTATCTACCCAGCCTGAAATCCCATCTGCTAGGAGTGTTCCAAGAGGCGTGGACTAAAGAAAGCTTACCTATATCCCAAAGGGAAGCTATGATAGTGGTACTCCCTAAACAGGGCCAAGACCATACGGATGTTAAATCTTATAGACCATTATCGCTGTTAAATACAGACTGCAAAATATTAGGCAAAATATTAGCTAATAGATTAGCTCCCCTCATGCACTCATTGATTCACGCAGATCAAAATGGCTTCATCCCAAAGCGTAACACTTTCCTAAATATTCGCAGATTGCTGAGTATAAAAGGAGACACCCCCAAGGTTGCACAAGAGGAAATGGTGCTCTCACTAGACATAGAAAAGGCCTTTGATACGCTGGAATGGGACTTCCTGATGGCCACGATGGCCTGCATGGGAATAGGCCCTAATTATATCCGTTGGGTCCGGACATTGTATTCTAATCCAAGTGCGAGGGTGAAGTCGGGCGGGGTGATTTCTGATGGGTTCCCGATCTCCAGGGGGACACGGCAGGGATGTCCCCTATCCCCGCTATTGTTTGGCATAGCAATGGAACCGTTAGCGGCAAGAATACGCCTCATGGAACACGAATGGGGAATTATTAGGAATGGATTATATCACACGGTCTCATTATATGCAGATGATGCTTTAATATATATCAGAAACGTTTGTGCAGATATCCCACCTGTAATATCTTTATTGGCTGAATTTGGAGGCCTGTCTGGCCTTGTGGTAAATTAGGAGAAGTCCTGTGTGTTCCCCCTGGCAAAAAGGGCCCCCAATAATCAGGACCCCCCTGAGGTAGGGCACCTAAAGTGGTGCCCGACAACATTTAAATATCTTGGGATAAACATATATCATGTCACAGAAGACTTAAGAGACGGGAACCTGGGGAGGGCGCTAATCTCCATAAAAGGCTCCCTACAATTCTGGAACAAGCTCCCGCTCTCGCCACCCGGCAAGGTGGCGATTGCCAATATGTTGATTCTACCTAGGCTCCTATATTATTTTGCGGCCCTGCCGATTACTATTCCCAAAAGTTTCTTCGGCAATTTAAATACAGCTCTACTGCAGCTCATTTGGGGTGGTGACAGAGCATGGGTAGCGCTAACCACATTGCAATGCCCGCTGGATAGCGGTGGCCTGGGAACTCCTAATTTTGAAAGATACTATGCAGCCGCACAACTTCAGTGGGTCCAATACTGGATCCACAGACCAGAGCAAGCAGAACCCATGAGCTTAGAGCCTCGGCGGAACGGGACCCCCCCTTATAAATTGGCTGACGTCTAAGCCCCCCAGAGTGGCACTGATCATCCCTTTGCTTGCAGTCGCGCACGCGTGTTGGGCTAAATATGTGCAAAAAGGAGCGGATAAGCTTCCTTACTCCCCACACATACCGCTAAATTATCTATTGGCGGGGACTGCAGCTGGAATGCAAGCTGCAAAGTTGTGGAGTGAAGCAGGAATACAGACAATAGGAGACTGCTTCGAAGACGGCAAATTAATGACGTTCGAGGCTCTCCAGGCCCTTACGGAGATAAATCCGGGTCAGTTCCTGACATACCACGCCGTATGTCACGAAATTAGAAAAATATGGGAGGTAGGCACTTCAGAACCAGAGATCTCCCCAGTGCTCCACCAGCTTCTACAACACAGTGATCAAACAAAAATAATATCCAATCTATATAGAATCCTCAACAAGACTCCCGATCCACAGGCAGGGAAAGCATGGGGTAAATGGAATGCAATGCTCCCTACCCCGATCCCACAGGCAGACTGGCCAAAGGCCTTGTCCCACATCCGAGGCGTGTCAAGGAATCCCAGATTTAGATATACCCAATTCAGCTTCACGCATCAAACATATCTTTCCCCAGCCAGAATAAAGCGCATGTTCCCCGACTCAGTGCCAGTATGCCGAAGATGCAAAACACCGTCAGCACCCTTCTACCACATGGTATGGGATTGCCCTAATATACAAAGGGCCTGGGCGGAGGTGGTAAGAGAGGTATCTGAGTTAACGGGACTTGCACTGATAGCAGACCCTGGGTCCTGCCTGCTGGGATTGAGAAAAAGACCAAAAAAAGAAAGACACCTGCACAAATTTATAGACTTGGCCTTTTTAATGTACAAAAGATTAACCCCTTCGCTGCCAGGCCTTTTCCCCCTCCTGTGCCAGGCCTTTTTTTGCCTATTCGGGGCAGTTCGCGCTTAGGCCCTCATAACTTTTTGTCCACATAAGCTAACCAAGCCAAATTTGCGTCCTTTTTTTCCAACATCCTAGGGATTCTAAAGGTACCCAGACTTTGTGGGTTCCCCTGAAGGAGGCCAAGAAATTGGCCAAAATACAGTGAAATTTTCGTTTTTTTCAAAAAAATTTGAAAAAGTGGCTGCAGAAGGAGGCTTGTGGTTTTTCCCCTGAAAATGGCATCAACAAAGGGTTTGTGGTGCTAAACTCAGCAGCTTCCCAGCTTTCAGGAACAGGCAGACTTGAATCAGAAAACCCAATTTTTCAACACAATTGTGGCATTTTACTGGGGCATACCCCATTTGTGCAATTTTTTGTGCTTTCAGCCTCCTTCCAGTCAGTGACAGGAATGGTCATGAAACCAATGCTGGATCCCAGAAACCTAAACATTTCTGAAAAGTAGACAAAATTCTGAATTCAGCAAGGGGTCATTTGTGTAGATCCTACAAGGGTTTCCTACAGAAAATAACAGCTGAAAAAGAAAAATATTGAAATTGAGGTGAAAAAAACATAAATTTTTCTCTACGTTTTACTCTGTAACTTTTCCCTGCAATGTCAGATTATCGAAAGCAATATACCGTTACGTCTGCTGGACTCCTCTGGTTGCGGGGATATATAGGGTTTGTAGGTTCATCAAGAACCCGAGGAACCCAGAGCCAATAAATGAGCTGCACCCTGCAGTGCGTTTTCATTCTATACCGGGTATACAGCAATTCATTTGCTGAAATATAAGGAGTAAAAAATTGCTATCAAGAAAACCTTTGCATTTCCAAAAAGGGCACAAGATAAGGTGTTGAGGAGCAGTGGTTATTTGCACATCTCTGAATTCCGGGGTGACCATAGTAGCACGTGAATTACAGGGAATTTCTCAAATAGATGTCTTTTTTACACACACTCCTATATTTGGAAGGAAAAAATGTAGAGAAAGACAAGGGGCAATAGTACTTGTTTTGCTAATCTATGTTCCCCCAAGTCTCCCGATAAAAATGGTACCTCACTTGTGTGGGTAGGCCTAGCGCCCGCGACAGGATATGCCCCAAAACACAACGTGGACACATCACAGAAAACAGAGCTGTTTTTAGCAAAGTGACTACCTGTAGATTTTGGCCTCTAGCTCAGCCGCCACCTAGGGAAACCTACCAAACCTGTGCATTTCTGAAAACTAGAGACCTAGGGGAATCCAAGGAGGGGTGACTTGTGTAGCTCGGACCAGGTTCTGTTACCCAGAATCCTTTGCAAACCTCAAAATTTAGCTAAAAAAACACATGTTCCACACATTTCTGTGGCAGAAAGTTCTGGAATCTGAGAGGAGCCACAAATTTCCTTCCACCCAGCGTTCCCCCACGTCTCCCGATAAAAACGATACCTCACTTGTGTGGGTAGGCCTAGCGCCCGCGACAGGATATGCCCCAAAACACAACGTGGACATATCACAGAAAACAGAGCTGTTTTTAGCAAAGTGACTACCTGTAGATTTTGGCCTCTAGCTCAGCCGCCACCTAGGGAAACCTACCAAACCTGTACATTTCTGAAAACTAGAGACCTAGGGGAATCCAAGGAGGGGTGACTGGCGGGGCTCGGACCTGGTTCTGTTACCCAGAATCCTTTGCAAACCTAAAAAATTGGCTAAAAAAACACATGTTCCTCACATTTCTGTGGCAGAAAGTTCTGGAATCTGAGAGGAGCCACAAATTTCCTTCCACCCAGCGTTCCCCCACGTCTCCCGATAAAAATGATACCTCACTTGCGTGGGTAGGCCTAGCGCCCGCGACAGGATATGCCCCAAAACACAACGTGGACATATCACAGAAAACAGAGCTGTTTTTAGCAAAGTGACTACCTGTAGATTTTGGCCTCTAGCTCAGCCGCCACCTAGGGAAACCTACCAAACCTGTACATTTCTGAAAACTAGAGACCTAGGGGAATCCAAGGTGGGGTGACTGGTGGGGCTCGGACCTGGTTCTGTTACCCAGAATCCTTTGCAAACCTAGAAAATTGGCTAAAAAAACACATGTTCCTCACATTTCTGTGGCAGAAAGTTCTGGAATCTGAGAGGAGCCACAAATTTCCTTCCACCCAGCGTTCCCCCACGTCTCCCGATAAAAATGATACCTCACTTGCGTGGGTAGGCCTAGCGCCCGCGACAGGATATGCCCCAAAACACAACGTGGACATATCACAGAAAACAGAGCTGTTTTTAGCAAAGTGACTACCTGTAGATTTTGGCCTCTAGCTCAGCCGCCACCTAGGGAAACCTACCAAACCTGTACATTTCTGAAAACTAGAGACCTAGGGGAATCCAAGGTGGGGTGACTGGCGGGGCTCGGACCTGGTTCTGTTACCCAGAATCCTTTGCAAACCTAAAAAATTGGCTAAAAAAACACATGTTCCTCACATTTCTGTTGCAGAAAGTTCTGGAATCTGAGAGGAGCCACAAATTTCCTTCCACCCAGCGTTCCCCCACGTCTCCCGATAAAAATGATACCTCACTTGCGTGGGTAGGCCTAGCGCCCGCGACAAGATATGCCCCAAAACACAACGTGGACATATCACAGAAAACAGAGCTGTTTTTAGCAAAGTGACTACCTGTAGATTTTGGCCTCTAGCTCAGCCGCCACCTAGGGAAACCTACCAAACCTGTACATTTCTGAAAACTAGAGACCTAGGGGAATCCAAGGAGGGGTGACTGGCGGGGCTCGGACCTGGTTCTGTTACCCAGAATCCTTTGCAAACCTAAAAAATTGGCTAAAAAAACACATGTTCCTCACATTTCTGTGGCAGAAAGTTCTGGAATCTGAGAGGAGCCACAAATTTCCTTCCACCCAGCGTTCCCCCACGTCTCCCGATAAAAATGATACCTCACTTGCGTGGGTAGGCCTAGCGCCCGCGACAGGATATGCCCCAAAACACAACGTGGACATATCACAGAAAACAGAGCTGTTTTTAGCAAAGTGACTACCTGTAGATTTTGGCCTCTAGCTCAGCCGCCACCTAGGGAAACCTACCAAACCTGTACATTTCTGAAAACTAGAGACCTAGGGGAATCCAAGGAGGGGTGACTGGCGGGGCTCGGACCTGGTTCTGTTACCCAGAATCCTTTGCAAACCTCAAAAATTGGCTAAAAAAACACATGTTCCTCACATTTCTGTGGCAGAAAGTTCTGGAATCTGAGAGGAGCCACAAATTTCCTTCCACCCAGCGTTCCCCAACGTCTCCCGATAAAAATGATACCTCACTTGCGTGGGTAGGCCTAGCGCCCGCGACAGGATATGCCCCAAAACACAACGTGGACATATCACAGAAAACAGAGCTGTTTTTAGCAAAGTGACTACCTGTAGATTTTGGCCTCTAGCTCAGCCGCCACCTAGGGAAACCTACCAAACCTGTACATTTCTGAAAACTAGAGACCTAGGGGAATCCAAGGAGGGGTGACTGGCGGGGCTCGGACCTGGTTCTGTTACCCAGAATCCTTTGCAAACCTCAAAAATTGGCTAAAAAAACACATGTTCCTCACATTTCTGTGGCAGAAAGTTCTGGAATCTGAGAGGAGCCACAAATTTCCTTCCACCCAGCGTTCCCCCACGTCTCCCGATAAAAATGATACCTCACTTGCGTGGGTAGGCCTAGCGCCCGCGACAGGATATGCCCCAAAACACAACGTGGACATATCACAGAAAACAGAGCTGTTTTTAGCAAAGTGACTACCTGTAGATTTTGGCCTCTAGCTCAGCCGCCACCTAGGGAAACCTACCAAACCTGTACATTTCTGAAAACTAGAGACCTAGGGGAATCCAAGGTGGGGTGACTGGCGGGGCTCGGACCTGGTTCTGTTACCCAGAATCCTTTGCAAACCTAAAAAATTGGCTAAAAAAACACATGTTCCTCACATTTCTGTTGCAGAAAGTTCTGGAATCTGAGAGGAGCCACAAATTTCCTTCCACCCAGCGTTCCCCCACGTCTCCCGATAAAAATGATACCTCACTTGCGTGGGTAGGCCTAGCGCCCGCGACAAGATATGCCCCAAAACACAACGTGGACATATCACAGAAAACAGAGCTGTTTTAAGCAAAGTGACTACCTGTAGATTTTGGCCTCTAGCTCAGCCGCCACCTAGGGAAACCTACCAAACCTGTACATTTCTGAAAACTAGAGACCTAGGGGAATCCAAGGAGGGGTGACTGGCGGGGCTCGGACCTGGTTCTGTTACCCAGAATCCTTTGCAAACCTAAAAAATTGGCTAAAAAAACACATGTTCCTCACATTTCTGTTGCAGAAAGTTCTGGAATCTGAGAGGAGCCACAAATTTCCTTCCATCCAGCGTTCCCCCACGTCTCCCGATAAAAATGATACCTCACTTGCGTGGGTAGGCCTAGCGCCCGCGACAAGATATGCCCCAAAACACAACGTGGACATATCACAGAAAACAGAGCTGTTTTTAGCAAAGTGACTACCTGTAGATTTTGGCCTCTAGCTCAGCCGCCACCTAGGGAAACCTACCAAACCTGTACATTTCTGAAAACTAGAGACCTAGGGGAATCCAAGGAGGGGTGACTGGCGGGGCTCGGACCTGGTTCTGTTACCCAGAATCCTTTGCAAACCTAAAAAATTGGCTAAAAAAACACATGTTCCTCACATTTCTGTGGCAGAAAGTTCTGGAATCTGAGAGGAGCCACAAATTTCCTTCCACCCAGCGTTCCCCCACGTCTCCCGATAAAAATGATACCTCACTTGCGTGGGTAGGCCTAGCGCCCGCGACAGGATATGCCCCAAAACACAACGTGGACATATCACAGAAAACAGAGCTGTTTTTAGCAAAGTGACTACCTGTAGATTTTGGCCTCTAGCTCAGCCGCCACCTAGGGAAACCTACCAAACCTGTACATTTCTGAAAACTAGAGACCTAGGGGAATCCTTGGAGGGGTGACTGGCGGGGCTCGGACCTGGTTCTGTTACCCAGAATCCTTTGCAAACCTCAAAAATTGGCTAAAAAAACACATGTTCCTCACATTTCTGTGGCAGAAAGTTCTGGAATCTGAGAGGAGCCACAAATTTCCTTCCACCCAGCGTTCCCCCACGTCTCCCGATAAAAATGATACCTCACTTGCGTGGGTAGGCCTAGCGCCCGCGACAGGAAACGCCCCAAAGCGCAACGTGGACACAACCAAAATTTTTGAAGAAAACAGTGCCTACCTGTGGATTTTGGCCTGTAGCTCAGCCGGCACCTAGGGAAACCTACCAAACCTGTGCATTTCTGAAAACTAGAGACCTAGGGGAATCCAAGGAGGGGTGACTTGCGGGGCTCGGACCAGGTTTTGTTACCCAGAATCCTTTGCAAACCTCAAAATTTGGCCAAAAAAACACTTTTTCCTCTCATTTCTGTGGCAGAAAGTTCTGGAATCTGAGAGGAGCCACAAATTTCCTTCCACCCACCATTCCCCCAAGTCTCCCGATAAAAATGATACCTCACTTGTGTGGGTGGGCCAGGTGCCTGCAACAGAATAAGGCCCAAAACCTGAAGAGATAGAAGGGAGAGGTATTTTTGCAATATATCATTTTGATGTGTGCACATACGTCTGTGATGTGCCAAACACTAAAATAGTGAAAAGAAACACACTTAGGTTATGTGAAGAAGACCCCTCACCCACCAACCAAGTTGGTGGCATGCTTCATCATCGGGGTCCCACCCGAGGCACCTAGCGTGTCACAGGTGTGCTGCGACGCCTGATTACAGCGGAGCAGGTTTTGTCATTTTTTACAACACATACTGGTTGGATTTGGTACGAGGGTGAGTGATGGTTCAGTGGATCAAATTTTATTAACAAGAGATTTCACAAAAATGAAATGCACTGCTAATAACTGAAAGGCAAAAAAGTGAACCAATGACTCACAGCTCGTGAGCTGTAAAGCCGCGACAAGGCACCAACCGCTTTACAGTCCATTCACACACCTTTCATACATGACACGCACAAGACCATTCACACCGCCAGCCACGGGCCCAGCACATTACAACACTCACATCGACAGACCGCGCCACTCAAGGGCCCATCACTTACATACGCCCACATGCCTGATACAAGAATCACACCAGCTGATGGGAGAGTGGACTGCCGTTTGGCTGGCACCGCCAGCCAAGCGCCACCCCACGCACACCGCCAGCCAAGCGCCACCCCACGCACACCGCCAGCCAAGCGCCACCCCACGCACACCGCAATCACTTTTTTTAATTTATAAACAACAAATAAACTACTAATTATAAAATAGGCACTAAACTACAAACACAAAACCTCAAACTAAATACACGACAGATGCCAACCGTGAAACATATGAAAATATAAAACAGACAGCTTACGCTCACGGTATTTCCCAAAAGTTTTTCCTTGTGTGGTAACTTCTAAAACAGCTGGGCACACACAGCCCAGGCTTTGAAGGGCATTCGGGGCAGTACATCCGGCTCTCCCTCCGGATTGATCTCCGGGCACATACTCTACATTTCTTTGTGGGCATGTCTTTTTTGGGAGTGGGAGGAATGTGATCTGGAAAGTGCCGATCTTTCAATCTAGCCACATCCTCCACCACTTCTACTCTAGGAACTCTTGCCGGTTCCACCACAATAAGGCTTTCTATCACCGACTCCTGAAATTTAACAAAAGTCATCCTTGACTCAGGTGAACAATCCTTGTATACAATAAAGGCATTAAAAGTTGCCAAATGAAATAAATGTAGGGCCAACTTTTTATACCACACATACGACTTACGAAGAGCAGTGTAAGGTTCCAACCTCTGATCTACTCTATCAACACCACCCATGTGCCTATTGTAGTCCAAAATGCACGCAGGTTTGCGCACTTCCGCAACCTGACCCCAAACAGCCACAGGGGAAATACTCTCATCGTGGATGGTCGATAGCATGTACACATCCCTCCTGTCTGAAAATTTCATAGCTAACAGCTCATTATTCCGCAAGGCACTGCACTGTCCCCTCTCAAGTTTTTTACAGACAAGCTCCCTTGGATAGCCTTTGCGGTTAGAACGGATTGTGCCACAAGCAACAGTGTCCACCCTAAACAACTCCTTGAACAACTGCACTCCAGTGTAGAAATTATCTACGTACAAATGGTGACCTTTGTTAAACAGCCGTCTAGCAAGTTCCCACACAATTTTTCCGCTAACTCCAAAAGTGGCCGGACAACCAGGAGGGTCAATACTGGAATCCCTACCAGTGTAGACCCGGAAATTATAAACATATCCTGTACTGCTTTCTGACAGCAGATACAATTTAATCCCATACCGTGCCCTCTTACTAGGGATGTACTGCTTAAAAACTAAACGCCCCTTGAAAAGGACCAAAGACTCGTCCACACTTATCTCTTTGCCTGGAACATAGACCTCTGAAAACCGATCCACAAAATGATCAAGGACAGGCCTAATCTTAAAAAGGCGGTCACAATCAGGGTGATCTCGTGGCAAGGCTAAAGCATTGTCTACAAAATGCAGCATACGAAGAAGAAGCAAATACCGATTACGTGTCATAGTTGCAGGAAATATAGCAGTTGCCATCAAGGGACTAGTAGACCAATAAGAAGCCAGTGACGGCTTCCTGATCAACCCCATCAAAAAAGTCAAACCTAAAAACCTTTTCATCTCTTCCAGATATGTGGGAACCCAATGAGTAGCTCTAGACTGAGGCTTAAGTCTGGCAGCGTTGTCCCGCAAATATTGCTCTGCATACACATTTGTCTGCTCCACAATCTCTTCCAAAAATACATCGTCCATAAACAAGTGAAAGAATTGGACAGGCAGAAAGTTTTCCGTATTAACTCTACACCCTGGGAGACCAGTAAATGCAGGTAACTGTGGCTGCTCCATGTTTGGGGCAATCCAGGTGTCAGGTCTTCCAATGGGAAACCCTGCAGCCCCAGGCTGCTGCACTCTTGGCACATCAATGTCCTCCTCTAACACAGGCCCTTCATCTGCACTGAGAGTAGCTTCCTCATCAGAAGAATGCTCTTGGACAGAAAACTCACTTCCAGAATCTCCTGCTTCCTCCTCTGCCTCAGATGCAGAGTCAGTGTCGTAATCATGGTCTGAAGACGACTCAAAGAGCATGCGAACAACCTGCTGAGCGGTCACTTTGCGGCTAGCCATGATCCTAACAACAAATGGATTGCCAACAACAACTAGCACTAAAATAAGTAATGAACAAAGTGTAGCTTTATCACAAAGAGTTATGTACTACAAAAAACTATACCACACAGTTGCCTGAAATAGCTACTCACCAAGCAACTACTCTGCAATCACCAATGATATCCCACTAAAAAGAAAAAAGAAAAAAGCAATTTAGACATATGACAACACAAACACCACTGTGCTCAAATCTAAGGACAATGTCAAACACACAATACTGCATTTAGTACACCACCTACAAACATGTCAACAATACTCCTTTGGAGTAAATTGCGTTCACTTACCTAAAACATGCAACTATGCAAACCACTGGACAACTACTGCCAAAACCTCAAAGATCCACAGCAAAGGAAGCAAAAGCGTTGAACTAGAAGAAAAAGAAGAAATAAATTGTTATAATCACAAATACAAATACTTTGCCAGTTGACAAACACCCCACCACCAAGAACTTAGAAGTTGTCCCTGGTACCTAAGTGGATCCTGCCCCCCTCGGGGTAGATGGGCGTAAAAGAATTGGCCAATCGGACCCCAAGGGGGGCAGAAATGGGCAACACCTCTGTGCCCCCTTTCAGGGGGCGACCCTTCCCCAAGGGGTCGCCCCCAAAAACACACACAAAAAACGATATCCCTGGTGTCTAGTGGTTTTCGCCCCCCCTTGGGGGCAGATCCGCCGAAAAAACGGCCGATCTGCCCCCAGGGGGGGGCGAAATACAAATAAAAATTGCCCCGGGGGGGGGGGCGACCCTTGCCCAAGGGGTCGCCCCCAAAAACAAACTTAAAAAAATATATCCCTGGTGTCTAGTGGTTTTCGCCCCCCCCTGGGGGCAGATCCGCCGAAAAATCGGCGAATCTGCCCCCAGGAGGGGGCGAAATACAAATAAAAATTGCCCCCGGGGGGGGGCGACCCTTGCCCAAGGGGTCGCCCCCAAAAACACACACAAAAAACGATATCCCTGGTGTCTAGTGGTTTTCGCCCCCCCCTGGGGGCAGATCCGCCGAAAAAACGGCCGATCTGCCCCCAGGGGGGGGCGAAATACAAATAAAAATTGCCCCCGGGGGGAGCGACCCTTGCCCAAGGGGTCGCCCCCAAAAACAAACATAAAACAATACATCCCTGGTGTCTAGTGGTTTTCGCCCCCCCCCTGGGAGCAGATCCGCCGAAAAAACGGCCGATCTGCCCCCAGGGGGGGGGCGAAATCCAAATAAAAATTGCCCCCGGGGGGGGCGACCCTTGCCCAAGGGGTCGCCCCCAAATTTAGTAAAACAGAAAATCCCTGGTGGCTAGTGGAGATTCCTGCTCCACGATCGCGGGCCCTGCCCGCGATCGTGGAGCAGGAATCTTGAGAAAACAGACACAGGGGGAAAGGAAAAACCCTTTCCTTTCCCCCCATGTCTGTTTTCTCAAACCCCCCGCCCCCCAAAAACGGAGAGGACTCACCTTAGAGCTCCTGCTCCGAAGACGCGCTGGAAGCAAATGGCTTCCAGCGCGCCGGCAACACTCGATGACGTCAGCGCGCTGAGCGCGCGCTGACGTCATCGGATTGCCGTGGGGGGGGGCGGGGGTGGAAGGGGAAGGTCTTCCCCTTCCATCCCCGCCTGGGGGGGGAAGGGGGGTGCACGGGGGGCGCGCTAGCGCGCCCCCAAGTTCCCCTGTGCCATGGACGAGATGATCTCGTCCAAGGCACAGGGGAACTGTAGCCTTGGACGAGATCATCTCGTCCAAGGCACAGAACAGGTTAATAGCAATACACTGGAAAGCCCCCAAGGCTCCCGATTTGAAATCCTGGCACTTTCTAATAATACGTTGGACTCGCACTGAATATCAGGTACTAAAAAGAATGGTGCGCGAAGGGTGACAACACACAGGGTGCTCCACTTGGGAGGATCTGGTAACAAAATTGGAGGCCAAAAACGATGAGATGCCTCCTTGAACTGGGGTACATATACTCGCAATAACCACGACATAAATCCCACTGCATCCCCCGCTATGGAAACAAAGCTCATAGGGCACTCAGGCAGCACAGCGCATGCACATCACCTCTTTCCCTCTCTCTAGTAATAATAATCCATCAAATCTTCGTCACCGCAGCACCAGTGACACATGAGGAGCAGAAAACCAGGGTTGCTATCTGCATACACTAATCCGGATGGCGCCCTAGTTAGGCAGCCAGGGAACCCACGCACGCAAAACAAGGCCCACACTGGTCACGAGCGAATGCCTAGATAAAATAAATAATAAAGGATAAACCCATGGAGGGTGCAGCCAGAAATGATACTGTAAAACTAGAAGTGTTCCGTGATGTGCTCATTGGGGGGGTTTGTGATTGTTAAATGACCTAGATATTAGTTATTGTAATGGTTTATCCTGTGGTTGCAAATTGAACAATTTGTATTACATTTTGAAACATAAAATCAATAAAAAATATTTTTTTTTTAAAACTATACAATGGTATACATCATAAAACAATTACACTTAAATTATTAAATAATCAGTTATTCATTGTGCATGATTAATAATCAATTATATATTTAATTAACATAACAAATTAGGGAAACATAAAAAACAATAATTTATAATTTAAGTAACATTCCACCCTAATCGGCTACAAACTGAACAATCCACTACTAAAATAAAAAATACGAATTAAATTTAAAATCTAGATATTTTAAAACAATCATATTAATAATATCAATGCCTAAAACAATTATAATATAATAACATATATAATAAAACAATTAAAAATGGTATTTGACGCATAAACATAACTATATTAAAGTAAACAGCATCATATACAATTATATTTTTTAAACATATATTTAAGAATTATGTTTTTTGCCGTCTCTATTTTGCCACTTGATATTTTTATAGCGCTGATATGTTTGACACGATATTCATGGCACACAATGTTTTGGATTCGATATTTTTGTCATTTACCTGAGGAGACCACTGCATCCCAAATATGTCATGATTACTTAAAAGGAGACTGGCGAGCCTACTGCCTCTGTTTGCATTATGGTCCATAGACCCTAATAACTTGTTAGAGCGGTATAGTCCTTTTGGAACCAGTGTATGAGCTTAATGAAAAAGATAGGATAACCTAATATACCAAACCAGCGTCATATAACACATCAAAACAGAACATAACATAACTCAAAGACGAAAGTGATGTAGAAGTGCTTTTAAACAGCATCCACGTTGGCTGTAAGGTGCGCAGGCAGCGGTAAAGCACCCACACCAGTGTATTATGCATTGAGAATTTGAAGCATCATACAATTGGATAAATGATGTTCAAAACGTCACAAACTGGCAATGTGTCAAAGAACACCCTTGAGGTGACGTTAAATACCTCTTACTTCGTGTGAAGAATATGGCACTCAGAAAAATAATGTCAAGAATATGACACTTGGAAAAATATGGCTTCTTCGTCGCCAATGGCAGAATTTTGCAATATCAATTATTTTTGCAGCATTGTACAGGACAAGTCTGCTCGGGCGTTTTAAAAAATATTATAAAACAGGATATCTTGGATAAGACACAGTCCAATCATATGTGACCAGGCAGGGCGTTTATGTTTATAAAAGGACATTCTTTAATGCATAATAAAAGAAAAGAAAAAATTAGTCACTGGCTAAGAATTTATTTCGTACTATATATTTTTATGTGATGAGACAACATTCTTTGAGGTTATAAACTCCCTCTACGTGCAGTGATTATTCATTCTGTAATTGAGAACACACATTTGCTTCCCTGCCCACCTTCTTTGAAGCTGCAACTCCTCTGTAAGAATTGTTTGTGACAGGTTTTTGTTTCCCTTGTTTGGAAAACACACGGCTAGAATGCAACCTGAAAGGCGCATCGGCTGTTAAATTCAGCACACAACTGTGTCTGACTTCCACCAGCTGAGTCTGACTGCCCCTGGAGGGGATGCACATGTGAAGAAAAACGAAAATAGGCGACATAAGCGTGCTGAGGGGTTTTCTTTGGTGTGTGGCTATGAGGTTTCTACCCATTGGACATAATTGGTTTCTACATCCTGTCAAACAATTTCTGGTTGGGTCAGTGGGGTTTATCATTGTACCGTACTCGTCTTAGGAGAGTAATACACAATGACAACAAATATTCATTCATATCATTCTAACATTGTATCAAGTAGATTGTTGCAGAATACTATTGCATCAAAAAAGGGTTCTCTAATATTTTCACGTGAGCAGCCTCTTTCAAGACACATTGAAATATCACAATCAATTGTTGAGTCATTATCACAGAACATTCTCGTAGGAGGGACATTTGCTGCGACATCCTCAGCATACTTTACCTGTTTTGCGTATCACAGATTTATCAAAAGAGCTGACTCAAGAGACCTTGAATGCACAAGAAAATAGCTGCCAGGGAGTTAATCCTGGGGTCGTTCAGTTTTCAGTCCTGGGGTCTTTCAGCCTTCACCTCAACCAACATGTTTACAACAAAGCAAATGTTCTGACATGTAATAACAAAAACTCATAGATCGATTTGAGATTGTAAGGCATGATAAACGAATATGTATTTTCATATAGAGTAAGAGGATTGTTTTGTCTATCATAAGATGCAAAACCTAAGATGAATTTTTTGTTCCTGCAGCCCTGATGAAGCGGTAGCACAATCACAAAAGACGTGAGGGCCTTTGCAGGACTTGCCAAAGGATCAGGCAGCCGCGGCCCGTCCTTTAGGACGGAGGGGCCACGCCCCCCACCTTTTGCCCCTCATGAAGAGTGTCTGTCAGGCTGAGCAAAGGCCAGCCTGACAGACACTCTTCATGTTCAGATCAGGCAGCCAGGGGAGAGACATGCACGATTTGCGCGAACTCCTGGCTGCCTGAGGTGAACTTTGCTGGGCTGAAGAGGTCTCAGCTCCTATGGGCGTGACCTCCTCAGCTCAGTAAAGGTGCCTCCAGACCCTTCCCCTCGGTGAGGCGAGTAAGCATCATCGATTGGCTTTGACGTGGGCGCTTCAGGTTTAACCCCTGAAGCGTCCAGGGCGAGTGTCAATCTGTGACACCTCGTCACAGAGTGGGGAAGGGTCAGAAGTCTCACTGACCCCATCCCACTCGGTGAAGATGTTGGGACTGTTGCCTTCCCTCATTGGCTGGCCTTAGGTCAGCCAGAGATGGAAGGCAGCAGTCACAACCCTCCCGGGACCTCCGAGCCTAAGGTAAGTGTGTTTTTTAAATTAATGTTTGGTGCGTGCATGTATGTTTGAATGTTGATGAGTGTTGTGAATGGATGCACATGCATGCGTGTCTGAATGAATACGTGTGAGTGTGCTTCCTGCCCTCCTAAAATTACCGGCCGCCACTGGGATCAGGCTGCTACAGACATATGGCCAAGGGATTAAAGACTGGACACTTTATGCTAACTACTAGAACACTCTGCTTTTTGGAAGTAGGACCTGACGGGATTTTAATAAAACATTAATATAATGGACTAAAGATTTTTGGAGTTAAATGTATTTTGATTATGAAATGAAAGTGGAGCAAGTAGAATTTTGAAACAATATGATTTGACTTCAATAATATTTAACTTTTGAAGGATCTAAGAACCAGTAAAAAGATACATAAAGATGATATGGAATCGATCTATGAATATTGGCTTCTTTCTGATCAAAATTCTTTCCAAAACTTGTCGTAAAAATTACTCCCCACATTCCAATAGTATATTCTTAAAACGATTTGGGGCAGAGGGGTAACTGGCATCGTGGGTAGAGTGTGCAGGGCCTGAGAGTTCTTTTATTTCCAAATATAGTTTTTGGATGTTTATAACAAAGTTAAATGACCACGGTTCTTGCCAGCGGCCACTCATCTCACCTACCCACCTAAGTCCCTGTCAACTTACCTACGGTTGGTAAGAGTCACCCATCTATTTAGATTTTCACTTTCAGTCTTAATGATTTAGGAGTCTCAAAGTTCTAGTGATTACACAAAGAGGTCACCAGTCCCTTCATTAGTGTAGCATTTTATCCTTTTTTATGTTAGTTTTTTAAATCATGGTTGTGTGTTTGAATTATGTATTGAGTAATTAAAAATCAATAGCACCCTTTCCTTGCTCCAATTAAGAGTGTCAAGTTTCTGTTATGTATGGTAAAACTGCAAAGGTTTTCTGTACCTGCTTAGTAAGAAGCACACATGCTCAATCCTCGCCCTCCATCCATGACCTGTTGATTCATAGCATGACTCTGCCTTTGGATCAAAGTAAATTCCCAGTAAATTCCCATACTTGATTCTTTATCTCAAATAAAGGTTCTTGTATATGACACACTATAGAATCATTACTATATGCTTTCCAGAAAATGCATCGCTACCTCTGGCTGCTCCACATTGAGGCTATCCCTCAATAAAGGAGACATGCATGTTCTGATGCCTTCCATGTTAACACTACATAATAAGATCAAAACCACTATATTACCCACTCATGTGGACCTCACTGGACTTAGAACCTCATATTAAAAAGAAGCCTTGAAGAAGCCTCGGGCTTCTGTGTATCAAAAGGGGGGAAACGTTTTGGCTGGCACACTTTGTTGTATTTAACAGACGGGTTCAAATGAAAAACTTATGTAGCAAACTTTTGAGACAGGCACTACTCTTGTATCAAAGACTAACTTGTTTGTTATATTTAAGTAACTAAAAAAAGTTATTAATTTGAGACATTTGGTTGTTTTCCTTACTGACTACCTGAAATTTCTGTCATAAATGATTGTCTTTGAGGAGTTAGAGGCATGACCGACACACAGGGAAAGCCAGTAAAACTTGAAATTATAGCTTTGAGCTAGAGACATAGGCCCTGGGATAGTTACCCCTATCCCTTGCTGTACTTCATAATAGATAATCATACATCAGGAAATATTCGCTAAGTGTTTATACTGGTCAAATATTTAATGATTAATTCATTTGATCAATCAATAGCATTTATCTAGCGTGACTTATCACCCGGGGGTCTCATGACGCTAGCTGGGGGACACAGGTCAATCGAAGAACCCGGTCTTAAGGTCCTTCCTGAACTGAGCCAGCGAAGGGGGGCTGCCTAAGGTGGAGCTACATCGCGTTCCAGGTCTGCGAGGTAGGAGAAGGATTGTCCTCCAGTCTTGTTCTTCTGAATCCTATGGCTGGTAGTGAGGGCCAGTTGAGTAGAGGGGAGTTGCCAGGAGGGTGTGTAGAAGGGGAGGCGGTGGTTGAGGTAGGCAGGTCAGATATTGTGAAGGACTTTATTTGCTTGTGTCAGGAGTTAGAAAGTGATGCGTTTGTTGATGGGGGCAAGTGTAGGTCTCTCAGGTGGGTGGAGCTGTGGCTGTGGTGGGGGATGTCCAGGATCAGTCTGGCTGTGGCATTTTGTATTCTCTGGAGTCTTGTTTGGAATTTCTTGTTGATTCCGGCATAGAGAGCATTGCTTTCGTCGAGTTTACAACTGACGAGTGCCTCATGGACTGTTCTTCTTGCATTGACAGGGATCCACTTGAAGACCTTCCAGAGCAGATGGAGAGCGTGGAAGAATGAGGATGAGACGGTGTTGACTTGGTGGGTCATGGACAGTGATGAATCAAGAACGAGGTTGCGTGTGTGGTCGGTAGGAGATCGAGCAGTTCTGAGGGCACTGGGCCACCAGGAGTCATCCTAGGCGGTAGTGGTGGGGCCCACAATGAGGATTTCTGTCTTCTCCGAGTTGAGCTTAAGGCAGCTGTCTCTCATCAAGTCGGCGACTGCCTTGATTCCATAATGGAAGTTCTTTTTGGGTGTTAATGGTTCTTTGGTGAGGGAGAGATTGAGCTGTGTCATCGGTGTATGAGATGATGTTGAACCCGTGTTGTCTGAAGATCTCTGCGAGCGGGGTCATGTAGACATTTAAGAGGGTGGGCCTCAGGGAGAAGCCCTGAGGAACTCCCGCATCTGGCATCCGTCAGCTTTTAAGTGAAAGGTGGAAGCCTGTCTCTTTGGGTTCGGCCAGTGAGGAAGGAGCAGAACCACTCCACGCTTTGTCGCTGATGCAGGCGTCGCATAGTCTGATACACAAGGTGGTGTGGAAGACGGTGTCGAGGGTGGCAGCGTGGTGGAAGCGGATGAAGACAGCTGTTTTGTTGCAGTCCAGTAGGGTACTGATATAATCCATGGTTGCCGGGAGAGTGCTTTTGCTGCTGTGGTTATTCCTGAATCTGGATTGGGAGGGGTTGAGAATCCGGTTGGTCTCGAAGAACTCAGTGAGCTGTGTGTTTCTTGCTTTTTCGATTACCTTGGCAGGAAAAGGGAGCACAGAGATTGGTCTGTAGTTTTTCAGCTCAGCTGGGTCAGAGGAGGGCTTCTTCAGTAGGGGGTTTATCTTTGTGGGTTTCCAGGCATCCGGGAAGGTGGCATTCTCGATGGAACGGTTGATGGTCTGGCATAGTGCGGGTGCGATGATGGCACCAGCTTGATTGAAGATGTGGTGGGGGCATGGGTCCGAGGGTGGCACAGCATGGATGGTATTCACGAGCTTTAGGGTGTCTTCCGGGGTGAGGAGGGTCCAGTGGTTCACAACTGGTTGGTGGTTGGAATCTGTGGTGGTACTGGTGGGCGGGGAGGCGGTCATTTGCTTGCAAATCCTTCATAGATGTCCTGAATTTTCCGGTGGAAGAAGGTGGCGAGGCTGTTGCAGAGGGTGGGTTGTCTGTGGTGTCCATGCTGGGTTTCGTGAATTCCTTCACTATGGTGGAAAGTTCTTTGCTGTTGTGTGAGTGGGTGTTAAATTGCTCCTGAATAGCTGATGTTCTAGCTGATCTGAGGATCTAGTGGTGTGATGTGATGGCTTAATAAGCCAGCAAAAGTTTTAATAATTAAAAAACAGTGTGTACATTGAGGGAGAAGAATAATATACAACGAAAAACAACATTTCACATCACTTTGATTTACTTTGGCAAAATAGAGTTTTCAAAGAGTATCAAATGTAGGGGCAGATTTTTTCATTTTTCACAGTAATGCAGCACAGCAATGAAAGTGGTGATTTGGTGCTCTGTAAGGCTTCCTAGCTCCATGTACACAACTTTGCATCAATTGTGTGAAGGTGTAGGGCAGCTTTCCAGTACAAAATCCTATGGGTATACAAACTTTAAAACATTTCACACATTATATATGTGCTGTACAGTGCAGCACACCTGATGTGTGAAATATAAGGAGAAATAATTACATTTGCCCTATGTATCACATGTCTCAAGGAGGGGTTATGATGTAAAGCCACGAGTAGCAGTCTATGTTGGTCTGGCTTAACTAAAAAACTATGGGTGGTGGCAGTGGAATGCTAAAGTACCACCAATGGTATGTCTCCATGGATACAAAGATGTGCAATGTGTTATTTGTACTGCCGGAAGGGCAACTTTCCACTGCAAAAAAGGTATTGGTGTAACATGAAATGGTGGGATATCTCTGCAGAATGTGATGAGGGACTCTTGAACCTCTCATAAGTCACAGAGATGTATTTACCGTGGGCTCAAAGAGGTCCCTGAAAGGTAGGGTCCCTCTGGATTGTTGGGGTTCGCCTGCCACCCATCATCTATACTGGAAGGGTCCCAGGCCTTCGAGTACAAATTAGGGGCTTTCTGAGTTTTAAAGACTGTGGCCCTCATTACGGGTTTGGCAGGCGGCAGAGGCCGCCTGCCAAACTCATACCGCCATCAGGCCAACTGTGTACCACCATGCAAAGGCTGGTGGAAAGGGGATTCATAATCCCCAGGGGAGCGCTGCAAGCAGCACTGCCCTGGCGGATACAACCACCTAGACCGCCAGGCTGTCGATTGGTGGTTCCAGCGGTCTGACCGTGGCGCTTTGGCCACAGTCATAATGTCGCGGTCGGACTGCCACTTTGGCGGTGGAATGACTCGACTGCGAACCTGGAGGTCTGGTGACTGCCAGAGTCATAATGAGGCCCTGTGTCTGCTTGCTGTACCCTTTATTATGTCTTCCCGCCAAGGTTACATTCATCTTGCTGTTGCCATTCCCTGTTAATTCTCTTTAAGGTACAATAGTATGTATGACTGCATCAGAAATTCAACTTCCTTTCAAAAACTATTCCAAACTAAAGCCAGGTATTATCTACCTACATTCCCCTCAGTTCCTAAAAAAAATACCATGATCCAGAAGAAGACATTGTAAGCAAGAAATTGTACACTTCTCACATTAAGGGGGTGATTCTAACCCTGGCGGTCGGTGTTAAAGCGGCGGCCAACCCGCCAACAGGCTGGTGGTAAAAAATATGGAATTCTGACCCTGGCGGGAACCGCCAACACAGACAGCCACTTTAACACTCCGCCCGCCACGGCGGTACAAACAAACAGCGCGGCAGTCACCGCCAACAGCCAGGTGGCAGACAATGTACCGCCCACCCTATCAGAACTCACCAATCCGCCACCTTTTCTGGGGCGGGAGCACCGCCGATAAAAACACGGCGGAAACAGACTACGAACGGGAAAACGCTCACCACTACGCACTCCAGGAGGAAGGAGGACAGCATGGAACCCGAATTAAACATCCTACCTGCTCTCATCTACCTTCTCATCTACCACGAGTACGAAGTCCGGCACAGACGACAACAGTGAGTACTGCACCTACGACACACGGGAGGGTTGGAGGACGAAAGGTTACGGGCACACACATATGCGACCCCCCCCCCCCCAACTATGTACACACCAATGCAGAGCAACAAGTCACAGTGCCACCACCCAAATACCCCTGAAAAATGCTAGGACATAATCACATTTGGAATAAATATTTATGTACCAAAAAGCTCCTGAAAAATATCGTACAACCATGAAAGATATTCACAAGAAAACAAATGACATACACATCAGTGTATAACTGAAGTAACAAGTCCTGCACATCCTACGAATTCATCATGTCCGTGGGCCAAAGTTTTGAGAAACAAGGGCAAAGCCCACACAGGAGACCTGAGTCCTTTGGAGAGAACACTGCAGGGGCATCAGATGTAAAAACTACAGGCACCTCAGGGGGAAGGGAAGGGGGGGCACCACAGCCACATGAGTCCACGACGCCAGATCCACGAGGAGCCACCATGCCCACTGTACCATCCTGGGGAGTGCAAAGCCACAGTCTCTCAATGTCTCTACAGTGGGTGGGCTGCCCACTGTACCATCCTGGGGAGTGCAAAGCCACAGTCTCTCAATGTCTCTACAGTGGGTGGGCTGCCCACTGTACCATCCTGGGGAGTGCAAAGCCACAGTCTCTCAATGTCTCTACAGTGGGTGGGCTGCCCACTGTACCATCCTGGGGAGTGCAAAGCCACAGTCTCTCAATGTCTCTACAGTGGGTGGGCTGCCCACTGTACCATCCTGGGGAGTGCAAAGCCACAGTCCCTCAATGTCTCTACAGTGGGTGGGCTGCCCACTGTACCATCCTGGGGAGTGCAAAGCCACAGTCCATCAGGTGGATGACAGTCTCCACTGGTCAAGGAGGAGGCATGGTGGGCACAGTGAACCATAAACAGTGATTGAGACGGCGGTGCCCAGCGGAGCGGTGCTTGAGACGGCGGGGCCCAGCGGAGCGGTGCTTGAGAAGAAGGGCCCAGCGGAGCGGTGCTTGAGACGGCTGGGCCCAGCGGAGCGGTGCTTGAGAAGAAGGGCCCAGCGGAGCGGTGCTTGAGACGGCCGGGCCCAGCGGAGCGGTGCTTGAGAAGAAGGGCCCAGCTGAGCGGTGCTTGAGAAGAAGGGCCCAGGGGAGCGGTGCTTGAGAAGAAGGGCCCAGCTGAGCGGTGCTTGAGAAGAAGGGCCCAGCGGAGCGGTGCTTGAGAAGAAGGGCCCAGCGGAGCGGTGCTTGAGACGGCGGGGCCCAGCGGAGCGGTGCTTGAGAAGAAGGGCCCAGTGGAGCGGTGCTTGAGAAGAAGGGCCCAGCGGAGCGGTGCTTGAGACGGCGGGGCCCAGCGGAGCGGTGCTTGAGAAGAAGGGCCCAGCGGAGCGGTGCTTGAGAAGAAGGGCCCAGCGGAGCGGTGCTTGAGACGGCGGGGCCCAGCGGAGCGGTGCTTGAGAAGAAGGGCCCAGCGGAGCGGTGCTTGAGACGGCGGGGCCCAGCGGAGCGGTGCTTGAGAAGAAGGGCCCAGCGGAGCGGTGCTTGAGAAGAAGGGCCCAGCGGAGCGGTGCTTGAGATGGCGGGGCCCTCTTCAGCAGTGCCAATCTTCACGGCGGGGCCCTGTTCAGCGGTGCTCTTCTCCACGGCGGGCCCTCTTCAGCGGTGCCTATCTTCACGGCGGGGCCCTGTTCAGCGGTGCTCTTCTCCACGGCGGGCCCTGTTCAGCGGTGCTCTTCTGCACCGCGGGCCCTGTTCAGCGGTGCTCTTCTCCACGGCGGGCCCTGTTCAGCGGTGCTCTTCTCCACGGCGGGCCCTGTTCAGCGGTGCTCTTCTGCACCGCGGGCCCTGTTCAGCGGTGCCTATCTTCACGGCGGGGCCCTCTTCAGCGGTGCCTATCTTCGCGGCGGGGCCCTGTTCAGCGGTGCTCTTCTCCACAGCGGGCCCTCTTCAGCGGTGCCTATCTTCACGGCGGGGCCCTGTTCAGCGGTGCTCTTCTCCACGGCGGGCCCTCTTCAGCGGTGCTCTTCTCCACGGCGGGCCCTGTTCAGCGGTGCTCTTCTGCACCGCGGGCCCTGTTCAGCGGTGCTCTTTCTGCACCGCGGGCCCTGTTCAGCGGTGCTCTTCTCCACGGCGGGCCCTGTTCAGCGGTGCTCTTCTGCACCGCGGGCCCTGTTCAGCGGTGCTCTTCTCCACGGCGGGCCCTGTTCAGCGGTGCTCTTCTCCACGGCGGGCCCTGTTCAGCGGTGCTCTTCTGCCCCGCGGGCCCTGTTCAGCGGTGCTCATCCAGCAGGTCAAGGGAGCCAGACCTGGCCTGGACTCCCTGCTCAGTCGCCCTCGGACCGTGACGTTTCTGGACCCTTCGGGGACGGACTCCTGGCCTCCTTAGTGTCCTCCTTCCCAGCTGGGATGTGACATGTGGGGTCCACCTTCTCCGCGCTCCTGCTGCCCTTCCGCTCCTTTGATGGGGCTCTCGGGCCCTTGCCTCCCCTAGATGGTGTGGGTGGTGAAGTGGCCGCACATTGCTCCTTGGGGGCAGCCCTGTCGGTCCTCGCACGGCGGCCCTTGTTTTTGGGGGTCCTCTTGCCGGGGGGGGGTGCTGGACGTGCCCTTGCTGCTGATCGATGTGTCACTGCTGGCAAAGGGTGGGCTCCAGAACCCATGCACAACAGTGACACCCGAAGCTGGGCTGGTGGTGGCTGCGGTGCTCTTGGGACTCTTTGAAGATGGAGGGGGGAGCTCATCGGAGGGAAAGAGGTCAAGGTTAGCCAGGAATAGTTTTTTAGGGCCAAGGTAAAGGGTAGGAGAAGTGGAGATGGAAGTGGAGGAAGAGGAGGTGGTTGTAGGAGAGTCAGGTGTGCTGTCATTGGGTGAAGGTGCTGGTGCTGTAGGCTGTCGTGAGGTGGATGGCTGTTGGGTGGGTGGCTGCCTGCGTTTGTGTGTCTTGGAAGAGGGGGTGACAGACACAGTGGGAGAGGACACAGGGGACGTGTAAATGGCAGTGGAGGTGGTGACTGCACGAGTGTGGACTGTACTGGACGGTGAGGTGGTGATGGAAGCACTGGCTGATGTTGGGGTGCATGCAGGTGTGAGTGTAGACGTCACAGGGAGGGAGGAGGGAGACGAGGAGGAGGGGGACACAGGGGTGGCAGTGGCTGTTGGCATGTATGCATCTGTGTGTTGCTTGGGTGAGTGTTTGTGGGATCTGTGGAGCTTGTGTCTGGATGAGCTGCTCTTGGGTGTTGAGGTGTGTGCAGGCTGGTCTGATGGTGTGGATGGGATAGGCTGAGGAACAGGAGACAGAGAAAGGCTGGAGGCAGTAAGAAGAGGGAGGCTGGAAACAGGGACAATGGCTGCCGTCAGTGCTGAGGCCAGAGCAGTGAACGCTCGTTGATGGGCAGCCTGACCCGAATGAATGCCCTCCAGGTACGCATTGCTCTGTGGCACCTCCCTTTGCACACCCTGGATGGCATTCAAAAGGGTCGTCTGCCCAACAATGAGCGTCCTTACCAGGTCAATGAGCTCTGCACTGAGGGCAGCAGGGGCAACAGGGGCAGGGGCTGAGGTGCCTGGGGCGAAGGAGACGCGCGCCTCCCTGGGCGAACGGGCACGGAGCGAAGACTGAGGGGCTGCTGGGAGGGCGGGGCTGGTGCGCTGGGTGGCGGCTGTACCTGTAGAGGCGGGGGGCACGGATGTTGCCGCCACCGCTAGGGAGCTCCCATTCGAGGACGTGTCGCTGTCGCTGCTCTCACCAGCGGTCCCCGTCGTGGTGCTCCCCTTGCCCTCCGGATCACTGGTGCCCTCGGTGTCTGTTCCTGGGCCCACCGGGGCCTTGTGTCCTGCAGCTCCCTCGTGCTCCGATGCCAAATCTCCTCCGCCTGATGATGCTAATGCACACATGCACAAGAAGATGAAGAGAAAGGGTGGGGGGAGAAAAAAGAAGACCAGGTTGAGTGCATGCAATGTCAACACCGTTGGCGGAGAGGACAGACACAGGAGCCTAATGCACTAAGCCGCGCATTCGGGGTACACTACTCAGTACTACTGACTAGGACAACAGGCCAAGAGACGTCAAACGCGCACATGGGAGATGCTGGACCTTCAATGGCTGTACTTGTCACCCTACAGAGGTGGGGGCCGGGGGCACAGGGCCATGCCTAAGGGAGAGGACTACACTACAGAAAGCGCCCTGGCCTAATGTCACCCACAGCCCTCCTCCCCCACCCAGACGCCTCCACTGCGCAGAAAGATAGGAGAATGTGCTGATACTCACCCCCTTGTGTCTGCTGTGATGTCTTAAAGCGCCCAACCAATTCAGGGTAGGCCACCGCCAGGATCCGGGACATCAGGGGGGTCATGGTGCGACTGGCACCCCTCCTAGGTTGGGAGGCCATCCCCAGCAGTGTTTCTGCGGTCTTCCTTGTTCCGCGGCGGATGTCCTCCCACCTCTTGCGGCAGTGGGTGCCCCGTCTGTTGTGGACCCCCAAGTTCCGGACTTCCTTGGCGATGGCACGCCAAATCTCGATCTTCTGATGGGCGCTGACCTATTTGACATGTACAGGGTGGAAAGGAGGAAATCATCAATGACCTGCATGTTAGATGTGATTGGCCCCCCCCACCAACTTTGCCATATGGCACATGCTCTCATCTGTCGGGCGTTGCACTCCTCATTCGCCCCCACCCCACCAACTTACATCCACCCCAATCCACACAGGCATAGCCCATTCCATGTGCACCCGGTGTACTCACTTGTTGGTCTGGAGGACCGTAGAGTAGCGCATACTGGGGAGGACCCCATCCACGAGCTTCTCCAACTCTTCAGACGTGAAGGCAGGGGCCCTTTCCCCAGTCGCAGCAGCCAATGCATCTTCCAGACCGAGGTCACAGCAGCACTTGCAGTATAGGTCCTCTCCTGTGGATGATCAGGTCTCGAGTGATTAAGCAGATAGAAAATGGCGGTCACGCCCGCGGCGGTGCGTACCGCGGCGGTGCGTACCGCGACCGCCGGCGCACATCGTCATTGGCTCCTGAAACCCATAGGCTTCAATGTTAACCAATGCGGCTTTGCGCCGCGGTCTTCGACCGCCTACCGCCATGGAGTGCCCCGCCAGCGCATTGACCTCACATCCCATTGTCCCACTTCACAGGTCAGGCAGCCGCCATTTCAAGGGCCTACATGGCTTAATTTTGACTGCGACACACAGGCCTAGGCCTTGCATTGCCACACATACACGCCTTTCAACCCATTGCCATTCTTTAACTGTGCAAGCTGTCTCTACGTACCTGTGGTTTGCCTGACTCTGTGCTCCATGTTGTCCTTCCTAGGCACCGTCCGCTGGGACTTGCGATGAGAAGGAGGAATCCTCACGTGTACCGACCGCTGGTGGACCTGTCGACAATGGAAGAACGCCATATAATACTTCGATACAGACTTGACCGTGCCACTATCCATGAACTGTGTGCCCAGCTGGAGCCAGCCCTGATGTCCCCCATCCGCCAACCCACAGGGATTCCCCCTCTGGTGCAGGTTTTGTCAGTCCTCCATTTTTTGGCAAGTGGGTCATTCCAGACCACAGTGGCCATGTCATCTGGAATGTCTCAGCCTATGTTTTCTAAGATTTTGAGCAGAGTGTTGTCTGCCCTGATGAAACTCATGCGGAGCTACATCATTTTCCCAGAGGAGGGTGACTTGCCTACAGTGAAGGGTGATTTCTATGCCCTTGGACATATCCCCAACATCATTGGTGCCATTGATGGGACCCATGTGGCTTTGGTACCCCCAAAAGACGATGAGCAGGTGTACAGAAACAGGAAGAGTTATCATTCTATGAATGTCCAGGTGGTCTGTTTGGCTGACCAGTACATCTCCCATGTAAATGCCAAGTTCCCAGGGTCAGTGCATGACGCGTATGTGATGCGAAATAGCAGCATCCCCTATGTGATGGAGCAGCTACAGAGACAACGTGTGTGGCTAATAGGTGACTCTGGTTACCCCAACCTGCCTTGGCTACTGACCCCAGTAAGGAATCCCCGGACCAGGGCAGAGGAACGGTACAATGAGGCCCATGGGCGAACTAGGAGGATCATCGAAAGGACCTTTGGCCTCCTGAAGGCCAGGTTTAGGTGCCTGCATATGACTGGGGGATCCCTGATGTACTCACCAAAGAAGGTGTGCCACATCATCGTGGCCTGCTGTATGCTTCACAATCTGGTATTGCGACGTCAGGTTCCTTTCCTGCAGGAGGATGGTGCAGATGGTGGTGTTGAAGCAGCTGTGGAGCCTGCGGAGAGTGAAGAGGAGGAAGACTCAGAGGACGACACAGACAACAGGGACAGAGTAATAGAACAGTATTTCCAGTAGCACACAGGTAATAATCACCCATGCCATTTCACATTTCCTGAAAGCCTCCTGCATCTCAACTTTGTCGATTTCCCCCCAGACCTATAAACATGATGTTTGATTTTCCCTTCCCTTTTCTGTGCTGTATGAGCCACTGCGTGACCTCGGCTTGGTTGGCCCATGGACTAATGCTAAGTTACCTCGGTATGTGTAATTTACAATGTTAATTATACGTAATTGATATGTAATGTGTCATACATTTGTAAATAACACAGGCTGAGTCCTGATTGATTTCAGTGCAATGTGTGATTTATTATTAGTGCATAGATATTGGTACATGATAGTGAAACAGTGATGGGTGGGGGTGGAGTAATGTCCATGGCGGAGTCCAGTTCTCACTCTCACAGGTGCATTGTCCATATGCCTGTGGCAGGATGGAGCAGGGGCAGTTCAAGGTTGGACAGGGTGGCAATGTGGAACAGTGGGAGGACTTCCGGGGGTATGTGATGCTGGCGGGGGACTTGACATCCTACTCTGTTGTTTTTTTTGATCTCAGGCTCCTTTTGCGGGGCGGTTGTTGTTCAGCAGGAGGTGGGGTTCTGGTGGGCTGTCGTTCTGGTGGGGCCTCCTGTCCACTAGCGCCGGCGGAGGTGGTAGGCTGTTCCTGTTCCTGGCTAGTGACAGGGGCCCTGTGTGATGCCACATGGTCCCGAAACGTGTCCTCTATACGGTTCAGGGCCTGGACTATGCTCCCCATAGCGGTTGAGATGTTGCTGAGTTGGTCGCTGAACCCCATTTAGCGTTGCTCCTGCTGTGCCTGGATCTCCTGGAACCTGGCCAGTACCGTCGCCATCGTCTCTTGTGAGTGGTGGTAGGCTGCCATGATGGTGGTGAGGGCCTCTTGGAGAGTGGGTTCCCGGGGCCTCTCCCCCCCCCCTGTCGCACAGCAGCCCTCCGAGTTGCCCTGTTTCCCTGGGCCTCTGTCCCCTGGACGGTGTGCCCACTCCCACTGCCCCCAGGTCCCTGTTGTTGTTGGGTTGGTGGGTTACCCTGGGGGCCCTGTAGTAGTAGACACACCGCTGCTTGACCTGTCCTAGAGACAGAGGCATGGGCCCGCTGGGTGGGAGCTGTGCTGTTGTTCCCAGAGGGGGTTGGGTCTGCAGTGGCCTGTGTCTGGGTGAGGGGAACCGACTGCCCAGAGGTCCCCGATGGTCCGGGCTGGTCGTCAGGTTCCAGGTCGACAGAGCTGCTGTCATCACTAGGGGCCTGTTCCGGGGGTGGGATGGACATTTCTGGTCCCTCCTGACCGGTGTGTTGTCGTTCGGGTCCTGCATGGGGTAAGAGGGTATGGTTATTGTTTCTGTGTGTGCATTAGCTTGCGTTTTATGGGTGCCCTTGTCCCCCAGTGCTGGCATTCCCTTGGGGGAGGTGTTGTGAGGGTGTTTTGTGGGGGGGGGCTGATAGGTATGTGCAGTGGTCATGCTTAGGTGATGGGTGTCCATAGTTTGGGGGTGGCATGCAGGGGTTGGTGTTGGGTGGGTTGTGCTGGGGAGACATTCTCAGGGAGGATGTGTGCTGGGGGGTTGGGGGTGAGGGTGGGGGTTAGCATGCTGGGGGGGGGTGAAGTGGTTGGCCTTGTACTTACCAGAGTCCATTCCTCCGTGTACTCCAGCGAGGCCATCGGGATGCAGGATGTTGAGTACCTCTTGCTCCCATGTTGTGAATTCGGGTGGAGTGGGTGGGGTTCCCCCGCCAGTCTTCTGGACTGCGATGTTGTGTCGCGAGACCATCGAGCGCACCTTCCCCCGTAGGTCGTTCCATCGTTTGCGGATGTCCTCTCGATTTCTGGGATGCTGTCCCACCGCGTTGACCCTGTCCACGATCCGCTGCCAGAGCTCCGCCTTCCTTGCTATGGTGGTGTGCTGGACCTGTGAGCCGAAGAGCTGGGGTTCCACTCTTATGATCTCCTCCACCATGACCCGGAGTTCTTGGTCCGAAAAGCGTGGGTGCCTTTGTGGTGCCATGGGGTGGTGTGTATGAGGTGTGGGGTGGTGTATGTGATGATGTGTGTGTTGGTGTGTGGTGCTTTGTGCTTCTATGTGGTGTGTGTGATGTTGCGGTGTGCCTCTGTGTGTCTGGCTCTCTATTCTCTGATGTGTCTCTCTCTCTCCTTCGTCTCTGGTTTTTGTTGGTAGGGGTTTGTGGGTGATGTGGGTGTGTGTTTTATATGGTATTGGATGTGTGGGAGTGGTGTGTGTATGTGTTTCAGGTGTGTGCCTTTCAAATTGTCCAATGTGGTAGGGGTTTGTAAAGGTGTGTGTATTTTGAGCGCGGCGGTGTGTACCGCCAATGGAATACCGCGGTTGAATGACCGCCGCGTGGATTTGCGGGTCATAATGGGATGGGCGTATTTCTGTTGGCGTGGCGGTGGAGGTTTGGTCTTCTCCAGTTTACCGCTGGCCGCTGATGTGGCGGACTGCAGTGGAGGGCGGATTTTCGGAGGTTTTGCAGTTGTGGGTCAGAATGTCCGTGGTGGCTGACCGCGGCCGCGGCGGTATTGTGGCGGCCTTCTGACCGGCGGTAAGCGGCTTTTACCGCCGAGGTCAGAATGACCCCCTAAGTTGCTTATTAATGCTTGCGGACCAGTGTTCCTGGAAACCAGCATTTCAAACAAGAAGGAATACTGGTTTTCAAACAGGTCAACAATGCATTGACTCTACTTAAACTCCAAGACCAGACTGTAACCTATATGTAGTCTCCCAATATGCTCAGAGACATATTTACAAGGAGCTTCCACTGCCGCTGTGTAATATTTTTTTATGCAGTGGTGACGCTTTCCGAGCTCTATATTTACAAACTGGTGCATTAGGCCCAATTTGTCACTTTTTGCTGGCCTGCATTGTTTTTTTCCTACACCTCAACTGACTGCGTCGTGTAACGTTAAACATATGCAAGATAGGTGTTCCCCTGTAAAATCCAATGCAGAACCGATACATCGATATTTACAAGTTTATGGGTGAGTGATGCACCGTTGACAAACGACTCACAGAGTCCAAAATGCGTCAAAACTCCTACGCATCGGCAACCCCGGTGTAAGAAATGACACTTTGGCACTGGTACATGAGCAGAACATACCCAAAGCACTTTAGCAAGCTCAACTACAACATGCAGCTACTCATACTGCAGCTAGGAGCAGGAAGAAGACAACCACCACTTCCACCACCATGAAGGCAGCGCCAGAGAAGGGAGCAGATATACCACCAGAGAACTACTCTCATAGACCTTGAGGAGGAGGAAGTTATCACCTATTACAGGCTCAGAAGATAAGCAGATTGCACCAAGGCTGCAGACAACATCCCAGAGGTGCACAAACATCCCTTTTCAGGCCAAGCTGGTAGATGTACTCCACATGCTGGCGTCTGGCTCATTCTAAGCCACCACAGCCAGAGTGGCAGGAGTATCACAGCCACTTGTTTCAACATTCCTGCCCTCCTTCTTTGATGCCATCATAAGCATCACGCCACAGTACCTCATGTTACCCAGAATACAGCAGAAACAAATGGAAAACATTGCAAGGCTTCAATGCCATTGCTGGATTCCCACATGTGTTGGGGGCAATGGACTGCACACAGGTGCAACTTGTGCCTCCTGGTGCTACACCTCACCTGTACCTCAATCGGAAGTACTCATACTTCAGGAACATACGGGGAATAGTGGACCATCTGAGGATGTTCATCATTGTGTTGACAAAGTACCCTGGAAGAGCTCATGATGCACACATCTTTAGACACTCAATCATAAACGGGCGCTTTCAGAATAGGAGATATGGGAATGGCCTACTGGTTGGTAAGTACATCTGAAGCACATGACCGACCTCATGACAGTAAATTATTTAGGTAAGATACCCATTTTTGTGTTTGGTGACTGAGACAGTGCATATGAGGAGGTGTGGACCTCATACTTGCACCATACAACATGGCACATGTACAGTACAAACCTGCAAGTCACACATGTTAAGACTTGCTAAGCCACTGTATACGTTTCAAAATGGTGGCAAGTTCCTCAGCAATGCATCACTATGAAAAATGCTGTGTTGAAACACTGTGGAAGGAAGGACCTCCATGTCTGTTGTCTGTGTGTCAACAGGTAACCCCCATCGTCATGAAGCATGTCATGTATCCAATGTCTGTGAAACAGAGAAATGTTTCAAATAATTGGCCATCTCCAGGTCATTCGTACCATGGGAAATTACATTAGTCATCATATACACTCTTGTCAATCTATGTGTGGTCCATTTTGTGATACACAGACCTACTCTATCAGTCCTCCAAGGGTTCAGACAGAGCGCCAAGGTACAACCAAAGGGTCTGTTAATGTAAACAGTGGGCAATGACTTTGTGTGTTCTGTACATGTAGCCATTTGTACGGCCTCATACTTGTCGAGGACGATATAGTGAACTCATAATCTGATGATTGTGAACTGAGGCACACATGATGAGCATGGAAACACAGTGCAACCCATACAGTCTACATATGCTACATCAGTGTCTGCAAGCACATAGTAAATTCATTGTGGCATCTCTCATAACACATATAAATGCAGATTTCTCAACTGTACCAGTGCAGGATTGGCTACCTAGGACCAATGCTCCCACACTTGCCCTACTAGGCAAGGATACAACTGGAACCAGCAGGGATAAATGTAACCAAGTCGGTGTGTCTCACTTAGATACAAACAAAGAGGGCACTCTACAGCTCCATCTATGTGTGTGTACGTCAAAACAGGACACAAAGAGACAAATAAACAATTGCTTTGAAGCAATGACTATACACAAGTTAATGTCCACCAAGATATACTGCACTGATGCAGAATGTGTCATTTAAAGCCCAGAGGGCAGAATGTGTCATTTAATGCGCAAATGAGCATCTTGTGTGAATGCCTACCCACATCCCAAGTGTGCCTAACCCCTCTGTGTAGCAAACTATGATGATCCATGCCAATTGTAAAAAATATACCTCTTTGGAAGTAATCAGACTTCCAAAGCTGGCCTCACGATCTCCAATATAAGCTAATAATTCTGGTAACACTAAAGTGCTGTGGTACTGTGCATGTGCCACATATTTTTTCAGACCCAAGCCCAGACAGCAGATGTGTGTGCCACAACATGTTATGGTGGTTGTTGGGTATCTCTGTATGGTAAATATTGTTTTGCAGATTTCAGCATGTGCTAAGTAGGTCTAGCAAGATACATTACATATCTTGACAGTGAATCCATCAATCAATCAATCAGGAATTTGTAAAGTGCACTACTCACCCAAGAGGGTCTCAAGGCACTGAGATGGGGGGACAGCAGGGATGTGCTGCTACTGCTCGAACTGCCACATCTTCAGAAGTTTCCTGAAGGTAAGGAGGTCTTTGGTCTGACGCAGGTGGGTGGGAAGTGTGTTCCACGTCTTTGCGGCGAGGTGCGAGAATGATCTGCCTCCGGTTGTAGTTCTGCGGACTCGTGTGACGGTTGCGAGGGCGTTGTCGGCGGAGCGGAGATGTTGGGTCGGGTGTAGAAGTAGAGCTGTCTGTTGAAGTATTCTGGTCTGGTGTTATGCAGTGCTTTGTGAGCCTGGGTGAGGAGTTTGAAGGTGATTCTCTTGTTGACTGGGAGCCAGTGCAGGTCTCTCAGATGGCCTGTTATGTGGCAGTGACAGGGGATGTCCAGGATGAGGTGTGCGGAGGCGTTCTGGATGCTTTGCAGCCTCTTCTGGAGTTTGGCCGTGGTTCCTGTGTAGAGGGCATTTCCGTAATCCAGTTTGCTGATTACGAGGGCTTGGGTGACTGTTCTTCTGGTTTCGGTCTGGTTCCATTTGTAGATCTTTCGGAGCATGCAGAGGGTGTTGAAGTAGGAGTAGGAGATGGCATTGACTTGCTGGGTCATGGATAATGAGGAATCCAAGATGAATCCTAGGTTGCGTGCATGGTCAGTGGGAGTCGGAGTGCCTCCGAGAGTGGCAGGCCACCAGGCGTCATCCCATGCGGAGGGGGTGGAGACGAAGATGAGGACTTCCTTCTTGTTGGAGTTGAGTTTGAGGCAGCTGTTCTTCATCTATTCCGCAATGGCCTTCATTCCTTCGTGGAGGTTGGTCTTGGCGGAGTCCATGGTGAGGGACAGGATCAGCCGGGTGTCGTCGGCATATGAGATGATGTTGATGTTGTGGGATCGGGCGGTGTTAGCGAGCGTGGCCATGTAGAAATTGAAGAGGGTCAGGCCGAGAGACGAACCCTGCGGTACGCCGCCGATGATTTTGGTAGCCTCTGAGCGGAATGGGGGGAGGCAGACTCTCTGGGTTCTGCCTGAATCTGTCCCCCGTATACAACATACACTGTAGACGGATTGAACCAGCCAGTGTATGTCATTCTCTGAATGAGTAATGCATCCATTAAATATCTTAGGTTAGCAACAAGATGAATGCCACTTGTGGCTCACTTCTTTTGTACCCAGGGGCCAGAGATGCTGCCCTTTTTCACAGTTGTGAAATATCCTGGGTAGAGGAAGAATATAGAAAGTCCTTACTTAAACCTACCACTATTTGAGTTTCTAAGTCTTGAAGCAAGGGTGGGACTTTTTTGACCTGTAAGACATTCAATTGGTCTACCCAAGTCCCTACTGAGGCAACAGAGGTAAGAAGTCAGGACATTAGGCCGGCAGGGTTGGAGGAAAAAAAATTGAAACAGAAGGCAGTTTATAATCACATTATTCAGTATGCCTTAATAAATGCTCGGTCCTTCCCCAAACACAAACTGGAAATCAGCGAAATGATTGATAATTGGCAGATCGACTGTTTAATTATTACTGAAACCCGGGGTAAAGCAGAATCTGACCCAGACTTTATTGTCGCATCCCCACCAGGATTTACCTATTATAGACTTGATAGACCTCAGAATAGGGGGGGTGGTCTGGCCATTATCTGTAGGTCTACGTTTGTGTGCACATGTACTAGTTCCTCCACTGAAACATGTGAGGCAATGGCTTTTAAGATTTCTCGAAATAGTGGGGTACTATTGGAGGGCCTGTTGATATATCACTCGCCAGGACCGCCTAAAAATTTCCTATAGTCCTGGCCCAAGCTGATAGAACCTATGGTTCTTTCTCCGAAAGCTGTTCTATTGGGCGACTTTAATATCCACTTTGATGAGACATCTACTCCTATGATCTTGAATTTATAAACTTTATGGAGGCCCTGGATTGGAGCTCCAGAGTCTCGTCAGCAACCCATATTGCAGAACATATTTTGGATGGGATGTTTGCACTAGCATTTCAACAGGTTGATGTAACCATTATACAGCTGAGCTGGACGGATCATCACCTGTTGAATTTTAAAATCGCTTCGAAGATTTTCTGTGATCTTAATTTGGAAATGGATAGAGTGGTTAGGTTATGGAAACAGGTTAAAGCAGAGGAATTTGGCCCAGCTTTAGAAGTTGGCTGGGATAAGGTGAAGAATTTAGCCTTGCCCCTGATTGATAGCTTTCAGAAAGGAGTGGAAATGACTATGGAATTACTGGTGCCCCCTATATCTAGGAGACCCAATAGTTGGAAGAAACTAGGTCACCCTTAGTTTACAAAGGAGCTTTAACTCCATCAAAGAAAGTACCGAAAGCAGGAATGTCGGTGGAAACTTAATCCAGTACCTGAGGAAAGGGCTGCCCTTAAGTCCACTCTAAAGGTTTATAAAGCAGCACAATTCATGGCCAAACCTAATTTCTACACTACCAAAGTAAAGGAGGCAATTTATGCCCCCAGGGAACTTTTCAAGACGATTAAGGCTCTATCTGTGCCAATGAAGCCTGCTGGTTTAGAAAACTCTCAGGAATTTTGTGATAAGGTTGCTATGCATTTTGAAAAGAAGATTTTGTAAATACATGGCAACTTTGATCCTCCGGACATTTCCAAGGTATTACCCCCATGATACCTGCGAGTTCTACTGTAGGTGGCCAATCACTGTTGTCATATTTCCAACCCCCTACTATGGATACTATTAAAAAGAGGATTATTGAAATTAAATCTGGCTCTCCTCTTGATCCGTGTCCTCCTTCTATCTTTCATTTAGTTCCTGATTTGATGGCACGGATGCTAGTTCCCATCTATCAAGAGGTAGTAATGTCCGGGGTGTACCCCTCTACTTGGAAAGAAACAATAGTGGTACCCCTTAAGAAAAAAACAGACGCTGATAGCCAGGACTTGAGTAATTTGCGGCCAATAGCACGTCTCCCATATTTGGCAAAGATTTTAGAAACAATTTTGAATTCGGAATTGGCTGAGTTTTTAACAGAAGCAGAGGTCCTTGATGTTTCGCAACATGGTTTCAGGAAAGGACATAGTACTGAAACAGCCCTGATCTCTTCCTCTGATGCAATTCGGAGGATAGTTGATGAAGGCCAGGGGGCCGTTTTGGTTCTTTTAGATTTATCTGCAGCCTTCGACACTATCTCTCCTATATTATTGACGTCTCGTCTGCATCAAGTGGGAATAAGGGACCAGGCGCTTAAACTCTTGGAGTCCTTTCTTACGAATAGATGGACCACAGTTAGCTGTGGTGAATTTAAATCTAAGCTTTATCTTCTGCCTTGTGGGATCCCTCAGGGATCTTACCTCAGCCCCACATTGTTTAATGTGTATGTAGCGACATAGTCTAGCCTAATCTGCACTTTTGGTTTTTCCCCATCTTCCTACGCAGATGACTCCCAGCGTATTATTCCTATTAATCAGCCATGGGAGAAGGTGGCAGATCGTTTTAGTAACTGTATGCTGGCAGTGAGTAAATGGATGAATATCAATTGGCTTCAAATGAATGCCACCAAAACTGAAATCTTATGTTTTGGACTTGGTAAAGATTTATGGAACTCACGGTGGTGGCCCTCTGAATGTGACAACTGTCCCGTGCCCAATACTGTTAGTAGGAATTTGGGCATTTTGTTTGATGATCATTTATCCTTTAAAAAATAGGTTAATCATACGGTAAACATCAGTTTATGGTCTATTAAAATGCTCAGAAAAACCTTTCCTTATTTGTCACATGAATGGAGAGTATCTGCTGTTCTGGCACTAGTGATGTCCAAGATAGACTACTGCAATGCCCTGTTCCTTAATTTGGACAAGGGGCTGATTAATAGACTCCAATTAGTCCAGAATTCCACTGTCAGAGCGGTTCTCAATCTCCCGCGGTGTATATCAGCTAGAGAGAGTCTTAAGAAATTACATTGGTTGCCGGTGGCGCAGCATATACAGTTCAAATCGCTTTGTCTTACTTTCAAGGCAGCTCATGGAATAGGACCACGGTATTTGACTTCTAAACTCCACTGGTATTTACCTAAAAGAAACCTGAGGTCGTCCCAAGCCTATCGGATACAGGTCCCTCGAACTTATAAAGCTAAATGGGGGGATAAAGCTTTTACTGTGGCTGCTGCCAGAGGATGGAATTCGCTCCCTTTAAATATCAGGCAAGAATCCTGTTATATGAAATTTAGGAAAATGGTAAAAACTTGTTTTTTTCCTCGTTAACATCTTGGTGCCTTATGATCAGTGTTTTAGCTCTTTCGTTTTTGTTCTTTTTATTGGATGTTTTCTCATTCTTATTCTCTTCCCTCTCCTTTGGTTAGCGCTTTTCTACTGTGTTCTTTTTCTATTATGTGCTCTTCTTCTAGCGCTTCGATGCTCTTTTGAGTAGGAATGCGCTCTATAAATCACAGCATACAAATACAAATACAAATACCTCAGGTGGTACAAGCCTCTCAACCATACTGATGATGCCATGCTAAGTCACTTTGGGTGGGTCATCATGGCCTCATAGATATTGGAGTATGGCAAGGCACTGAAATTAGCTAACTCAGTACCATGTGGGCATTCCAGGGGTCTTGCAGGTGGGATACCAAGACAACATTAATGGATATCTAGTCGGACTGAGATTTACTTAATGGTGTAAGCCTAGTGCCATGGCAAAAGCCTATCCCTATCCCCAAGTAGAAGGAACATGAGTAATAGTTCTGTAATTCATAATTTCTAACTTGCTCCATGTGTGCTGCAATATGCATATATTGGGATAACAACATTCACCATGTTCTACATAGTCCAGACACTGACAGGCATACAGCACACAGGTTGACCTCAGTGCATTTTTTCCATGTGAAAAATGTTTAGGATCACAGGCACAGTTCTTTCTGCAACAATCCTAACAGTTTTCTTTGAGACATAGGATGTCCAGACAGAGTCCATGGGGAATACATTGCATGGGACATGTGAAAGAGAGGAGTGTTTTAGTGAGGAAGAGGAGGAGGAGCAAATTGCCAATAGGGAAGACAGACCATATCAACAGTCCGAAAATGGGTGAGAACAACAGATGTGGCAGCAAATTGAGGACAGTACCATTTGGGAAGTACACTGGTATAATCAGCAGCACTGGGCAAAGGAGAAACTGATCCTTTGGCACAGAGAAATGCTACTGGGCACTTTTTCAGTGGATGGAGGTGAAGTCCACATCTTCTTCCTCTGATGTGAGTAGTGGTTCCCGTGAAGGGGTGTAGTTGTTGCCGGAGGTGACAGAGGCACACACACATCAGGGCTGAAGATGTGGATCCCCTGTCCACAGCAGCATTTTACCGTGCCAATAAGTGAGGTAGAACTCAACTAAGAAGAGCCTGCTGGTTTGCCTGCAAAGCACCAATGTCACGGTGGTAGGCAGCCTTTGTTGCTATGTATGTTTCCTGCTTACGCTCCATGCCCTCCAGGATGCTGCGGATCACCCCAGCTGGTTGGCAACCTCACTGGTGCTACTTCGACAGGGCAGTTGTTCATGCCTCTGCCTCAAGACACCAGGGATGTCAGCCTGTTTGGGACTACAGGGCGGAGGGTAGGTGTCTTTTCTAGTCACCAAGATGTCCTATGGACTGCCTCTAGTGTGTCTGCCATGATCTCCATCCCCACCCACACCACATCTAACATCTCTCACTGGACTCCTACCGTATGACATTAGAATTCAATTTGGGGGTCCTCGGAGTCCAAGGCTGGGGGTGGGCTGCAGGTTGTGTTTGTTGGGTGATAGATGGATCCCCTTCCCGGAACCAGAAATGGTGTATCAAAGGAGGCCAGGATTTGCGAAAGGGTGTCTTGGTCAGGGATTGGCAGGCTGTCAGCCTCAGCAAGATCATCATTCTGGACAGGCAGCTGGTCAGGAGGAATAGGTAAATCCTATGAAATGAGACAGAGATACGCTAATGATGTTCTATGTTGGATGTTGACATGAGTGATCTGACTGACAATCTGATTTGCTGCTATTTGACTTTCAGTACAACATTGATGCATAGGATGTCTGTTACATAGAGGTATTGAGTCCAAGCTGCAATGTAGTTACCTTTCAGATGGCAGTATCTCTGTATTGTTCATACAACCAATGTGTGACACGGCTGATGTTTTGTGCCATGACACATATTGCAAAACAGCTAGACAGCTCACTGGGCCTACCATTCCTGCATGTACGATAAGAGGTCAGGTCAACATTTGCCATGGTGGTTTGCATTCTATTTCATAATGACATACTGACACCACTACTGTGCACATTGCATCTAATCCCCAGAGTGCCTGTGGCCAGTATTCAGCCCACAGTTCCTGTGCAGGTGAAATGGGTCTGGTCATGAATTTGTTATGATCCTGACATCTGGCTTTCACACTGTACACTATGGCACTCTGCCTTCTTGTGCTGTCTTGCATGCACATTGTGCATTCATGTGGCCAAGGGTTGATTTTCTAAGACATATTCTGCACAACTCTACACACAGAACAACCTTGCTACACTGCTGGAATGTGTGAGGGCATGTACATACCATGTACTTATCATGTATTTTCTATTTGTGTATACTCATGTGATTTGACTGCATACACATTTGGCTTCATATTTGTGGACAGTGGGCACTGTGTGCCAACTCTGAGAGGATGGCTGCAGTCACACTAGGTAGGTTGCTAGCACTGACACTCACCACAATTGAAAATTGCCAGTGTAGGGTATCTGCATAGCATGAAACATCCTTTGACTCAGGCCTGTCCACTTGTAAATGTACATGCCTCCTCTACCACTCCCCATTTTGTGCTAGGAACTCAACTTAATGCCACACAGTAAGGGAAACCAGATCATACATTGATTCTTATGTGCCTACAACACCAGTAATATTGGGGATATTTACAAGGATCTTGCGCCATTGCTCTATCATTTTTTTTGATGCAGCGGGGGCACAATCCATGCTCCAAACTGCTCCATATTTACAAACTAATGCATTGGACCCAGTGCTTCAGTTTGCAGAGGCTTGCATGACATTATACCTGTGACAGTTATAACGTATGCAAGGTAGGTGTTCCTGTAAACAGCCACGTAGAACTGATGCAGTGAAATTTACAACTTTTTACTCCATCACTCAATGACTTGACTGCGTCAAAATCCTTACGCCTCCTCAAACCAAGCGTAAGGATTGATGCAGGGCTTTTAAAATGGGGCGCATCCCTGTGTTCTGATGCATTGCTGGAATTGCATCATTTTTACCACACAACTCCTGCAATGCATCACTTTAACTCCAACAGATGCATCAACATTTTTGATGCATCCATGAAAACGTGCGCCATGGAGCTCTGTATTGTAAATACAGCACATCCATGGCATTGTTAGGGCATTTGCGACAGACACAAGAAATCTGATGTATCAGATTCTTGAAACTGTGTGACTATATCCAATGGGCTAACATGGGCTGACATGGCTGGCTGTTATTGAGGGCTATGGGTCAAGCTGAACCACACATGGTAGTAGTGCCGGAATTGGTGGCATGTACCTATCAAGGTTTAGAACATAATTGAGCACATCCACCTCAGTCTCCAGCCAAAGGCAGACTACTTTTTCATGTACCTTGACAGATCCCTGTTTCAAATCCTCCAACTGAGACATATGTGGCATGGTGAGACAATTTGCCTTCAGACTCTCTCCTGCCACATGCTACATCTTCACCCAAGACCACATCACATGAAAGATGTTGCACCCCAATGGGCTCTTCTCTGTCATCCCTTTCCAGATGCCAAACAAGTGTGACACTGTCAGACACATCAGTGCACGTGTATTGTTCAGGCTACCTTCCAGGACACATATCCATTCTGACCTCCTTGTTATGCAGTGTCTTCCCATTTAGACACAGTGTCCGTTCAAGCTGCTCAGTCAGATTACAATGTACTGCCCGACCAGGGGCCCACCAGGGCCACATACTATATTTGGTTTCAACACACATGGTGCTATGGTGCGCATTACTTGAATTCAACCCATCCCAGTCTGATTTTGTACATGGCATGAGTTCTGCTGGTCTTACTTTGTATTGTGGGACTTGTAGTTCTGGTCACTCATAGTATTCCACTACACATGCCAGTATACAAAGGTGTACCAGGAATGATGCTGCACTTCACACATGGATGGAGAAATATGATGGACTGAGCTGTGCAGCATGTAACTGGACAGTGTGACTGACATTTCTGTGCCATTTAACATGACATGAGCCAGATTCCTGCCTTTTGCCCTGAACACAGTGTAGTGGAGTGCTGGGAAATAGCCAGCTGCACCACATGACATTTATGCCCACATTTCCCCTTGTTGATAATTACCCTGTGGCTCTGGTTGTTACACGTGTGCTGCACTGTCTGTGCCACCCGCTCCTCCAAGGCAACCAGCTTCTCCAGTGGCACTGGGCTCCCTCCTCCAGTCTGCATTGCTGCCTTCAGGTTGTTGGCCAGTTTCTCCTTCGTCCGACACTTGTAGTCATGCCATCATTTTTTAATGTCTGTGACAGTCCTCTTCACTTTTCACACACTGTTGATCTTCTCCACTATGGACTGCCAAATGGCCTCTTGCCTCCCTAGTGGCAACTTAGAGGGTCATTCTCCTCCTCACTGAAATTGCATTTCCTCTTCCTCTTCCACTGGGAGGCTGTCCGGACATCCTGGCTGGTGCCGGATTTGTTTTCCTTGCTTTTGCTGTCTTCTCATTGCTCCATGGCTGCCTTCTGTGAAGTGTGCCATTTTTTCCCCAGCTGCATCACTTTTAAAACTTTTTTTGATGCAGTCCTCACTCAAAAGTGATGCAGGGCCGATTAGCATTACTTTACTTGCAGAACCGTCAGATTTCCTTATGACATGGAGCACACTTATGTGTAATTTTTTGACACAGACAGGATCCTTATGCCATGGTGCTTCGTGTTGTAAATATGATGAATCTGGTTACACGTCCTTTTATGATATTTTATTACACATCAGGACTCGTTTTAGGCCAATGAATCTTTTGACCCAGTTGAGAGACAACGTAGGAAGAGATAGCTAATCAATATATCAATCAATACATCAATAATGTCATCAATATCTATCACGACAATGCATATCACTTTAGTCAAAGTCATTAATCAATTCAAAGATCTACCATGACCTTTCAGCCATGAATAACCACACCAATTTAGTAGAATTTTATGTATTTTATTCCCTATTAATTACAGTCTAATAGCAAATGCGTTAATCTCAACACCAAGAAACATAATAGCATAGTCACGATATGGCAACTTTGATAAGCTTTCATTAAAGCGATGATCACAAACATCAGAACATAACACAATATGAACAGATATCAAGTTTAGCAGAGTGTCAATATTGCTTCAGTTTCAACAAAGCACAGTCTTGGTCGTTTGTCTATTTGCGTCAATTTTGGTGAACACCTGTCCTAACCACTGATTAGCATTAGCAGATTGGGCTTCATGCAAAACAGTTTAGAACACCAATTTGGAAAACATCTAGCTATGGTCTCTGTCAAAAGCAAGCAGTTGGCACCTAGAAAGGAAAAGCAGACAGACAAATTACAAATGCATTGTCACAATTACCCTCCAAGGATTAGGTCAGCGCACAGGTTCAGTCTTCGTCTTCAGGACACCAGTCAAATCGCCATCAGTCAAAACTCAGGTCCGGGGCAAAGGGCACTTCCCTCATAAGGAGGAAAAGTGTAAATGGACAAACTAAAGGCAAGGATGGTTTTAATAAAATCTCAAGTCACCAAACAGAGTGACAGAGTTTCTGGATAAAATCAATAGCATTCCCTAACCCACCTAAATGACTTCCCTGTGACATGGGTTTTTATTGTTTTTTCGTAGTACATTCCCCCAAAATTCTATTGGTTGTTTGTTATACCCCACTATCTTTAACCTATCAAATTAAGCATTGGGTAATCCTAATCTTCACCCCATATTGTTTTACAAGTTTTTGATTGGTCTTCGTAATTGACGTCTTCAGAAATGGCACGTCTGGATGTGATTTCATCCTCCTGTAATTCTTTGCACATCTTTTGGTCAGCAGTTCCATTGTCTTCACCGGTTTGAATGACCTTGTACATTACATTAATCTACACTGTTTCAATTCATTTTAACATTTATTTTGCAAGACGATGAGAAGCGGTGTGAAACGGATTTACATGGTTACATTCATCTTCCCAAGTTTGAAGAAAAAGAACAAGCAGGGTCATGGACCCTTGTGAGTCAGCACACTGAAAAATAGAAAAATGCATTTAATATGAGAGCCAGGCAGCTAAGCTGCAGCTCATGCTAACTTAAGGCCTATGAGGTTTTCAATACAGATTTAACAACACAAATGTTAGTATAAACTTATTTGAACGTAACATAAACATTTTGATCATCATTATTAGTTTGCGTATACATTGGAGGCCACTCTTCGTGGTCACAATTCAAGCACACCTCTAAGCAAAATTGATATTACTATAGTTTCCATGCGGCATCATCACACCTTAATTCATAAACATTTCATGTTAATATAGATTATATAAGCTACACTCTCTCAAATCCATGGCATAGGATTCTGTCATAGAGAAGCGCAAGTTATTTTGACGCATCGCTGCCGCAACGCAGTGATGCATCAATTCTTGTAAAAAGGACCCTCAGTATTCTTCTCCCATTTCTGATTTGTGTTTGAGAGCAGTCTATTAAAGTGGAAGCACATGCAGTATTTGTATTACTGTTGTGGCCAAAGCTAAGTTACATTAAATGCAGGTACCCTGTGTGTCAGATTGGGTGCCACATTCTTTGCTCAAAATTCCTATTTGCTTTTTAGGGGTGTCCCGTATTTTATTTCATTATCATTGTATTCTAGAACGGTAGAAGCCACTTCTTGGTATATCATTCCTACCTAGCTGTATAGAGTTGAGAACATAATGTATTGGATTGGATTGCATAGTGGTCATTTTTAGTGTGGAGTTCTGTGTGTAAATTTAGACTCCTGTATAGACTGTCACCAAGGCCACCATCCACCTTTCTTTCCAAGAACACTGGTAGATATGTTCTACAAGTGTGGATCATAATCAGGGGATTATTACATCATTCCAATCTGTCATCTCATTCAGCCCATGTTTTGCGTTGTTGCTGGACCCATCTATTGTTATGGAGTATAATGATTTGTTCACTCTAAAATATGGTATGAATTTTTTCTACAACTTACCTAGTAAGATGGTACATCAGACACATTTGTGAAACTCATATATCATCCAGTAAGTATAAACAGGGTGCAAGTCCTTCTTTTCAAGGAAAGTTTGTAAAGTTCCCCACCCAAGATTGCTTTTAATCTCAAATGATATATTTTTTAAATCAATGGTATTGATGAATATGATGATGGGGAAGGGGTTCAAAATATCCTTTATATCATAAAAAAAAGCAGCTGAGGTTCATTATTAGTATGCCGCAGCATGATTAAGAAGGATTTTTATGTAACATCCACAAATACTAAATTGAGAAAATTGAATTTAAAACATTGAAAACCTACAGCCTAATAAAAAAGGGTTGTAAAACAATGAGCTTTTCCCCACATGGAAACATGCTTACTGTTGAGAAAAATAACACAAAAAGAAAAGGCTTAACCCCTTAGCTGCCCCCCCCCCCCAAGTGCTGAGAGGTTTTTTGGCTATTTGAGGTAGTTCCCGCTTAGGCCTTCATAACTTTTTGTCCACATAAGCTATCCAAGCCAAAATTGCGTACTTTTTTCCAAAAATACAGCAAAAATTTCATTTTTTTCAGAAAAATAGGAAAAAAGGGCCGCTGAAGAAAGCATGTGTTTTTTTACTTCTTGAAAATGGCATCAACAAAGGGTTTGTGGTGCTAAAATCACCAGCTTTCAAGAACAGGCAGGCTTGAATCAGAAAGCCACATTTTTCAACACAATTTTGGCATTTTACCTGGACATCCCCCATTTTTCAAATTTTTTGTGCTTTCAGCGTCCTTCCAGTTAGTGACAGAAATGGGCTTGAAACCAATGCTGGATCCCAGACAGCTAAAGGTTTCTGAAAAGTAGACAAAATTCTGCATTCAGTAAAGCGTCATTTGTGTAGATCCTTCAAGGGTTTCCTACAGAAAGTAACAGCTAAAATAAAAATATATTAAAATTGATGTGAAAAACAAGCCATTTCCAGTCACGTTTTCTTCTATAACTATTTCAAGCTATGGCAGATTTTTTAAAGAAATATACTGTTACTTCTGCTGGACTCTTCTGGTTGCAGGGATATATAGGGCTTTCCAAAATGGGCACAAGATAAGGTGTTGAGAAGCAGTGGTTATTTGCACATCTTTGAGTTCTGGGGTCCCCATACTAGCATGTGAATTACAGGGCATTTCTCAAATAGACTTCTTTTTTACACACTGTCTTACATTTGGAAGGAAAAAATGTAGAGAAAGAGAAGGGGCAATAACACTTGTTCTGCTATTCTGTGTTTCCCAAGTCTCCCAATAAAAATAGCACCACACTTGTGTGGGCAGGCCTACTGCGCGCGACAGGAAATGCAACAGGGACACATCATATTTTTACATTGAAATCTGACATGTTTTTTGGAAGGTGCCTAGCTGTGGTCTTTGGCCTCTAGTAAAGTTGGCACCTAGGGAAACCTACCAAACCTGTGCATATTTGAAAACTTTACACATTAGGGGAATCCAGGATGGGGTGACTTGTGGAGCTATCACCAGGTTCTGTTACCCATAATCCTTTGCAAACCTCCATATTTGGCAAATAAAACACTTTTCCCTCACATTTCGGTGCTGCAAAGTTCTGGAATCTGAGGGGAGTCATAAACTTACTCCCACCCAGCATTTCCCAAAGTCTCCCATTAAAAATGGTGCCTCACTTGTGTTGGTAGGCCTAGTGCCCGTCACAGGAAACGCCCCAAAACGCAATATGGACACATCAAATGTTTACATTGAAAACTGACCTGTTTTTTTTAAAGTGCCTAGCTGTGGATTTTGGTCTCTAGCTAAGCCGATACGTAGGAAAACATACCAAACCTGTGTATTTTTTAAAACTAGACATCTAGGGGAACCCAGGATGGGGTAACTTGTGGCGCTCTCAACAGGTTCTGTCACCCAGAATCCTTTACAAACCTCAATATTTGGCAAAAAAACACTTTTTTCATCACATTTCGGTGATAGAAAGTTCTGGAATCTGAGAGGAGCCAAAAATGTCCTGCCACCCAGCATTCCCCAAGTCTCCTGATAAAAATGGTACCTCACTTGTGTGGGTAGGCCTAGTGCCCATGTCAGGAATAGATCACACAATGGTCAATGGTCCTGACATGGGTGGCAACCGTTGACCCTGGGGTGATCGATTCCTGACACATGCACTAGGTACAGGCACTCATGTGGGGAAGTTTATTTATCAGGCGGGGAAACACTGGGTGGTAGTAAAATGTGGATCCCAGCATATTCCTGTAGTTTGTGTGACAGAAATGCAAGAAAAAATTTAGTTTTTATTCAACATTTCAGCATTGCAGGGTATTCTGGGTAAGAAAACTTTGGGGGATCCACACAAGTCAAACCTCTGTGGACTCCACCAGATGTCTAGTTTCCAGAAATGTCTGGGTTTGTTAGGTTTCCCTATATGGCCGCCGAGCCCAGGACCAAAAACACAGGTGCCTGCCTCACAAAACCAGGTTGTTTTGTGATACATGATTTTGATGTCTCCACAATACGATTTGGGCAGTGGAATTTGGGGCTGAACGAAGTCAGCTCACTCTCTCTGTGCTTGCCGCTGCATGCACCTGCTCTCTGGGTTGGGCTAACCTCCTATTGTCCCGCTGAACAGACTGTGCTTGCGAAGGGACAGCAGGACTGTCCTCATCACCTCCCTCATAATCACTTGGAAGAGGAGTTATCCAATGAGACTCCTCCTACTGCAAAATGACTCCCAGAGTCTGCACCATTGTCCTATCCCTCAGATACTATCTCAGTATCTGCTGTCTCAGTCTCTGATCCTACGTCAGAGCTGTCCTTTATAACCCGAGTTAGGGCTTGAGCAGCAGTCATCCAACGAGATGCCATCTCTGCTACTGGCTAAACTGTCGCTCTAAAACACTAGCCTACGCAGACAGTCAAAAAATTGCTGGTGGGTGTGTGTGTGATACCTGCAACAGTGGAGGTCACCTTACCTTCGCTTCTTCCCTCAATCTGCATGTTCTCTCAAGACACTCAAAAAAACAAAAAAGACACACTATTACTTTACCTTGTCACATACCAATCGTCACAGTCTTTAGCGCCTCTAGCGCCCAGTCCAACAGTCATTATTGGTTCTCCCATTACCTCCTCCTCCGATTCCCTCACTACCACCCAGCTAAAGGGCATTTCATCTCTCCATAGCCCCTCACGCACATACATTTCATTTGTAATATAGCATAGGTAATGGCTGGCCTTTACTAATCCAGTCAGCTATTCACATATAATACAGCTTTGATCCTTGAAGTAGGCATATAAACCTTCTCTGCTACTTTATGGCATCAAACCTGCCACTAGACAAAAGTCAGATCCTTTTCTAGCAGAAACATAATCATAAGAGTTACTTGACTTTTTTATTGCTGCCTAGAAGCTACAGTTGAAACGTGTCAGTTAATGTATGTGTATTACTTTGAAGACACAAGCTGCATCTGCAAGAGAACTGGTGGAGAATATATATAGATATATATTATATATACGTATATATATATATATATATTTTATATATATATATAAAGTGTTCACTTTTATATCAATATCTCTGAAGACCAACTGATCTCCACCCATGCCCAAGCCCCGCCACCTATCACCAATGACCCCAACACGGCCACCCTCAACCTCAGACAATGGATAGACGACTGCGCCAACACCCTCGCCCGATCAGGAAACCCTCCAACAGCCGCACCAGCACTAAGGACATCTGGTTCACCGCCAACCTTCAGGCCTCCAAGCTTGAGTGCCAAAAAATCAAGAAGAAGTGGTGCCACGAACAAACAGAGAGCAACCACACCACCCTCAAGACCACCACCTGCAAGCACCACCAGCTCATCCGGACCACCAAGAGATCCTTCTTCAAGTAACGCATCAACAACAACGCTCATGACAGCATAGAGCTCTTCAACATCGTTAAGGAACTCGACAACCCCAGGTCCTGCTCCAATGAGACCTCACCTTCACAAGACCTCTGCGACTCCCTCTCCACCTTCTTTCACCGCAAGATCATGGACATCCACGACAGCTTCATCACCCCGACCCCCACGACCGATGCTGCCACCACAAACCCCGACGCACCGGACCCCAGCCACACCAACCTCTTGCTCCTCTGGACCCACATCAACGACGAGGATACCATCAAAACCATGAGCACGATCCACTCCGGCTTACCCTCCGACCCCTGCCCCCACCATGTCTTCAACAAAGCAAGCTCTATCATCACCCCCCAACTCCGTATGATTGTCAACAGTTCCTTTGAGACCGCCACCTTCCCGGGAAGCTGTAAGCCCGCCAAAGTCAACGCCCTGCTAAAGAAACCCATAGCAGACCCAAGAGACCTCAAGAACTAACTGCCCATCTCCCTCCTCCCCTTCCCGGCGAAGGCCATCGAAAAGATTGTCAACATCCAACTGACCCGCTTCCTTGAAGACAAAAACATGCTGGACGCTTCTCAATCCGGTGTCCGTAGCAACACACTGCACGGAGACAGCTCTCATAGCCGCAACTGACGACATCAGGACTATGCTAGACAAAGGTGAGACTGCAGCCCTTATCCATCTAGACCTCTCAGCTGCCTTGAACACCGTCTGCCACTACACCTTCGTACACACCTCCACGATGCAGGGATCCTCCACAAAGCCCTGGATTGGATTACGTCCTTCCTCTCCGGCAGAACCCAAACAGTCCGCCTCCCTCCCTTCCTTTCTGAAGCCACCAAGACCATCTGCGGTGTTCCCCATGGATCCTGACTCAGCCCGACCCTTTTTAACATCTACATGGCACCGCTCGCCAACATCATTGGATCCCACAACCTCAACATCATCTCCTACGCCGATGACACCCAGCTGATCCTCTCACTCACCAAGGGCCCTGCCACCGCCAAAACCAACCTCCATGACGGAACAAAGGCCATCACTAACGATAGAGAGCAGCCGCCTGAAACTGGACTCAGACAAGACCCTGATTCTCGGCTCCAACCTCTCCGCATGGGATGACTCCTGGTGGCCGGCCACCCTAGGAACCGCACTGATGCCCAACAACCACACATGCAACTTAGGAATCATCCTAGACTCATCACTCACCATGACCCAACAAGACAACGCTGTCTCATCTTCATGCTTCAACACCCTCTGCATGCTCTGCAAGATCTTCAGGTGGATCCCCTCTGAAACCAGAAGGACAGTCACCCAGGACCTCGCCAGCAGCAGACTGGACTACAGCAACACTCTCTACACGGGAACCACGTCCAACCTCCAGAAAAAACTGCAACGTATACAGAACACCTCCGCATGCCTCATCCTCGACATCCCACGCCGCAACCACATCTCAGCCTACCTGAGAGATCTACACTGGCTTCCCGTCAACAAGAGGATCACTCTCAAGCTCCTCACCATTGCTCACAAAGCCCTCCACAACGCTAGCCCTGCTTACCTCAACGAGCGACTCACCTTCTACACTCCCAACCCTCAACTCCGCTCCAGCAACATTACCCTCGACACCTTTCCTTGCATCCACCGAACTACAGCCGGTGGCAGATCGTTCTCCCACCCCGCTGCCAAGACCTGGAACTCCCTCCCTGTTCACCTGCAACAGATCCAGGACCTGCTGACCTTCAAGAAACGTCTCAAGACCTGGCTGTGAGAGCATTAGCACCTGCCCCGCCCCCCCAGCGCCGATCGCAGCCCCCAGGGAAACCACACACGAGTTGACAAAAGTGATTGCTATATATCTACATAGATTATCTATATTTAGATCAATATATATGTATGTATATGTATATATATATATATATGTACAGTATATATATATATATATATAGATCTATACATTTTTGTAACAACTGTATGTTTTTTGGGGGAGCCATAGTGGCCCCCAGGGAAACCATACAGCTATTAAGAAAATGATTGCCCCCACAGAGGGTCACCTGCTCAACGACGACCCCCTATCAATTTCATTTTGGTTTTTTTTCACAATTTTTTTGCCACTTTTTACACCCCCGGGGGGTGCGATCGGGCATGCTTGAGCACCCCCCCCCCCCCCCCCCCCAGGGGTAAACCTGCCTTTAAAAAAAAAAATGGCCCGGAGGGGTCCCGTTTTCAAAGGGGGCCGACCCCCCCAAGTGAAATCCCTGGTGTCTAGTGAGGGTTTCCTGGCCCTCGATTGCAGATGCGTTGCGATTGATGGTCAGGAAACCCATTCAGGAAGACCTTGTTTGAAAAGAGAGAATTTCCCCTTTCAAACAAGGCCTTCCCGAACGTCGGGAAAGCCAGTTTGGGCCTGTTTTCCTGATAGGAGCAAGAAGCGGTCTCAAGGCCGCATCCTGCTCTGGCCAGGAAAACAGATAGTGACGTCAGCACGCCTCGCAGCGTGCTGACTTCACAATAAGGGGCAGGTGGGGTGGCGGGGGAGACACAGAAGATCTTCTGGTTGTGACCCACGCCAGGGAGGTAGTGCAGGCATTGGCCAGTGGCCGATGCCCACACTGAATAGGTTAACAGATCTATTTAAATTTGCAACATTTTCTTCACATACAAGTGTCCATATTTGCATATGAAAATTTACTTTGCCCAAATTTTCATGATATTGCCTCTAGAAGTGCAAATTTCACATAATTAGTGGCATTACCTAGAAATATCTTGTGTGATACAGAGGGGCATATTTATACTCTGTTTGCACCGAATTAGTGTCATTTTTTTTTACTCTAATTCGGTGCAAAACTAACACCATATTTATACTTTGGTGCTAGACCCCTCTAGCACCAAATTTATGGAGTTAAAGTCATTTTTTTAAAGTGGAGACCTACTTTGACTTAATGAGATGCAAGGTAGGCGTTCCCGTGCAAAAAATGACTTTATGGCCTTAACGCCATATTTAGGGGCATATTTATACTCTGCTGCATATTTATACTCTGTTTGCACCGAATTAGTGTCATTTTTTTTTACTCTAATTCGGTGCAAAACGAACTCCATATTTATACTTTGGTGCTAGACCCCTCTAGCACCAAATTTATGGAGCTAAAGTCATTTTTTGAAAGTGGAGACCTACTTTGCCTTAATGAGATGCAAGGTAGGCGTTCCCGTGCAAAAAATGACTTTATGGCCTTAACGCCATATTTAGGGGCATATTTATACTCTGCTGCATATTTATACTCTGTTTGCACCGAATTAGTGTCATTTTTTTTTACTCTAATTCGGTGCAAAACGAACTCCATATTTATACTTTGGTGCTAGACCCCTCTAGCACCAAATTTATGGAGTAAAAGTCATTTTTTGAAAGTGGAGACCTACTTTGCCTTAATGAGATGCAAGGTAGGCGTTCCCGTGCAAAAAATGACTTTATGGCCTTAACGCCATATTTAGGGGCATATTTATACTCTGCTGCATATTTATACTCTGTTTGCACCGAATTAGTGTCATTTTTTTTACTCTAATTCGGTGCAAAACGAACTCCATATTTATACTTTGTGCTAGACCCATCTAGCACCAAGGCCCTGATTTAAACTTTTTTTGCACCGCATTAACGTCATTTTATGACACAAAAGTGGCGGAAACTTACAAAATGTTGGCCCTTATTTATACTTTTTGCTGCAAAACTGCACTAACTCAGTTTTGCACCCAAAAATTTAGCACCGGCTTGCACCATTTCTGTGCACCAGCCGGGCACCATATTTATGGAATGGTGCAAGCCGGTGCAAAGGGTAGGCTAGGGTTTAAGAAAATGACTTTAGTCGGGTGGGGCTGGCAGTATGGAAGAAGAGGGTTTAGCACCAAAAAATGGCTTTAGGCAGGTTAAAGTAAAAAAAATGACTCTAACCAGATTAGCGTCATTTTATGGTGCTAAACCTACCATGCCACATGACTCCTGCCTTAGAAAAGGCAGGAGTCATGCCCACCACCCCAGTGGCCAGCACAGAGGACAGGGTTCCCCTGGGCATGGCCATTGCACCCGGTGCCATGTATGGGGGCCCATTTCAGGCCCCCCTATGGCACTTTCAAAAATAAAATGCACTTACCTGTACTTACCTGGGATGGGGTCCCCCATCCTCGCAGTCCCTCTAGTGTGGGTGGGGGTGCCCCTAGGGCCTAGGGAGGGCACCTCTGGGCTTATTCCATGGTGTTCCACCATGGAAATAGGGCCACAGGTCCCCTAACACCTGCCCTGACCCAGGTCTTAAAAAATGGGGCAAAGCGAGCTTTGCCCCATTTTTTTACCCCTCCTCCCTCCCTTGCACCATTTTTACATGGGAGTATAAATATGGTGTTAAGGCCATAGAGTCATTTTTTTGCACGGGAACGCCTACCTTGCATCTCATTAAGGCAAGGTAGGTTTCCACTTCCAAAAAATGACTTTAACTCCATAAATTTGGTGCTAGACGGGTCTAGCACCAAAGTATAAATATGGAGTTAGTTTTGCAGTGAATTAGAGTAAAAATAAAATGACGCTAATTCAGTGCAAACAGAGTATAAATATGCCCCTTAGCGTCAAAAAATTATGTTAATCTGGTCAGAATCATTTATTTTGATTCAAAACTGCCTAACGTCATTTTTTTTTAAGCTAGCCTACCCTTTGCACCGGCTTGCACCATTCCATAAATATGGTGCCCAGCTGGTGCTAAAAAATGGTGCAAGCCGGTGCAAAACTTTTTGGGGCAAAACTGCCTTAGTGCAGTTTTGCACCAAAACTTATAAATAAGGCCCAAAGTGTGTGAAATCATGCAAGGTCAGAACCCTGTAAGAGTAGCTTTCTGACTACCTTTAGGAATCTGAATCATTATCTCGCTTTCTTGTGTAATACAAAGAGTCTGTAATCATGCCAGGTCAGAACCCTGTAAGAGTAGCTTTCTAACTACCTTTAGGAATCTGAATCATCTCGCTTTTCTATGAGGAATCCATAGTTTTCTTTTGGTAGCTTGGAACAAGCAACAAGGCTTACCTCAGATAAAATTCCAAATGGCAGCTGAGCAGAAAAAACAAAACATTACAAGTTCGGAAAAAAGTTAAAGCAGAAAGCTCAAAGACTAGCTGTTGTTTCAAGCTTTTTAGAGAATTGAGGCTTAGGTCAAGCCAGTGTTTGTCCCAGTCCAAGCGTTTTATCTTTCGATATTGAAAAATTTCTTCAGGTTAAAAATCTTCAGAAGTACAAGGCCGGCAGGTGTGGCAAGGCAGGGGTCAATGAGGCTGGATAACTTTCTTTCACGTACCCAGGGTAACCTTGAATGTCATATGTAAAATCTCAAAGTGGGACAAACACAGAAAATGCCTTCACTAATGGGGCATCTTCATTAAACAAACTTCGCCCCTGGTTACCGTGATGAAAAGATGAAATATTTATAAGTTCCAATTTTTCTCAAATGTTGTATAACTTCTTCACTAATGTTCTAAATGTGCAAACCATTCACCAAAGGCCCTTTGGACACCTAGCCATGGGCATAAGGGGGAAGCGAGTGTTCCCTCAACCACAGTCCCATCCCTAGAGGTCTTGCTCGTTTTCTTCCAGGTAGATGCAGCTATCACTGGGCCACATGTACAAAGGCTTTTTGTGGTCACAAATGGGCTGATTCTGTGAATTGGCCCGTTTGCAAACACAAAAAGGCCTTCTAACATGTGCAAGCCCTATTTGTGATTCTGTGTCCTATCACCAAATCAGAAGCTGAGTTTTGATTCGGTATTAAGAAGGGACATGTGTAAGACTTCCCTTCCTAATACTGAATCACAGGAGTATGTGTAAATATTTTGCAACCAAATTGTGGTTCCAAAACATTTGCATTTTACCACCTACTTCACGTAGGTTGTGACCCATTAACTAATGGGACAGGGTCCCCAAGCCAACTTACAAAAAATGTCAAATATGCCAAATCAATCGTACTAATGTTTTTATGTTTTCTTCATATTACCCATCACTGGACTGGAAATTTGGGCAACCGGTCAAACCCCTGGGGACATGAACTTTCAAGGATGACTGCAGCTGTCTGGAAGGGTGGCAAGTGGCAGCATACCTTTAAATTATTGGAACTTCAGAGGTAAGTAAAGATGCCACCACTTGTTAATAGTTCCTTGCATCCCTGCTAATGTTCATTTCACTAATGGAATATTTCATTTAGAGAAACCTTACTAAACAACAACATAACATTAGTACCTTAAACTAGTACAGCACCAGCCATGTGCATAAGAGCAGAGTAGAGGTACCACAGGAGTGGAGTAGAGAGACAGATAAGTAAATAAATGGTCGGATATGTTTGTGTACGTGTGTGTATGTGTGTGTGTGTGCGTGGGTGCCATGTGTGTGTGTCAGTGTCTGTAGGGATGTCTCTATGGATATGCCACATGACTCCTGGCATCCGGGACCACACATTGCTTCTACTTTACCCCTTCCCAGAGAAAATCTGTGGCACAATGAGATCTGCCCAGGGGAAAAATGTGGCTATGTTTGACGCACAGTGCCTTAAACACCAAAATCTGCAAGTTAATCAACATGATAAGTAACGAACCCCACGTTATCGTCATTTATCAGGTGCAATAAATAGTACCTATAATTGTAATCCGGCCCCAAATATGCAAATGATGGAAAATAAGAATCTTCAGACTTCTTGGTACACGTTTGTGCTCAGTGTATTTTTTTAAGTTACCGGATCCCACCAGAGAAGGTTCCTGTTTTCATATTCTTTCAAGTTTGATATATTTTTGTTTGAGCACTGTTAAATGAAACATATTCTGCGATTAAGAACTGTAGACGTTTGGGTGAAGGCTCTCGGCCACATTCCCTGACCTGTGTAGTACAAACCTTTAATTTCATAAAGGAGTAAGAACTGGATGCACACTCAATGACAGAAGAATAGAAAACAGAAACGCAGAGTACTGGGCAGCAGAAGAAAAGAAGTGTCAAATTGTATTTATTTGTGAGAGATGTCACTAGGGGAGTTCTGAAGCGAGCCCTTTCTGGAAAGCGCGCGCTTCGCTGCTGCTTGAATTGCAGGCTTCGCTCTCGCCATTCAAGCTTCGCACGAGCCTTTCAAAAGAAAACTCTAAGATGCGCGAGGCAGCATAATAGACACGAGTAGTAAAGGCGCGTGCCTGCGGTTCGCTTCTCAGGCGTAAAGCGGTGACAAAAAAACTCTGTTCACTTACTATTTCATTACCACGACATGGGTTGGGTGGACGTAAGCTGGACTAAAGGCATAAGCCTATGTTTTGACTGACACACTGATTGCAAGTTGCAAGCGTTTCGACGCCAGCTGGTGCATTTGCAGAGTGCGGCGAATGACCACCTCGTGATTGCTTCAAAATTCTTGGTTGTTCATTGAAAACTGTCCATTATGCTCCCTTTGATACCACATTAACGTCTCTTTGAAGCTTTGCCACGAATACCATTCACCGGTTTTTGACAAGGTCCTGAATATATTATGTAAATGTGGCTCCTGGGCTTGGTGGTTACAAGATCAGTCTTAGTCGTGTGCCCAGTCCAAATATTGCTTGTCTATGTGCACCCTCGCTGGTGCCTCGGAGGTGATGTTTTTCTATGTTTCCTCTAATAATATTGCAATAAGAGCTCCCAAGAAACTGTAACAGGGCTTGGCTCTTTTCCTCTCAGTAGGTCTTTAAATTAATGTAAATTTGGGCAGTAATTTGAAATCATTCAATATAAATAGGCAATTTGGGGTTTGTCAGACACAGGACAACTTCCAAAATAGGAAGATACCCTCCACCAATCTTGCGATTTCCACTGCAGATTCAGCAGAGGGGGAACAGCTTGAATTCTGATTGTGGTGCTTCAGCTGGCGCGGAGTTGGAAACCATCACATGACAGCATTCACTGTAGAGCCACCTGCTTGTAAAAGTCGGAAAGCGAACCCTATTCAGGGCTGGCCTTCAACACAACGCAAGTTTGCTCCATTCTTATGGCCAGCAATGCAGTTTTACGTAAAGTGCCCGATGCCCTTGACAATGCCGACCTCTGTCAAGCCAATCAGAATCTAAGAATATGGTGAAGGGCCCTCTGCTGGGCTAGAAGAGGTGTGGCAATTGTCACGCTTTCACTTGGGGATCAGCTACCTAACTCAAAATGGCATTCTAAGACTTGATTTTTTTGTAAAGTTTAAGAGGGTGTAGTTTTTAACTTTGCCATATGGAGCATTTTGTATATTTTGGGTGGATACATTACCAACTGAAGCCCTGATCTAGAGTTTGGTGGACAGCTACTGTGTCAAAAACATGGTGGATATGCCATTAGCCCTATTGTGCATTAGGATATAATGAACTTGAAATAAAGTAGGTGTTTTATTTTTAACTTAGTTTTATCAAAATTCAGAAAAGTGGTTTAGGAAAAGGAATGATCGGATCCACACACGAAGGTGGACACATTTCAGATCTGGTCTCCCCAATATTTATTTTCCTAGTAGCCACTGACCAATCACATCACATTTTTTAAACTCTTGAAATGTGCTCTGATGGAGGTGGGAAGCAATTCCCTGCATATGGTATGGTGGAATGGTCGTCTAAGCATGATGCACATTGAGAGGAGGTGGAGATGACCTATAAGCTGAGATTTTTGGATGGCTCTTTATAGGGATGCCCTGAACACTGTGGAGGGAGAGAGGCAGCTTGTGAAGAAATTCTTCCATCTGAATCCAAAAGCACTTGCATTTTATCTAAATTACTTTAAAAAAAAACACACCAAGACATTGACTTAAACAACCCCATATTTTTTCAAAGTAATCTAATGCTTTCATTTTTTTAAAGTGCACATCTTTCTTTTAATTCATAATTTTCTTCATCCATAATTGAAAATGTGGAGAATTTTTTAATTTCCCATAAACTTGTAAATACACATCTGGCAATCCATCGTCAGCACCTACACATTCCAATAAGTGATATTCTTAGGTGTTCTGCTCTTCATGGTAAACAGAAATAGCATTGGGTAAGAGTTTTCCTAAAGCTTTTACTAAGTACAAAAATATGTTACACCAATAATTTCAAAGACGAAAAATGAACCAGTTTAGGCTTATGGGGTGTATGTTTTTTGTAGCCCAGCTGAATACATTTTTCTCATAGCAACTGTTCAAAGATGTGAGTGTCAAAAAACTCCTGTTATTGAATCTATTATAATACACTAATAAAATGCTTAATAATGATCTTGTAAATTGAGAAAGGCTGCTTCACCTTCTTCCAAATTAAGATGTAATTTCTTTAAGATAATCTTGGGTCTTCTCTTGGCCCTGAGAAATTTTCAAAATCAAAGTCTCAACTTTCTGAAGCAAATGATCACACAGCAGGATAGAAAATACAAATAAAAAAAAGAGGTAAGATATTCATTTTTACTAAAAACACTTGCTGGAGCACTTGCAGATGTCTTCTTCCCACCCAAGGTTCAGAAACCGCCAGCACTCAGGTGAGACTCCATTACAAATTCTCACCCTCAGAGGTCGACTGAACCTTTGGACTTGGTGACAGAGTCAGGAGTCAGAATTGTACAATCCCACAAACCAATGACATTATATCATAAACAATATTAAACTACATAACAAATTCAACAGTAAATCAAGACTCCAAACCAAATAAAGTTTCAAAGCTTTATTACAATTCTAAAATCAATATCACTTAAATGGTGCGCAAAACAAAATTATAAACATACATGAAAACTGTAGGCTGCCCAAAACATCTGAAAATATTAATCCTACTAAACATCAATATTGTTAAACACTCCAAACAAATTATGTAAATTAGCAACAATTCAATATGCACATTATTACCATATTTTAAAGCAGACGATGGTGACATCAGTAAATCATCAAAACACAGTTTTAGCAATCAATTTCAGAGCTGGGCTATTCTAACACTTACCAGGATTGAGACCTGCATACATGGGAACGGGCTAACACATGCGCACAAAAGCAAAAATAAAAGAAGACAAAAATAATTTGGAAACATCTAACTAGGGCAACTAACCATAAAATATGCTGGTGTACGCGACTAAGCAAAAAAGGAAACAAGAAACCACATTTAGGTATACATCTCTTCATGGGACAGTAGTTGATTCATCAAACAGAGTGTCACCTTCTTCCAGCGTCAGTTGACAGCAGCATCAGGATTGTGCAGAACACAAGCTACTCATGGGGCAGGTCAGCAGTTCAGAATTAGTTGGCCTTATTAGTACTGAACCACATAACAGAATAGGGCAGTTAAGGCTATGATGAAAAAACTCATCAGGAAATTCAAAGTAGAGAATGGGGCAGCAGATTTAAAACAGAGTTCTGGACAGCTTCAAGACAAGAGTGGACTGACATCAAGAAGATTCAGAGGGGAACTGTTCACGATTCCAAAGTTCTTTACTAATTAAAACAACCAAAATCCATCCAATTGATTGCTCTATCTGGTGGTCCCACACTGGACATTCATTTCAGCATCCAATCACTGTAGATGGCACCACCAAGCTTGCAAGTTTATGAAATTCTCTCAGGAAAAGTATGTTGTGAGCTTCCTCTGTCACAGGGTTCCGCCAAAATATTACATTTTCGAATAATTTGCAACTAACAGTTCCTTTTCCATGACACACATTAATCTAAGCTAATATTCTTCACATAAGCTTCATGAATCTTCCTGTGCAATTCCGCAACTAGAGCAAATATTATTACATTAACTAAACTTGAAACATGCTCTTCTCTTGCAATACAGTAGAACATTCAAGGGCAACATAAGCAAATAATTTTTCCATTACTGCTTGCAAAATGAACTTTCTAGGTCTAGTCATGTTCAGAAAGCCAATGCACAAAAATACAATTAATACACAAATGAAACTCTTTGCGCACCATAAAATTCAAGTCAAAGATGTAAAGCAATTTTTTTAAATTAAACATCATTCATGTTATGTCAAAGCATTTTTAAACATATATTTATTTTCTAAACACATAATTCATAATGAAATCAATGTATTCAATATAAGTGCATTTAATTCGGATTCAGTTCATACTCACAATACATTTAATTTCTACTGTTTCTGCCTAAAAATAATACTTGCATGTTAATTTTTAATAATAATTCACTCAAATATAAATGCAAAATATTTTCATGTTAAACGTGGTGTCAGAAATTCCAAAGATAGGCGCAAGTGTCCATCACATTTCTAAACGTGCGCATTTTCATTTCTATGTTAATTTCTCTATTTAAGCCTTTGAAACTGCAGATTTATTATTAATTAATAAAATGTTGCTCTCTCTTGCACTCATCCAGTTAGTAAGATAGAGATAAAAGTCCATAATAAGATCATAAGGAACCTCATAACTTTCAGAGAACCATATGCCCAAATAGCTTTTGGGTTCTCTATTATAGTTAAATCATTGAAAAGAAGGGAGGGTTTTTGGTTCTGCATTCAGCAGTAATACCTCTGTTTTGAAAGTGTTTACTCTATACCTACACTAGAGCAGTAAAATCTTCAGCGATATCAAAAGCAGTCTTTGTGTTTAGTTGATTATGTATAGCAATAAAACCATATAATTGTCATATAGAGGATCTCTTTAGTGGGTTTTTGTTTGTATTGTAGACTTACACTCTAATTTTATTTTTCATGGAAACCTTTATTATTTGTTTTCTGTGAATGTTGGTTAGGCCTACTCTGTCATGTGTACAAAACCTCTGGAGCACCAGACAATTTGCTAAAATAAGTAGAAATGCTCCCTGATATGTCTTAAAATTATCCTGTGAATGATAGATGGCCTGATTGTCTATTTTTATGCTAGTCTGTATTTTTGAGATTACGGTCACTGGCAATCACTTCAATGTGGTTTTTTTATATATTTTTTATCTTTGTTTTTAGATGCCTGGATATACTAAGTAGCCTTCTAGCCCTCCTGTTCATAGAAGACCTCCAGTGTGCCCTGCTTTTGATTTGAAATTACCATAGTGGGGTGTTGCAGTCAGTTGGTAACAGTGTTCAGACTTGGGTTAATGTCTAATAAATTGCTATGGAAAACCTATCCAGTAATTACACATACCAACAAATGTGTAGTTATGATTTTGTTCAGAAATCCATGGTTTGATGTGCCAATAAAAATAATTTCTTTGATGACGTCTAGGGGTATGGAAGGAACAGAGGAGTCAAAGATAAAAGATCACTGTGGACTCCACCAAGGACCTGTTAGCAGTTTTAGACTCAAAAGAGATTTAGGAGATACAGTGTGATTGTGTTGTCTTGCTACATTTCCAGGGCATGAGGGATTTTATCTTATACATTTGATTCTGTTATCTCTTTTTCTAATGTCTTTTTTTCTGTGTTTATCTCTGTCTGCCTTTTCCAATAGATTCTAAATATATGGTCTTTCTCCTATATTCTATTCCTTGATGCTTGTCGTGCTTTCTTTTACGTGTATCTAAGCTGTTCTGTAGGTGATAATGTGGTGTTTTGTTTGCCTTAGTTTTGGTGATGTCACCTGACTTTAGTCTATTACTAGTGATGTGAGTTGTTCTTTTGGATTTTAAAAGTATGACCCAGAGTTCTATTGCAGACTTCTTTTGTCAAATACAATTATTTTGATTGTTAGGTATTTAATTAACTTAGTCTAAGTTGTGTCTCTGTTCAATTATTTGTTCATCACTGTTACCATATGACTTAATGTCACCATAAGCCTGCTTTCTTTTTTTTTTTTTTTTTTTTTTTAAAACTTTTCTTTTATTGTTAATAACACAATATGATACAGAGTCAGTGGGATCAGGGTCCCGTCAATCGGGAGTAATTACACATCAGTGATATTAGGAAACCGAAGAAGAAGAAAGAAAAAAAAAAACTCGTAAGGCACAAACAAGGTATCAGTCATAATATAAAAACTTGAGGTAGAGTTCACTTACAACATATTTTAGGCTATGTGGGGGGGTTTAAAGAGGGTAAAGATATGAGGGTAAAGGGTAGGTTGTACCTGTTCAGACGAAAGGACCGGGGAGTGCCACCCTGGGAAGCGAGGGATGTTGCTGCACGGATAATGGGTGTTGCAGCTCATGTCAACTCTGTGGTCAGTATCAGTTGGGACCAGGTGACTAGCTGACGACATGGGGAAAAGAATCTACCATGGAGGTCTGTTTGGAGCGTTGCTGGAAGGCGACGTTCGGACTCTAGTGGGTGTTTTAGAAAGGGACGTGGGGATAAGGGGCGAGAGGGAGAGAGAAAGAGAATGAGAGAGGATAGAGAGTAAGAAAGAGGAAAAAGGAGAAAAGAAGAAGAAACAGTAGGAAAAGGGAGAGGGAGAAGGGGAAGAAGAGGAAAGAAAAGAAAGAGTGGGAGAGGAGAAAAGAATAGAAAAGAGAGGAAGAGAAGGGGAGATAAGGAGGGGGAGAGGGGGGAAAAAACAGAGGGAGGGGGAGGTACGGGAGCGAGAGGGAGAGTGGGGAAGAGACGCATGTGGGGGAGGGGAGGGAGAGGGAAGGGAGAAGGGAACAGTGGTGGTTCCGGGTAGGGCACTATTGCCCCCTTGTGAGGAAGGGAGCCCATACCTGTAGGAAAAGTTGGGCTTGATCTTGTAAGTTATAGATGATCCGTTCATGCATAGCAGTGCGGATCATGGCTGTAATCCATTCCTCCGGGCTTGGGGGGGTTTCTGACCGCCAGTGTCTGAGTATGCAAATTTTTGCAGTAGCTAACGCTGTGTGCAACAGTTGCTTGTGTGGTCTAGGGAGGTCTGGTAGGGAGGTCGTATCTTGCAGAAGTATAAGGGCAGGAGGAAGTGGTGACGGAAGTGACATTACTTCAGCCAGAGTGGACTCACAGCATCCCAGAGTGGTCTTACTGTTGTACAGTTTCCTAAGATATGTATCAGGTCACAGGATGTTTCTGGACATCGCCAGCAGTTCGCATGCGGGAGGAGTCCGGTCCTATGCAGTTTCGCTGGGGACCAGTGCCATTCATGTAAGATTTTAAAGAGGCAGAATTTCAAGCGTGCTTCCCGGGTGCCTCTGTCTAGTGTCTCTAGGGTAGCTTCCCAATCGTCTGGGTCTAGATCCTGCTGCAGCCTGGTTTGCCACCGTAGACGTAGATTGTCCATTAGCGGTTGGGAGTAAAGCCGTCGAATAATTAGATCATATAGACCAGACATTACTCCCTTGCATTGTCCCCATTGCTGCAGGTAAGCCACTATCGGTGAGGGCAGGGATCCCCGCTGTGGAGGTGTATTCCCTTGGGAGAGACAATGCTTGAGTTGCATGTATCTCCATTCCTGGTTCGGGTGTAGGCCGAACTCCTCCCGTAGCTTGGGGAATGGTTTGAGCACATCGTTCTCCAGAACCTGTGAGAGGGTAAGGATGCCTGCCTGTTTCCATTGCGGCCAATGGAGTACCTCGCCACCTATGCGTAGGCCACTGTTGTGCCACAGGGGCGCTTGGGCATGTATAAGGGGGTGGACCCCAAACAGTCGGTGGGCCCTTTGCCAGGATGCCCTGGTCGCCGCCAGGATAGGATTCACTGAGTTAGTGGCTGGGAGGTCTGCACGGTAGGGTCCACCGAGTCCTTCGTTCGCAGTCAGGAGTCGTTTTTCCACTGCTATCCACAAGGGGGGATCTGGTATATTCGACAGTGTATTGGATAACTGAGACATTTGGAGGGCTAAAGAGTAGTGTTCCACTGATGGGAGTCCCATTCCCCCGTTTATGCGGCGGGCCAAAAGCTTGGCTGGTGATAGCCGCGGTCGCATAGTGCCCCACACGAATGATCTAATTAGTGCATCAATGCCTCTTAGTGTGGAGAGGGGCCCTTGTAAGGGCAGGAGACCTAGGATATAGGTGAAACGGGGTACCGTCACCATTCTAACCGCTTGTACTCTGCCCCACATGGAAAGGCCTAACTGGGTCCATTTCGCAAAGTCCAGTTTCGTCCGCGTGATGAGAGGATCAATGTTGTCCGCCACCATGTGTGCCAGTCCAGGGTTAACGAGCACTCCTAGGTATTTAAGGCGTTTTGGCGTCCACCGGAATGGGTAGCCTAGGAGTGCCGCTTTTGTGGTTACTCGCGATAGCGGAAGTGCCTCACTTTTGTCCCAGTTAATACGGTATCCCGATAGGGCTGCGAAGTCCTCGATTACCTCTAATTGGGCCGGAATGGATCTTTCCAGGTCCGTGAGTATTAAGAGGATATCGTCAGCATAGAGGTATATCTTGGAGGTGCCTTCGGGTAGTGGTAGGCCGGTTATGGAGGGGGAGGACCGGATGGCTGCCGCCAAGGGCTCCATCGCCAAAAGGAACAGGAGAGGTGAAAGGGGGCACCCCTGCCGTGTACCCCTTCGGATAGGGAAAGGGTCTGAGAGGAAGCCTCCGCAGTTGACTCTGGCCGCGGGTTGGTCATAGAGCAGTCGTACCATGGAGATAAATTTGTTGCCTAGGCCAAATCTCTCTAAGGCTGCAAATAGGTAGGGCCATTCTATGCGGTCGAACGCTTTTTCGGCGTCTAAGGACAGGGCCAGCGCCGACTCCGGGGAGTCTCTGGCCGCCCATAAGGTATGGCATAGGGTTCGTAGGTGGTTCCTAGACGTGCGGCCCGGTACAAACCCCACCTGTGTATAGTGTATTAAGGACGGGATTACTTTACGTAGTCTGTTTGCCAGGACGCTTGCTAGAATTTTGATGTCCCCGTTTAGTAGAGAGATGGGTCGGTAGCTGCCGCATAATAAAGGATCTCTCCCAGGCTTCGGTATGACAGCTATTGTGGCATTGTTGGATATGGCCCCTAATGTCTGTGTTTCGCAGGCTTCATTGAGGGCTTCGCATAGGATATCAATCGCCTCTGCCCCTACCCATTTGTAAAATTCTGCAGGGTATCCATCCTCTCCAGGTGATTTGTGGTACGGGAGGTCAGAGATGACTTTATCTATTTCCTGTCTGCTTATTTCCCCTTCTAATAGGCTACGGCCCTCGTTTGTTAGGGAGGGGAGGTCTAGCTTCTTTAAAAAGGTGGTAGCTTGCGCTAGGTTAGTCGTGGTTTCCGGCGTGTAAAGGTGTCTATAAAATTGGGCAAATTCGTTTGCAATGGCCTGCGGGTGGGTCAGTATGTCCCCGGAGGGAGAGCGAATGGCTGGGATGGCTAGGGCGGCAGCTCTTTGACGGAGTTGGGCTGCGAGCAGTCGTCCCGCCTTCTCACCCTGTTCATAGTGTCTCCCTTGGAGTCTCTATAATGCGAATTCGGCCTGGGTGGTGTATAACTCATTAAGGGCCATTTGTGCTTGCTCTAAACTTCGGCGGCCTGGAAGGGAGGGGTGTGCCGTGTATTGTCTGGTTAGTCGGCGTATGTCGAGTTCCAGAGCCGCTTGTTGCTCTTTTCTGTCTTTGTTCGCTATCGCCGCATCCCGCATGAGCTGTCCCCGTATCGAGGCTTTGGCTGCAGCCCACATAGTTCGACTCGAATCAACCGTACCAAGGTTGTCTTGGGCGAAAGTGGTCGCATGGTCCTGTAGCTGCAACTTACCTTGGGGGGATCGATATCGATGGATCGCTAATCTCCAGGGTTTTCGGCCCGGGGATACCAGGCCTAAGCGGATGGCTATAAGGACTGGGGAGTGGTCTGATAGGCCTCTCTCCAGTATATCGTCCTCCACGGTGTGGGCCATAAGATTGTGGGATAGGAGAAAGTAATCGATCCGTGATTGGGTACCGTGCACCGGCGAGAGAAAGGTAAATTCTCTGTCCGTTGGGAGAGTCAGCCTCCAGTGGTCAACCAAACCGTTATCTGCGAGTATATCAGACTGGATGGCCCTGTCTGCATTGTTACTCGTGTCTAGAGGCCCTGTCCTGTCCAATGCTGCGTCCCTTGCTAGGTTCCAGTCTCCTCCTATAACGTAACGGGATGCCCCTATCTCGGTTAGAAGTCGATTGAGCTGGAGAAAGAAGAGGCGTTTGGGACCTGTTGGTGCATAAACTGATCCCACACACAATGTTGAGTCCCCTATTTTCAGTTTGGTAAATATGTATCGGCCCTCGGGGTCTGTCCACGATTTGACGACGTGAAAGGGAGGGTTTTGCGTAAGAGGATCGCCACCCCGCTTTTTCTTGGGACATTCTCCGTATCGGGTGATGGTGGAGTGCAACTAAACAAGACGGTTCCCACCCAGTCACGTCGTAATCTATCAGATTCAAGACTGTCTAGGTGTGTCTCTTGCAATAAGGCAATATCTGCCTGCTTAGAATTAAGGTAGGATAGGACATTCTTCCGTTTGATAAAGTGGATAAGGCCGTTTACGTTCCATGATATCACCCTGAGGGGAACCACCGGTGCTCCCATCTGGTTGGGTATCCTTGTTTCCTGTGTCCCCCCACCCGGGGGTATGAGCTCGGGGGGGTGGGGTGGACTCTGTGAACTGAAGAGGATGTCGGGGAGAGGGAAGGGGGGGAATGGTAGGTGGCGGGCGCGTTGGATACGAAGAGGAGTTGAAAAGAGAATAAAGAGAAGACAGTGGGGGGGAGAAGAAATAAAAAAAATAAAAAAAATTTTAAAAAAGAAGGTAAAGAGGGGGAGACCGGGATACAAATCCCGAAGTGCACGAACTTTGACCGGTGGGTCTAAAACCTAGGCCGAATGAGCTTCGACGCCCGGCCAGCAGGCCCCGCGCCGGGGGGGGAAGAGCGGGGCGGCACCCACGGGGCGCCCCAGACCTCCGCGTGGGTGCATCCAATTATGTCGGGGGGGGGTGTGGAATGTGTTTGTGACCAGAGGATGGGGGGAGGAGGGGAGGGCGCATGTTGGCCGCGTCCCTTTGCGGGGGGGGGATGGAGGAAGCGCGAGGAAAGGACAGGGGCAAGTATTGTTGTTACTAAGGTCGCTTCCCCTTGGTTATTCTGAGGGGTTGTGGCATGTATATGCTCTGGGACTTGGCATCTGTGGTCTGTTCTGCTTTGCACCAACGCCCATCATTATGTCACTATTGCGTTTGTTAGTAGATCGGGGTCTAGAGCTCAAAACCCAGTTCAGAATCGTTTTGCCCCAGCCCTGCCAGGGCAAGCCAGTAGTGTGCAAGGGTATTGCGTCAGTTCCCATATTTTCCAGAGGGCGTTATGGGTCCTGCTTCTAGATGGGAGAAGTGATACGGGACATGGAAAGTGTTACCCGGCATGAAAGGGAGGGACGTTGAGAAACAAAAGTAAAGGTAATCGGGGGCCAACAAAAACGATCACACAATCCGAACAGTCTGAGCAGTCCGAGGCGGTTAAAGCCTTCTGGGGGGGGGGGGGCGGTTCTCCGTGGTTCCATGTTTGAGGAGTGTACATTAAAGTAGAGTACTCATCATGTCTCTATGTCTGGGCTTTTTCGTCAAAGTTCCAATGTTTCCTGCAACGTTTCTGTGGCAGTCTGTGGTTGTAGATATCGAGGGCTTGTAGGAAAACTGTGTCCATGTTGGTTTCAGGTAGTAGGCACCTAGGGTTTCAAAGGGGATCGGGACTTGTCTCTGTCCGGCAGTTGTGTGTGCATCGCCACCGCCTGTAGGACTTGGCCCCTGTCATCAAAACTTTTTGTTAACCTCTCCAGGTCTCTGCCCCTGGTTTGGGGGTCTGTAGTAGGTCTTCCGTCGGTGTCCAGAGCAATTTCCGATTGGCCCATTCCCCTGGTTTGGTTCTGTATGTCTTGGGGGGGTTGGGTTGTTAATTCCATGGATTGTGTCGGATCATGCAGCCCCTCTAGGAATGACTTCAAATCCTCTGGGTCATAGAAGGTTTGTGACTCTCCGTTCTTAGTTACCCACATCCTGGCTGGCTCGAAGAGGCCGAATTTAACGTCCAGATGGCGAAGGCGAGGGCGGAAGGAGAGAAAGGCTCTTCTTCGATCTGCTGTTTCTTTGGAGAAGTCTGCTGAAAGGCGAATTTCGAGGGGACCGAGCCGGAGTGGGCCTTGCCTTCGGGACAGCTGTAGCAATTGTCGGACCTGCCCGTGCCGGAGGAAGCAGGCTATGATTGGACGAGGACGATCTTGTCCGTTTTGTCTCTTGAGACCAAGTCTATGCGCTCTTTGAAATTCCAGAGGGGGGTCAAATGTTACGTCGGCTAGTTTGGGAAGCGTGTCTCGCAGGTAGGAGAGGATATCTGTACCCTCAAGGCCTTCCGGAAATCCGAGGAAGCGGATGTTGTTTCTGCGGCTTCGGTCCTCAAGGTCGGTTAACTTGCTGCGAAGGTACAAGAGTTCCTGATCTCTTGACCACTTGACTTTCCACGGCCGCTACTCGATGGTCCAGTCCAGAGATTTGTGACTGGAAGCCCGCTATTTCCAAGCGCATGGATCTCGTTTCCGCTGTTAATGCTGACATGGCAGTGTCCATACCTTCCAGTTTGCGGCCTACTGCCGATATCTCCTGCAGTATACGATCCATTGATGCTCCTTGAGTATTGTCTGACATGGTGTCGTGTGAGGGGGGCGGAGAGGCTGCGGGAGCAGGATATTTCTGTTGACGCAGGGCTTCAGAGAAGAGTAGTTGGCGAGCGGGTTTACACGGTGCTTTACCCGCCGTCTTGCCTCTGGGCATTGCGGGTTTCTCCCTGCAGGTGGGGATCCAAGGGGGTGCCTGTTCGTGTCTCAATGAGGGCGATCAGCGTGGGCGGAAGAGGAGAGAGCGTGGCAGGTGGGGTTCAGAGTTCAGGGGGGTACCTCTCTAAATGGCCTCCTGGGGGGGCTGTCGCTGGTGTATATGTACGAGGGGAAGGATCACGGTGTTGGCTCTATAGCGTTCAGCGTCACGCAGGGCTGTTCCGTGGAGAGAGGGGTTGTTTTGGAGCCGAGCCGAGGTCCGATGTTACTCCTGGCCCTCTTTGCTCTTCATGCCTCGTCAGTTCCTGTTAGTGTGGTATTGCTTCTTTTGTTGTTATGTTTGTGTTGATCGTTTTCCTTTCTCTTTTTTCCTTTTCTCCTCCTTTTTTTTTGTTTTCTTACTCTTTGCCCCCTCTTGTGCTTGCCCCTCTTTTTATTAGGTAGTTTGCTCCTTTACTCTTTGCCTTCTCCTCTTCCTTTCGTCTTCCTCCTCTCTCCGCTCGTTGTTATATTCCTCTCTCTCTCTCCCCACTCCCGGCCCCTCTCACACTCATCCACCACCCTCCTCTCCGTACGTCTCTCATCCTCTCTGACTCACCAGCTCGGCTCTCACCTCTCCAACCTCTTCGGGGCCTCTGTCATTTCTCAGGGGGTCTTCTCTGGAGCAGGTAAGGCTGGGAGGGTGGGGGTAGCCGTCCGTTGCGCTCCGTTGGTGGTGAGGCCTCTTGTCGCCGATCCCGTCACCCCCGGCAGAAAGGTGGAGAGGCACTGGGAGACGCGTCGTTGTTGTTCCGGGCCCTGATGGTGGTCGGCTCCGTTCTCCCCCTTCGCCAGCTATCGATCAGGAGGGAGGGAGGGGTCAGGCGGCGTTCCGGCCTGTTGCGGGCTCCGGGAGCCGCAGTTGAGCCGCTGTCAAGGCGCAGGCAGGGACGAAGGACGCGCTCTCTCCCACTTCAGGCTTCAGCGAGGGACGCGTCTCTCCGTGTCGGGGTGATTCCACACTCGAGGCCGCGGCTCAGGGGCCTGCCGTAGGCCTCAGGCCTCCTCCCCTCGCTCCGTTCGGCGCCTCCGGGGAGGGCGCTCCCCCCACGTCACGGACGTCCGTCGTTCACTGTCTCCAACTCCTACGTCGGCCCCCGCTGCGTTCGGGGGTCCCGTGGAGCGCCCCCAGCGCCGCCGCCACCGCCGCATGGCCCGCCGCCGTGCGGAGCTCGGCTCTCAGGCGGCCATCATGGATCGCGGCCAGACCACGCCCCCATAAGCCTGCTTTCTATATATGTAGTGGTTATGTTTTGTTCTATAATTTGCCTTACTCTACTATGTTTCTGTATCATTTTGATATTATTAACAAGTGTTTCTTCGAGCCCAGTCTTAAAAATGGCAAATCATTTTGTTTTACACTTTTGTGAATCTTTCTGTTTTTTTAATACTTTTTTATCAATCATTTCTTATGAGCCTATCACTGTATCCTACGTTTTCTGTGAAAAATTCACATATCATCAATACTTTATTCTGTCAAGTAGTAGTTGTATGTTCAATGGTTTATTCGGTAGTGGGAAACAAATTCAGTGATGATTTGCAAAGGTCTTGTAATTCTTCCACCCCCGACCCCCCCACCCCACCCCTGTGACGTCAGCACGCGAGCGCGCGCTGATTTGTCACAGGGGCCTCCCCCATCGCGCTGGAAACTCAGCTTCCAGCGCGATTGAAAGAGAAATGCAAAGCATTTCTCTTTCAATCACTGGGGGAGGCCCGGAGGGGCTTCAAAGGGAAGGAAATGTATTTCCTTCCCTTTGAAGTCTCTCCCAGGGTTTCAAAAGCTGGATTGCTTGCAATCCGGCTTTTGAAACCCCAGTAGACACCAGGGATTTTTTTTTTCTTTCTGAAATTGTCATAAGGGAGCGACCCCTTGGGCAAGGGTCGCTCCCAGGGGGGGCATTTTTTCGGGAAGGCCTTTTCTTGTAAAAGAAGGGGGGGCAGAAACCTCTAGGCACCAGGGATCCTTTTTTTTTTTTTTTTTTTTTAGGTTGGGAGCGACCCCTCAGGCAAGGGTCGCTCCCCTTGGGGGAAAATTATATTTAGGCCATTTCTGCCCAATTGGCCTATTTTAATGAGGCCAATTTGCCCCCAAGGGGGGCAGAAACCACTAGACACCAGGGAGTTTTTTCTTTGCGTGAATTTCACGCAAGGGCAGCGACCCCTTAGGCAAGGGTCGCTCCCTGGGGGGGGCAAATTTATTTTAGGCCATTTCTGCCCCCCCTGGGGGCAGATCGGCCTATTATTAGGCCGATCTGCTCCCAGGGGGGGCAGAAACCTCTAGGCGCCAGGCAATTTTTTTTTTGTGTTTTTTTTTTTTGTTTGTTTGTTTTTTTAGAGATGGGGAGCGACCCATCAGGCAAGGGTCGCTCCCCTGGGGGGCAAATTGTATTTAGACCATTTCTGCCCCCCTGGGGGCAGATTGGCCGATTTTAGGTCACTCTGCCCCCAAGGGGACAGAAACCACTAGGCACCGGGGATTTGTTTTTTGGTGCCAATGTCACGCAGGGGGAGCGACCCCGTAGGCAAGGGTCGCTCCCGGGGGGGGGGGGGGTGGAGGTTTGGGGGGAGCAAATTTATTTTAGGCCATTTTTTTTGTTTGTTTTTTTAGAGATGGGGAGCAACCCATCAGTCAAGGGTCGCTCCCCAAGGGGGCATAAACCACTAGGCACCGGGGATTTGTTTTTTGGCACCAATGTCACGCAGGGGGAGCGACAAATTATCAAATTTATTTTAGGGCATATTTTTATATGAGAGACTTAGGGGAACGCTGGGTGGAAGGAAATTTGTGGCTCCTCTCAGATTCCAGAACTTTCTGTCACCGAAATGAGAGGAAGAAGTGTTTTTTTGGCCAAATTTTGATGCTTGCAAAGGATTCTGGGATTCCCCTGGGTTTCTAGTTTTCAAAAATGCACTGTTTTGCTAGGTTTTCACAGGTGCCGGCTGAGCTACAGGCCAAAATCCACAGGTAGGCACTGTTTTCTATGAAAAAATGTGATGTGTCCACGTTGTGTTTTGGGCCATTTCCTTTCGTGGGCGCTAGTCCTACCCACACAAGTGAGGTATCATTTTTATCGGGAGACTTGGGGTGAATGCTGGATGGAAGGAAATTTGTGGCTCCTCTCAGATTCCAGAACTTTCTGCCACAGAAATGTGATGAACATGTGTTGTTTTAGCTAAAGTTTGAGGTTTGCAAAGGATTCTGGGTAACAGAACCTGGTCCGAGCCCCACAAGTCACCCCATCTTGGATTCCCCTAGGTCTCTAGTTTTCAGAAATGCACAGGTTTGGTAGGTTTCCCTAGGTGCCGGCTAAGCTAGAGGCCAAAATCTACAGGTAGGCACTTCGCAAAAAACACCTCTGTTTTCTTTCAAAAATTTGGATGTGTCCACGTTGCGCTTTGGGGCGTTTCCTGTCGCGGGCGCTAGGCCTACCCACACAAGTGAGGTATCATTTTTATCGGGAGACTTGGGGGAACATAGATTAGCGAAACAAGTGTTATTGACCCTTGTCTTTCTCTACATTTTTTCCTTCCAAATATAGGAGAGTGTGTAAATAATACATCTATTTGAGAAATGCCCTGTAATTCACATGCTAGTATGGTCACCCCGGAATTCAGAGATGTGCAAATAACCACTGCTCCTCAACAGCTTATCTTGTGCCCTTTTTGGAAAAACAAAGGTTTTCTTGATAGCTATTTTTTACTCTTTATATTTCAGCAAATGAATTGCTGTATACCCGGTATAGAATGAAAACGCACTGCAGGGTGCAGCTCATTTATTGGCTCTGGGTTCCTCGGGTTCTTGATGACCCTACAAGCCCTATATATCCCTGCAACCAGAGGAGTCCATCAGACGTAACGGTATATTGCTTTCGATAATCTGACATTGCAGGGAAAAGTTACAGAGTAAAACGTAGAGAAAAATTGATGTTTTTTTCACCTCACTTTCAATATTTTTCTTCTTCAGTTGCTATTTTCTGTAGGAAACCCTTGTAGGATCTACACAAATGACCCCTTGCTGAATTCAGAATTTTGTCTACTTTTCAGAAATGTTTAGGTTTCTGGGATCCAGCATTGGTTTCATGCCCATTTCTGTCACTGACTGGAAGGAGGCTGAAAGCACAAAAAATTTCAAAAATGGTGAATGTCCCAGTAAAATGCCAACATTGTGTTGAAAAATTGGGTTTTCTGATTCAAGTCTGCCTGTTCCTGAAAGCTGGGAAGCTGCTGAGTTTAGCACCACAAACCCTTTGTTGATGCCATTTTCAGGGGAAAAACCACAAGCCTTCTTCTGCAGCCACTTTTTCCAATTTTTTTGAAAAAAACTACATTTTCACTGTATTTTGGCTAATTTCTTGGCCTCCTTCAGGGGAACCCACAAAGTCTGGATACCTCTAGAATCCCTAGGATGTTGGAAAAAAAGGATGTAAATTTGGCTTGGTTAGCTTATGTGGACAAAAAGTTATGAAGGCCTACGCGCGAACTGCCCCAAATAGGCAAAAAAAGGCCTGGCACAGGAGGGGGAAAAGACCTGGCAGCGAAGGGGTTAATATACACATCATCAAACACTCTTGTGAGAAAATCCCCATTGTACTAAATGAGCCCATCATACAGAGTACACATAACAGTAGCGTGCCTTCAGTCAATCAATCAATCAATCAATTAGGTGTTATTTGTATGGCGTGGCTTGTCACCCGAATGGGTATCCATGCGCTTGCTGCAGGTGTTTATTCAAAAAGCCAGGTTCTTGATTTCTTTCTGAAGTGGGTCAGCAAAGGTGCAGTGCGGAGGTGGAGGGTGTGCCAGGCTTTGGTGATGAGGTGGGAGAAGGAGCATCCTCTGGCGCGGCAGAGTTGTATGCATGGTGTCTTGCAAGAGAAATGTGTGCTGAGCAGAGGTTCCTTGTCAGTTGGTGGAGGTGAAGGTGGTGGTTCAGGTAGGCGGGTCCTTGGTTATGCAGGACTTTGTAGACATTGGTCAGAAGCTTGAAGTGACTTCTTTCCTCGATCGGGAGCCAATGGAGGTCCTTCAGGTGCTGGGTGATGTGGATTCTCTTGGGCAGGTTGAGGGTCAGTCTGGTAGCCGTGTTCTGGATCGTCTGGAGTCTCTGCATTACTTTGGTGGTGGTGCCTGCATAGAGTGTGTTGCTGTATTCCAATCGGCTCGCAAGAAATGTGCGTGTGAAGTGAAGATGCAGGGAAAGCCGTAAACTCCACAAATTATGGCTAGGACAGTAGACGGAATCTACGCAAGACTGCAAGCGAAAAAAAACTTTGCACACCCCTACATTTACAGCGAAATTGGTTTAAGCAGATGAAAAGACAGTCATAAAATGATTTGGTTTAAAATGCAGTTTAAGGCGTGAATAGTAATCTTGGTTTGTTTTTGTTATAAATGATAATAACAATAACAGTTTCCTCTCATCAGAGGTCGGGAATTCTTCAGTAGCGAAAGCGTTGCAATGCACACTAATCATGCAGAACGACTTTTTAACAATGTTCATGAGAAAACAATTTAGCAGACTGCTTTTAAAAGTGTTAATGCGACCTTTTAACCACAGAAATATGAAGTGACTCATCTCACATCAACCACCAAAACCATTGATTTTATAGGCACCCCTTCAAGTGTGCATACATTGTTACTGTTTGAACCTCGATTCATCTCTCTGTCAAAAGAATTCCCACATCATTTTTTTCTCTACCTCATAAAAATTTCATCACAGGTTTTTCACAGGTTTTGTGATGGGTCATGTCAGGAAGCACACAAAGAGAAATCTGTTTAAAAAAAGAATGCCTTTTGCAGCAACATAAAGTGAAAGTATGTGTCTGGACACACTGGTAATATATTTTAAGGTTCTGATTCTGTAATGACGTTCTTCAAAAACCTCATTTCTGTTGCAAGGTTTAATGGGAATGTTACCTTATTAAAGTTAATGTGACATACTTGGCGCAAGTACATCTTATAAATGTAGGCATGCACTTTCAATATTCTGCGCTCCCTTGGGGCTGTTTTTCCAAGCTCTGCTCTGGAAGTACATCCCTTTCAGTCCACTGTTATTGTTGCATGCCCACAGGCTAGCAATGAACAACATCTTCTGCAAAAATATTCAGACTGCCTTTCATATTTCTGATCCCTCAACTGTACAGGTGTCCATTCTCAGCAGTTTGCCACGGAAGGAACAGGAGGAAGTCTATGTACTGCTGCAGCTGCCAACCAAACTTTGAAACTGTGGGGTTATAGAGAGTATTTTACTTTGATTCTTCCTTTCAGTTCTTATTTGGTTCCTTGCTGGTTGAATTTTGAGTACAGGCTTATATAGGGCTTAAAACAATTGTTGCAGCCATACTGGATGCAATTTACACAAAGGGGTAACTCAGAAATACCTAGAAAAGGGCAGGTCCTATCCGAACTTCTCTAACTCCAAATGATTTATTTCTTTAGTTGGGATTTTTTTAAAGCACTGTGGGCCAGATGTAGCAAAGGGTTTTACCCATTCTGTGCCTATGGGAAAATGTGTTCGTACATATGGCCCTGTATGTTTTTGGACAAGTGATATATACCTTAGGTGGTCTGATTTTATTTCACTGCACAGACTTAATCCCTTGCGTTTCTGCGTAAATTTACATGTGTAATTTACTCACACACTTTCAAGTAACTTTATCTTCTTTTGACTGTTCACAAAATCGAAGCGTAAAGTCACTCAAAATGTGTAACTCACATAACTGCATCCCCTCAGTTTACAGAGTGGAGTCAGAATAATTGTAATTTGAATCTGTGTAGCTAATACATGTAACATACAACTGTATTCTACATCTCTCAGAATGTCCGCAGTCTCTGAATAGGAGTTCTCCGTACTTGCGGTGGAATCTCCGCTCATGCGGCAGAGACCTTTGCATGGCAATGAACATCATACCTCTGCATAGCCATTAGTAGGAAAATTATGTGCACCTGAAGGACACAGACGCACCTGGCACACATTCCACCACAATGGCATAAAGACTTCTCGCACCATAGGTTCAGTTTCTTTTCTCTTTAACTGTGGGATCCTGCAGCCACCACTGCATCACTGAGAAGCCTTTATGCTGCCAGTGTTGAAGAGGAAGAGACATTTCACTGAGTAGGAGACAGCCCTTATAATTAAATTTGTGGCTACAAACCCAAAGCAAATACATGGGCTACCTTCTTACTCTTTCAGTGGAACTCAAAAGGCATCTTTATAGCAGGAGGTGACTAATTTAGTCAATGAATTGAGGGAGGAGGTAAAATGAGAGGAGATGGATGGAGTAAAAGTTCTCCAGGACTGAACTGGCTTGAGTTCATCTTGGGGACCCACTAGACCCTGTCTCCATCTCACCCCCACAAGATGGACATCCTCTCCACCATGCATCCTCACCTTCTATGTGGGCTACCACTTCAGGACAATACCAATGTAGAGCTTGGTAAGATCATATCCACCCTACCCCTTACTCTACATAGCTGGCAAGATGCCCAGGTCCTTGCATGACAAGGTAAGTCAGTCATAGTTTTTATTTTGAATTATGGGGCTTGTAGTACTATGTTTATACTGAGGTTACTAAGATGACAAGTCCTAGATTTCAAAGAAAAATGTGGCACTGGCCTATCTAGTCACACGGACCTGGAAAATGTAGCAGTTGTGTCTCTCTCTCTGTCTCTATAAAAACAAACCTGCAGGTACTCATCCACATCTAGGCTTCACTTACAAATGCATTGTTAGTTCCACATCACATATATACCCCTAATAAATGCCCAGTAACAGTAGACCTAAAAATGTTCAGATGCTGTTTTAAAGTGTATTTTACTTTTATTCATACAGTAAGATCGATTGCTTCAGCTGGGCAGGAAGTGCTGCTGCTGCAGAGCAACAGAGAAGGCAGGTCTTAAAGAGCAAGCCGTCTACACAGTAGGTATATCTCAACGCTAACAAGCAGACTAATACACTATGGAGGTTTGTTCTGGTTTGTTTTTGGTATCTAAATTAGACATGCGTTTTACCATATGTCCTATAGAGGATTGTTTTCACTTGTTTTGGTGTTCAATACAGAAATATTGAAATATGACTTTACATGTATTTTGATAATAGCCTATAGAGGATTGTTATCTTTTCTGATTGGTATTACAGTCAGAAATGTCTATATGTGTTTTGGCACATCTTTTAACAACAGCTTATAAAGAATTATTCTGACTTGTTTTTTGGTAACCAAAAACCGAAATGTCAATTTGTGTTTTGCCATGTCTTTTAATTGTAATCTAATATCACCTTTTCAGATATACTGTATTTACTTTTTAAGGTGCTCTGTTGTTGACACAACCACCACCTGTCACTACATCAACTTCTGCTCCAACTCCAGGATTGGCACCACATAACAAATGGTTTATACACACTTTAGGTTCAATGCCTTTTCTTGTTCTTAGGGATATAATATCACTATTTATGGCTGACAGGATAGGGTTATGTATTTATTAACAAATCCATTTTGGCATCATGCTCTATTTTTGTGCCTATGTGTGCTCATAATTTTTATGTCATAATTTTTTATGTTAGTTTAGGGATGGGCCTGGTTTGAAATATCAGAAAATCAATTTGTGTGACTCTCATAATGAGTACTGAAATATCTCTCTGCCATCTTGTTTAATTTACGCTGACTTACTCCCCTATATAGTTCTCTTTCTCTCTTGGTAGCTTCTGCCATACCACAGTCCATGGCGTCAACCTTAAAACCATCCTCTATTTGAACACCAGGGGACATCCTGGCAGAAGCACACATACCCTCTACCATCCGTCCATCAGGTAAATCTGGTAATCTATGATCCTAACTTCTGCATCTCATCATCTGCACTTTCAGTAACTCTTTTTTCTATTTTTGTTACATAGTAAATGTTTACTGATTGCTTTCATGAGGATGGCAAAGTTCATGTATGTCTCTCAAATGTTTCAGCATTTGTGTTCAAGATTACTTCAGTTGGTTGACAATAAAAATTGAACCTACATTTTATCTCCCTAGTTCTTAGAAGTGGACAAATATTGGGAACACCATCTACCAGGACCAAGGTTTGGTAGCTGACTTCGCTGGATATCTCCAAAACTGTTATCTTGGTGGCTAGAGCTTGTGAGTTTACATTGTTGATATATAAAAGGTCATCCATGGATCTGGTCTAAATAGCATGCTTTGTCTTAATTTCACATTGCCCTAACTTGACTCTTTAATTGACAAACAATGTGTATTAATGTAATGTGTTGAGAATTAAAATAACAACCGATCTGACTATGGTGCTGAAAATCGAATCCTCCTCCAAGCAGCAATATCTGCAGCCAGCATTGCTCACCTAGAAGAGAAGAAGGGAAACAGGAGTTGGTCCTTGAGGAGGAGGAGGACCTGGAAAAAGAGGATGGCATTCTAGTCCCCACAAATAAAACCTTAAGCAATGCAATTTCAAGTCCAGGCAGCAATGTTCCTACGAAATCCTTCCTAAGGCCTTCCAGTCCCTAATCATTAGCCCAGCAGCCATGGATGCTACATCCATTACATCCATATATATTTAACTCATCTCCACACAGCTCTCACATCACAGGTCTCCTACACACTCCTTCCATGAAGGCGTATCTCTAGGCTTCTGTCAATCATCTGAGGGAGAGCATACAACTGGTGAGTAGCACATTACCCCTTCTCATGAATTTCCTCCACACAACATTCAAGGTGCCACCTCTCTCCTTGAGAGTCAAACTACTAGCTATTTGATGCAGCCACACATGCGAGTTGGCATGGGTCACTGCGAAAATTTGTTTTTCTAGCAACAAAGCGATAAGCAGCAGCATATTTGTGCAATGGGCGCTAGTGTGTGTGAGATACCAGACTCACCTAATGGACTCCATCAGATGATTGGCAGGCAGACTGGCACCTTGGGTAACGTAGTGAAATATTACCAAGACATGGCAAAGATGTACCAAGACCATCTTAGACATTTTAACGAAAAGAATACAAGACACTATGCCTTGGCCATGAAGATGATAGAGGTAATCGGAAAAATATGCTAATATCAATCTTCACGACCAGTGAATGCATTAGATTATTCACAGATACCTTCACTGCCTGCACCACAAGAACCAGAATATGATCACAGTCTCAAAGACTCTCCACACCTTTAATGCATAGGCGTAGCAGTGGGGGGAATCACCCATAAGTGTGTTCACTTATTTTTTCCATGTATCCATCCCCAGATTTGGGCACATTCCCATATTTACTGAAGCTAGTAAATCTGAGAATGTGAAAAAATGCTATACCTATCCAAGTGAGGCATAGCAAGGAAAAACATCTTTATTTTTCCTTGCTACTTCCTCTTTCTTTGTGTAAAGCATTCCCATCACACATAGAAAGAGGGTAATGCCTCCAAGGAATGTTACCTCATTCTTTGTGTTTCATGTGCGCCGGTTTTGGGCACTTGTTCACGAGCACTATGTCTTCACTTTTCTTTAGTCACTGCACATTCTTGGATAAATCTGGATGCTATTATATTCTTATAATTTTAAAATATATGCACAACATAAAACCTGAAGATTCCTTTTCCTGTGTTTGTATGATCCTTTCATTATTCATTTCAAGTTTTGATTGATACCTGTCTCAACTGGGTCTACAGGTTACCCTGTAGCTTGTTTCGTTAGAGAATGTTCTGCACAATTTGATTTTTTTCTGCATAATTTAGACAGCCTGGCTGCATAATGTTTATCGCCATTAAAAATAATCCTAGTATCCCTGATAGTGCTAATGTTCTGCAGAGGGGTCTGCAGCTATTTTACGATGTTAAAACCCATATATTGCTGTAAGTAATCCCCAAGGTGCCTCCTGCGTTATCTGTCAGCATCCCAGGGATTAGGGTTAAATCATATCTCTGTTCTTGGTTAAACCTTCATGTTTCTAAGTAAACATAATGTGCTGTGTTACACAATTGGTTTTTCTCAATGCTTGTTTTACCAATGCTTGTTTGCTAATGTGAGCAGGTGTAGACATGTGCTTCTAATTGGGTGTGGTATAGACATGTGCTTCTAATTGGGTGTGGTGACTCATCCTCATGTGGAAACTCAACTGTTTTTCTGTTTGCTATAAATAACAGAGTGAAGCATGCCTCCTTGCTTGGCTTTGTTTTCCTTCCTGAACTCAGCATCGGATTTGGCAGTCCAGCCCCTGCTGTCATCCTCGTATTCAGGACCTTTGAGGCAATTCTTTTCTTCAATCCTGTACCAGCTGACACCAGGCATTCCTCCAGCACTCCGGAAAAGACTGCAGCAAAGTGACTAGTATTCTCCAGGGAGTTTGTTCTTTGAGCGCTGCGCATTCCTAGAACAGCTGGTGTATTTCAGACCTCGTATTTTGGCAGAGTGCTTATCTTGAAGAGACAAATGCATTTCTGAACATTCTACATTCTTATTGTAGTTACTTGCCTAAATGTGCTTCAGGAAATCTGCTTGAGCTCAAGTACTACAAAAAGTGCCAGTGCAATTTTAAAAGAACATTTACGTGACTTTTCTTTCTCTAATGGCATAACTCTTGGATTTAAATTGTGTCATTCATGCCTGTGTTTCAGGTTTGAGGAATTTGCTGTTGAAAGGTTTTTCACACACACAGTGAAACCAAACCAAACAGTGCCACCCTAACTGTTTAAACCCAGAGTGGACATTTGTATTTCTTTTATTTTTGCTCCTTTTAGTTTAACCCTATGCATGCAGGAAAGTTATACGTGATATCATTAATGCCCTTGTTTGTCTTTCTTGTGCATGATAAGTGCAACCACAGTTCTAATTGTAATGTGCAACAGTGAATCTTTGTGAAGCCAGCCCTAGTGTTGCAGTACTTATTGTTATGGTACTCAGTTTGGGTTTTTGGTAATGCAGTGTTTATAATTGTGCCAACAGTTATTATTATCCAAGAAAAGTGCTGGAGCATCCCAGTGTTCTTTTACCGCTCCCGTGCCCATATCAGAAAGAGGGAGTTCAGTTTCAAGGCAGTTAAGTGCACTAACGCTACTATCACTCTGTCAACACGGAAGACAGATCGGAGTAACGGTAATAGCCCAACCTATGTGTAGAACCACCATATGGCAACAATATGTCATTCCATCCCAGATAACTGAGCCCCACACATAATAAAATAATAATAGCAGTTCACCCTATAAAACACCATATAAGATGTAAAGAAAATAGCAATGCTGCGTGTGGAAACATGTGACACATGGTCTGTGCATAGAGGGCATCCTTGGACGTCCCTGCACATGGGGAAACAAGGCATGAGGGAACATTCCAATGCAGCCGGCATATTGTGGGTGCAATTGGGAGCAATAGCAATGCCCTACCCATAACTACACATGTGGGAAGCCAGCTCACTGATTCGATAGGGAAAGTGTTAGAAATGGGGTCTCTAGTTGGCAAAGTTATGCACCCTTGTCCGAAGTAGGGACCACAATCCTAGTCAGGGCCAGTCACACACAATCCAAATTATCCATTGCCCACCCTCTGGTGGCTTAGCACTGAGCAGTCAGACTTAACGTAGAAGGCAATGTGTAATTATTTGTGCAATAAATCATACAGTAACTGTCAGTATATTGCCCATTAAATCAAACTTCCACACAAGCAGATGCCTTTTACCCAACTCCCTCCAACAGATGTGTGATCAGAATTAATTGATTATCTGAACCCTGCATCCGCTAGGGGGAAAGGGGAATGGGAATAGAAAAAGAGAGACCGCCTCCAGAATCAGTTCCAGCCTGTGTATCCCACTTGAAGATAGGCTATTCAGTGTGTGCTTCTGTAACCTGCACCGTTCTTCTTATTGGGATTTCTTTAAAGGAAGGACCTGCAGTCAGGTGATAAGAGCATAGATGAATACATGAATACATTCCTACTGTGCATTCAGCTGTTCAGCCATTTATATTCACCCAATTCTATCATTCCTTCTAACCTGGATCTTTTGAGAGACTAGCCTCTCTCTAAGAGAACAATGTTGACGTAATATCTTCTTTTCTCCAGGAGTCAGAGGTATACAAGGTTCTCTGGAGAACAGTTCAAAGGTTCACAAATATACAATCTACTAATGTCTTTTACAGGAAATGAAACTCTTTCTCAAGGTTCAGTTTTCTCAATCACAGCCTCTAGGAATTAGTCTGAGCACTGAGGTTTGTCTCTAAGACTGGCAAGCCTGCAAGATGAAGAGTTTTTGAATATATATGTACATATATATATATATATATACTGTATATTGGCAAGTCTGGAAATCATACAAAATGATTCCTTAATGCATTTGCTTGAAGTTCTGTTAAGCCAAAATGAATTCTCCTCAGAAAGCCGATGGACAGTTGTTGGAAGAAGGAAGCAATTCAGCTTCTCCAGAAGGGAAAAAGTAGCTGATGTGCACACCGTAACAAGAAAAATAATTAATTACTCAAAACTGGAAGAATTCTCTATTAAATGAAGCACCTCAGGAACACTGCTCATTCTCCTCAGGATAACAGTTGAAGTGCACAGCTCCCAAAGAGAAACAGCTGGAGGGAATCTTCAGCACAAGACTAAGGTAGAAACACTAGAGCGCTGACCCCACAAAGATTTGCAGCCACCATCTTCAGTGGCAGTTAAACCTGAAGGAGCTAGTTCTAAGAACAGCCTCCGCCAGAGCCACTGGGAGTGAGGATGCCGCTGCAACCAACGTGGGTACAAGGAAAAGGGGAATCATTTTTTGCTGAGGGAAGAACTTAACAACACTAGCAATAGTTTTCCTGACAGTAACACAGTGGAAACACCACAAAAAGACATCACATAGGTTTAGAAACAATAGAGAATATTTATCTGAATACAATACAGTTGAAACGATTAATCTAACTAAACCGCCTAGAAAACACAATAGCTCCAACTGGAGCTATCAATGCTTCATTGACGAAGTTGTTCCCAAACTGGAATGGCATGGCAAGCAAAAAAACTGATGGATTAAACCCAGATCTGTGACTGGGGTGAATGTTTGATTTGCTCTGCATTCCGTCCATCATCTGTTGTTTTTGCTTTTGTCGCCCCAAGTGGGAAGGGTATGACCAGACGTGGGTCCTGTGCTTACTATGCCGCCAGATTTAAACTAGCCTGGCTGATGAAGGGTGATACCCTGAAACCGGTCCCAGGATGCTTTTTTCTGGTCAAGGGAGGACCTGGTTTGGCAGTTCGGGGTAGACTGTTCCCATGGGGAACAGGGTCAAGACTGATTTGCATATGGCTGGGTCCAAACTGGAATGGCAAGGTGTCAGAGTCACCAGATCCTCGGGGTCCGTGCACGTTCCCAACACTTCCACCACAAGACAGCTCCAATACTCTGATTAGATTTATCACAGAGTCTAAGAGAGACCAAGTGGGGAAAAGGGGATTAGGACGGGAACAGCTGGGAAGGAGACCTGTAGGAAGCAAAAGGTTAAAACACAACATCAAAATTACATCTCCTGAAATCAGTACCATGCTACAACTCTAAGCTTCGTCTTTTCCGAAAAACATGAACAACCCTAGAATAATCCTAAAACTGACTAGGCTTTAGATGACCGAATACCTGAGGAGGAAACAGGAAAATTTAAATAGGACTTTCAGATTCAAGTACTTTCTTTAGCATGAGAATCAGGAAACACTCTGAGCAATTTCTAAACAACCCTATGAATCTCCTTTTAGGAATACATATCAGGAACACACAGCATTACATCTAGAACTCTGGTATTGTTGTGTTCATCTCAGAAAAAACATTGGGAAGTAAATTGCGCACATTGCCGATTTTTATATGAGTATTAAACACCATAAAGGTTTGTGCACCATGAAATCACACAACGTAGATTCAAGGAATAAATCACGCGACGTGTCAACTTGAAATGCTACCAAGAAAATGTCTTAGAATGGTAGCGCACAGTAACTTCCATTATTTATACACGAGGAAAGAATTGCGCGTCTTGCCGATTTGAATGCCACCATGTAAATGCCAGAAAATGGTAGCGCACAATGAACAGCATGAATTACACACGAGAAGTGAATCGCGCGTTTCGCCGATTCGAATGCCACCATGTAAATGTCAAGAAAAGGTAGCGCGCAATGAACAACAAAGTTAAATGCTCATGAAACGAGTTGCACGTCTTGCCAACTCGTAGAACATCATGTAAATGTCAAGAAACATCAGCGCGCAATGAACAATAATGTAATAATGAAGTCAAATCTTTATGGAATAAATTGCGCGTCCTCCCTATTTGCAAACCACCATACAAATGTCAAAAAATGGCAGCGCACAAGTAATCTGTTATTCATTTAAGAATTAAAATCAAGAATATGAAGATTCTCAATTACAGTGTTGGGAAATGTCCAAACACTTTCTTACCGCCTGGAAACAGTGATCACCAATGAGAGATGAGTGCAGAAGACTGGAAAATCCAAATAGGCCACCGGGACAGGAGCTCAGGAAGAAGCTGCTGCTCTGCACCGGGACCTCTGAATAGTGAGCACTGGAAGTTGGGCTGACTCTCTTTTATAGAGTCTTGGCCCAGCCTAGAACCACGCCCAGGCATGTTGCAGGGAAAGTCTCCAGAAGGCCCTGGAAAGGGACCACACCCTAACACACTCTGAATGTCTGCAGCAATACATTGTAAATGTACAGTATTTATAAGCACCTTAAAAATGAATCTTTTGGAAGGAATTCTGCAATGCAAAAAGTTCAACAATAACATATCATCACAATGCATAAATTACTTTATCTTGCGAGTGTTGGGTTTTTTGCATTCTAGATGCCCGTAGAACGCGCACTGTCCTGGTGTTGACAGTACTTCCCTCTCCCAGGCACGCTCTAGGGCCTGGTTTATCTGGATTGAGACGATGAAAGCATCTCACAAGTACTGGAGCATGAACATCAGATGCGGAAACCCATGAATTACTTTCAGGGCCATAACCTTTCCATGAGATTAAGTACCATAGGTTACGCCCTCTCAGTTTAGAGTCCAACACTTTCTTGACTTCATATTCTTCTTCCCCCTGTACTAGAACAGGAGCTGGATGAGGGCGGACCTTTTGGACTGCCTTTTTTAAGAGGGAAGTATGGAACACTGGATGAATCCGTAATGATTTTGGCAATTGTAGTTTATAGGTCACAGGATTGATTTGCTGAAGAACAGTGTAAGGACCTATAAATTTGGGGTTGAACATGTGCTTCGTATTGAAGTCTATATGTTTTGTGGAAAGCCATACTTTGTCACCAGGTTGATACTGCGGTCCCTCACAATGTTTCTTGTCATAATGCTTTTTGTATTTTTGTTTGGCTTTTTCTAAATGTTGTTGAATCGATTTCTGAGTTTGATGCAAATGTTGAATGATTTCTGACACAGCTGGAGTGAGAGAGCTTTCTTGAGGAAGTGTGATGGGCAAGGTGTCAGGATGATAGCCAAACAAACCAAAGAAGGGTGTAACGCCAGTAGAAGTGTGGAAGGAGTTGTTGTAGGCTAACTCAGCTAAACACAGCATTGATGTCCATGAATTAAGTGCTTTTTCAGCGTAAGCACGTAGGTATTGCTTCAAAGTCTGATTTAGTCTCTCCGTTTGACCATCTGTTTGAGGATGGTGGCTAGTAGATAGGGTAGATGTCACTTGGAGTGTTTTACACCATGTCTTCCAGAAGTTGGAGGCCAATTGGGATCCCCGATCGGAGAGGATCACTTTTGGCAGTCCATGATAACGAACCACTCTATTCAGTAAGATAGTTGCCAGTTCACTAGAGGTGGGTAATTTCTTACAGGCAATGAAATGTCCATATTTCGTGAGACTATCTACTACCACAAGAATTACTGAATGCTGTTGAACTACTGGCAGACCTGTAATAAAGTCTAAAGAGATGTGTTCCCACGGACGACTTGGGGTTGGGAGTGGGTGTTACAACCCTTTCGGTTTTAAATGACTTGTTTTAGTGCGAGCACAGACTTCGCTTTTGTTTACCATTGTTTTTACATCCTTTATTAAGGTAGGCCACCAAAAATAGCGTTGGATTAATTCAAGAGTTTTAGGAGTACCAGGGTGACCTGCTGTAGGTATAACATGCAACCAATGAAACACTATCTTGCGAAGTTTGGTAGTGGGCACGAACAAACGAGCATCGTAAAAGGGTAATCCTTGCTTGATTGATCTTTTCAGATCTGCTTGGGCCCACGCCTGCCATTTTTCAACAGTGAATGAATTGCAGATGTCTTCAAAGAAATCTTCTGTTTTTATGATACATAGGACCTTGTCAGGAGCAATGATAGCTCTGGAGGTTTGAATTGCAGGCAATGTGGTAGACTCTTGGCGGGACAAGGCGTCAGCTTTGCGATTATCTTTACCAGGCCGGAAGGTTACCACAAAATCAAACTCGGCAAAAAACAGCATCCAGCGTAATTGCAGAGGAGTCAAAAGTCTGGCAGAACTCATGAATTGAAGATTGTGATGATCAGTATATACTGTGACAGTATATTTAGCTCCCAACAAATGATGTCTCCATTCTTTAAAGGCGTCACGAATAGCCAGAAGCTCTTTTTCAGCAATGACATAGTTCTGTTCGGCTTCGTTCAACTTCCGAGACATGTAAGCTACAGGATGAAGCTGACCAGAGTCTTTGTTTCGCTGTGACAAGACTGCTCCTATCGCCACATCTGAAGCATCAGCTTCCACTATGAAAGGTCGATCCGCACCTGGATGAGTCAAGACTGGGGCAGTGGAGAAAGCTTCTTTCAAAGTTGAAAAGGCTTGGTCTGCTTCTGGGGACCATACAAATTTTTCTTTCTTTCTTAATAACTTAGTAATTGGAGCCACTGTCTGGGAGAAATGATTGATGAACCTCCGGTAAAAATTTGCAAAGCCCAGGAAACATTGTACATCACGAACAGTCTTTGGGATGGGCCATTCAGATACGGCTTTTACTTTCCTTTCTGCCATCACCATACCTTGAGGGGTAAGGATAACCCCTAAAAACTCAACTGTGGTAACATGAAACTCACACTTGGTTAGCTTGCAATATAAATGGTGTTTACGAAGGGCTGCCAAAATTTTCTTGACATGTTGAACATGTTCATTCTCATTGTCTGAGTATATCAAAATGTCATCAATGTAAACTATGGCAAAGATATTGAGGTACTCTCTAAGAACGTAATTTAAGAAAAATTGAAATGCTGCTGGAGCATTGCACAGACCAAAAGGCATGACGGTGTATTCAAAAAGGCCGTATCTTGTTTTGAATGCTGTTTTCCATTCGTCACCCTCTCTCATTCTGACCAAATGGTAAGCACCTCGAAGATCAAGCTTCGTGTAGATTTTTGCTTTCTTTACTTGTTCCAGTAAGACCGGAATTAGAGGCAAAGGATATTTGTTCTTGATGGTGATTTTATTCAAGCCCCTATAGTCGATACAAGTTCGAAGCTCTCCGTTCGCTTTTGGAACAAAAAACAAAGAAGAAGCTGTGGGAGACTTAGAGGGGCGGATTAAACCATTCTCTAAGAATTTATCCAAGTATTTTCGTAAATGTTGATTTTCATGTTCTGACAGGGCATACACACGACAGTTGGGAAGTATTCCCCCTGGGACTTGATCAATTTGACAGTCATAAGATCTATGAGGAGGTAAGTTCTCTGCTTCCTTCTCATCAAATACATCTTCATAAGATGAATACTGTTTGGGCAACTGAACTTCTTTCTCTGCGGCGGTAGCTATGTAAGAATGGCGAACTTCCGATTCTTGAGTCCTTTGGAGACAATGTTCTTTACATAGCACTGATGAGAACACGATCTTTCGTTCAGCCCAATTAATCTCTGGATTGTGATGAGTTAACCATGGCAAGCCAAGGATGATCCCATACTGGGGAGCATGGATCACGTCAAGGATGAGTTCCTCTTTATGTTTCTTTCCTTGATTTTTACCTTCACAAATTATTGTCAAGGGGACAGTCTGAAGAGTTATCGGATCTCCAGTCAAGAGTTTTCCATCAACTGCCTGGATGGTTTCTGGAGTCTTCTTTTCAATACATGAGATCCCCCATGCACGAACCAATTGGGCGTCAACAAAGTTTCCGGTAGCCCCAGAGTCGACTAGAGCCTTCTTGAAATAGGTCTTTTTCTTGACCTGAACTCTTATTCCCAATTTTAGATGTTTGGATTGTGAAGGATCCACGGTGACACCCAAGAGCAACACTTCTCTGCAACTTGGGTGCTTTAGATTTTCCGACTCGACTGATGTATTGGTTGCAACTTTGTGAACTGGGCCTCGCTTGCTCTTTGTTTTGATTGGACAATCTTTGGCAAAATGACCTTTCCGCCCACAATAGAGACATTGCCCATTTTTTCTGCGTAGGTCCTTTTCGTCTTTGGCCAAAGGTCTCCTGATGGTTCCAATTTCCATCGGTTCCGGCATTCTTTCTCTCGGAGTTCTTGATTCTCTGTTATCATGAGCATGCCAAGAATGTTTTTCAGTCTTTTTACGCGTTCCTTTTCGTTCATTTAAACGATGATCAAGCCTCAAGACAAGGTTTATTAAATCTTGACAGTTTGCAGGTTGTGGGTCGATTTGCGCTAAGATGTCTTTTAGCTCCTCTTTGAGTCCCCTGTAAAACAAGGCTGCTTGTTTTTCTTTAGGCCAGGATGTCTCAGCGACCAGCCGATTAAAGTTGGCTAAATATGACACTAAGTCCTGATTCCCTTGGCGTAAGTCTAATAATTCACGATCTGCTGACTGTGTTACAGTTCTACGATCTAAAACTCTCTCAAATTCCCGAACAAAATATTTCCAGTTGTACAACAGGGGACTATTTTTACGCACAAGAGGAATAGCCCAGGTAGCTGCATCTCCAGACAGATATGACAACAAGAAAGCTACTTTAGACTGGGCATCGGGGAAAGTATGTGGTCTGCAGGTGAAGTGAAGTTCCACTTGAACCAGAAAAGATTGCACTTTCAAGGGATCACCTGAGAAGCGTTCTGGGGGAGATAAAGGAATGGCTGAAGGAACATTGAGGGAAATGTTAGTCGGACTACCTCCAGAAGTCTGAGAAGAAGTACCTGGCCAAGACACACCTGCTGGACTTTGTTCTTTCTTCTCAACCTTATCCTGTAACTGACTCACCCTCTCAGCTAGACTATTTGTCAAATCCTTTGATGATACCACTTCTGACTGGAGTTGGGTGATAGCCTTGACTAGCTCGTCCAGTGTGGCCATGCTGAGAACATACACAAACCAGGAGGATAATAATTAGTGGGCTCACTATTCTGTCAGAGTCACCAGATCCTCGGCGTCCGTGCACGTTCCCAACACTCCCACCACAAGACAGCTCCAATACTCTGATTAGATTTATCACAGAGTCTAAGAGAGTCCAAGTGGGGAAAAGGGGATTAGGACGGGAACAGCTGGGAAGGAGACCTGTAGGAAGCAAAAGGTTAAAACACAACATCAAAATTACATCTCCTGAAATCAGTACAATGCTACAACTCTAAGCTTCGTCTTTTCCGAAAAACATGAACAACCCTAGAATAATCCTAAAACTGACTAGGCTTTAGATGACCGAATACCTGAGGAGGAAACAGGAAAATTTAAATAGGACTTTCAGATTCAAGCACTTTCTTTAGCATGAGAATCAGGAAACACTCTGAGCAATTTCTAAACAACCCTATGAATCTCCTTTTAGGAATACATATCAGGAACACACAGCATTACATCTAGAACTCTGGTATTGTTGTGTTCATCTCAGAAAAAACATTGGGAAGTAAATTGCGCACATTGCAGATTTTTATATGAGTATTAAACACCATAAAGGTTTGTGCACCATGAAATCACACAACGTAGATTCAAGGAATAAATCACGCGACGTGTCAACTTGAAATGCTACCAAGAAAATGTCTTAGAATGGTAGCGCACAGTAACTTACATTATTTATACACGAGGAAAGAATTGCACGTCTTGCCGATTCAAATGCCACCATACAAAAGCCAAGAAATGGTAGCGCACAATGAATAACATGAAAAAACACTCAAGGAAAGAATCAGGGGTGTTGTCGATTTGAATGCCACCATGTAAATGCCAGAAAATGGTAGCGCACAATGAACAGCATGAATTACACACGAGAAGTGAATCGCGCGTTTCGCCGATTCGAATGCCACCATGTAAATGTCAAGAAAAGGTAGCGCGCAATGAACAACAAAGTTAAATGCTCATGAAACGAGTTGCACGTCTTGCCAACTCGTAAAACATCATGTAAATGTCAAGAAACATCAGCGCGCAATGAACAATAATGTAATAACGAAGTCAAATCTTTATGGAATAAATTGCGCGTCCTCCCTATTTGCAAACCACCATACAAATGTCAAAAAATGGCAGCGCACAAGTAATCTGTTATTCATTTAACAATTAAAATCAAGAATATGAAGATTCTCAATTACAGTGTTGGGAAATGTCCAAACACTGTCTTACCGCCTGGAAACAGTGATCACCAATGAGAGATGAGTGCAGAAGATTGGAAAATCCAAATAGGCCACCGGGACAGGAGCTCAGGAAGAAGCTGCTGCTCTGCACCGGGACCTCTGAATAGTGAGCACTGGAAGTTGGGCTGACTCTCTTTTATAGAGTCTTGGCCCAGCCTAGAACCACGCCCAGGCATGTTGCAGGGAAAGTCTCCAGAAGGCCCTGGAAAGGGACCACACCCTAACACACTCTGAATGTCTGCAGCAATACATTGTAAATGTACAGTATTTATAAGCACCTTAAAAATGAATCTTTTGGATGGAATTCTGCAATGCAAAAGGTTAAACAATAACATATCATCACAATGCATAAATTACTTTAAGTGTTGGGTTTTTGCATTCTAGATGCCCGTAGAGCGCGCACTGTCCTGGTGTTGACACATGGCAAGCAAAAAAAACTGATGAATTAAACCCAGATCTGTGACTGGGTGAATGTTTGATTTGCTCTGCATTCCATCCATTATCTGTTGTTTTTGTTTTCACTTTCTAAAAGTGGCATTTCTAAAAAAGTTATATGAAATCCAGCCTCACCAGGATTTTCTATTACCATTCTGGCCATACTAAATATGACCTGTTACTCCTTTCAGATCAGAATCTATTACTCACACAAAAAGTACATGAGGGCAGACCTAATGCTAGTCTATGAAAGAAGCTGGCCTTACAGTAGTGGAAAACAAATTTAGGAGTTTTTCAGTACCAGGACATATATGTGTCCTGCCTTTTACCTACATAGCACCCTGCCCTATGGGTTACCTAGTCCTACCTTAGTGGTGAGTGGTGACCTAGATGAAGAAAAAGGGGAGTTTAAGGCTTGGCAAGTAGTTTTAAATGCCAAGTCGAAGTGGCAGTGAAACTGAACACACTGGCCTTGCAATGACCGGCCTGAGACATGGTCAAGGGGCGACTTATGTGGGTGGGTCAATCAGTGCTGCAGGCCCATTAGTAGCATTTAATTTACAGGCCCTGGGCAGAAGTAGTGCACTTTACTGGGGACTTATAAGTACATCAAATATGCCAACTGGGTATGAACCAATGTTACCACGTGTAGGAAGTTGGCTCTGTATATACTATCTCAAAGTGAGAGATAGTGTGCACAGAGTCCAAGGGTTCCCCTTAGAGGTAAGATGGTGGCAAAATTAGATAATTCTAATGCTCTACTTTGTGGTAGTGTGGTCAAGCAGTAGGCTTATCAGAAGGTAGTGTTAAGCATTTGTTGTACACACACAGGCAATAAATGAGGAACACACACTCCAAGACTTACCTCCAGCCCAATAGTTTTTATATAGAAAAATATATTTTCTTAATTTATTTTTAGAACCGCAAGTTCAAGATTTGTAAATACACAAAATACAAGGTACTCCTCACAGGTAACTTAGGAACTTTGAATTAGAGCAATAACATATACAGTTTTTTTAAAAATGTCAAAAAGCTATTTTAAAAGTGGACACTGCAAAAATCAACAGTTCCTGGGGGAGGTAAGTAATGGTTAGTTTGTCAGGTAAGTAAAACACTTCCAAGTCTCACTTCCTGGGCAGAGACAGCCCACCGTTGGGGGTTCAAGGCTACCCCAAAGTTACCACACCAGCAGGTCAGGGCCGGTCAGGTGCAAAGGTCAAAGAGATGCCCAAAACACATAGGCACATATGAAGAACATGGGTGCTCCGGTTCCAGTCTGCCTACAGGTAAGTACCTGCGTCTTCGGAGGGCAGACTAGGGGGGTTTGTAGAGCACTGGGGGGGACACAAGTAGGCACACAAAACACACCCTCAGTGGCACAGGAGCGGCCAGGTGCAGTGTGCAAAGCAGGCATCGGGTTTTGTATAGGATTCAATGGAGGGACCCAGGGGTCACTCTAGCGGTGCAGGCAGGGCACAAGGGGGCTTCTCGGGCCAGCCACGCACTGGGCTAGGCAGAGGGTCGCCTGGGGGTCACTCCTGCACTAACGTTTGGTTCCTTCTGGTCCTGGGGACTGCGGGTGCAGTGTTTGGTCAGGTCCCTTGTCACAGGCAGTCGATGTCAGGGGGAGCGTCTGGATTCTCTCTGCATGCGTCGTGTGGAGGTCCAGGGGGGGTCGTCTCGGGCTACTGACGAGGTTGCAGTCGCCTGGAAGTCCTCCCTGTAGTGTTGGTTCTCTGGAGCTCGAGTCGGAGGCGTCAGGTGCAGAGGGTGAAGTCTCACGCTTCGGGCGGGAAGAGTGAAGTCTTTGAAAGTTGCAGAAAAGTTGCAATATTGTTGCTGTTTGTTGAGCAGAGCCACTGCTCACAGGAGTTTCTTGGTCCTTAGGTGCAGGGCAGTCCTCTGAGGCTTCAGAGGTCGCGGGTCCCTGTGGATGCGTCGCTGTTGCAGTTTTCCGAGTCAGGAGACAGGCCGGTAGGGCTGGGGCCAAGGCAGTTGTCGGCTTCCGTCGTCTCAGCAGGGCTTTCATGTCAGCAGTCCTTCTTCTTGTTTCAGGCTGCAGGAATCTGATTTCCTGGGTTCTTGGGTGCCCCTAAATACTAACTTTAGGGGTGTGTTTAGGTCTGGGAGGCAGTAGCCAATGGCTACTGTCCTGGAGGGTGGCTACACCCTCTTTGTGCCTCCTCCCTGAGGGGAGGGGGGCACGTCCCTAATCCTATTTTTGGAATCCTCCAAACTTAAGATGGAGGATTTCTAAAGGCAGGGGTCACCTCAGCTCAGGACACCTTAGGGGCTGTCCTGAATGGTGGGTGCCTCCTCCTTGTTTTCCTAATTATCTCCTCCAGCCTTGCCGCCAAAAATGGGGGAAGTGGCCGGAGGGGCGGGCATCTCCACTAGCTGGGATACCCTGTGGCGCTGTAACAAAAGGGGTGAGCCTTTGAGGCTCACCGCCAGGTGTTACAGTTCCTGCAGGGGGAGGTGAGAAGCACCTCCATCCAGTACAGGCTTTGTTCCTGGCCACAGAGTGACAAAGGCACTCTCCCCATTTGGCCAGCAACTCGTCTGGTTGTGGCAGGCTGGCAGAAACTGGTCGACCTAACACTAGAAGTCGGATTGGTATTCAGAGGGCATCTCTAAGATGCCCTCTGGGTGCATTTTACAATAAATTCCACACTGGCATCAGTGTGCATTTATTGTGCTGAGAAGTTTGATACCAAACTTCACAGATTTGAGAGTAGCCATTATGGAACTGTGGAGTTCATGTTTGACAAACTCCCAGCCCAGATACTCTTATGGCTACCCTGCACTTACAATGACTAAGGTTTTGCTTAGACACTGTAGAGGCATAGTGCTCATGCACATATGCCCTCACCCGTGGTTTAGTGCACCCTGGCTTAGGGCTGTGAGGCCTGCTAGAGCGGTGACTTACCTATGCCACAGGCAGTGTGAGGTTGGCATGGCACTCTGAGGGGAGTGCCATGTCGACTTAGTCATTTTCTCCCCACCAGCACACACAAGCTGTGAGGCAGTGTGCATGTGCTGAGTGAGGGGTCCCCATGGTGGCATAAGACATGCTGCAGCCCTTAGTGACCTCCCCTGGCATCAGGGCCCTTGGTACCAGGGGTACCATTTACAAGGGACTTAGCTGAGTGCCAGGTCTGTGCCAATTGTGGAAGCAAAGGTACAGTTTAGGGAAAGAACACTGGTGCTGGGGCCTGGTTAGCAGGGTCCCAGCACACTTTCAATCATAACTGGCATCAGCAAAAGGCAAAAAGTCAGTGGGTAACCATGCCAAGGATGCATTTCCTTACACCATGTTTAAAAGAGAGAGCATATGCACTTTAGCACTGGTTAAAGTCCTAAAACCAGCAAAAACAATGTCAAAAAACTGGAGGGAGGCAGGCAAAAAGTTGGGGGAAGACCACTCTAAGCCTGTCAGATCTAACAGAAAGTGTGGTGAAAGCAACAGTTCATATTTGACATTTTTCATTCTAAGCCTCTCAAAACAAAGAGCCAGTATTAGCTGGCCAGTGTGCTGTGTGGGCGTGCCACAGTCCATAACCCAGATGCGCAATGGGATCTGTGTATTGTCAGCGTTGTGCCCAGGGCTCAGTCGCCCCTCCAGACTCTGCTGTACCTGGTGCACCATTGGACGCATGCACACACTGTCTGCACACCACTGAGCCAGGAGCTGCACCCCCGTGTGACCTGCCTTGGAATTATCCAATGTTGTGAATTATGTTACTCGACCTTGGCAATCCCGATGACTTTTTTTTTTTTTACATTGTTTACCCCCAGCAATCCATACCCACCCTTAATGTGTTTGTTCAAACGATGAGAATGTAAAGTGCCCCAATACCTTAGAGTGGTGTTCATGCTGTTTGAAATTGGTAGAAAAAATATTATACAATTCAGCGTAATCTTTACTGTCACCGTTCTGCACTATTAAAACATGCAATTGTAATTGTAGTGCTGAGATCGTTTCCACAGCAGAGGGCCACGCAATGCTGCATGCTGAACGGAAGTGTAGGCTTTTCTTTGTGCGTGTTAAAGAACTGATAAAATTACTATTAATCATTCAACACATATTGGGCACTTCTATTCAGCAGCTTCCATGTTGTGTAACTCCCTGGATCAGACCCACAGTCACCCAGCCTATTTAAGTAGATTAGCACTGCTGCTGTGGTTTAAAAAAAAACACGGAGAGCTGGAGGTGGCGTGGTTAGTATGAAAAGAATGAAGACGAGTGGACGGATTTAAAAATAACTGATTGAGGGAGTGAGGGGTGGCTTTAGAATCGTTGTCAATCTGCCCTCTACACAATTATTACAATCAATAAATTCTGTGCTGCAATCAAAGTAAAAAATAAAATAAACGCTGTGGTGCATCAAAGTAAAAAAAAAAACTTCTGCACATCAAAGCGATACATGGTGGATGAAAATGAGTACTTGGGCCAAGGGATAAGACAAAAGAACAGAAAAAGAAACGCAAAAAGCATTGATTAAAGCAAGAAAATACTGCTACAACTAATTAAAACAGAGGAAAATTAAGTGGCAAGCACAGGACCCAATGAAAGCAAGTAAAGCAAGAGGAGGCGGTACATGAGCCCCTTTTAAGATGTATTTAATACAAAAGATTTCACAAGCACAGCACAAGTGATGTGCAGGTAAAACCTAAAAAGAATGAACTATGCAAACCAATTACAATTTGGGAGCATCAAACTGTATTACATATTTCTGCAGCATACAACATGGGTGAATACCTCAGCCTAATTAAGCCTCTGGTTACAGTCACTTTGAGTGACTGCATTTTGCTCTTTCGAAAGGTGCACATTCTTACACAAGGAGTTCCATTTAGTGGCAGTGTTGCCTAATGAGATAGAAAGACACATTTGAAGTGAGAACAGGGTGATTCCAGCTTTATCCAATTCTGTCTCCTTCTAAGGCTGTTGTGAATTTCTGTTTAAGTGGACTGTTTCTATTTCACAGCATACCATATTGTGTGCCTAGACTCTGTTTCCCCAATGGTTCTTTGATAAACCTTGTACAGGAATGTAGGCGCTAGCATGTTCTGGTTGGCTGAGGTGAGGCCCTAACCAGGCAGAACCTACCACTCCTGTCATGGGTGGGTGATTACACTCACTGCATAACCTGCGCTCACCTTTCGGAAGCTCAGTACAGAGCAGTCAGGTTTATCACAGGTGCAATGTGTAAAGCAATGGCACAGCACTTCCACACAACAATTACACTGAGTGTCACAAAAGAGACTTCGCACAAGGTGTACGTAAATACAATTTGTATTCAATACACACATTATTAACAAAGCATGATCATCATATAAATCTTGGAAAAAAACACATTAAGAATAGATTACTCGCAGTGCTAGACCCCACTGTGTTAAACACCATAAACAATGTGTACCTGTGAGCAAATAATGATTTCCTTCCCAGCACCCTCATGCAGTGCCAAATGTTAACAGCACGAGAATCAACTTAGAGATTATCCTATTTCAATAACATACTGTTGCAGGGTGCACCCCGGTTCACAATGTTAGCAGCCATATGTACATACGAAGACTTGCAATGCTTTTAATTAGCTCCACGGCCTGAGCCGCACAAGTAAAACTCATTATCAACCGTGACAGGCCTCTGGCAAGAAATAACGTGTATGGCAACACCATCGTATTGTTCTATCAGTCACCTGGACTCACTCCCTTACATTCACTCCGCACTGCTATGCAGTGCCATGGATTTCAGGCAGCTCGTACACATTCACACACACTTACTCATTGCACCCTAATGTGGTGCACTGATATCAGGCCGGTTAATGTGAATGTGTTCGCAGACACCTGGGCCCCAAACCACCCTCCAACCGCCAACCAGTTCCTGCTACCCCACCCCGACGAGCTGGAGATGAAGCAACCTTTCCTGGGATACTAATTTGCTCACGACCAAACTCACCATTATCAGGGTCCCAGGGACAAGATGGAGGGAAGACAGAGATAATGGCTGATCAGACAAAAGTTAAAATATAGAGGTTTGGGCACCAATCGGGAGGTTCACTCAGAGGTCTGCAAAGCACAGGGTAGGGTCCCTGTGGCCACACTCTTGTTACAGAAGCACTCAGCTAGGCACTCCATTACCCAAATAGTTACCAAATCTGCACCTCCCAGGAAGGAGGCACACGTCTGGGGTGTGATGACTTGTGCCGCCCCGAAATTCCCGTTGTACATGAAGAGTTACCAGGTCTGTACATCTGAGAAAGGAGGCACAATGTCTGGTGCACAATGACTTGAGTCGCACCAGGTGATTCCAATCCCACATGTTAAAGTGCTCTATGTTGTGACTCACTGGAATGAGGCACAATGTCTGGGCCGCGATGACTTGAATTGCCCCAGACAGTTCGATCTCACATGACAAGGTGTCCAATGTAGTACCTCCTCAGAATGAGGCCCTAGTTGGGTGCCCGATGACTTGAGTTGCACCAGATATTCCAGACAATCCCATGAAGAACTCCCATGCTGTACCTCCCTGGCATAAGGCACAATGCCTGGTGCCCAATGACTTGAGTTGCACTAGCCAATCCAGTAACAGGCAAGGAACTCTAATTTCTTAGCTCCCTGGAATGAGGCACAATGTCTGGTGCGCAATGACTTGAGTTGCACCAGACAATCCATTCACCCACAAAGAACTCCAATTCAGTACCTCCCTGGAATGAGGCACAACTTCTGCTGTGCAGTGACTTGAGTCACACAAGACAATCCGGTCTCACAAAGACACACATTCAGCATTTCCACCAGAGGTAGAATGTGGCACTGCTATGGATGCACCCCCACCTACAAGGATCACAACCTATGAATCGGGCACTGTACACAATGAACATGCAGTTAGGTATTGCACTAAAGAATGTGACGCACTTGACAAAAGCAGCCCATGTGGGGTCCCGCAACCGGTGAACCCACTCACAACAAACAAAACGCTGATGCATGCAGTGGCCCCACGATGAAGGACCACACACCATAAGGGTGGGCAGTACTTTGAAGGCTCCACACCAGGTAATTCCAGTCTCCAGGTGCAATACTTATTTGATGTTTACACCGCTGCTACCAAGTGGAGTCCAGCAGACGACATAGGCATGGAGGAGGGCACCGCTCCCCAGATGACACCAGTAGAAAGTGTAAGTCACTCACAGGAGGTCTTTGATGTCCCTGAGACCTCCAGACAGAACAAGACGAGAGCCAACAAGCCCTTGGAGAACACACTTCATAGTGCCACATAGCAGCAGGCAATCTGCCTAGGCAATCCCGGTGCAGGAAGGGTGCGGGTATACCTTCCAAGGACTGTAAATACTCCTGGGCACAACAGATTCCTCTGTCAGTGTGCACTACACAGCCCAGCGGTACAGGTCCTACGTCCCTACTAGTCTATCTATAAGTTGCTGAAGTGTGGTACTCGTAGGTATACTCAAGTGTGCCTTTGAAGTTGAGAGTGGTCCAAAGGGGTCCCCTGTGAATCACAGATGTCTCCCCTTAAACTCAGTACTGTCTGTCATGGAATGGTGGAATGCAGATCTTTATATTTAGTGGTGCCATGATTTACCCCCGAGAAGCCAAGTGTCAGAACCTCTCCCTTCAATCTATCGAGCCAGGCCATCAAAGGCCTGTCAAATAGCAGAGATCTGTTGTTCCAGTTGCCTACGTTTTATAGCTTTTGCTGGGGAATACACAGATGTGCTTTTTCCCCACTTCCAGTGGAATGAAGCAGAATTAAAAGACACACAAAAAGAGTCCTTCGAACATAGAAATGCCCACTTTCTAGAAGTGACTTTTCTAGGGTATTATTGACAAAGCCACCTTTACCATGAGAAGGCATTTGTAATTGTCAATCCAATGACAGTAAACATCAATAGGCTGCTCCACTGCAATCCGCAATTGCAGCCAGGGTAATTATAAACTTTCTCCCCTGTTAACCTATAGGCAGAGCAGCTTTAATGGCCAGTGAGAACACACAGGGGTATTCTGCACTCCCTGGTTTCATGTGCCCTGGAGCACACACAAGTCTGCAGGAACAGGCTGGACACAACTTTAGCATCCCCAAAAAGGTGCTAGCGCTCCCATACAGGCCTGCTGTGACAGGCTCAGTATATATAAAAACACAAGTGTGCACACACTGGCAAGTTGTGCCAGGCTCCGTATATCGGAAAACACCATTATGCAAGTGTGCATATATTGGCTAGCTGTGCGAGGTTCAGTATATAGGTGAAAACACAATTGTGCAAGAGTGCACATATTGGCCAGCTAGGCCAGGCTCAATATATATGAAAACCCTATTGGGCAAGTGTGTACAAATGGAACTTAATGGCAGGCTCGGTACCTTATGGATCACCATTGTGCAAGTGCACACACAGTTGCCTGCAATGACTGGCTCAGCACATAGTAAAAGCTATTGCGCAAGTGCGCACAGACTGGCCTGCTGCAGCAGGTCCTGTACCTGCTGGTTAGAGCCACTTCCTAACTGGTAGAATAAGGGCGCACGCACTTCCACCCTGTATACACAGGGCGATAGGGCCCAGGGGCCTAAGGCTATTGCAAGAGAATCAGCTTAACATATGGGAAAGGTTGACCCTCTATGTAGGTAAAACCCACATAGGGATTCTTCCCTACTAGTGCATGGCACACCTTGGTGTACTTGCCCTGGGGAAGCGCATGGCCTGCTTATGGTTGTCCCCAGATGAGAGACGCCATCCTGAACACATGCACACATGCTCCCCCACAGGCCTGCACTGTCAGGCCAAAGACATGGTTTATAGGCTCTTCTAGTGAGTGGCACACTCAGTGCAGCGTCCCACTAGTAGCCAGGACTGCATGTGCACTGGATATGTGGTGTAGCTTTTTACAAAGCACTCCTTGGTACAGCACCCAAACCATGCCCATGAGCTCTCTATCCTGGTATGTGTAGGAAGGGTGTGTGCACTTTCCCACTGCAACACAGTGGGAAAGTGTCAAGACTCCGAAGACCACACGAAGAGAGTCTGCAAAAAGTTTCAGGAAAATCCCTCAAGAAGGCCATGTCCAACAAGGAAGAAAACCAAACGTTATGGCTTTTAATATGCAGCACCTTTATAATGCTTTTATTTAAATATAAATGGGGTGTAATTTGTTTTTTAATATCCAATACTTTATACTGTGAACTCTCTTTCCTTCTTTCATTCTGTCTTCTTTGTTTCTTTCCTCCTTTCTCTTATTCTTTATTTTCTTGCCATTTTTGTTTTCCATTCTTTCTATTTTTCGCCTTCTTTCGTTCCATTCCTTCTTTCTTTCTTACCTTTCCTCTTTTTATTTCCTTTTCCATCACTTTTCTTTTATGTTTCCTTCCCCTTTTCTTCCCTTTCTTTTCTATTTTACCTCTTTCCTTCTTTTATCATTTCTCTTTCTTTCTTTTGCTTTCTTTCCTTTTTCTTTCCTTCTCACTTTTTCCTTTTTTCTTTCTATAATTTCTTTTTCTTCTCCCTTCTTTCCTTTTTGTCTTTCCTTCTTTTTACATTTTCCTTCTCTTTTCTTCTTTCTTATTTTGCCTTCTTTCATGTTTTCTTTCTTTTCTTTCTTTTTTGCCTTCATTCCTTTTACTTTCCTTCCTGTTGTTGCGTATTTATTTTTTGCCTCCTTTCCTTCTTTCCTTTTTTGTTCCTTGTTTGTCTAAAGTCCTTCTTATATTTTGTGTTCTTTCTTTCTTTTTCAACTTCTTTCTTCCATTTATTTCCTTCTTTCTATTTGCCTTCTTTTCTTTGTTGTGTCTTTTTTGTCTTCTTTCCTTTTACTTTCCTTATTTCTGTTTTTCCTTTTTTCATTCTTTCCTTTTTTATGTATTTGTCTTTCTTTCATTTTTGCCTTGTTTGCTTTATTTTTTCCTTTATTTTTTCCTTTACTCCTTTTTCTTTCCTTCCCATTTGTGCATGTTTATTTCTTGCCTTCTTTCCTTTTTTCATTCCTTCTTTCTTTCTTGTTTTTCAGCCTTATTTTAGTACTTTTTGCATTCTTTCTCTCTTTTTCAACTTCTTTCCTTCATTTATTTCCTTCTATCTTTTTTATTGCCGTATTTTCTTTTTTTCGTTTTGCCTTCCCTCCTTTACCTTACCTTATTCCTTTCCTTCTATCTGGATTCCCTTCTTTCTTTCATTCTTTCCTTATTTATGTATTTGTCATTTTTTTGTCTTTTTGTCTTTCTTTTTGGCCTTGTTCGCTTTTTTCTTTGCTTCTTTCTTTTTTGTTTTGTTCTATGTTTTGTTCTTTCTTTCTATCATTCTTTCCTTCTCTTTTGTTTTGCCATTTCTTCGTTTCTTCCCGTCTTCTTTCCTTCTTTAGTTTTTTGCCATCCTTCATTTTGTTTTATTCTTTCTGTTTTATACCATCTTTCCTTCCTTCTTGCCATCTTTCTTTTGTCTTCCATCTTTTTTATTTCCTTCTTTCCTTTCATTCCCTCTCTCTTCCTTCTTTTTGCCTGCTTCCCTTTTTCTTTCTTCCTCCTTTCTTCCCTTTCCCCTTCCTTCCTTTCATTTTTGACTTTCTTCCTTCTTTCATTTTGCCTTCCTTTCTATTTAGCCCTTATTTCTTCATTTTTCGATGCCCTTCCTTCCTTTTTTGTTTGTCTTCATTTTTTTCTTCCTTCCTTATTTCATTCTCTTCTTTCTCAAAGGTTAGGCTAGCAGCCAATGCTAGGCAAATGCCTTTTTTTAGCTCTGTCTTTGACAAGACCTTTTGATTTCACTAAAAGTATGTATAACAGTGTTACTAATGGTTTTTTTCAAGCAGACTTCATCCATAGGTCTGTGATTGTGTCATATATAGAATACATCAAGGAGCAGTGTTAGCCCACTTCAACCATTGACTGACTTCATCATGAGTTACAGCATGGTGCCCCTTCACTAGGAGCATTTCTACACACCAGGTAGTTCCCTTCTGTGCCAGGTGTGCTATGGTAATGTGTACTTCTTTGAGTCCAAGAAAATACTTTTCAATTTAGCCATTGTGTTTTTTTTTATTTTGTGAGGGACCAGCAGATTCCTGAACAATAAAGTTTTGCAAAACACATGAAAAAAAGATTTGTTAAAAGGCTGGTGGCCAACTCCAGACCTATTGTCTTAGCCAATGCAGCTTGTTTCTGATTGAACTCGCTCACATTTGGACTCTATGAGCTATGGCACTGCCTTTCGAGGCCACCAAATGTGTTTGCTATTTCTCTATACATGAAGTAAAATTGGATATACTAAACTCGCTATTTAACTTTCCAGAAAGCCCATTGTATGTTGGAACGAGAAGTGCACTGATAGTATGGATGTTACTATTACATGGTTGCTCCAGGGACTATGTATACCATCCTTTTGTAAAACCTGTGGCTGATGACTGTTTTTAGAACAACTGAAGTTAGAGAAAAGTGTTCCATCATGCACAAAAACCTGCCTTTATACGTTGGAAAAATCAATCCTAATTGTACCCATGTAAGCCCACACGATTGGGTGCTTGATGTTGAAAAGTGAGATATGCTAAATAGTAAAGAAATGTACGTCCGGATAGGTAACTGTTACCAAAAACTATTTATTACTCAGTAGGAAAAGTTGTTTTTTTCCTATGGAAAGTTCTAATCGTGAATAAAAGTGTATCTAGCCATTCTCACGTGGTAAAAAGGAGAATCGTGCTTAAAATGTATATAATATCTAGTTCAGTCATACAAATATATTTTTACATCTATTTTTACAACTAAAGAGCAAATCCTGTTTGATTCTTTAAAGCACTGAAGAGCTAAATCAGGTCTCCTGGCCTGCCTTTACCCCAGTGGCTGTAATTAGTATTCAAATTGGGCATGACGTGCTGTGCTGCTGTAAAACCATAGCAAACCTGTGAATCAAGGATCCTGTGTGGTCAAACACTGACCATTTAACTGTTTAGGGCAAATGTCATAGCAGCGACTAAGTGACAGAAATGTTTTATGGAGAGGAGTCTCAAGTACATTTGTTTCTTCCTGGAGCATGGGGGACTGTTCCCGTATGAGTAAGGGGGTTTTGGGGTCTCATTTACCTAGGGCTGGATTAGGGAGGGGTTTCAAACCTGAACTTCTGCCTTGAAAAACAGACCTCTGTGAAGGATTAAACTCAATTGAAAGGAAATACTGAAAGGTAGGATTGGGTTGGTCTGCCTTAGGAATGGCTCTATGGAACTCTCTGGCCATGAGTGGAATGACTGAAAATGATGCTGCACAACCATCTCTTCAGAATATTCCAGGGCCTGGAAGAAGCACTTGCAGTAAAATGAATTCTGCCTCACTAATTGGGTCAATAAATCACTAATACTCCTGAAGCATTGAGGGACCACAGTTCTCCTATAAAGGCATCAGCTGGTTGGCATTTTATAATCTGTCTTTGAGACATAAAAAGCTAAAATAAGGCTCTACACAGGACTTTAGGGAGAAAGGCTTAGTCAAAGGAAGCCAGTCCTGAGCATAATCTTCACACAGATAAAGACATTAGATTTATTATTTTTCTTATTTCTAGAGGAGTGGGACAAGACCCAACACTCCCAGAGAAAGGCATGACCTAACCAGCTACAGATTGCTACATTGTCCTCCTATTGAATTTTCCATCAGTGTTTGAGGGTAGTAACTGACAACAAAGAAGAAGTGTGTAACCCCTTTGGCTTTCATTGACTACAGCCTCCAACCTTGCCCCTTAGGAGGAACCTGAAAACCAAAAACCATGCATACAAATTCATCCCAGCTATGAATTGACGTCACTGCTCCACAATCCGACTTTGTTAAAATTTAAGGCTTCAGCTAGAGCTCAATATCATTGTGTCTGACTTTAAGTGAGTGACCTTCACCAACTTCAGCAGCCTGCCTTACCGCATGGGAAGAAACAGAGACATCCAATAGTAGCAAAAAATCTGAAGGGAAAATCTTTGACATGTGTTACCTGCAAGATTTTCCCAACCTCTGCTGTATTGACGTCAGCCTGAATTTACACCAAGGTCCTGATGTATCACAAACATACTTAAATCGGGTGTTTACAGTGTCTTGAAATTTCTTGCCTGAAAACTATAACTATTCACATTTTGAGGTCCTCTAATTATATTTTACCCATTTTTGTGTCATTGTGCTTGTTTGAGAGTGTTATTGTGGTGTGTTCAGAACTCTTATTATATGAAACTTTTAGGCATTTATCTGCTGCTTGTGACATAATTGTCAAGGGTAAAGCATGGTGGGGATATGACAAAACTGGTGAGGATGGCGACAATGTAGTTCAGAGCTCACCAGGCCAGGGCCCATTAATCTGGCCCAAACCCCCTGATACAAAAACCATCTGGCCTCAATGACATCGGCATTGCTGCCACACTGCCCTCCGCTTCCTACCCTGTATTGGACCCGTTGTTGGAGCCTGGATCGAGTGATGTGACGGAGATAGAGGAACCAGGGCTGGGGCGCTGAGCGGATTGAGGCACCCCCGAATGAGATTCAGTGGTCAGGCGCCAACCTGCGTACATAGGGTGCCAGCTCCACGTGAGGAGGAGTGGTTGTGAACAGCTCGGCGGTGGACAGTGCCATGAATGAGGGGAGTCGTGGCCTGGTGCAGCGGGCCGTGGCACAGCTGCTTGACTCTGCTGCGAGGGAATGCCAAGCGCCGCCTGGGTGAGGATGGTTACAGAGCGAGGGCTGCGATGTGACGGCCTGAACCGCACCCATGTAAGGAACTGGGTGTGGCACCTGTGGCCCTGCTGGCACACATTGCGGCTCAATGCAGTGGCCGTGGGAGTGGTGTTGGGCCTTCTGTCTCCGGTGCCCCCGTTTCACCCAAGGGTAAGTTGTGCACTTGTGCCCTGGGGCTTGACTGCGCACTTGGGCGCCCCCACTCACCACCTCCCCTTTGCTGATGGGACATGTATTATTTTGCAAAGGGCTGCCTCCCACTGATTTCTTTTTCGGGCCCATCGCCTCGGCCTGCAGGCAGGGGACAATGTAAATAAATCACACCACCACATTGGAGGTTGGAGAGCCCGAGGGAAGTGATGTTCCACCACATACACTGGGCCATGTTGCAACCTAATTGAGTGCCCCCTAGACCTCTATGAGTGTTGAGTCCAGCTGCTGCTGTTCAGGAGGACAGTGACCTGCTGTTCGGCCCTGGCGCATTGCAGGGAAAAATCTTTCAACCTGTGGGCCTTTCATCTCCTCCTTCCCTATCCCTTCCAGAGTGCAGGGCCATGAAGGGAAGTTTCAGCACCACCAAATCCTACCTCCTGCACATTTTTTGACAATACCAGATATCTACCCTGTGCCCATCAGCTCACTAAGAAGAGTCGCACGAAATCTGCTACTGGTAGCTGGGATGCTCCCTCCCACTCCTGATCTACGCAATCAGAAGGATCACTGACACCGTAGGATTGTATCCCACCACAGATGTGAACCCCCAAATGGAAAAACTGGATATCGTCCCTGAGGAAATTCAGGACTCGCAAATCTCACTTGAGCAGCAACTAGGGACTATCACAGTGGACACCACTCTCCTAAAAGACGACCAGCACAAGCTGGTCCAGAAAGTTAAGACAAATGAGCAAGCCTTAGCCACTATCACTCAAAACCAAGCTGAACACTCCGCACTAATTTTTACAAAACTAGGTGGAGCACCTACAGGATCACATAGAGGATGCGGAAGGAAGGACCCACAGGAACAATGTTCGTACAGTGGGGGTCCCGGAGGGGTCGTAGGGCTTCCATCCCACTCAGTTTATTGAGGACTGCATAAAGTCAGTAGGGGCCCGCAGGACCTAAAAAACATATTTATAGTGGAAAGAGCCCACAGAGTGCCCACAAGAAGACCACTACCGAGCACTCCATCGTGACTAACAGTGACCAAAATCCTGAACTACAGGGACCGGGATGCGCTACTGCGATTGGCCAGTGAAAAAGCACCTCTATCCCTGTAAATTCTGTGGTTGTATTGTTTCCAGACTACACAAATACAGTGGAGCAAAAATGCTCCACCTTCCAGGAGATTAAAAAATGCCTATGCTCAATTGGACTGAAGTTTCCCTGCTGTCCCCTGCAAGGCTTAAAATACCCCTTGAGCAGCAGTCCCTTTATTTGACTCACCATAGGAGGCCTGTGAATGGCTAGATAGCCAATTTCCCGATTCTGCAGGTCAGAAACCACGAAAAGTTGCTTCACCTAAAACTCAGAGGATCCCCCGGAAACGCAGAATGAGAGCCCAACATGGACTCGACACAAAAATGGCTCCCACACCACAGCAGGCCCTGGAGGGCTGGGAAGAGGTGATACGTTCTGCAAACTCTTAGAAACTCTCCAAGAAGCCTATAAGTTCAAGCAGTTCGCATAACAGTGGTTCGGACTCTGACTCCATCAGTAGCATGACTTAATTCCCTACCATCACTCCACAAATGTTGCATGACCTTCTAGTGGAAGGGGAATGATCATGCCACAACCCATTGCCCTCTTCCTTTTTTTGCTTCTGCGAAGGACCCTGAATCACAACATGCAACACGTATGGAAGCAGCCAGGCAGGGACTGGATGATCGATCATGCTCCAGAAACCTGGTGAAACCCTCCAGGGGTTGACGGTAGCTCCCTCTCTGTCCTGGGGCTACTTGTTGTATACCACCCCAACATCTTACTGAGGGGTTGAGTAATTCTACTTGGTTACAGGTAACAAATGGGTACCGGGCCCGGCTGACCTGGACATTAGGTCAAGATCTCATAGACTACACAACTTGAGAATATAGCCTTGATTGACTTTAAACCCCACTAGCAGAAGCACTAGTTTCATCATCATTTGGGTTGTTCAGGTTTTACCATAGTTTGGTCCAGCAACGGTTTATTGTTGAATCGAGTATTTGCATTTGTTTTTTGTATTTTTGTTTTTCAGGGGTTAGGAATGTACAGTTTTCCATTGTCACTAATTGCTATGTATGGAAGTGTATCACCTGAAGTACTGGGTGCACGGGCATGTTAGAATGCAGAAACGGCCCTGTTACTGAAATAGATATCACAACCATAAACTTAATATAGTATAGTCACATTGAATGTACGAGGATTAGGCTTGGTACATAAAAGGAATAGAATACTTGCACAACTAAACAGGCGTTGAGTACAAATAGTGTTTCTACAAGAGACACACCTCACAACATACAAGGCCTTGAAGATGGAAAATAAATGGTGCAGACAATCGTTCCATATGTCCTACTCTGCCTTTGCGAGTGGCGTGGCTATATCACTTTGAACTAATGTTCCATTCAAAGTACTAGAAACCAATATAGATAGTCAGGGTTGCTATGTCCTGCTGCCGGGCAACTTAGACGGTGAACTAGTTGTACTGGGCTGTATATATGCACCCAATATGAAACAGGAGACATATTGGTCCCAGTTATCCTTGTCAGTGAGGGTTGGGTTTGACTGTCCCTGGGTGCTAGGAGGTAACTTTAATGCAGTCATTGACACAGGCCTCAGCCGTTCTCACCCCTACCACCGGGTGCCGTTACAGCACACCAGGCAAAGCTGCTAAAGAATTGGATGTCGGGATGGGCCCTATTAGATATCTGGTGTGAGAGATACACCGAAGAGAGGGAATATTCCTTCTATTTTCCCCCACATGCATTACACTCCCATTTAGATAGAATCAGATGTCCAGCAAACCTCCTACCCCTCATAAAAAGAACTACATGTTTAGGAAAAGCATTATTCGATCATAACCCACCTGGGGCCATGTGCCAACTCCAGTCTCTACAAGGCCACTTCAACCAAGCCACCTAGAAGATGCAGCATATAGAGAGATACTAGCGATCTCACTTCCCCAATGATAGAGTGGGAGGCCTTTAAGATGGTAATATGCGGCACCTCTATTGCTTTGCCTGAGGGAGCCAGAAGCAAAGTGGAACGAGAACCTTCTAAAATAGAGGACCAGCTCAATGCACTAGAAAAAGTAGCAGCTGCTAACACCGAAGCATCACATACGTTACAAGCAGCTCATATTACACATGCAGACCTCCTTGAAAGTCTCCGCTATACAGATTATTGTACCTATACACAGAAGACACATGCAGAAGCGGATAAATCTGGGTCACTTCTAGCACGCCTGATTCGCCCACCCATCTCACCCACCCCAATACTGACAGTTAATGACCCCTCCCAAGAAGTGATAACCATACAAATTGGAATAAATGATGCTTTTAAAGATTACTGCATACACTGTACACTGTCCTAGAACCCCCGAACCCAATAAGATCATACAGTTCCTCAACCAGGTTACCTTATCAAACATACTAGCTGAACACACTGAGGTACTTGGAGAACAGATTTCAGCTACTGAGATATGGGGGGGCATTAGGGAACTAGCCAGGAACAAAACACCTGGGTCCGATGGGTTTCCTATCAAGTTTTATTCTACCTACTCAACTAAATTAGTACCCAGACTAGAAGAGCCATATAGCACCTCATTAGAAGCAGGTGCACTCCCACCCACTACCAGGGAAGCATCTGTTACCTCCTTGATGGAGCCCGGAAAACCTGCCTCCAAGCTCTCCTCATACAGACACTGTCTATCTTCAATATTAAATACAAAAATTCTTGCCAGTAGGATGTTTCTAGCCACCACATTTTTTACATATAGACCAATGTGGGTTTGTTCCTCGCCACAGTACCTCTTTAAATGTACGCTGGCTATTTAGCATAATAGAAACAACACGTTGATGCTACCCTTTTGCAGGTTGCATATCCATAGATATCCGCCAGGCATTTGATACCTTGGGATGGGAATTTATGCTAACAGTCCTTGCACGCTATGGAATATCCCAATCCTATATTCAATGTATCCGTCTCTTATATATGCAGCCCATAGCGACAGCAAGGACTGACAGCCATATCTCACAGGCCTATAACATCTACCAAGGGACAAGGCTAGGCTGCCCCTTGACACCCTTACTGTTTGTGCAGGTGATCGAACCTATAAAGCAGTGGATTAGGCAGCGCTCCACAGAATGGGGAATCCCCCCAGGCCGCACGATACCCTCAACATCTCTATAGACAGACAATATCTTTCTTTCCTCCAAACAGACCTGGGAGGAATTGCCCAACTATTAGACAAGTTTGGACCGATGTCTGGCCTCTGCGTAAACATAGACAAGTCCTGTGCCTTCTTCTTTCCCCCATGTCAGTGAATTCAACACTTAGATTAGGCCAAGCAGCCCTTCAAGTTGCACCCCATACATTCCATTACTTAGGCATACAAGTATATAAAGAAAATCATTAGAGTTACTGGAAGGTAACCTTATGCAAGCAATCAACTCCCTCAAAACACTAATTGCCTTTTGGACTAGTCTGCTACTGTTAGTAACAGGCTGATTATCCATTGCTAAGGTGGTCATGTTACCAGGACTATTATACTACTTCACAAACCTCCCAGTAGTGGTGTTGACATGGGTGTTCGGATTGTTAAACAGTATGCTGATAGAACTCTGATGGGGTTGGTGGTGTCGTAGGATTAGTCTTCCTCGACTGCAATTAACATCAGGCAGTGGAGGAGTTGGGGCCCTAGATTTCAAGGCTTATTGATTAGCAAGACAACTTCAATTGCTGTCTTATTGGCTAGCCGGCTGCAACTTAGCTGAGATAGGCTATTCAACAACTTTATTGAATGAAGGTCAGGTAAACAGTTTATTATGCCCGGGCAGGGCACAGCCCCAAAATGTCCCTCATTTGCTATGGCTCTCAAATATTGGAAGATGGCACAAAAGTACACAGCCCCCATGCTTCTGTATGTCCCTACGACTTTGGGCATCTTAACAATGCATCAAATCACAGCTTGGGAGCAAGGAGGCAACCTCACACTGGGCTCCCTGTTCCAGGATGGCACACTAACGCTGCATGCTGAATTTGTACAAATACATGGTCATCCATCCGCTCTGTTCCTGATGCATGCGAATATTCTCTGCTGCGTACATAAGCATGTAGCACCGAATGGGGACAAACCACCTACAAATGAACTACTCCAGGCTGTACATGGAATGGGTGACAGTAGACATTTGGTTAGTTGGCTCTATCTGGGATTAGAGCTCACATAGGGGCACCCCTACATGCATTAAAACACAAATAGGAAGCAGAAATGGCCCTTGGACTCGGATCGTAGAATATCCTAAAACTGTCTCACTCAACACAAGATTCAAACTCATACAACTCTTTGTACCATGCAGAGCCTACCTAACACCACAAAGGACTAACACAATATTTGCCATCAGCACAACAGTGTGTCCTTGCTGCAAAAGCCTGAATGCTGACCTGCTTCACATGTTAGGGACCCGCCCCAATCTGATCCCATACTGGACGGAGATCGCAATGACCCTGAACGACATGACTGATCAACACCAATGGAATACCCCAGTGCAATGCCTATTGGGGTTACACCCAAACCCAAGGGATCCAAAGTAGAGCTCTGCTATGCTGACCTGCACTCCTAATAGTAAAAAGATTGATAACGAGGAATACTAGCATGAGGAGGTGAAATGATGGGGATTGACGGAAAGCATGGCTTTGCATTGGGAGGAATACAGAGGTCTCCATAAAAGTGCAATTTCAGTGAAATGGGGTGCATTACTAGAATCTATCAAAGCACAAGACACAGAGCCTGAATCAGAGAGTCAATTTCACTAAAAACATATCCTGTACAAAATCCTCCCCCATTCCAAAGCCCTCTGGTCATACTTCTATAATCTAACTCACATAATCACCATTACAAGTCCCCAATTATACACAAATTAAAGGACTACTTTCTGCTATGTGACAAGCTAGTTATTGAGGGGGAGTTGGGATGTTTGAATGTATTAACCACCAATTTCCCTATCATATGTTTTGCGGTTACATAAGGATCAGCCGGGATGGTTACAAAGCAGACACTCCACAAGAATGTAATTGATAATGTGTCATAATATAATGTCAAGAGTATAACATGCAAGTACAAAACCTAATAAATTTGAGTTTAAAAAGGGGTAAAACAGGGTTTCTGCATGACCTATTCTGTGGTCTAACATAAGTGTGTTGTATTAAGATGGGAGGCTTACCACCTCACAGATAAATAACCCACGTTTTAACATTTCCTATATTTATCTTTGTTTACATCATTTGTGTACATTCTAACTGAAATGGTCATTTGAAATCTAAATCCAATTATTTCCTGTGGGAGTTCAGTTTAGGTGGACATGATATCCTTCACCGTTGTGAAGGAGTAACCCATGTTCCAATATCTAAATCAGGCTCATATTCTCTATACTCTGTTAGATATGCATTATGCATTATTTGTAAGCCATTATTCAAAATAAAGTGCGTACTTTACATCTATAATCGTGGCACACATTTGTTTAATTTATTGATTTCTAAAAGCGTCTTTCACTGTCTTTCACTGCACTACTCTTAGCACAAACCAGCACAAATTACATCATCCTGAAAAAAGAATTCTTCACTTTTCTTTTAGAAAACACCTACTTTTATTATTGTTCAATTAACAAGAGTGTACTTCCCCCCTGAAAAGATCTTGAAAAACTACTTTTCTCTATGTCCGTGGCTGTATCACTCTGGAAAGATTAGTCGAATAAATCACTTTCTTCACCAATCTGAGAAAAAAACACAAGAAGGCTCTCACGCATGTGGGTTCTTGGCTCTGACACTGGGTTTGTTCACAAAGCTGTTTCAACGATTATTTGTGTCATTCTCTCATTAAGATGCAAAAACACCTGAATACACAAACCTGAATCACAAAGTAATCGCAGTTGGGCAGCATCACAAACATAACTGTGGATCTGATCTTGATTTAACAAAGGAAATATTAAGTTATTCATCACACAGTAGAGTACTAATATTACAAGTCTATACTCTCACTGAGAGCTGAAGTTTAATGATACATTTCTTCCTCATTGACCCCACAAGACATCCCATCAGTTCCTCCTCACATATTTTTGACAAACTAGTAATAAAAAGTCTACTTCAATCTAGTGAAATGTCTTTCTACATCAGTCCCAGTGAGCTATCTTGCTATGGAAACAGTCTAGTGGGTTTCCAAAACTTATTGTCTGTTCTAAAATTCGGTGGTTGATTAATGTGTGCTCCAAGAATACAGAAAGGGAGCATCATATGTAATTGCAATGTGTTTGTGAAACATCATAATAAATTATATTCCATAGGAAAGCGCCACTTTCAATGCAATATCCACTTGATTATCTGCTCGTGTGGCTAAATTGCATCAGAATATTATAGTTCCAGACACAAAGATTTAGTAAGTAACTTTTGAATAGATATATTGTCCCTGTTAATTCTCATCAAATTATTATTATTATTTTCTACTGGACTAATTTGTTAGCCTGGAATACATAATTGGTGATCTCACTGGCCTTTTCAGCATCAGCAAATTGGACTGAAAGGCAGGTTGCAGCTTTCATTTTTTCTATGACTTTAATTCTGCATTTTACTTACAAATGATGCACATCCAGCACCAGTGAATCTTCCCTCTATTAAATACAGGAGTACCTGTTGATTTATTATCTGGAAAAATATTGTTTTAATTTGGTGCAGTCACCTCCCATTTCTTATACTTTCAGGTACGATGATGGACGGTGGCATTTCTTGGACATTGTTTATCAGAGTTACCTTCTCGTACCGTTGTAATGAGGTTTGAGGTGATTATTTTCGTTCTATGATTGAATGTTTTTTGCCAGTAAATGACATTTGAGTAGGATTCGCATACACCGCTGTCAGATTGCAGTAACAAATGTTACAGGGTGTGGGTTCAGTACTCGACAAGCTGCCAACAACGAATCAGGAAGGTAAAACAAAAAAAAAAGCCCAGATAATAGGAATGTGGACAATGCAAAGAAGACGAGAGACAAGGTGTTAACTACAGACATTCTATTACCAGACAATGGATTTCCGATCCCGAGGAGCAGGGCAATTCTTTTAACCCCTTAGCTGCTAGTTCTTTTCCACCCAGTGCTGAACCCTTTGTTTGCCTATTTGGGGTAGGTCGTGCTTAAGGCTCCATGACTTGTTTTTTCCACGTAAGGTATCCACGCCAAATTTGTATCCTTTCTTCACAACATCTGGGGAATTCTAAAGGTACCCATGATTTGCGGTTTTCCCTTGAGGAGACCTAGAAAATAGGCAAAATATAAAATATAGCAACATTTTGGCTGAGTTTTTTGAGAAAATAGGGAAAAGTGCTCCAGATAAAAGTGACTGTTTTTTTCCGTAAAAATGGCATCCACAAACAGTTTCCTATACTAAAGTCACCGTCTCCCCAGCTTTAAGGAACAAGCAGAGCTGAATAAAAAAACACCTTTTTTATCACAGTGTTGGCTTTTTTTCATAGAGGTAGCCCATTTTTCCTATGTTTTGTGCTTTCAAACTACTACCAGTTTGAGGTGGAAACCAGTGTGAGATCCATGGGTGATCCATGAAGGCTATATATATTTGTGGAAAGTCGACAAAGTTCCAAATTCAGAAATGAGTTATATCTGTGGATCTCAAAAGGTTTTCGTTAAAGAAACTAAGGGGAATATTTACAAGCCCGCCATGCCACCTTGCGCCACCCTGCGTCACCCTAGTGTCATTTTATTTTCCGCTAAGTTGGCCTTAAGGAGGCCTTTCTCCTGTGCTGTAGTTACAAAGTGTTGCAGTGCTTGTATTGCACCACTTTCTAAACCCTTGCGCCACATTATGCCTGGCACAATGCAAGGGGGGGTTCCAACACAGGGAGATCGGAACAAAATGGCGTACTGAAATTTACAACATTTCACTGTGCCATTTTTTAAGTAATTTTTAATGCCTGCTCAGAGCAGGCATTACAATGACACACCCATTTTAATCATTGGGCCTCCCTGTGCTTTGCGGCATTAGCATCAAAATGTTTGACGCTAGTGCAGCAAAGGGCCACAATAGCGTCGAAAATGTTGACGCTGCTGTCCTAACGACAACCATGGTGCCCCGAATTGTCATTAGGTGGGGCGGCTGTGACACAAGAAAAGTGGCACATCGGGACTTATGCACCTCTTTCTAGTGAATATACCCCTAAGTGTGGAAATAAAGAAATATTGAAAAATGAGTAGGTAAAATCTGCCATTTGTGACAATGTTTCAACTGTAACTTTTTGTCACAATGGCTGATTTACAAAAGCAATGTACCATTACGTTTGGTCGACCCTTTTAGTTGTGGCGCTTTGAAGTGTTTGTGGGTTCTATAAGAACCCAAGGTATCCAGAGCCAACAACTGAGCTGCACCATATAACGGTTTTCCATTGTGTACTGAGTATGGACCAATTCATATACTGAAAGAAGTAAGGTGAAAACTAGGTATCAAGATAACCCATGTATTTCTGAAAAGGGAACAAGATATGGAATTTAGGAGTAGTGTTAATGTATACATCCCTGAATTTGTAGGTATAATGTTGGAGTTTATGATTTAGAGGGTATTATTCAAAATGTCTTTCTTTGCTCTTACACACTGGTTTACATTTGGAAGGCACAAATTCAGTAAAATCCAATTAGTAATAGCAAATAAACTACTATTCTATGCTTCCACATATCTTCCGCTAAAAATGGCACCTCACTTGTATTGGTAGGTCTAGAGCCCTAAACAGGAATTGGCGCAAAACAAAACATGGGCAACGTGAAACTGACAAAAAACACATTTTCCTCACATATTTGTGATGGAAAGTTCTGGAATCTTCAGGGAGCCGCTAACTTTTTTTCACCCAGCAGTCCCCTAAATCTTTCGATAAAAATGTTACCTCGCTGGCATGGTTAGGCCTAATGCCTGCGAAAGAGAACGGTCCAAAATGCAACATGGGCACAGCACATTTTTCCACTCAAAACTGACTCGTCTTTTGCAAAGTGGGTAGCTGTGGATTTTGGGCCCTAGCTCAGTCGGCACTTAGGGAAACCTAGCAAACCTGTACATTTTTTAAAAGTATATAGAGAGGGGTATCAAGAAGCAGGTGACTTGCATGGTTGTTTTACCCAGAATCCCTTCCAAACCTGAAAATTTGACAAAAAAAACACATTTTGCTCACATTTCTGTTGAAGAAAGCTCTGGAATCTGCATGGAGCCAAAAACGTACTCCCACCCAGCATTTCACTAAGTCTTACAATAAAAATTGTATGTCACATGTGTGGGTAGCCCTAATGACTGTGACAGGAAACAGCCCAAAATGCAACATGGGCACATCACATTTTACCACTCAAAAGTGACACGTTTTTTAAACTAGACACCTAGGGAAATCCAGGCTGGGGTGACTTGCAATGCTCCCACCAGGTTGTTTTAACCAGAAACCCTTGCAATCCTGAAATTTTGACAAAAAAAAAACACATTTTTCTCACAATTCAGTGCTGGAAATTCTAGAATCTGCAGGGAGCCACAAACGTCTTTCCATGCAGCATTCCCCTAAGTCTTCCAATACAAATGCTATCTCACTGTTGTGGGTAGGTCTAGTGCCCGCAGCAGAAAACTGCCCAAAACACAACATGGACGCATCATATTTTTCCACTGAAAAATGATGCATTTTTCTAGTGTGGGTAGCTGTAGATTTTGGACCCAAGCTCAGCCGGCACCTCGGGAATCCTAGCAAACCTGCACATTTTAAAAACTGGACAATTATGGGAATCCAGTATGGGGTGACTTGCGTATATCCCATGAGTTTTATTTGACCCACAATGCTCTGCAAACCTCAAACTTTACCTGATATCACACATTTTCCTTACATTTCTGTGATGGAAGCTTCCAGAACCCGCAGTAATCCATCCCCCATGCCTTTATGTTTTATGCATCTAGTGGGCTTTCTGCCCTCCCCTCCGAGGAGGAAGATTGAGGGAAATTGCCCCTATATGCCCCATGGGGAGGCAGAAAGACTGTTCACCCATCCTCTTTTAATATTTTTAAATTCCTGGTGCCCATTGGGCTTTCTGCCTCCCCCCCACCAGGGAGGCCGATCAGGGGCTATTGCCCCCCATGGGCCCCCAAGGGGACAGAAAGACTGTTCACCCTTCTTTAGGGGTGGGGGCATGGCTGTGCCCACTCTAGGCATCCCCCACCCCTCTATTCGTATTTTAAAAAAAGAAATCCCTGGTGCCTGGTGGGCTTTCTGCTGCCCAGGGGGGCAGGTCAGGGGCAACTGCTTCACCCTTACTTCAGGCTAGGGGCCTCGTTGAGCCCATTCTGGGGAAGTCCCCCCTCTCTTCTTATTTAAAAAATAACTCCTGGTGCCTATTGGGCTTTCTGTTCCCCCCTAGGGAAAGATCGGGCAGTTGCCCCATACCCCCCCGTGGGGGCAGAAAAACTGTTAACCCTTAGTTAGGGGTGGGGGCAAAGTGGTGACGATTCTGAGCAGCCCCCACCCCTCTCTTCATATTTGAAGTAAAATTCTTGGTGCCTAGTGGGCTTTCTGATCCCTAGAGAGCAAATCAGGGCACTCACCCCAAACATCTGCCACCCAGGGGGACATAAAGACTGTTCACCCTTTATTTAGGGGTGGGGCCATGGCTGTGCCCATTCTGGGCATCCCCCAACCCTCTATTGCCATTACAAAATATTCCTGGTGGCTAGTGAGCTTTCAGGGTCAATTTCCCCCATGCATCTTCCAAGAGGGGCAGAAAAACTGAAATATTAAAAAAAGGAGAAGCACAAGCCCTTCCCCATCAGGCTACTCCATCTTTACCTGTTGCCTAGTGAGTGTCACTGGGCAGAGGTACTATTAGAAAGGGGAGATTATCCCCTTTCCAATTATACCTCTCCCATAAGAGTCAATGCTCAGGAGCTGAACTCCCCCCCCTCAACCTGGCACTGATTCAGTGAAAGTGAAATGAACCCTTCGGATCGTTTTACTATCACTTTTGCATGAAATGAAGTCACTGCACTCCTGAGCACTGATTGTAATTTCATACAAAAAAAAGTTCAAGTTCCTCTGGAAGCTCTTCCAGAGAGCCTGATCTTTGGCGAAATAAAGGAAAACCCTCTGGTGCAAAGCACCAGGGGCCCTTTTAACCCACTGCAGTGTTGGCCAGGGCCGGCAGACGAACTGGGGAGGGTGTATGTGTGTCTGCCATTGACTAACACATGCACATAAGGGTTTAGAATTTCTTTTGTGAGTGGGATCTTTCCTTTTCATAAGCCTATTGGTTATTCTTGAATTGGAAAAGCAACTGTATGTAAGAAATTGGGTTTTTGGATGAGAGAGGAGGAAGCTCCATTCAGGCAACAACCACAGGGCTTGTCAGGGTGAACCACAAAAGTAACTAAATTAACATGCACCTAACCCTTTGTAGCTTGGCACAACGTAATCATGCTTAACTTTGAGGCAATGTGTAAAACATTCATGCAGCACACAGTAAGGAAGTGAAAACACAATACACAAACATTTTTCCAATTCAATGTAGAAAATTAGAGCTAATTTAAAAAATAGAATGATAGTAAAAATAGTGCCAAGAAGCAGAAAGTGCCACTCATGTTTATCAGGTTGCGCTGGACTAGGGGAAAGTTCAGGTTGATCGCAATGGTATGCTGGCCATATATAGTGACCAAGTTAGTCCAGCTGAAGAGCTACTTTTTCAAGTCTGGCTTGAAGAGCTCCATTCATGTTGGAGGGGGCCGTGAGGAAGAGGCTTTCAGTGCCTAGGCAAGCCGAGCATTGTGGACAGTTGTTGCTGTAGCACAAAAATCTGGTTGTTGCTAGAGCTCCACGGTTGTGGATTTTCCCAAACATTGACTATTGGCACGAAGAGCAGGTCTCACTGGAGCTTCAAGGTTGGGGGTCATCGTGGGTGGCAGAGTTTTGGTGCAAAAGGGTGCACGCACAGTTGCAAAGAGCCCAAACATCAGGATATTTGGGAGAACCTCTCACTGATCACAGCCAAGGATCCAGGACCTTGAGGTAACCTCGTGTGGCCTAGGACTTACTGCAACAGAGGCCAACAGCATGGTTCAGGCATGTCTAGGGAAGTACAGACAGGTCCAGTACAGCAGGTCAGCTGAGTAATTACAAGACCATCTCTGGAAGCTTGTTGTGTCTATGTAGCTCACACAGGAGGTCAGCCAACTAGCCAAAACATCCTTCTTCAGACAGCAAGGCAGTCTTTCAAGCAGCACTACAGTCTTTCTGGCAGCAGGGCAGTCCTTTTCTTTAATATTTCACAGGTCCAGGAGTGTTCTGAAGAGAGGTTCTTAACATCCTGTTTTATATTTGTTGCTAGACGTTTTGTAGGGAAATTCCCTGACATACCCCCAAAACGTTTTCTGGTCAATCCTTACCCTTATCCTGGTCCTGGCTCTAAACTGCCTAGTGGAACAAAAGCAGGGGCAGGCCTGGTACCAGTTTCCTTCTATGTGCTGTGGGCAAGGTTCTCTGAAATGTAATCATAACAGGGTATAGCTCCTTCCTAGCAGTTCTGCCAGTAAGGCATTCGCCCAGCCACACCCAGGTCCCATTTGTCACTGTCTGGACCATATACACATTCTTGATGGGGGAATGATTAACATGCCCAGGCAGCTGAAAACGCCAACAATCGCATCTGAAACTTGGGGCAGGAATATGCCAACTTTCTAAAAGTAGTCTATTTAAAATGATAATGTAAACAGTGACTTTAACATTAAAAATAATTTTAAATTACAATTGGTAAAGTGTATGAAATTGTGTTACTGATTGGAGTGGGGGTAAAAACCTACTTGAGCAGCATCCACAATCATTGTCAGGGTGAAGTCACATGCAAACTCAAAATTAACCTGTGCTCAACCCTCTGGTAGCTTGGCATGAAGCTGTCAGGCTTAACTTGCAAGCAATGAGTAATGTATTTATGTAGCACTTCAAACAGTAATAAAGTGAGAACACTACACAAGAAAGATCGCATACCAATTCCGAAAAAATTGAATAATGTTTAAATAATATTTTGTGACCAAAAAGACAAAAATCCAACCAGTAGTACCGGAGATATGCAATGATAAAGATTTAAGTGAAAATTGTGCCAAAAAGCACAAAGTGCCAAGTGTGGAAATCTGGTCGTGCTAGACTTGAACAAAGTCACAAGTTCAGGACGACCATAATGGAGTGCAGGCCCATTTTGGCCCACTGAGCACAGTGCCAGTACAAAGCATTGTGGAATCCTGTGTCAAGGGTGCATCACGGAGCTGAGGCTATGCGAGGCACAAGTTGGAGATGCATTGTGCAGAATCAGTTCTGAGGAGCTGCAAAGCTACTATGCGAGGTCCTACATCATTGTCAAGGTGGCCGTCTACGAGAGGGCTTGCAATGTGAAGTCCTGAGTCACGGATGTGGAACGCATCGGTTGGTTCTGAAGAAGCTGCAGGTCTTGTGATGCAGAGTCCTGCATCGTTGTTGAGGCTTCCGTCAACGAGAGGCTTGCAATGTAAGGGTCTGTATTGGGGATACGTCGCACAGCGGCGGTTCCGATGAGGCTGCTGGTTGTGAGGGCGATGCGAAGTCCTTGACCTTGGAAAGTCCACACAGCAGAGGCGATGTATCAGTTCTACTCTGGGTTGCACTGCACAACTAAGGAGATGTGTCAGTTCTGCTAGCTTCAAACCCTTTGTGAAAGAGCTCAGGCATGGTCTTTGTGATGTACAAGTGTGGTAGGTGACAGCTCCTTCTCTCCTTAATTCAGAGTGAGCCATCCTGCCAACACGTAGCTACCTTTTGTCTCACTGTCTGTAAGCAACATACAAAGACTAACTGCCCACTACACAATAGTCATGTGACCCAGGATACAGGCAGGAGGCACCAAATAGTTAGGACAAGAAAATGCCATCTTTCAAAAAGTTGCATTTTCAGAATTGTGATTAAAAATCTAACTTCACCATTAAGGGGGCATTTAATTACAATTCTTTAGACAACAAACTCTCTCTACCTGCTCTCAATTGGAAGTTACAGCATATTGAACGTAATAAGGTAACTCCAATGTTTTCCTATGAAAGAGGTAGGCGTTGCAATAGTGAAAAGGCATTTTTCACTACCAAGTCATTTAAAACTTGAAAGTACATGTCCAACTTTTTAATGCACTGCACCTGCCCCTCTGGGACGTGTAGAGCCTACCTTAGGGGTGACATATATATATTTAAAAGGAAGGCTTGAGCCTGGCAAGAAGTTTATCTTGCAAATTCTGAACAGTTGGTTAAAACAGCACTCACAAGCCACAGTGACAGGCCTGTGGCATGTTTAGGAGGGTTACTTAGGTGGGTGGCACAATCAGTGCTGAGGCCCACTAGCAGTACTTCATTTACAGGCATGGGTACTTGGGATACCACTCTACAAGAAAATTACAAGGAAATTAAATGTGCAAATTGGGGACAAGCCAATTCCACCATGTTTTAAGGAGAGAGTACAAGCACTTTAGCACTGGTTAGCAGTGGTAAAGTGTGCAGAATCCTAAGGTAGCAATAAAGATATCACCAAGAAATAGGAGGGGTGAAAGCAAAATATTTAGGTAAAGACCACCCTAAGGCTGACATGTCTAACAAAACAGCATATCTCTAGTTGCTCCCAATCTAAAATGAGCACTTATTAAATGCAATAATAAATTACAAAGAGAGGGGCATGTTCAGAAGAAAGAGGAGAGAGAAAGAGGAGAGAGAAAGAGAGAGAGAGAGAGAGAGAGAGAGAAAGAGAGAGAGAGAGAGGCGCTTATTAAATGCAATAATTAATTACAAAGAGAGGGGCATGTTCAGAAGAAAGAGGAGAGAGAAAGAGAGAGCGAGAGAGAGAGAGAGAGGAAAAGAGAGATTAGAGAGAAAATAGATGTAATAAGGTATACAAGTGTTAGGCTACAGGAGAGATAGGCCTTGCAGAAGTGAAAAAGTATCTTCTAAACACACAGGGTCAGAAAGGTAAGCTTGCACTTTCATAGGTTTATGACTTTTCGCACTTCACAAAGGGATTTTACAAGTAGTTTATTTATGACTTTGGGGTCTCCACACTCATGACAAAGGCTCCGCACATAAAAAGATAGGCAGTCATGAAGATACTAATTATAAAATTGTTTTGTGAATTGCAAAAAATCAGAAAGTTCAATAAAGTGTAAGTTTACCTTTGTGAAACAGGCCCAATTTCCCACTTCTTAAATATCACACACTTTGCTCTATAAGCCTTTAGGGAATACCTTTGGGGTGACATATAAGTTTAAAAAAAGGATGCTTTAGGCAGACACAAGGTTTATTTCACTTGGTTGAAATGGCAGTTTAAAACTTCACTACTGGCTGCAGTAGCAGGCCTGATACCTGTTAAAAATGCTACTTTAGTAGGTGGCACAATGAGCGTTGCATTTATTTTACAGACACTAGGAACAGGTAGTACCATGTACTTGGGACTTACAAGTAAACTTAAAGTACCAGTAACATGTAAGCCAATTGTACCAGGTTTTAAAGAGCTATCACAAAAACAATATAATGATGAAAAGGGAAACAGTGCACAGGATCATGAAAGACAACAAACGCAGGTTTAGCAAAGGAAGACTTGGGAAGGCAAATAAATTGGGGAGACCCTGTAGAAAGGGCCAGGTCCAACACTCTATATAAGGTCGCATGTTCCCAATTCAAAAATGGTGTGCCAAATGGTGCAGAAAAAAAGACAATAGAAGATGAATAGCGAGTGGAAGGAGGAAGGGGAAGCCAATTACACCCTGTACGGAAGAGCAAATTGTGACAAGCATTCCCTGACTGGAATGAATAGAATTAAAAGTGTAAGAGAATATTTCTGTTTCCATGCTCAACCCCATTTATTTGTGAACTGATGCTGATGATTTTTTGGACTCTTTACACTGGGGCACTGCCAACAGGAATCAATGCTTGTGCTCTGACCCTCAAATGAGTCGAAATTGGCTATGCTACTGATTTCCATATTTAATGTACCTATAAATCATTAGTATAGCAAAAGTGAACCCCGGGCCTATAAGTTAAATGCCAGTAGTAGACTATGGCACATATCTTGTCAATGAAACACATGTCCCCAGGCCAGCCCCTGCAGTATGGGTGTGCGGTTTTAACACTGCCAATTCCACCTGGCAAAATAAACCTTTTGGTAGGCCAAACCATCCTTTTTAATACTTCTAAGTCAGCCCTTAAAGACGGCCCTAAATACCTGTATGGTTGGGTGAATGGTATTTTAGAAGAAGAATGTGTGTTTTATGTTTTACTTTTCTTGGCAGTGAAAAATCTTCAAGGTCTTTCTCACTGTGGCATGGCTGGCTCTCCCACACAAAAGCACTGGGCTTCATTATAACACCTTATAATTCTTAACTTTGGTTTGGGAGTATCTACGGAAATGATTCAAGGTTTGCATTCCAATGCAATGGTCAAGTAAGGTTTTATAATACTATTTTGAAAATTACACTTTTAGAATACTGTCATTATCCTGCCTGATCAATTGTGCTTTCTGCTAGTGTTCAGTATCACCCAGGAGCTGAATGGATCCTTGATTAGGCTCCCAGAGGTGAAACAAAGGGAGATTGGTTGACCTTCTCTTGACAGGTTGGCTATCTGGGCTGTGCCCAGGAATGTAATCTATTTCACACACTGCCTACACTGTCACTGGCAGGTATGGCTCAGACCTAGGCCTGCCCTTGTACTCTCCTAGTAGCCAGACAGGCACCACTCCAATGGGAGATGATGTCCCCAGAACAGGGATTGATTGCCCACAGGGGAAGGTCACTCATTTCCTTGGCCACACCTCTAAGGTAGGCATATAAGCTCTGCACAAGGGAGGGAAGGTTCTGCCATCTTGTTTTTAGGTCAACAGGGGCATTGTATATTAGTTTACAGTAAACACACAGGAAGAGCTGCAAAAGTGGGTAGGATCACTTTTACCCCCTGGGTTAGGGAGTGAAATGGGTCTTCCTGCACCCATAGGCAGGCATGGGCCATAAATGTAGCATCCCTAGTACCCTCCTCAGAGCACTGGTAGACCTTTGGAAGACAGAAGACGAACTGCACTTGCTGTGTGACCTGTGAGGAGAACCCTAAGGAATGACCAGCTCTCACTCAAATCAAGGACTAAGAAGTAGACTCCAAAGTTCAGTTGGTTGACTTCATGTTAAGCTACAGGGACTCAAAAGGTGCAAGAAGCATATTTTAGTGAAGAACCCAGCTAACCATTTTCAACTGAGCCTGCCCTGGACACTGCTGGTGGCTTCTGTTGGAGTGAGCCTTGACCCCCAAGTGCTGTTCCAAAGCTCTTAGACACCATTGCCTGGTGTTAGAGTGTACTCTTCCTGCTAAGGAATACAAAAAAGTGATGGGTGGAATACTTTATTAACCTCAGTTTCTAGCAATTACCCAGGTTGCATCCCAGTCCATACATTTGCGGCCCGACATGCTACCTCAGTCAGGAACCAGCTACTTGCAAATTAGACTTGCTGCTACTCCATCCAGCACTGCCACACCTGGTAATCTTGGGTGGAGTTAAAGCGTACTCCTCCTGCCAAAATTGCAAAAGCTGGAAGTCAGAAACTTTTTACCAACTTTTCCTCTGAAGAACAAGCTGACGGCCAGGGTCATCACTTAGTCGAACGTAGAGGGCTTCACTGAGAGCAATGCCACGCTGAGGCCCATCAACCTCAAGGCCTTCCTGGGCACAGATGCTGGACTTCGTCTATCAGAGGTTTCTCTCCTTCATCAATGACCCAACTGGGATCCCGCTCGTCAGCCGTACATCCATAAATAGAAGTCTGTTGAGGATGTACGGGTAGGGTAAGGTCCAATCTTGTGATGTTAACATCATTTCACATTATGGAAGCATACTCCTTGCACTGAAAGGTAAAGAGGCATGATGCACTTTGACTATAGATATAAAATGTGATGCATCTGATGCACATCTTTGATGGAAAAGGGAACAAGGTTTGCCTCTTTCTGTTTCTGAGCTGTGCTGTTTGAAAATAAAGCACCAACTCTGGGAAATATCTGGTGAAATTAATTCAATCTACACATTCCAGGGGAATGAAACAGGCGCTCTGCTCTGCCCTGGCAAAGCCCATTATGATACTAGCTCAAGAAGACTACCTTTATTCTACATTCAGTGCTTTTTTCCAGGTGGCCAAATGGACCACTACACCAAAACCTAACCTGTATCTACATGAATTAGTAGGGCAACCTCATTCTGCTCTGCTCCAATCTGGCAGTTTCTATTTATACTTAAGGGAATCAGCACCATGCTACAATAAAACGTACTACGTCGATAGTGATTGCATAGGACTGTTCCTTTAAATAATTCATGTATCATCTCTAAGATGATTTTCTCTAAAGTCAAGCGAAGTGTAAAAGGGACAGCTTGTAGTCTGAGCTGTGGAAACAGAAGGGTCGTCTACCTCCAGCAGTTCCATTGTAATGACAAGGTCTGCTCTTTTTCTGCTGATTACGCACTGACGACTAGGTATTAAATTTGCATGACACGTTTATAAATCTGACAGGAGCTTACTGACAATCTTTGAAAGTATACCACGTTGTTCGGCTGCACTTACATCTGATGGGAAATGGATCCGATGCTCGAAACTGCCAGAGACATACAGTAAGTTACAGGGCAAAGAAAAACACGCACTTGGTCTCGCATTTGATCGAGTTAGAGCTATTAGCGTTGTAAATTCCTAACTGGACTTTTCTTGCCACATAAATTGAAAATGAAAAGTAAAGCAGCTGACATATGCAAGTCAATTCAAAGCACCACGACCGCCATGAGCGCGAGCGCAAGAATTATTGGCTCCCTACGTGAACGTCTAGAAAGGATTGCAGCTTGGATGAAAGGCAAACCGAAACCGGAGGATGGGAGATCACACGCTCTAACAGATAAAGCCCACTACCAACAAAAATGTTCACTTAGTGAAATCGCCTGGGAGGGAACTAAGCACACAAAGGAGGGACATTTTACAAAATGCACCAATAAAAATGAAGTATTTAAGACAAGCACAGCAAAGAATGAATCGCAGTAGTGGGTGTGGTTAAAAGCCCAGAGAGAGAGATTACAACAGGCCAAAACGCTTGCGCTCATCCCTAAAAACGAAACAGCAGACTGAATACGAAGGTCCACTGCCTTGTAGATTTAGAAGATGTCTCTTCTGATGAGTGTGGAAAATTCCATCTGTGGATCCTGTCCTTTGTCATGAATCAGAGAAACATGATATTTCCATCAAGCAGCAGGCTGAACCTTCAAGGTACCTGAGTATCACGCTCGTCTTGTAGCAATTAACCAGCAACGGCACTCAAGTGGGACATCAGGGCAAGAGTGACCATTATTCCAGTGGGCATTTGTGGATTTTAGAGGTCGTTTTTGAAGAACCATTAGTACTTGATGGCACTTCTGTCACTGTCTCCAGCTCCCTGGATTAATTACAGAAAGGACGATGCGCGGGTTCGTAAGAGAGAGGAGGAGAGAGGGAGAGATAAGATAAGACAGATTAGAGAGGAAAACAGAAAGAGGGGGCAAAGAATGTATGGAAAGAGCTGGAGACAGAGAATAAGGAGGAAAAGAGCAGCAGGTTTATTTCAGACATTTAAACAGGCCTACTTCAGATTCCTAGTCCGGAACTGTGGGATATAAATGCCAGCACTGAATACGAACACATCACTTTTTTAAGTACGGTAGCCCTATAGGAACGGTCTATAAACAGAAGTTTGACAAAAGCATTATCAGCGGGTTCAACACAAAAACTCAGTAATTCACCTATTGAGGTTCGACGGGAACATAGGGCCAGATGTAGCAAGCAGTTTTACCCATTCTGTGTCTATGGGAAAATGTGTTCGTACATATGGCCTATAATCTCATACAGGAGCTGGGATTCGATTTTTCCAAAAGTAGTTTCTTTGGATTACATACTATAGGCAATTACATACAAAACAAAACTGATATCGTTTTCTGTGGCACTGAGCACAGCACGACAACCCTGGGAAAGCAGAGGATGGGGAGGATACATTTATTTTCTGAATCATATTTTGGGTGCAAAACTGTACTAGAATGAGAATCAGCATGCCAAAGAATGGCACAGGTTAATGGATAACATATACAGGTGGGAGACCGTATGTTAAGTTGCTTACTGTGTTATGTAGAGGCTTTGCTCAATTAAAGCACCTTGCAAATAATCACTGACTCTTTTAGAATTTGGGGGATGTGGGATGTTCATCCAAAAGTGGTGGATGTCCCATCTGTCCTGTTTAGAATGCATCAATGTTTATGCACGCTACCTAGTGTAGATGGGGCAGACATTACATTTTGATGGACGTCCTGCATTCATCAGACTCTAAATCCGTCCCTAAGTAAATACGTGTACTGCCTTGACTATGTGTGTTAATGGCCAGTATATGATTTGGCTCTTCAGCCCTTGCTGGCGCCTTAACTCTACACATACCTTATACACATCCTTTATGCCCGGAAAGCTCTTCTTATTCTGCTTATGTATGTGTTTCCATGACCTTGTCCAGTGGGTCCATTACCTCCTCTATAAACGGTAAGTGCTAAAACATCTCTTTCTGTGCACATGTCTAGGCAATTCAATGTATCCTATGGTCTCCTCACTAAGGACCTCATTTAGGAAGAAATAACGCTGTATGACGCTGCAAGCTAGCTTGCTGCTCCGCATAATTTTGAAAGTGCAAGATGTGTAATATTTACAGAAATATAACACATTCCTGTTTGTTCCTCTGCGCTGGTGCACAAACTGCTGCCTAGCGCCAACGAACATGGACATCTTCCTGCACATAAACAATCATTAATGGTGTTTTCCTCTTTCTACGTGTGCTGCAGAATGCCATGAAAAGTCACACAAGGTGGCTTTATGTGGCCCTGTATATATGGAGTGACACACTGCCCCACCGGAGCATAAAAAAAAATGACGCTCCAGCGGCACAGCGTGCCCCTAGAGCCTAATAAATGAGGCCCTAAGTAAGGTCCGAGAAAGAGACACCACGTTGTGAATTATTGTCTTCTCACTTACTTTTGGGGGTATATAAAATTAAAATAGGGGTTGTAAATGCTACAAGAACAAACAGATAAGACACCAAATCAATGTTCCCTTGTGTAATTTGATTCTGGAATCTTATTACACAAGAAAATCTTTATAGGGTGCCAACTAGCACATAGGCCACCCCAGCTCACTGCTTTAGGGCCCTTACTTTGTATTGGGAACTAAAGGAAGTCAGTACAGCCCTTGTTGCTATATTACAAGCATCAAAAAGAAATTCAATGCTTGAACTTCACACTTGATATGACAGATGAAATTACAAACGTATAAACTCTTTTACTCATGAGTTACATATCATATTACCCTTAGTTCTACGAAACAGTCAGCTATGACTGTTTAATTTTTTTGAGTTGAATCTGTATTTATTTATATTGTGCTTTTAGGTGTTGTTACTTACTCGGATAGATATTGTGAGGCCTCAAGCATGATATTTGGTGTGTGAGTTATGGTGTGAATGTCTCGGGCATCTTCTCACTGAATAAGAGTTAAACTACTGAGAGGACGGACCTGCCAGGATTGTTCACAGCTTGGCAAATCTTGGCACGCAGTAAGAGATGTTTATTATTATCCAACTCAATTGTACTCATTTGATCACCCTTGATAGGATGAAAGGCTATTTGCATCTGCAGGCATTGGAACCTGTGACAGTGAACGCATTCAAGGATCCCAGCAGTGCGTCCACTGGTCTACTCAGCCACCTGTCCTGGCAGTTTTTTGCGGTGTTCTGGGAATTATGAATGGTAACTGGAATAGGCAGTGAGGAGCTCAAGAGGAAAGTGAGGCGATCAAGAGTGCTGTTCCTTGTGTTAGTGAGTTCCTTGGTGTCTGTGTGTCGGTGGTGAGTGTGTGTGGATGTGTGTGTGTGTGTGTTTGTGTGTGAGAGAGAGAGAGAGACAGGCAGAGACAGAGAAAAACAGAGGCAGTGAGAGAGAGATAGAGACAGAGAATGTAGCAAGTTGTGTTGTGTGAATTTAGTGAGAATTGCCATCAGCTGGTGTGAGTAGTTTAAAAAAGAAACGAACATGCAAAAACGTCTCATGCAAGTGATTGTTAGAATGATTATCTCGGTTCCAATTTAAGCTAACAGAATTCATAATTATGTTCGTTCACAAAACATGGTTAAAACAATGTTTTGCCATTACCCCTAGGAGACTTTCTGTCAAAGTTAAACAGCCATCATGTGGAATGCTTTACGCTGACTTGAATATTTTGAACAAGCAGTTGTGTGTGTGGATGGCAATTAACTAAATCTTCTCCAAGGTGATCCTGCTTAGCAGACTTTGTTATCCGGGATGAGCCCCTTCCAAATGGGTTTTAAATAAATGTAAATCCAACCCTCATAATTACAAACCCATAATTCAAAAGTGTGCAAAAAATGGAAAATAGTGTCTAAATGTAAGCACATGACTCCTGTCTTTCCTAAGACAGGAGTCATATGGGATGGATGGTTTTACGTCAGAAAATGACGGTAGGATGGTTAGAGTCATTTTTTTTACTCTAACTTGCCTAACGTAATTTTGTGGTGCAAAACCCCCTTCTGCCATATTGCCACCACCACCTGGCTAACGTCATTTTGTTTTTACGCTAGCCTACCCTTTGTGCCGGCTTACACCATCCCATAAATATGGTGCCCGGCTAGTGTTCAAGAATGGCGTAAGCTTGTGCAAAACGTTTTGATGCAAAACTGCGTTACTGCAGTTTTGTACCAAAAAGTATAAATATGCCCCTAAGTTTGTGAACCTGTGTCTTTCTGTACAGCAAAGATTTGGTGCACTGGGGCTCAAGGGTTTGCCTTATGGATCACTTCTGGCACTTTGTTGGTTGCATGAAAGTGTGTTGCTCTATTGTTTCCTTGAGGCACATTTGTTCTTTATTGCTTGGTTGTCAAGTGTTTGGATCCTTTACTTGGTTTTAGGAATTAATTCGGTACAGACCTAGCCCGAGGGGCAGCGGAGTCTGGAAGCCTCATGCACTGTTTATCGACTTTAATCTTTCAGCTGCAAAGTATTCTCTTGAAACGTTTGATTTGATTTCAGATGAAGTGTAACATGTTAATAATATTTCTTTAATTTCTGTCTCTAAATGCCAATAAATAAGTACTAGTAATGTTTCTTAAAAGCTATCCCCAGTTTGGTAATAATCTTTGTTTAATGCTTGTGTTTTCTACGTTAAATTTGTTTGGTTCTCTGTACCTTAGTTTGTGATTCTATACACAGTATCAGCGGAAAGAGAAAGTCTAATGTACACTTCAGAAGTTGCTGATGTGGCATTTTCACTGTCAGGCCGCCTAGTGTAAATGCAGCCTGCAGAATGCAAATGTGATGTTGCAGCAAATGTCATGCATATCAAAAGATGTATTATTCAGTCAAAATGAAGGATTTCTTGGTATTCTCTCGCTGAAAAGATCATTTGATGCACTCCGCCAGACCTCAACATTTTAGTATCCCGTTCATCTAAATGGGAAATGAAATAACACGATTTACAGTAATAGTTTTATTTCATATTTCAAGCTACAGCTTTCTAGTTAACACTTTACAACCAAAGAGATAATCAGAGTTCTTTCATCAGGCACCTGAAAACCACAATTGTTTCATGTAAGAAATTGCGTTGTTAGTTGACTAGGGTGTGAGCTCTGGTCAAGGAGGAACCACAATGCTTGTCAGGGTAAAGCACAAGCAAACGCCAAAGTAACGTGTGCTCAACCCCTTGGTAGCTTGGCACAGTGCAGTCAGGCTTAAATTAGAGGCAATGTGTAAAATATTTGTGCAGCACTGCTAACAGTAACACAGTGTAAACATCACAAAAGTAGCAGTGATACAAAAATAGAGTCGTTTTTATTAAATAAAAGAAGACCAGAAGATATTGATTTTTAAAGTTTTTAAAGAAAATAGCGCCAAGAGATGTAAAATCCCAAATGTGGATATCTGATTGCACTGGGCAGGACCAAAGTTCAAAGTTCAGGCTGCCGACAATGGCAAGTGGGTAGGCTACAGGGACCCAGTTAAGCCCGTTGAACAAAAGTACCTTTAATCCTACAGCATTGCGCTGATCCGCGTTGAAGATGAGGTGAATAACCGAGGCGATGCGCCAGTCCTGAGGTGCGGAGAGGCTGCGGTGAGAGGTCCTGTTTCATCAACATTGAGGATGATGTTAATGGGGCTTGCAATGCGAAGTCCTGTTTCAGGGATGTGACGTGCAGCCGGGGTGATGCGTCGGTTCCAAAAAGCTGCATTGCTGCAATATGGAGTCCGGTGTCAACCTTGAGGGGGCCATCGATGAGAGATGCAAAAGCCTGTGCTTAGGGTGCATCACGCAGTTGCGTTCCGAGGGTGATGCACGCTGCGGCAGCAACATGAGTCTTTGTGAGGGGTCCAATCCATGCAGCGATGCATTGATTCTGCTCAAGATGGGGCTAGGCAGCAGAGCAGATCCACTGGCTCAACTGGATCCACAGGCTGGCAGAGCACCTTAGGCTCACTTCTAAGGATCCAGTACTGGGGTGGCACCACTTGGCAGAGCAGACTCATAGATGGCTGAGTCCAGGTACAGATGCAAGGTTGTTGGGAGCCTGTAATGTTCCTCAGACTATAGATCAACAGGCCAGCCGACTAACCCTTGGAGTCACTCTGGGTTCTGGGTTAAAGAAATGCAGGTCCAGTCCTTCTCACCCAGCCAACAGGGAAGCCAGTCAGCAAAGCAAATGTCAAGCAGAGTGCAGTCCAGCAGAGTGGCAGCCCTCCAGCAGCACAGCAGTCCGTCTGCCTCTCAGAGTATCTACAGGTCCAGATGTGTACTGAAGTCGTGATGTCAGAGGTCCAACTTTTATACCCAGGTGCCCTGGTTCTGGAAGGTGGGGAAACTTGTAGACAGTGGCTTTGAAGTGCAAGGAATTCCCTGCCTCCCCTGCCCTGGCTCCAATATGGCTAGGGTGACAATGAAGAGATGTTATGCCCTTTGTGTGGAGACAGGGCACCCTCTATTCAGGGAGGGCCCAGCTGCTACCTTCCATCATGCCAGTGATGGACCATGAAGTCACACCTGAGCTCCCATTGTGTGTGGTTGTCTATGATGAATACACAAAGCCCAAATGCAAATATGGATGACTTATATCTATTGGACGGTTTGGGCCTGGCAAAAAATTGCAGTTTAGAACTTCACATAGAAGCTCTGCAATGGCAGGCCTGAGTCATGTTTAAAGGGCTACATAAGAGGGTGCCACATTACGTGCTGCAGGCCCCCTAATAGCATTTAATTTACAGGCCCTGAACACAAGAGATGCCACTTAACTAGGGACGTATAACTAAATTAAATATGTTAGTTGGGTATACACCAATTCTACATGTTTTAAGGAGCACTGTAGCACTGGTTAGCAGTGGTAAAGCGTACAGAGTCCTAAGACCAGCAAAAACAAATTCAGCAAAAAGTAGGAAGACGATGGCAAAATGTTTGGTAATGACCCTGCAGAAAGGGCCAAACCCGACACTTCAGCTGTTGGGATACTAAATAGAACTTCGAATGAACAATTTTTAATTCCTTGTTTTCAAATGGTAATGACTACTAACGTCTTCAACACATAACTTATTTCCACTTTAATATTAAAATGAGAAATGTTTTACATAAACAGTGTCATGGCCATGTTACACCCATAATCATGCATGTCTTGTTGATATGACTATAAGGCACACTTAGAATTTGGAGGAGGAGGTGAACCACCATAAATTAATTTTTTTACCCAACCCACCTTAATTGCAGTTCCTCCATCTCATTTAAATGTGAGGGAACTGCAGACTTTTCACAGGAGGAGCCTCAGCTGGCCCCCTCAGTGTAATTCCTTCACCTAGCATCTCATCAGCTGCTCGCCCGTGAGGCCATAGTGATGGTCTTCCTGCTCTACTTAGGGTCACTGTCACTTGACTTCCCTACCCGGGACCATTATGCCTTGCACTTTCTCTTTTCCTGGCACCTTAGTTCTGGACTAACTGCAATTAGTTTTGCCATTACCCTTCACTGACTATGAGGCCCACAAGAATAAACTGAGATCTGACTTCTGGCCAGATATTTGTCACAGTGGGCAAAAAGTATGGTCTGGCATGCAACCCATACTATTTGCCAGTGGATGAGGTCAAGTCATGTATTTTACCATTACCTCATTGTTCCCCTCTGTGTGATCCTCTGAATGTGATTTGTGTACCCAAGTATGGGTTCCAAGAGGTATTACACAGATAAGGCCCATTAGGCCCAAGAGGATCTGAGGCTGTTTGTTTGTTACTCACTGGGGATTTGGCCTGGCAGTTCGGCTTGACAGTACCCAAGGAAGCAAGATCATGCTCAACTTGTGTGAAGGTGTGTCTATAATGATGCAGTGGGCTTAAATACAATGCACTGGAATGTGGCCAAGGGTAATTACAAATATCTGAAATGACTTCAGGCATTCCTCAAATAACCTCTTAGTTTGCCTCAGTATGTGATGGGCATGCCCAATTGTGGGTCCCTTGCTCATTGTGCCATCGGGCTCAAGTTGCACCTCACTGATGAGTACCAAATCGACCAAAACGTGCCTGGAGTTGCTTGTTTCCTATCCAGAGGGGACTTGTATTAGTCACTGAGTCAGGATTGTGAAGCAGAAACATGCCTGATTTGCTTGAGGGTGGTGTTGTCTCTGGTGACACATTAGACAAATACATAGTTGGATTCAAATGAGGCCCAGATCAAGTACTAGTGGCTGAGATTAATTCAAACCTTTAGGTTTTCTCAAGTCATATTGAGACACTCACTCAGTGCCATGAGGTCACGTGGATCCCTAAAAACATTAAATATTTGGGAGCATTGATCAACCAAGGTCTACACAACATGAAGCGACACACCAGATAACCTCTGTTGTGTACTGTATCTCCTGATTTCCATTGCTGATTAAAACTTCCCTGCCCTTAGGCAGTAGAGTCCAGAGAGCAAAAATTACAATTGCCCTCAGGTTTAACTACATCTTCAACATGTTTTCCTGATGATTTGTAGGAATCCTCCATTTATACTACACAGTATAATTACACATTTTGCGAAGGATGATGTTAAATCTTGACCCAAAGCCTCTAAACTATAAGCTGTGACACCATTTGTAGCATGAACCTGTCAGTCAAGGAAATGTGCTATGAGGGCCTCAAAACCCCCTTCTATGTCCGGATCATAGTGGCAAAACCACTAGACTGCTGCAGAGAAGAGGTCCCGCTGCCTAGTCATGTTGGCCAGGGGCCACTGTTTGAAAGAAAATCCCGAACTTGTGAGTCTGCTAACACAATGATTCACTCACTGTTTCTGCATGGAATTTGGTACATAAATAACTAAATATCTGCAGAATTCCTCATTTGAGTGTTTGCATCTGGCATAATGTTGCCTCCTAACGAAGAGCATTTTCCTCCTGTACACAGAATGGTTTGAAAGGGGGTATCACATTTCTGCAAGGCTTCATGAAGTAATGGCAACTGACATTTATCAAAGATTTACAGGATGAATTCCTCCTGCATAATTCTCAACTATAGAAATACATCAGCTTTCCACTGTATTAGGCATAACGTACAATTCATTGACACTGACATCTCCACCAGTCCTTAGCAAACTCCACACTGGGAGCTATATAAAGGAGTACTTTCTGCACTTCAAGACTGTCTATTTGAATAATTGTTCCATAAATCCGCCTAAAATTATCTTCAGGACTGTCTTGCCTCTAAATACTCTGAAGAAGAATGGCTCACTCCTGCATGACAAGGTCTCAGGAATGCTATCTTGAAATTACTTTTTCGTGGTATTTTTAAGCCGAAAACGTATTGCTACATAGCTTGTGCAGCACGTATTTGTTTAGCCAGTCTAAGTCCTGGTTCCATTTACTGTGGATACAGACAGCCAGGCTTCGAAATTCTACACATACATTGTTCCCCCTCTGGCCTCGTTCACTACTGGTGTTATCCTTCTGTATTCATAACAGTACCCACCACTGAAACCGGCTTCTCCATGACTTTTCTGATATTGCAATATGATGCCTCACTGGATGAGATGAGCAACCTCCACTACAGTAGTACCCAAGTAACAGATACTGAGAAAACAGAAGAATGATTCTGCACCAAATCAATGATAACTGATGGAGTCTAAAGACTGATCTATAAACTGAGGGGCATATTTACAATTTTTAGGTGTAGGGCAGCGCTGCAAGACTTCTTGCTGTGCTGCCCTGTGTCAACAGAAAAGGGCAGGAATGTGCTGGTATCTATAAGATGATGCACATTCCTGTTCTGTTCCACAAAGCTGGCACACAATTGGCTGCCATGCGCCAATGCAGGTACCCTTGCACCCTGGTGTCTGCATTGTAGGTATGATTGTTTTTGTGAAGGAATGGAAATGTCCCTGCACAACCACATAGAGGAAAAAACAAGGAGAAATGATGGTATGTCTCCTGGTTGTGCCTCCGTTGTGCCATCCATGGGGAGGCATAGGCTTTTGACACATTCCCAGGTTTACAACATTTTGTAAATCTGGGAATGTGTCAAATACTATGGGAGTTACGTAGGAACACCCACCGAATCTCCCATGCTCCCCTTCCTATCGCAATGTGAGGCAATTCAGCGAACTCCACTGCTTTGCCTCACTCCATATCTATACAGCCATGAAAAGCAACGAAAGCCATGAAAGTGATGTTCCTGTGGTGCACAGGTCTTGTAAATAAGCCCCGGAGTGACCAACTCCTTTTCCAGCAGGATCTACTAGCCACATTTTTCAGGATGCCGCAGCAATTATAATGGCAATGTATTAGCTCATCGTTTTTCATCCACTGTTCACACTTGCAAGTGTTATGCCCTACATCTTCGCCCATTTTTTTACCTCACCATTTATTTGTTAACTTGTGGCTATAAGCTTGCTGGTTCATGTAACTAGAATCATTCGTTGCTGTCATCCTGTGATTTGTCATGCTGAGTGTTCTACTGCTGAAAATCCTAGGTGAATCATCCCATATTTGTCCAAACGCTCACATCACCTTCTCTCTCATGGCCTCTTATTTATTAACTCTCGGTACCCAACCCTCCACTTCTGCCCCTTTATCCACATGTCTCTTGTTAATTTCACTCATGGTCCTCCAACACATTATAGGCAGTTGATATATTTCCCTGCTTTATCGTTCATCATTTTCCCAGTATGGTGAACATTCACACTATGACTGAGACTTTGACGAATTCTAGACGAATTCTAGACTTAAAATCTGATACTGAAACCACCTAATGTTGAAAAAATAATTTCTTTCCAGTTTATCTGTTCTGCTTCTCAAACTGACTTGCCAATTAATTGTATAAGTAACTTTATTCGATCATCAAGATCATAAGCTTACTTTAAAACAACATAAAAACATCAGCCATACTTGCATAAAAAGCCATACGAACTGAAGGGTTTACAGTCCAAAAAGGTTGAGCAGCAGCTCTCTGTAGGATGACACTCCGACTCCATTTAAAACAAGAAGATTAGGCCTACTCATTCCCATGGAAATACACTAATGGTATGAAGTTTTCATATCAGACATGTATCAGTTGAAATGAATGCACTAAAAGGGCAACTTTTCTCTGAGATACATCAATATCCACAGTTTTGAAACATAGACACGCTAACAAGAGGAAAAATTTGAAAAGAATATTAAAAATTACAAGAAGCATTCTGCAATGTAGAAGACAGCCATATTTGAACCCACTCGTCTTTTGCGCGGGAGATTGTTATATTAATGTTGGTCCTGCTGTTCCGCAAGGATGTACTTTGATCACAATAACCAGGCGGACATGAGATATTTCGCCACTGAAAAAGTCACCAGCCTGGAACTGTCAGTTCTTAAGATCCGATCAGTGACCAAGTACCTCCTAACACCCAGTTCTCTGCACAGCAGAAACAGCCATTTATTTCTTCCTATGAGGTCCATAGGATGGGCAGAAGAACAAAATGCGAGGGACTCGCTGAATGTTTAATTATAGGATCTTGGGTGTCTTTGATCTTTTAGATAAAAAACTGATTGAACAGATTAAAGAGTTCAACTGATGGAGCAACTCCAAATGACAGTTTAAAGGCAAAATTATTGGACATATTGCGTAAAGTATTGTGAACTAATAGTAGCCATCCTATAAAGTTGATATATGTTGCCATAGCAATGTTTAGGTTATTTATACAAGGGCCTTCAATTGCTTCCATTTCGCTTCCTCGCTTCGCTAGGTTATCAAAGCTGCTAGCGCAGGTGATCTAAAAAAATTATTAATAAGTGTTCATGTATTCTGAATAAAGGATGTGTGTAGGAAATATAATAATGTAGAAAAATAATGCACACATTTAAAAATGTGATTACGAGTGGCCGCCAATGTTCACATATTTATTAATATTCTAATACTGTGAAATGTTGAATAAATGTTTGACTAATGTTGTAATATGTCATATTAAGGGTTATGTATTTTGTCTTAGTTTTATTAATTGTAGGCCCTAACTCAGCGAAGGTCTACTTGCCAGGCCTCATGTCAAAGCTGAATTTCTTAATGTTTCATAAATGGCTGTCCTAGAGAGTTAAACTGTGATTTTCCATTGCATTGTTTAAACGTGCTCATAAGTTTCTCATGAGAACGATTGCTAGAAATGAAACATTTTGTGTGTTATGCGTGTGAGACTGACTTTCTCAGAAGGAAAACAATGGAGATACTGACTGGAGCAAAAGGTGCAACAATATTGTTACCTGGCAAGCCAGATGATGAGGACATTGCAGGACAATCAATCAATGACGTGAACGGATTAATAGTACAATTCATGGATTTGGAGTTTTCAGTGTGAACGTGCGATTAATTGACCAATAGGGATTTGAGAAATAGTTTTACTAGTTTTGATTTAACGACACTGCACAGAGAGAAGACAGGTCATTGCTCATTTTCCTGCTGGCCGAAAGGTCAATATTTTCTTGTGCGGCTTGACAAGAGACGTGCTTATCTTTAATGCTTAAAGACTTTGCATTTTCTAAACTTTGATGCTGAATCCTGATGCCTTGCTGATTAACTGATGTCCTGAGGACGAAGACTGACTCTGCTTGCCAATCCACACTGAATGAATTAGACTGTTGATTATTATGCATATTTGCTTTTCCTTTCTAGGTACCAACTCCACTGTTTTGATAGAACCATAGTTAGATGTTTTCCAAAATTTGTGTTACTAAATTGTTTTGCACGAAGCCCAACATGCTGACGCTAACCTGGTGTTAGTTAAGGATCCTCACTAATGAAATTGTGCTATTAGGAAATAATGCTTGATGACATTTGTGGGAAAACAGGGCTGATTGCAGAGGCCCCCTGACTTTTTGCCCCTATTTTTCACTTTTTGCTGGTGTTTTCCTGACTTTGATGGTGCCCTGGGTACTGCTAACCAGTCCCAAGGCCTGTGCTCTTTGTAAAATCAGTACACAAATCAGGCTAATTATAATTGGCTATGTCAACCTACCTATACGTCCCTAGTATATGGTAGGGCATATAGGTTTATGGACCCCAGCATAGGTTGTGCACCCATAGGTGCACTGCTGAGGTGCCCAGTGTCATTTTAAAGGCAGGCCTGCCCTGCTGGCTGTTTTTAAATTAAAGTTACATGCAAATTCGACTTTGGAATTAAGAGTAGTTCCAAAGCCTTAAACTACCTTATTTTTACATATATGTCACCCCTAAGGTGTGCGCTATGTGCCCCTAGGGCTGGGTGCCATGTAACTATATTTTTATAAGCCCTGGTGAGATAAAACAGCCAAATTCGTTTTTCCCCCATTGTAGTTAAAGGCCTCCATAGGCTAGAATGGGGAGACTTTATTTTAATTTTAAAAGTCCCCATAAGGAACAGGTACCACAAGTTTGGTATTAAATTAATTGTTACAATAAATCCCACAACATCCAATTGTGGGATTCAATATAACTTGTTCAGGTAAGGAGTTTTAAACTTTACCTGAAAAGTTGCCAACTTCAGCCCTGCAGTGTTTTTGCTGCTTTGCTCTGATTGGCCAGCCTCTGGCAGCCTGGCCAGGCTGCCTTGATGAGGTGTGAAGTGGCTTGGCTCAATACAAAGAGATGTGCCTGGGGAGGAGATCTTCCTTCAGCAGATGGGGAAGAAGTAAGGGGGAGGGCTGCCAAACTGTTCTTCAAAGACAGGGAAGGACAATAGGAGCAACCCAGTAACACCATCACACCCTGCAAACCCAGATAATTAGCTGCCCCCTTGATTAGATTAGGAGAGGGCAGGAGAGAGGTGTGTTTAGGATTTTTAGCCACACCAGTGGGTGGGCTCAGCCAGATGTAACCTCCAAAAATCACTTTCAGCCATGATGGATTTTTGAGGAATGTTGCTCTCTGGAATAGATTTTTGCCACACTTCCCAGGAAGTGGTCATCACAGGGGGAAGGACCTTGCCCCTAATTGAAGAACCAGGACCCCCATGTTTTTCACCCAGGAGCAAGGATAAAACTGGCAGACCTGCACCCACACCTCAGATCCATACCAGATCCCTATCAGATTCCAACAAGGAAGAAATACAGAAGAAGAAGGACTGCCCTGCTGGCTCCCTGGCCTGCACCTGGACACTGCACTCTGGAGGACTGCACCAGCTGCACACTTGGGCTTTACCACAAGAAGGACTTTGCCTGGCTTCAACTAGTTCAAGGATGGACTCCCTGTTTGCTACAGGTGAAAACTTGCTAACCAGAGTCCCCTGCACCAACTCCTGAAGAAACCAACCAGGTGTTGTCCGCACCCTCAAGGAACATCTCAGAGCTTCTGGACCCTTGGGGTGAACTGTGGGCCTCAAAAGAACATCTGGGAGAATATCCAGAAGGTTGGAGAACTTTGGGAAAAAAGCTCCATAGAGGGACTGACCCGCCACAGCAACTCTAGCCGGCTTGCCTCAACCGCGACCCGGCCTGACTTGCAGGTTTGTCCTGGTGAAGAAAATCTCCAAAACAGTGACTAATTCTGAACGTAGGAGGTTGACCAGGACCTCTCAGGCAGTGTATCGAAGACGGCTCCAAGGACGTCGGATCAAGATTCAGGTTTGCCCCGGTCGCAGGATTTTCACCTCGAAAAAATGACTAAGTCTGAAGGTAAAAATCCCCACCAAGAGCTCCCGTGACACACATCCGAGGAAGAGTTCCAGGAGGTTGGATTGGACTGGCAGGTTCGTCCTGCTGAAGAAAATCTCCAGAAAAACTACTAAGTCCTAAGGTAAACTTTTGACAGAGGCCTCCCACGGGTTGTAGCCGAGCCGGACTCCATTGCGGTCGGCCTTAAACTTTGATTTTGCCCCGGTTGTGGTGCGACCAGATGACCAGATTGGCGCTTTTTGTTTCTTTGTGCTAGAAAGCATTCATTCTTTAAAAATTCATATCTCCGGTTCCCCTTATCTGATTTTATTCGCTTTGGTGTCATTTTAAAGCTAAAAATATTTCCTATTTGTATAAATTGATTCTGGATTCTTAAACTGTTTCCTGTGTTTTATTTAGTTATTGTTTTGTGATATTTGAATGCTTTATGCTTTGTCTCCTAAGTTAAGCCTTGTCGCTCGTTGCCAGGCTACCAAGGGTTGAGCTAGGTTTAATTTACTGAGACCTAACTGGACCTAAGTGGAAGTTAGTGGCCTATTGCTAAGTGTAGGTACTTACCTGCCCTTACCAATAATCCATTTTCCAACAAATTTCTCTGGTGAATTCGAATGTATGTAATCATTTCGACGCAGTTGACTTTGTTATTAATGTGCTTTGATGAGATTACGTTTCTTCCGCCGCTTTGGACAGGCAGTATTGTTTCTGTATGTATTTCATTTGATATTGAGATTAATTTACATGACCTTAGCATTGTTAATATAGGGAAACAAATATTCTAACTTTTACTAAAAGGTGTGCTTATTCATGACTGAAAGGTCACAGTGTTTGACAATTACTGACTCTATTGATTATTACTGTATTTGATTGTTGTTCATTATTGGTATTGTGTGTTGGTTATTGATTGTGTACTGGAGTTATGGTAAGAACATCTTAATTGTGAGTCAAAAGGTTAATCGACCTATTCCCGTTCCCTTATAAGTTTACTTATTAAGGTGAGACGCTCTAACAAAGCCAATAATAAATTAGGGAACCTTTCAGAGCTCAGCCCTGCCAATCACTTGCTCCCGCATCACCACAAAGCTGAGTGCACATTTTTTGGAGGCGAAACATGGCCCCGACGATGTGTGGTGGATAGTACTACAAGTACCAAGATGTGACAACAATAACCCTAACTATCTATTTAAGACTGAACAGAGATGGGTGTTCCGATTGAAAACCCATAATGAAGGATTGAACGATGATATACCTTGGAATTTATTAACACCCTAAATCATATTCCCAGGACATTACGTTAACACCTAGACAGAGTGATAGTCACTAGTTTGTCTAGACCTTCTTGTAAAGCACCACAAGCACTACCAGTTAAGATATTCCTATAGACCATACATGAGATATATTTTTATATATATATATATCTTAGCTTCAACATGGATGACTTCCCCTCCTTCCTTCCCCCTCTATCTATCACAATATGCAACATTCCATTACTTAATTATTTTTGATCATTATTATTTTTGACCTTTTTTGTTATTTCTCTTTTTATCACAATGAAAAGGTGCCTCCTGTTACTGTGTCATTCCAGCCCCATTACATGGACTGGATATTCTTGTGCTATTCCGGTTTTGGTTGATTCAACATGGCCGCTATAGTAACCTGTCTTTGAAGTTTAGACAGGATTAGCTATTTGCTACAATCACTCGATATTTTGATGCTTCCCCAAGATGGCTGCCGTGATACGAGTCCTCTCTTGATTTCTAGTACCCGGAACAACCGGCCGGTTTGTTCCGGGTGCTCACACTATACAGCGCGAGCTTAAATAACCTCCTACCGCCCCGAAACGCTGTCTACAGGCGCGCGGCAGGGGGGTAGGTTCTTCCCGATGAACCAAGGACAAAACAAGTAAGCACAGGACTACGGCGATTTGTGTGGTGGTCTGTTTAGCATAAGGTATCACCTATTCCTCACGTTGTTTTATTCATCGTTTACATGGTGTCCTTAATTCGATTGGGCGGCCACCTTGATTCAGTCTAGATCTTGCCGCACTTTGCTGGACACCGTTTTTTTATCGTTTTTTTGATCGTTTTTTTATCGTTTTTTCATCTTTAGAAACAAGAATGGATATGTGATACATACATGAGGCCCTCCTGTGACAATCTTTGCACACATTTTCCACAAAAATAGGTCATTAAGGGCCAAGATACAATACGTCGGTGCCTGCTATACATATTTGTTGACAATATGACTTCTATGTAACCTATTGTGAAGATAGCTGTTCGGTCTACAGCATCTGCATTCTCTAGGTTAGAGACATTGCTACCAAGCACATTTGGATACTTTCTCTTTTCCATGTCAATGTCATTTTACAAATTCTAGAAATGTTGAAGACACACATCTCTTTGCACAAGTGTGTCTCATACCATATTTAACATTATAAGTCAGACAGACATTCTTAGACTTGTTCAGTACTATGTATTACTATGTGGTTTCACATTATTACATATCATTATTATCTCCATTCAGTTTGTTCTCCTTGGTTGATGCTAGCGCAGACCTAGGGAGCCCAATCTTTAACATGGGATGGTAAGCATTGCAATACCTTGATATTTATATATTTTTTCACATGGGTTAGGGTGGTTGTCACTATAATATTTTGTAATTGTGTCTTTTTCTGTGTTTGATCACTGGCACTAATTGTACCGTGTCTTTTTGATTACATACAGGGCGACTGTACTGACCAATTGACTTAGACATATTCTGTCTTCTACACTGTAAGTGACTTGATGTGCACTTGATTTATTATTGACACATAGGAGAAGTAGTTTAATAATCAATAGTTTTTTTGTGTGGGTCCTGAAGAAGCGTCACTGGATCACTTTGTGACCAACTACAGACGCGAAACATGTTGACCATGCAGGATTAGGCTAACTACCTTCCCTGAAATATAGAGTGTGACGGTACATTATTTCCAGTAACACTCTTATATTTATTGTTTTTAATCTTGGCCTGAACCCAATTTCTATCACATTAAAATAATGGCTCAGGTTCAGAGCTAATTTTAAGATTTTTCTGTCTTATTCTACACTCTCCTTTCCTCACTCAGTTTTGTTCCCAGACCCGCGTTGCTAGCGAATTTCCAATGGTTGAGTGCCACCCAGAATGTTGGGAGGCCCGCCAGGCATTGCAGTGCCAGTCTGGTGAGGAGCGAGCCCGATGATGATGCCTGTCACCCTAGTGGGTGCTTGAGGGCCCTCCTGAGATTACTCAGTATTGATTCGCCAATTCCTTATTCGATTAGTTTTCTTGTTTCCCCCTTTTTTCTTATGGAACAGTGCACCCCTTTTTCGATATTACAGGTTTAGTTTGGGAGATCGTGCACTGGACCAATAATCTCCCAGTCCCTACCTTGTATTTATAGAATTCAGCACAGCAGCTTCGCTGTGGGACTTATATACGGGTCTTAATAAATAGACCCCGTTCTTTTCTTTTCTCTCAACTTCTACCTGACCATGGACAATTTCCAAGGTTTGAGTTTCGATGACGAGGCGGTCTCTACGATCCTACAAGCTCCGTCTATACTTGATAATGATGGAGCTGCCCCTGCTGGTAGTTTAAAAGAAGACTGGAATAAACTCTCCTCTCTCAAACGTGACTTAATAAAAACGGTCATGCACGGCACAATAATGACAGAATATCTGAGAGCTAATATTGCTCCTAACGGTCTCTTGGTTGCTAATATACCGAGGATTTTTCTACACGATCTGGCATTCAGGAAAGACTGGGCACAGATCGCATGGAAATGCACCAGAGACTGGCTAGTACTAATCATCAACGCTTCAAAACGGTTAGCTGAATCCATTATGATCCAGATCACTTGCATTGAAAGCACTATAAAAACAACTATAACTCTGTCTTCTTTCAAAAGCCGTCTTCTAGAAATTAACACAGAACTTAACGAGACGAAGGAGTTTCTAACTCAGCAAAAAATAACAAAACTACAGAAAGACATCAGGAGATTCGATCGTGAGAAAGTCTATCCTTATATTAAGGAGGACTATGATATAGATGTTCAGTCTCGCTCATCTGATGACTCTACAACTTCCAATAGAAGAACCCGCAATTACAGCAACAGTTCTTCATCCGATGGATGGAGTACTGATGACGGGATGCAACCACCCAGATTCAACCACCCACCCATGTATAACCAGCTACCATACCCCCCTAACCAACCTCTCTTTTGGCAGTCACCATACCCCTTTTTCCAGCCCCGCCCTATGCCCCCCTATGTGCCTTTTTTAGGCCGCGGCCAGGGCAGAGGAAGAGGAAGAAGGAGAGGCAGAGGCAGACGGGTTCACTGGAACAGAGAAGAACCTCAAATGGTTACTCGAAGTCAGGGCAAAACCCCTCCTCCGCCGAGAGCCTAGTGGTTAATCTTTCTAGCAGACATCTCTCTACTGATGAATTCTCAGCCCTGAACAAAGGCTTGGGCTTTGTCCCCACTCCTTCGGAAGATCCTTTTCGCCTCAACTGTGAACTGGCGCAATTTTTCAGAAAAATACGCCTCCACTTTTTCTTCTTAGATAGGCCGGTTCCCCCTGGTAACAATGATACGGGCCTCAAAAAACCATCTACTTTCGTTCCCCCTTCACATTCCCTCCCTGTTGAAGTACTGACTTTTGAAAAAGCAGTCATGACTGAGCTAGCCACCATCGGTCCTAGCAGACCGTTCATGAATTTACCTTCCAACGAGAAGAAGGCCCTGAAAGATCTAGCCTCTGATCAATCCATCATCATAAAACCAGCTGACAAGGGGGGAGCGATCGTGATTATGAATACCGAAGATTATAGACAGGAGTGTCTACGACTTTTAAGTGATAGGATTCACTATGCCGATTTGACTCATGACCCTACTGCTGATTTACAGAAAACTATCAGAAATATGATAGAAGAGGCTAGAAACAACGCATGGATATCTCCTAAGGAAGCCGAGTTTCTAGACACCATTCATCCTAGGACTCCATACTTCTATTGTCTGCCGAAAATACATAAAGGGACTCTCCCACCTCCTGGGCGACCAATTGTATCCGGCATTGGTTCTGTTTTAGAGCCCCTCTCTGTATTCTGTGACTTCTTTCTTCAACCACTGGTAAAAGAATCAAGCACTTTTTTGAAGGATACGACTCATGTTCTTAACCTGATTGAGAACATTAACTTATCCCATGAATCAAAGGCTCTCATCACACTTGACGTGGAAGCTCTATATACAAACATCCCACAGGATTCGACTTTACAAGTAGTGGAATCTGCCCTACTTGCCAGCACATGGACATCTTCTACCCCTGTCCACTTTATTATGCAGTGTGCCACTCTTGCAATGAAAAACAACTTCTTCCAATTTGAAAATTCTTTATTTCATCAAATTCAAGGGACATCAATGGGGAGTACTTTTGCCCCTAGTTTGGCATGTTTGTATATGTATAATTTTGAAAAACTCTTTATATTACAAACATCCAATCCATTCCATAACAAGATTTCTTTATGGAAGAGGTACATTGATGATATTCTCATTATCTGGAATGGCCCTTATGATGAAATTGACAAATTCACCATTTGGATTAACTCTCTGGATCCTTTCCTGAGATTTACTGCCCACTCTTCTCTCACACAAGTATCATTCTTGGATTTGGTGATCAAAATTGACAATGGTGTACTAACCACCACTACCTTTCATAAGAGCACTGATCGTAACAGTTTACTGGTATACGATAGTCATCACCCAAAAGCATTGAGGGACAATCTTCCATTTGGGCAATTTCTGAGGTTACGACGGAACTGCAGTACTACTCAAACCTTTGATATCCAATCCCGTGATTTGAAACATAAATTACAGGACCGACACTATCCTGACAAGATTATCAATTCTGCGTATAAAAGAGCCCGCAACAACCATAGGGAGGCTCTGTTATCTTCAACACTTAAAAATCCTGAAACACGGTTGACGTGTGTCTCGACCTTTAATCCATTGTCCAATACCATCAAAAAATTAATTAACAAACGATGGAACATACTACAGAGTGGTGGTACGGGAATCCCAAAACCCCTCTTTGGTTTCAAAAGGTCAACAAACGTACGAGACCTACTTGTCCACACTCGTCCTCGTATGCCCAACGAGACACAAAAACAAACGACATTATGGAATCTACCTCCAGTGATGGGTCATCACCCCTGTGGCACATGTAATGTCTGTCCACTTACCAAACGCTTAAATAGCATTGATCTTAAACATTTCGGGATTTGGCATCTAAACAAACATACTAATTGTAATACACGACAGTGTATCTACCTGATTTCCTGTCCCTGTAACTTAATTTATATCGGAATGACTACTCGCCCAGTAAAATTACGTATTAATGAACACCGGAGCAATATCAGATGCTCCCGCATCACCACAAAGCTGAGTGCACATTTTTTGGAGGCGAAACATGGCCCCGACGATATGTGGTGGATAGTACTACAAGTACCAAGATGTGACAACAATAACCCTAACTATCTATTTAAGACTGAACAGAGATGGGTGTTCCGATTGAAAACCCATAATGAAGGATTGAACGATGATATACCTTGGAATTTATTAACACCCTAAATCATATTCCCAGGACATTACGTTAACACCTAGACAGAGTGATAGTCACTAGTTTGTCTAGACCTTCTTGTAAAGCACCACAAGCACTACCAGTTAAGATATTCCTATAGACCATGCATGAGATATATTTTTATATATATATATATCTTAGCTTCAACATGGATGACTTCCCCTCCTTCCTTCCCCCTCTATCTATCACAATATGCAACATTCCATTACTTAATTATTTTTGATCATTATTATTTTTGACCTTTTTTGTTATTTCTCTTTTTATCACAATGAAAAGGTGCCTCCTGTTACTGTGTCATTCCAGCCCCATTACATGGACTGGATATTCTTGTGCTATTCCGGTTTTGGTTGATTCAACATGGCCGCTATAGTAACCTGTCTTTGAAGTTTAGACAGGATTAGCTATTTGCTACAATCACTCGATATTTCGATGCTTCCCCAAGATGGCTGCCGTGATACGAGTCCTCTCTTGATTTCTAGTACCCGGAACAACCGGCCGGTTTGTTCCGGGTGCTCACACTATACAGCGCGAGCTTAAATAACCTCCTACCGCCCCGAAACGCTGTCTACAGGCGCGCGGCAGGGGGGTAGGTTCTTCCCGATGAACCAAGGACAAAACAAGTAAGCACGGGACTACGGCGATTTGTGTGGTGGTCTGTTTAGCATAAGGTATCACCTATTCCTCACGTTGTTTTATTCATCGTTTACATGGTGTCCTTAATTCGATTGGGCGGCCACCTTGATTCAGTCTAGATCTTGCCGCACTTTGCTGGACACCGTTTTTTTATCGTTTTTTTGATCGTTTTTTTATCGTTTTTTCATCTTTAGAAACAAGAATGGATATGTGATACATACATGAGGCCCTCCTGTGACAATCTTAGCACACATTTTCCACGAAAATAGGTCATTAAGGGCCAAGATACAATACGTCGGTGCCTGCTATACATATTTGTTGACAATATGACTTCTATGTAACCTATTGTGAAGATAGCTGTTCGGTCTACAGCATCTGCATTCTCTAGGTTAGAGACATTGCTACCAAGCACATTTGGATACTTTCTCTTTTCCATGTCAATGTCATTTTACAAATTCTAGAAATGTTGAAGACACACATCTCTTTGCACAAGTGTGTCTCATACCATATGTAACATTATAAGTCAGACAGACATTCTTAGACTTGTTCAGTACTATGTATTACTATGTGGTTTCACATTATTACATATCATTATTATCTCCATTCAGTTTGTTCTCCTTGGTTGATGCTAGCGCAGACCTAGGGAGCCCAATCTTTAACATGGGATGGTAAGCATTGCAATACCTTGATATTTATATATTTTTTCACATGGGTTAGGGTGGTTGTCACTATAATATTTTGTAATTGTGTCTTTTTCTGTGTTTGATCACTGGCACTAATTGTACCGTGTCTTTTTGATTACATACAGGGCGACTGTACTGACCAATTGACTTAGACATATTCTGTCTTCTACACTGTAAGTGACTTGATGTGCACTTGATTTATTATTGACACATAGGAGTAGTAGTTTAATAATCAATAGTTTTTTTGTGTGGGTCCTGAAGAAGCGTCACTGGATCACTTTGTGACCAACTACAGACGCGAAACATGTTGACCATGCAGGATTAGGCTAACTACCTTCCCTGAAATATAGAGTGTGACGGTACATTATTTCCAGTAACACTCTTATATTTATTGTTTTTAATCTTGGCCTGAACCCAATTTCTATCACATTAAAATAATGGCTCAGGTTCAGAGCTAATTTTAAGATTTTTCTGTCTTATTCTACACTCTCCTTTCCTCACTCAGTTTTGTTCCCAGACCCGCGTTGCTAGCGAATTTCCAATGGTTGAGTGCCATCCAGAATGTTGGGAGGCCCGCCAGGCATTGCAGTGCCAGTCTGGTGAGGAGCGAGCCCGATGATGATGCCTGTCACCCTAGTGGGTGCTTGAGGGCCCTCCTGAGATTACTCAGTATTGATTCGCCAATTCCTTATTCGATTAGTTTTCTTGTTTCCCCCTTTTTTCTTATGGAACAGTGCACCCCTTTTTCGATATTACAGGTTATTGATTGTGTACTGGAGTTATGGTAAGAACATCTTAATTGTGAGTCAAAAGGTTAATCGACCTATTCCCGTTCCCTTATAAGTTTACTTATTAAGGTGAGACGCTCTAACAAAGCCAATAATAAATTAGGGAACCTTTCAGAGCTCAGCCCTGCTAATCACTTGCAAATTGCATCAGCCTGAACGATGACTTCGTCAAAAATTGGGTTGTTCATTTGGAAAAGGGAAACATAAAGCAACTTAATAAACACACTGAGATTAGGTGTCAATACAAGTGTCAGAGAAACTGTGCTCACCTCCTAGTAGCTATGGTACAAGCAGCAAGCAATTCCCCACTGAAAATTCTGTTAAGTTCAAGCTTTACAAACAAGTTTAAAATAATAAGAGCAAGGCACTCAATATGTTTTTAGAAAAATAGAGACAAATTTTAATAAACAAAAACACCAAAGACATTAAAACTGTAGATATTATCTTTGTTCCAGGTTTTCTGAGTAATTTCAGGTTAACCATGATGGAATCGGGTCCTCCGGTCAAATATTTACCCAAGGACATAGGGCCTCATTATGAGTCTGGTGGTCTTCAGACCACTAGACCTGGTGGCGGTCGGACCGCTGCAGCTTTGATGGTCTGATTGCCAAATTACAACTTTGGCGGTCAGACCACCAAAGGACCACTATTCCCACCAGGATCCTAGATCCCAACAGGGTGACGGCGGTCTTGGTTGCAATCAGCCAGGGCGCCGCTGAATTCAGCACCGCCCTGCTGATTACAACCTTGTCCTCCACCAGCCTTTTCATGGCTGTTTCACCACCATGAAAAGGCTGGTGTAGAACAAGTGCATGGGGCCACAAGGGAGGGGGGGTGCCTGCACTGTCCAAGCCCATGGCCCTCATGGCCAGTACATTGGGAGGGTGCTGGACGGCCCCCTCTGTGCTATGAGATAGCACTCGGCTCCTTTAAGGGAGCCAAGTGATACCTTGTAGCACTGTTCCCGCTGGTAAGACCAGTGGGAACGCTCTATTCCAAGGTTTCCGCCAGTCAGCCAGGCTTGACCAGCAGATATCTTGTAATAGGGTGGGGGAATGTCACCGCTATGGCAGTGGCGTCCTCCCAGTGAGTTTGGCGGCCCCACGTTTGGCTCGTCAAACTCGTAATGAGCCCCTAGTCCCCTTTTCAGCTTTTGGGAATTGGGACATGCATCAAATGTGGTGGAAATTCTGTTCTTGTATTACACCAAATAGGGACCTTAGTCTTTGAAATGTAAGCCGGAGTTCTTCAGTGGTGCAAGATCCAAGGCTGAGGCCAGAGAGGGTCCCTTGAAATTGTACACTTTATCATTGAACTCTAGCTGATTAATGGTGGTTTTGCCAGCAAACATTCTGAGCCGTACAAACCTGGATTTATTAGCGGTCCCTGGCATAGATTTGTTGCCTTGCCCCAGTCTATGATCTTACCTTCAAACTGAGCCACTGTTTTGGTTCCCAAAGCCCTCTAGAGGAGCAAGGCCTGATGTTGTGGCTGGACAGGGCTCAACAAGACTAAATACCATCACTCCAAGGTCCTGCTGATCCCATTTTCAGTAAGCCAAAAAGCGGAGGGTGTAATACACCTGTTGTGCTTGCCCGCTTGGACTGGAACCTATATGGGTACACCTCAGCAACTAGTCCCAGTACTTTGGAGTTCATAAAATGTCTATGTCCTTCTTTTTTCCAGTTGTCAGGAACGTTTTTTTATGTTAACACAAAAAGCCCCCAGGTCTGCAGGGTGGGCTTCTAGGCACCAGGTCACTCACAAGCTAGGTTTCCTGAAGGGTCCAGTTCTCTGTGATTTTGGAGTTAGGAGTCCTTCTGCTTTTTGTGTACTGGTGCAGGCACAGACAATGTGTTCCTCTTGATCCTTGGAGATTAGTTGAGTCCCTGGGTGCCAGCAGAAGTCTGGAGTCTTCCTTCTTCTAACAGGGCTTTCTTCTTCAGGAGTGTACTTCCCACGCCCAGGAATGAAGTGAGGAGGTGGTGGTGGGGTTCCAGACATAACCTACACACTAGTCAATGACTGCAGAATTGTTTCATATCAGGTCGTGGCTACTTTCTCACCTAGGCTCACCTCCTTTACAGCACTTCCTGATTGCTTCACAAAATCATTCCCAGAAATCCTCAATATAATATGGCTGGAGCCATTTTCTACCAGAAGTGTCTCAGGCTCTCTCAGAATGACTACCTCATTTTCCATGGGATATTCTCCCCACTGGTGGGGCACCAATTGGTCCTCTCTCCTGCTAGAATTGGTGCCAAGGGGTCCTGAGGGCTCTGGCAACAGATAGGAGCAGCCCCATTTGATGTTTCTAAGACAAAAAAGTTAGGGCCAAATTTACTAGAATTTGGCGCAGGGCAGCGTATCAAGTCATCTTGCTGCACTGCCCTGCATCAATAGGAAAGGGCAGGTATGTGCTGTATCTATGCAATATGGTGCATTTCTGTACCTTCCAACTGTGTTGACGCTGTTTTGGCTGCTTAGTGCCAATGCAGGCACTCTTGCACCATGGTGCAATTGTGTCTGCGTTGTCAGAAGGATTGTTTTTGTGCAGGAAGGGGCACCTTCCCGCACAAAAACAACTCTAGGGGTCTTTTTCTTCTTTATATGTGTGTTGGAGAATGCAGCACTCACAGAAAGAGGGAGAACCGAGGAGAAATGAAGATATTTCTCCTTCTTGCACCTCCCCTGGGGGGATGTAAGGTTTTGGCATATCCCCAGGTTTACAGACTCTTGTAAGTCTGAGGATGTGTCAAAATCCATGGATGTTGTGTGTCCAGGGAACGCCTCCCTGGCGCAGAGTAACGGAATGCATCAATTTGTTCTGCCTTGCCTTACTCTATATCTATGAGTCCATTCAAAGCCACACAAAGTGGCTTTGCGTGGCCTCATAAATATGGTTGAGAGGTTTGCGGCGCCACTGTATCACTAGAAGTGACGCAACGGCGGCACAAACCTCTCATAAAAGTGGGGCGTAGTGCCAAGGCTATCCTCTGTTCTGCCATCTGTTCCTATCTTCCCCCAAATAGCTTACACCTTCTAAGATGACAGCCCACTACCTTCCTGAATCCAGAGGCCAAACTATTGTCCTTTGGCAGGTAGGGTTATTAACCACAGCAAGGAATCAATATTGGCTAATTGAGGGGTGATGAGTGGCAGAACTGGAATTGAGCCCAGACAGTACAAAGTACCTTTTTATAAAGGTATTTTGCCCCTAAAGTTATTAAAAATCTGATTTAACAATGTAATCAGGTGTTCAAACCTAAGTGAAAAAATATAACACTTTCCCAAATGGAGATGTGAAGTAAATAGTTTAATCGCACACAGAAAAATCTAGCCTAAACCTCCACAGTCGAATATCTTTGAAGCATTAAGTTAATGTGAAGGCACCAATTTCAAATATACAGTATGCTACTTCTTATGTTAGTTATCTTGTATGGTGGGCTTACAAGGCACACTTTAATAGCGACTTGTTAATGTATAACAACACATTTCATCACATGGCACACTTTTCCTTTCCCCCTGTCACTCCTTTTAAGCTGCAGCTGTTTGTACTTGGAGGAAGCAAAACAATTTTGACTGATATGTTGATGGTGTAGTACACTCTGCAACCCACATATGGCATTTAACTTCCACACCACTCCTTCAATTGCTGTGTTAATTTACAATGGCCTCACTGGAGAGTTAAATATATTAATTAGGTTAATCCTAATTTATGGTACAATTATAGGGCCAGAGCATCTGCCCAGTGGCACTGGAAAATGGTGTCACAATGAGCCATCATACCAATAAAAAGGCAAAGAATATTGGTAACCACCCTGAAAGGTATATTTCTTCCACTCCACATTGCTACAAAAATCTATAGGAAGTTCATCATATAAGGTCTGCTTGCAAAGAGAGCTTGTTCCTTTGGGAGTGTATGTTTAACAATAACAGAAAGCTGCGTTTTATTTTTGGTGAAACGTTTTGACCTATCTGGATCTGAGTTAGCAAATTGGATCCAGATACTGCACACTGTGAAATCTGCATATGTGGACTATGAATGGCTTATTTGTATCTTTCCCTTCTCTATCTTTCAATCTGTCTGTTGTTTTTAGGCATGCCTCTGTGGCAAGAAATTTAGTTATACTTTCCTGTAAACACATTACCAAGATACTTTCCGTGAGCTGAATGTTGTGTAAATATTTAACATAACAAATAATCACAACCACGGGAAGAGATGCATCTTTTCCAGGTTTATAGGAGCCATGATGCTAATTTAGCTATATGAAGTGTATTGCATTTTTGATCCATGCTTATGTCACTGTCCTACTTAAATAAATTAATGGCACATAACAATTTGCCAGAGTGAGTAAGAAATTTGATAAATGAAGCAAAAAGTCGCAACATACATACTATTAAAAAGAGGTGCAATATTAACAACTAAATGTGATGAGTGATTTTGATTTGTAAACGACGCTGCGGTAAAAGGATGGATAAATCGCAGTATAAATATTTCCCTAATTCAAATGCTGCCACTGCTTTTCATGATTCATAGTGCTTAAATGCCCTATTTATCTTGCTTGGTTGACCCACTGCTTTGGCGTTCTTTCTGGTGCAAACTGTATTTACTTCTATTCATGTTTTATAGCCTCTGATTAACAAATTACTCAGTATAGACTACACCATGGACTTTCGGAAAATTGTTGAGTTTGATTACATGTTCTGATGAAAGTTCTATTAGACCTTTTTAGTGGTATTGTCTCAGACAAACAGAATGCAAGATTGCAAAACCATATCAGTACATACAAAAGAAACTCTACTCTGCTTGGGGGGCCCAAACCACAAGCCCCAGACTCCTTTACGGCATCAGAAGCCGCTGGCTTCCATTTTGCACCCAGAGGCGTGGTGAAAAGGTCGCTCCACTCCCACTCCGCGGGACAAACTCTACGCTGCTCTGGGGGCCCAAACAACAAACACCCCATACTCCTTTGGGGCATCAAAAGCCGCTGGCTGCCATTTTGCACCCGGAGATGGAGTGAAAAGGTCGCTCCACTCCCGCTCCACTTTACGAACTCTACGCTGCTTGGGGGTGCCAAACCACAAGCCCCATATTCCTTTGCACCCTCAGAAGCCACCAGCTGCCATTTTGCGCCTAGAGGTGCAGTTAAAAGGTCGCTCAACTCCCGCTCCACTTGACGAACTCTACGCTGCTTGGGGGCCCCAAACCACAAGCCCCATACTCCTTTGCGGCATCAGAAGCCGCCAGCTACCATTTTGCACCTGGAGGCGCAGTGAAAAGGTCGCTCCACTCCCGCTCGACTTGGTGAACTCTTCGCTGCTTGTGGGGGGGGGCGAAACCGCAAGCCCCAGACTTCTATGTGGCATCAGAAGCCGCCGGCAGCCATTTTGTGCCTGGAGGAGGCTGGGCATACTCTCTTGGTTTTTTGGTCTGAGGATAAGTATCACCTTGCTTTGATTAGTAAAGATAACCCTATTTAGCAATTTATAGACCATATTTCACCCTGGGAAAAAGGAAGGAGAACCAAGTAGGGCATGGCATTAGTACAAAACCCTCTAGGTCTATCAACATGATCACTAATTAGCTTAGAGATGCAATGGGGAAACTAAATGAAGAGATTATCAATGCTGAAGCTCGGCTGGTGACCACCAAAGTGTTTTACATGAGATCATCATAGAAGCGAGCACAGAAGCTAACCAGATTATTGAATTAGACTCTCCAGAGGAAGGTACCCTTGATGTGGTCTTTAAGCCTCCTTTAGATCCATTTGTACCAACAGATTCAATAGTAGGAACAGAAGCCCTGATTAGCATAGGTGACTTAACTGCCCCTCCACCCAAGAAGAAGAGGAGCAGACAGAAAACAAAATCTAACCTCATACCGTTATTACAGCCACCCAAGGGAGGGAAAATAATCCCTGACACACATGGAAGAAAATTATTAGCCACATCAAAAGGCTATGATGGTCCTCTATTAAACACATGGACACTTTGTTTAAGAACCTACATAGTAAACTAGACAATATAGAATCCAAGAATTGCTGGAAATTAAGGAGATAAAAGAACGTGTAAGTAAAATAGAAAAAAAGCGTTAACGTGGCATTCAATCCCAAAAATCCAGTCTCTGGTTGTGATATGGCCTTGAGTGAGAATCAAGTGGATATAGGTACAAGAAATATTATAGTGACAGGGAATATGGACTCTGACAAAAGAAGTATGGAAAACCATCACACTGTACAGAAGGAACTATCTCAACTAAACTAGAACATTGGGAAAGAATCCGATGGTGTGTGCATCTAAAATATTTGCTGAAAAGTGGAAATCTGGATCCGGATTTAGATGATTCAGTTACCGTCCTTCAATTCAGTAAAAAATAATTTAAATACCAACTAATGGGGCAGAGAGAAAGTGACAGATTTTGTAGAGAATGAAATAAATCAACAGTAGCACATTATGGGCCTGATTACAACTTTGGAGGAGGGTGTTAATCCGCCCCAAATGTGACGGATATACCACCCACTGTATTACGAGTTCATTTTATCCTATGGAACTCGTAATACGGTGAGCATGAGATCCGTCACATTTGGGATGGATTAACACCCTCCTCCAAAGTTGTAATCGGGCCCTATATGATCAAAGCTAATGAGACTATTCAAAATTATTTGTTAATAGTATCAAACATTCAAAAAAGAGTTTATTTAACCCGAATGCTTTTTAGGATATTGCACTATATAGTAGCTTTCACAAATATGGGAACATGGAGTAAAAACCTACCGAAGTGTCCCTGTGCCAGACGATTTGCACAATCTATGATGTACTTTATCATTTCTTGCAAACTATACCATGATATTAGGAAAAACATTTTTAAACCTATATTTATTACTAATAAATTGTTTTTTGTAAAGAAGCTTTTAACTATTAATGTAAATTGGACACCACAAAGATATGCTGTGCAGTGACAAAATTTATTCTATGCGCTATAGAACAGAGGAAAAAGTCTATGCATTTAGAAATCCTGTTACGAGATTGAATAATGGTTAACCTTGTTAAAATGAAGGCTCTCATCTACTTATTATTATTGTGCAGGTATATGTTATTGTATGCCATTTTTTATGCCATATAAAGAAACTGTACATCTTTTATGGAGTAATGTCCGAATAAGGATTGATTTTATTTTATTTGAGTGAATAAACAAAGAAGGCACAGTTTTAGAAAATTCAGCATTTTCAACCTTTTGTTTTGAGCTGGGCATCTAGTGTCTTGTCCTCTGCAGTCCCAGTGCCCGGTTAAACTTGACCTCAGGTACATCTCCTTTGTTTAAAAGGACAACCAGATTTAAGAACCAAAGTCGATTAGCAATGTTGCATGAAAAAAGAGATAGTAGAACAGTGCAATATTTATTGAGATATACCACTGTTGCTGTCATTTCCTACTTTGGTACACTTTGGCTGAATTACGCCACACACACACACACACCCTTGCTCTAGCATAGCTTTTGTACTGTAAGGGTACACTTTCACCACAAAAAACTAAGCATAGACATATGTGTCCTGTGTTCTAAAGAACATGTGGAGTTGCAAAAATTTTGAAACAAGAACACTTTTGGTCAAACATCATTTCTGCCTCCTGAGGGCATACATTCTGGGCTCAAAGCCCTGTCTACCAATTTAAAAAGGCAAGGCTTTGCATTACACACCATAACTGGTTGTGTGGGAGTGCCCATGTACCAGCCATGGTACACCGCCAGGATGATGCAAAGTACTGAAAAGCACTACTTTGCTTTAAGTTTAGGGCTACTTTCCAGGGTAAATCAAGATTTTCCCTGGAAAATAAATCTCAATTCAATATTTTTCTCTGGTTTTTATCACTTTTTGTGACCCAGCACTGGCACTAAGCATCGATAAATCGGGGCTCTAAGCATGATCAGAAGAATTCTAGTACCGTATTGGCTTGCATGCTAAACAGATCCACAAAGGATAGAGTCCATCAGTGGTTGCTGTGCGTGCACTTTTGCTCACAGAAACGCTCCTCAATTGAACTACAGTATGTCATCCCAATGTCATCCCAATCCTAGATGTGAAGCCATACACCATTAGTCTGTTGGAACTCTGGGACACGAGATGCCCATTTTTCATGGTAAAGATAAATCCTAACAATATTCTGGATAATAGTCAGATTTCCAGCCTCCACACCTTATGACTACAAAAATTACGACATTGCAATCGATGTTTTTTTTAATAACTTCTGCCTCCCCTACTCTGCTACAGTCTAAATAGCTGAATGTTGTTGTATATTTTCTTGTGTTCATGATGGATTTAAGACTGTGGACCTTTACTGTTTTTACTGTTTTTACTGGGAGGATTGAAGTCTCTGTTTTCTGGTTGTGTTTATGAACACTATAAGGTGAATATACTTTGTGGTTTCACAATGTAGCTCAGCAACCAATGTTGCTATGCTGCATTATATGCAAACTACTATGATCAGGCATGGTTGCTCTCTTCCTCAGGGCTGGCCCACTGTAGATTGCCTTGCACCATAGTGAAAGGATATCCGCATGATCTCTAGCATAGGTTTTGTACTAGAAGGATACTCATGTTCTACCCAAGTGATTCCCCCTTGACTAGTAGTGCCACTTCCCTTTACTTTAGGGCTATATTCCAATGAAAAACAAGTTTCAAGCTGGAATATAAATCCCCAATTAACACTTTGCGCTGGTTTGCATTTGACAGTGCATCAGCAAAGTGTTGATAAATCTGGCCCTATATGTGTTGATTATCATGGGTGCCCTGAGTCACAACTCTGTTGAATTTAATTATTTTTTGCTTTATTTAATACAAGTGTTTTGCATGCTTGATTACTAGCTTCACTCTACATACATTTATATGTTTGAGGTATTATTGAAAGCAAACTTGGTCACAGACGATGTACCCAGTTTTCTGATTACTGGGAAGCTGTTGCAGTCTCACCTTTGAAACTACTCCCTTTACCAGCCTGAATTAGGGGGAAGGTGACTCTCCTGAAGTTTGTACAGTGCTCCTGTGTCCTGGAGAAAACAAGAGCACCCAAACTGCGGCAAAAACACAGGAATGTTGATTCCACAGTTTTTCCTGCCAAGATAAATCATTTGCACATCCTGCCACACTTCAGGAATGACAAGCAAAACATGTATTCCCAAAAAACAATATACTGTGCAGGAAACAGAAGCTCCCATGTCAAAATGCCTACAATTTCTTCTACACAAGGATCCTAACAATACGTTCCACCAAGAAGGTATTAGAGATCCGCACACTTGGCTTTGCTGTGGATCATTCAGCCAGCTCAATCACCAATCATAAAAGAGAATGAGACATAAGTGGTAGTCCTGCAAACATGGTGGACTACATTAAATCAATGCCTTAGGGGTATGAAAGTTAGGAGGGGCCAAGGATCTAGCCCATGAACAATGTAGTTTGGGACAGATGCGATCTCACTCGGTTTTTATATTTCACTCATGTGTGACTAGAGATAGGATGTCATTGGAACACAAGCTAATTGGAGATTTTGGTGGGTGCCACCTTACATAGTTCATCTGTGGACAGGCTGAGCATATTCTCCTCCTTAGAGGGGATGTTATGTATGGCATGGTGTTACGAAAAGATAAGTTCAGTGGGGGGATAGAAGCCAGTAAATGATTCATGGAGGGTGGGAGAGAAAAAGAGCCCTGGGTTCCATGTCAGATGTGATGGACTGTCCATGTGCTACTGCATTTGTGATGAAATCTCCAAGTGAGGTGGGTATCCTTCCTTTGGCTTCATCTAGCAGGGGTTTAGATTTTCCATGTTTTCACATATTTCATTTAGGTTGCTTTTATCCTCTGTGGCAGCCGAAGCTTATTGAACAGGTCTCAGTTAAACATTCTCTATTTAAAAGGGCAACCATCTTCAGTATAAAAATACAATACCTGCAACGTTGGTTTACTAGTAATATATTCACGAAGCTTGTGTATAGTTGTACAAAGTACAATAGAAGTGGATGAAATGTGCTACCCCTGAATTTCCGAGCTATAATATGGGGTTTTAGAAGTTCATGTTTCCCTCAGCAAGGTTGCTCAATATGTTACCAGTGCAAGTCTGGGGTAAATGCCCTCTTAAAACCAAATCTGTAGCACCTAGGTAGTCCATTCAACTGTTCACAGTGCTATTACCTACAATAATTACACAGTTTTTGAGATGGTAGACAGTCTGCCTAAGCTTGGCTGCACTACTCACCTCAAAGAAAATTGCATTCATATCTGTGGTCCTATATTTCACACCCATCCTTCAAAGGATGTCTGAGGAGCCAGAGGCTGTACTTCAAAGAAATCCACACAAATATATTGAGGAGGTGGCTACAAAATGAACGTGTGGCTTCCAAGGCACATCTGCCTTTGGTTAGAAGCTGAAGAAAAAAGGGCTTCATGGTAGATATGTACCTTGATGCTTAGTGTGAAAAACTGAGCTTGACAGGTTCACATGGAGAGAGTTTATCACCAGGTTCATCTCTGATATGTTGGATAAAAATCCTGCTCTCCTGATAGTGTCATGATAGTATCATTAGCCTCTTGCTGACTACATGAAATGGGAATCCAGGTCTGGTTAATATATGCCCATGGATTTTCTCCCTTGTGGCTTAAAACTGTAGAGGTCCACAGTCTGGCTGAAGAAAGATACCACTGGGTCAGTTGTAAGTAGAAATCCTCTTGCCTGCTCCAATGACACGGCTCCCCCTGGTCTTGTGATTTCAGAAGATCTGGTGGGAAATAGGCTGGATGTTGCTACATAGGGATCCCAAGTACAGGTTGAAACTAAGGGCCAGATTTAAGAAAAGTGGCTCCCCCCAATTCAGTGCCACTTTTCTTGCACCCCTTAGCGCCCCCAATGCCACCATGTGTGCACCATACCTAAGATATGGCGCACCATGGCGCTAGTTCAGAGCTTTGCAGGATTAGTGTAAAAAATGTTGACGCTAATCCTGCAAAGCCAATTGAGGCCCATTGTAAACAATGGTGTGCCTCCTTTTAACGCTTGCTCTGAGCAGGTGTTAAAAGTGCCAAAACAAATAACTCAAAGAAATCTCCTAGATTTCTTTGCACCATTTTTTCATCCCACCCTAACGGAGGAACACCCCATTTGCATACCTAATGCATGGTGCAGGCATAATGTAGCGCAAAGGGTTACAAAGTGGCGCAATGCATGCATTGTGCCACTTTGTAAATTTGGAGCAGAGATTTTGGGCTCGTAGGGCCACACTAGCATAAAAAAAATGGCGCTAATGTGGCGCAAGGAGGTGCTAGGGGCTCATAAATCTTCCGCTAAATATTTTACGATGGACCTGATTTGGGATTGCAACTTAAATCTGTTACATAAGGACCAAGGTACTTTATACCCATACCAAAAACATGTCTTTCTTCTAAATGGGCAGTTTGCATGCTTTTAGTGGCAAAAATAATTGCATAACTGTCCTCTTGTGAACATTTTTATCTGAGGAAATCCTTGCTGCTTGAGCCAGGCTACAAACAGTGATGCTAAAGGCCTTGGCGGATATGAATTAGGCCCAGGTGTAGAACTCTGCTCTGCCGGTGGAGTTTGAGGTATTCGGGCACTTCGCGCTACACAGAGTAGAATGGAATTCCTGAATTCCGGAATGCAGCACAGAGCAGAGTTTGTTCACATGCACAAGATTTAGTTTTGGCACTCTCTCGCGAGCTCCACGATACTCTCAGGCCACTAGCGAGGGCGCATGAGACTTTGCCCTCGCCCATGCTGCTTTTGGCTGTCCGCAACAGACTTCGTGTTTACCCGCACTGCTTCTGGCCGCAGTAGTGGCCAAAACAGTCCTGCTTGCGGGGGCAAATACACCTGGAGTAGATTTTTTTCGAGATGCATCTAAATCTAGTCAAAAAGAGGGATTTGAGTGGATTTTCTTCTCCAATAGACCCTTCAAGTTGTTTTTTAGTGTTGGAAGCCTTTTCTTTTTTTGTGTCAAACAGGAAGGAAGCACCCCTGAGGTTCCAACTTCCTGCTCCTGTCCAGCAGACTCCTCCCACTGCTTTGAACCTCTCCTGGTCACTCTTCACTTGGATTTCAAGGTGAAAGGATCACTCTCTTAGTCTCCTGGATACACCTTTGGATTTAAGGACATTGTTTTTGTGAAATCACACAAGTAAGTTCAAAACTATTGAATAAGGGTGCTGTTTGTTTGTGTGGGCATGCACCAGTATTTCTTCGTACTTTAATTGTTTTTTAAAATGTTATAGCAGTGGGTGGCCTGGAGTTTAAGTGCTGACCTAGTTATTATTTATTTAGCATTTCATTGTTTTTCATCTTTTGTAAAGGAAAGTTGTTGCACAGCTCAGTACCTTTTCTACATGTTTGTAACATTTGCAATATGATTTTACTATGTGGTCTAGATTTCTAAAGGGTCATCTAGCCAGGAGGCCCAGTACTCGTAGTCATCAGTGCATGAAACAAATGTTTCAGTGGTACATGTTTTTAAATCTTCATTTAGGGCAGTGGTGGCATTAGATTAAACTATAAAAGTTGAATATTGTTTGCATTTCATTTTATTTCATTTATTTCATTCATGTATATATTGTGGGGTAATATTTGATGGCATAGGAGGATGTGTACTGTTATGAAATTTTTATAGCTCAGTTAATTTACATGTTTTGCATTGTTGAATTGATGTTAGTGTTTTCTTCAGTGTTACCACCATGCCTCCTTATGGCCAGTGTGTGTGTGTGTGTCTGTGTGTGTTTGTCATCATTCACCACTTGTCTTTGTTTTCCATTCTCTGTGGCCAGGTGCCATGTTTATGTAGTCTATGTCCATAGGCTTGCATGTGTTCTTTGTTCTCTATGCCTCCTTGTTCACAGTTGTTGTTTGACCATGTAGCTGGCAGTAGTTATGTGCATCCAGCCACTGTGTTTTTTCTTTAAGCTTTCATGTGTTCTTTGTTCTCCTTGCTCCTTGTTGATGTTGTTTGACCATGTGGCTGGTGGCCATTTTGTGCATCCAGCCAGTGTCCCTTGCCATAGGCTTGGATGTGTTCTTTGTCTGGCATGCCTCCTTGCTCCTTGTTGTTGTTTTACCATGTGGCTGGCAGCCAGTTTGTGCAGCTAGCCAGCATCCCTTAGCTTTAGGCTTGCATGTGTTCTTTGTTTGTCATGCTTCCTTGCTCCCTGTTGTTGTTTGACCATGCAGCTGGCAGCCATTTTGTGCATCCAGCCAGTGTGTCTTTGCCCCAGGTGTGCTTTTGTTCTTTGTTCCCCATGCCCCATGCTCCTCGTTGTTTTTGTTTGACCATGTGGCTGTTGGCCAATTTGTGCATCCAGCCAGTGTCTGTTTGCCATAGGCTTGCATGTGTTCTTCATTCTCATTTCTCCTTCTTGCTGTTGTTTGACTATGTGGCTGGTGGCAATTTTGCGCATCCAGCCAGTATCCCTTTGCCATAGGCTTGCTTGTGTTCTTTGTTTGTCAGGCAACCTTACTCCTTGTTGTTGGTGTTTGACCATTTAGCTGGCAGCCATTTTGTGCATGAAGCCAGTGTGCGTTTGCAATAGGCTTGCATACAAACATTGGCAATGATTGACCATTTGTTTATTTTAAGGCTATATTTTAATTTTTTTATATTTTTTATTCTTTAATTTATTATTTTCTTTTTTTTCTTTTCTTTTTTCTTTTTCTTTTTTTAGGTTTTTATTTTAATTTTAATTTTTTAATTTTTATATTTTATTTGTATTTATTTATAATTTTATGCTTTTTATTTTCATTTTAGTTTTTTAAGTTTTTGTTTGAGTTTTTTATTTTTTTTATTTTTTGTTTCATTTTATTTAATTCTCTATTTAGCCTTGAACCGTCCATCATCCATCCATTCCTCCATCCATCCATCAACCAAAGACGCACAGCTGCACAACAGCTTTCGGTTTCTTTAGGTGTATAATAATTCCATTTCCTCCTGGACACCCCAGCTGCGATGCACTGCAGATACATCAGCGGCATACATTATGTTTTAATGAGTATTTCCCCTGGATCACTTTGCCATCATAGGGTTTTTAAGGATAATTCCATTTACCCATGGACCTCTCTCTGACTACCACAGGTGTCTCCTTAACAGATGGTGATAAAGCAAAGGGCTTTTACTGCATGTAGTGCTGCCTGATTTGAAAATAAATGTTATGGTGTGGTGGTGTGGTTTGACTTTACAGTGTTTGATTACATTTTATTTATTAACCAACCAACCTAATATTGAATTTGTCTGTACTATTTCAACCTGCAAAAATGCCACTTTTCACTAACCTCCTTGGTTGCTTTTAGGTGCACAAGAGAAGAGACGTCACATCACATGCAGTACTGCCAAAGAGAAGGCCTGTACAGTTAGTCCTCCAATCTCTTCTGCAGCTTAGTGCCACTTCCAACTGAGAGCTTTAAGATGGCCCCAAAGAAAGTTGCTCTCAAGAAAGTGGTCAATGAAAAGAAGCAGCTTTCCACCAGTGGCATGCCGACCAGAACCTTTTTCGCGAGACAAGTGCCTGCCACACCGGCCTCCGGAGAGGAACCTGGGAGCAGCACTTCCACATCAACAGCACCACCCCAATGTAAGCCCAAGACCATGTCTGTCAGTGAGGCAGCCACTGCAATCATGGCGACACCGAGGAGCAGCGATGTTGAATTTGATTTGTCCCTTTCTCAAAGTAGTACCCAATCATTTCAGGAAACAGGGCAAAGTGGACAGCATCCAGCAATAGTAGATCTTCCCGAAGTTGGAGCAGAACAGGAGGTTGAGCTTCGTGCCGAGCAACAACCTCCTCTTTTAGAATCAATGACTCCCAGATCTCCAGCAAGAAAAAAGGAAGGGTACTACTCCACTATCTTTTCCAAGCACCACTTCTGATGATGATGATAGGTACATGGAGTGGACACTGACAGAGTCCGGGAGTCGCCAGCAGAGGCAAGAGAAAAGAAAAGTTCCAGAAAGCCTTAGAAACATGGAAAGGGATGATGGTGAGGAGGATGATGACGATGAGCCAGTCATTGTGGAAGCTAGCATAGAGAAGTCTGACATTACTATCCAACCTGCTTCGAGGAATGTGGCACAGGCAGCACCACTGGTTCCCATATTTGTGCTGGGACCTCCACCAACTCCTACCTCAGTAGAAGTACGCACTGCAGCGAGGCAATCAACACACCCACCTACCTCCAGTTTGGAACTGTTTTACAATTAGCAAACAGGAGGAGAACATTGCAATATGCTCCATTTGCTATTCAAGTGTTCATCGGTGTGAGCCTGGTTCACATTATGGAACTGGAAACCCAAAGACCCATATAAAAAAAATCACAAAATTCAGTGGGGGGTGCACCTTAAAAAATTGCTGAATGTGGTTGCGGTGGGGAAGGCGAGGAGAGCTGGGAAACATCAGCAACAACTGGTCAAATCACAGTAGAAGGTGAGGAACAAGAGGTTGACATTCTCACACAAAGCAGCCCTGCCCCCAGCATTGCACCAGAATCACCTGCTTCAGCGACCTCACAATGCCACAGGAAGACTCAGAGTCAGGTGGAGACACCACAGCATACAGTGACTTCCCACAACACATGTTGAGTCTACCACTACCTACATCTCAAATGTCGCCTGCGGCAGTAGCCCCACAAAAGAAGAAAATCCAGGCTACTTTTATGGGCATATTTAGGCAGAGGGAGCTCTATGACCACAACCACCCATTGGCATGTTTGTACAATGGGAAGCTGGCAAAAATGATAGCGCTGGACCTCCTTCTTTTTTCTTTTGTGGAAGGAGTAGGATTGTTATAGTTGGTGGCAGCCATCTGCCCAAAATGGAAAGTTCCAAGCTGGACCTATTTTGAGCTGAGTTTCTGTTCCAGTGCTGCATCAGGATGTGCTGCAACTGGTTGGACCAGCTATGAAGCAAAGTGTTTTCCACACTATCCACCTGATGACAGACATGTGGACAGTTGTCAGGCTACTAATTACATGTGCATCACTGCACACTGGCTCACTTTTATGGGGTATAGCAAAAGCTATCTACACGTCTTGGCCCTGAAGAAATTGTTAAGAGCATTTGTCGGCATCCAACAGTAGCCATGTTCACCTTGGAGAACTCACATACAGCTGCAAACATCTTGGATTAATTTAATAGCAAGGTGTCTGAATGGCTGCGACCCAGAGGTCCCCGAATTAGATTTGTAGGTACAGACAATGGTAGTAACATAGTCAAGGCCATGACAGATGGTGGCTATTTCAGGGTTCTGTGTTTGGCTCGCTGCATCAACCTGGTTGTGGAAGACTTTCACAAAAAAGAAGACATAGTCAGCAACATACTGACCACCTACTGACACATATGCACTCATTTCAGCCATTCTCTCAAAGCCCGGAAGCAGTTGCAGAGTATTCAGCATGGTTACAGAGTACCAGTTATAGCCCTGCTACAGGAGGTGCCAACACACTGTAACTCAACACATTATATGTTACAGAGTCTGTTTGAGCAGTACAGACAGATCAATGACTGCTTTATTCTAAGAGAAGAGGATACAACAGGAAAGCTCTGAGCATGGATGCAAACAAATGGGGCCTAGTCAAATGTCTGACACAGATGCTGCTACCTTTTAAGGTTTACACACGGGAAGTTAGCTAGGAAAATAGTATGATGGACCAAGCTATCCCGTTGTTGCATCTGCTTTAGGAGCAGCTAAAGAAGGTGTCTTAAAGGGTTGCAGTTTAAGGTGTGAACTCAGAAGTGCATGCCTTGTTTGAGAGCCTCATCTATCGCTTGACTTGTATTGCAAGGCTGCAAAATGAAATTATCTTGCCCAAAGAGTACATCTGTGCCACCCTACTTGATCCACTCTACAAACAAATTCTTCCTGCTTTCATTCCTTTTTCTGAGGGGGATGTTTCAAAATTCAAGGGCTGGAATGTTGACCAAGCCAGATAACTAGAAGAAGAACAGCTGGAATTTATAGTCTCACTCGGCAGGTCTGAGATACCGCCATCACCTTCCAGAGAGGCCAGTCTTGTTTCAGGGCAGGCAACACCAGCAACAAAGAATATCAGCATAATCAGACCCAACCTCTGCATCGGCTTGGTTTCAAGTGGCAGGTCTTAAGTCCAGTGCGGAGGCGAAGGCAAAAGAGGACGAACAAGTGGCAGCACCAAAGATACTTCAGAGGATGTTCCAGGAGTATCTGTATGACCCAAAAGAGGTGTATGTGGATCAAAACCCTTTGGTGTATAGGTATGGGAAGATGCACCAATGGCAAGAGGTCAGCAAGCTGGCAGTAAAGTATCTGACTTGTCCTGCAGCCAGTGTGTCTGCTGAACGTGTTTTCAGTGCAGATAGTGCATTTGTTGAAATGAGAAGGACTAGTCTCCTGCCTCAAAACATTGCTAGATTAACCAGGACCAAAATGAAATAGCATTTTATACCACCTGATTACTCTGTTCCAGAAACACCATAGGAGGAGGAAGAGAATGATTGGTCAGAATCAAGTGTGTTTGCTGTCCAACTTCTGGGTGAACCACCTAAGTTTGAGGATGAACTCTACTTCCCCGACTGAGTATGCCAGTGGCACTATAGATCTTTTAAATTATTTCTGGTTTCTAGCTAGTAGAACATTATGTTTGTTTCAGATTTATGCTGCCCCACCATTTTTTAGTCACATATATTGGAGTTAAACCTGTGTGCAGTGAAGAAGTCCCCACATTCACATTCCCTTCAGGACACTAGAGACAATGTCTACCTCCCTTACATGCCATTGCCTAACCTTTTTTTTTGCATCACCTAGCCGGGCTGCCCTAGAAGATCACTGATTAAAAGACTGCCAATGTCAATTCCAAATTCCAATGTGTTGCTTATATCAAAGAGGAGATAATGTTTTGTATCTACCACCATGCTTGGATTGGAAGAATTAACTATTAACTATTGCACCAATGAGTGGTGATATATTGAGTGATTTTGAGTGACGATTGATAATGCATGTGGTGGCTGACAGTGAGGGATGGAGTTTAACAAATATGTAATCTTGATTTCGAGGATTTGCAATGGTTGGGGACTGATGGCTGATCATTTTTTCCAGAAAGTGATTGGCCTTTCCAACTTAGTGAAATTTACTTGCAGTGTCCACTCCTTTTTTCTGGTTCCTCAGAGACCAGACAAGTCACTTTAGTTACCAAATACAAATCTACACAAAATACTCTAATTTTGTTCTTCATCAGCAGTGGACTACACAGGTGTACCTAACTCGGTTTGGGACTAGGACGGAGTACTCAGGAGGATGGAAAAACTCAGGGCAGGACTACCTTAACAGCTAGAAGAAGAAAGTTATTGGCTTAAAAAAGAAACCAATATGATGGCAAAGACTCTGAGGCCTAGTACTCACTCAGCTCTGTGGACTGGAAAGAGGTGCGTTGATTTGAAAAATGCTGCTGAGTTTGTGCTTGCTGCATTGCTGACTCAAACCTGAAAATCCACTTTATGTTCTTTCTCTGCCTCTGAGTCTTCTTGGTAAACTCCTGGCTCCTCATCAAGCTTACCTTGCTTCCTTTTATCTCTCTCCCTTACTTTATAATACAGTTACTGTTTTTCAATATGCAGGCCTTCTCCTAGTCGCCTCCTGCATGAACAAAACTTGGTGAAAGCTCAACACTACAGCTTACCTACCAGACAGGTTCAGCCAGGGACCCATGAGTGATGGGCATTCCAAGAAGAATGGAGATGCACTGCCCAATTTGGCAATACAGTATCATTTTCCTTTTAATCATAATTATTAGAACTGGGTGGGTTAACTTCAATGCTCCATAATTTGTATTTTTGAAACCTAGAAGACAGAACATTTAGAGATATACTACCTTGGGTCTCTCTGGGGCTGAAGGACTATTTGCAATGTATTTAATTGAACTGTGTCTTATTTATCCTTTCATCATTTCCTTCCACAATAGATTGATGATCGGGTGCTACTCAGTGCCAGATGAATATTGTCATTGTTTCTTTTATGCAGTGTTTTCCTTTGACACAGCTTTCCCCAAATCCCCTTTCCTATCCATTCATCAAGCCGCTAACCCTCTTACCCCAAGATGTGTGTTTTATTGAGGTGTGACTTAATCTTAAAATATGAATGGATCACACACTTGCTGGGAAGGAGGTGGTGAAAGCGACACCAACTCAGTTCATGACGTTCTATTTCCAGAGCAATATTTCACACTGGCCCAATCAACATCATCATTCAGGCCTGGTGTTCTGTGTTGCATAAAAGCTTAACCTTGTCCACCCACACCTGACTCTGAGCCCACTTCTCCTGACTCAATGATTTCATTTCCTAAGTTTAGTTTTCATTAAATACTAGCTCCCCGTTAATCAGAAGAAGTTGAGATTGCTACTTTTTATTATCATATCAGGACTTCTTTGTTGTGTGTCACATACTGTCATTGTGGTAGTCTGGTCTCAGTCTTTCTAAAGTAATGATATAATATATAACCCAATAACTCTCTGTTTTCTTTCAATCTAGTTGACATTGAGGGATAACCCTTTAATTAATCCTGCCGTCTGAGTTTGCATAGATAGTAGTGGCACCTTATGTCTTCCCTTTTAGTGAACCAGCCTGGCTACTAATACTACTACCACCCCTTTAAGATAAGATGATACATTGGAAGACCCTGCAGTAAGAAGACTGACATATCAGCCCTCACTTCATCTTTTCGAAGAACTATGGATTGAAGTGAACTCATTTAGTTAGTTATTAACTTCCACTGATGAAGATGTTGTTTGTGTGTATCTAGGTTTTTGTATGTGAAATAGGCAATGGCAATCATCTCCTTGTGGTCAATATAGTTACAGAGGGCAGTAGAGCAAGGGCATAAGTAACTGACATACTCTTTTTTAGCAGATTTTAAAAAAACAAGCTACACTAAAAGACAGCAGTGCAAACTAAAACACCAAAATAAAGATATTAGGCATAAAAGAAGTAAAATAAATGATCCCCTTCAATTTTTTACAAATAGAAAACCCACCCCTTCCACCTACAACAGGCCCACCCCTACCCAAAAAAATGGTCCCGTCCCCAAAACTCCATTTAAAGTCCACAACAAAAGAAACAAAATTCCACAATCAGAGTCCAAAGTGAAAACAAATTATCTCCCAACTTCCTTTCCTACCCTCGCTACCCACAAGTGTCCATCCCACCAAAACTTTAAAAATAGTCAGATGGGGCATTCTCCACACAGGTCTGCAGATCGTCCAGGGTTCCCTGAATGAGTGCCACCTAGCGGTTCGGGCTCGCTAAGTGTAGCAGGATGAAGCATTGTAAGTTGCGGTGTGGCCATGAAGAGGGGCCAGCAGTTGTGGAACAGGGACAAGCTGATGCCAGCTGGCAGTGGCGCTGATGGTGCCGCTGGAGGCGCTGTCAGGCAGTTGGAGGAGCTAGGATCGGCAAGCATGTTGACTGCTGCCTGGGCACGTCCTCCTTCTAAAGGGCCACCGGCCACTGATATTCATTGCAGATGCCTCCAGCCTCTGATGCTGCAGCCAGGATGCTATCTCACCAGGAGTACTTATAGCTAAAAAGACAAAGGAAAATGACAAAGTATAAATAGTGCTCTGTGCAAACAATTTTTTAAAAAGTAGAGTTGCACAGTAGCAGTAAATTGCTTGTCCCTAGGGCCATTGGAATTTGATGTGGCTGTATACGATGAGTCAGAGGGCCACTTTTTTGCCCACACATGCCTGACTGTAGTTGAAGAATGTTAAAATGGTAAAATTTGAACTGGCATGAATCGGTTATGGAGGCCATGAAATGAACTTATTTTTCATTGTTGCGTCTCCCTTAAGCCTTCTATGTGGAGGCGCAGGCTTTTGACGCATTCCCAGGTTTTGAAAAACCCTGTAGATCTGGGAATGTGTTAAATGCCTTGGATGTTATGTTGGAACACCCACCATAACACCCATGGCATGCCTTTGTGTCGCAGGGTGAGTCAACGCAGCGACTTGCACTGCATTTGCTCAGTCCATATTTACAAGGCCATAAAAACCCACACAGGGTGGCTTTACGTTACCTTGTAAATGTTGCCCTGCAGTGTGCACCTGCCTGCAGTGTGCACTGCCGGACCATCAGTAAATGTGACTTTTCAGGAGCCCAAAGGGCCTTAAAAAAGTATGGACCTACATTTACAACTACATACACTAGCAATGCATTTATATGGCAACAAATTATCTTTGCTTCTTAACCACATTTGATGGGGAGACCCAGCCTCCATATTTTTTTCAATGTATTGATGCATACATACTATTATATTATACTTCATATCACCAGGAGACTGTGATTGGGAGGGACTGCATAAGAAGCACAAAGAAAGGCACAGAGAAGTGAACACTAACTCACTGATATTACTTTTTACTACTACCACTATCTCATTAGTCTCTGATTGGCTGGGGAATTTCAAGCACAGATTAAAAACTAACATAGTGTTACAGAATACCACTCATAACCATGGATTCTGAGGCACCAATATTCCCTTCTGATACTATGAGCTACCTTATTACCATGTATCTGGACAACAGATTGCAGATAATTAACTTCAATTTGGTTCACTCCACCAAAATGTTGATCAACATGACTAATTCAATTGTCACCAATTTCTGTGACTTTTTAATATATCCTGATGTTCTAAAAGTGTTCTCGAGATCAATGAGACAAGGACTCAAGGAGTTGGAATCATACCACTGTTTTATTTTGGATTGACAAATGCACCCTTTCTCCCTGTGGCCACTGCATTGATTGTGGATGATGTTTCAATAATATGAATGGCAATGAAAACAATCAATGCTACAACTGAATCTAGGATCTTTAAAGTAGGGATTCAGCCAGACAAACATATTTAATTTACTGAAATAATCAAAAAATGAGAAGCCATACACCTACAAGTGACATGGGACACAAAAAAGTGACTTGAAAAGAAAAAAAAGAACACATCTTAAAGTAATTAAAGGAGACAATCTTGGACCATGGGTGCTATAGTAATGTGTCAGCTGGAAGCAAGCAAATCCTCGTTCTTTACTCAAGCCCACTATTCTAGTTTTTTAACAACCCCTCGATGGCAACGTGCCTTTGCGTTCATGTTTGCCCCATGCACCCACGCCATATTACATATGCAGGTGTGCGAGTAAAAAGACTCTCAAGAAACATGCTAACTGAACCACTTACCATATGGGAACACAGAAGAGTCATATTGATCTCCTGAAAACTTTAAACAAGGGTGCAGTTACAGGTTTCAATGTTCAGTGCCCAGTTCTCTTCCAAAGAAGGTAAGAAATATCCCAAAAGAGAATGTTTTACCATAATGACTTCCATCACATATGTGTACCTGAATTAGGATTTTTTTCATTCAATCACAGTTAATGAGATTCCATTTTGATTGGCCTGCCTGACTGAATTATTGTTGTCCTCCCTGCAAGCAGATTGAAAAGCCTCTACAGAGCACACTTAACATTCAAGAGGAAATTAATGTCTGCCTACTGAGGAAGTGTCACACACTCACTTGGTTCCAACCGCGGTGACGACACAGGATCCTATCCCTCTCAGGATTGCGTAAGATCCAGGGACGGAACTCCTAGATCCTATAATGTCCCAAGAGGGAGGTGGATTTGAGACAAAATAAGAAAAGGAAGACTTGTGTTATTGGATCTCCTCAGCAATGGAGCAATGCTACCCAACAGGATGTGTCCCTCTTGAGACCTTCCATGTTTACGAAGCTGGCTGTACACTGGACCAGAACCTCTGGTTTCAAGAACATGCTTAACACTGAGAACAACAAGAAGAGGCAATTACCATCAATATACTAGCAGGCCTCTACATACTTCAACAATGCATTAACTTCAGTGGGCAGAGAAGTCTTGAGGACTTGACTCTTGAAGTCACTGGGGAACAAGAAGAGTTGTGTGGGAGGCAGAGATGAAGGATGTGTCGAGGGGGCTGGAGCCCATGGAATCACCGGAGGAACTTGAACTGTGGAAAACTAGAGCGCTGGAAGTTCTGAACGATTCAGGAGGTGAGTGCAGGGATGAAGCTTGTGCCAAACTGAAATGAGGTCAAGCACCGATACAGGTTCAGAGGGGGTATTTATGTTGGAAGAAAAGATAGTTCGAGAAGGCATGTGTCTCATGTGGAAGTGTGGAATATTCCAATGAACCTGGGGATAATCATGTGTTACAACCAATGGATATAAGGTATAACAAGTGGCAGGTGCAGACAGTAACTGGAAACAATTAACAAGTATAACAGAACTCCAAGTGCATTATGGTACAGTTCAACGGGTCACAGTGGATAGCGTAGCTGGTCCTAAAAACAAGTGATAATCTGAAGGTGCAAAAAAGCAGACTTAACTTGCTTAACAACAGACAGGATGTTCAAAGTTTCAAGCTCCTGGGAGGGGGTGCCATGGAGTGCTCAAGACAGGAAGGCACCACAAGGCAAGGATGAATTTGAGTGCTCAGGACAGAGAGGAAGGATGACATGAGCCTGGTAAATAAAACCCACAGCACATAAGCCACAAGATGGAGTTTTGACAAGAAGTAGTTATCTAGATAAAACAAAGTCATTTTAAATGCAACTCAGGTATGTAGGAAGCCGACTCATAACATAGTGGACCAAAAAGAGGTACACTGTCCAAAGATTCCAGACAAACCCCAGAGAAACTAAAGGAATTTCAAATGACACCCCAAATGCTCCCTTTCTTGGTAGTGTGGGTGGCCAGTTAGGCATATCAAAGGGTAGTGCTAAACATGTAAAGCACACACACATAGGCACTAAGTGAGAAACACAACCAATAAAGAAAACCAACACCAGTTTATGAAAATAACACAACCTTTTATATAAATTTAGATACCAAGATCACTAGGATCAGGTGAGTACCTTTTGAGTTAGGAATTTTTACGGTTTTCAAAAGTTGCCAGTGCAATTTTTGGGTGCAATAATTTTATCCAATGGGGGAAAAACATGTCCTGCATTTGGACACTTCACAGTGAATTACAGCACTGTTTTCCAGAACTTAAGGTGACTATTGGGCAGGGTCCAAGGCCACACCAACAGGTCACCTTGTGAGGCACTGGGGCATCCGGGTGCAGAGGTGTATTATGACCTTGGGTGTCTGTAGGATCTTTGCACAGGAAACTTATTAGTTGCCGTAAATAGTTTATTATAAAGTACAGTCAGCACGGACATCCCAAGCAGCTGCCCCAGGCTCCGACAGTCCGTAACTGTTGTGAACACTCAAACCGCCACCAGAACACCAGAACAAGAACAAAGGCAAAAATTCAAATTGGCATTAGCTGTTTAGATGTTTAACTAATGAATATAAACATAGTTATCAATATATACTCAATATCTGTTATTAAATCTCATCATAACACATCTTCCCCTCCACAACTGAAACAAGAACGTTTCAACTAAAACTCACATTATCAATTTAAAACATTTCAAAGTCCATTAAATACTTGGGTTCACTAACATTCCTTTTCGGTCTGACATTCCCTTCTTTGTTACCAACCGCTTCACTATGAATCCGTACATTTTGTGCACAGTTTTTCTCAAATATTTTTTTTAATTTTGCATTCAGTCCCTCCTCAACTTCTGTACTAGAACCCTCATCATGACCAGTACTTTTAACACGGTCCCCTTTTGTATCCATAGATTCACATTTAAATCGAAATGTTCACCTTGTCCTCCACACTGTGCAATCACCTCTTCACTGGGAACATAACTGACAGAAATACATATATTAATGTCCATCTCAAACGTATATCCTTCTTTGTTGTGACTATGCGTCTCTGTTTTCTTCCCAACCTTTCCAAGATCATTGTCCCCACCAGGAACTTAAGCAACATCCCTTTTATTCCACCATTTCCCATTCTCCACCTTTACAGCATGTTTGGAAATGCCCACAACTGTGGTTTCTGGGTCAAATTTCGATGCTGATCTATACGTACCCATAGGTCTCCTAATTCTTACTCTCTCTCCCACCGAAAATTGTACATCTTTCACACTTTTTAGGGTATCATACTGTTCTTTGCTGGCCGCTTGCAATTTTTCCACTCTTAATTTAACTTGATCCACATTTGAGATCCCTGTATTTACATTCATATCCTTCACTACCCAATTAGGACATGAATGTAAACACAGGTATTCCATCCTCGTTGCCAAAATATATAGGATCTTTGCAAAGGAAACATATTATTTGTCATAAATAATTTATTATAAAGTAAAGTCAGCACTGACGTCCCAAGCGGCTGCCTCAGGCTCCAATAGTCCGTAACTGCCATGAACACTGGAACCGCCACTGGAACACCAGAACAAGAATAAAGGCAAGCATTCCATTTGGCATTAGCAATTTAGATTTTTGACCAATGTATCAATATATACTCAATATCTGTTATTAACTCTCGTCATAACAGTGTCCCATTCTCTTCAATGGAAAACGGTCTGGTCAGGAAGTTGCTGCAAGCTGGGAGTGTCAGGTCAGTCTGGGGGAACCCACAGGGGTCGAGACCCTTGAGGTCCTCAGGCATACGGAGACACCTTTGGTCCACTTCTCTTCAAGCTGTGGGGCTCTGGTGCAGTGGTGTCTTCAGCGACCTGTCTGGTGCTGGAGTTACTCATCGTTGGAGAGGGGCCTGCAGAAAGAGGTTCCAGGCCGTAACAGGCCAAACCCAGGGATGGGCTCCACTCCAGATAGTCTAAGGCTCCGTGGGCACTGTCAACTCCCTCGGACTCAGGCTGTGGGGCTCGGGTGCAGAGGTGTTTTGAGGTTTCAGGTCGCAGTGCTCAGGGACGTGCTCTGGGTCTTGGTGACCTGGTGAAGAGTGGAAATGGGGCAGTGAAGCCACTCTCCTGAAGGGCCTCATGGATCCTGATGTCCCTCGATGGTAGGTCTGCTTTAATGCTGTTGGAGTCCGGATTGGACCATCAACAAGGCTTGATTGCTGTAAGGGGTCCAGTGCCCCACGTGTAGGTGCAGGGGGCCTCTAGGTGGGGTCAGCGTCTTGGGATCTTGATGAAGTGACTGGGCTGACTTCCTGGACTCCAAGCAATCTTCTCCTGGCACATTGATCCTAGAGGACTCGATGGCCAACAGGGCAGAATACCATACTTTACAAGCGGTGCATGCAGATGCAGGGAAAAAGCTCCTCTGTTCCAAGGCAGTTCTTCTTGATGATTTGCAAAGCACTGGCAGCTCTCCCGGTATCTGTAAGGCTTCAGTGGCAGGCCAGGTCAGTTGCTCCATGAGGGTCGGGTGCAGCAACCGGCTTGCAGGGTTGGATCCAAGTCAGTCGTGCTCCTCGGTTCTCTTGTTGGTAGGCTTCTTGTCAACTCCTTCCTTTGTGTCCAGCAAAGATCTGAGGTCCTGGTGTCAGGGGTCCCCCGAAAGACTAAATTTAGGGGGCATTCAAGGGAATGAAGAGTAATAGCCATTCGCTACTTAACTTTAGAATCACTACACCAAATAATTTTGCCATTTCCTTTGGGGAATCGGCATCACCCTATCCCAGGATTCCTGATTCCACCACCCACAAGATGGGGGAATTCTTAAGGATGCGTTCACTTCAGGCTGGTCACCCTAGGGGTGTGTCTAGCCTGCAGATGCAACAAGCCTCCTCTATAGCAAATTTTCTGCCTGTCCAGGTGCCAAATGGGCCCTGGGGCAAGGGTTTGGCATCTCCCTCTGAGGAGAGCAAGATCTGTATACCAGAGGCATGGGCTACTCTGAAGCTTCCTGCCTTGGAATGCAGATCTGCAGGCCATCCTGTTGTAACACCCCCTGCCAGAGCACACTTTGTTACTGACCTACAGAGAGCAAAGGCTATCACCCCTGGTGGTCAGAAATGTGTCTGTTGGTGGCAGACAAGCTAGAACTAGTCAGCCCTCAAACAGTTTGTAGGTTTTGAGGGGAACCTCTAAGGTGCCCTCCCAGTGCACACATTAATAAATCCATCACTGGAATCAGTGAGGGTTAATTAATATGAGATGTTTGATACCAAACACTGCTATTTTCAGTGAAGCCATCATGTAGCTGGGGAAATTGTATTGGCCAGCGTACATCACATGCATTTAAAATGGCTTCCCTGTTCACTTAATATGCATAAGAATCAACAAAGAGATAGTAGGGGCCAGTCACTGCTCGCAGGGGCGGGAAAGGGGTGGGACGGTGTGGCACCTGGCAGGGGAAATGACAAAAAGAAATAATATATATATATATTTTTTCAAACGTACCTTCCTCAGCGTGTGGCTCACTGCCCTCACTTCAGGAACAGGCTCCCAGCCTGTCCTGCGGCCAATCCTAACCCTGCTTTCATGCTGCTGGCAGCATGAAAGCAGCTTTAGGATTGGAGGGAGCACCCTGGCTTTCCGCTCCGAGGCAGAGTGGGAGCCTCTGCCTGCTCTCTCCAACCCAGCAACACAGTGCCAGGTTAGAGGCATTTCAGTGCGCATGTGTGTTTGGCTGGCCCGAGACGGCCCTGTCATCACCAGTGGCTGCGCCCTTTTCACAATAAAACCATAATCAACTATGTTTATTATGGTTTTATTGTGAAGGTTTTGCAGCTGCTGCTGCTGGCGGGGAGGCGACGCTCCTCCGCCATAGCAGAGGAGCCGCTGCTGATAGGGGCATATTTGCTCATGCAGATATGTCCTCACCTGTAAGATAATGCATCCTGCCTTAGGACTATAAGGTCTGCTGTGGTGGTGACTTACAAATATTAGAGGACATGGCACACAAGAGTGTGCCATGTCATGTTTTCACTTTTTGGAGCACCTTGTCATGTAGCTTGCAGTGGCAATCTACATGGGTTTGGTGCTAGGTCCCTTAGAGTGGCACAAGTTATGCTGCAGCTCTTACAGACCCACTTTAGTATCTAGGTCGTAGGTAGCAGTGGTACCATTTACTAGGGATTTACAGAGGTGTTAAAGGGGCCTGGCCACTTGGGGATAAAGTGACCAGGTGTCTTGTTTTGGGAAGAAACACTGGCACTGGAGTCCTGGTTAGCAGGAACCCAGTTCACGTCAGCCAAAATTGGATAAAAAAACAGCCCAAAAAAGGAGGGGGTACTGCAGCCAGAACTCAACATCCTACAAGGTAAAACTGAGATTCTGCTCTTTGGCAAAGCATAGAAGATGTGGTCCAACTTTTGGTGGACTTCAGATTTAGAAGCTCCTTTGAATCGGAAGCTCCTCTTCCTTCCAATGCTGTTGTTAACAATTTGGGAGTCAAGTTTGACCGAGCTCTCTTTTTGTCCCCAAGTCCTGTCAGTCACAGGGTTAGGCTTTTCCCTATTACACTCACACTCTGAAAACAGAAATACATACCGTGATTAGAGGTACGCTGGACTATGTGGACTACGTGAATTTACTGGATTTACAAAGTATCTGATTGAACACATTAGGCTTATCTGAAATGCGGCAGCCAGATTGATCTTCAAGATGACCATACTGGCAGTCAATTAGCACATTAGCATTGGCCCATAGAGCATTTAATAAGACAGGGTCTACCTATCTCTGTGGTTTGCAGACCCATAATCATTCTTCTAGAGCATGTAGGTTTGCGGCATGTAGGTTTGCCTATCTACTTACGATTCCTAGCATCAAGCTAATTATAATGGAGGTCTATCCTTCATGTCTCTAGCAGCTAAAGCATGAATTAATATCCCTTCTGCCCTATGCCACATTGCAGGTTAAACTCAATTCAGTAAGCAGTTGATATAAATATACTGGCCTTGAAAAATTAGAAAAATACAAGAGAGCTATCTCACTACACATTTGGAAGATCAGAAATCCTGGAAACTCCTAGAATGCTTTGGAGGGGTGGTGTACCCATTGTGCTGACTCAAGCTCACAGGAGGAAAAATTCTCTGTGTAGAATGTAGGAGGGGGAATAAGATGGCAGAGTTAAATTGGGTGGGGATCCAACCAAGAACTAATATCTTCACTTCCCTTGAAACTCTATCTCACTGGGAAAAAGATCTGTTCTTTCCCACTGAAATCTCTCTTAGACTGGTTGCGGCAGTCTCCTGATTCTCCCCTAAAACTAGTGTGGACCGAGCCTGCTGTAGTGCCCCAGCGTATGACTCCTGACTGACCCACAGAGGATTAGTACCGTCGACACTTGCTGACAAGTGGAAGATGGAATGGGCCTGGGTGGCAGGAGGATGCTAATGATGAGTGTAATACATGGCTAAGGAACTGAGGGTACTTCTGTGGCACATGCCTGGGTCTAGGACATCCAACCGCCAGTGCGGAGCTCCAGCACAGGACCTCAGTCATGGAAAGATCTAGCTGCCTGCCTTAATAGAAAACTCACCCTCTGTTGAGAAGAGGTAGTGCAGCGTGCCTTGCAGAGGGTCCTCCCTGGAGATGAATTCATTAGCACAGGAGCTGTGCAAAGCGGGAGCCAATATCAATCCTGTTTAGGTCACCAGAAGGACAGGTGCTGGCATGTACCTGCTGTGAGCCTCCTTTGTACTAGACTCATGGGGCCTACTTTTTCAATGTTTTATTGAGTGTTGGTTTATTGAGTGTTATCAAAGTACTTGATCCCACATTAAAAATGATGATCTGCTCCATATCGCTAAACTGAGAGTGAAGTACTAAACGGGGTGACCTTGGTCTTCAGTTTGGGTCCTATACTATGGATTCCATCACAACAGAGCCTCAATTTCTGAATTGGTACACTGCCCTGTTTGTGCTGTTGTGTAGCTATTTTAGCTATAGTTTTAGACACGTTATTTTAGCAAACTAGGCCTGCCACATAGCCACATTTGCGGTCTTGTTTTATTTTCTCTATCTAGCTGTTCTTCGCCTAGGTCAGCACAATGTTACTAAACAAGACATTTCTTTCACTCTGTGCTTTTCTCAAGGCTGTAGTAAGACAGGTTGCCGGCAAAAGTGGTATACTTTGTCTCTAATGTTCACAGAAACATACACACTCTAACATGGGAACATCAGCTGTTTTATTATAAAAACACTACTTTGACCCATGTATGTTAAAGAGAGATTCCAGCCAGATGACCACGACTGTATGCTGAATGCTGAGTGCTTCGCTGCAGCTGCTTCTGTGGACTACAAGCCTCTTGCTTAGGTATGAGGGATGATGTCTTCCCAGGGGAACCTGAAGGGCAGAGTTAGAGCTTAATATGCTGTGCTTCAACATGGCCTAGGTACGAACTATTTTTAATGATCTTTGTGACAATATGGTAGGGTTATTTTTATGTTTTACTCTCCTTGTCACAATCTTAATCCTGTTGTGCTTCATCATCCTAGTTACTGCAATACATGCTTTATTATCTAAGATGAAGTTAGTTCAATAACACTTTATTGAACTATACTCTGCCTCTGATTGTCCTTTCATACGTGAGACTAATGTAACTGAGAGAAACGGATGGAATCTGAGTGACCACGATTTCCCCGGGGAGTCATTTGTCATGCGCCCGGTTACCCAATCATCCCTACTCTTGGGTGGAGATGAGGCACTAATGGTTGGCCGGATGAAAACCCAGATTAGGCCGACAGGTGTCACCTGGTGTGGGTTCAGACTCAGTCCACCGCAATACAAGTGATTCTGCCACCCACATCCAGTAGTCTCATTACGATAATGAGAACCTACGTAACAGTACCATTGCACTTCTTTAAACAGGTGCGTTGGGAAGAAACGGGGAGAGTGTGTCTCATTAAAAGTAATTTGCTGCCCTCAGGGAAGCTATAAACTAGCACTGTGGGCAGTGCATTAGTGAAAGGTGGACTGGATGTTTAAAGAAGTCAATCTTTCTCTTTGGAGGCGTCAATGTACCTGTACTTCAAAGAGGGGAAAGAGATCCCGCATCAGGCAGGTCCAGTAAATGACTGCACCGACCTGCATGGGGATGTCTAGACACCTCTTTGCCCCCTGCAGAGAACTGCCCTCAGGTGCTGCATTTGTCTCTGCGCCCATGTCCAGAGGGCACGGGCACAGAGGTAAAGTGATTCCCACATTCGCATGCAGCCACATTCATATGCAAGCCCTTCTTAAAATGCAGATTCATCTTAGGAAGGGCTTGAATATGGCTGTCATTGACTCTTGCAAAAGAGTCATTGACTCTTGCAATGATGGTGGCACACATGTAGCATCAGAATACTACATTTGTGCCACCACCATTGCAAGAGTCTCCTCCACCTCTGTAATACTACACTGCCCCAGGGGCACCAAAACTAGTGCCCCTTAGGCACTGGTTGTAATACAGCCCCAGCTGTAAGACAAAATGCAATTGTTACAATTAGGGCTCAGTAAACCTTGATTGCTCAGGGTCCCCATTTCTCACAGCTTTTTACTAATTAGGCTATATGCTTAGCCTCTCAGATATATTAGACTCTGTGACTGAGAAAGCAATTCCACTAAAAAGAGTATACCTGTGTTGGCTAATAAAAAACATAACTCCAGCCTCTGTTAAGTGACTGCTCACAGGATAATGTCATGTCTTATTGAAAGGCGTCTGGGCTTCTCTGCTGCATCAGTTTCCAATATCACAATCTAGACACGAGTTGTTGCTTCTTTTGGAAAATAAAATAAATGTCATGTGGGATTAGACAACTCGGCTGCATCTGTCCCCTCATTGTCTAGATACAGCACTCATTGTATTTCACAGCATGAACATTGCATCAAGATACCGAATAAGGCTGCGGTATGATAAATGCCACTGATGAAGAAATGGTCTGCTTCCATTGTCATTATCACAGCTCCTGCTCATCTCCCTGAATGATTGCTGTTATTATTCACCATTTTACAGGGACAAAGACTCAAAAGCAAATGTGTTTCTATATACGGAATCTTTCAAGTCATCTTGTTTGCATACCACACTTCCTCCATTTAGATGTCGTGTTCTTGCTCTAATCCATTAGATCAGAAAACAATTTATTTTTGCAGGTTCTTAAAATGCTGAAATATCGGAATCGTGATACAAAGAAGGCGATGCAAGATTCAGGATAGGGGAGCGCGCAGTGGTGAATGAAATAAAAAAAAATCAGAGAATTGGAAGGTCTTATAGGGCACTTTTTACATTGAAAAAGTAAGTTATTTAGAAAACTGTGATTCGTTGTGCATGCGAGAAGAATACGTGATATGACCAGACTGGCAGTAAGTTGCTGTTTCTTATTCTTGAAAGTTCTTTTTTTATCGGTGGCCACTGCAGCCGCTTTACATGAACGTATTTTTCTTTATTTAGCATCACATTGTGCTGTAGCGATCCAGACTCCATAGTTTAGCTGCTGACTGGAACCCCCGACCCTCTTCCCGGGCATGAATCTAGCTTAGTGTGGGTGAGGAAGCAAGAACGTGGTGAGAGGTATTGTTCCTCTCACTGGGTTTGTGGCCAGACTAAGATGGCAGGACTCGGAGGCTGCAAACCAACACCACGTCTCTCATTTGATTGTACAGAATAAGCAGTGCTTAATTTGAAAATAAAAACGTGCAGGTGCCCCAAGCCCTCCTCTGAAACACACGGCTGCTGCATTTAAATGTGGGCACCTGGAATACGGAGGCAGCGTAATCCTGTAGCCATCTGAGTGACACCTGACCCGCTTTTAAGGTCAGAGCTCGCTCCACATGCCGCGCCGCTCCACCAGACTGTGCCCGTGCCCTTTACCCCGCCCTCGCTGCTGCCACTAGTTCGAGGCCCTCCACCACCCGCAAGCACCCGCCTGCGCTTCATCCCTGGTGTCTAGTGGGTTTCCGTAAGTATTTTGTATTTGTTTTGTATCTGTCTTTGTTTTGTTCAATTTTCTGTGCTTTTTCCTCGTTTCTTAGCTTCTTTTCCTTTTTTGTGCCTTTTGTGCCTTTGCGCTTGCTTCCTGCATGTTTTCGGCTCTTCTAAGCCGTTCTTTCCCCGCCGCTGCGTCCCTGCGCCCCCCCTCCCTAAAGCCCCCATTTGCCCACCGCTCCTGCCTCCCAGCTGCTCCTCGCTCCCACCTCCCCTTCTTAATGGCGGCCGTCTGCGCCCGTCCACGCCGGGATCGCACCCAGCGCCAGACCCCCGGGCCCGAGTGCTCCCCACGCCGCCAGACACTGCTAAAGTGCTAACAAACTCCACACCCTCAACTCAGGCAGCTCCACTGCCTGCGTCCAAGCCACCGTGAGGCACACCCACGGACCCTTCTCCTGTCGGAACTGCAGCTTCACCTGCCCCCAAGCACCACGCCAGAACCACACACAACCACCTCAGCTGCATCCTCCTCAACACCCCCTCCGTCCACAAGCACGCCGTCGAACTCTGAGACCTACTCACCTCATCTTCCCCAGACGTCGCCTTCCTCACTGACACCTGGATGAACCCCTCCTCGGAACCCGACATTGCCATGGCAATCCCTGAAGGCTATAAGATCACCCGCAGAGACTGCACCAACAGACCGAAAGGAGGAATCACCATAGTCCACAAGAACACCATCAGAATCTCAACCAACACCGATGACGCCCTCAATGCCGCTGAACACTTACACTTCCAGATTCACATCAACGCCATCACCACCCTCAGAGGAACCCTTGTCTACAGGCCCCCATGCCCCCGACCACAGTTCAGTGACTCCATCGCCGACATAATCAGCACCCAGGCCCTTGCCTCTACAGACTACATTCTCTTCGGCGACCTGAATTTTCACCTCGAGAACACCAACGACAGCAACTCCACCGCTCTGATCGACAACCTCACTAACCTCAGTCTCAAACAACTGGTCATGACGCCCACCCACTCCGCCGGCCACATGCTCGACCCCGTCTTCTTCGCCAGCAGCCACGTCACCGTCAGCCATTCCACAGAACTCCACTGGACCGACCACTGCTGCGTCCACTTCACCTTCCAGAAACCCGCCACTCACCACCGCCCACAACAGATCCCCCGCCACAGCTGGAACAAGATCTCGGAAGACCACCTGATCTCCATCCTCGCCCGTGCCCCGCCACCTAGCACCACCGACCCCAACACAGCCACCCTCAACCTCAGACATTGGATAGATGACTGCGCCAACACACTCGCTCCGCTCAGGAAACCCTCCAACAACCGCACCAGCTCTAAGGCCATCTGGTTCACTGCCAACCTTCAGGCCTCCAAGCGGGACTGCCGGAAAATTGAGAAGTGCTGCCATGAACAAACAGGGAGCAACCACGCCGCACTTAAGACAGCCATCCGCAAGCACCACCAGCTCATCCGGACCACCAAAAGATCCTTCTACAAGAATTGCATCGACAACCACGCGCACAACAGCAAAGAGCTCTTCAGCATCGTCAAAGAACTCACCAACCACAGGTCATGCTCCATCGACCCCCCTCCTTCGCAAGACCTCTGCGATTCCCTCACCACCTTATTCCATCGCAAGATCACGGACATCCACGGCAGCTTCAACTCCTCGCCCCCCACAACCACTGTGGCCACCACTAACCCCAACACACCCAGCCACACCAACCTCCTGCTCGCCTGGACCCACATCAACAACGAGGACACCATAAAAACCATGAGCACCATCCACTCCGGATCACCCTCCGACCCCTGTCCCCACCATGTCTTCAACCAAGCGTACGATCATCTACAGCTCCTTCGAGACCGCCACCTTCCCGGAGAGTTGGAAGAACGTCGAAGTCAACGCCCTGCTAAAGAAACCCAAAGAAGACCCCGAAGACCTCAAGAATTACTGGCCCATCTCCCTCCTTCCCTTCCCGGCGAAGGTCATCGAGAAGATCGTCAACGACCAACTGACCCACTTCCTGGAGGATAACAACACGCTGGACATCTCCTAATACGGATTCCGTAGGAACCACAGCACCGAGACCGCCCTTATCACCGCAACCGACGACATCAGGACCATGCTCGGCAAAGGCGAAACCGCTGCCCTCATCCTCCTGGACCTCTCGGCTGCCTTCGGCACCGTCTGTCACCACACCTTCTGCACTCGCCTCTACAATGCCAGGATCCCCCACAAGGCCCTGGACTGGTTTACATCCTTCCTGTCCGGCAGAACTCAGAGAGTCCGCCTCTCTCCCTTCCTGTCTGAAGCCACCAAGACCATCTGTGGCGTTCCCCAAGGATCCTCTCTCAGCCCAACCCTTTTTAACATCTACATGGCACCGCTCGCCAACATCGTCCAATCCCACAACCTCAACATCGTCTCCTACGCCGACGACACCCAGCTGATCCTCTCACTCACCAAGGACCCCACCACCGCCAAAACCAACCTCCACGACGGACTGCATGTCATCGCCAACTGGATGGAGAAGAGCCGCCTCAAACTTAACTCGGACAAGACAGAGATCCTCATCCTCGGCTCCAACCGCTCCGCATGGGACGACTCCTGGTGGCCAGACACTCTAGGAACCGCACCAACACCCACCACCCACGTTCGCAATCTAGGTTTCATCCTAGACTCATCGCTCACCATGACCCAGCAAGTCAATGCCGTCTCATCTTCCTGCTTCAACACCCTCTGCATGCTTCGCAAGATCCTCAAATGGATCCCCACCAAAACCAGAAGGACGGTCACCCACACCCTCATCAGTAGCAGACTGGACTACGGCAACACGCTCTACGCAGGTACCACAGCTCAACTCCAGAAGAAACTGCAATTATACAGAATGCCTCCGTACGCCTCAACATCCCATGCCGCGACCACATCTCAGCCCACCTCAGAGACCTACACTAGCTTCCCGTCAACAAGAGGATCACCTTGAAACTCCTCATCCACACCTACAAAGCTCTCCACAACGCGGGCCCTGCCTACCTCAACGAGCGACTCACCTTCCACACTCCCATCCACCAACTCTGCTCCACCAACCTCGCCCTCGCCACCGTCCCTCGCATCCACCGAACTACAGCCAGTGGCAGATCTTTTTCCAACCTCGTCGCCAAAACCTGGAACTCCCTCCCTGTCCACCTACGACTGACCCAGGACCTCCTGGCCTTCAGGAAACGCCTCAAGACCTGGTTATTCGAGCAGTAGCAATCCTTTCCTCCACCCCCCCGTCGGCGCCTTGAGAACTTAGCGGGTGAGTAGAGCTCTTTACAAATGCTTGATTGGATTGGATTGGATTGGATTGGATCTTGGGCCTTTTCAATCCATTAAAAGCTACTCTCTGCCCTTTCGGCTCACTGTTGCAGCTTTCTCCCATTGTGACACTTTTTCGTTTTTCTCTTCCTCACTCTTTCCCATATGTGTCTTTTGCTCACAGCAAATGCTTGAGGCAGAAGAATAAGCGCCGGCCCTAAAAAATAAGTGCAGTGCTCTGCACCGGAAACAACAAGCACAAAATAAGCACTGAGAATAAACAACATTGAGGGCACTGTCCTATGTAGGGTGATCAGATTTTGAAAGCCAATAATCTGGACAGGTAGCTGACATAGAAGTAAGACTACAATTTTGCAGTAACCGTGAGACTAATGTAATTAACAATGCTGACCAGTGTAAAGAGGTAATTACATTGAAGCACTACAAATTTACAAATGTGTTAGTATTTTTATTATCAGTTGAATTGCTTCTACTAGATAACCCGGCACAGGTACATAGAAAAACTTGTCTTCCTCTGGGTGTACTTCAACCTCTTTGAAAATCAGTGCATGTGATATCCTTACAGAAATTTGCCAAGACAGATAAAAAAACTGGGACTATCTTTGAAAATTCAAAATGCTTGGCTACCATAATCCTGTGTCACTCTCTACCCAAAAAGACAAGAGGCCAGATTTATCAATCTTTCATTCAATGCAACACAGCAAGACAACTTGCTGCGTTGCACTATGTGGAAAGGAGAGGGCAGGATGTGCCATATTTTACATTATATTGTGCATTCCTGCTCTCTGCCTGCGGTGATGCACAATCTGGTGCCTAGCGCCAACACATGGACCCTTGTGTTTTGGTGCAAGGCTGCCTGAGTTGCATTCAGGATTGTTTTTGTGAGGAAGTGGCACTTTCCTGCACAAAACCATCATCTGAGGATTTTTCCTCTTTCTACGTGTGCTGCCAAATGCAGCACACTTAGAAAGAGGAAACAAAGAGGCGAAATAGAGATATATCTCCTTGTTGCACCTTCCCTGGGAAAGCGTAGCATTTTGACACATTTCTAGGTCTTCCAGTCTTGGTAAATCTAAAAATGTGCCATAAACTATGAATGGATGTGAGGGAACCCACCGCTCCACCCATTGATTTCCGAGGGCAGAGTAACACAAGTCAACAACTTGTACTGCCTTGCGTTACTCAAGATTTACCAAACAGTAAAGGGCCATGCAAGGGGCCTTGCATTGCTTAGTAAATCTGACATTAGCATTTAGTTACCCTTGCGACACCATGTATGATGCAAGGACAATGGAATGCTATAATAAATCAGGCCCCGGATGCATACCATGAGGATGCACATGTCTGTGAGGCACGGAGGATGAAGTCGGTGAGAACTACTTGAAGTGACATGGCAACATGTTTTTTTCAACTGTGCAAAGCTGTTCCTATACTTTTGAAAAGGAAAAGCTTCATTGAACAGCAGGAGACTCTGGCACACACAGCTCCTAAAGTTCCCAAAAAAGCCTGTCCTCGGATGAGAAAACGGGCTGTAGCATAGAGGAACATGCCTTTTCAAACACAACCTGCTCTGCTGCGGACATTTTTCAAAGGAGGTGTGGGAATCTACCACTGAAACACCAGTTCCTCACCCTTTGCTAAGGATGTACTGCCACATATTATGTAATTGGAGATTGATAGTAGGTAGGAGAAAAACAATTTATGTGTGCATAAACCAATCGATGTGTGCAAAATTCTGGTGGAGATTTAGTAGAAAGACACCTACTGGAGAAAACATACTCCACTTGCCCCTTACCAAAATCTAAGTATGTCACTTTATAATAAACATATAGGGCCATATGTACGAACACATTTTTCCATAGACATACAATGGGTAAAAACCTTTGATACATCTGGCCCATAATTCTATATATAGATGAGTATCACTTCTTGGCTACAGTTACATCTTATATTTTGAAGTGCAGGCTGTTATTTGTGGGTGGTGAGTCAGAATATCTGTTTATGATCTCTGTAATTTGCGAGTATTTTTATTGTCTCCTTTCTCCATAGACAGGTAGTTTGGAGTTTGGTGGAGCAATTCCCTAATCCAGTCCAATAGATGCATGCTCTTTATATTGTCCTCCTCGTCAACCACAACTGAAACATTGTCCACCTGCATGTGGGTGTGACAGGGTGTATAGAATTAGATTTTATGGTTCAGAATGCAGTTCTCACCAGAGATCCTCTTTTTTCATTCTGTACTTTCTTTTTAAAGATCTTTTACTCAAGGCATTGGTCTGTGCAACAGGGATCCGGATGGTGTTATTCCAGGGATGGAAGGAGGGCAGATGCCAGATGAGTAGAACTAGGGTGGAGGCTGTTTCAAATAGCCATAAGGATTCGTTTATGATGGTCTATTCCTAGTATACTCACATAAACCAAGATACTTAAACCTCTCGAAGGTTAGAATGTCCCTTCTAAAATGTGAATCTCTACTATGAATCCTCCTGAAAACTGTAAGAATGAAGGTCCTTGTTGGTACAGTCAGCTGTACCTTACTGCCCCAATTTCTATACTTATTGCATGCTTTCTTCCAACAACATGAGTCCTCAGGCCATGAAAGGATTTAATCCATGTTTTTGATGAACACAGTCAAAATGGGGAGCACCCTGTCTTCCATTCCAGCATTTGTGACCCCAAGGCATCATGGTAAATGCAGTCATTAGCACGAAATTTGAACAGAGTTTTAAAAGTTTTTCACCATAAGTTGGTGCGGCGAGTGCCGTATCTTCGGACACGTGTTTCTGGCTATTTGGCCGTCGTCAGCGAAGAGCAACGTGTAGCTGGCGGGGTTGCTTGAAATGCCGCCTTGAAAGTATTCACAGGTTTAAGTACCACTCAAGAAGGCGCACAGGTGCTTCACCCGAGCTCGTCAGCTCAGAGGCTCACGGGAGCCTTAATTACCACAGTCAAAATGGGGAGCACCCTGTCTTCCATTCCAGCATTTGTGACCCCAAGGCATCATGGTAAATGCAGTCATTAGCACGAAATTTGAACAGAGTTTTAAAAGTTTTTCACCATAAGTTGGTGCGGCGAGTGCCGTATCTTCGGACACGTGTTTCTGGCTATTTGGCCGTCGTCAGCGAAGAGCAACGTGTAGCTGGCGGGGTTGCTTGAAATGCCGCCTTGAAAGTATTCACAGGTTTAAGTACCACTCAAGAAGGCGCACAGGTGCTTCACCCGAGCTCGTCAGCTCAGAGGCTCACGGGAGCCTTAATTACCACAGTCAAAATGGGGAGCACCCTGTCTTCCATTCCAGCATTTGTGACCCCAAGGCATCATGGTAAATGCAGTCATTAGCACGAAATTTGAACAGAGTTTTAAAAGTTTTTCACCATAAGTTGGTGCGGCGAGTGCCGTATCTTCGGACACGTGTTTCTGGCTATTTGGCCGTCGTCAGCGAAGAGCAACGTGTAGCTGGCGGGGTTGCTTGAAATGCCGCCTTGAAAGTATTCACAGGTTTAAGTACCACTCAAGAAGGCGCACAGGTGCTTCACCCGAGCTCGTCAGCTCAGAGGCTCACGGGAGCCTTAATTACCACAGTCAAAATGGGGAGCACCCTGTCTTCCATTCCAGCATTTGTGACCCCAAGGCATCATGGTAAATGCAGTCATTAGCACGAAATTTGAACAGAGTTTTAAAAGTTTTTCACCATAAGTTGGTGCGGCGAGTGCCGTATCTTCGGACACGTGTTTCTGGCTATTTGGCCGTCGTCAGCGAAGAGCAACGTGTAGCTGGCGGGGTTGCTTGAAATGCCGCCTTGAAAGTATTCACAGGTTTAAGTACCACTCAAGAAGGCGCACAGGTGCTTCACCCGAGCTCGTCACCTCAGAGGCTCACGGGAGCCTTAATTACCACAGTCAAAATGGGGAGCACCCTGTCTTCCATTCCAGCATATGTGACCCCAAGGCATCATGGTAAATGCAGTCATTAGCACGAAATTTGAACAGAGTTTTAAAAGTTTTTCACCATAAGTTGGTGCGGCGAGTGCCGTATCTTCGGACACGTGTTTCTGGCTATTTGGCCGTCGTCAGCGAAGAGCAACGTGTAGCTGGCGGGGTTGCTTGAAATGCCGCCTTGAAAGTATTCACAGGTTTAAGTACCACTCAAGAAGGCGCACAGGTGCTTCACCCGAGCTCGTCAGCTCAGAGGCTCACGGGAGCCTTAATTACCACAGTCAAAATGGGGAGCACCCTGTCTTCCATTCCAGCATTTGTGACCCCAAGGCATCATGGTAAATGCAGTCATTAGCACGAAATTTGAACAGAGTTTTAAAAGTTTTTCACCATAAGTTGGTGCGGCGAGTGCCGTATCTTCGGACACGTGTTTCTGGCTATTTGGCCGTCGTCAGCGAAGAGCAACGTGTAGCTGGCGGGGTTGCTTGAAATGCCGCCTTGAAAGTATTCACAGGTTTAAGTACCACTCAAGAAGGCGCACAGGTGCTTCACCCGAGCTCGTCAGCTCAGAGGCTCACGGGAGCCTTAATTACCACAGTCAAAATGGGGAGCACCCTGTCTTCCATTCCAGCATTTGTGACCCCAAGGCATCATGGTAAATGCAGTCATTAGCACGAAATTTGAACAGAGTTTTAAAAGTTTTTCACCATAAGTTGGTGCGGCGAGTGCCGTATCTTCGGACACGTGTTTCTGGCTATTTGGCCGTCGTCAGCGAAGAGCAACGTGTAGCTGGCGGGGTTGCTTGAAATGCCGCCTTGAAAGTATTCACAGGTTTAAGTACCACTCAAGAAGGCGCACAGGTGCTTCACCCGAGCTCGTCAGCTCAGAGGCTCAAGGGAGCCTTAATTACCACAGTCAAAATGGGGAGCACCCTGTCTTCCATTCCAGCATTTGTGACCCCAAGGCATCATGGTAAATGCAGTCATTAGCACGAAATTTGAACAGAGTTTTTGATGAAGAAGGAAATTGGTTTTGCTTGAATGCAGAGACAAGGAGGGGCAACACTTTGGCCCTCATTACGACCCTGGCGGTATAGAACCGCCAGGGCCGCGGCACGCGGGAGCACCGCCGACAGGCCGGCGGTGCCCCGCGGGGCATTCTGACCGCGGCGGCTTAGCCGCGGTCAGTAAAGGGAAACCGGCGGTCTCCCGCCGGTTTCCCGCTGCCCCCAGGAATCCTCCAAGCCGGCACAGCTTGCTGCGCCGGCTTGGGGATTCCGACTCCCCCTCCCGCCATCCAGTTCCTGGCGGTTCTCCCGCCGGGAACCGGATGGCGGGAGGGGGAGTCGCGGGGCCCCTGGGGGCCCCTGCAGTGCCCATGCCAATGGCATGGCCACTGCAGGGGCCCCCGTAAGAGGGCCCCTACAAGTATTTCACTGTCTGCTTGGCAGACAGTGAAATACGCGACGGGTGCAAATGCACCCGTCGCACCTTCCCACTCCGCCGGCTCTATTACGAGCCGGCATCCTCGTGGGAAGGGAGTTTTTCCCTGGGCTGGCGGGCGGTCTTTTGGAGACCGCCCGCCAGCCCAGGGAAAAACTCATAATACCCTCTGCGGTCTTCTGACCGCGGAGCGGTATTGCGGAGGGCGGAATTCTGGCGGGCGGCCTCCGCCGCCCGCCAGAGTCGTAATGAGGGCCTTAGTCTAATGTGAAGACATGTAAACAGGGAAAGACCCATAGCATTCATGAAGCATCTATAGCTTCTACACCTGCCCCGCCGTGAATCATATAGGCAGTGGAAGTTAAATAAATAATAAGAACCTCCCTTTATAATGCTTGTGTTGTAGAAGGTGGGGACAGTCGCACAGCAGGGCATCCTAACAACATGATGTAATAAGTCTCAGAAGGAGTTTAAAGCATTATGGGTCTCCATCTGAATCTGGGGATAGTACCCATATATTTGAGGCCCTCAGCGTTTTAGACATGGTTAGATAAATGCCCTCTATACTATCTTTTCTGCGTATGTGTGTTATGAAACAACGCCATGTGGCATCAAATTTACCCACACTGTCTCGTAGTGTGGTATGGCGTTGAGGCTCCATGCCTTTCCCCACCACAAATTCAGCACTGGGGCCTGAGCCTGCTTCCACTTTTGTGCCATACAAAGCTGTGCTGGCAGTAATAGGTGGGAAAGGAATCACTCTTGGGAAGTGGATGAGAGGAGGGTTCTATGTTCCCTCGGGTCACCCAGAAGGATCATCAGGGGGTCTTGTGGCAAAGTACCCTTGGTGATAGTGTGGATCTTGAGCAGGATCTCATCCCAAAATGTCTCAATTCGCAGACACATCCACCATATGTGTAAAAAGGATCCAATTTCTCTGCACCTCTTCCTGCAAAGATCTGGGATTCAAAGCATTTTGTGTAGATGAACAGGCATCAAATACCATAAACTAGGTAATTTATAGGAGCTTTCCTTATAACGGAGACTATATAAGATGTGGAAGCTATTTGCCAAATCATTGCCCAGCTGGAGTCTCTAATGTCCACATTTAGTTCACTTGCCCATTGCTTCATGTAGGCATGTTTCTTGGGCGGGGTCAGATTAAGTAGATAAGGATACAGCAGGGATATGCCCTTTCGTATGACATTACAAAGATACAGGGTTTCTGTTGGTGTCTCCTCCCATTGCATAGCCTGGAAGCAACAAGTCACCTGGCCCAATGCAGCGTTTGTCCAATCTCATATTTATTCCCTCTGGGCAAGGAGAACTTCTCCTTCAAGTTGTTGTTTGTCTGCATCTCCCATCGTCATAGAATTCCCTCAATTTGAGGGATCACCCTTGAGCCCTGCAAAAAGAGCGGTGATGGTCGATGCCTGGTGATAAATCATCTTTAGGTGTCAATGGGGTAAGAGGAAATGGGTAAAACATAAAGTGTTGCCTCACACGTACCTCCCACCAATAAGCGAGTAAGGTGGATGTCATTGGGAGTAGTGGGGGGATCATGGGCCCTCACTGTCTTGGGAAGTCAGAGGAGGCCATCCAGTGGGATCTGATAAAAGACCTGGTTGACCTCTACCCAGGTTTTAGGCCTGGATCATAGTTCTAGTCCAATTAGGAGCAAAGCTCAGCTGCCAGGATGTATGTAAAGATGTTGGGATACCCTAAGCCCCTCTCTGCTACCGGATCAAATAGTGTTGTCAGACCACCTGAGGTGATTTCCCTTCCCAAACAAAGTGGAGTTTTTTGGTGTGTAACTGTTTTTGAGTCAGATTGGATATGGTGAGGGGTAGAGTCTGAAGGAAGTATAACAGGTGGGGCAAAAGGTTCATCTTAAGGCAATTTATATGTCCTAGCCAAGAGATCTCCAGTTTGCCCCGGCGGTACAGGTTTTTGAAAAGAACCACAAGCAGAGGAGGCAAGTTGCTATTGTAAAGGGCCTCTGGGTGGGTGGAAAGCTGTATCCTAAGTTATGTAATCTTTGAAGTAGACCATTACAAATCCTCTCTCAAGATGGGCTTCCAGAGGCTATCCTCCGGGCCAAGATTTGGAAAGGTTAATTTTAAAGCCAGATGCCCAAGCAAACATGTCTTACTCTCTCATAAGCCGGGTATTGAATACTCTTTTTCTGTGATAAAACACAGGGTGTTGTCCGTGAAGAAGTCTAATTTGGGCTCCTGGTTGCCCACTCGCACGCTGTGGATATCGGATTACACTGGATCATTGCCACAAGGGGCCCCATGGTTAGGGCAAAAATTGAGAGTCCATGCCAAGTCCCTCTTGTTAAAGGGACAGTGGGTGATATGGAAGCATTTATTTTTAACTTGGCCTCATCCCTCTTGAAGCTGGCGTGTATATAAGCTGGCATCTTAGGGCCCATATGAGTTTTAGCCAAGACCTTTGACATGTGTTTCCAATCAACCCTGCTAAATGTCTTCTCAGCATCAAGGCAGATGTGCGCCCAAGGTTGATGGCGTTGTTCTGTCACTTGCAAGAGGACAAGGGCCAGGCGATTATTATCACTGGCCTGTCTGCTGTGAATGAAACCGGACTTTTAGGGGGCTATGACTGCCAGCCATATATGTTCGAGCCAGATGTGTAATGGATGTGTAAATTTTAACATTGCAATTTAAAAGTACGATTGGGCGGTAAGACAAGCAGCATGTCGGAAGCTTATGGGGCTTCAAAAGTAGTGTAAGGAGAGATTCCAACATCCAGTCGGTGACAGAGTCTGATGTTAAGAAGTAATTAGAGAGGCTTTATGGAAAAATGGCTGGAAACCTGTTTGGGCCAGGAGCCTTAAATGTGGGGAGATAACTAATTGCCGCCCTGACCTTATCCGGACTGATGTCGTCCTCCAACAATTGTAATTCCACCCTCTGATCAGAAGGCACAGAGCCCCTAAGGTAGTCATCTTGGTACTGTTCGACGAGGTGTTGGCCTTGGTATAGTGCCGAATAATAAGTATGGAAGACTGACACAATATTGGGTGACTCGGTGTATGTGCCCCCTCCCTCGTCCAGGATTTCAGAGATGTAATTGCATGTGGATCATATGGTATTTTATGGGCTAAGAGGTGATCCGCATTGTCCCCTCAGGCACAATATTTTTGGCTGATTTAGAGGAGATTTTTAGCTGGATATTTCACTAACAAATGCTGCAACTCACTCCTGATATGTCGAAGGTCTCTCCGGGTCTTCTGCGAGTCCCCTTCTTTATGCCTAGCCTCAGCCTGGTGCAGCTGAGTTTCAAGTTCCTGTTTGCAGAGCTTGACTGTTCTTTCAAAAGCCGTTGTGTGGGGTAGGAGTTCTCCCCTAAAAAACACCTTCGCTGAATCCCGTAAAGTTGCAGGAGAGACATCGTCTGTGCCATTTTATTTGAAATTGTGTTCAATTGCATCTTTTATATGATCACAAAGAGTCGGATCGTGAAAGATGATCTCATTCATGATCTATGGCTTCAGAAGCAGAGGTTGTGGAGTGACAGGTCTCATGTCCAGCCGTATGTGCGCATGGCCAGCCATGACCTTAACCTCAATTTAGGTGTCATTGAGGCAAGAGATCAGCGTAAGAGAGGCAAAGAAATAATCAGTTCAGGAGTATCTCTTGTGGACGTTGGAATAGAATGTATAATCATGATCACAGGGATGATGTTGCCACCAAAAATCTACCAGCGAAAGGTTGAGGAGGCCTCGGGTGGGAGGGTGTCAGGGTGCTCACTGCCAGGGTGTGAGCGATCATATGTAGGATCAAGGGAGCCATTTAGATCTCTTCCCAGCAGATTTTCAGAAAACGTTGTGTAAAAAGCCTCCTTCTCACCATTGGACCTACAGAAATAGTTATGAGAGTCTTCCCTAGGTTCCGCCATATGCCCACCATACAATCCTTCCTGTCCCTCTTGAATGCTATCAAGAGTCAAAAAGAGGCCGCTCCGGAGGTCTATCACAACCCCTCTGGATTTGTTGACGTATGAAGAATGTTAGTGAGTAGGGTACCAATAGGAGAGTCCTCCCTAAGCAAGTGGGTTTCCTGAATAAGGGTGACATCCACTTCTTGTTGATGCAGACAATTCGTTAAAGCCCTATGTTTAATTGGTGAGTTGAGGCCCTGTACATTCAGAGTAGTAAAGAGTGTGGACGTCATGACCAGGTGCTTGGTGTGATCCCCTCACTTTGGGAGGGTGTGATGTGCTCCACCTTCCCCTCCTCCCATGTCATCACTCAAAGGTGTCAAGAAATTTAAGAAAAACACAAAAAACCTAACAGCGTTTGAATAACGAACAATGGATGTGCTTTGCCAGGCAAGCCACCCCAACAAACGTGAAATACAGAAAACAAATATTGGCATACCATGAGTTCAAAAGGTAGGAGGCCAGCTCTAGTTGAAGCGCGCCCTCCCAACACTTACACACTGTCCCATAGTAGTAGTGTGGATCAAAGGTCAGCATGAAAACTATTGTCCTTCCTCTCATCACAACCCTGTAAAACAGACACGCATCCATTACCAAAGCAACACTTGGGAGGTTAGGGAAGGGGTCTCATCATCTGAAGAGGCTTGTCTCTGTTAGTTTCTGGGTTGTTGGTGTTTCTGTTTTCACACCTTCTTTTTGTCAATTTCGTTGTTTGAAAGCGCCAACCCACCCCTCGATCCACCATCACCATACCATGGCGGTCCAGAGAATCCTGTGTGTCTGGTGAGGAGGCATTTCAACAGCTTGTCGTGTCTCCAGCGGCGTCCGGATGACAATCCTCTTCTCCTGGAAGCTGGAATGGGGGTGGAGTGGAAAACCCATTGGTAGGAGAGATTGTGGGCCTGCAGATGCTGGGTGACATCTTTAAACTCTTTGGGGTGAGTTAAAGTATATGCCAAAACATCCTGACATATGGAAATGGTGTCTCCTCCGAAGAGGACTGGTTCCTGTTGCCTAGCTGCCTGCATGATCCATTCCTTCAGGTGAAAGTAGTGCACCAGTGTGAGGGTATCTGGCAGTAGATTCTTCTGCTGTTGGTATGCAGAGAGCACTCTGTGAGTGGGGTCAAGAAGCACTGGTTGGTCATCTAGCAACTGGAGGAGATGGGCAAATAGGGCCTTGATATGTGCCTCGAGATCCTGTAGGACTGACGCAGTAATGCCCTGGATGCGCACCTTGTTTCTCCTAAATCAGTTTTCTAGGTCATCTTTTTTATCCTGTAATAGTTCATAGCTCTTTTCAAGTTTCTCAATGTGTTGCGTTCTGTCCAGATTATCTTGCATATGTTTCACCAACATAGTTTCAACTGTAGTCAGATGGGAGTCTGTTTAGCTCAAGGACTGTCCAAATCAGTAATGGCTCTAGTGAATTCCTTTGCGGAACTCGACTAACAACAGCTAAATATCCTCCTTGGTCACTGGGGCCCGAGCATTGGAGCCCTCCGCCTTATCATGGATAACAGCTGCTCAGTGGACGAGGGGTGTCAACTTTCCGCAACATGTCCTTTATGGAGGAGGGATGAGTGGGCTTGGCCCTTTTGGATGCCACAACGGATAGGAGTGTCCCAGGACCTCCAACTTTTGCCCACTGCCAGAGGGTGAGTAGAAATAACACAAAAGCCTTTCTGGTCCTCTAGAACCGTTGGACCCCCTACCCCTTTAATGCTGAGGATTGATATGTCATTTTAAGTCGTCCAACAGTCAAAGTTAGGTCGTAGGCATAGAAGGGACACCAGCTGCCTCCTGCTCCAACTAATTGTTTTTAGCTATATTTTGGGCAAGTCTGACCTCCTCATGTGAAGTCCCTCTAGACTCAATAAGACGCTCCTCGCCTCACAATCAGGTACCTACTGTGCCTGCTGCTGTAGAAGTCCCATAGCCACATCACTCCATATTGACAAGGACCTCAAAGACCAGTCCAAGAAGGCAGCTCTCCCCAAGTACAGGCGGAGGGGGGCCCGGGGAAAAGCTGTCGGGCACTGGAGTTCCAGGTCAGAATCCCTCACAGGCTGTTAGCGCTCGGACAGGTCACAGTCAGGGAGCAAAACGAGGGTCAACTGTCCCACTCCCCAAGCGCAGTTGAAAGGTCTGCGCCCTCAGTAGGAAGTGTTCACATGCAGGCCCAAATCACTCAGGTGGGCCCGATGTGTGCATCTCCTGAAGGGCTGTCGGTGGGCAGGAAGCCAGGGCACATTTATGCTAGTCACATCCACCCCCTGCCCCACCTTTTTAATCACATCCGTAGTGGGCGAGGGCTCCGCTGCACTTTGAGTATAGCGAGCAGATGGCACCTGGTCCTACCGCAGCTCGGCTGGGAGACGCGGCCACAAGATGGCCTGCCACAACTGCAGCAGCCTCCGATTGAGCAAGGCCACCCTCATGCAACAGGGCTCCAAAGCTCTGCTAGATGCCCGTTGGGGCTGCCGGCATCAGTCATGGGCCCTGAGACTCCTAGTGGGGACTTACCACTGTGGATCCACTGTGCTTTAAGGTGAGAGCAGTGCACGGAGCTCAGGGGAGATGCCTGTTGCCTGGTCCTGTAGTGAATCCTATCTTGTTTTAATGGGAAGCAGGAGTTAGCTTAGCCTTCTGGCTTGCAGACCTGTGCCCCTGTCACCCAGTGACTTTTTCCAAACTTAGCTTGCTCTCTTTTAGCACAATTATTTAATTATACCTTTCCAAAATGGCTGCATTGTTTTTATTTAGGGCAATGTTTTAGTTTTGGGCTATCAGTGCCACTCTGCTAAGGCATCACTATCAGCGCCAGAGATAGATAAGATGTAGGTATTCACATTAGCTACTTTCCCACTTTGTGCTTTTGAGGGAATTGTTTATGTACTTGCCGCCCCAAGCATGTCTTATTATCTATTGTTTGGGAACAGACCTATGTCAGGGGTCCGAGCAGATCTGTATAAATGCACCTCGCATAGGCAGATAGTCAGAGAGATTCCGACCAGATGCCATCGACGCTATCCATGCTGCACGTCGCCTTGACGCTGACCCAGTCTTCGTGTCCCTACGGAGTCTGAGCTAGAGACCTCATTCCAAGGTAACAAGGGTTGGGGGGCTCTTTTCATGGACATGGCATTGGCAGATTAGGTTTCATACACCAAGCTCTCTTTTAAGTTAGAGACTAGGTTCATCATGCTAGGGTATTAGGACATATTTCATATCTCATGTAATTTTATGTTATTGCAAGATGGCGGGGGTCTTTCTGTTAATGGCTCTCATGCTCACAATTCTGTTTCTTTCATTATTCATTATACTTATCATTGCAGTGCATGCAATTTATCGTAGATTGCAGTTTTGTTAATAAAACCTATTGAAACGTTACTGCATCTCCTTCATTGCCTGTGTTTGATTGAGACATGTTGTTCATGTGAGAAAGGGGTGATCTCTGTTTAACCACAACACTCCCTGAGATGTTGCACTCTTGAGTCCATGCGTAAAGGCTGCCACAATTCACCTTTTACTGTTTGGGTTTTTGGAGAGGTGCTGCTTGTGAGCTTGGAGGGTTGGGAAGACAGTTGCGACTTGTAGGGCTGGCATAGTTGCCTACAAACATAATTACTGTCATACTTAAACAAGCAGTCTTGCCCACAGCAAGAGTCAAACTACGACAGTCCCCGACATGGTCCTCCCATTGAAGCATGTTTAAGTGATGGGACATGCTAGATCTGTGATTAAAACTAATAATCATGTGGGCAGTTGCATTTTGAATGTGGTGCATTTGGGTTTTGAATAAACGAGAAGACCAAGAAAAACAGCATTGAAAAAGTCTAAATAGAAACGGATAAGAGTTTGGACAATGATCTTGTTTAGCGAGCAGAAAGAAGAGACAGTAGCTTCCAAATTGCTTTTAGAAGGAGATAGCAAGTGATAGAAAGTTTGTTAAAGTGCAGTGCAAAAGACAGTTTGGGATCAAAAATGACCCAGAGGACGGCGGTAAAGTTGGTGGCAAATGGAAATGAGCAAAGGGTGATACAGAGTATTGTACCACTACCTTGAGCGTATGGTGCCAGGAGAAAGAAATATTGAGGGGGTCATTGTGACCCCGGTGGTCGGAGATAATGTGGTGGTAAGTACCGCCAACAGGCTGGCGGTACTTACAGCCACATTATGACATTGGCGGTTTGGCTGAAGCCAACCCGTCAATGTACCACTACGACCACCACGGCGCATTTCTTGTGGCAGAAATCCAGCTGTGGATGTAATATGGGAGACGGCTGGTAGCCATTGCGACTGTCTTTTGATGGCTGTCGCCGCGGCAGTAGGCGGTTTTTACCGCTGTTCTCAAAAAGGGCGCCTAAATGCCCAAAGTTAACACCCAGATTTTAGAGCTCAATGAAAATACAATTATGCATTTATGGCACAAAGCCACAGAGGAAAGTGTTCCACCATAAGAATGCTTAAGAGGTGTACAAAAGCCCTCCACTTCAGGCCAAAAACACCGGAAAGCTCAAGCCTCCTGGTGTCCACCATCCAAATAGTACCAAAAGAAAGCTTGAATAAGCATTGATAAAGCCATTTCTTTTTTGTGTTTGAATCTAGATCTGTTTTTACCTGCAACATTTTAGGAGGAATTAAGTGACTAAGCAGCTTGTTAATCCCAATGTAGGAAAAATATACTAAAGGATGATTTGTTAGATGTTCAGAGGACTAAACATAATATTAGGGTAAGAGATATACATGAATCACTTGTTATTGTACCGTTAGTTGCCAAGCATTTGTCTCCACAAATAAATCCCCCTTCGCTACTGGCAATCTTCCTGCAACACCAGAAATTAAACCGCTGCTCTGAGGATTCTCACCACTCTGTTAAAATTTATTAATATAACCCTAATTTCTCTTCCTATGCCTTGTCCTTCTTCTCCTTTTTATGTATAGTATATACTGATCTGGCTAAGCAGTTATCTGTGCTGGGACCCCGCTGAGATAGAGGAATGGGACAGAGCAGGGTACATGGAATGGACAGAAACATAAAGGGAACAGTATAATGAGAGAGGTGAAAAAGAGGAAAAGGAGTAACAATAGTGATGCCAAAGAAAGATATGTGCGTTAAGGAGATAAGTAAATTAAAAAAGAAATTGGTGAAGTAGCCAGAAGGAAAGATAAGAGCAGGTGGTAAGAGGAACATGCAGATAGAGAAAGAGAGGTGGAGAAATAGAAATAGAAAAGATTTTGGAGTGCAGTAGAGAGAGACAGCGACAAGGAGAAGGTAATGCAGAATGGCAGAAGGGGGAGAAAGAGAGAGAGAGGTAACATATAAAAAGAGGTGAATTTGAGAGAGGTAACAGCGGTGAGAGATAGACATAGACAGAGAGAGTCAGGGAAAAATAAATATATACAATGCTAGAGAGACCTCAAGATGAGAAGAGGCATGAAAAAGGAGGTCAAGTAAAGAGAGTAGTGTGGATGAGAGAAAGGTATTACAAGACTAGAAAGAGAAATGTGGTGTAGAATAAAAAGAAGCTGAGGGGCATTCGTGAAATAGAAAAAGAGAGGGAAGATTTCTTCATGGGTAGAGAGTTGTGAGATAGAAAATGAGGAAGATGGCGAAGTAAAGAGATTTATAATGAAAGAGAGAAGTTGAGAGAGCTAGTTGAGGTGGAAAGGTGAGTTGAAGTTGAAACGGGGTCTAAATGGAGGCATGTATTTTTCTGTGTGTGTGAGGGAGAGAGAGAGAGGAAAAAGAGCTCTTGATGAAGTAAATTGAGAGGCTAGATAGTAGGAGACCATTGAGGCAAAGAGAGGTAAGGTAGGTAATGAGGGAGATGTAAGTTACAGAGAGAAATTAATTAGAGAGGAGAGTGGAGTGGTAAAGTAGAGAAAGGACTGATAGAAGGGATGAAAGTGAGAAATGGAGAGAGGTACAGAGGAGAGGTAGAGGTTGAGATGGTGTGTGAGAGGTGATGTAGATGGAGGTCAGATGCACGCGGGTCAGGTGGAACATTTCAGTGAGGTGAGAGTGTGAAAATCTTGGGGCTGATTTACAAGTTGGCTGTCAAACAGAAGGTCTGCCCACCTGATTTACTGTCAAACAGACATTACCTGTGTTAGAGACAAAGCCTACACCATAATCCTCTATCAGAATGACGGAGGAAGGGCCAATTAGAGATTTGGCAATTTGGCCACTTGCCTAATTTAGATTGGACGGTCGAATGGCTTATTTTTACTATTACTTACCACTGCGAAAAACCTGACAGTAAGGGACAGTAAAACATTTAAATGACTTCCATGGTGTGAGGATCATTAGTTTTTGTTATTTAAAAAAGAAAATCATGCTTTCTGATTTTGTATTTGAAGAAACAAAAACAAGATAAGAGTTTGAAAGGCAGCCATCATGTTTTATAGAGTTGGCCATCAAGCGTTTAACTAATTGGCAGGGACCACCATGATGATGGCTGCTGTCAATGACAAGAGTTGGTCGCTGGGTTGATAGACAACTCTAAATTTGAGGATGGGGACTCCATCAGTATTTTACTCCATCGCCCTAATTAAGTAAATATCATTCTTCAAACTCTAAACCAGTCCTCTAATCTTACATGCATACATATTATAATAATGTGTTTCTATGTACTACAGTATTGTTGTTTTCACATATATGATTAAGAGTGAATTGATATGTTTTAAGCAAATATGTATGTCGTTTAATATTGGTTTGAAGGACTATTTAGCTTTAAGTATGCTTGCTAAATTTCATGGTTCTGATCGGCCACGAAGCAAATTGATTCAATTTTGTTCAGTTGCACATTTCCGCAAAGCTAACCTTGCCTTCAAACCTAGCAAATGGAAGGAAGAATTTTATGAGAGTAATGACTCAGTAGTTTATTTATAAATCATGTCTTCTCTTCAAGGATGTCTTTTGCTTCCCCTGGGAAGAAGCTCATGCCACCTGCTCATTAGATGTTTGTGCTCAACTTAACAGGTTTCTGCCATGTGATAAGGTTCCATAGATTTGCATTGAAAAAACAGACATGAACTTTTCCCATTATGCTCCAACTAATCTTTTCCTAGCAAGATCCTTGGTCAGTTGAAACAAAAATTGGCTTTAATTATTTTCCTTACGCTGTTATTTTTCATTAAACTAAAGGTAGACTATGGGCTTCTTAACCTTTTTTGTTGTATTTATAACAAAAGATGGGGATGATGGAGATAGAGATAGTTGAGGTAGAAAGAGGGGATGAAGAGTGAAACAGAGGTATTCACATAGTGAGATAGAGAGACGCAAGATTGTAAGGGAGATAGAGATAGATGAAGTTATTTATATATTGAGATTGAGGTGGGGAAGACAATGTGAAGTAGAGAGAGGGGGTGAAGGTTCATAGAGAAACAGAAAAAGAGAGAATGTTTTAAAGAGAATTAAGTGAGAAGAGGTGAAGTGTAGTAAGGAGAGAGAAATGATACAAAGATTATTTCTCAATGTTATTGTCACCAAGTGTCTGAGAGTGCAAGCGTTTAGGCTGGACAGGCCAAACATACACTCCAAAGGGCAGATTTATCATTTTTTTGTGCAATGCAGCACAGCAACCAAAGTTGCTGCACTGGGCTGTGCAAGGATGGGAGAAAGCATAAAAGACCAATATTTGTTTTTTACAACTCTTGCTTCTGCTCAGTACCTCTTCATTGGCGACTGTTGACATACGACTTGGCGACATTGTTGTCTGCCCTCAAGAGGACCACCTGATTGATGATCAAGGGGGAAAATGCAACAGGGCTCGAGCAATTGCTTTAAATTCTAAGATAGCTTGCTCTCCTGAGGAGACCACTGCCCCCGAATGGACAGGTCATCCAAAGTCGCCCCCCTCTCTAGACTGCAGGTATTGGTAGTAATAACCTTGGGATGTGGGAAGAGAGAAGACCCTGGCCAAATGGGTTGGTTCAAGCCACCACTGTTACAAGTGCCAGATGCGGGGAGGCACATGTACCAGAGAGTACAGGGACAGAAGATGTGGTGTCCAGTGAGAAGGTAGATGCCATACCAGAGGACCCAGATGCTGTTGAGTCCAAGGAATGACAAAGATGCAGGATGCCTGAAAGAAAAAGAAAACACAATTCAAGAGACCGATCCATAAAGCTTCAAGAGGCAAATCTAAGCAGTATCAAAGACTACATACCATGTGACCTTGAAGTCGCAGCCATTCTCAAGCTGTCACCACATCCTTCTCACCCAGAGTCAAGAGGAAAACATGCAACACCTGCGCCCAGTCCACAGGAAGATTGATGAAGCCCACATATGTCTGGAAACAAGTGCTGATGAACTGCAGATCCTAAGAAGGGGTCAGATGTGACTTCTCCCAATTCACAAGCAGGCTAAAGACCTCTGGAGTCTTGCACACCAGCACAATCTGAGATTGGACCACAGCCAGGAGATGATGATGGAGGAGCCAATCGTCCAGATAGGGATGAACCATCACTCCTTGACCATGAAGATAAACCTACAGGTGGGCCATCATTTTGGTGAATACCCTGAGGGAGGTGGCAAGGCCGAAGGGACTGGCAATGCACGCCATTCACACAAAAGCAAAGAAATCTCTGATGGGAACGAGCAAAGGGAATGTGAAAATGTGCATCCTGTAAGTCATTCATCTGGGAAAATAAGAGGGCTAATATGTTGCAGAGTGTCCATTTTGAAACAAGGTTTCTTCAGGAGCGTGTTCAGCTGCTTAAGAATGAAAATGAGCCTGACTTTCCCCACAGGCTTCTGGATCAGGAAGACCAGAGAGTAAAAACCTTTTCCCTGCTGCCCCACTGGAACAGGAACAACAGCAAGTTTGCTGACAAGATCCACAAACTCCTGAAAGAGAGCTGGGAGGTTGAAGGTGCTTGAGAGGGACTCCACTGGTCCAATAGGGTGAGGAAGGTATTCAAAGTCGAGGGAATAGCCTTCTGAGATGAACTGCAACAACCGAGTGTCAGAAACATGTTCCCACAATTCAGAAGAAAAGAAGCTAGACGACCTCCCACTGGGAGGGCGAAATAGACAGGCACGCTTCCCAGTATTGAGCACCGGAGGAGGCTCAGGTTTGGAAAAAGGGCGAGCAGGGAAGGAGGAAGACTGCTTAGACTTGGGCTGGAATGGCCTCGTGGAACCCCACGAGCATTTCTTAGTAGAAGGGTCAGCCCAGAGATGAGAGAGAAAGAGCTGGGCATGTTTTTGATTTTTGAAGTCCTTGTGGAAGATTAGTTCCAAATTTTACCCAAAAAGATGGCTGCTGGTGAAGGCATATGCAACAACCCTGATTTCTGAGCTGAGTCCACCTTCCAACCTCGAAGATACACATGGCGGCGAGCAGCTATTGAAGGCCAAAGCCTTCAACATATCACATGAAACATCTGCCAAAAACTTAGCGTCAGTCTTGATATTAGAAAACAAGGATGAACACTCAATTCCCTCCTGGATAGCCATAGTCAAAGACTAGAAGTCCTTATTTAAGGAGTTAGAGGCACAGACAGCATAAATGGCAGCCCGAAGGGCCAGGTTCATGCCTGAAATGCATTTCTTCACGGAAGCCTCCACCCGACGATCAACAAAATCTGAAATGGGAAACTTTTAATAATAATAGATGGACGATCATCCAAATGAGTAAGCAGAGGATCAACTTTCAAAGATGAGGGGAACTCAAGATTGTCTTTCGCCAGAAGATTAAGACAAGTCACAATTTTAGGGAAATCCACTTTTTCAGGATCCTGCCATTCCTGTAGACGAAGATCCAACACTTCTTTGTTGATCACTAAACAATCAGTTGGGTGAGAATGAAACTGTTGAAAAAGGCCAAAGCTAGGACCAGGGACATCATCTTCCATAGGGATACTCAGGTTGTCACCCAGATATCTGAACAGGGTCAAAAGATCAGATTTTCGAAGAAATTTGGACCTGGGCAGACCTTTAGCCACTGAAGAGTCAACATCCTCATCAAATTCTGGAGAAGGCCAGGAAGAAAAAGAGGATGAAGGTACACAACCAAAGAGGAGACTGAAGAGGTAGGAGAGGAGGGAGAGTCCTTTGATCTTAAGAAAGCGTCAGAGAGGGAGGTCAAGAGAAGTTGGAATTGATCTTCAGAAAGTCCTAATTCATGAGAGGACCCAGGGAGAACCTCCTCAGGCCTATGACATTTCATCCCCTCCTGAACAACTTTGGAGCAATGATGCCACTTAGCTTATCTCTTCCTGTGATCCATGGTGAACTGACACAGAGAAGGAGGTATGCTTTATTTTATAAGGACTCATAGGGCCCCAAGTAGGCCAAACAAATGCCTGTATAAGAGTGGAAAGAAGTGGAAACGAAATAAACATACCCATTGGCTATGGAAAAATGGTGGGAATATACAAAAAATGTCCCTAATATATTACTATCACAAAAATGTTTATGATAAATATTTTTGCCATATCGATTTTTTGTATATTTAGGATGCGAGCAGTAGAATGTTGGTAGACAACCACAATTGGGCACTGCATACCTTTATCAGTAACAGGCCGCAAGAAAAGCCAAGTGTCTCATAAGCCCGTTGCCCTGACGACTGTGATAACAATGGCACCCTCCCGGCCTACCACTACACAAGGGCCATCAGTTAAGCACTCTTTGTAATCTGACGAGCCAGAGAATACTGGAAGCGATGCTCGTCGGAACACCAGGTAACAATGGCGAACAGCACACAGAAAGTAGGCAAAGGAAAGCCTTCTTCATGTGCAGGCAAAATCTGCACCACTGGACAAGGCGGGAGCCGCGTGCCTGCCCGGAGACTCATACGTCTCAGCCGGAGCCCAGAACGCGGCGCTCACCGTAATAACAGTGGGCCAGCTGCATGCTGTCCGATCTCGAGGCAACCCGAGCTGCAGGCACAAGGCACCGCAAGCAGGTTTAGCAAGCGCGCAGTGTGGCATAAATTGAGACCAAAATGAGTAGCAGCCCAGTTGACCACGGGCCTCATCATGCTGCAAGAAACACAGTGACAAGGGGAAGCAAAGAGGTAAGCCCTATATAAAATTGCCAGCACAAGACAGTAGGGAAAAAATGCACAAACCCGAGTCAGGAAGGCCCAGCCAAACCAAACACAGGGAACAGCCAGGGCAATAACCCCCAAACCCAGACACAGTGCTCAGCACTGCAGCTTATAAAGGGAAAAATAAAGGGGGACCAAACAAACCAATCCAAGTGGCCCAGCCTCCCAGGGCTAACCTAATTGTAGTGGCTCACAGCACCTGCGTGGTTCTTGAGCAGACGAAACAAACAGGACGTTTTCTGGGCTCCATACATTTTATCACCAGATTGGTACAAGGTGATTGGAGATTAGGAAGGGCGGTGTTCTGCTGGAGCTTTTTTGATTGGTTCTGGTTAGGGGACGTGGACCTGGGTAGCGGTGAAACACCTCATGTCTGTAAGTGTTGGTATGAGAAATAGGGCTGAGGAGGTAATAACCCCTCTACCTGTATGTTCTGATTTAAAAATACTTAACAGGAAAAACAGAAGGGCCTGAACTGCATAAGACTGCAAATGAGAAGGCACATCTCTTGCAAAGTAAAGTATGAGTACAAGTCTAAAGTATCATGTGTACTCAGTCCCGTTACCATAAGCCCCCTAAGTTTTTATTTATTGTAAAACAAGTGAAGTCATCAAGAACGGATGGGACTGCCAAACAAAGTTTTTGCAGGAAGCTAAGCGAGGAAATAGAAATGGCTTACCTGATGATTATGTTAAATGATCCAGGCAGATGCTTTTTAAAGAAACTTTTTAAAATCTAAAATTAAAACTTTCCTGAAAGCGGTATCAGTTTAAAGAGAGGCGAAAGACTGAAAGAACCTGAGAAATCACAAGACTTAACATGGCATTTCTGACACCCGATTCTGCGTCCTGTTATCATCAAGTCACGAGCAAGAAAGGATAGCGGAGACGTCTGAATGCGCTTGGAGCTCTCATTAACTGGGAGTATGTGTGTCAGGGTCGATCTGAACAAGGACAGACCAGGTCTTTACTGTCAAAGATCAGAGGGCTGAACATGAAGATTAATAATTGTTTTTCTGCATGTGGCTCTTATAAAAGATGTAAACTCAATTCGAACAATAATTTCGAAGTGCTTGAACCTCCAAACTATAGGAAAAGCTGCCCTGATGATGTACTGGCACGGCTGCTGAGGGAGTAATGGGAACTGTGAGAGGAGAGGGGCAAAAACATTTATCATAGGCTCATGAGATGTTCATATCAGCTCTAGGACGCCCTTTTAAAACCTAAAAGACTCCTTCCTCGGTATCTTCCATCTGCTCCAAGATTTATCATGCTAATATTGTCCCTCACCTTTTATCATTTCATCACTTTCCCAAGACTAGCATAGTAAATGTTCATAATTTTCATGACTGATGAAAGGAGACAGTCTTACTGTATGATCGCACCTAGGATTGAAAGGAGTGCACAGTGAGAATGATACTGAGGTTGGAAATCAGTGGCTATGTTTACTGGTTTTTCAGCGATATCCACTATGCTCACAGATCGAGCTTCCTCACTAGGATGCAAACCTAAGGTGAGAGGTTTTAGAACTATAAAAACAAATACATTCTGCATGCTTATTTGTACTCAGTTTCATGGCCTTGTATATCTTTATTTATATTTTGGATCTAGTGCCCGCTTTTCCTTCAAAACCTGGTGCAGGGTATCTAGATTGTTAATTTGAACAACAGTTGGGGCCATATTTATAATTTTTGACGCAAAACTGCGCCGGCGCAGTTTTGCATCCAAAATATTACCACCGGCTAACGCCATTTTGGTGCGCCGTGCGGGCATCAAATTTATACTTTGATGCACAGCGGCGCAAACACCAGGTGGGAGTCATTATTTTTGACGCACACCGAAGCGTCAAGTCGTAAAGCAAAACGACGTTAACGTGGCGGGAAATGACTGTGGGTCGATTTACGACCCCGCAAACCGGATATGCGCCATTTTTTGACGCAATAGCATAAAAAAAAAACACAAACACTGCCATTTCACCAGAGGAGAGCTAAAATGGATCCCAGATGCCACTACAGACCCCAGGAAGATGACATCAGACCAGGAACCAGCCAGGAGGACCCACACAAGAACCAGGACACTTATAAGAAGAAAAGAAAGTGTCGCTTCAGTGCAGAGAAGCAGGAAATTCTGGTTAAAGAGGTGACGGAACACCAGCACCAACTGTTTGTCACCTCAAAGTTGCCAATTAGTAGGAGAGAGGCTATATGGCAACAAATTGTCGACAAGATTAACAGTGTGGCTGAAGTACGCAGAACAGTCATCGAGTGCAAGAAACGCTCGCATGACTGCAAGCGCAGGACCAAGGAAAAGATGGCCAGGAACAGGAAGGCAGCACTGCAGACTGAAGGTGGGAGTCCAGCACAGCAGGAGGCCCTGGACCACATGGAGGAGACGGTCACAGCCGTCATCCCTGAAGAGATCGTCACAGGGATTCAAGGACAGGACAGCGCAGACTACCAGGAAACAACGCACATGCAGGGTAAGTCGCATGGGGAATTATAATGCAATAATGTCAACTGTGAGCAGGGGGGATACCGACCACAAAATGCATGGAAGTCATCATATACATGGAGTGGCGTGGGTAACGGGGCACGGCATGGGGGCATGGCCCGTTCTGAGAAGACCTGGGGCACACCATTACACAACACCAACAACAGTCCCATGGGGGCATGCTGTCATGCCAACAATGGAGCAAAGGGAAAGCCACGCCAGGAGGGAAGGCCACAACGTCAAACTGACATCCCGGCACACGTCAGCCACCATACCCCCTACGTTAACTAGGGCCCTCTTAACATCATCTAGCCATACCGACAACTGGAATGTAACATTGACAACAGTTGCCACTACCACCTCCGCTCTGTGTGCAGCTCAAGTAGCCAATGGCAGTAACCCCCCCATGGATCATACACACCTAAATTAAAGGGTGAGGATGACAACTTCAACAATCCCCAGAAACAAGACAAAGGCCCCAGTACTGTCAAATGTCAATGCCCATAGTTGTCGCAAACATCAGCCAATGTAAACAACAATCGGAGCTACACAGCACTAAGGACACACCCATGCTGCATATGTCAGGGTCCATCCTGTGCCTGGGTAACAATGCAACATCCCAAATGTCATACTGCTCAGACAACAGCATTGAGGGGGGGACACATGTAACTGGTCACTGAAATACACCTGCACAGTCAGAGGAGGAAATAGGACACTGATACGATTATCAGGGCAATCTAATTTAACACACATTCCCCAACATCAGCAGTACACATTACCAATGCCAACATCCATATCGTGTCATAACATTGCTATGCATAGGATATGCCACATGTCAAATACATTTAAGTGGATGTGAAAGATCAGAGATTGGGGCAGGTCCAGATTGTTAAGTGTGCTGCCAGGGCCATCAGAACACCCACAGCCAGTGAAAGGTCTCCCCATGAGAATGGGTGTAGACAGAGGCTTGAGTAGGACAAGAAGGTGGCAATTCTCTATTTGGCCTAAACCAACCCCTAGAGGCGATGATGCTGACAAGTCTAATAACTCAATAACATACATGTGACATGCAGGTGGGCAATAGGCCTGGAAAAATGCCCATCTGAAGGACTGGAGCAATTAACACGAAAGAAGATCCAAAGTGAATTCATCAAAAGGCAGGCATGTCACATCAAAATTGCCACAACACAGACACACTAATTGTACCCTCTTTCATTGCAGAGGAAGATGGATCTCCTGCGGATATGCCTGTCCCTGATGACATGGATGACGAGCCGATAAACATTCCCCTGGAGACTATCCAAAAGGTCCTTGAAACCCTCCAGACCCCACCTTCAGTCACAAGGATGAGCACAGAACAAGCGGCCATCGCAGAGGATCCACCCACCACCCCAATTGCAAGACCTGCCAGCTCCAATACAGCTGAGGACTCAGACGACACTGGCACCAGCTTTGAGAGAACTGTAGTTGGAGTACAGAGGGAGCTGGCCAAGGAGGTGCGGGTGGGGATGCAAAATATGGCAGACAGCCTAGAGGAGGTGCGTTCGTGCATGATGTCATCTGCAGATCAGGCAGCAGCTATGCAAGCCCTAACATCTATCTTGCAGGAACTGCAGAAAACCCCAGAAGGAAATCAGCACAGCTGTAATACAGTTGACCCAACACCTACAACAGCAATCCTGTCAACGCGTGCACGAATGCAACATTGAACCCCTCAGGGCCGAAATGGCTGCCTACCATCGTGATGTGGCTGCTATTTTCAAGAACCAGCAGATACTCCTTGCTGCAGTACTGCCCTTAAGACCTTCACAGGGAGCAGTGACCGGGATGTCTGACTCCACGTCTTCTAACACTGAGGTGTGTGTTGCCCCTTCACAACCAACAACAACAAGGACAGAGGAGGCAACAAACACATCAGAAGAAGAAGACATGGAACAGATCACATTCACAAGGAAAATGTCCCGGAAGCACTAGTCCCTGCCACATGGACAACTATTACCAAGGTCCTGCACTCTGTAACTTGCCAGTCTTGCAACAACTGTACTCAAGCACTGTTCTGCAAACCACTGTATATCTTGTCACCCAGCCCAGTGATTGTCTCTCTCCTACTCATTGGCAAATTCTGTCCCTCTGCACTGTCTGAAACATCAACCCCAGCATGTCAAAAGCATTTTGGTAAACCCTTGTGTTGGATCACAATGTAAGATGTCACTATAATGGACTCACAATCATTGACAATGTACAGATAGCATTACAGCACTTTTCAATAAATAGCACTTACACAACAAATCTGTCTCTGGGTAATGTGACATATCAACTGTGCAGTAGATAACTGAAATGTGCCTACTGTCAAATTACGTAGCTTGTCAATACAACTGTCCTGATATTATGTAGTCAGAGAAATCTGCACAGTGCCCATGATTGCATCATACTCTGCCCATCCTGAGGGACATATCTGATGAAGTGAGAAACCATACACCATCATGCTGTGTTGGACAGAATAATGCTTCCTCAAGGGATATCTAAGTCATCAAATAGTGGCCGCAAAATGTTGTCAACATGCAATAATAACACATATAACAGTGCACACTAATCTAAGCAAACACTACAAAAACTGCATAAATGAAGGTGTCTGAGTTTACATACAAATAGGTAGTCATGCTGAACTGTGTCACAAATGACGTATGAGAGTCATGAAGACAAGAATACAAGAGTGCCAATGAGAACTCATCTTATAAGGGTGTCCTTGATCATCACACTGCAGTCAGACCTAAAACTGTTCCCCCAATACCAAGTCGGGAAGCACTGTTTGTGACTTTGAAAACACACTTATCAACAGAAACACATTGTCATCCATATTAACTGTGATTGGTGGTTGCAACGAAGGGTGGACACTTTGCAAGGTAGCTCTGGGCTAGCTGCCAATCGTACAGTTCAGTACGGGATTTGGGATTTGTTTGTAGCATAGGACACAAATGTAATAGTACAAAATGTATGTACACTGAATCCAAACCCAGGATCAAGTACCATTCAACACATACTATTAAGGGTTAACCAAATACTTATTAAATGCTAATCACAGAAGAGGAAACTGAGGGAAAAATCTTACCTACCCTAATCTACCCTGACTACTCATTACCCACAACTGTCCCTAACTAACCTAAGCTACACTTACTTATCACATGTAACGAAACGTTCTAAACATCTACCCCCTCCCCCTTATGAGACGGGACACATGGAGGACAACACTTACTAACCTAAACACATACTATACTATCCTAAACAAATATATTTTTTTGTATTTTTTTTCAGTTTTTTTTTAAACACACAAGAACCCCAACATAGCATACCACCCACCCACCCACACACTTAATAAGTAAAAATAGAAAGAATCAGGACCCCCCACCCACTAACACTAACTAAACTAACAGCCTACACTAACAACACTAAGCCCCCTAAGCCCACTAACTATAAGAACAAGGAAAGAGGAGGGAGGGGAGGGAATCATGTCCATTTCAAATACAGTCTAGAGGTTGGCCCTGCGGAGGGTCCTCTTGATAGACTTAACACGCAGTTTTGTGGTGCACATCCCAGCTCAGGTGGCATAACTTGCGCAGCACACGGTCCATCTTCTGTTCCATATTGTGGAAGGCTGCAGGGTCAACAGATGTAGCTGTGGCAGTCTGGGTACCGGTGGAGGAGGTCTGTGTGTGTGTGGATCCAGGCCCAGTGGGCTGTCCTGCACCTGTAGCAATGCTGGGGCCTGGAAGTCCAGCAGATGTAGACACAACAGTCCCAGCTGTGGGTGGGGCCACCTGGCTTGAAGTGGTGGTTGTGCTGGTGGTGGCTGTGGTGGGCAAAGTAGGGCCACCCTGTGGGAAGGCTCTCCATGCCTCGGAGGCCCGTTCATGGCGATATCGCCAGGCAATCCTCCTGAACCCTGACTCCACCAGCAGGATGTGCTGGTATCTCATGGCCCGCCTTTGGAACTCACGGACCTGGTCTGGAGTCATGTTTGCAGCTGTGAAGACAAATGCAAATAATCTACATTAGGAACTGCATTGTGTGAAATGGCACAAGAAGTTAATCAGACAATACATCTACAGTACTTGTAACAGCTCATATCACAATACAGATCATTGAATGTCCCTGAGGAAGTACATGGCAGGCCAGCCTACAAAGGTCACATCACACATAGCACATCCATAACCTACAAGATGGGTAACAGCTGGCTTTGACTTGTCATCTGAGTTCTGCCAGTTATCAGCTAAGAATAATGCTGCATATCCTCCGCCAAGACCTGGGCTACAAATGTCAGTGTACGGAATGCAAAACTAAAGCCACATGGTCTGCAAGTTGTAACTGGACTTGCCAGTATAGTACCAAGTGCCAAACCTGAGTATGTATACTAGGTTGCAACCAAACCGTCACTTATTCACATGTATGTGTAACATACTGGTAGCACCAGTACTAGGTACCCCATTCGCAAACCCATGCCCGTGTTTGAGGGTGGGAGGGTGGATAAACAACTATCAATTTCCAACAACATGTACACCGAGGAGTGTATAGAAAACTCCACACATGTTTGGCTCTACACACACACCACAGGTAAGGTCTATCAACAATTAGTAGTCAGCAAACCCTAGAGCAATCATAGGGCCACACAGGTCAGGAAATGCAGAACTTGGTACACAACATATACTTCCAGTAAGGCCTGACTTACATCAGACACAGAGTTGCAAGTACACCCATGATCATGAATTGCATGCACACCTAGACCATTGCACTCAAGTTCCACATACTTGTAGCACTAAATGTGGAAGTACATGCTGCTAGGAGGTTCTACCTACAGTTTCATAATTGCGTTGGAAAGCAATTTGCTGTACCAATCTTGGAGAATGTGGGTCTGACAGGCTGACTAAATCGGAGCTGACTTCCAGTGCGACTCTTGTTGATACAAGTGTCATCCACATGACTAACCCCAGTACTCACAGTGGGGCCTACAGGAATGGCCTACAATCCCTACATAAAACCATTGGATATGCATTGGCCAAGTCAAAACATGTGAGAAACTGAAATCACACTCATGGAACAAGAGAAATGATTGCCAAACGCATCACACCTTGCTATGCGTTCAACACACATGAGTCTATAAACAGCAAACACAACACATAACAGACATATCAACATTTACTGGAGTGGTCGGGGTCCTCAAATGTCGCCACCTCTCCCACAGTGTAGGGTGCTGGTCCACCTGTAAGGTATGGAAGGAAGAAATGTGCTCAAAATCTGTGCACAGAGCAACAATTTCATAAACACATACAATGTGTAGGCTGAATAAGGAAATGGCAGCCATTCAGACATGATGATACTGCATCTGATATATCACGGCCAACTTGTACATAGCATGGGTCTCCTGTGACAGTTACACACATATCTGCACACATACATTGGCCCTAACTATCATGTGGTTGCAACCGTGCCCCGTAATTTGTGACCAGAAAAAAATATGGAGTGTAATCGTCTCATCATGTGCATCCAAGAGAGACATCCAAAGCCTGGTTACTTGAGGACTGCATTACCAATCAAACATGCCTTGTGGCCCTGACACATTTATTACACATAGGTACAATGTACAGAGGGATGGACAGGGACTTTTGTAAGCCCTCCTGTTTTTACATTTGATTCAATTGATGTGGCCCAGCTATGGTGATTTGCACCAAACATGGAGATGTGAAGCCACGTGCATACCTTTGGACTGCCATCCATATTTGGAATGTGGCACAACTAACTCCAACAAACATTCTAAGATGTTAGCTGAGGGCACCTTACACCTTTTCACAATGTTTTCAAATCCAGATCTGACATGTATCCAAAAAGATCAAGGAACACAATAATCCCAAACATTCATAGTACTTCCATGAACGCTTTCCTTCCACACTCACCAGACTCACATGAGACATATGTCTGAGCCACTTTGCTATTATCAATTGACGTAAAGGCAGCACTCATTTTCTGCATCATGTAGTGATTCTAAAGTCAGTCTAGCTATTGCGTCAACAAAGTTAGCCAATATGTTGGTACATCTTTACTTCTCTGTCAATAGTACCCTATATAGACATGATTGGCTCCTATTTTGGTTGGTTGTCTGACACAAAGGCCGCACCAATTTACTTCATGGAAAAGTATACTGTAAGTTTGCTGAGCACGTACTACCTGACAGCTAGCAATTGTGATCCTTACCATAGTGCATCAATTATCCCTGTATGTTTCCCCAGCATTACACACAGTCAGCAAGTTAGCTGGCAGACATAGTAGAAATCCTCTTATGTCACTACAGAGCATTTAATTGTGCACATTTACATGATTAGTACTCACCAACAGTGCCACCAATCATGATTCCCAGGCGGTCCAAGAGATCCTGCTCCCCGGTGATGAGGTCAGCCCACCGGTACTTCAGCTGGTGGTCACTCCTCTGGCTGGCATACACACGCTGCAGGTGATCCAGCACCTTTCCCCACCGGATTCTGCACGCCTCTATTGGATACCCCTGTATCACCCTGCCCCCTGCCTCGATCATGAGTGGCAAAAAATGGCATACAAGCCATATGAACCGCCCCAACTCCTCTTCACCCATCCTGCCAAGACGTGGCCTACCAGACATAGTGGAAAAGTGAAAGGGAATAGGGGTAAAAGAAATAGAAAGGGGGAAAGTAGGGGTACAAATACAGATGAAAAGTAAACTTAACCACTAAAAGAGCCCAACTATCCCCAAACTAACACTACCCACAACAGACTCCCACAAACAACAAAAACACTGGATAAATGGACAAATGGACACAAAGCACAGTAGTACAGTTTACACCAACAATATTTAATTCACAAATGGACAATACAGATAGCACACAGAACAAAAAAGCACAAAATCTCTGGACACCACTCTCTACACAGCCACACAGTCTAGAAGGATCATAGACTGCAAAGTGAAAGTGAAAGTACACCCACTGTACATGATCTGTAAACAGGATATCCTATTACATCACTTCCTGTATGAAATGTCCACCCTTTTTCGCTTTATGCGTCATTTTTTGTCCACCAAAACTGTATTTGCGTAATTTCTTTTGACGCACAGGAGTGAAAATTAGCCCGCATCCAAATAATAGTACATGGCCTGTACAAATACCTGGATGCGGGCTAATTTTCACTACTGTGCGTCAAAAAAAAAGACACAAATACAGTATTGGTGGGCAAAAAATGACGCATAACGCTAGGAACGTCAAAATTTCTGTGCATGAACTGGTTTTGGGCATTTTTTCGGTTTTTATGTTATGTTACATTTGGGACACATCAGAGATAGGCTGATTGAACACACTATGGTGTTGATGGTGTATGTTCACATGTGTGACATCATACTGCAGCGGACCATGATCCGCTACTCCCTTCACAGTATTTTTACGGTTGGCTGACACAATAGTTGGTCGTAAGTGTGGCCTACATATATGTGTTGCACAAATTGGGCATGTTTGGCATAAGGAGAGGATAGCAATGTGACGCACATATGTACAATACCTAAATGCCTTTGGCTCAGAGTGTGTGCTTTGGCAACTAATGTATTTGTTGACCAAGTGTGTGTATCACATGAAGCATTATTGCACATATGCTTGTATGAATGTGACATCCATGTGTCCTATCCTTAGATAAAAGTCATTGTGGAAATGAGAGAGGGCATGTGTTAGTCATACATGTAGAAACATCCGTAATGTGGACTTCCAAGATTTAGGGTAAAGTAGACACCACATGTGACAAAGAATGCACCAGATAGATGGCAGACGCTTGTTCATGTCAATGGTCCACATTTTCAACATCCTATGTCCTAGAGTATTGGTAACAGCTTCCTAGGCACTAGTTGGTGAATCCTACAGTGAGTCATACACATGCATTGAGGAAGTGGGTACCATGTTGTTTGCACAGACAGACAAGGGTGAATCTCAAATGTATGATGACACCACAGTTGAGGCCATAGAAGTGAGCCCCAACTATCAAGTGGCTGTGGTGGACCAGCATACAAGTCAGCACATGTCCACAAATTTCCAGTGATCAATTGCACATAGGTGTCTTGTTCATGTGTGTGGTCCAATTATGATCCTGTATATAGTTTGGGGTGTAATTTGTCACAGTTCAGTCCAGGACTCATCATGAGTCAGTGGCAGCTATTCCTGTATCTACTGAGTATCCTTGGTTGATCAATGTGAGTAAAGTGGATGAGGACATGTGAACCTACATGGGGATGGTCCCACCCTGTCACTAAAGACGTGTAATGAGACAGTCAACAGGGCAAACTTGGTGTGCTGAGTGAGTTAATGTCTCAGATGTCATGTTCCGGCAGGTGTCATTACAACATTTGTACATAGGTTAGTCTCTGCAATTCCCACTGCATCTGGGAACATCATAGCCTCTGTGCTGATTATTATCGCAGCTATTAACCACACACGGTCCATCAATATGTTGTGAGCACTGTGATTCTGTGTGTGAACTGTCATGGTCCTGACATGTGTGTATTTTTCATGGACATTATCAGAGGTTGCTGGTTCTTCTGAAAGCCCCGTACCCAATCCCTGCCTACGGCCCTGGGACACTGTCACACTTTGCCATTCATGCATAAATGAGACCCAGACAAGGGATGAGCCATGCATTTTGCTGTTCCCAGAGGATTTTACTTAAATGGTACAGTTAAAAGGCAGATGATGCTATATAATGTATTTGGGTATGCATTGAAGAAGCTCATGCCCAATACCCCCTGATGAATGAGAGGTTTGCTAACGCAAGTGTGGTACATATGTAGACACAGGGATACTTTAGTGTGACGCACAGACAGATGCCAGTCAGGCTGACAGAATGCAGGGTGATTCAGGATCCAGCAATTTGACAAGTTACATAATCAGTGGTCTGACTCAGACTGTTTGGAGGACGAACTAGACAGTTGACATGTCAAACTGTGTATGTCCTGTGTTTTTGAAGGTGACAAATGAACCCAGGGGCTGTGTTACACAGCTGAATTAGTATCAATGCTTAACTGTGTATTTGACAAAATGGCAACTCCTATGCTGTTCCAGGCATCAGCAGGGGCAGTGCTTTTTGAAATGAGTGGTGTGCATGGAGGTGATCACAGGTGTGGGCTGCATCTGTTTCTCACCAGTCCTGTAGGTGAGATTTGCATTCTAAGGGCCAACAGACATTTTCACACGGGAAGCAATCTACAGGTGCTAACAGGACTTTGAAACTAGAAGACAGTGTATAAATGAACCTGACGTCCATGCAGTCAGATGTTCTATGACTATGGCATACCATAGGAAAGGGTGTAGCACACTGGATTGCTATTGTTAGTCTGTGTGTGTAGAGGAGGTAATATCAGGGTACACATCTTAGTATTCCAGGGACCTCTTCCGACAGGTGGGTTGTGACCAGGTACATGGGTGTGTCAGGAGTTAGGAAATGGGCTGACATGTACATAGAATGTCATGTGTGCAATGCTGCTCATATGTGTGGCACTTGCGCTGTCTATGTTCTGCTTCTATGGGACTCTGGTCACAGATAGTCCTTGCAAATATTGGATGCAGTTGGACTTACTGCTGTCAAGGGTCTGGTCAGACATTCCTGTTACTGATGCAAAAGCACATCGACTGCCTCATGTATGAGGCTTGTTTTCCCCTTATTGAGTGATGGTGTCTTAGTTGTGTGCCATATGCTGCGTTGGACCTTGATTTCAACATGTATGTGTGAAATAGGTGTGGTCCTCTGCTATTGGCCTTCAAAGGAGAAATGTACATGATAGATGTCATTTACAGTGTGTGTGTATGTGACCATTGTATGTTAGGCATCACATTAGCTCTGGGATTTTCAGTGTCCTAATCACTATCTCAGCAATGCTCCATGAGGCAACACTCTTATTCTGATAAGTAGAGATGAAGGTGTGCAAAAATGAATAGCCAGACCATGATATGGTGATTATTATAGGTGTTTATTTAAATTAGTTAACTAAAGTGGTGAAGGTGATTATATTTAAAAGAAATTGTTGACGATATGTTGCCGCCTGCGTATACCAGCGGCCATGATCTGTAGTTCCCCCTCATGTTGCAGGACAGCATCCTCCTCTTCCTCCTCTTCAGGCATGTGTGGCTCTGGTTCCAGGAGGGGAATGTTCCTTTTGATGCAAATGTTGTGCAATATTGCACATGTTAGGATGATCTTACAGACCATCTCCGGGGAATATAGGAGGCTACCACCAGTGATGTTGAGGCACCGGAACCTTGACTTGAGGATGCCGAAGGTCCTCTTGACTATGCTGCGTGTCCTCCTATGTGCGTCGTTGTAGGCACGCTCTGCAGCAGTACTTGAGTTGCCAATAGGTGTCATAATCCATGGCTGGATGCCATACCCCTGATCAGCTGCAAGAAAAAATGAATGGGATCATGTTGATGTAGCTGGCCCTATTGAAATGACCTTGCATGGCAGTAGTTGTCTTGTGTTGTCTGTGACTCTTTTGTGTTATAATGTAGCATCCTAGGCTTGTAGGATGTACCATCTGCATTGTGTTGTTTCCTTGGCTGAACGAGTGTTTGGCTGCTGACCGGTTGTCAGCAGTATGTTTTGGGATTTGCAGTACAGTGTGCCCTCCCTAGCATTGTGACTTGTGATACAGGTGTCCCTGTGTCTTCACTGGGGGTGAGATGATAGTTCCATACACAGGTTAAAATTGACAGTGTTGTTAACACGTTCTAATCAATGTACCCTGGACATCCCATACCTTTAGACTTATGCAATGGATTCATGTAAACATCATTGGGACACTTACATTTTGCAAGGTGACATTTAGGCAACCCACTCCACACGTTGTGATCTTTGACATCTTAACATTAGGCTGTACAGTAATTTCAGATGTGTGACAGGTTCACTGCAGACCTAAGAAACATGGCTAGCGATGTCATGACCTCAGTGTGTTCCTGTTCACATGTTGCTGTTGTGGTGTATGTGTTGTGTGTCCTAGGGGGTTGCTGTGCAGTGTGTATATAAGTAGGTTTTTGTACTTACCAACAAGTAGTCCATTGCCATATCGTCCATCCTGTAAGTGTTCATTGATGGTGCAGTGTCGGAATATGAAGGAGTCATGTACACTCCCAGGATATTTAGCCACGATGTTGGTGATCAATCCCTGGTGATCGACAATGGCCTGCACGTTGATGGAATGTGTGTGCTTCCTGTTCCGGTAGAGGTGCTCAGTTGCAGCAGGTGGCACAAAGCGTACATGTGTGCAGTCGATTGCACCAAGGACATGTGGGAAGCCACTGATTGCGTAGAACCCCTGTTTTGTTTCCTGCTGCTTCTGCAGTGTGTTAGGGAAGCAGATGTGGCGGGGTGTAAGTCCAATGATGGCATCCAGTACTTTGGGCAAAAAGGTGGAGAATGATGGTCGTGATATTCCAGCAACCAGGGCACCAGTTGTTTGAAAAGAGCCACTTGCCAGCATATGAAGTACGGCAAGCAGCTTGGTTTCTGTTGGGATGGTGTGGGGTGTCAGCAAAGTGGGTGCCAACTGCGGTTCAATGTTGCGCAGCAGCTGCTGAACGGCCTGCCAGTTCAACCTGTACCTCTGGATGATGTTGTGTTCCCTGAGGCCATGAAGGGTTGTTCTGGGACGGAATATCCTCTCCTGCCTTCTGCGCTGCCTTTGGGGTCCCTGCTGGTTTTGTTGTAGCTGCTGTTGTTTCTGCTGGGCTCTGCGTCTGCGTGCACGCTGGATTGGAATCACCTCCATATCTCCCTGTTGCTGTTCTGCTGCTCTACTGTTGCTTCTGTGTGTTCTGATTAAATACAGGTGTGTTTGCCCCATTTTAACGCCTGCCCTGACCCAGGTGTTAATTTTTGACGCAAATCGGGCTGTGCGTCATTTTCCGGCTCCGCCTCCTGGCCGTGCGTAATTTTTGCCCGAAAGCATAAATACGACGTACGCAGTTTAAGTCATTTTTTGGACGGGAACGCCTACCTTGCATATGATTAACGCAAGGCGGGTTGCCGCATACAAAAGATTACGCACACAGCAGAATTTTGTCGTCCGCGGGCTGGGGCGTCAAAGTTTAAATACGGGGCAACGTTTCCGCTGACTGTGCGTCAAAAAGTTTGACGCACATTCGGAGCAGACAGAGTATAAATATGACCCTTAATTCTTCTAAGAAACGTTGTAGGTGAAACGAATTGCTTAGACAACTAACTAGGTGATGCATTTGCACTACATCACAGCTGGAAGGATGATGGTTCACACAGAGGCTCCATGCATAAATAAGCATCATAAGTTGCAGAATAAGGGCCTGGTTTATGAAAAGTTAGCGCCGCCTTTGCGTCATTTTTTGACGCAAAAACAGCACAAACTTCCAAAATATATAGGGCCATATTTATACTTTTTTGTACTGCATATGCATAATTTATTGCCGCAAAAGTGGCGCAAACTTACAAAATATAATTATATTTTGTAAGTTTGCGCCACTTTTGTGACAAAAAATGACGCAAATGTAATGCAAAAAAATAATAAATATGGGTCTTATTTTGTGAGTTTGCACCATTTTTGCAACAAAAAATGATGCAAAAGGCAGTGCTAATTTTCATAAATCAGGCCCTAAGGCCCATAATTATACTTTTTTAGCGCCAAAAGCGGCGCAAACTTAAAAAATACAGTTATATTTTGTAAATTTGCGCTGCTTTTTTGATGCAAATGCAGCGCTAAAAAAGAATAAATCAGGCCCTAAGTGCCATAAGTTGTCCGCATTGGTCATTAGCATACATATACTTCATCAGTACAAAAGATGTGCACCCGAGTCTCAGGATCTAAATGCACAAACAGTGAAAAAGTGATTCTTCTGCAACAACCATTGGTTGAGTTGTCATTGCTAACCCCATGTGGTAAAATTGAAGGTGACACTCATGCCAGGGTGGTGCCATAACCGTGTTGTTTTCCTTCCAGTGTTCATTAGACACATTGCTCTGTCTCACCCCAGGCTGTGGCAGAGAGAGACAATGAGTGAGAAACCATACAGAAGGCAAACTGCTGCTCCTGGTCCCTTGGTGCTGATCTTAAATGATAGTAATAAACAAGAACATCAATTATGAGGCGATGCTAAGGAAGACAAGAAGGAAGAACAAATGGGAAGTTGTTACACACTCTGGTGGCTTGCTTAGAAAAAAACATCCACTACATTTAGACAGTATTCTGAACTAAGACGTGTATAGAGATGTGAAGATCCAGTAGATCGAATGTTTACGTTTTTAAAGTTCAAGCAGGTGATGTTGTTAACCCCTTCCCCGCCAGGGACGTAATGGTTACGTCCATGGCAGCGCCCGTGTGGCGCCATGGACGTAACCATTACGTCCTGGGACTGGCAGTCGGGGGAAGCGCTAGCGCTTCCCCCGAGGGCCGCCCCCCAACACCCCCAGGCCAGGGCTGAAAGGGGAATCCCTTCCCCTTTCACACCCACCCCCCCCATGACGTCAGCGTGCGATCGCGCGCTGATTTCATGGAAAGGGAGAAGGTGAGTATTTCACCTTCGTGCGGGGTGGGGGTGCTCTGAGAGAGGCATCGAGGGAAAGGAAAGGGTTTTCCTTTCCCTCGATGTCTCTTTGAGCATTCCTGCTGCCCGATCGCGATGTGATCGGGCAGCAGGAATGCCCACTAGACACCAGGGATTTCTCTGTTGAGTGCTTATTAGTGTAGGGGAGCGACCCCTTGGGCAAGGGTCGCTCCCCTTTGGGGGCAAATGTATCTTACGTCGTTTCTGCCCCCCCTGGGGGCAGATTGGCCCTATTTTTAGGCCGATCTGGCAGAAAGCCACTAGACACCAGGGATTTTATTGTTGATTTTTATTTTTTGTGTTGGGGGCGGCCCCTTGGGCAAGGGTCGCCCCCAGGGGCCCTCATGTATTTTTGGGCAGTTCTGCCCCCCTTGGGGGCAGAGAGGCCTATTTTTCTTAGGCCTTTCTGCCCCCAAGGGGGGCAGAATCCCAATAGCGCCAGAAATAGTATGTATGTATGTGTGCTTTGTGTTGGGGGGTGGCCCCTTGGGCAAGGGTCGCTCCCCCCGGGGGCGCAATGTATTTATTGTCGTTTCTGCCCCCCTTGGGGGCAGATTGGCCCTATTTTTAGGCCGATCTGCCCCCAAGGGGGGCAGAAAGCCACTAGACACCAGGGATTTTATTGTTGGTTTTTATTTTTTGTGTTGGGGGGCGGCCCTTTGGGCAAGGGTCGCCCCCAGGGGCCCACATGTATTTTTGGGCAGTTCTGCCCCCCTTGGGGGCAGAGAGGCCTATTTTTTTTAGGCCTTTCTGCCCCCAAGGGGGGCAGAATCCCAATAGCGCCAGAAAGATATGTTTGTATGTGTGCTTTGTGTTGGGGGGTGGCCCCTTGGGCAAGGGTCGCTCCCCCCGGGGGCGCAATGTATTTATTGTCGTTTCTGCCCCCCTTGGGGGCAGATTGGCCCTATTTTTACGCCGATCTGCCCCCAAGGGGGGCAGAAAGCCACTAGACACCAGGGATTTTATTGTTGTTTTTTATTTTTTGTGTTGGGGGGCGGCCCCTTGGGCAAGGGTCGCCCCCAGGGGCCCACATGTATTTTTGGGCAGTTCTGCCCCCCTTGGGGGGAGATATGCCTATTTTTTAGGCCTTTCTGTCCCCAAGGGGGGCAGAATCCCCATAGCGCCAGGGATACTATATGTGTGTGTGTGTGTGCTTTGTGTGGGGGTGTGGCCCCTTGGGCAAGGGTCGCCCCCCCCAAAGGGTGCAATGTAATCTGGGCGATTTCTGCCCCCTCCCCTTGGGGGTAGATTGGCCTATTTTTTTTTAGGCCCATCTTCCCTCAAGCAGAGAAGACTAGACACAAGGGAAAATGAAAAAATGGTTAGTGGCGGAGTGTTTGTCAACTGGCGAAGTATTTGCTTTTATGATAATAACAGTTTTTCTCCTTTTTGTTCTAGTTCAAAGCTTTTGCTGACTTTGCTGTGGCTTGTTGCAGTTTTGGCAGTAGTTGTCCTGCGGTTTGCGTAGTTGCATGTTTTAGGTAAGTAAATAAATTTACTCCAAGTGAGTATTGTTGCAATGCATGAATGACATGTTTGTAGGTGGTGTACTGAATGCAGGATTGTGTGTGAAATTGTCCTTAGAGTTATGCACAATGATTATTGTGTTGTCTTATGTCTAATTTGCTTTTTTTTTTCTCTTTTTAGTGGGATATCGTTGGTGATTGCTGTGGCTGTGCAGAGTAGTTGCTGGTGAGTCAAGCTTTTTCAGGCAAGTGAGCAGTATAGTTTTTGAGTTTATAATTCTTAGTGATAAACCTATACTTTGTTACTTATCTTACACAGTGCTGGTTGTTGGTGGTGTATTTGTCCAGTTAATTTTTGTAGGAAGGATCATGGCCAGCCGTAGGATGACCGCTCAGCAGGTTGTTAGTGTGCTTTTTGAGTCATCTTCTGACCATGAATATGAGACTGACTCTGCATCTGAGGCAGAGGAGGAAGTGCAGGATTCTGGAAGTGAATTTTCTGTCAGAGATGAATCATCTGATGATGAAGCCACTCTCAGTGCTGATGAAGGGCCTGTTTTAGAGGAGGACAGTGATGTGCCAATGGTGCAGGAGCCAGCGGCTGAAAGGCTTCCCATTGGAAGACCTGACGCATGGGTTGCACCAAACATGGAGCAGCCACAGTTGCCTGCGTTTACTGGTTTTCCAGGGTGTCGAGTTAATACGGAAAACTTTTTGCCCGTCAACTTTTTTGAGTTGTTTATGGACGATATATTTTTGGAAGAGATTGTTGAGCAGACTAATTTGTATGCAGAGCAGTTTTTGAGGGACAACGCTGCCAGACTTAGGCCACACTCTAGAGCTAGCCGGTGGATTCCCACAAATCTGGAAGAGTTGAAAAAGTTCTTGGGTTTAACTTTTTTGATGGGGCTGATAAGGAAGCCGTCGCTGTCTTCATATTGGTCTACTAGTCCCTTGATGGCAACTGCTATATTTCCTGCCATCATGAGTCGTAACCGGTATGAGCTTCTTCTTCGGATGTTGCATTTTGTAGATAATGCTTTAGCCTTGCCACGAGATCATCCTGATTCTGACCGTCTTTTTAAGATTAGACCTGTCCTTGATCATTTGGTAGATCGGTTTTCAGAGATCTATGTTCCAGGGAAAGAAATATCTGTAGATGAGTCTTTGGTCCTGTTCAAGGGTCGTTTGGTTTTTAGGCAGTACATTCCTAGCAAGAGGGCACGGTATGGAATTAAATTGTATATGCTGTCAGAAAGTAGTACAGGATATGTTTATAATTTCCGGGTCTACACTGGTAGGGATTCCAATATTGACCCCCCTGGTTGTCCTCCCACTTTTGGAGTTAGTGAGAAAATTGTGTGGGAACTTGGTAGACGACTGTTTAACAAAGGTCACCATTTATATGTAGATAACTTCTACACTGGAGTTCGGTTGTTCAAGGAGTTGTTCAGAGTGGACACTGTTGCTTGTGGCACAATCCGCTCTAATCGGAAAGGCTATCCAAAAGAGCTTGTCTGTAAAAAACTTGAGAAGGGACAGTGCAGTGCCTTGCGGAATGATGAGCTGCTAGCTCTGAAATTTGTAGACAAGAGGGATGTATACATGCTAAGCACCATCCATGATGAGAGTACTTCACCTGTGGCTGTTTGGGGTCAGGTTGCCGAAGTGCGCAAACCTGTGTGCATCTTAGACTATAATAAGCACATGGGTGGTGTTGATAGAGTAGATCAGAGGTTAGAACCTTACACTGCTGCTCGTAAGTCTTATGTGTGGTATAAGAAATTAGCGCTTCACTTGTTCCACTTGGCAACTTTTAATGCTTTTGTTGTGTTTAAGGATAGTTCTCCAGAGTCAAGGATGACATTTGTGAAATTTCAGGAGTCTATCATAGCTAGCCTTGTTGTGCTGGAACAGGCAAGAGTTCCTAGAGAAGCAGTGGTGGAGGATGTGGCTAGATTGAAAGATCGTCACTTTGCTGAGCACATTCCTCCCACGGCCAAAAAAAACTTTCCTGCTAAGAGATGTAGAGTCTGTGCTCGAAGAGGTATCAGGAAGGAGACTAGGATGTACTGCCCTGATTGTCCTTCAAAGCCTGGGCTGTGTGTGGGTGGCTGTTTCAGGAGCTACCACACACAGAAGAATTATTGGGAAATTCCGTGAGCGTAAACTGGTGTTTTATATTTTTATATGTTCGGTTTCACGGTTGGCATTAGTCATGTATTCAGTTAGAGCTTTTGTGTTTGTAGTTTTGTACTAATTTATGATTAGTGGTTTCTTTGTTGTTTAAAAACAAAAAAAAGGGGATGGCATGTGTAGAGTGGCGCTTGGCTGGCGGCGTGGGTGGGGTGGCGCTTGGCTGGCGGTGTGTGTGGGGTGGCGCTTGGCTGGCGGTGTGTGTGGGGTGGCGCTTGGCTGGCGGTGTGTGTGGGGTGGAGCTGGGCTGGCGGTGTGTGTGGGGTGGCGCTTGGCTGGTGGTGTGGGTGGGGTGGCACTTGGCTGGCAGTGCCGGCCAAACGCCAGTCCACACACTCATCAGCTGGTGTGATTGCTGTATCAGGCATGTGGGCGTATGAAAGTGATGGGCCCTTGACTGGCGCTGTCTGTGGATGCGAGCCTTGTAATGTGCTGGGCCCGTGGCTGGCGGCGTGAATGGTCTAGTGCATGTCATGTATGAAATGTGTGTGAATGGACTGTAAAGCGGTTGGTGCCTTGTCGTGGCTTTACAGCTCACGAGCTGTGAGTCATTGGTTCAGTTTTTTGGCCTTTCAGTTATTACCAGTGCATTTCACTTTTGTGAAATCTCTTGTTAATAAAATTTGATCTACTGAACCATCACTCACCCTCGTGCCAAATCCAACCAGTATGTGTGGTACAAATGACAAAACCTGCTCCGCTGTAATCAGGCGTCGCAGCACACTTGAGACACGCTAGGTGCCTCGGGTGGGACCCCGATGGTGAAGCATGCCACCAACTTGGTTGGTGGGTGAGGGGTCTTCTTCACATAACCTAAGTGTGTTTCTTTTCACAATTTTAGTGTTTGGCACATCACGGACGTATGTGCACACATCAAAGTGATATATTCCAAAAATACCTGTGTTTGGGGGGGAGGGCCCACCTATGTTTTTGGTCCTGGGTGCGGCCGTCATGTAGGGAAACCTACAAAACCCAGAAACTTTTTAAAACTAGGCACCCCAAGGAGTCTAGGGAGGTGTGGCTTGTGTGGCTCCCCCAACATTTTCTTACCCAGACTCCTCTGTAAACCTCAAAATTTGCATAAAAAAAGCATATTTTCCTGATTTTTCTTAGTAGGATCACCGCTCCAGCACAAAATTCCTACTCCCCAGTTTTCCCCTCAGTCTCCCAAGTAAAATGACACCTCACTTATGTGGGTCCCCAAAGCAGAGTCCGTCTAAAGATGTATAAAAGAATATGCCCTTATAAACTTGCTGTGCTATCCCTTCTATCCCTTCAGGTTTTGGGCCTTATTCTGTTGCAGGCACCTCGCCCACCCACACAAGTGAGGTATCATTTTTATCGGGAGACTTGGGGGAACGCTGGGTGGAAGGAAATTTGTGGCTCCTATCAGATTCCAGAACTTTCTGCCACAGAAATGTGAGGAACATGTGTTTTTTTAGCCAAATTTTGAGGTTTGCAAAGGATTCTGGGTAACAGAACCTGGTCCGAGCCCCGCAAGTCACCCCTCCTTGGATTCCCCTAGGTCTCTAGTTTTCAGAAATGCACAGGTTTGGTAGGATTCCCTAGGTGCCGTCTGAGCTACAGGCCAAAATCCACAGGTAGGCACTGTTTTCTTTCAAAAAATGGGATGTGTCCACGTTGCGCTTTGGGGTGTTTCCTGTCACGGGCGCTAGACCTACCCACGCAAGTGAGGTATCATTTTTATCGGGAGACTTGGGGGAAGGCTGGGTGGAAGGAAATTTGTGGCTCCTCTCAGATTCCAGAACTTTCTGCCACAGAAATGTGAGGAACATGTGTTTTTTAGGCCAAATTTTGAGGTTTGCAAAGGATTCGGGGTAACAGAACCTGGTCCGAGCCCCGCAAGTCACCCCTCCTTGGATTCCCCTAGGTCTCTAGTTTTCAGAAATACACAGGTTTGGTAGGTTTCCCTAGGTGCCGGCTGAGCTACAGGCCAAAATCTACAGGTAGGCACTTCGCAAAAAACACCTCTGTTTTCTTCCAAAATTTAGGATGTGTCCACGTTGCGCTTTGGGGTGTTTCCTGTCGCGGGCGCTAGGCCTACCCACGCAAGTGGGGTATCATTTTTATCGGGAGACTTGGGGGAACGCTGGGTGGAAGGAAATTTGTGGCTCCTCTCAGATTCCAGAACTTTCTGCCACAGAAATGTGAGGAACATGTGTTTTTTTAGCCAAATTTTGAGGTTTGCAAAGGATTCTGGGTAACAGAACCTGGTCCGAGCCCCGCAAATCACCCCTCCTTGGATTCCCCTAGGTCTCTAGTTTTCAGAAATGCACAGGTTTGGTAGGTTTCCCTAGGTGCCGGGTGAGCTACAGGCCCAAATCCACAGGTAGGCACTGTTTTCTCCCAAAATTTTGGATGTGTCCACGTTGCGCTTTGGGGTGTTTCCTGTCGCAGGCGCTAGGCCTACCCATGCAAGTGAGGTATCATTTTTATCGGGAGACTTGGGGGAACGCTGGGTGGAAGGAGATTTGTAGCTCCTCTCAGATTCCAGAACTTTCTGCCACAGAAATGTGAGGAACATGTGTTTTTTTAGCCAAATTTTGAGGTTTGCAAAGGATTCTGGGTAACAGAACCTGGTCCGAGCCCCGCAAGTCACCCCTCCTTGGATTCCCCTAGGTCTCTAGTTTTCAGAAATGCACAGGTTTGGTAGGTTTCCCTAGGTGCCGGCTGAGCTACAGGACAAAATCTACAGGTAGGCACTTCGCAATAAACACCTCTGTTTTTTTCAAAAATGTAGGATGTGTCCACGTTGCGCTTTAGGGTGTTTCCTGTCGCCGGCGCTAGGCCTACCCACGCAAGTGAGGTATCATTTTTATCGGGAGACTTGGGGAAATGCTGGATGGAAGGAAATTTGTAGCTCCTCTCAGAATCCAGAACTTTCTGCCACAGAAATGTGAGGGACATGTGTTTTTTTAGCCAAATTTTGAGGTTTGCAAAGGATTCTGGGTAACAGAACCTGGTCCGAGCCCCGCAAGTCACCCCTCCTTGGATTCCCCTAGGTCTCTAGTTTTCAGAAATGCACAGGTTTGGTAGGTTTCCCTAGGTGGAGGCTGAGCTAGAGGCCAAAATCTACAGGTAGGCACTTCGCAAAAAACACCTCCGTTTTTTTCCAAAATTTAGGATGTGTCCACGTTGCGCTTTGGGGTGTTTCCTGTCACCGGCGCTAGGCCTACCCACGCAAGTGAGGTATCATTTTTATCGGGAGACTTGGGGGAACGCTGGGTGGAAGGAGATTTGTAGCTCCTCTCAGATTCCAGAACTTTCTGTCACAGAAATGTGAGGAACATGTGTTTTTTTAGCCAAATTTTGAGGTTTGCAAAGGACTCTGGGTAACAGAACCTGGTCCGAGCCCCGCAAGTCACCCCTCCTTGGATTCCCCTAGGTCTCTAGTTTTCAGAAATGCACAGGTTTGGTAGGTTTCCCTAGGTGCCGGCTGAGCTACAGGCCAAAATCTACAGGTAGGCACTTCGCAAAAAACACATCTGTTTTTTTCAAAAATTTAGGATGTGTCCACGTTGCGCTTTGGGGTGTTTCCTGTCGCCGGCGCTAGGCCTACCCACGCAAGTGAGGTATCATTTTTATCGGGAGACTTGGGGGAACGCTGGGTGGAAGGAAATTTCTAGCTCCTCTCAGATTCCAGAACTTTCTGCCACAGAAATGTGAGGAACATGTGTTTTTTTAGCCAAATTTTGAGGTTTGCAATGGATTCTGGGTAACAGAACCTGGTCCGAGCCCCGCAAGTCACCCCTCCTTGGATTCCCCTAGGTCTCTAGTTTTCAGAAATGCACAGGTTTGGTAGGTTTCCCTAGGTGCCGGCTGAGCTAGAGGCCAAAATCTACAGGTAGGCACTTCGCAAAAAACACCTCCGTTTTTTTCCAAAATTTAGGATGTGTCCACGTTGCGCTTTGGGGTGTTTCCTGTCGCCGGCGCTAGGCCTACCCACGCAAGTGAGGTATCATTTTTATCGGGAGACTTGGGGGAACGCTGGGTAGAAGGAGATTTCTAGCTCCTCTCAGATTCCAGAACTTTCTGCCACAGAAATGTGAGGAACATGTGTTTTTTTAGCCAAATTTTGAGGTTTGCAAAGGATTCTGGGTAACAGAACCTGGTCCGAGCCCCGCAAGTCACCCCTCCTTGGATTCCCCTAGGTCTCTAGTTTTCAGAAATGCACAGGTTTGGTAGGTTTCCCTAGGTGCCGGCTGAGCTACAGTCCGAAATCTACACGTAGGCACTTCGCAAAAAACACCTCTGTTTTTTTCAAAAATTTAGTATGTGTCCACGTTGCGCTTTGGGGTGTTTCCTGTCGCCGGCGCTAGGCCTACCCACGCAAGTGAGGTATCATTTTTATCGGGAGACTTGGGGGAACGCTGGGTGGAAGGAAATTTGTAGCTCCTCTCAGATTCCAGAACTTTCTGCTACAGAAATGTGAGGAACATGTGTTATTTTAGCCAAATTTTGAGGTTTGCAAAGGATTCTGGGTAACAGAACCTGGTCCGAGCCCCGCAAGTCACCCCTCCTTGGATTCCCCTAGGTCTCTAGTTTTCAGAAAGGCACAGGTTTGGTAGGTTTCCCTAGGTGCCGGCTGAGCTAGAGGCCAAAATCTACAGATAGGCACTTCGCAAAAAACACCTCCGTTTTTTTCCAAAATTTAGGATGTGTCCACGTTGCGCTTTGGGGTGTTTCCTGTAGCCGGCGCTAGGCCTACCCACGCAAGTGAGGTATCATTTTTATTGGGAGACTAGGGGGAACGCTGGGTGGAAGGAGATTTTTAGCTCCTCTCAGATTCCAGAACTTTCTGCCACAGAAATGTGAGGAACATGTGTTTTTTTAGCCAAATTTTGAGATTTGCAAAGGATTCTGGGTAACAGAACCTGGTCCGAGCCCCGCAAGTCACCCCTCCTTGGATTCCACTAGGTCTCTAGTTTTCAGAAATGCACAGGTTTGGTAGGTTTCCCTAGGTGCCGGCTGAGCTAGAGGCCAAAATCTACAGGTAGGCACTTCGCAAAAAACACCTCTGTTTTTTTCAAAAATTTAGGATGTGTCCACGTTGCGCTTTGGGGTGTTTCCTGTCGCCGGCGCTAGGCCTACCCACGCAAGTGAGGTATCATTTTTATCGGGAGACTTGGGGGAACGCTGGGTGGAAGGAAATTTGTAGCTCCTCTCAGATTCCAGAACTTTCTGCCACAGAAATGTGAGGAACATGTGTTTTTTTAGCCAAATTTTGAGGTTTGCAAAGGATTCTGGGTAACAGAACCTGGTCCGAGCCCCGCAAGTCACCCCTCCTTGGATTTCCCTAGGTCTCTAGTTTTCAGAAATGCACAGGTTTGGTAGGTTTCCCTAGATGCCGGCTGAGCTACAGGCCAAAATCTACAGGTAGGCACTTCGCAAAAAACACCTCTGTTTTTTTCAAAAATTTAGGATGTGTCCACGTTGCGCTTTGGGGTGTTTCCTGTCGCCGGCGCTAGGCCTACCCACGCACGTGAGGTATCATTTTTATCGGGAGACTTGGGGGAACGCTGGGTGGAAGGAGATTTGTAGCTCCTCTCAGATTCCAGAACTTTCTGCCACAGAAATGTGAGGAACATGTGTTTTTTTAGCCAAATTTTGAGGTTTGCAAAGGATTCTGGGTAACAGAACCTGGTCCGAGCCCCGCAAGTCACCCCTCCTTGGATTCCCCTAGGTCTCTAGTTTTCAGAAATGCACAGGTTTGGTAGGTTTCCCTAGGTGCCGGCTGAGCTAGAGGCCAAAATCTACAGGTAGGCACTTCGCAAAAAAACACCTCTGTTTTTTTCAAAAATTTAGGATGTGTCCACGTTGCGCTTTGGGGTGTTTCCTGTCGCCGGCGCTAGGCCTACCCACGCAAGTGAGGTATCATTTTTATCGGGAGACTTGGGGGAACGCTGGGTGGAAGGAAATTTGTAGCTCCTCTCAGATTCCAGAACTTTCTGCCACAGAAATGTGAGGAACATGTGTTTTTTTAGCCAAATTTTGAGGTTTGCAAAGGATTCTGGGTAACAGAACCTGGTCCGAACCCCGCAAGTCACCCCTCCTTGGATTCCCCTAGGTCTCTAGTTTTCAGAAATGCACAGGTTTGGTAGGTTTCCCTAGGTGCCGGCTGAGCTAGAGGCCAAAATCTACAGGTAGGCACTTCGCAAAAAACACCTCCGTTTTTTTCCAAAATTTAGGATGTGTCCACGTTGCGCTTTGGGGTGTTTCCTGTCGCCGGCGCTAGGCCTACCCACGCAAGTGAGGTATCATTTTTATCGGGAGACTTGGGGGAACGCTGGGTGGAAGGAAATTTGTAGCTCCTCTCAGATTCCAGAACTTTCTGCCACAAAAATGTGAGGAACATGTGTTTTTTTAGCCAAATTGTGAGGTTTGCAAAGGATTCTGGGTAACAGAACCTGGTCCGAGCTCCGCAAGTCACCCCTCCTTGGATTCCCCTAGGTCTCTAGTTTTCAGAAATGCACAGGTTTGGTAGGTTTCCCTAGGTGCCGGCTGAGCTAGAGGCCAAAATCTACAGGTAGGCACTTCGCAAAAAACACCTCTGTTTTTTTCCAAAATTTAGGATGTGTCCACGTTGCGCTTTGGGGTGTTTCCTGTCGCGGGCGCTAGGCCTACCCACGCAAGTGAGGTATCATTTTTATCGGGAGACTTGGGGGAACGCTGGGTGGAAGGAAATTTGTAGCTCCTCTCAGATTCCAGAACTTTCTGCCACAGAAATGTGAGGAACATGTGTTTTTTTAGCCAAATTTTGAGGTTTGCAAAGGATTCTGGGTAACAGAACCTGGTCCGAGCCCCGCAAGTCACCCCTCCTTGGATTTCCCTAGGTCTCTAGTTTTCAGAAATGCACAGGTTTGGTAGGTTTCCCTAGATGCCGGCTGAGCTACAGGCCAAAATCTACAGGTAGGCACTTCGCAAAAAACACCTCTGTTTTTTTCAAAAATTTAGGATGTGTCCACGTTGCGCTTTGGGGTGTTTCCTGTCGCCGGCGCTAGGCCTACCCACGCACGTGAGGTATCATTTTTATCGGGAGACTTGGGGGAACGCTGGGTGGAAGGAGATTTGTAGCTCCTCTCAGATTCCAGAACTTTCTGCCACAGAAATGTGAGGAACATGTGTTTTTTTAGCCAAATTTTGAGGTTTGCAAAGGATTCTGGGTAACAGAACCTGGTCCGAGCCCCGCAAGTCACCCCTCCTTGGATTCCCCTAGGTCTCTAGTTTTCAGAAATGCACAGGTTTGGTAGGTTTTCCTAGGTGCCGGCTGAGCTACAGGCCAAAATCTACAGGTAGGCACTTCGCAAAAAACACCTCTGTTTTTTTCAAAAATTTAGGATGTGTCCACGTTGCGCTTTGGGGTGTTTCCTGTCGCCGGCGCTAGGCCTACCCACGCAAGTGAGGTATCATTTTTATCGGGAGACTTGGGGGAACGCTGGGTGGAAGGAAATTTGTAGCTCCTCTCAGATTCCAGAACTTTCTGCCACAGAAATGTGAGGAACATGTGTTTTTTTAGCCAAATTTTGAGGTTTGCAAAGGATTCTGGGTAACAGAACCTGGTCCGAGCCCCGCAAGTCACCCCTCCTTGGATTTCCCTAGGTCTCTAGTTTTCAGAAATGCACAGGTTTGGTAGGTTTCCCTAGATGCCGGCTGAGCTACAGGCCAAAATCTACAGGTAGGCACTTCGCAAAAAACACCTCTGTTTTTTTCAAAAATTTAGGATGTGTCCACGTTGCGCTTTGGGGTGTTTCCTGTCGCCGGCGCTAGGCCTACCCACGCAAGTGAGGTATCATTTTTATCGGGAGACTTGGGGGAACGCTGGGTGGAAGGAAATTTGTAGCATCTCTCAGATTCCAGAACTTTCTGCCACAGAAATGTGAGGAACATGTGTTTTTTTAGCCAAATTTTGAGGTTTGCAAAGGATTCTGGGTAACAGAACCTGGTCCGAACCCCGCAAGTCACCCCTCCTTGGATTCCCCTAGGTCTCTAGTTTTCAGAAATGCACAGGTTTGGTAGGTTTCCTGTCGCCGGCGCTAGGCCTACCCACGCACGTGAGGTATCATTTTTATCGGGAGACTTGGGGGAACGCTGGGTGGAAGGAGATTTGTAGCTCCTCTCAGATTCCAGAACTTTCTGCCACAGAAATGTGAGGAACATGTGTTTTTTTAGCCAAATTTTGAGGTTTGCAAAGGATTCTGGGTAACAGAACCTGATCCGAGCCCCGCAAGTCACCCCTCCTTGGATTCCCCTAGGTCTCTAGTTTTCAGAAATGCACAGGTTTGGTAGGTTTCCCTAGGTGCCGGCTGAGCTAGAGGCCAAAATCTACAGGTAGGCACTTCGCAAAAAAACACCTCTGTTTTTTTCAAAAATTTAGGATGTGTCCACGTTGCGCTTTGGGGTGTTTCCTGTCGCCGGCGCTAGGCCTACCCACGCAAGTGAGGTATCATTTTTATCGGGAGACTTGGGGGAACGCTGGGTGGAAGGAAATTTGTAGCTCCTCTCAGATTCCAGAACTTTCTGCCACAGAAATGTGAGGAACATGTGTTTTTTTAGCCAAATTTTGAGGTTTGCAAAGGATTCTGGGTAACAGAACCTGGTCCGAACCCCGCAAGTCACCCCTCCTTGGATTCCCCTAGGTCTCTACTTTTCAGAAATGGACAGGTTTGGTAGGTTTCCCTAGGTGCCGGCTGAGCTAGAGGCCAAAATCTACAGGTAGGCACTTCGCAAAAAACACCTCTGTTTTTTTCCAAAATTTAGGATGTGTCCACGTTGCGCTTTGGGGTGTTTCCTGTCGCCGGCGCTAGACCTACCCACGCAAGTGAGGTATCATTTTTATCGGGAGACTTGGGGGAACGCTGGGTGGAAGGAAATTTGTAGCTCCTCTCAGATTCCAGAACTTTCTGCCACAGAAATGTGAGGAACATGTGTTTTTTTAGCCAAATTTTGAGGTTTGCAAAGGATTCTGGCTAACAGAACCTGGTCCGATCCCCGCAAGTCACCCCTCCTTGGATTCCCCTAGGTCTCTAGTTTTCAGAAATGCACAGGTTTGGTAGGTTTCCCTAGGTGCCGGCTGAGCTAGAGGCCAAAATCTACAGATAGGCACTTCGCAAAAAACACCTCAGTTTTTTTCCAAAATTTAGGATGTGTCCACGTTGCGCTTTGGGGTGTTTCCTGTCGCCGGCGCTAGACCTACCCACGCAAGTGAGGTATCATTTTTATCGGGAGACTTGGGGGAACGCTGGGTGGAAGGAAATTTGTAGCTCCTCTCAGATTCCAGAACTTTCTGCCACAGAAATGTGAGGAACATGTGTTTTTTTAGCCAAATTTTGAGGTTTGCAAAGGATTCTGGCTAACAGAACCTGGTCCGATCCCCGCAAGTCACCCCTCCTTGGATTCCCCTAGGTCTCTAGTTTTCAGAAATGCACAGGTTTGGTAGGTTTCCCTAGGTGCCGGCTGAGCTAGAGGCCAAAATCTACAGATAGGCACTTCGCAAAAAACACCTCCGTTTTTTTCCAAAATTTAGGATGTGTCCACGTTGCGCTTTGGGGTGTTTCCTGTCGCCGGCGCTAGGCCTACCCACGCAAGTGAGGTATCATTTTTATTGGGAGACTAGGGGGAACGCTGGGTGGAAGGAGATTTGTAGCTCCTCTCAGATTCCAGAACTTTCTGCCACAGAAATGTGAGGAACATGTGTTTTTTTAGCCAAATTTTGAGGTTTGCAAAGGATTCTGGGTAACAGAACCTGGTCCGAGCCCCGCAAGTCACCCCTCCTTGGATTCCCCTAGGTCTCTAGTTTTCAGAAATGCACAGGTTTGGTAGGTTTCCCTAGATGCCGGCTGAGCTACAGGCCAAAATCTACAGGTAGGCACTTCGCAAAAAACACCTCTGTTTTTTTCAAAAATTTAGGATGTGTCCACGTTGCGCTTTGGGGTGTTTCCTGTCGCCGGCGCTAGGCCTACCCACGCACGTGAGGTATCATTTTTATCGGGAGACTTGGGGGAACGCTGGGTGGAAGGAGATTTGTAGCTCCTCTCAGATTCCAGAACTTTCTGCCACAGAAATGTGAGGAACATGTGTTTTTTTAGCCAAATTTTGAGGTTTGCAAAGGATTCTGGGTAACAGAACCTGGTCCGAGCCCCGCAAGTCACCCCTCCTTGGATTCCCCTAGGTCTCTAGTTTTCAGAAATGCACAGGTTTGGTAGGTTTCCCTAGGTGCCGGCTGAGCTAGAGGCCAAAATCTACAGGTAGGCACTTCGCAAAAAAACACCTCTGTTTTTTTCAAAAATTTAGGATGTGTCCACGTTGCGCTTTGGGGTGTTTCCTGTCGCCGGCGCTAGGCCTACCCACGCAAGTGAGGTATCATTTTTATCGGGAGACTTGGGGGAACGCTGGGTGGAAGGAAATTTGTAGCTCCTCTCAGATTCCAGAACTTTCTGCCACAGAAATGTGAGGAACATGTGTTTTTTTAGCCAAATTTTGAGGTTTGCAAAGGATTCTGGGTAACAGAACCTGGTCCGAACCCCGCAAGTCACCCCTCCTTGGATTCCCCTAGGTCTCTAGTTTTCAGAAATGCACAGGTTTGGTAGGTTTCCCTAGGTGCCGGCTGAGCTAGAGGCCAAAATCTACAGGTAGGCACTTCGCAAAAAACACCTCCGTTTTTTTCCAAAATTTAGGATGTGTCCACGTTGCGTTTTGGGGTGTTTCCTGTCGCCGGCGCTAGGCCTACCCACGCAAGTGAGGTATCATTTTTATCGGGAGACTTGGGGGAACGCTGGGTGGAAGGAAATTTGTAGCTCCTCTCAGATTCCAGAACTTTCTGCCACAAAAATGTGAGGAACATGTGTTTTTTTAGCCAAATTGTGAGGTTTGCAAAGGATTCTGGGTAACAGAACCTGGTCCGAGCTCCGCAAGTCACCCCTCCTTGGATTCCCCTAGGTCTCTAGTTTTCAGAAATGCACAGGTTTGGTAGGTTTCCCTAGGTGCCGGCTGAGCTAGAGGCCAAAATCTACAGGTAGGCACTTCGCAAAAAACACCTCTGTTTTTTTCAAAAATTTAGGATGTGTCCACGTTGCGCTTTGGGGTGTTTCCTGTCGCCGGCGCTAGACCTACCCACGCAAGTGAGGTATCATTTTTATCGGGAGACTTGGGGGAACGCTGGGTGGAAGGAAATTTGTAGCTCCTCTCAGATTCCAGAACTTTCTGCCACAGAAATGTGAGGAACATGTGTTTTTTTAGCCAAATTTTGAGGTTTGCAAAGGATTCTGGGTAACAGAACCTGGTCCGAGCCCCGCAAGTCACCCCTCCTTGGATTCCCCTAGGTCTCTAGTTTTCAGAAATGCACAGGTTTGGTAGGTTTCCCTAGGTGCCGGCTGAGCTAGAGGCCAAAATCTACAGGTAGGCACTTCGCAAAAAACACCTCTGTTTTTTTCCAAAATTTAGGATGTGTCCACGTTGCGCTTTGGGGTGTTTCCTGTCGCGGGCGCTAGGCCTACCCACGCAAGTGAGGTATCATTTTTATCGGGAGACTTGGGGGAACGCTGGGTGGAAGGAAATTTGTAGCTCCTCTCAGATTCCAGAACTTTCTGCCACAGAAATGTGAGGAACATGTGTTTTTTTACCCAAATTTTGAGGTTTGCAAAGGATTCTGGGTAACAGAACCTGGTCCGAGCCCCGCAAGTCACCCCTCCTTGGATTTCCCTAGGTCTCTAGTTTTCAGAAATGCACAGGTTTGGTAGGTTTCCCTAGATGCCGGCTGAGCTAAAGGCCAAAATCTACAGGTAGGCACTTCGCAAAAAACACCTCTGTTTTTTTCAAAAATTTAGGATGTGTCCACGTTGCGCTTTGTGGTGTTTCCTGTCGCCGGCGCTAGGCCTACCCACGCACGTGAGGTATCATTTTTATCGGGAGACTTGGGGGAACGCTGGGTGGAAGGAGATTTGTAGCTCCTCTCAGATTCCAGAACTTTCTGCCACAGAAATGTGAGGAACATGTGTTTTTTTAGCCAAATTTTGAGGTTTGCAAAGGATTCTGGGTAACAGAACCTGGTCCGAGCCCCGCAAGTCACCCCTCCTTGGATTCCCCTAGGTCTCTAGTTTTCAGAAATGCACAGGTTTGGTAGGTTTCCCTAGGTGCCGGCTGAGCTAGAGGCCAAAATCTACAGGTAGGCACTTCGCAAAAAAACACCTCTGTTTTTTTCAAAAATTTAGTATGTGTCCACGTTGCGCTTTGGGGTGTTTCCTGTCGCCGGCGCTAGGCCTACCCACGCAAGTGAGGTATCATTTTTATCGGGAGACTCGGGGGAACGCTGGGTGGAAGGAAATTTGTAGCTCCTCTCAGATTCCAGAACTTTCTGCCACAGAAATGTGAGGAACATGTGTTTTTTTAGCCAAATTTTGAGGTTTGCAAAGGATTCTGGGTAACAGAACCTGGTCCGAACCCCGCAAGTCACCCCTCCTTGGATTCCCCTAGGTCTCTAGTTTTCAGAAATGCACAGGTTTGGTAGGTTTCCCTAGGTGCCGGCTGAGCTAGAGGCCAAAATCTACAGGTAGGCACTTCGCAAAAAACACCTCCGTTTTTTTCCAAAATTTAGGATGTGTCCACGTTGCGCTTTGGGGTGTTTCCTGTCGCCGGCGCTAGGCCTACCCACGCAAGTGAGGTATCATTTTTATCGGGAGACTTGGGGGAACGCTGGGTGGAAGGAAATTTGTAGCTCCTCTCAGATTCCAGAACTTTCTGCCACAAAAATGTGAGGAACATGTGTTTTTTTAGCCAAATTGTGAGGTTTGCAAAGGATTCTGGGTAACAGAACCTGGTCCGAGCTCCGCAAGTCACCCCTCCTTGGATTCCCCTAGGTCTCTAGTTTTCAGAAATGCACAGGTTTGGTAGGTTTCCCTAGGTGCCGGCTGAGCTAGAGGCCAAAATCTACAGGTAGGCACTTCGCAAAAAACACCTCTGTTTTTTTCCAAAATTTAGGATGTGTCCACGTTGCGCTTTGGGGTGTTTCCTGTCGCCGGCGCTAGACCTACCCACGCAAGTGAGGTATCATTTTTATCGGGAGACTTGGGGGAACGCTGGGTGGAAGGAAATTTGTAGCTCCTCTCAGATTCCAGAACTTTCTGCCACAGAAATGTGAGGAACATGTGTTTTTTTAGCCAAATTTTGAGGTTTGCAAAGGATTCTGGGTAACAGAACCTGGTCCGAGCCCCGCAAGTCACCCCTCCTTGGATTCCCCTAGGTCTCTAGTTTTCAGAAATGCACAGGTTTGGTAGGTTTCCCTAGGTGCCGGCTGAGCTAGAGGCCAAAATCTACAGGTAGGCACTTCGCAAAAAACACCTCTGTTTTTTTCCAAAATTTAGGATGTGTCCACGTTGCGCTTTGGGGTGTTTCCTGTCGCGGGCGCTAGGCCTACCCACGCAAGTGAGGTATCATTTTTATCGGGAGACTTGGGGGAACGCTGGGTGGAAGGAAATTTGTAGCTCCTCTCAGATTCCAGAACTTTCTGCCACAGAAATGTGAGGAACATGTGTTTTTTTACCCAAATTTTGAGGTTTGCAAAGGATTCTGGGTAACAGAACCTGGTCCGAGCCCCGCAAGTCACCCCTCCTTGGATTTCCCTAGGTCTCTAGTTTTCAGAAATGCACAGGTTTGGTAGGTTTCCCTAGATGCCGGCTGAGCTACAGGCCAAAATCTACAGGTAGGCACTTCGCAAAAAACACCTCTGTTTTTTTCAAAAATTTAGGATGTGTCCACGTTGCGCTTTGGGGTGTTTCCTGTCGCCGGCGCTAGGCCTACCCACGCACGTGAGGTATCATTTTTATCGGGAGACTTGGGGGAACGCTGGGTGGAAGGAGATTTGTAGCTCCTCTCAGATTCCAGAACTTTCTGCCACAGAAATGTGAGGAACATGTGTTTTTTTAGCCAAATTTTGAGGTTTGCAAAGGATTCTGGGTAACAGAACCTGGTCCGAGCCCCGCAAGTCACCCCTCCTTGGATTCCCCTAGGTCTCTAGTTTTCAGAAATGCACAGGTTTGGTAGGTTTCCCTAGGTGCCGGCAGAGCTACAGGCCAAAATCTACAGGTAGGCACTTCGCAAAAAACACCTCTGTTTTTTTCAAAAATTTAGGATGTGTCCACGTTGCGCTTTGGGGTGTTTCCTGTCGCCGGCGCTAGGCCTACCCACGCAAGTGAGGTATCATTTTTATCGGGAGACTTGGGGGAACGCTGGGTGGAAGGAAATTTGTAGCTCCTCTCAGATTCCAGAACTTTCTGCCACAGAAATGTGAGGAACATGTGTTTTTTTAGCCAAATTTTGAGGTTTGCAAAGGATTCTGGGTAACAGAACCTGGTCCGAGCCCCGCAAGTCACCCCTCCTTGGATTTCCCTAGGTCTCTAGTTTTCAGAAATGCACAGGTTTGGTAGGTTTCCCTAGATGCCGGCTGAGCTACAGGCCAAAATCTACAGGTAGGCACTTCGCAAAAAACACCTCTGTTTTTTTCAAAAATTTAGGATGTGTCCACGTTGCGCTTTGGGGTGTTTCCTGTCGCCGGCGCTAGGCCTACCCACGCAAGTGAGGTATCATTTTTATCGGGAGACTTGGGGGAACGCTGGGTGGAAGGAAATTTGTAGCTCCTCTCAGATTCCAGAACTTTCTGCCACAGAAATGTGAGGAACATGTGTTTTTTTAGCCAAATTTTGAGGTTTGCAAAGGATTCTGGGTAACAGAACCTGGTCCGAACCCCGCAAGTCACCCCTCCTTGGATTCCCCTAGGTCTCTAGTTTTCAGAAATGCACAGGTTTGGTAGGTTTCCTGTCGCCGGCGCTAGGCCTACCCACGCACGTGAGGTATCATTTTTATCGGGAGACTTGGGGGAACGCTGGGTGGAAGGAGATTTGTAGCTCCTCTCAGATTCCAGAACTTTCTGCCACAGAAATGTGAGGAACATGTGTTTTTTTAGCCAAATTTTGAGGTTTGCAAAGGATTCTGGGTAACAGAACCTGGTCCGAGCCCCGCAAGTCACCCCTCCTTGGATTCCCCTAGGTCTCTACTTTTCAGAAATGGACAGGTTTGGTAGGTTTCCCTAGGTGCCGGCTGAGCTAGAGGCCAAAATCTACAGGTAGGCACTTCGCAAAAAACACCTCTGTTTTTTTCCAAAATTTAGGATGTGTCCACGTTGCGCTTTGGGGTGTTTCCTGTCGCCGGCGCTAGACCTACCCACGCAAGTGAGGTATCATTTTTATCGGGAGACTTGGGGGAACGCTGGGTGGAAGGAAATTTGTAGCTCCTCTCAGATTCCAGAACTTTCTGCCACAGAAATGTGAGGAACATGTGTTTTTTTAGCCAAATTTTGAGGTTTGCAAAGGATTCTGGCTAACAGAACCTGGTCCGATCCCCGCAAGTCACCCCTCCTTGGATTCCCCTAGGTCTCTAGTTTTCAGAAATGCACAGGTTTGGTAGGTTTCCCTAGGTGCCGGCTGAGCTAGAGGCCAAAATCTACAGATAGGCACTTCGCAAAAAACACCTCCGTTTTTTTCCAAAATTTAGGATGTGTCCACGTTGCGCTTTGGGGTGTTTCCTGTCGCCGGCGCTAGACCTACCCACGCAAGTGAGGTATCATTTTTATCGGGAGACTTGGGGGAACGCTGGGTGGAAGGAAATTTGTAGCTCCTCTCAGATTCCAGAACTTTCTGCCACAGAAATGTGAGGAACATGTGTTTTTTTAGCCAAATTTTGAGGTTTGCAAAGGATTCTGGCTAACAGAACCTGGTCCGATCCCCGCAAGTCACCCCTCCTTGGATTCCCCTAGGTCTCTAGTTTTCAGAAATGCACAGGTTTGGTAGGTTTCCCTAGGTGCCGGCTGAGCTAGAGGCCAAAATCTACAGATAGGCACTTCGCAAAAAACACCTCCGTTTTTTTCCAAAATTTAGGATGTGTCCACGTTGCGCTTTGGGGTGTTTCCTGTCGCCGGCGCTAGGCCTACCCACGCAAGTGAGGTATCATTTTTATTGGGAGACTAGGGGGAACGCTGGGTGGAAGGAGATTTGTAGCTCCTCTCAGATTCCAGAACTTTCTGCCACAGAAATGTGAGGAACATGTGTTTTTTTAGCCAAATTTTGAGGTTTGCAAAGGATTCTGGGTAACAGAACCTGGTCCGAGCCCCGCAAGTCACCCCTCCTTGGATTCCCCTAGGTCTCTAGTTTTCAGAAATGCACAGGTTTGGTAGGTTTCCCTAGGTGCCGGCTGAGCTACAGGCCAAAATCTACAGGTAGGCACTTCGCAAAAAACGCCTCTGTTTTTTTCAAAAATTTAGGATGTGTCCACGTTGCGCTTTGGGGTGTTTCCTGTCGCCGGCGCTAGGCCTACCCACGCAAGTGAGGTATCATTTTTATCGGGAGACTTGGGGGAACGCTGGGTGGAAGGAAATTTGTAGCTCCTCTCAGATTCCAGAACTTTCTGCCACAGAAATGTGAGGAACATGTGTTTTTTTAGCCAAATTTTGAGGTTTGCAAAGGATTCTGGGTAACAGAACCTGGTCCGAGCCCCGCAAGTCACCCCTCCTTGGATTTCCCTAGGTCTCTAGTTTTCAGAAATGCACAGGTTTGGTAGGTTTCCCTAGATGCCGGCTGAGCTACAGGCCAAAATCTACAGGTAGGCACTTCGCAAAAAACACCTCTGTTTTTTTCAAAAATTTAGGATGTGTCCACGTTGCGCTTTGGGGTGTTTCCTGTCGCCGGCGCTAGGCCTACCCACCCACGTGAGGTATCATTTTTATCGGGAGACTTGGGGGAACGCTGGGTGGAAGGAGATTTGTAGCTCCTCTCAGATTCCAGAACTTTCTGCCACAGAAATGTGAGGAACATGTGTTTTTTTAGCCAAATTTTGAGGTTTGCAAAGGATTCTGGGTAACAGAACCTGGTCCGAGCCCCGCAAGTCACCCCTCCTTGGATTCCCCTAGGTCTCTAGTTTTCAGAAATGCACAGGTTTGGTAGGTTTCCCTAGGTGCCGGCTGAGCTAGAGGCCAAAATCTACAGGTAGGCACTTCGCAAAAAAACACCTCTGTTTTTTTCAAAAATTTAGGATGTGTCCACGTTGCGCTTTGGGGTGTTTCCTGTCGCCGGCGCTAGGCCTACCCACGCAAGTGAGGTATCATTTTTATCGGGAGACTTGGGGGAACGCTGGGTGGAAGGAAATTTGTAGCTCCTCTCAGATTCCAGAACTTTCTGCCACAGAAATGTGAGGAACATGTGTTTTTTTAGCCAAATTTTGAGGTTTGCAAAGGATTCTGGGTAACAGAACCTGGTCCGAACCCCGCAAGTCACCCCTCCTTGGATTCCCCTAGGTCTCTAGTTTTCAGAAATGCACAGGTTTGGTAGGTTTCCCTAGGTGCCGGCTGAGCTAGAGGCCAAAATCTACAGGTAGGCACTTCGCAAAAAACACCTCCGTTTTTTTCCAAAATTTAGGATGTGTCCACGTTGCGCTTTGGGGTGTTTCCTGTCGCCGGCGCTAGGCCTACCCACGCAAGTGAGGTATCATTTTTATCGGGAGACTTGGGGGAACGCTGGGTGGAAGGAAATTTGTAGCTCCTCTCAGATTCCAGAACTTTCTGCCACAGAAATGTGAGGAACATGTGTTTTTTTAGCCAAATTTTGAGGTTTGCAAAGGATTCTGGGTAACAGAACCTGGTCCGAGCCCCGCAAGTCACCCCTCCTTGGATTCCCCTAGGTCTCTAGTTTTCAGAAATGCACAGGTTTGGTAGGTTTCCCTAGGTGCCGGCTGAGCTAGAGGCCAAAATCTACAGGTAGGCACTTCGCAAAAAACACCTCTGTTTTTTTCCAAAATTTAGGATGTGTCCACGTTGCGCTTTGGGGTGTTTCCTGTCGCGGGCGCTAGGCCTACCCACGCAAGTGAGGTATCATTTTTATCGGGAGACTTGGGGGAACGCTGGGTGGAAGGAAATTTGTAGCTCCTCTCAGATTCCAGAACTTTCTGCCACAGAAATGTGAGGAACATGTGTTTTTTTAGCCAAATTTTGAGGTTTGCAAAGGATTCTGGGTAACAGAACCTGGTCCGAGCCCCGCAAGTCACCCCTCCTTGGATTTCCCTAGGTCTCTAGTTTTCAGAAATGCACAGGTTTGGTAGGTTTCCCTAGATGCCGGCTGAGCTACAGGCCAAAATCTACAGGTAGGCACTTCGCAAAAAACACCTCTGTTTTTTTCAAAAATTTAGGATGTGTCCACGTTGCGCTTTGTGGTGTTTCCTGTCGCCGGCGCTAGGCCTACCCACGCACGTGAGGTATCATTTTTATCGGGAGACTTGGGGGAACGCTGGGTGGAAGGAGATTTGTAGCTCCTCTCAGATTCCAGAACTTTCTGCCACAGAAATGTGAGGAACATGTGTTTTTTTAGCCAAATTTTGAGGTTTGCAAAGGATTCTGGGTAACAGAACCTGGTCCGAGCCCCGCAAGTCACCCCTCCTTGGATTCCCCTAGGTCTCTAGTTTTCAGAAATGCACAGGTTTGGTAGGTTTCCCTAGGTGCCGGCTGAGCTAGAGGCCAAAATCTACAGGTAGGCACTTCGCAAAAAAACACCTCTGTTTTTTTCAAAAATTTAGTATGTGTCCACGTTGCGCTTTGGGGTGTTTCCTGTCGCCGGCGCTAGGCCTACCCACGCAAGTGAGGTATCATTTTTATCGGGAGACTTGGGGGAACGCTGAGTGGAAGGAAATTTGTAGCTCCTCTCAGATTCCAGAACTTTCTGCCACAGAAATGTGAGGAACATGTGTTTTTTTAGCCACATTTTGAGGTTTGCAAAGGATTCTGGGTAACAGAACCTGGTCCGAACCCCGCAAGTCACCCCTCCTTGGATTCCCCTAGGTCTCTAGTTTTCAGAAATGCACAGGTTTGGTAGGTTTCCCTAGGTGCCGGCTGAGCTAGAGGCCAAAATCTACAGGTAGGCACTTCGCAAAAAACACCTCCGTTTTTTTCCAAAATTTAGGATGTGTCCACGTTGCGCTTTGGGGTGTTTCCTGTCGCCGGCGCTAGGCCTACCCACGCAAGTGAGGTATCATTTTTATCATGAGACTTGGGGGAACGCTGGGTGGAAGGAAATTTGTAGCTCCTCTCAGATTCCAGAACTTTCTGCCACAAAAATGTGAGGAACATGTGTTTTTTTAGCCAAATTGTGAGGTTTGCAAAGGATTCTGGGTAACAGAACCTGGTCCGAGCTCCGCAAGTCACCCCTCCTTGGATTCCCCTAGGTCTCTAGTTTTCAGAAATGCACAGGTTTGGTAGGTTTCCCTAGGTGCCGGCTGAGCTAGAGGCCAAAATCTACAGGTAGGCACTTCGCAAAAAACACCTCTGTTTTTTTCCAAAATTTAGGATGTGTCCACGTTGCGCTTTGGGGTGTTTCCTGTCGCCGGCGCTAGACCTACCCACGCAAGTGAGGTATCATTTTTATCGGGAGACTTGGGGGAACGCTGGGTGGAAGGAAATTTGTAGCTCCTCTCAGATTCCAGAACTTTCTGCCACAGAAATGTGAGGAACATGTGTTTTTTTAGCCAAATTTTGAGGTTTGCAAAGGATTCTGGGTAACAGAACCTGGTCCGAGCCCCGCAAGTCACCCCTCCTTGGATTCCCCTAGGTCTCTAGTTTTCAGAAATGCACAGGTTTGGTAGGTTTCCCTAGGTGCCGGCTGAGCTAGAGGCCAAAATCTACAGGTAGGCACTTCGCAAAAAACACCTCTGTTTTTTTCAAAAATTTAGGATGTGTCCACGTTGCGCTTTGGGGTGTTTCCTGTCGCCGGCGCTAGGCCTACCCACGCACGTGAGGTATCATTTTTATCGGGAGACTTGGGGGAACGCTGGGTGGAAGGAGATTTGTAGCTCCTCTCAGATTCCAGAACTTTCTGCCACAGAAATGTGAGGAACATGTGTTTTTTTAGCCAAATTTTGAGGTTTGCAAAGGATTCTGGGTAACAGAACCTGGTCCGAGCCCCGCAAGTCACCCCTCCTTGGATTCCCCTAGGTCTCTAGTTTTCAGAAATGCACAGGTTTGGTAGGTTTCCCTAGGTGCCGGCTGAGCTACAGGCCAAAATCTACAGGTAGGCACTTCGCAAAAAACACCTCTGTTTTTTTCAAAAATTTAGGATGTGTCCACGTTGCGCTTTGGGGTGTTTCCTGTCGCCGGCGCTAGGCCTACCCACGCAAGTGAGGTATCATTTTTATCGGGAGACTTGGGGGAACGCTGGGTGGAAGGAAATTTGTAGCTCCTCTCAGATTCCAGAACTTTCTGCCACAGAAATGTGAGGAACATGTGTTTTTTTAGCCAAATTTTGAGGTTTGCAAAGGATTCTGGGTAACAGAACCTGGTCCGAGCCCCGCAAGTCACCCCTCCTTGGATTTCCCTAGGTCTCTAGTTTTCAGAAATGCACAGGTTTGGTAGGTTTCCCTAGATGCCGGCTGAGCTACAGGCCAAAATCTACAGGTAGGCACTTCGCAAAAAACACCTCTGTTTTTTTCAAAAATTTAGGATGTGTCCACGTTGCGCTTTGGGGTGTTTCCTGTCGCCGGCGCTAGGCCTACCCACGCAAGTGAGGTATCATTTTTATCGGGAGACTTGGGGGAACGCTGGGTGGAAGGAAATTTGTAGCATCTCTCAGATTCCAGAACTTTCTGCCACAGAAATGTGAGGAACATGTGTTTTTTTAGCCAAATTTTGAGGTTTGCAAAGGATTCTGGGTAACAGAACCTGGTCCGAACCCCGCAAGTCACCCCTCCTTGGATTCCCCTAGGTCTCTAGTTTTCAGAAATGCACAGGTTTGGTAGGTTTCCTGTCGCCGGCGCTAGGCCTACCCACGCAAGTGAGGTATCATTTTTATTGGGAGACTAGGGGGAACGCTGGGTGGAAGGAGATTTGTAGCTCCTCTCAGATTCCAGAACTTTCTGCCACAGAAATGTGAGGAACATGTGTTTTTTTAGCCAAATTTTGAGGTTTGCAAAGGATTCTGGGTAACAGAACCTGATCCGAGCCCCGCAAGTCACCCCTCCTTGGATTCCCCTAGGTCTCTAGTTTTCAGAAATGCACAGGTTTGGTAGGTTTCCCTAGGTGCCGGCTGAGCTAGAGGCCAAAATCTACAGGTAGGCACTTCGCAAAAAACACCTCTGTTTTTTTCCAAAATTTAGGATGTGTCCACGTTGCGCTTTGGGGTGTTTCCTGTCGCCGGCGCTAGACCTACCCACGCAAGTGAGGTATCATTTTTATCGGGAGACTTGGGGGAACGCTGGGTGGAAGGAAATTTGTAGCTCCTCTCAGATTCCAGAACTTTCTGCCACAGAAATGTGAGGAACATGTGTTTTTTTAGCCAAATTTTGAGGTTTGCAAAGGATTCTGGGTAACAGAACCTGGTCCGAGCCCCGCAAGTCACCCCTCCTTGGATTCCCCTAGGTCTCTAGTTTTCAGAAATGCACAGGTTTGGTAGGTTTCCCTAGGTGCCGGCTGAGCTAGAGGCCAAAATCTACAGGTAGGCACTTCGCAAAAAAACACCTCTGTTTTTTTCAAAAATTTAGGATGTGTCCACGTTGCGCTTTGGGGTGTTTCCTGTCGCCGGCGCTAGGCCTACCCACGCAAGTGAGGTATCATTTTTATCGGGAGACTTGGGGGAACGCTGGGTGGAAGGAAATTTGTAGCTCCTCTCAGATTCCAGAACTTTCTGCCACAGAAATGTGAGGAACATGTGTTTTTTTAGCCAAATTTTGAGGTTTGCAAAGGATTCTGGGTAACAGAACCTGGTCCGAACCCCGCAAGTCACCCCTCCTTGGATTCCCCTAGGTCTCTAGTTTTCAGAAATGCACAGGTTTGGTAGGTTTCCCTAGGTGCCGGCTGAGCTAGAGGCCAAAATCTACAGGTAGGCACTTCGCAAAAAACACCTCCGTTTTTTTCCAAAATTTAGGATGTGTCCACGTTGCGTTTTGGGGTGTTTCCTGTCGCCGGCGCTAGGCCTACCCACGCAAGTGAGGTATCATTTTTATCGGGAGACTTGGGGGAACGCTGGGTGGAAGGAAATTTGTAGCTCCTCTCAGATTCCAGAACTTTCTGCCACAAAAATGTGAGGAACATGTGTTTTTTTAGCCAAATTGTGAGGTTTGCAAAGGATTCTGGGTAACAGAACCTGGTCCGAGCTCCGCAAGTCACCCCTCCTTGGATTCCCCTAGGTCTCTAGTTTTCAGAAATGCACAGGTTTGGTAGGTTTCCCTAGGTGCCGGCTGAGCTAGAGGCCAAAATCTACAGGTAGGCACTTCGCAAAAAACACCTCTGTTTTTTTCAAAAATTTAGGATGTGTCCACGTTGCGCTTTGGGGTGTTTCCTGTCGCCGGCGCTAGACCTACCCACGCAAGTGAGGTATCATTTTTATCGGGAGACTTGGGGGAACGCTGGGTGGAAGGAAATTTGTAGCTCCTCTCAGATTCCAGAACTTTCTGCCACAGAAATGTGAGGAACATGTGTTTTTTTAGCCAAATTTTGAGGTTTGCAAAGGATTCTGGGTAACAGAACCTGGTCCGAGCCCCGCAAGTCACCCCTCCTTGGATTCCCCTAGGTCTCTAGTTTTCAGAAATGCACAGGTTTGGTAGGTTTCCCTAGGTGCCGGCTGAGCTAGAGGCCAAAATCTACAGGTAGGCACTTCGCAAAAAACACCTCTGTTTTTTTCCAAAATTTAGGATGTGTCCACGTTGCGCTTTGGGGTGTTTCCTGTCGCGGGCGCTAGGCCTACCCACGCAAGTGAGGTATCATTTTTATCGGGAGACTTGGGGGAACGCTGGGTGGAAGGAAATTTGTAGCTCCTCTCAGATTCCAGAACTTTCTGCCACAGAAATGTGAGGAACATGTGTTTTTTTAGCCAAATTTTGAGGTTTGCAAAGGATTCTGGGTAACAGAACCTGGTCCGAGCCCCGCAAGTCACCCCTCCTTGGATTTCCCTAGGTCTCTAGTTTTCAGAAATGCACAGGTTTGGTAGGTTTCCCTAGATGCCGGCTGAGCTAAAGGCCAAAATCTACAGGTAGGCACTTCGCAAAAAACACCTCTGTTTTTTTCAAAAATTTAGGATGTGTCCACGTTGCGCTTTGTGGTGTTTCCTGTCGCCGGCGCTAGGCCTACCCACGCACGTGAGGTATCATTTTTATCGGGAGACTTGGGGGAACGCTGGGTGGAAGGAGATTTGTAGCTCCTCTCAGATTCCAGAACTTTCTGCCACAGAAATGTGAGGAACATGTGTTTTTTTAGCCAAATTTTGAGGTTTGCAAAGGATTCTGGGTAACAGAACCTGGTCCGAGCCCCGCAAGTCACCCCTCCTTGGATTCCCCTAGGTCTCTAGTTTTCAGAAATGCACAGGTTTGGTAGGTTTCCCTAGGTGCCGGCTGAGCTAGAGGCCAAAATCTACAGGTAGGCACTTCGCAAAAAAACACCTCTGTTTTTTTCAAAAATTTAGTATGTGTCCACGTTGCGCTTTGGGGTGTTTCCTGTCGCCGGCGCTAGGCCTACCCACGCAAGTGAGGTATCATTTTTATCGGGAGACTCGGGGGAACGCTGGGTGGAAGGAGATTTGTAGCTCCTCTCAGATTCCAGAACTTTCTGCCACAGAAATGTGAGGAACATGTGTTTTTTTAGCCAAATTTTGAGGTTTGCAAAGGATTCTGGGTAACAGAACCTGGTCCGAGCCCCGCAAGTCACCCCTCCTTGGATTCCCCTAGGTCTCTAGTTTTCAGAAATGCACAGGTTTGGTAGGTTTCCCTAGGTGCCGGCTGAGCTAGAGGCCAAAATCTACAGGTAGGCACTTCGCAAAAAAACACCTCTGTTTTTTTCAAAAATTTAGGATGTGTCCACGTTGCGCTTTGGGGTGTTTCCTGTCGCCGGCGCTAGGCCTACCCACGCAAGTGAGGTATCATTTTTATCGGGAGACTTGGGGGAACGCTGGGTGGAAGGAAATTTGTAGCTCCTCTCAGATTCCAGAACTTTCTGCCACAGAAATGTGAGGAACATGTGTTTTTTTAGCCAAATTTTGAGGTTTGCAAAGGATTCTGGGTAACAGAACCTGGTCCGAACCCCGCAAGTCACCCCTCCTTGGATTCCCCTAGGTCTCTAGTTTTCAGAAATGCACAGGTTTGGTAGGTTTCCCTAGGTGCCGGCTGAGCTAGAGGCCAAAATCTACAGGTAGGCACTTCGCAAAAAACACCTCCGTTTTTTTCCAAAATTTAGGATGTGTCCACGTTGCGCTTTGGGGTGTTTCCTGTCGCCGGCGCTAGGCCTACCCACGCAAGTGAGGTATCATTTTTATCGGGAGACTTGGGGGAACGCTGGGTGGAAGGAAATTTGTAGCTCCTCTCAGATTCCAGAACTTTCTGCCACAAAAATGTGAGGAACATGTGTTTTTTTAGCCAAATTGTGAGGTTTGCAAAGGATTCTGGGTAACAGAACCTGGTCCGAGCTCCGCAAGTCACCCCTCCTTGGATTCCCCTAGGTCTCTAGTTTTCAGAAATGCACAGGTTTGGTAGGTTTCCCTAGGTGCCGGCTGAGCTAGAGGCCAAAATCTACAGGTAGGCACTTCGCAAAAAACACCTCTGTTTTTTTCCAAAATTTAGGATGTGTCCACGTTGCGCTTTGGGGTGTTTCCTGTCGCCGGCGCTAGACCTACCCACGCAAGTGAGGTATCATTTTTATCGGGAGACTTGGGGGAACGCTGGGTGGAAGGAAATTTGTAGCTCCTCTCAGATTCCAGAACTTTCTGCCACAGAAATGTGAGGAACATGTGTTTTTTTAGCCAAATTTTGAGGTTTGCAAAGGATTCTGGGTAACAGAACCTGGTCCGAGCCCCGCAAGTCACCCCTCCTTGGATTCCCCTAGGTCTCTAGTTTTCAGAAATGCACAGGTTTGGTAGGTTTCCCTAGGTGCCGGCTGAGCTAGAGGCCAAAATCTACAGGTAGGCACTTCGCAAAAAACACCTCTGTTTTTTTCCAAAATTTAGGATGTGTCCACGTTGCGCTTTGGGGTGTTTCCTGTCGCGGGCGCTAGGCCTACCCACGCAAGTGAGGTATCATTTTTATCGGGAGACTTGGGGGAACGCTGGGTGGAAGGAAATTTGTAGCTCCTCTCAGATTCCAGAACTTTCTGCCACAGAAATGTGAGGAACATGTGTTTTTTTACCCAAATTTTGAGGTTTGCAAAGGATTCTGGGTAACAGAACCTGGTCCGAGCCCCGCAAGTCACCCCTCCTTGGATTTCCCTAGGTCTCTAGTTTTCAGAAATGCACAGGTTTGGTAGGTTTCCCTAGATGCCGGCTGAGCTACAGGCCAAAATCTACAGGTAGGCACTTCGCAAAAAACACCTCTGTTTTTTTCAAAAATTTAGGATGTGTCCACGTTGCGCTTTGGGGTGTTTCCTGTCGCCGGCGCTAGGCCTACCCACGCACGTGAGGTATCATTTTTATCGGGAGACTTGGGGGAACGCTGGGTGGAAGGAGATTTGTAGCTCCTCTCAGATTCCAGAACTTTCTGCCACAGAAATGTGAGGAACATGTGTTTTTTTAGCCAAATTTTGAGGTTTGCAAAGGATTCTGGGTAACAGAACCTGGTCCGAGCCCCGCAAGTCACCCCTCCTTGGATTCCCCTAGGTCTCTAGTTTTCAGAAATGCACAGGTTTGGTAGGTTTCCCTAGGTGCCGGCAGAGCTACAGGCCAAAATCTACAGGTAGGCACTTCGCAAAAAACACCTCTGTTTTTTTCAAAAATTTAGGATGTGTCCACGTTGCGCTTTGGGGTGTTTCCTGTCGCCGGCGCTAGGCCTACCCACGCAAGTGAGGTATCATTTTTATCGGGAGACTTGGGGGAACGCTGGGTGGAAGGAAATTTGTAGCTCCTCTCAGATTCCAGAACTTTCTGCCACAGAAATGTGAGGAACATGTGTTTTTTTAGCCAAATTTTGAGGTTTGCAAAGGATTCTGGGTAACAGAACCTGGTCCGAGCCCCGCAAGTCACCCCTCCTTGGATTTCCCTAGGTCTCTAGTTTTCAGAAATGCACAGGTTTGGTAGGTTTCCCTAGATGCCGGCTGAGCTACAGGCCAAAATCTACAGGTAGGCACTTCGCAAAAAACACCTCTGTTTTTTTCAAAAATTTAGGATGTGTCCACGTTGCGCTTTGGGGTGTTTCCTGTCGCCGGCGCTAGGCCTACCCACGCAAGTGAGGTATCATTTTTATCGGGAGACTTGGGGGAACGCTGGGTGGAAGGAAATTTGTAGCTCCTCTCAGATTCCAGAACTTTCTGCCACAGAAATGTGAGGAACATGTGTTTTTTTAGCCAAATTTTGAGGTTTGCAAAGGATTCTGGGTAACAGAACCTGGTCCGAACCCCGCAAGTCACCCCTCCTTGGATTCCCCTAGGTCTCTAGTTTTCAGAAATGCACAGGTTTGGTAGGTTTCCTGTCGCCGGCGCTAGGCCTACCCACGCACGTGAGGTATCATTTTTATCGGGAGACTTGGGGGAACGCTGGGTGGAAGGAGATTTGTAGCTCCTCTCAGATTCCAGAACTTTCTGCCACAGAAATGTGAGGAACATGTGTTTTTTTAGCCAAATTTTGAGGTTTGCAAAGGATTCTGGGTAACAGAACCTGGTCCGAGCCCCGCAAGTCACCCCTCCTTGGATTCCCCTAGGTCTCTACTTTTCAGAAATGGACAGGTTTGGTAGGTTTCCCTAGGTGCCGGCTGAGCTAGAGGCCAAAATCTACAGGTAGGCACTTCGCAAAAAACACCTCTGTTTTTTTCCAAAATTTAGGATGTGTCCACGTTGCGCTTTGGGGTGTTTCCTGTCGCCGGCGCTAGACCTACCCACGCAAGTGAGGTATCATTTTTATCGGGAGACTTGGGGGAACGCTGGGTGGAAGGAAATTTGTAGCTCCTCTCAGATTCCAGAACTTTCTGCCACAGAAATGTGAGGAACATGTGTTTTTTTAGCCAAATTTTGAGGTTTGCAAAGGATTCTGGCTAACAGAACCTGGTCCGATCCCCGCAAGTCACCCCTCCTTGGATTCCCCTAGGTCTCTAGTTTTCAGAAATGCACAGGTTTGGTAGGTTTCCCTAGGTGCCGGCTGAGCTAGAGGCCAAAATCTACAGATAGGCACTTCGCAAAAAACACCTCCGTTTTTTTCCAAAATTTAGGATGTGTCCACGTTGCGCTTTGGGGTGTTTCCTGTCGCCGGCGCTAGACCTACCCACGCAAGTGAGGTATCATTTTTATCGGGAGACTTGGGGGAACGCTGGGTGGAAGGAAATTTGTAGCTCCTCTCAGATTCCAGAACTTTCTGCCACAGAAATGTGAGGAACATGTGTTTTTTTAGCCAAATTTTGAGGTTTGCAAAGGATTCTGGGTAACAGAACCTGGTCCGAGCCCCGCAAGTCACCCCTCCTTGGATTTCCCTAGGTCTCTAGTTTTCAGAAATGCACAGGTTTGGTAGGATTCCCTAGGTGCCGGCTGAGCTAGAGGCCAAAATCTACAGATAGGCACTTCGCAAAAAACACCTCCGTTTTTTTCCAAAATTTAGGATGTCTCCACGTTGCGCTTTGGGGTGTTTCCTGTCGCCGGCGCTAGGCCTACCCACGCAAGTGAGGTATCATTTTTATTGGGAGACTAGGGGGAACGCTGGGTGGAAGGAGATTTGTAGCTCCTCTCAGATTCCAGAACTTTCTGCCACAGAAATGTGAGGAACATGTGTTTTTTTAGCCAAATTTTGAGGTTTGCAAAGGATTCTGGGTAACAGAACCTGGTCCGAGCCCCGCAAGTCACCCCTCCTTGGATTCCCCTAGGTCTCTAGTTTTCAGAAATGCACAGGTTTGGTAGGTTTCCCTAGGTGCCGGCTGAGCTACAGGCCAAAATCTACAGGTAGGCACTTCGCAAAAAACGCCTCTGTTTTTTTCAAAAATTTAGGATGTGTCCACGTTGCGCTTTGGGGTGTTTCCTGTCGCCGGCGCTAGGCCTACCCACGCAAGTGAGGTATCATTTTTATCGGGAGACTTGGGGGAACGCTGGGTGGAAGGAAATTTGTAGCTCCTCTCAGATTCCAGAACTTTCTGCCACAGAAATGTGAGGAACATGTGTTTTTTTAGCCAAATTTTGAGGTTTGCAAAGGATTCTGGGTAACAGAACCTGGTCCGAGCCCCGCAAGTCACCCCTCCTTGGATTTCCCTAGGTCTCTAGTTTTCAGAAATGCACAGGTTTGGTAGGTTTCCCTAGATGCCGGCTGAGCTACAGGCCAAAATCTACAGGTAGGCACTTCGCAAAAAACACCTCTGTTTTTTTCAAAAATTTAGGATGTGTCCACGTTGCGCTTTGGGGTGTTTCCTGTCGCCGGCGCTAGGCCTACCCACGCACGTGAGGTATCATTTTTATCGGGAGACTTGGGGGAACGCTGGGTGGAAGGAGATTTGTAGCTCCTCTCAGATTCCAGAACTTTCTGCCACAGAAATGTGAGGAACATGTGTTTTTTTAGCCAAATTTTGAGGTTTGCAAAGGATTCTGGGTAACAGAACCTGGTCCGAGCCCCGCAAGTCACCCCTCCTTGGATTCCCCTAGGTCTCTAGTTTTCAGAAATGCACAGGTTTGGTAGGTTTCCCTAGGTGCCGGCTGAGCTAGAGGCCAAAATCTACAGGTAGGCACTTCGCAAAAAAACACCTCTGTTTTTTTCAAAAATTTAGGATGTGTCCACGTTGCGCTTTGGGGTGTTTCCTGTCGCCGGCGCTAGGCCTACCCACGCAAGTGAGGTATCATTTTTATCGGGAGACTTGGGGGAACGCTGGGTGGAAGGAAATTTGTAGCTCCTCTCAGATTCCAGAACTTTCTGCCACAGAAATGTGAGGAACATGTGTTTTTTTAGCCAAATTTTGAGGTTTGCAAAGGATTCTGGGTAACAGAACCTGGTCCGAACCCCGCAAGTCACCCCTCCTTGGATTCCCCTAGGTCTCTAGTTTTCAGAAATGCACAGGTTTGGTAGGTTTCCCTAGGTGCCGGCTGAGCTAGAGGCCAAAATCTACAGGTAGGCACTTCGCAAAAAACACCTCCGTTTTTTTCCAAAATTTAGGATGTGTCCACGTTGCGCTTTGGGGTGTTTCCTGTCGCCGGCGCTAGGCCTACCCACGCAAGTGAGGTATCATTTTTATCGGGAGACTTGGGGGAACGCTGGGTGGAAGGAAATTTGTAGCTCCTCTCAGATTCCAGAACTTTCTGCCACAGAAATGTGAGGAACATGTGTTTTTTTAGCCAAATTTTGAGGTTTGCAAAGGATTCTGGGTAACAGAACCTGGTCCGAGCCCCGCAAGTCACCCCTCCTTGGATTCCCCTAGGTCTCTAGTTTTCAGAAATGCACAGGTTTGGTAGGTTTCCCTAGGTGCCGGCTGAGCTAGAGGCCAAAATCTACAGGTAGGCACTTCGCAAAAAACACCTCTGTTTTTTTCCAAAATTTAGGATGTGTCCACGTTGCGCTTTGGGGTGTTTCCTGTCGCGGGCGCTAGGCCTACCCACGCAAGTGAGGTATCATTTTTATCGGGAGACTTGGGGGAACGCTGGGTGGAAGGAAATTTGTAGCTCCTCTCAGATTCCAGAACTTTCTGCCACAGAAATGTGAGGAACATGTGTTTTTTTAGCCAAATTTTGAGGTTTGCAAAGGATTCTGGGTAACAGAACCTGGTCCGAGCCCCGCAAGTCACCCCTCCTTGGATTTCCCTAGGTCTCTAGTTTTCAGAAATGCACAGGTTTGGTAGGTTTCCCTAGATGCCGGCTGAGCTACAGGCCAAAATCTACAGGTAGGCACTTCGCAAAAAACACCTCTGTTTTTTTCAAAAATTTAGGATGTGTCCACGTTGCGCTTTGTGGTGTTTCCTGTCGCCGGCGCTAGGCCTACCCACGCACGTGAGGTATCATTTTTATCGGGAGACTTGGGGGAACGCTGGGTGGAAGGAGATTTGTAGCTCCTCTCAGATTCCAGAACTTTCTGCCACAGAAATGTGAGGAACATGTGTTTTTTTAGCCAAATTTTGAGGTTTGCAAAGGATTCTGGGTAACAGAACCTGGTCCGAGCCCCGCAAGTCACCCCTCCTTGGATTCCCCTAGGTCTCTAGTTTTCAGAAATGCACAGGTTTGGTAGGTTTCCCTAGGTGCCGGCTGAGCTAGAGGCCAAAATCTACAGGTAGGCACTTCGCAAAAAAACACCTCTGTTTTTTTCAAAAATTTAGTATGTGTCCACGTTGCGCTTTGGGGTGTTTCCTGTCGCCGGCGCTAGGCCTACCCACGCAAGTGAGGTATCATTTTTATCGGGAGACTTGGGGGAACGCTGAGTGGAAGGAAATTTGTAGCTCCTCTCAGATTCCAGAACTTTCTGCCACAGAAATGTGAGGAACATGTGTTTTTTTAGCCAAATTTTGAGGTTTGCAAAGGATTCTGGGTAACAGAACCTGGTCCGAACCCCGCAAGTCACCCCTCCTTGGATTCCCCTAGGTCTCTAGTTTTCAGAAATGCACAGGTTTGGTAGGTTTCCCTAGGTGCCGGCTGAGCTAGAGGCCAAAATCTACAGGTAGGCACTTCGCAAAAAACACCTCCGTTTTTTTCCAAAATTTAGGATGTGTCCACGTTGCGCTTTGGGGTGTTTCCTGTCGCCGGCGCTAGGCCTACCCACGCAAGTGAGGTATCATTTTTATCGGGAGACTTGGGGGAACGCTGGGTGGAAGGAAATTTGTAGCTCCTCTCAGATTCCAGAACTTTCTGCCACAAAAATGTGAGGAACATGTGTTTTTTTAGCCAAATTGTGAGGTTTGCAAAGGATTCTGGGTAACAGAACCTGGTCCGAGCTCCGCAAGTCACCCCTCCTTGGATTCCCCTAGGTCTCTAGTTTTCAGAAATGCACAGGTTTGGTAGGTTTCCCTAGGTGCCGGCTGAGCTAGAGGCCAAAATCTACAGGTAGGCACTTCGCAAAAAACAACTCTGTTTTTTTCCAAAATTTAGGATGTGTCCACGTTGCGCTTTGGGGTGTTTCCTGTCGCCGGCGCTAGACCTACCCACGCAAGTGAGGTATCATTTTTATCGGGAGACTTGGGGGAACGCTGGGTGGAAGGAAATTTGTAGCTCCTCTCAGATTCCAGAACTTTCTGCCACAGAAATGTGAGGAACATGTGTTTTTTTAGCCAAATTTTGAGGTTTGCAAAGGATTCTGGGTAACAGAACCTGGTCCGAGCCCCGCAAGTCACCCCTCCTTGGATTCCCCTAGGTCTCTAGTTTTCAGAAATGCACAGGTTTGGTAGGTTTCCCTAGGTGCCGGCTGAGCTAGAGGCCAAAATCTACAGGTAGGCACTTCGCAAAAAACACCTCTGTTTTTTTCCAAAATTTAGGATGTGTCCACGTTGCGCTTTGGGGTGTTTCCTGTCGCGGGCGCTAGGCCTACCCACGCAAGTGAGGTATCATTTTTATCGGGAGACTTGGGGGAACGCTGGGTGGAAGGAAATTTGTAGCTCCTCTCAGATTCCAGAACTTTCTGCCACAGAAATGTGAGGAACATGTGTTTTTTTACCCAAATTTTGAGGTTTGCAAAGGATTCTGGGTAACAGAACCTGGTCCGAGCCCCGCAAGTCACCCCTCCTTGGATTTCCCTAGGTCTCTAGTTTTCAGAAATGCACAGGTTTGGTAGGTTTCCCTAGATGCCGGCTGAGCTACAGGCCAAAATCTACAGGTAGGCACTTCGCAAAAAACACCTCTGTTTTTTTCAAAAATTTAGGATGTGTCCACGTTGCGCTTTGGGGTGTTTCCTGTCGCCGGCGCTAGGCCTACCCACGCACGTGAGGTATCATTTTTATCGGGAGACTTGGGGGAACGCTGGGTGGAAGGAGATTTGTAGCTCCTCTCAGATTCCAGAACTTTCTGCCACAGAAATGTGAGGAACATGTGTTTTTTTAGCCAAATTTTGAGGTTTGCAAAGGATTCTGGGTAACAGAACCTGGTCCGAGCCCCGCAAGTCACCCCTCCTTGGATTCCCCTAGGTCTCTAGTTTTCAGAAATGCACAGGTTTGGTAGGTTTCCCTAGGTGCCGGCAGAGCTACAGGCCAAAATCTACAGGTAGGCACTTCGCAAAAAACACCTCTGTTTTTTTCAAAAATTTAGGATGTGTCCACGTTGCGCTTTGGGGTGTTTCCTGTCGCCGGCGCTAGGCCTACCCACGCAAGTGAGGTATCATTTTTATCGGGAGACTTGGGGGAACGCTGGGTGGAAGGAAATTTGTAGCTCCTCTCAGATTCCAGAACTTTCTGCCACAGAAATGTGAGGAACATGTGTTTTTTTAGCCAAATTTTGAGGTTTGCAAAGGATTCTGGGTAACAGAACCTGGTCCGAGCCCCGCAAGTCACCCCTCCTTGGATTTCCCTAGGTCTCTAGTTTTCAGAAATGCACAGGTTTGGTAGGTTTCCCTAGATGCCGGCTGAGCTACAGGCCAAAATCTACAGGTAGGCACTTCGCAAAAAACACCTCTGTTTTTTTCAAAAATTTAGGATGTGTCCACGTTGCGCTTTGGGGTGTTTCCTGTCGCCGGCGCTAGGCCTACCCACGCAAGTGAGGTATCATTTTTATCGGGAGACTTGGGGGAACGCTGGGTGGAAGGAAATTTGTAGCTCCTCTCAGATTCCAGAACTTTCTGCCACAGAAATGTGAGGAACATGTGTTTTTTTAGCCAAATTTTGAGGTTTGCAAAGGATTCTGGGTAACAGAACCTGGTCCGAACCCCGCAAGTCACCCCTCCTTGGATTCCCCTAGGTCTCTAGTTTTCAGAAATGCACAGGTTTGGTAGGTTTCCTGTCGCCGGCGCTAGGCCTACCCACGCACGTGAGGTATCATTTTTATCGGGAGACTTGGGGGAACGCTGGGTGGAAGGAGATTTGTAGCTCCTCTCAGATTCCAGAACTTTCTGCCACAGAAATGTGAGGAACATGTGTTTTTTTAGCCAAATTTTGAGGTTTGCAAAGGATTCTGGGTAACAGAACCTGGTCCGAGCCCCGCAAGTCACCCCTCCTTGGATTCCCCTAGGTCTCTAGTTTTCAGAAATGCACAGGTTTGGTAGGTTTCCCTAGGTGCCGGCTGAGCTAGAGGCCAAAATCTACAGGTAGGCACTTCGCAAAAAAACACCTCTGTTTTTTTCAAAAATTTAGGATGTGTCCACGTTGCGCTTTGGGGTGTTTCCTGTCGCCGGCGCTAGGCCTACCCACGCAAGTGAGGTATCATTTTTATCGGGAGACTTGGGGGAACGCTGGGTGGAAGGAAATTTGTAGCTCCTCTCAGATTCCAGAACTTTCTGCCACAGAAATGTGAGGAACATGTGTTTTTTTAGCCAAATTTTGAGGTTTGCAAAGGATTCTGGGTAACAGTACCTGGTCCGAACCCCGCAAGTCACCCCTCCTTGGATTCCCCTAGGTCTCTAGTTTTCAGAAATGCACAGGTTTGGTAGGTTTCCCTAGGTGCCGGCTGAGCTAGAGGCCAAAATCTACAGGTAGGCACTTCGCAAAAAACACCTCTGTTTTTTTCCAAAATTTAGGATGTGTCCACGTTGCGCTTTGGGGTGTTTCCTGTCGCCGGCGCTAGACCTACCCACGCAAGTGAGGTATCATTTTTATCGGGAGACTTGGGGGAACGCTGGGTGGAAGGAAATTTGTAGCTCCTCTCAGATTCCAGAACTTTCTGCCACAGAAATGTGAGGAACATGTGTTTTTTTAGCCAAATTTTGAGGTTTGCAAAGGATTCTGGCTAACAGAACCTGGTCCGATCCCCGCAAGTCACCCCTCCTTGGATTCCCCTAGGTCTCTAGTTTTCAGAAATGCACAGGTTTGGTAGGTTTCCCTAGGTGCCGGCTGAGCTAGAGGCCAAAATCTACAGATAGGCACTTCGCAAAAAACACCTCCGTTTTTTTCCAAAATTTAGGATGTGTCCACGTTGCGCTTTGGGGTGTTTCCTGTCGCCGGCGCTAGACCTACCCACGCAAGTGAGGTATCATTTTTATCGGGAGACTTGGGGGAACGCTGGGTGGAAGGAAATTTGTAGCTCCTCTCAGATTCCAGAACTTTCTGCCACAGAAATGTGAGGAACATGTGTTTTTTTAGCCAAATTTTGAGGTTTGCAAAGGATTCTGGCTAACAGAACCTGGTCCGATCCCCGCAAGTCACCCCTCCTTGGATTCCCCTAGGTCTCTAGTTTTCAGAAATGCACAGGTTTGGTAGGTTTCCCTAGGTGCCGGCTGAGCTAGAGGCCAAAATCTACAGATAGGCACTTCGCAAAAAACACCTCCGTTTTTTTCCAAAATTTAGGATGTGTCCACGTTGCGCTTTGGGGTGTTTCCTGTCGCCGGCGCTAGGCCTACCCACGCAAGTGAGGTATCATTTTTATTGGGAGACTAGGGGGAACGCTGGGTGGAAGGAGATTTGTAGCTCCTCTCAGATTCCAGAACTTTCTGCCACAGAAATGTGAGGAACATGTGTTTTTTTAGCCAAATTTTGAGGTTTGCAAAGGATTCTGGGTAACAGAACCTGGTCCGAGCCCCGCAAGTCACCCCTCCTTGGATTTCCCTAGGTCTCTAGTTTTCAGAAATGCACAGGTTTGGTAGGTTTCCCTAGATGCCGGCTGAGCTACAGGCCAAAATCTACAGGTAGGCACTTCGCAAAAAACACCTCTGTTTTTTTCAAAAATTTAGGATGTGTCCACGTTGCGCTTTGGGGTGTTTCCTGTCGCCGGCGCTAGGCCTACCCACGCAAGTGAGGTATCATTTTTATCGGGAGACTTGGGGGAACGCTGGGTGGAAGGAAATTTGTAGCTCCTCTCAGATTCCAGAACTTTCTGCCACAGAAATGTGAGGAACATGTGTTTTTTTAGCCAAATTTTGAGGTTTGCAAAGGATTCTGGGTAACAGAACCTGGTCCGAACCCCGCAAGTCACCCCTCCTTGGATTCCCCTAGGTCTCTAGTTTTCAGAAATGCACAGGTTTGGTAGGTTTCCTGTCGCCGGCGCTAGGCCTACCCACGCACGTGAGGTATCATTTTTATCGGGAGACTTGGGGGAACGCTGGGTGGAAGGAGATTTGTAGCTCCTCTCAGATTCCAGAACTTTCTGCCACAGAAATGTGAGGAACATGTGTTTTTTTAGCCAAATTTTGAGGTTTGCAAAGGATTCTGGGTAACAGAACCTGGTCCGAGCCCCGCAAGTCACCCCTCCTTGGATTCCCCTAGGTCTCTAGTTTTCAGAAATGCACAGGTTTGGTAGGTTTCCCTAGGTGCCGGCTGAGCTAGAGGCCAAAATCTACAGGTAGGCACTTCGCAAAAAAACACCTCTGTTTTTTTCAAAAATTTAGGATGTGTCCACGTTGCGCTTTGGGGTGTTTCCTGTCGCCGGCGCTAGGCCTACCCACGCAAGTGAGGTATCATTTTTATCGGGAGACTTGGGGGAACGCTGGGTGGAAGGAAATTTGTAGCTCCTCTCAGATTCCAGAACTTTCTGCCACAGAAATGTGAGGAACATGTGTTTTTTTAGCCAAATTTTGAGGTTTGCAAAGGATTCTGGGTAACAGTACCTGGTCCGAACCCCGCAAGTCACCCCTCCTTGGATTCCCCTAGGTCTCTAGTTTTCAGAAATGCACAGGTTTGGTAGGTTTCCCTAGGTGCCGGCTGAGCTAGAGGCCAAAATCTACAGGTAGGCACTTCGCAAAAAACACCTCTGTTTTTTTCCAAAATTTAGGATGTGTCCACGTTGCGCTTTGGGGTGTTTCCTGTCGCCGGCGCTAGACCTACCCACGCAAGTGAGGTATCATTTTTATCGTGAGACTTGGGGGAACGCTGGGTGGAAGGAAATTTGTAGCTCCTCTCAGATTCCAGAACTTTCTGCCACAGAAATGTGAGGAACATGTGTTTTTTTAGCCAAATTTTGAGGTTTGCAAAGGATTCTGGCTAACAGAACCTGGTCCGATCCCCGCAAGTCACCCCTCCTTGGATTCCCCTAGGTCTCTAGTTTTCAGAAATGCACAGGTTTGGTAGGTTTCCCTAGGTGCCGGCTGAGCTAGAGGCCAAAATCTACAGATAGGCACTTCGCAAAAAACACCTCCGTTTTTTTCCAAAATTTAGGATGTGTCCACGTTGCGCTTTGGGGTGTTTCCTGTCGCCGGCGCTAGACCTACCCACGCAAGTGAGGTATCATTTTTATCGGGAGACTTGGGGGAACGCTGGGTGGAAGGAAATTTGTAGCTCCTCTCAGATTCCAGAACTTTCTGCCACAGAAATGTGAGGAACATGTGTTTTTTTAGCCAAATTTTGAGGTTTGCAAAGGATTCTGGCTAACAGAACCTGGTCCGATCCCCGCAAGTCACCCCTCCTTGGATTCCCCTAGGTCTCTAGTTTTCAGAAATGCACAGGTTTGGTAGGTTTCCCTAGGTGCCGGCTGAGCTAGAGGCCAAAATCTACAGATAGGCACTTCGCAAAAAACACCTCCGTTTTTTTCCAAAATTTAGGATGTGTCCACGTTGCGCTTTGGGGTGTTTCCTGTCGCCGGCGCTAGGCCTACCCACGCAAGTGAGGTATCATTTTTATTGGGAGACTAGGGGGAACGCTGGGTGGAAGGAGATTTGTAGCTCCTCTCAGATTCCAGAACTTTCTGCCACAGAAATGTGAGGAACATGTGTTTTTTTAGCCAAATTTTGAGGTTTGCAAAGGATTCTGGGTAACAGAACCTGGTCCGAGCCCCGCAAGTCACCCCTCCTTGGATTCCACTAGGTCTCTAGTTTTCAGAAATGCACAGGTTTGGTAGGTTTCCCTAGGTGCCGGCTGAGCTAGAGGCCAAAATCTACAGGTAGGCACTTCGCAAAAAACACCTCTGTTTTTTTCAAAAATTTAGGATGTGTCCACGTTGCGCTTTGGGGTGTTTCCTGTCGCCGGCGCTAGGCCTACCCACGCAAGTGAGGTATCATTTTTATCGGGAGACTTGGGGGAACGCTGGGTGGAAGGAGATTTGTAGCTCCTCTCAGATTCCAGAACTTTCTGCCACAGAAATGTGAGGAACATGTGTTTTTTTAGCCAAATTTTGAGGTTTGCAAAGGATTCTGGGTAACAGAACCTGGTCCGAGCCCCGCAAGTCACCCCTCCTTGGATTCCCCTAGGTCTCTAGTTTTCAGAAATGCACAGGTTTGGTAGGTTTCCCTAGGTGCCGGCTGAGCTACAGGCCAAAATCTACAGGTAGGCACTTCGCAAAAAACACCTCTGTTTTTTTCAAAAATTTAGGATGTGTCCACGTTGCGCTTTGGGGTGTTTCCTGTCGCCGGCGCTAGGCCTACCCACGCAAGTGAGGTATCATTTTTATCGGGAGACTTGGGGGAACGCTGGGTGGAAGGAAATTTGTAGCTCCTCTCAGATTCCAGAACTTTCTGCCACAGAAATGTGAGGAACATGTGTTTTTTTAGCCAAATTTTGAGGTTTGCAAAGGATTCTGGGTAACAGAACCTGGTCCGAGCCCCGCAAGTCACCCCTCCTTGGATTTCCCTAGGTCTCTAGTTTTCAGAAATGCACAGGTTTGGTAGGTTTCCCTAGATGCCGGCTGAGCTACAGGCCAAAATCTACAGGTAGGCACTTCGCAAAAAACACCTCTGTTTTTTTCAAAAATTTAGGATGTGTCCACGTTGCGCTTTGGGGTGTTTCCTGTCGCCGGCGCTAGGCCTACCCACGCATGTGAGGTATCATTTTTATCGGGAGACTTGGGGGAACGCTGGGTGGAAGGAGATTTGTAGCTCCTCTCAGATTCCAGAACTTTCTGCCACAGAAATGTGAGGAACATGTGTTTTTTTAGCCAAATTTTGAGGTTTGCAAAGGATTCTGGGTAACAGAACCTGGTCCGAGCCCCGCAAGTCACCCCTCCTTGGATTCCCCTAGGTCTCTAGTTTTCAGAAATGCACAGGTTTGGTAGGTTTCCCTAGGTGCCGGCTGAGCTAGAGGCCAAAATCTACAGGTAGGCACTTCGCAAAAAAACACCTCTGTTTTTTTCAAAAATTTAGGATGTGTCCACGTTGCGCTTTGGGGTGTTTCCTGTCGCCGGCGCTAGGCCTACCCACGCAAGTGAGGTATCATTTTTATCGGGAGACTTGGGGGAACGCTGGGTGGAAGGAAATTTGTAGCTCCTCTCAGATTCCAGAACTTTCTGCCACAGAAATGTGAGGAACATGTGTTTTTTTAGCCAAATTTTGAGGTTTGCAAAGGATTCTGGGTAACAGAACCTGGTCCGAACCCCGCAAGTCACCCCTCCTTGGATTCCCCTAGGTCTCTAGTTTTCAGAAATGCACAGGTTTGGTAGGTTTCCCTAGGTGCCGGCTGAGCTAGAGGCCAAAATCTACAGGTAGGCACTTCGCAAAAAACACCTCCGTTTTTTTCCAAAATTTAGGATGTGTCCACGTTGCGCTTTGGGGTGTTTCCTGTCGCCGGCGCTAGGCCTACCCACGCAAGTGAGGTATCATTTTTATCGGGAGACTTGGGGGAACGCTGGGTGGAAGGAAATTTGTAGCTCCTCTCAGATTCCAGAACTTTCTGCCACAAAAATGTGAGGAACATGTGTTTTTTTAGCCAAATTGTGAGGTTTGCAAAGGATTCTGGGTAACAGAACCTGGTCCGAGCTCCGCAAGTCACCCCTCCTTGGATTCCCCTAGGTCTCTAGTTTTCAGAAATGCACAGGTTTGGTAGGTTTCCCTAGGTGCCGGCTGAGCTACAGGCCAAAATCTACAGGTAGGCACTTCGCAAAAAACACCTCTGTTTTTTTCAAAAATTTAGGATGTGTCCACGTTGCGCTTTGGGGTGTTTCCTGTCGCCGGCGCTAGACCTACCCACGCAAGTGAGGTATCATTTTTATCGGGAGACTTGGGGGAACGCTGGGTGGAAGGAAATTTGTAGCTCCTCTCAGATTCCAGAACTTTCTGCCACAGAAATGTGAGGAACATGTGTTTTTTTAGCCAAATTTTGAGGTTTGCAAAGGATTCTGGGTAACAGAACCTGGTCCGAGCCCCGCAAGTCACCCCTCCTTGGATTCCCCTAGGTCTCTAGTTTTCAGAAATGCACAGGTTTGGTAGGTTTCCCTAGGTGCCGGCTGAGCTAGAGGCCAAAATCTACAGGTAGGCACTTCGCAAAAAACACCTCTGTTTTTTTCCAAAATTTAGGATGTGTCCACGTTGCGCTTTGGGGTGTTTCCTGTCGCGGGCGCTAGGCCTACCCACGCAAGTGAGGTATCATTTTTATCGGGAGACTTGGGGGAACGCTGGGTGGAAGGAAATTTGTAGCTCCTCTCAGATTCCAGAACTTTCTGCCACAGAAATGTGAGGAACATGTGTTTTTTTAGCCAAATTTTGAGGTTTGCAAAGGATTCTGGGTAACAGAACCTGGTCCGAGCCCCGCAAGTCACCCCTCCTTGGATTTCCCTAGGTCTCTAGTTTTCAGAAATGCACAGGTTTGGTAGGTTTCCCTAGATGCCGGCTGAGCTACAGGCCAAAATCTACAGGTAGGCACTTCGCAAAAAACACCTCTGTTTTTTTCAAAAATTTAGGATGTGTCCACGTTGCGCTTTGGGGTGTTTCCTGTCGCCGGCGCTAGGCCTACCCACGCACGTGAGGTATCATTTTTATCGGGAGACTTGGGGGAACGCTGGGTGGAAGGAGATTTGTAGCTCCTCTCAGATTCCAGAACTTTCTGCCACAGAAATGTGAGGAACATGTGTTTTTTTAGCCAAATTTTGAGGTTTGCAAAGGATTCTGGGTAACAGAACCTGGTCCGAGCCCCGCAAGTCACCCCTCCTTGGATTCCCCTAGGTCTCTAGTTTTCAGAAATGCACAGGTTTGGTAGGTTTCCCTAGGTGCCGGCTGAGCTAGAGGCCAAAATCTACAGGTAGGCACTTCGCAAAAAAACACCTCTGTTTTGTTCAAAAATTTAGGATGTGTCCACGTTGCGCTTTGGGGTGTTTCCTGTCGCCGGCGCTAGGCCTACCCATGCAAGTGAGGTATCATTTTTATCGGGAGACTTGGGGGAACGCTGGGTGGAAGGAAATTTGTAGCTCCTCTCAGATTCCAGAACTTTCTGCCACAGAAATGTGAGGAACATGTGTTTTTTTAGCCAAATTGTGAGGTTTGCAAAGGATTCTGGGTAACAGAACCTGGTCCGAACCCCGCAAGTCACCCCTCCTTGGATTCCCCTAGGTCTCTAGTTTTCAGAAATGCACAGGTTTGGTAGGTTTCCCTAGGTGCCGGCTGAGCTAGAGGCCAAAATCTACAGGTAGGCACTTCGCAAAAAACACCTCCGTTTTTTTCCAAAATTTAGGATGTGTCCACGTTGCGCTTTGGGGTGTTTCCTGTCGCCGGCGCTAGGCCTACCCACGCAAGTGAGGTATCATTTTTATCGGGAGACTTGGGGGAACGCTGGGTGGAAGGAAATTTGTAGCTCCTCTCAGATTCCAGAACTTTCTGCCACAAAAATGTGAGGAACATGTGTTTTTTTAGCCAAATTGTGAGGTTTGCAAAGGATTCTGGGTAACAGAACCTGGTCCGAGCTCCGCAAGTCACCCCTCCTTGGATTCCCCTAGGTCTCTAGTTTTCAGAAATGCACAGGTTTGGTAGGTTTCCCTAGGTGCCGGCTGAGCTAGAGGCCAAAATCTACAGGTAGGCACTTCGCAAAAAACACCTCTGTTTTTTTCCAAAATTTAGGATGTGTCCACGTTGCGCTTTGGGGTGTTTCCTGTCGCCGGCGCTAGACCTACCCACGCAAGTGAGGTATCATTTTTATCGGGAGACTTGGGGGAACGCTGGGTGGAAGGAAATTTGTAGCTCCTCTCAGATTCCAGAACTTTCTGCCACAGAAATGTGAGGAACATGTGTTTTTTTAGCCAAATTTTGAGGTTTGCAAAGGATTCTGGGTAACAGAACCTGGTCCGAGCCCCGCAAGTCACCCCTCCTTGGATTCCCCTAGGTCTCTAGTTTTCAGAAATGCACAGGTTTGGTAGGTTTCCCTAGGTGCCGGCTGAGCTAGAGGCCAAAATCTACAGGTAGGCACTTCGCAAAAAACACCTCTGTTTTTTTCCAAAATTTAGGATGTGTCCACGTTGCGCTTTGGGGTGTTTCCTGTCGCGGGCGCTAGGCCTACCCACGCAAGTGAGGTATCATTTTTATCGGGAGACTTGGGGGAACGCTGGGTGGAAGGAAATTTGTGGCTCCTCTCAGATTCCAGAACTTTCTGCCACAGAAATGTGAGGAACATGTGTTTTTTTAGCCAAATTTTGAGGTTTGCAAAGGATTCTGGGTAACAGAACCTGGTCCGAGCCCCGCAAGTCACCCCTCCTTGGATTCCCCTAGGTCTCTAGTTTTCAGAAATGCACAGGTTTGGTAGGTTTCCCTAGGTGCCGGCTGAGCTACAGGCCAAAATCTACAGGTAGGCACTTCGCAAAAAACACCTCTGTTTTTTTCAAAAATTTAGGATGTGTCCACGTTGCGCTTTGGGGTGTTTCCTGTCGCCGGCGCTAGGCCTACCCACGCAAGTGAGGTATAATTTTTATCGGGAGACTTGGGGGAACGCTGGGTGGAAGGAGATTTGTAGCTCCTCTCAGATTCCAGAACTTTCTGCCACAGAAATGTGAGGAACATGTGTTTTTTTAGCCAAATTTTGAGGTTTGCAAAGGATTCTGGGTAACAGAACCTGGTCCGAGCCCCGCAAGTCACCCCTCCTTGGATTCCCCTAGGTCTCTAGTTTTCAGAAATGCACAGGTTTGGTAGGTTACCCTAGGTGCCGGCTGAGCTAGAGGCCAAAATCTACAGGTAGGCACTTCGCAAAAAACACCTCTGTTTTTTTCCAAAATTTAGGATGTGTCCACGATGCGCTTTGGGGTGTTTCCTGTCGCGGGCGCTAGGCCTACCCACGCAAGTGAGGTATCATTTTTATCGGGAGACTTGGGGGAACGCTGGGTGGAAGGAAATTTGTGGCTCCTCTCAGATTCCAGAACTTTCTGCCACAGAAATGTGAGGAACATGTGTTTTTTTAGCCAAATTTTGAGGTTTGCAAAGGATTCTGGGTAACAGAACCTGGTCCGAGCCCCGCAAGTCACCCCTCCTTGGATTCCCCTAGGTCTCTAGTTTTCAGAAATGCACAGGTTTGGTAGGTTTCCCTAGGTGCCGGCTGAGCTAGAGGCCAAAATCTACAGGTAGGCACTTCGCAATAAACACCTCTATTTTTTTCAAAAATTTAGGATGTGTCCACGTTGCGCTTTGGGGTGTTTCCTGTCGCCGGCGCTAGGCCTACCCACGCAAGTGAGGTATCATTTTTATCGGGAGACTTGGGGGAACGCTGGGTGGAAGGAGATTTGTAGGTCCTCTCAGATTCCAGAACTTTCTGCCACAGAAATGTGAGGAACATGTGTTTTTTTAGCCAAATTTTGAGGTTTGCAAAGGATTCTGGGTAACAGAACCTGGTCCGAGCCCCGCAAGTCACCCCTCCTTGGATTCCCCTAGGTCTCTAGTTTTCAGAAATGCACAGGTTTGGTAGGTTTCCCTAGGTGCCGGCTGAGCTACAGGCAAAAATCTACAGGTAGGCACTTCGCAAAAAACACCTCTGTTTTTTTCAAAAATTTAGGATGTGTCCACGTTGCGCTTTGGGGTGTTTCCTGTCGCCGGCGCTAGGCCTACCCACGCAAGTGAGGTATCATTTTTATCGGGAGACTTGGGGGAACGCTGGGTGGAAGGAAATTTGTAGCTCCTCTCAGATTCCAGAACTTTCTGCCACAGAAATGTGAGGAACATGTGTTTTTTTAGCCAAATTTTGAGGTTTGCAAAGGATTCTGGGTAACAGAACCTGGTCCGAGCCCCGCAAGTCACCCCTCCTTGGATTCCCCTAGGTCTCTAGTTTTCAGAAATGCACAGGTTTGGTAGGTTTCCCTAGGTGCCGGCTGAGCTAGAGGCCAAAATCTACAGGTAGGCACTTCGCAAAAAACACCTCTGTTTTTTTCCAAAATTTAGGATGTGTCCACATTGCGCTTTGGGGTGTTTCCTGTCGCGGGCGCTAGGCCTACCCACGCAAGTGAGGTATCATTTTTATCGGGAGACTTGGGGGAACGCTGGGTGGAAGGAAATTTGTGGCTCCTCTCAGATTCCAGAACTTTCTGCCACAGAAATGTGAGGAACATGTGTTTTTTTAGCCAAATTTTGAGGTTTGCAAAGGATTCTGGGTAACAGAACCTGGTCCGAGCCCCGCAAGTCACCCCTCCTTGGATTCCCCTAGGTCTCTAGTTTTCAGAAATGCACAGGTTTGGTAGGTTTCCCTAGGTGCCGGGTGAGCTACAGGCCCAAATCCACAGGTAGGCACGGTTTTCTCCCAAAATTTTGGATGTGTCCACGTTGCGCTTTGGGGTGTTTCCTGTCGCAGGCTCTAGGCCTACCCACGCAAGTGAGGTATCATTTTTATCGGGAGACTTGGGGGAACGCTGGGTGGAAGGAGATTTGTAGCTCCTCTCAGATTCCAGAACTTTCTGCCACAGAAATGTGAGGAACATGTGTTTTTTTAAGCCAAATTTTGAGGTTTGCAAAGGATTCTGGGTAACAGAAGCTGGTCCGAGCCCCGCAAGTCACCCCTCCTTGGATTCCCCTAGGTCTCTAGTTTTCAGAAATGCACAGGTTTGGTAGGTTTCCCTAGGTGCCGGCTGAGCTACAGGACAAAATCTACAGGTAGGCACTTCGCAAAAAACACCTCTGTTTTTTTCAAAAATTTAGGATGTGTCCACGTTGCGCTTTGGGGTGTTTCCTGTCGCCGGCGCTAGGCCTACCCACGCAAGTGAGGTATAATTTTTATCGGGAGACTTGGGGGAACGCTGGGTGGAAGGAGATTTGTAGCTCCTCTCAGATTCCAGAACTTTCTGCCACAGAAATGTGAGGAACATGTGTTTTTTTAGCCAAATTTTGAGGTTTGCAAAGGATTCTGGGTAACAGAACCTGGTCCGAGCCCCGCAAGTCACCCCTCCTTGGATTCCCCTAGGTCTCTAGTTTTCAGAAATGCACAGGTTTGGTAGGTTTCCCTAGGTGCCGGCTGAGCTAGAGGCCAAAATCTACAGGTAGGCACTTCGCAAAAAACACCTCTGTTTTTTTCCAAAATTTAGGATGTGTCCACGATGCGCTTTGGGGTGTTTCCTGTCGCGGGCGCTAGGCCTACCCACGCAAGTGAGGTATCATTTTTATCGGGAGACTTGGGGGAACGCTGGGTGGAAGGAAATTTGTGGCTCCTCTCAGATTCCAGAACTTTCTGCCACAGAAATGTGAGGAACATGTGTTTTTTTAGCCAAATTTTGAGGTTTGCAAAGGATTCTGGGTAACAGAACCTGGTCCGAGCCCCGCAAGTCACCCCTCCTTGGATTCCCCTAGGTCTCTAGTTTTCAGAAATGCACAGGTTTGGAAGGTTTCCCTAGGTGCCGGCTGAGCTAGAGGCCAAAATCTACAGGTAGGCACTTCGCAATAAACACCTCTGTTTTTTTCAAAAATTTAGGATGTGTCCACGTTGCGCTTTGGGGTGTTTCCTGTCGCCGGCGCTAGACCTACCCACGCAAGTGAGGTATCATTTTTATCGGGAGACTTGGGGGAACGCTGGGTGGAAGGAGATTTGTAGCTCCTCTCAGATTCCAGAACTTTCTGCCACAGAAATGTGAGGAACATGTGTTTTTTTAGCCAAATTTTGAGGTTTGCAAAGGATTCTGGGTAACAGAACCTGGTCCGAGCCCCGCAAGTCACCCCTCCTTGGATTCCCCTAGGTCTCTAGTTTTCAGAAATGCACAGGTTTGGTAGGTTTCCCTAGGTGCCGGCTGAGCTAGAGGCCAAAATCTACAGGTAGGCACTTCGCAAAAAACACCTCTGTTTTTTTCCAAAATTTAGGATGTGTCCACGATGCGCTTTGGGGTGTTTCCTGTCGCGGGCGCTAGGCCTACCCACGCAAGTGAGGTATCATTTTTATCGGGAGACTTGGGGGAACGCTGGGTGGAAGGAAATTTGTGGCTCCTCTCAGATTCCAGAACTTTCTGCCACAGAAATGTGAGGAACATGTGTTTTTTTAGCCAAATTTTGAGGTTTGCAAAGGATTCTGGGTAACAGAACCTGGTCCGAGCCCCGCAAGTCACCCCTCCTTGGATTCCCCTAGGTCTCTAGTTTTCAGAAATGCACAGGTTTGGAAGGTTTCCCTAGGTGCCGGCTGAGCTAGAGGCCAAAATCTACAGGTAGGCACTTCGCAATAAACACCTCTGTTTTTTTCAAAAATTTAGGATGTGTCCACGTTGCGCTTTGGGGTGTTTCCTGTCGCCGGCGCTAGACCTACCCACGCAAGTGAGGTATCATTTTTATCGGGAGACTTGGGGGAACGCTGGGTGGAAGGAGATTTGTAGCTCCTCTCAGATTCCAGAACTTTCTGCCACAGAAATGTGAGGAACATGTGTTTTTTTAGCCAAATTTTGAGGTTTGCAAAGGATTCTGGGTAACAGAACCTGGTCCGAGCCCCGCAAGTCACCCCTCCTTGGATTCCCCTAGGTCTCTAGTTTTCAGAAATGCACAGGTTTGGTAGGTTTCCCTAGGTGCCGGCTGAGCTAGAGGCCAAAATCTACAGGTAGGCACTTCGCAAAAAACACCTCTGTTTTTTTCCAAAATTTAGGATGTGTCCACGTTGCGCTTTGGGGTGTTTCCTGTCGCGGGCGCTAGGCCTACCCACGCAAGTGAGGTATCATTTTTATCGGGAGACTTGGGGGAACGCTGGGTGGAAGGAAATTTGTAGCTCCTCTCAGATTCCAGAACTTTCTGCCACAGAAATGTGAGGAACATGTGTTTTTTTAGCCAAATTTTGAGGTTTGCAAAGGATTCTGGGTAACAGAACCTGGTCCGAGCCCCGCAAGTCACCCCTCCTTGGATTCCCCTAGGTCTCTAGTTTTCAGAAATGCACAGGTTAGGTAGGTTTCCCTAGGTGCCGGGTGAGCTACAGGCCCAAATCCACAGGTAGGCACGGTTTTCTCCCAAAATTTTGGATGTGTCCACGTTGCGCTTTGGGGTGTTTCCTGTCGCAGGCTCTAGGCCTACCCACGCAAGTGAGGTATCATTTTTATCGGGAGACTTGGGGGAACGCTGGGTGGAAGGAGATTTGTAGCTCCTCTCAGATTCCAGAACTTTCTGCCACAGAAATGTGAGGAACATGTGTTTTTTTAAGCCAAATTTTGAGGTTTGCAAAGGATTCTGGGTAACAGAAGCTGGTCCGAGCCCCGCAAGTCACCCCTCCTTGGATTCCCCTAGGTCTCTAGTTTTCAGAAATGCACAGGTTTGGTAGGTTTCCCTAGGTGCCGGCTGAGCTACAGGACAAAATCTACAGGTAGGCACTTCGCAATAAACACCTCTGTTTTTTTCAAAAATTTAGGATGTGTCCACGTTGCGCTTTGGGGTGTTTCCTGTCGCCGGCGCTAGGCCTACCCACGCAAGTGAGGTATCATTTTTATCGGGAGACTTGGGGGAACGCTGGGTGGAAGGAGATTTGTAGCTCCTCTCAGATTCCAGAACTTTCTGCCACAGAAATGTGAGGAACATGTGTTTTTTTAGCCAAATTTTGAGGTTTGCAAAGGATTCTGGGTAACAGAACCTGGTCCGAGCCCCGCAAGTCACCCCTCCTTGGATTCCCCTAGGTCTCTAGTTTTCAGAAATGCACAGGTTTGGTAGGTTTCCCTAGGTGCCGGCTGAGCTAGAGGCCAAAATCTACAGGTAGGCACTTCGCAAAAAACACCTCTGTTTTTTTCCAAAATTTAGGATGTGTCCACGTTGCGCTTTGGGGTGTTTCCTGTCGCGGGCGCTAGGCCTACCCACGCAAGTGAGGTATCATTTTTATCGGGAGACTTGGGGGAACGCTGGGTGGAAGGAAATTTGTAGCTCCTCTCAGATTCCAGAACTTTCTGCCACAGAAATGTGAGGAACATGTGTTTTTTTAGCCAAATTTTGAGGTTTGCAAAGGATTCTGGGTAACAGAACCTGGTCCGAGCCCCGCAAGTCACCCCTCCTTGGATTTCCCTAGGTCTCTAGTTTTCAGAAATGCACAGGTTTGGTAGGTTTCCCTAGATGCCGGCTGAGCTACAGGCCAAAATCTACAGGTAGGCACTTCGCAAAAAACACCTCTGTTTTTTTCAAAAATTTAGGATGTGTCCACGTTGCGCTTTGGGGTGTTTCCTGTCGCCGGCGCTAGGCCTACCCACGCACGTGAGGTATCATTTTTATCGGGAGACTTGGGGGAACGCTGGGTGGAAGGAGATTTGTAGCTCCTCTCAGATTCCAGAACTTTCTGCCACAGAAATGTGAGGAACATGTGTTTTTTTAGCCAAATTTTGAGGTTTGCAAAGGATTCTGGGTAACAGAACCTGGTCCGAGCCCCGCAAGTCACCCCTCCTTGGATTCCCCTAGGTCTCTAGTTTTCAGAAATGCACAGGTTTGGTAGGTTTCCCTAGGTGCCGGCTGAGCTAGAGGCCAAAATCTACAGGTAGGCACTTCGCAAAAAAACACCTCTGTTTTTTTCAAAAATTTAGGATGTGTCCACGTTGCGCTTTGGGGTGTTTCCTGTCGCCGGCGCTAGGCCTACCCACGCAAGTGAGGTATCATTTTTATCGGGAGACTTGGGGGAACGCTGGGTGGAAGGAAATTTGTAGCTCCTCTCAGATTCCAGAACTTTCTGCCACAGAAATGTGAGGAACATGTGTTTTTTTAGCCAAATTTTGAGGTTTGCAAAGGATTCTGGGTAACAGAACCTGGTCCGAACCCCGCAAGTCACCCCTCCTTGGATTCCCCTAGGTCTCTAGTTTTCAGAAATGCACAGGTTTGGTAGGTTTCCCTAGGTGCCGGCTGAGCTAGAGGCCAAAATCTACAGGTAGGCACTTCGCAAAAAACACCTCCGTTTTTTTCCAAAATTTAGGATGTGTCCACGTTGCGCTTTGGGGTGTTTCCTGTCGCCGGCGCTAGGCCTACCCACGCAAGTGAGGTATCATTTTTATCGGGAGACTTGGGGGAACGCTGGGTGGAAGGAAATTTGTAGCTCCTCTCAGATTCCAGAACTTTCTGCCACAAAAATGTGAGGAACATGTGTTTTTTTAGCCAAATTGTGAGGTTTGCAAAGGATTCTGGGTAACAGAACCTGGTCCGAGCTCCGCAAGTCACCCCTCCTTGGATTCCCCTAGGTCTCTAGTTTTCAGAAATGCACAGGTTTGGTAGGTTTCCCTAGGTGCCGGCTGAGCTAGAGGCCAAAATCTACAGGTAGGCACTTCGCAAAAAACACCTCTGTTTTTTTCCAAAATTTAGGATGTGTCCACGTTGCGCTTTGGGGTGTTTCCTGTCGCCGGCGCTAGACCTACCCACGCAAGTGAGGTATCATTTTTATCGGGAGACTTGGGGGAACGCTGGGTGGAAGGAAATTTGTAGCTCCTCTCAGATTCCAGAACTTTCTGCCACAGAAATGTGAGGAACATGTGTTTTTTTAGCCAAATTTTGAGGTTTGCAAAGGATTCTGGGTAACAGAACCTGGTCCGAGCCCCGCAAGTCACCCCTCCTTGGATTCCCCTAGGTCTCTAGTTTTCAGAAATGCACAGGTTTGGTAGGTTTCCCTAGGTGCCGGCTGAGCTAGAGGCCAAAATCTACAGGTAGGCACTTCGCAAAAAACACCTCTGTTTTTTTCCAAAATTTAGGATGTGTCCTCGTTGCGCTTTGGGGTGTTTCCTGTCGCGGGCGCTAGGCCTACCCACGCAAGTGAGGTATCATTTTTATCGGGAGACTTGGGGGAACGCTGGGTGGAAGGAAATTTGTAGCTCCTCTCAGATTCCAGAACTTTCTGCCACAGAAATGTGAGGAACATGTGTTTTTTTAGCCAAATTTTGAGGTTTGCAAAGGATTCTGGGTAACAGAACCTGGTCCGAGCCCCGCAAGTCACCCCTCCTTGGATTTCCCTAGGTCTCTAGTTTTCAGAAATGCACAGGTTTGGTAGGTTTCCCTAGATGCCGGCTGAGCTACAGGCCAAAATCTACAGGTAGGCACTTCGCAAAAAACACCTCTGTTTTTTTCAAAAATTTAGGATGTGTCCACGTTGCGCTTTGGGGTGTTTCCTGTCGCCGGCGCTAGGCCTACCCACGCACGTGAGGTATCATTTTTATCGGGAGACTTGGGGGAACGCTGGGTGGAAGGAGATTTGTAGCTCCTCTCAGATTCCAGAACTTTCTGCCACAGAAATGTGAGGAACATGTGTTTTTTTAGCCAAATTTTGAGGTTTGCAAAGGATTCTGGGTAACAGAACCTGGTCCGAGCCCCGCAAGTCACCCCTCCTTGGATTCCCCTAGGTCTCTAGTTTTCAGAAATGCACAGGTTTGGTAGGTTTCCCTAGGTGCCGGCTGAGCTACAGGCCAAAATCTACAGGTAGGCACTTCGCAAAAAACACCTCTGTTTTTTTCAAAAATTTAGGATGTGTCCACGTTGCGCTTTGGGGTGTTTCCTGTCGCCGGCGCTAGGCCTACCCACGCAAGTGAGGTATCATTTTTATCGGGAGACTTGGGGGAACGCTGGGTGGAAGGAAATTTGTAGCTCCTCTCAGATTCCAGAACTTTCTGCCACAGAAATGTGAGGAACATGTGTTTTTTTAGCCAAATTTTGAGGTTTGCAAAGGATTCTGGGTAACAGAACCTGGTCCGAGCCCCGCAAGTCACCCCTCCTTGGATTTCCCTAGGTCTCTAGTTTTCAGAAATGCACAGGTTTGGTAGGTTTCCCTAGATGCCGGCTGAGCTACAGGCCAAAATCTACAGGTAGGCACTTCGCAAAAAACACCTCTGTTTTTTTCAAAAATTTAGGATGTGTCCACGTTGCGCTTTGGGGTGTTTCCTGTCGCCGGCGCTAGGCCTACCCACGCAAGTGAGGTATCATTTTTATCGGGAGACTTGGGGGAACGCTGGGTGGAAGGAAATTTGTAGCTCCTCTCAGATTCCAGAACTTTCTGCCACAGAAATGTGAGGAACATGTGTTTTTTTAGCCAAATTTTGAGGTTTGCAAAGGATTCTGGGTAACAGAACCTGGTCCGAACCCCGCAAGTCACCCCTCCTTGGATTCCCCTAGGTCTCTAGTTTTCAGAAATGCACAGGTTTGGTAGGTTTCCTGTCGCCGGCGTTAGGCCTACCCACGCACGTGAGGTATCATTTTTATCGGGAGACTTGGGGGAACGCTGGGTGGAAGGAGATTTGTAGCTCCTCTCAGATTCCAGAACTTTCTGCCACAGAAATGTGAGGAACATGTGTTTTTTTAGCCAAATTTTGAGGTTTGCAAAGGATTCTGGGTAACAGAACCTGGTCCGAGCCCCGCAAGTCACCCCTCCTTGGATTCCCCTAGGTCTCTAGTTTTCAGAAATGCACAGGTTTGGTAGGTTTCCCTAGGTGCCGGCTGAGCTAGAGGCCAAAATCTACAGGTAGGCACTTCGCAAAAAAACACCTCTGTTTTTTTCAAAAATTTAGGATGTGTCCACGTTGCGCTTTGGGGTGTTTCCTGTCGCCGGCGCTAGGCCTACCCACGCAAGTGAGGTATCATTTTTATCGGGAGACTTGGGGGAACGCTGGGTGGAAGGAAATTTGTAGCTCCTCTCAGATTCCAGAACTTTCTGCCACAGAAATGTGAGGAACATGTGTTTTTTTAGCCAAATTTTGAGGTTTGCAAAGGATTCTGGGTAACAGAACCTGGTCCGAACCCCGCAAGTCACCCCTCCTTGGATTCCCCTAGGTCTCTAGTTTTCAGAAATGCACAGGTTTGGTAGGTTTCCCTAGGTGCCGGCTGAGCTAGAGGCCAAAATCTACAGGTAGGCACTTCGCAAAAAACACCTCTGTTTTTTTCCAAAATTTAGGATGTGTCCACGTTGCGCTTTGGGGTGTTTCCTGTCGCCGGCGCTAGACCTACCCACGCAAGTGAGGTATCATTTTTATCGGGAGACTTGGGGGAACGCTGGGTGGAAGGAAATTTGTAGCTCCTCTCAGATTCCAGAACTTTCTGCCACAGAAATGTGAGGAACATGTGTTTTTTTAGCCAAATTTTGAGGTTTGCAAAGGATTCTGGCTAACAGAACCTGGTCCGATCCCCGCAAGTCACCCCTCCTTGGATTCCCCTAGGTCTCTAGTTTTCAGAAATGCACAGGTTTGGTAGGTTTCCCTAGGTGTCGGCTGAGCTAGAGGCCAAAATCTACAGATAGGCACTTCGCAAAAAACACCTCCGTTTTTTTCCAAAATTTAGGATGTGTCCACGTTGCGCTTTGGGGTGTTTCCTGTCGCCGGCGCTAGACCTACCCACGCAAGTGAGGTATCATTTTTATCGGGAGACTTGGGGGAACGCTGGGTGGAAGGAAATTTGTAGCTCCTCTCAGATTCCAGAACTTTCTGCCACAGAAATGTGAGGAACATGTGTTTTTTTAGCCAAATTTTGAGGTTTGCAAAGGATTCTGGCTAACAGAACCTGGTCCGATCCCCGCAAGTCACCCCTCCTTGGATTCCCCTAGGTCTCTAGTTTTCAGAAATGCACAGGTTTGGTAGGTTTCCCTAGGTGCCGGCTGAGCTAGAGGCCAAAATCTACAGATAGGCACTTCGCAAAAAACACCTCCGTTTTTTTCCAAAATTTAGGATGTGTCCACGTTGCGCTTTGGGGTGTTTCCTGTCGCCGGCGCTAGGCCTACCCACGCAAGTGAGGTATCATTTTTATTGGGAGACTAGGGGGAACGCTGGGTGGAAGGAGATTTGTAGCTCCTCTCAGATTCCAGAACTTTCTGCCACAGAAATGTGAGGAACATGTGTTTTTTTAGCCAAATTTTGAGGTTTGCAAAGGATTCTGGGTAACAGAACCTGGTCCGAGCCCCGCAAGTCACCCCTCCTTGGATTCCCCTAGGTCTCTAGTTTTCAGAAATGCACAGGTTTGGTAGGTTTCCCTAGGTGCCGGCTGAGCTAGAGGCCAAAATCTACAGGTAGGCACTTCGCAAAAAACACCTCTGTTTTTTTCCAAAATTTAGGATGTGTCCACGTTGCGCTTTGGGGTGTTTCCTGTCGCCGGCGCTAGGCCTACCCACGCAAGTGAGGTATCATTTTTATCGGGAGACTTGGGGGAACGCTGGGTGGAAGGAAATTTGTAGCTCCTCTCAGATTCCAGAACTTTCTGCCACAGAAATGTGAGGAACATGTGTTTTTTTAGCCAAATTTTGAGGTTTGCAAAGGATTCTGGGTAACAGAACCTGGTCCGAGCCCCGCAAGTCACCCCTCCTTGGATTTCCCTAGGTCTCTAGTTTTCAGAAATGCACAGGTTTGGTAGGTTTCCCTAGATGCCGGCTGAGCTACAGGCCAAAATCTACAGGTAGGCACTTCGCAAAAAACACCTCTGTTTTTTTCAAAAATTTAGGATGTGTCCACGTTGCGCTTTGGGGTGTTTCCTGTCGCCGGCGCTAGGCCTACCCACGCACGTGAGGTATCATTTTTATCGGGAGACTTGGGGGAACGCTGGGTGGAAGGAGATTTGTAGCTCCTCTCAGATTCCAGAACTTTCTGCCACAGAAATGTGAGGAACATGTGTTTTTTTAGCCAAATTTTGAGGTTTGCAAAGGATTCTGGGTAACAGAACCTGGTCCGAGCCCCGCAAGTCACCCCTCCTTGGATTCCCCTAGGTCTCTAGTTTTCAGAAATGCACAGGTTTGGTAGGTTTCCCTAGGTGCCGGCTGAGCTACAGGCCAAAATCTACAGGTAGGCACTTCGCAAAAAACACCTCTGTTTTTTTCAAAAATTTAGGATGTGTCCACGTTGCGCTTTGGGGTGTTTCCTGTCGCCGGCGCTAGGCCTACCCACGCAAGTGAGGTATCATTTTTATCGGGAGACTTGGGGGAACGCTGGGTGGAAGGAAATTTGTAGCTCCTCTCAGATTCCAGAACTTTCTGCCACAGAAATGTGAGGAACATGTGTTTTTTTAGCCAAATTTTGAGGTTTGCAAAGGATTCTGGGTAACAGAACCTGGTCCGAGCCCCGCAAGTCACCCCTCCTTGGATTTCCCTAGGTCTCTAGTTTTCAGAAATGCACAGGTTTGGTAGGTTTCCCTAGATGCCGGCTGAGCTACAGGCCAAAATCTACAGGTAGGCACTTCGCAAAAAACACCTCTGTTTTTTTCAAAAATTTAGGATGTGTCCACGTTGCGCTTTGGGGTGTTTCCTGTCGCCGGCGCTAGGCCTACCCACGCAAGTGAGGTATCATTTTTATCGGGAGACTTGGGGGAACGCTGGGTGGAAGGAAATTTGTAGCTCCTCTCAGATTCCAGAACTTTCTGCCACAGAAATGTGAGGAACATGTGTTTTTTTAGCCAAATTTTGAGGTTTGCAAAGGATTCTGGGTAACAGAACCTGGTCCGAACCCCGCAAGTCACCCCTCCTTGGATTCCCCTAGGTCTCTAGTTTTCAGAAATGCACAGGTTTGGTAGGTTTCCTGTCGCCGGCGCTAGGCCTACCCACGCACGTGAGGTATCATTTTTATCGGGAGACTTGGGGGAACGCTGGGTGGAAGGAGATTTGTAGCTCCTCTCAGATTCCAGAACTTTCTGCCACAGAAATGTGAGGAACATGTGTTTTTTTAGCCAAATTTTGAGGTTTGCAAAGGATTCTGGGTAACAGAACCTGGTCCGAGCCCCGCAAGTCACCCCTCCTTGGATTCCCCTAGGTCTCTAGTTTTCAGAAATGCACAGGTTTGGTAGGTTTCCCTAGGTGCCGGCTGAGCTAGAGGCCAAAATCTACAGGTAGGCACTTCGCAAAAAAACACCTCTGTTTTTTTCAAAAATTTAGGATGTGTCCACGTTGCGCTTTGGGGTGTTTCCTGTCGCCGGCGCTAGGCCTACCCACGCAAGTGAGGTATCATTTTTATCGGGAGACTTGGGGGAACGCTGGGTGGAAGGAAATTTGTAGCTCCTCTCAGATTCCAGAACTTTCTGCCACAGAAATGTGAGGAACATGTGTTTTTTTAGCCAAATTTTGAGGTTTGCAAAGGATTCTGGGTAACAGTACCTGGTCCGAACCCCGCAAGTCACCCCTCCTTGGATTCCCCTAGGTCTCTAGTTTTCAGAAATGCACAGGTTTGGTAGGTTTCCCTAGGTGCCGGCTGAGCTAGAGGCCAAAATCTACAGGTAGGCACTTCGCAAAAAACACCTCTGTTTTTTTCCAAAATTTAGGATGTGTCCACGTTGCGCTTTGGGGTGTTTCCTGGCGCCGGCGCTAGACCTACCCACGCACGTGAGGTATCATTTTTATCGGGAGACTTGGGGGAACGCTGGGTGGAAGGAGATTTGTAGCTCCTCTCAGATTCCAGAACTTTCTGCCACAGAAATGTGAGGAACATGTGTTTTTTTAGCCAAATTTTGAGGTTTGCAAAGGATTCTGGGTAACAGAACCTGGTCCGAGCCCCGCAAGTCACCCCTCCTTGGATTCCCCTAGGTCTCTAGTTTTCAGAAATGCACAGGTTTGGTAGGTTTCCCTAGGTGCCGGCTGAGCTACAGGCCAAAATCTACAGGTAGGCACTTCGCAAAAAACACCTCTGTTTTTTTCAAAAATTTAGGATGTGTCCACGTTGCGCTTTGGGGTGTTTCCTGTCGCCGGCGCTAGGCCTACCCACGCAAGTGAGGTATCATTTTTATCGGGAGACTTGGGGGAACGCTGGGTGGAAGGAAATTTGTAGCTCCTCTCAGATTCCAGAACTTTCTGCCACAGAAATGTGAGGAACATGTGTTTTTTTAGCCAAATTTTGAGGTTTGCAAAGGATTCTGGGTAACAGAACCTGGTCCGAGCCCCGCAAGTCACCCCTCCTTGGATTTCCCTAGGTCTCTAGTTTTCAGAAATGCACAGGTTTGGTAGGTTTCCCTAGATGCCGGCTGAGCTACAGGCCAAAATCTACAGGTAGGCACTTCGCAAAAAACACCTCTGTTTTTTTCCAAAATTTAGGATGTGTCCACGTTGCGCTTTGGGGTGTTTCCTGTCGCCGGCGCTAGGCCTACCCACGCAAGTGAGGTATCATTTTTATCGGGAGACTTGGGGGAACGCTGGGTGGAAGGAAATTTGTAGCTCCTCTCAGATTCCAGAACTTTCTGCCACAGAAATGTGAGGAACATGTGTTTTTTTAGCCAAATTTTGAGGTTTGCAAAGGATTCTGGGTAACAGAACCTGGTCCGAACCCCGCAAGTCACCCCTCCTTGGATTCCCCTAGGTCTCTAGTTTTCAGAAATGCACAGGTTTGGTAGGTTTCCTGTCGCCGGCGCTAGGCCTACCCACGCACGTGAGGTATCATTTTTATCGGGAGACTTGGGGGAACGCTGGGTGGAAGGAGATTTGTAGCTCCTCTCAGATTCCAGAACTTTCTGCCACAGAAATGTGAGGAACATGTGTTTTTTTAGCCAAATTTTGAGGTTTGCAAAGGATTCTGGGTAACAGAACCTGGTCCGAGCCCCGCAAGTCACCCCTCCTTGGATTCCCCTAGGTCTCTAGTTTTCAGAAATGCACAGGTTTGGTAGGTTTCCCTAGGTGCCGGCTGAGCTAGAGGCCAAAATCTACAGGTAGGCACTTCGCAAAAAAACACCTCTGTTTTTTTCAAAAATTTAGGATGTGTCCACGTTGCGCTTTGGGGTGTTTCCTGTCGCCGGCGCTAGGCCTACCCACGCAAGTGAGGTATCATTTTTATCGGGAGACTTGGGGGAACGCTGGGTGGAAGGAAATTTGTAGCTCCTCTCAGATTCCAGAACTTTCTGCCACAGAAATGTGAGGAACATGTGTTTTTTTAGCCAAATTTTGAGGTTTGCAAAGGATTCTGGGTAACAGTACCTGGTCCGAACCCCGCAAGTCACCCCTCCTTGGATTCCCCTAGGTCTCTAGTTTTCAGAAATGCACAGGTTTGGTAGGTTTCCCTAGGTGCCGGCTGAGCTAGAGGCCAAAATCTACAGGTAGGCACTTCGCAAAAAACACCTCTGTTTTTTTCCAAAATTTAGGATGTGTCCACGTTGCGCTTTGGGGTGTTTCCTGGCGCCGGCGCTAGACCTACCCACGCAAGTGAGGTATCATTTTTATCGGGAGACTTGGGGGAACGCTGGGTGGAAGGAAATTTGTAGCTCCTCTCAGATTCCAGAACTTTCTGCCACAGAAATGTGAGGAACATGTGTTTTTTTAGCCAAATTTTGAGGTTTGCAAAGGATTCTGGGTAACAGAACCTGGTCCGATCCCCGCAAGTCACCCCTCCTTGGATTCCCCTAGGTCTCTAGTTTTCAGAAATGCACAGGTTTGGTAGGTTTCCCTAGGTGCCGGCTGAGCTAGAGGCCAAAATCTACAGATAGGCACTTCGCAAAAAACACCTCCGTTTTTTTCCAAAATTTAGGATGTGTCCACGTTGCGCTTTGGGGTGTTTCCTGTCGCCGGCGCTAGACCTACCCACGCAAGTGAGGTATCATTTTTATCGGGAGACTTGGGGGAACGCTGGGTGGAAGGAAATTTGTAGCTCCTCTCAGATTCCAGAACTTTCTGCCACAGAAATGTGAGGAACATGTGTTTTTTTAGCCAAATTTTGAGGTTTGCAAAGGATTCTGGCTAACAGAACCTGGTCCGATCCCCGCAAGTCACCCCTCCTTGGATTCCCCTAGGTCTCTAGTTTTCAGAAATGCACAGGTTTGGTAGGTTTCCCTAGGTGCCGGCTGAGCTAGAGGCCAAAATCTACAGATAGGCACTTCGCAAAAAACACCTCCGTTTTTTTCCAAAATTTAGGATGTGTCCACGTTGCGCTTTGGGGTGTTTCCTGTCGCCGGCGCTAGGCCTACCCACGCAAGTGAGGTATCATTTTTATTGGGAGACTAGGGGGAACGCTGGGTGGAAGGAGATTTGTAGCTCCTCTCAGATTCCAGAACTTTCTGCCACAGAAATGTGAGGAACATGTGTTTTTTTAGCCAAATTTTGAGGTTTGCAAAGGATTCTGGGTAACAGAACCTGGTCCGAGCCCCGCAAGTCACCCCTCCTTGGATTTCCCTAGGTCTCTAGTTTTCAGAAATGCACAGGTTTGGTAGGTTTCCCTAGATGCCGGCTGAGCTACAGGCCAAAATCTACAGGTAGGCACTTCGCAAAAAACACCTGTTTTTTTCAAAAATTTAGGATGTGTCCACGTTGCGCTTTGGGGTGTTTCCTGTCGCCGGCGCTAGGCCTACCCACGCAAGTGAGGTATCATTTTTATCGGGAGACTTGGGGGAACGCTGGGTGGAAGGAAATTTGTAGCTCCTCTCAGATTCCAGAACTTTCTGCCACAGAAATGTGAGGAACATGTGTTTTTTTAGCCAAATTTTGAGGTTTGCAAAGGATTCTGGGTAACAGAACCTGGTCCGAACCCCGCAAGTCACCCCTCCTTGGATTCCCCTAGGTCTCTAGTTTTCAGAAATGCACAGGTTTGGTAGGTTTCCTGTCGCCGGCGCTAGGCCTACCCACGCACGTGAGGTATCATTTTTATCGGGAGACTTGGGGGAACGCTGGGTGGAAGGAGATTTGTAGCTCCTCTCAGATTCCAGAACTTTCTGCCACAGAAATGTGAGGAACATGTGTTTTTTTAGCCAAATTTTGAGGTTTGCAAAGGATTCTGGGTAACAGAACCTGGTCCGAGCCCCGCAAGTCACCCCTCCTTGGATTCCCCTAGGTCTCTAGTTTTCAGAAATGCACAGGTTTGGTAGGTTTCCCTAGGTGCCGGCTGAGCTAGAGGCCAAAATCTACAGGTAGGCACTTCGCAAAAAAACACCTCTGTTTTTTTCAAAAATTTAGGATGTGTCCACGTTGCGCTTTGGGGTGTTTCCTGTCGCCGGCGCTAGGCCTACCCACGCAAGTGAGGTATCATTTTTATCGGGAGACTTGGGGGAACGCTGGGTGGAAGGAAATTTGTAGCTCCTCTCAGATTCCAGAACTTTCTGCCACAGAAATGTGAGGAACATGTGTTTTTTTAGCCAAATTTTGAGGTTTGCAAAGGATTCTGGGTAACAGTACCTGGTCCGAACCCCGCAAGTCACCCCTCCTTGGATTCCCCTAGGTCTCTAGTTTTCAGAAATGCACAGGTTTGGTAGGTTTCCCTAGGTGCCGGCTGAGCTAGAGGCCAAAATCTACAGATAGGCACTTCGCAAAAAACACCTCCGTTTTTTTCCAAAATTTAGGATGTGTCCACGTTGCGCTTTGGGGTGTTTCCTGTCGCCGGCGCTAGACCTACCCACGCAAGTGAGGTATCATTTTTATCGGGAGACTTGGGGGAACGCTGGGTGGAAGGAAATTTGTAGCTCCTCTCAGATTCCAGAACTTTCTGCCACAGAAATGTGAGGAACATGTGTTTTTTTAGCCAAATTTTGAGGTTTGCAAAGGATTCTGGCTAACAGAACCTGGTCCGATCCCCGCAAGTCACCCCTCCTTGGATTCCCCTAGGTCTCTAGTTTTCAGAAATGCACAGGTTTGGTAGGTTTCCCTAGGTGCCGGCTGAGCTAGAGGCCAAAATCTACAGATAGGCACTTCGCAAAAAACACCTCCGTTTTTTTCCAAAATTTAGGATGTGTCCACGTTGCGCTTTGGGGTGTTTCCTGTCGCCGGCGCTAGGCCTACCCACGCAAGTGAGGTATCATTTTTATTGGGAGACTAGGGGGAACGCTGGGTGGAAGGAGATTTGTAGCTCCTCTCAGATTCCAGAACTTTCTGCCACAGAAATGTGAGGAACATGTGTTTTTTTAGCCAAATTTTGAGGTTTGCAAAGGATTCTGGGTAACAGAACCTGGTCCGAGCCCCGCAAGTCACCCCTCCTTGGATTCCACTAGGTCTCTAGTTTTCAGAAATGCACAGGTTTGGTAGGTTTCCCTAGGTGCCGGCTGAGCTAGAGGCCAAAATCTACAGGTAGGCACTTCGCAAAAAACACCTCTGTTTTTTTCAAAAATTTAGGATGTGTCCACGTTGCGCTTTGGGGTGTTTCCTGTCGCCGGCGCTAGGCCTACCCACGCAAGTGAGGTATCATTTTTATCGGGAGACTTGGGGGAACGCTGGGTGGAAGGAGATTTGTAGCTCCTCTCAGATTCCAGAACTTTCTGCCACAGAAATGTGAGGAACATGTGTTTTTTTAGCCAAATTTTGAGGTTTGCAAAGGATTCTGGGTAACAGAACCTGGTCCGAGCCCCGCAAGTCACCCCTCCTTGGATTCCCCTAGGTCTCTAGTTTTCAGAAATGCACAGGTTTGGTAGGTTTCCCTAGGTGCCGGCTGAGCTACAGGCCAAAATCTACAGGTAGGCACTTCGCAAAAAACACCTCTGTTTTTTTCAAAAATTTAGGATGTGTCCACGTTGCGCTTTGGGGTGTTTCCTGTCGCCGGCGCTAGGCCTACCCACGCAAGTGAGGTATCATTTTTATCGGGAGACTTGGGGGAACGCTGGGTGGAAGGAAATTTGTAGCTCCTCTCAGATTCCAGAACTTTCTGCCACAGAAATGTGAGGAACATGTGTTTTTTTAGCCAAATTTTGAGGTTTGCAAAGGATTCTGGGTAACAGAACCTGGTCCGAGCCCCGCAAGTCACCCCTCCTTGGATTTCCCTAGGTCTCTAGTTTTCAGAAATGCACAGGTTTGGTAGGTTTCCCTAGATGCCGGCTGAGCTACAGGCCAAAATCTACAGGTAGGCACTTCGCAAAAAACACCTCTGTTTTTTTCAAAAATTTAGGATGTGTCCACGTTGCGCTTTGGGGTGTTTCCTGTCGCCGGCGCTAGGCCTACCCACGCATGTGAGGTATCATTTTTATCGGGAGACTTGGGGGAACGCTGGGTGGAAGGAGATTTGTAGCTCCTCTCAGATTCCAGAACTTTCTGCCACAGAAATGTGAGGAACATGTGTTTTTTTAGCCAAATTTTGAGGTTTGCAAAGGATTCTGGGTAACAGAACCTGGTCCGATCCCCGCAAGTCACCCCTCCTTGGATTCCCCTAGGTCTCTAGTTTTCAGAAATGCACAGGTTTGGTAGGTTTCCCTAGGTGCCGGCTGAGCTAGAGGCCAAAATCTACAGATAGGCACTTCGCAAAAAACACCTCCGTTTTTTTCAAAAATTTAGGATGTGTCCACGTTGCGCTTTGGGGTGTTTCCTGTCGCCGGCGCTAGGCCTACCCACGCAAGTGAGGTATCATTTTTATTGGGAGACTAGGGGGAACGCTGGGTGGAAGGAGATTTGTAGCTCCTCTCAGATTCCAGAACTTTCTGCCACAGAAATGTGAGGAACATGTGTTTTTTTAGCCAAATTTTGAGGTTTGCAAAGGATTCTGGGTAACAGAACCTGGTCCGAGCCCCGCAAGTCACCCCTCCTTGGATTCCACTAGGTCTCTAGTTTTCAGAAATGCACAGGTTTGGTAGGTTTCCCTAGGTGCCGGCTGAGCTAGAGGCCAAAATCTACAGGTAGGCACTTCGCAAAAAACACCTCTGTTTTTTTCAAAAATTTAGGATGTGTCCACGTTGCGCTTTGGGGTGTTTCCTGTCGCCGGCGCTAGGCCTACCCACGCAAGTGAGGTATCATTTTTATCGGGAGACTTGGGGGAACGCTGGGTGGAAGGAGATTTGTAGCTCCTCTCAGATTCCAGAACTTTCTGCCACAGAAATGTGAGGAACATGTGTTTTTTTAGCCAAATTTTGAGGTTTGCAAAGGATTCTGGGTAACAGAACCTGGTCTGAGCCCCGCAAGTCACCCCTCCTTGGATTCCCCTAGGTCTCTAGTTTTCAGAAATGCACAGGTTTGGTAGGTTTCCCTAGGTGCCGGCTGAGCTACAGGCCAAAATCTACAGGTAGGCACTTCGCAAAAAACACCTCTGTTTTTTTCAAAAATTTAGGATGTGTCCACGTTGCGCTTTGGGGTGTTTCCTGTCGCCGGCGCTAGGCCTACCCACGCAAGTGAGGTATCATTTTTATCGGGAGACTTGGGGGAACGCTGGGTGGAAGGAAATTTGTAGCTCCTCTCAGATTCCAGAACTTTCTGCCACAGAAATGTGAGGAACATGTGTTTTTTTAGCCAAATTTTGAGGTTTGCAAAGGATTCTGGGTAACAGAACCTGGTCCGAGCCCCGCAAGTCACCCCTCCTTGGATTTCCCTAGGTCTCTAGTTTTCAGAAATGCACAGGTTTGGTAGGTTTCCCTAGATGCCGGCTGAGCTACAGGCCAAAATCTACAGGTAGGCACTTCGCAAAAAACACCTCTGTTTTTTTCAAAAATTTAGGATGTGTCCACGTTGCGCTTTGGGGTGTTTCCTGTCGCCGGCGCTAGGCCTACCCACGCATGTGAGGTATCATTTTTATCGGGAGACTTGGGGGAACGCTGGGTGGAAGGAGATTTGTAGCTCCTCTCAGATTCCAGAACTTTCTGCCACAGAAATGTGAGGAACATGTGTTTTTTTAGCCAAATTTTGAGGTTTGCAAAGGATTCTGGGTAACAGAACCTGGTCCGAGCCCCGCAAGTCACCCCTCCTTGGATTCCCCTAGGTCTCTAGTTTTCAGAAATGCACAGGTTTGGTAGGTTTCCCTAGGTGCCGGCTGAGCTAGAGGCCAAAATCTACAGGTAGGCACTTCGCAAAAAAACACCTCTGTTTTTTTCAAAAATTTAGGATGTGTCCACGTTGCGCTTTGGGGTGTTTCCTGTCGCCGGCGCTAGGCCTACCCACGCAAGTGAGGTATCATTTTTATCGGGAGACTTGGGGGAACGCTGGGTGGAAGGAAATTTGTAGCTCCTCTCAGAGTCCAGAACTTTCTGCCACAGAAATGTGAGGAACATGTGTTTTTTTAGCCAAATTTTGAGGTTTGCAAAGGATTCTGGGTAACAGAACCTGGTCCGAACCCCGCAAGTCACCCCTCCTTGGATTCCCCTAGGTCTCTAGTTTTCAGAAATGCACAGGTTTGGTAGGTTTCCCTAGGTGCCGGCTGAGCTAGAGGCCAAAATCTACAGGTAGGCACTTCGCAAAAAACACCTCCGTTTTTTTCCAAAATTTAGGATGTGTCCACGTTGCGCTTTGGGGTGTTTCCTGTCGCCGGCGCTAGGCCTACCCACGCAAGTGAGGTATCATTTTTATCGGGAGACTTGGGGGAACGCTGGGTGGAAGGAAATTTGTAGCTCCTCTCAGATTCCAGAACTTTCTGCCACAAAAATGTGAGGAACATGTGTTTTTTTAGCCAAATTGTGAGGTTTGCAAAGGATTCTGGGTAACAGAACCTGGTCCGAGCTCCGCAAGTCACCCCTCCTTGGATTCCCCTAGGTCTCTAGTTTTCAGAAATGCACAGGTTTGGTAGGTTTCCCTAGGTGCCGGCTGAGCTACAGGCCAAAATCTACAGGTAGGCACTTCGCAAAAAACACCTCTGTTTTTTTCAAAAATTTAGGATGTGTCCACGTTGCGCTTTGGGGTGTTTCCTGTCGCCGGCGCTAGACCTACCCACGCAAGTGAGGTATCATTTTTATCGGGAGACTTGGGGGAACGCTGGGTGGAAGGAAATTTGTAGCTCCTCTCAGATTCCAGAACTTTCTGCCACAGAAATGTGAGGAACATGTGTTTTTTTAGCCAAATTTTGAGGTTTGCAAAGGATTCTGGGTAACAGAACCTGGTCCGAGCCCCGCAAGTCACCCCTCCTTGGATTCCCCTAGGTCTCTAGTTTTCAGAAATGCACAGGTTTGGTAGGTTTCCCTAGGTGCCGGCTGAGCTAGAGGCCAAAATCTACAGGTAGGCACTTCGCAAAAAACACCTCTGTTTTTTTCCAAAATTTAGGATGTGTCCACGTTGCGCTTTGGGGTGTTTCCTGTCGCGGGCGCTAGGCCTACCCACGCAAGTGAGGTATCATTTTTATCGGGAGACTTGGGGGAACGCTGGGTGGAAGGAAATTTGTAGCTCCTCTCAGATTCCAGAACTTTCTGCCACAGAAATGTGAGGAACATGTGTTTTTTTAGCCAAATTTTGAGGTTTGCAAAGGATTCTGGGTAACAGAACCTGGTCCGAGCCCCGCAAGTCACCCCTCCTTGGATTTCCCTAGGTCTCTAGTTTTCAGAAATGCACAGGTTTGGTAGGTTTCCCTAGATGCCGGCTGAGCTACAGGCCAAAATCTACAGGTAGGCACTTCGCAAAAAACACCTCTGTTTTTTTCAAAAATTTAGGATGTGTCCACGTTGCGCTTTGGGGTGTTTCCTGTCGCCGGCGCTAGGCCTACCCACGCACATGAGGTATCATTTTTATCGGGAGACTTGGGGGAACGCTGGGTGGAAGGAGATTTGTAGCTCCTCTCAGATTCCAGAACTTTCTGCCACAGAAATGTGAGGAACATGTGTTTTTTTAGCCAAATTTTGAGGTTTGCAAAGGATTCTGGGTAACAGAACCTGGTCCGAGCCCCGCAAGTCACCCCTCCTTGGATTCCCCTAGGTCTCTAGTTTTCAGAAATGCACAGGTTTGGTAGGTTTCCCTAGGTGCCGGCTGAGCTAGAGGCCAAAATCTACAGGTAGGCACTTCGCAAAAAAACACCTCTGTTTTTTTCAAAAATTTAGGATGTGTCCACGTTGCGCTTTGGGGTGTTTCCTGTCGCCGGCGCTAGGCCTACCCACGCAAGTGAGGTATCATTTTTATCGGGAGACTTGGGGGAACGCTGGGTGGAAGGAAATTTGTAGCTCCTCTCAGATTCCAGAACTTTCTGCCACAGAAATGTGAGGAACATGTGTTTTTTTAGCCAAATTGTGAGGTTTGCAAAGGATTCTGGGTAACAGAACCTGGTCCGAACCCCGCAAGTCACCCCTCCTTGGATTCCCCTAGGTCTCTAGTTTTCAGAAATGCACAGGTTTGGTAGGTTTCCCTAGGTGCCGGCTGAGCTAGAGGCCAAAATCTACAGGTAGGCACTTCGCAAAAAACACCTCCGTTTTTTTCCAAAATTTAGGATGTGTCCACGTTGCGCTTTGGGGTGTTTCCTGTCGCCGGCGCTAGGCCTACCCACGCAAGTGAGGTATCATTTTTATCGGGAGACTTGGGGGAACGCTGGGTGGAAGGAAATTTGTAGCTCCTCTCAGATTCCAGAACTTTCTGCCACAAAAATGTGAGGAACATGTGTTTTTTTAGCCAAATTGTGAGGTTTGCAAAGGATTCTGGGTAACAGAACCTGGTCCGAGCTCCGCAAGTCACCCCTCCTTGGATTCCCCTAGGTCTCTAGTTTTCAGAAATGCACAGGTTTGGTAGGTTTCCCTAGGTGCCGGCTGAGCTAGAGGCCAAAATCTACAGGTAGGCACTTCGCAAAAAACACCTCTGTTTTTTTCCAAAATTTAGGATGTGTCCACGTTGCGCTTTGGGGTGTTTCCTGTCGCCGGCGCTAGACCTACCCACGCAAGTGAGGTATCATTTTTATCGGGAGACTTGGGGGAACGCTGGGTGGAAGGAAATTTGTAGCTCCTCTCAGATTCCAGAACTTTCTGCCACAGAAATGTGAGGAACATGTGTTTTTTTAGCCAAATTTTGAGGTTTGCAAAGGATTCTGGGTAACAGAACCTGGTCCGAGCCCCGCAAGTCACCCCTCCTTGGATTCCCCTAGGTCTCTAGTTTTCAGAAATGCACAGGTTTGGTAGGTTTCCCTAGGTGCCGGCTGAGCTAGAGGCCAAAATCTACAGGTAGGCACTTCGCAAAAAACACCTCTGTTTTTTTCCAAAATTTAGGATGTGTCCACGTTGCGCTTTGGGGTGTTTCCTGTCGCGGGCGCTAGGCCTACCCACGCAAGTGAGGTATCATTTTTATCGGGAGACTTGGGGGAACGCTGGGTGGAAGGAAATTTGTGGCTCCTCTCAGATTCCAGAACTTTCTGCCACAGAAATGTGAGGAACATGTGTTTTTTTAGCCAAATTTTGAGGTTTGCAAAGGATTCTGGGTAACAGAACCTGGTCCGAGCCCCGCAAGTCACCCCTCCTTGGATTCCCCTAGGTCTCTAGTTTTCAGAAATGCACAGGTTTGGTAGGTTTCCCTAGGTGCCGGCTGAGCTACAGGCCAAAATCTACAGGTAGGCACTTCGCAAAAAACACCTCTGTTTTTTTCAAAAATTTAGGATGTGTCCACGTTGCGCTTTGGGGTGTTTCCTGTCCCCGGCGCTAGGCCTACCCACGCAAGTGAGGTATAATTTTTATCGGGAGACTTGGGGGAACGCTGGGTGGAAGGAGATTTGTAGCTCCTCTCAGATTCCAGAACTTTCTGCCACAGAAATGTGAGGAACATGTGTTTTTTTAGCCAAATTTTGAGGTTTGCAAAGGATTCTGGGTAACAGAACCTGGTCCGAGCCCCGCAAGTCACCCCTCCTTGGATTCCCCTAGGTCTCTAGTTTTCAGAAATGCACAGGTTTGGTAGGTTTCCCTAGGTGCCGGCTGAGCTAGAGGCCAAAATCTACAGGTAGGCACTTCGCAAAAAACACCTCTGTTTTTTTCCAAAATTTAGGATGTGTCCACGATGCGCTTTGGGGTGTTTCCTGTCGCGGGCGCTAGGCCTACCCACGCAAGTGAGGTATCATTTTTATCGGGAGACTTGGGGGAACGCTGGGTGGAAGGAAATTTGTGGCTCCTCTCAGATTCCAGAACTTTCTGCCACAGAAATGTGAGGAACATGTGTTTTTTTAGCCAAATTTTGAGGTTTGCAAAGGATTCTGGGTAACAGAACCTGGTCCGAGCCCCGCAAGTCACCCCTCCTTGGATTCCCCTAGGTCTCTAGTTTTCAGAAATGCACAGGTTTGGTAGGTTTCCCTAGGTGCCGGCTGAGCTAGAGGCCAAAATCTACAGGTAGGCACTTCGCAATAAACACCTCTGTTTTTTTCAAAAATTTAGGATGTGTCCACGTTGCGCTTTGGGGTGTTTCCTGTCGCCGGCGCTAGGCCTACCCACGCAAGTGAGGTATCATTTTTATCGGGAGACTTGGGGGAACGCTGGGTGGAAGGAGATTTGTAGCTCCTCTCAGATTCCAGAACTTTCTGCCACAGAAATGTGAGGAACATGTGTTTTTTTAGCCAAATTTTGAGGTTTGCAAAGGATTCTGGGTAACAGAACCTGGTCCGAGCCCCGCAAGTCACCCCTCCTTGGATTCCCCTAGGTCTCTAGTTTTCAGAAATGCACAGGTTTGGTAGGTTTCCCTAGGTGCCGGCTGAGCTACAGGCAAAAATCTACAGGTAGGCACTTCGCAAAAAACACCTCTGTTTTTTTCAAAAATTTAGGATGTGTCCACGTTGCGCTTTGGGGTGTTTCCTGTCGCCGGCGCTAGGCCTACCCACGCAAGTGAGGTATCATTTTTATCGGGAGACTTGGGGGAACGCTGGGTGGAAGGAAATTTGTAGCTCCTCTCAGATTCCAGAACTTTCTGCCACAGAAATGTGAGGAACATGTGTTTTTTTAGCCAAATTTTGAGGTTTGCAAAGGATTCTGGGTAACAGAACCTGGTCCGAGCCCCGCAAGTCACCCCTCCTTGGATTCCCCTAGGTCTCTAGTTTTCAGAAATGCACAGGTTTGGTAGGTTTCCCTAGGTGCCGGCTGAGCTAGAGGCCAAAATCTACAGGTAGGCACTTCGCAAAAAACACCTCTGTTTTTTTCCAAAATTTAGGATGTGTCCACATTGCGCTTTGGGGTGTTTCCTGTCGCGGGCGCTAGGCCTACCCACGCAAGTGAGGTATCATTTTTATCGGGAGACTTGGGGGAACGCTGGGTGGAAGGAAATTTGTGGCTCCTCTCAGATTCCAGAACTTTCTGCCACAGAAATGTGAGGAACATGTGTTTTTTTAGCCAAATTTTGAGGTTTGCAAAGGATTCTGGGTAACAGAACCTGGTCCGAGCCCCGCAAGTCACCCCTCCTTGGATTCCCCTAGGTCTCTAGTTTTCAGAAATGCACAGGTTTGGTAGGTTTCCCTAGGTGCCGGGTGAGCTACAGGCCCAAATCCACAGGTAGGCACGGTTTTCTCCCAAAATTTTGGATGTGTCCACGTTGCGCTTTGGGGTGTTTCCTGTCGCAGGCTCTAGGCCTACCCACGCAAGTGAGGTATCATTTTTATCGGGAGACTTGGGGGAACGCTGGGTGGAAGGAGATTTGTAGCTCCTCTCAGATTCCAGAACTTTCTGCCACAGAAATGTGAGGAACATGTGTTTTTTTAAGCCAAATTTTGAGGTTTGCAAAGGATTCTGGGTAACAGAAGCTGGTCCGAGCCCCGCAAGTCACCCCTCCTTGGATTCCCCTAGGTCTCTAGTTTTCAGAAATGCACAGGTTTGGTAGGTTTCCCTAGGTGCCGGCTGAGCTACAGGACAAAATCTACAGGTAGGCACTTCGCAAAAAACACCTCTGTTTTTTTCAAAAATTTAGGATGTGTCCACGTTGCGCTTTGGGGTGTTTCCTGTCGCCGGCGCTAGGCCTACCCACGCAAGTGAGGTATAATTTTTATCGGGAGACTTGGGGGAACGCTGGGTGGAAGGAGATTTGTAGCTCCTCTCAGATTCCAGAACTTTCTGCCACAGAAATGTGAGGAACATGTGTTTTTTTAGCCAAATTTTGAGGTTTGCAAAGGATTCTGGGTAACAGAACCTGGTCCGAGCCCCGCAAGTCACCCCTCCTTGGATTCCCCTAGGTCTCTAGTTTTCAGAAATGCACAGGTTTGGTAGGTTTCCCTAGGTGCCGGCTGAGCTAGAGGCCAAAATCTACAGGTAGGCACTTCGCAAAAAACACCTCTGTTTTTTTCCAAAATTTAGGATGTGTCCACGATGCGCTTTGGGGTGTTTCCTGTCGCGGGCGCTAGGCCTACCCACGCAAGTGAGGTATCATTTTTATCGGGAGACTTGGGGGAACGCTGGGTGGAAGGAAATTTGTGGCTCCTCTCAGATTCCAGAACTTTCTGCCACAGAAATGTGAGGAACATGTGTTTTTTTAGCCAAATTTTGAGGTTTGCAAAGGATTCTGGGTAACAGAACCTGGTCCGAGCCCCGCAAGTCACCCCTCCTTGGATTCCCCTAGGTCTCTAGTTTTCAGAAATGCACAGGTTTGGAAGGTTTCCCTAGGTGCCGGCTGAGCTAGAGGCCAAAATCTACAGGTAGGCACTTCGCAATAAACACCTCTGTTTTTTTCAAAAATTTAGGATGTGTCCACGTTGCGCTTTGGGGTGTTTCCTGTCGCCGGCGCTAGACCTACCCACGCAAGTGAGGTATCATTTTTATCGGGAGACTTGGGGGAACGCTGGGTGGAAGGAGATTTGTAGCTCCTCTCAGATTCCAGAACTTTCTGCCACAGAAATGTGAGGAACATGTGTTTTTTTAGCCAAATTTTGAGGTTTGCAAAGGATTCTGGGTAACAGAACCTGGTCCGAGCCCCGCAAGTCACCCCTCCTTGGATTCCCCTAGGTCTCTAGTTTTCAGAAATGCACAGGTTTGGTAGGTTTCCCTAGGTGCCGGCTGAGCTAGAGGCCAAAATCTACAGGTAGGCACTTCGCAAAAAACACCTCTGTTTTTTTCCAAAATTTAGGATGTGTCCACGTTGCGCTTTGGGGTGTTTCCTGTCGCGGGCGCTAGGCCTACCCACGCAAGTGAGGTATCATTTTTATCGGGAGACTTGGGGGAACGCTGGGTGGAAGGAAATTTGTAGCTCCTCTCAGATTCCAGAACTTTCTGCCACAGAAATGTGAGGAACATGTGTTTTTTTAGCCAAATTTTGAGGTTTGCAAAGGATTCTGGGTAACAGAACCTGGTCCGAGCCCCGCAAGTCACCCCTCCTTGGATTCCCCTAGGTCTCTAGTTTTCAGAAATGCACAGGTTTGGTAGGTTTCCCTAGGTGCCGGGTGAGCTACAGGCCCAAATCCACAGGTAGGCACGGTTTTCTCCCAAAATTTTGGATGTGTCCACGTTGCGCTTTGGGGTGTTTCCTGTCGCAGGCTCTAGGCCTACCCACGCAAGTGAGGTATCATTTTTATCGGGAGACTTGGGGGAACGCTGGGTGGAAGGAGATTTGTAGCTCCTCTCAGATTCCAGAACTTTCTGCCACAGAAATGTGAGGAACATGTGTTTTTTTAAGCCAAATTTTGAGGTTTGCAAAGGATTCTGGGTAACAGAAGCTGGTCCGAGCCCCGCAAGTCACCCCTCCTTGGATTCCCCTAGGTCTCTAGTTTTCAGAAATGCACAGGTTTGGTAGGTTTCCCTAGGTGCCGGCTGAGCTACAGGACAAAATCTACAGGTAGGCACTTCGCAATAAACACCTCTGTTTTTTTCAAAAATTTAGGATGTGTCCACGGTGCGCTTTGGGGTGTTTCCTGTCGCCGGCGCTAGGCCTACCCACGCAAGTGAGGTATCATTTTTATCGGGAGACTTGGGGGAACGCTGGGTGGAAGGAGATTTGTAGCTCCTCTCAGATTCCAGAACTTTCTGCCACAGAAATGTGAGGAACATGTGTTTTTTTAGCCAAATTTTGAGGTTTGCAAAGGATTCTGGGTAACAGAACCTGGTCCGAGCCCCGCAAGTCACCCCTCCTTGGATTCCCCTAGGTCTCTAGTTTTCAGAAATGCACAGGTTTGGTAGGTTTCCCTAGGTGCCGGCTGAGCTACAGGCCAAAATCTACAGGTAGGCACTTCGCAAAAAACACCTCTGTTTTTTTCAAAAATTTAGGAAGTGTCCACGTTGCGCTTTGGGGTGTTTCCTGTCGCCGGCGCTAGGCCTACCCACGCAAGTGAGGTATCATTTTTATCGGGAGACTTGGGGGAACGCTGGGTGGAAGGAAATTTGTAGCTCCTCTCAGATTCCAGAACTTTCTGCCACAGAAATGTGAGGAACATGTGTTTTTTTAGCCAAATTTTGAGGTTTGCAAAGGATTCTGGGTAACAGAACCTGGTCCGAGCCCCGCAAGTCACCCCTACTTGGATTTCCCTAGGTCTCTAGTTTTCAGAAATGCACAGGTTTGGTAGGTTTCCCTAGATGCCGGCTGAGCTACAGGCCAAAATCTACAGGTAGGCACTTCGCAAAAAACACCTCTGTTTTTTTCAAAAATTTAGGATGTGTCCACGTTGCGCTTTGGGGTGTTTCCTGTCGCCGGCGCTAGGCCTACCCACGCAAGTGAGGTATCATTTTTATCGGGAGACTTGGGGGAACGCTGGGTGGAAGGAGATTTGTAGCTCCTCTCAGATTCCAGAACTTTCTGCCACAGAAATGTGAGGAACATGTGTTTTTTTAGCCAAATTTTGAGGTTTGCAAAGGATTCTGGGTAACAGAACCTGGTCCGAGCCCCGCAAGTCACCCCTCCTTGGATTCCCCTAGGTCTCTAGTTTTCAGAAATGCACAGGTTTGGTAGGTTTCCCTAGGTGCCGGCTGAGCTAGAGGCCAAAATCTACAGGTAGGCACTTCGCAAAAAACACCTCTGTTTTTTTCCAAAATTTAGGATGTGTCCACGATGCGCTTTGGGGTGTTTCCTGTCGCGGGCGCTAGGCCTACCCACGCAAGTGAGGTATCATTTTTATCGGGAGACTTGGGGGAACGCTGGGTGGAAGGAAATTTGTGGCTCCTCTCAGATTCCAGAACTTTCTGCCACAGAAATGTGAGGAACATGTGTTTTTTTAGCCAAATTTTGAGGTTTGCAAAGGATTCTGGGTAACAGAACCTGGTCCGAGCCCCGCAAGTCACCCCTCCTTGGATTCCCCTAGGTCTCTAGTTTTCAGAAATGCACAGGTTTGGTAGGTTTCCCTAGGTGCCGGCTGAGCTAGAGGCCAAAATCTACAGGTAGGCACTTCGCAATAAACACCTCTGTTTTTTTCAAAAATTTAGGATGTGTCCACGTTGCGCTTTGGGGTGTTTCCTGTCGCGGGCGCTAGGCCTACCCACGCAAGTGAGGTATCATTTTTATCGGGAGACTTGGGGGAACGCTGGGTGGAAGGAAATTTGTGGCTCCTCTCAGATTCCAGAACTTTCTGCCACAGAAATGTGAGGAACATGTGTTTTTTTAGCCAAATTTTGAGGTTTGCAAAGGATTCTGGGTAACAGAACCTGGTCCGAGCCCCGCAAGTCACCCCTCCTTGGATTCCCCTAGGTCTCTAGTTTTCAGAAATGCACAGGTTTGGTAGGTTTCCCTAGGTGCCGGGTGAGCTACAGGCCCAAATCCACAGGTAGGCACGGTTTTCTCCCAAAATTTTGGATGTGTCCACGTTGCGCTTTGGGGTGTTTCCTGTCGCAGGCTCTAGGCCTACCCACGCAAGTGAGGTATCATTTTTATCGGGAGACTTGGGGGAACGCTGGGTGGAAGGAGATTTGTAGCTCCTCTCAGATTCCAGAACTTTCTGCCACAGAAATGTGAGGAACATGTGTTTTTTTAAGCCAAATTTTGAGGTTTGCAAACGATTCTGGGTAACAGAAGCTGGTCCGAGCCCCACAAGTCACCCCTCCTTGGATTCCCCTAGGTCTCTAGTTTTCAGAAATGCACAGGTTTGGTAGGTTTCCCTAGGTGCCGGCTGAGCTACAGGCCAAAATCTACAGGTAGGCACTTCGCAAAAAACACCTCTGTTTTTTTCAAAAATTTAGGATGTGTCCACGTTGCGCTTTGGGGTGTTTCCTGTCGCCGGCGCTAGGCCTACCCACGCAAGTGAGGTATCATTTTTATCGGGAGACTTGGGGGAACGCTGGGTGGAAGGAAATTTGTAGCTCCTCTCAGATTCCAGAACTTTCTGCCACAGAAATGTGAGGAACATGTGTTTTTTTAGCCAAATTTTGAGGTTTGCAAAGGATTCTGGGTAACAGAACCTGGTCCGAGCCCCGCAAGTCACCCCTCCTTGGATTCCCCTAGGTCTCTAGTTTTCAGAAATGCACAGGTTTGGTAGGTTTCCCTAGGTGCCGGCTGAGCTAGAGGCCAAAATCTACAGGTAGGCACTTCGCAATAAACACCTCTGTTTTTTTCAAAAATTTAGGATGTGTCCACGTTGCGCTTTGGGGTGTTTCCTGTCGCCGGCGCTAGGCCTACCCACGCAAGTGAGGTATCATTTTTATCGGGAGACTTGGGGGAACGCTGGGTGGAAGGAGATTTGTAGCTCCTCTCAGATTCCAGAACTTTCTGCCACAGAAATGTGAGGAACATGTGTTTTTTCAGCCAAATTTTGAGGTTTGCAAAGGATTCTGGGTAACAGAACCTGGTCCGAGCCCCGCAAGTCACCCCTCCTTGGATTCCCCTAGGTCTCTAGTTTTCAGAAATGCACAGGTTTGGTAGGTTTCCCTAGGTGCCGGCTGAGCTAGAGGCCAAAATCTACAGGTAGGCACTTCGCAATAAACACCTCTGTTTTTTTCAAAAATTTAGGATGTGTCCACGTTGCGCTTTGGGGTGTTTCCTGTCGCGGGCGCTAGGCCTACCCACGCAAGTGAGGTATCATTTTTATCGGGAGACTTGGGGGAACGCTGGGTGGAAGGAAATTTGTGGCTCCTCTCAGATTCCAGAACTTTCTGCCACAGAAATGTGAGGAACATGTGTTTTTTTAGCCAAATTTTGAGGTTTGCAAAGGATTCTGGGTAACAGAACCTGGTCCGAGCCCCGCAAGTCACCCCTCCTTGGATTCCCCTAGGTCTCTAGTTTTCAGAAATGCACAGGTTTGGTAGGTTTCCCTAGGTGCCGGGTGAGCTACAGGCCCAAATCCACAGGTAGGCACGGTTTTCTCCCAAAATTTTGGATGTGTCCACGTTGCGCTTTGGGGTGTTTCCTGTCGCAGGCTCTAGGCCTACCCACGCAAGTGAGGTATCATTTTTATCGGGAGACTTGGGGGAACGCTGGGTGGAAGGAGATTTGTAGCTCCTCTCAGATTCCAGAACTTTCTGCCACAGAAATGTGAGGAACATGTGTTTTTTTAAGCCAAATTTTGAGGTTTGCAAACGATTCTGGGTAACAGAAGCTGGTCCGAGCCCCGCAAGTCACCCCTCCTTGGATTCCCCTAGGTCTCTAGTTTTCAGAAATGCACAGGTTTGGTAGGTTTCCCTAGGTGCCGGCTGAGCTACAGGCCAAAATCTACAGGTAGGCACTTCGCAAAAAACACCTCTGTTTTTTTCAAAAATTTAGGATGTGTCCACGTTGCGCTTTGGGGTGTTTCCTGTCGCCGGCGCTAGGCCTACCCACGCAAGTGAGGTATCATTTTTATCGGGAGACTTGGGGGAACGCTGGGTGGAAGGAAATTTGTAGCTCCTCTCAGATTCCAGAACTTTCTGCCACAGAAATGTGAGGAACATGTGTTTTTTTAGCCAAATTTTGAGGTTTGCAAAGGATTCTGGGTAACAGAACCTGGTCCGAGCCCCGCAAGTCACCCCTCTTTGGATTTCCCTAGGTCTCTAGTTTTCAGAAATGCACAGGTTTGGTAGGTTTCCCTAGATGCCGGCTGAGCTACAGGCCAAAATCTACAGGTAGGCACTTCGCAAAAAACACCTCTGTTTTTTTCAAAAATTTAGGATGTGTCCACGTTGCGCTTTGGGGTGTTTCCTGTCGCCGGCGCTAGGCCTACCCACGCAAGTGAGGTATCATTTTTATCGGGAGACTTGGGGGAACGCTGGGTGGAAGGAGATTTGTAGCTCCTCTCAGATTCCAGAACTTTCTGCCACAGAAATGTGAGGAACATGTGTTTTTTTAGCCAAATTTTGAGGTTTGCAAAGGATTCTGGGTAACAGAACCTGGTCCGAGCCCCGCAAGTCACCCCTCCTTGGATTCCCCTAGGTCTCTAGTTTTCAGAAATGCACAGGTTTGGTAGGTTTCCCTAGGTGCCGGCTGAGCTACAGGCCAAAATCTACAGGTAGGCACTTCGCAAAAAACACCTCTGTTTTTTTCCAAAATTTAGGATGTGTCCACGATGCGCTTTGGGGTGTTTCCTGTCGCGGGCGCTAGGCCTACCCACGCAAGTGAGGTATCATTTTTATCTGGAGACTTGGGGGAACGCTGGGTGGAAGGAAATTTGTGGCTCCTCTCAGATTCCAGAACTTTCTGCCACAGAAATGTGAGGAACATGTGTTTTTTTAGCCAAATTTTGAGGTTTGCAAAGGATTCTGGGTAACAGAACCTGGTCCGAGCCCCGCAAGTCACCCCTCCTTGGATTCCCCTAGGTCTCTAGTTTTCAGAAATGCACAGGTTTGGTAGGTTTCCCTAGGTGCCGGCTGAGCTAGAGGCCAAAATCTACAGATAGGCACTTCGCAATAAACACCTCTGTTTTTTTCAAAAATTTAGGATGTGTCCACGTTGCGCTTTGGGGTGTTTCCTGTCGTCGGCGCTAGGCCTACCCACGCAAGTGAGGTATCATTTTTATCGGGAGACTTGGGGGAACGCTGGGTGGAAGGAGATTTGTAGCTCCTCTCAGATTCCAGAACTTTCTGCCACAGAAATGTGAGGAACATGTGTTTTTTTAGCCAAATTTTGAGGTTTGCAAAGGATTCTGGGTAACAGAACCTGGTCCGAGCCCCGCAAGTCACCCCTCCTTGGATTCCCCTAGGTCTCTAGTTTTCAGAAATGCACAGGTTTGGTAGGTTTCCCTAGGTGCCGGCTGAGCTACAGGCCAAAATCTACAGGTAGGCACTTCGCAAAAAACACCTCTGTTTTTTTCAAAAATTTAGGATGTGTCCACGTTGCGCTTTGGGGTGTTTCCTGTCGCCGGCGCTAGGCCTACCCACGCAAGTGAGGTATCATTTTTATCGGGAGACTTGGGGGAACGCTGGGTGGAAGGAAATTTGTAGCTCCTCTCAGATTCCAGAACTTTCTGCCACAGAAATGTGAGGAACATGTGTTTTTTTAGCCAAATTTTGAGGTTTGCAAAGGATTCTGGGTAACAGAACCTGGTCCGAGCCCCGCAAGTCACCCCTCCTTGGATTTCCCTAGGTCTCTAGTTTTCAGAAATGCACAGGTTTGGTAGGTTTCCCTAGATGCCGGCTGAGCTACAGGCCAAAATCTACAGGTAGGCACTTCGCAAAAAACACCTCTGTTTTTTTCAAAAATTTAGGATGTGTCCACGTTGCGCTTTGGGGTGTTTCCTGTCGCCGGCGCTAGGCCTACCCACGCAAGTGAGGTATCATTTTTATCGGGAGACTTGGGGGAACGCTGGGTGGGAGGAGATTTGTAGCTCCTCTCAGATTCCAGAACTTTCTGCCACAGAAATGTGAGGAACATGTGTTTTTTTAGCCAAATTTTGAGGTTTGCAAAGGATTCTGGGTAACAGAACCTGGTCCGAGCCCCGCAAGTCACCCCTCCTTGGATTCCCCTAGGTCTCTAGTTTTCAGAAATGCACAGGTTTGGTAGGTTTCCCTAGGTGCCGGCTGAGCTAGAGGCCAAAATCTACAGGTAGGCACTTCGCAAAAAACACCTCTGTTTTTTTCCAAAATTTAGGATGTGTCCACGTTGCGCTTTGGGGTGTTTCCTGTCGCGGGCGCTAGGCCTACCCACGCAAGTGAGGTATCATTTTTATCGGGAGACTTGGGGGAACGCTGGGTGGAAGGAAATTTGTGGCTCCTCTCAGATTACAGAACTTTCTGCCACAGAAATGTGAGGAACATGTGTTTTTTTAGCCAAATTTTGAGGTTTGCAAAGGATTCTGGGTAACAGAACCTGGTCCGAGCCCCGCAAGTCACCCCTCCTTGGATTCCCCTAGGTCTCTAGTTTTCAGAAATGCACAGGTTTGGTAGGTTTCCCTAGGTGCCGGGTGAGCTACAGGCCCAAATCCACAGGTAGGCACGGTTTTCTCCCAAAATTTTGGATGTGTCCACGTTGCGCTTTGGGGTGTTTCATGTCGCAGGCGCTAGGCCTACCCACGCAAGTGAGGTATCATTTTTATCGGGAGACTTGGGAGAACGCTGGGTGGAAGGAGATTTGTAGCTCCTCTCAGATTCCAGAACTTTCTGCCACAGAAATGTGAGGAACATGTGTTTTTTTAGCCAAATTTTGAGGTTTGCAAAGGATTCTGGGTAACAGAAGCTGGTCCGAGCCCCGCAAGTCACCCCTCCTTGGATTCCCCTAGGTCTCTAGTTTTCAGAAATGCACAGGTTTGGTAGGTTTCCCTAGGTGCCGGCTGAGCTACAGGTAGGCACTTCGCAATAAACACCTCTGTTTTTTTCAAAAATTTAGGATGTGTCCACGTTGCGCTTTGGGGTGTTTCCTGTTGCCGGCGCTAGGCCTACCCACGCAAGTGAGGTATCATTTTTATCAGGAGACTTGGGGGAACGCTGGGTGGAAGGAGATTTGTAGCTCCTCTCAGATTCCAGAACTTTCTGCCACAGAAATGTGAGGAACATGTGTTTTTTTAGCCAAATTTTGAGGTTTGCAAAGGATTCTGGGTAACAGAACCTGGTCCGAGCCCCGCAAGTCACCCCTCCTTGGATTCCCCTAGGTCTCTAGTTTTCAGAAATGCACAGGTTTGGTAGGTTTCCCTAGGTGCCGGCTGAGCTACAGGCCAAAATCTACAGGTAGGCACTTCGCAAAAAACACCTCTGTTTTTTTCCAAAATTTAGGATGTGTCCACGTTGCGCTTTGGGGTGTTTCCTGTCGCCGGCGCTAGGCCTACTCACGCAAGTGAGGTATCATTTTTATCGGGAGACTTGAGGGAACGCTGGGTGGAAGGAAATTTGTAGCTCCTCTCAGATTCCAGAACTTTCTGCCACAGAAATGTGAGGAACATGTGTTTTTTTAGCCAAATTTTGAGGTTTGCAAAGGATTCTGGGTAACAGAACCTGGTCCGAGCCCCGCAAGTCACCCCTCCTTGGATTTCCCTAGGTCTCTAGTTTTCAGAAATGCACAGGTTTGGTAGGTTTCCCTAGATGCCGGCTGAGCTACAGGCCAAAATCTACAGGTAGGCACTTCGCAAAAAACACCTCTGTTTTTTTCAAAAATTTAGGATGTGTCCACGTTGCGCTTTGGGGTGTTTCCTGTCGCCGGCGCTAGGCCTACCCACGCAAGTGAGGTATCATTTTTATCGGGAGACTTGGGGGAACGCTGGGTGGAAGGAGATTTGTAGCTCCTCTCAGATTCCAGAACTTTCTGCCACAGAAATGTGAGGAACATGTGTTTTTTTAGCCAAATTTTGAGGTTTGCAAAGGATTCTGGGTAACAGAACCTGGTCCGAGCCCCGCAAGTCACCCCTCCTTGGATTCCCCTAGGTCTCTAGTTTTCAGAAATGCACAGGTTTGGTAGGTTTCCCTAGGTGCCGGCTGAGCTAGAGGCCAAAATCTACAGGTAGGCACTTCGCAAAAAAACAGCTCTGTTTTTTTCAAAAATTTAGGATGTATCCACGTTGCGCTTTGGGGTGTTTCCTGTCGCCGGCGCTAGGCCTACCCACGCAAGTGAGGTATCATTTTTATCGGGAGACTTGGGGGAACACTGGGTGGAAGGAAATTTGTAGCTCCTCTCAGATTCCAGAACTTTCTGCCACAGAAATGTGAGGAACATGTGTTTTTTTAACCAAATTTTGAGGTTTGCAAAGGATTCTGGGTAACAGAACCTGGTCTGAACCCCGCAAGTCACCCCTCCTTGGATTCCCCTAGGTCTCTAGTTTTCAGAAATGCACAGGTTTGGTAGGTTTCCCTAGGTGCCGGCTGAGCTAGAGGCCAAAACCTACAGGTAGGCACTTCGCAAAAAACACCTCCGTTTTTTTCCAAAATTTAGGATGTGTCCACGTTGCGCTTTGGGGTGTTTCCTGTCGCCGGCGCTAGGCCTACCCACGCAAGTGAGGTATCATTTTTATCGGAAGACTTGGGGGAACGCTGGGTGGAAGGAAATTTGTAGCTCCTCTCCGATTCCAGAACTTTCTGCCACAAAAATGTGAGGAACATGTGTTTTTTTAGCCAAATTGTGAGGTTTGCAAAGGATTCTGGGTAACAGAACCTGGTCCGAGCTCCGCAAGTCACCCCTCCTTGGATTCCCCTAGGACTCTAGTTTTCAGAAATGCACAGGTTTGGTAGGTTTCCCTAGGTGCCGGCTGAGCTAGAGGCCAAAATCTACAGGTAGGCACTTCGCAAAAAACACCTCTGTTTTTTTCCAAAATTTAGGATGTGTCCACGTTGCGCTTTGGGGTGTTTCCTGTCGCCGGCGCTAGACCTACCCACGCAAGTGAGGTATCATTTTTATCGGGAGACTTGGGGGAACGCTGGGTGGAAGGAAATTTGTAGCTCCTCTCAGATTCCAGAACTTTCTGCCACAGAAATGTGAGGAACATGTGTTTTTTTAGCCAAATTTTGAGGTTTGCAAAGGATTCTGGGTAACAGAACCTGGTCCGAGCCCCGCAAGTCACCCCTCCTTGGATTCCCCTAGGTCTCTAGTTTTCAGAAATGCCCAGGTTTGGTAGGTTTCCCTAGGTGCCGGGTGAGCTACAGGCCCAAATCCACAGGTAGGCACGGTTTTCTCTCAAAATTTAGGATGTGTCCACGTTGCGCTTTGGGGTGTTTCCTGTCGCAGGCGCTAGGCCTACCCACGCAAGTGAGGTATCATTTTTATCGGGAGACTTGGGGGAACGCTGGGTGGAAGGAGATTTGTAGCTCCTCTCAGATTCCAGAACTTTCTGCCACAGAAATGTGAGGAACATGTGTTTTTTTAAGCCAAATTTTGAGGTTTGCAAAGGATTCTGGGTAACAGAAGCTGGTCCGAGCCCCGCAAGTCACGCCTCCTTGGATTCCCCTAGGTCTCTAGTTTTCAGAAATGCACAGGTTTGGTAGGTTTCCCTAGGTGCCGGCTGAGCTACAGGACAAAATCTACAGGTAGGCACTTCGCAATAAACACCTCTGTTTTTTTCCAAAATTTAGGATGTGTCCACGTTGCGCTTTGGGGTGTTTCCTGTCGCCGGCGCTAGGCCTACCCACGCAAGTGAGGTATCATTTTTATTGGGAGACTAGGGGGAACGCTGGGTGGAAGGAGATTTGTAGCTCCTCTCAGATTCCAGAACTTTCTGCCACAGAAATGTGAGGAACATGTGTTTTTTTAGCCAAATTTTGAGGTTTGCAAAGGATTCTGGCTAACAGAACCTGGTCCGAGCCCCGCAAGTCACCCATCCTTGGATTCCACTAGGTCTCTAGTTTTCAGAAATGCACAGGTGTGGTAGGTTTCCCTAGGTGCCGGCTGAGCTAGAGGCCAAAATCTACAGGTAGGCACTTCGCAAAAAACACCTCTGTTTTTGTCAAAAATTTAGGATGTGTCCACGTTGCGCTTTGGGGTGTTTCCTGTCGCCGGCGCTAGGCCTATTCACGCAAGTGAGGTATCATTTTTATCGGGAGACTTGGGGGAACGCTGGGTGGAAGGAAATTTGTAGCTCCTCTCAGATTCCAGAACTTTCTGCCACAGAAATGTGAGGGACATGTGTTTTTTTAACCAAATTTTGAGGTTTGCAAAGGATTCTGGGTAACAGAACCTGGTCCGAGCCCCGCAAGTCACCCCTCCTTGGATTCCCCTAGGTCTCTAGTTTTCAGAAATGCACAGGTTTGGTAGGTTTCCCTAGGTGCCGGCTGAGCTAGAGGCCAAAATCTACAGGTAGGCACTTCGCAAAAAAACAGCTCTGTTTTTTTCAAAAATTTAGGATGTGTCCACGTTGCGCTTTGGGGTGTTTCCTGTCGCCGGCGCTAGGCCTACCCACGCAAGTGAGGTATCATTTTTATCGGGAGACTTGGGGGAACGCTGGGTGGAAGGAAATTTGTAGCTCCTCTCAGATTCCAGAACTTTCTGCCACAGAAATGTGAGGAACATGTGTTTTTTTAACCAAATTTTGAGGTTTGCAAAGGATTCTGGGTAACAGAACCTGGTCCGAACCCCGCAAGTCACCCCTCCTTGAATTCCCCTAGGTCTCTAGTTTTCAGAAATGCACAGGTTTGGTAGGTTTCCCTAGGTGCCGGCTGAGCTAGAGGCCAAAATCTACAGGTAGGCACTTCGCAAAAAACACCTCCGTTTTTTTCCAAAATTTAGGATGTGTCCACGTTGCGCTTTGGGGTGTTTCCTGTCGCCGGCGCTAGGCCTACCCACGCAAGTGAGGTATCATTTTTATCGGAAGACTTGGGGGAACGCTGGGTGGAAGGAAATTTGTAGCTCCTCTCCGATTCCAGAACTTTCTGCCACAAAAATGTGAGGAACATGTGTTTTTTTAGCCAAATTGTGAGGTTTGCAAAGGATTCTGGGTAACAGAACCTGGTCCGAGCTCCGCAAGTCACCCCTCCTTGGATTCCCCTAGGTCTCTAGTTTTCAGAAATGCACAGGTTTGGTAGGTTTCCCTAGGTGCCGGCTGAGCTAGAGGCCAAAATCTACAGGTAGGCACTTCGCAAAAAACACCTCTGTTTTTTTCCAAAATTTAGGATGTGTCCACGTTGCGCTTTGGGGTGTTTCCTGTCGCCGGCGCTAGACCTACCCACGCAAGTGAGGTATCATTTTTATTGGGAGACTAGGGGGAACGCTGGGTGGAAGGAGATTTGTAGCTCCTCTCAGATTCCAGAACTTTCTGCCACAGAAATGTGAGGAACATGTGTTTTTTTAGCCAAATTTTGAGGTTTGCAAAGGATTCTGGGTAACAGAACCTGGTCCGAGCCCCGCAAGTCACCCCTCCTTGGATTCCCCTAGGTCTCTAGTTTTCAGAAATGCCCAGGTTTGGTAGGTTTCCCTAGGTGCCGGGTGAACTACAGGCCCAAATCCACAGGTAGGCACAGTTTTCTCTCAAAATTTAGGATGTGTCCACGTTGCGCTTTGGGGTGTTTCCTGTCGCAGGCGCTAGGCCTACCCACGCAAGTGAGGTATCATTTTTATCGGGAGACTTGGGGGAACGCTGGGTGGAAGGAGATTTGTAGCTCCTCTCAGATTCCAGAACTTTCTGCCACAGAAATGTGAGGAACATGTGTTTTTTTAAGCCAAATTTTGAGGTTTGCAAAGGATTCTGGGTAACAGAAGCTGGTCCGAGCCCCGCAAGTCACGCCTCCTTGGATTCCCCTAGGTCTCTAGTTTTCAGAAATGCACAGGTTTGGTAGGTTTCCCTAGGTGCCGGCTGAGCTACAGGACAAAATCTACAGGTAGGCACTTCGCAATAAACACCTCTGTTTTTTTCAAAAATTTAGGATGTGTCCACGTTGCGCTTTGGGGTGTTTCCTGTCGCCGGCGCTAGGCCTACCCACACAAGTGAGGTATCATTTTTATCGGGAGACTTGGGGGAATGCTGGGTGGCAGGAAATTTGTAGCTCCTCTCAGATTCCAGAACTTTCTGCCACAGAAATTTGAGGGACATATGTTTTTTTAGCCAAATTTTGAGGTTTGCAAAGGATTCTGGGTAACAGAACCTGGTCCGAGCCCCGCAAGTCACCCCTCCTTGGATTCCCCTAGGTCTCTAGTTTTCAGAAATGCACAGGTTTGGTAGGTTTCCCTAGCTGCCGGCTGAGCTAGAGGCCAAAATCTACAGGTAGGCACTTCGCAAAAAACACTTCCGTTTTTTTCCAAAATTTAGGATGTGTCCACGTTGCGCTTTGGGGTGTTTCCTGTCACCGGCGCTAGGCCTACCCACGCAAGTGAGGTATCATTTTTATCGGGAGACTTGGGGGAACGCTGGGTGGAAGGAGATTTGTAGCTCCTCTCAGATTCCAGAACTTTCTGCCACAGAAATGTGAGGAACATGTGTTTTTTTAGCCAAATTTTGAGGTTTGCAAAGGACTCTGGGTAACAGAACCTGGTCCGAGCCCCGCAAGTCACCCCTCCTTGGATTCCCCTAGGTCTCTAGTTTCCAGAAATGCACAGGTTTGGTAGGTTTCCCTAGGTGCCGGCTGAGCTACAGGCCAAAATCTACAGGTAGGCACTTCGCAAAAAACACCTCTGTTTTTTTCAAAAATTTAGGATGTGTCCACGTTGCGCTTTGGGGTGTTTCCTGTCGCCGGCGCTAGGCCTACCCACGCAAGTGAGGTATCATTTTTATCGGGAGACTTGGGGGAACGCTGGGTGGAAGGAAATTTCTAGCTGCTCTCAGATTCCAGAACTTTCTGCCACAGAAATGTGAGGAACATGTGTTTTTTTAGCCAAATTTTGAGGTTTGCAAAGGATTCTGGGTAACAGAACCTGGTCCGAGCCCCGCAAGTCACCCCTCCTTGGATTCCCCTAGGTCTCTAGTTTTCAGAAATGCACAGGTTTGGTAGGTTTCCCTAGGTGCCGGATGAGCTAGAGGCCAAAATCTACAGGTAGGCACTTCGCAAAAAACACCTCCGTTTTTTTCCAAAATTTAGGATGTGTCCACGTTGCGCTTTGGGGTGTTTCCTGTCGCCGGCGCTAGGCCTACCCACGCAAGTGAGGTATCATTTTTATCGGGAGACTTGGGGGAACGCTGGGTGGAAGGAGATTTGTAGCTCCTCTCAGATTCCAGAACTTTCTGCCACAGAAATGTGAGGAACATGTGTTTTTTTAGCCAAATTTTGAGGTTTGCAAAGGATTCTGGGTAACAGAACCTGGTCCGAGCCCCGCAAGTCACCCCTCCTTGGATTCCCCTAGGTCTCTAGTTTTCAGGAATGCACAGGTTTGGTAGGTTTCCCTAGGTGCCGGCTGAGCTACAGGCCAAAATCTACAGGTAGGCACTTCGCAAAAAACACCTCTGTTTTTTTCAAAAATTTAGTATGTGTCCACGTTGCGCTTTGGGGTGTTTCCTGTCGCCGGCGCTAGGCCTACCCACGCAAGTGAGGTATCATTTTTATCGGGAGACTTGGGGGAACGCTGGGTAGAAGGAAATTTCTAGCTCCTCTCAGATTCCAGAACTTTCTGCCACAGAAATGTGAGGAACATGTGTTTTTTTAGCCAAATTTTGAGGTTTGCAAAGGATTCTGGGTAACAGAACCTGGTCCGAGCCCCGCAAGTCACCCCTCCTTGGATTCCCCTAGGTCTCTAGTTTTCAGAAAGGCACAGGTTTGGTAGGTTTCCCTAGGTGCCGGCTGAGCTAGAGGCCAAAATCTACAGGTAGGCACTTCGCAAAAAACACCTCCGTTTTTTTCCAAAATTTAGGATGTGTCCACGTTGCGCTTTGGGGTGTTTCCTGTCGCCGGCGCTAGGCCTACCCACGCAAGTGAGGTATCATTTTTATTGGGAGACTAGGGGGAACGCTGGGTGGAAGGAGATTTGTAGCTCCTCTCAGATTCCAGAACTTTCTGCCACAGAAATGTGAGGAACATGTGTTTTTTTAGCCAAATTTTGAGGTTTGCAAAGGATTCTGGGTAACAGAACCTGGTCCGAGCCCCGCAAGTCACCCCTCCTTGGATTCCACTAGGTCTCTAGTTTTCAGAAATGCACAGGTTTGGTAGGTTTCCCTAGGTGCCGGCTGAGCTAGAGGCCAAAATCTACAGGTAGGCACTTCGCAAAAAACACCTCTGTTTTTGTCAAAAATTTAGGATGTGTCCACGTTGCGCTTTGGGGTGTTTCCTGTCGCCGGCGCTAGGCCTACCCACGCAAGTGAGGTATCATTTTTATCGGGAGACTTGGGGGAACGCTGGGTGGAAGGAAATTTGTAGCTCCTCTCAGATTCCAGAACTTTCTGCCACAGAAATGTGAGGGACATGTGTTTTTTTAGCCAAATTTTGAGGTTTGCAAAGGATTCTGGGTAACAGAACCTGGTCCGAGCCCCGCAAGTCACCCCTCCTTGGATTCCCCTAGGTCTCTAGTTTTCAGAAATGCACAGGTTTGGTAGGTTTCCCTAGCTGCCGGCTGAGCTAGAGGCCAAAATCTACAGGTAGGCACTTCGCAAAAAACACTTCCGTTTTTTTCCAAAATTTAGGATGTGTCCACGTTGCGCTTTGGGGTGTTTCCTGTCACCGGCGCTAGGCCTACCCACGCAAGTGAGGTATCATTTTTATCGGGAGACTTGGGGGAACGCTGGGTGGAAGGAGATTTGTAGCTCCTCTCAGATTCCAGAACTTTCTGCCACAGAAATGTGAGGAACATGTGTTTTTTTAGCCAAATTTTGAGGTTTGCAAAGGACTCTGGGTAACAGAACCTGGTCCGAGCCCCGCAAGTCACCCCTCCTTGGATTCCCCTAGGTCTCTAGTTTCCAGAAATGCACAGGTTTGGTAGGTTTCCCTAGGTGCCGGCTGAGCTACAGGCCAAAATCTACAGGTAGGCACTTCGCAAAAAACACCTCTGTTTTTTTCAAAAATTTAGGATGTGTCCACGTTGCGCTTTGGGGTGTTTCCTGTCGCCGGCGCTAGGCCTACCCACGCAAGTGAGGTATCATTTTTATCGGGAGACTTGGGGGAACGCTGGGTGGAAGGAAATTTCTAGCTGCTCTCAGATTCCAGAACTTTCTGCCACAGAAATGTGAGGAACATGTGTTTTTTTAGCCAAATTTTGAGGTTTGCAAAGGATTCTGGGTAACAGAACCTGGTCCGAGCCCCGCAAGTCACCCCTCCTTGGATTCCCCTAGGTCTCTAGTTTTCAGAAATGCACAGGTTTGGTAGGTTTCCCTAGGTGCCGGATGAGCTAGAGGCCAAAATCTACAGGTAGGCACTTCGCAAAAAACACCTCCGTTTTTTTCCAAAATTTAGGATGTGTCCACGTTGCGCTTTGGGGTGTTTCCTGTCGCCGGCGCTAGGCCTACCCACGCAAGTGAGGTATCATTTTTATCGGGAGACTTGGGGGAACGCTGGGTGGAAGGAGATTTGTAGCTCCTCTCAGATTCCAGAACTTTCTGCCACAGAAATGTGAGGAACATGTGTTTTTTTAGCCAAATTTTGAGGTTTGCAAAGGATTCTGGGTAACAGAACCTGGTCCGAGCCCCGCAAGTCACCCCTCCTTGGATTCCCCTAGGTCTCTAGTTTTCAGGAATGCACAGGTTTGGTAGGTTTCCCTAGGTGCCGGCTGAGCTACAGGCCAAAATCTACAGGTAGGCACTTCGCAAAAAACACCTCTGTTTTTTTCAAAAATTTAGTATGTGTCCACGTTGCGCTTTGGGGTGTTTCCTGTCGCCGGCGCTAGGCCTACCCACGCAAGTGAGGTATCATTTTTATCGGGAGACTTGGGGGAACGCTGGGTAGAAGGAAATTTCTAGCTCCTCTCAGATTCCAGAACTTTCTGCCACAGAAATGTGAGGAACATGTGTTTTTTTAGCCAAATTTTGAGGTTTGCAAAGGATTCTGGGTAACAGAACCTGGTCCGAGCCCCGCAAGTCACCCCTCCTTGGATTCCCCTAGGTCTCTAGTTTTCAGAAAGGCACAGGTTTGGTAGGTTTCCCTAGGTGCCGGCTGAGCTAGAGGCCAAAATCTACAGGTAGGCACTTCGCAAAAAACACCTCCGTTTTTTTCCAAAATTTAGGATGTGTCCACGTTGCGCTTTGGGGTGTTTCCTGTCGCCGGCGCTAGGCCTACCCACGCAAGTGAGGTATCATTTTTATTGGGAGACTAGGGGGAACGCTGGGTGGAAGGAGATTTGTAGCTCCTCTCAGATTCCAGAACTTTCTGCCACAGAAATGTGAGGAACATGTGTTTTTTTAGCCAAATTTTGAGGTTTGCAAAGGATTCTGGGTAACAGAACCTGGTCCGAGCCCCGCAAGTCACCCCTCCTTGGATTCCACTAGGTCTCTAGTTTTCAGAAATGCACAGGTTTGGTAGGTTTCCCTAGGTGCCGGCTGAGCTAGAGGCCAAAATCTACAGGTAGGCACTTCGCAAAAAACACCTCTGTTTTTGTCAAAAATTTAGGATGTGTCCACGTTGCGCTTTGGGGTGTTTCCTGTCGCCGGCGCTAGGCCTACCCACGCAAGTGAGGTATCATTTTTATCGGGAGACTTGGGGGAACGCTGGGTGGAAGGAAATTTGTAGCTCCTCTCAGATTCCAGAACTTTCTGCCACAGAAATGTGAGGGACATGTGTTTTTTTAGCCAAATTTTGAGGTTTGCAAAGGATTCTGGGTAACAGAACCTGGTCCGAGCCCCGCAAGTCACCCCTCCTTGGATTCCCCTAGGTCTCTAGTTTTCAGAAATGCACAGGTTTGGTAGGTTTCCCTAGGTGCCGGCTGAGCTAGAGGCCAAAATCTACAGGTAGGCACTTCGCAAAAAACACCTCAGTTTTTCTCCAAAATTTAGGATGTGCCCACGTTGCACTTTGGGGTGTTTCCTGTCGCCGGCGCTAGGCCTACCCACGCAAGTGAGGTATCATTTTTATCGGGAGACTTGGGGGAACGCTGGGTGGAAGGAGATTTGTAGCTCCTCTCAGATTCCAGAACTTTCTGCCACAGAAATGTGAGGAACATGTGTTTTTTTAGCCAAATTTTGAGGTTTGCAAAGGATTCTGGGTAACAGAACCTGGTCCGAGCCCCGCAAGTCACCCCTCCTTGGATTTCCCTAGGTCTCTAGTTTTCAGAAATGCACAGGTTTGGTAGGTTTCCCTAGGTGCCGGCTGAGCTACAGGCCAAAATCTACAGGTAGGCACTTCGCAAAAAACACCTCTGTTTTTTTCAAAAATTTAGGATGTGTCCACGTTGCGCTTTGGGGTGTTTCCTGTCGCCGGCGCTAGGCCTACCCACGCAAGTGAGGTATCATTTTTATCGGGAGACTTGGGGGAACGCTGGGTGGAAGGAGATTTGTAGCTCCTCTCAGATTCCAGAACTTTCTGCCACAGAAATGTGAGGAACATGTGTTTTTTTAGCCAAATTTTGAGGTTTGCAAAGGATTCTGGGTAACAGAACCTGGTCCGAGCCCCGCAAGTCACCCCTCCTTGGATTCCCCTAGGTCTCTAGTTTTCAGAAATGCACAGGTTTGGTAGGTTTCCCTAGGTGCCGGCTGAGCTAGAGGCCAAAATCTACAGGTAGGCACTTCGCAAAAAACACCTCTGTTTTTTTCAAAAATGTAGGATGTGTCCACGTTGCGCTTTGGGGTGTTTCCTGTCGCCGGCGCTAGGCCTACCCACGCAAGTGAGGTATCATTTTTATCGGGAGACTTGGGGGAACGCTGGGTGGAAGGAAATTTGTAGCTCCTCTCAGATTCCAGAACTTTCTGCCACAGAAATGTGAGGAACATGTGTTTTTTTAGCCAAATTTTGAGGTTTGCAAAGGATTCTGGGTAACAGAACCTGGTCCGAGCCCCGCAAGTCACCCCTCCTTGGATTCCCCTAGGTCTCTAATTTTCAGAAATGCACAGGTTTGGTAGGTTTCCCTAGGTGCCGGCTGAGCTAGAGGCCAAAATCTACAGGTAGGCACTTCGCACAAAACACCTCCGTTTTTTTCCAAAATTTAGGATGTGTCCACGTTGCGCTTTGGGGTGTTTCCTGTCGCCGGCGCTAGGCCTACCCACGCAAGTGAGGTATCATTTTTATCGGGAGACTTGGGGGAACGCTGGGTGGAAGGAAATTTGTAGCTCCTCTAAGATTCCAGAACTTTCTGCCACAAAAATGTGAGGAACATGTGTTTTTTTAGCCAAATTTTGAGGTTTGCAAAGGATTCTGGGTAACAGAACCTGGTCCGAGCTCCGCAAGTCACCCCTCCTTGGATTCCCCTAGGTCTCTAGTTTTCAGAAATGCACAGGTTTGGTAGGTTTCCCTAGGTGCCGGCTGAGCTAGAGGCCAAAATCTACAGGTAGGCACTTCACAAAAAACACCTCTGTTTTTTTCCAAAATTTAGGATGTGTCCACGTTGCGCTTTGGGGTGTTTCCTGTCGCCGGCGCTAGGCCTACCCACGCAAGTGAGGTATCATTTTTATCGGGAGACTTGGGGGAACGCTGGGTGGAAGGAAATTTGTAGCTCCTCTCAGATTCCAGAACTTTCTGCCACAGAAATGTGAGGAACATGTGTTTTTTTAGCCAAATTTTGAGGTTTGCAAAGGATTCTGGGTAACAGAACCTGGTCCGAGCCCCGCAAGTCACCCCTCCTTGGATTCCCCTAGGTCTCTAGTTTTCAGAAATGCACAGGTTTGGTAGGTTTCCCTAGGTGCCGGCTGAGCTAGAGGCCAAAATCTACAGGTAGGCACTTCGCAAAAAACACCTCTGTTTTTTTCCAAAATTTAGGATGTGTCCACGTTGCGCTTTGGGGTGTTTCCTGTCGCCGGCGCTAGGCCTACCCACGCAAGTGAGGTATCATTTTTATCGGGAGACTTGGGGGAATGCTGGGTGGAAGGAAATTCGTAGCTCCTCTCAGATTCCAGAACTTTCTGCCACAGAAATGTGAGGAACATGTGTTTTTTTAGCCAAATTTTGAGGTTTGCAAAGGATTCTGGGTAACAGAACCAGGTCTGAGCCCCGCAAGTCACCCCTCCTTGGATTCCCCTAGGTCTCTAGTTTTCAGAAATGCACAAGTTTGGTAGGTTTCCCTATGTGCCGGCTGACCTAGAGGTCAAAATCTACAGGTAGGCACTTCGCAAAAAACACCTCTGTTTTTTTCCAAAATTTAGGATGTGTCCACGTTGCGCTTTGGGGTGTTTCCTGTCGCCGGCGCTAGGCCTACCCACGCAAGTGAGGTATCATTTTTATTGGGAGACTTGGGGGAACGCTGGGTGGAAGGAAATTTGTAGCTCCTCTCAGATTCCAGAACTTTCTGCCACAAAAATGTGAGGGACATGTGTTTTTTTAGCCAAATTTTGAGGTTTGCAAAGGATTCTGGGTAACAGAACCTGGTCCGAGCCCCACAAGTCACCCCTCCTTGGATTCCCCTAGGTCTCTAGTTTTCAGAAATGGACAGGTTTGGTAGGTTTCCCTAGGTGCCGGCTGACCTAGAGGTCAAAATCTACAGGTAGGCACTTCGCAAAAAACACCTCCGTTTTTTTCCAAAATTTAGGATGTGTCCACGTTGCGCTTTGGGGTGTTTCCTGTCGCCGGCGCTAGGCCTACCCACACAAGTGAGGTATCATTTTTATCGGGAGACTTGGGGGAACATAGATTAGCAAAACAAGTGCTATTGCCCCTTGTCTTTCTCTGCATTTTTTCCTTCCAAATATAGGAGAGTGTGTAAAAAAGACATCTATTTGAGAAATTCCCTATAATTCACATGCTTGTATGGTCACCCCGGAATTCAGAGATGTGCAAATAACCACTGCTCCTCAGCACCTTATCTTGTGCCCTTTTTGGAAATGCAAAGGTTTTCTTGATAGCAATTTTTTACTCTTTATATTTCAGCAAATGAATTGCTGTATACCCGGTATAGAATGAAAATGCACTGCAGGGTGCAGCTCATTTATTGGCTCTGGGTTCCTCGGGTTCTTGATGAACCTACAAGCCCTATATATCCCCGCAACCAGAGGAGTCCAGCAGACGTAACGGTATATTGCTTTCCATAATCTGACATTGCAGGGAAAAGTTACAGAGTAAAACGTAGAGAAAAATGGATGTTTTTTTCACCTCAATTTCAATATTTTTCTTTTTCAGCTGTTATTTTCTGTAGGAAACCCTTGTAGGATCTACACAAATGACCCCTTGCTGAATTCAGACTTTTGTCTACTTTTCAGAAATGGTTAGGTTTCTGGGATCCAGCATTGGTTTCATGCCCATTCCTGTCACTGACTGGAAGGAGGCTGAAAGCACAAAAAATTGCAAAAATGGGGTATGCCCCAGTAAAATGCCAAAATTGTGTTGAAAAATTGGGTTTTCTGATTCAAGTCTGCCTGTTCCTGAAAGCTAGGAAGCTGCTGAGTTTAGCACTACAAACCCTTTGTTGATGCCATTTTCAGGGGGAAATCCACAAGCCTTCTTCTGCAGCCACTTTTCCAATTTTTTTTAAAAAAAACGAAATTTTCACTGTATTTTGGCCAATTTCTTGGCCTCCTTCAAGGGAACCCACAAAGTCTGGGTACCTCTAGAATCCCTAGGATGTTGGAAAAAAAGGACGCAAATTTGGCTTGGTTAGCTTATGTGGACAAAAAGTTATGAGGGCCTAAGCGCGAACTGCCCCAAATAGGCAAAAAAAGGCCTGGCACAGGAGGGGGAAAAGGCCTGGCAGCGAAGGGGTTAAAGTATATCCTCTTGATTACTGGAAATTCATAAACATAAACTGATTTTAAAGACACATGTTTAGACAAACAGAAATTATTTATGGCTACGGATGTCAGAAAATGATTTCATACTTGAATACTATGATGTTCTCCATAATTGCAGACAGCAGTGAAGGTTGTGATTATTGTTTGGGCTGAGGGACAACCGACCTCAAGGAATAATCACTGCTCTTGTCAGGATGAACCCTCAATGTGACTACATTAACTTGAGGTCAATCTTCTGGTAGCTGGCACAAAGCAGGCAGGCTAAACATAGGAAAATGAGTAAGAGTTCAGGCAGAACCAAAACCTTAATAAAGTAAAAAAAACAAGTTATGAAATTCCCAAACTGATTCCGGAATACAGAGTAAACTTTCATAAGTGAAATTACACCAAAAACCACAAATATTCAATAAAGGAAACCAGACATAAGATTTTTTTTTTTTTTTTAGAGCAATTGTGGCAAGAAAATGTAAACTGCCAAATATAGTCATTGGTTGGGGCAGAGTGGGACCGAGGTGGAATTTAAGGCATCTTCAAGATGATGAAAGCCTATGGTCACACTTAAGTTGGACTCTGAGGGGCATATTTATCAATTTTATGAGTCGCCCTGCCTCCACCCACGTAGGGCAAGGGCGACGTAAAACCTAGAATGACATTTTCCAAGCAATGCAAGGCCACCTTGTGTGGCCCTGCATGGTTTGGTAAATCTGGGGTAACACAAGGCAGCTCAAGTCGCTTGTGGTAGCACGCAGTAGAATGCCCTTGTATCACCCATGGAACACCCCCTTGATATACGGTAACACAAAGGAGCAGTTCATGCTGGATTACATTGTGTTTTTCCTACAAACCAACGCAAATACCAATTTGTATTGGTTTGTAAATCCCAAAAAAGGTTCTGCAGTGGTTTTTGTTTAAAAAAGTAATGTGAAACCCTTCTAAATCTAGGCCATAGTCTTCTCTGGTTGTCTCTTAACATTGTAAGGACCATTGCCTTTAGTTACGTGTTGCTCCTTTACATTTAAAAGCACAGGCAAGCTTTTGATAATGCCCCTTTTCCTGTTTGGCCATCAAGACCATTTTTCTATCTTATCCATCATTGGTAGCTTCAATAAAAAATCAAATCATACTTCTCAAGGATGGAAGACCATGTCCTCAGAAGCAATGTTGAGAAGTGTAGAATTTCATCTTGGTGTTAGACATGACAGCCTTAGGGTGGTCTTTCCACAATCTTTGTGCCTCACATTTGCTGCTATATCTATTTGTTGGCCTTAGGACTCTGATCACTGTTACCACTTCTGACCAGTGCTAAAGAACATGTTTCTCACCCCTAACCATGGTAGCATTGGTGCATCCGTAACAGGCATATTCATTTATTTGTAAGTTCCTTGTAAATTGGTATATCATATACCCCTGGGCCTGTAATTTAAATGCTACTTGTGGGTCTGCAGCATTGATTGTGCCAACCACTTAAGTAGCCCTATAAACATGTCTCAGACCTGCAACTCCGACTTGGCATTTAAAACCTCTTGCCAAGCCTTAAGCTCCACTTTTATTACATACAGGTCATCCTAAGGTAGGCCCTAGGTAGCCCCTAGGGCAAAGTGCTATATAAGTAGCAGGCAGGACTTGTACTTTTAAGTTTTACATGTCCTGGTAGTGAAAAATTCCCAAAGTCGTTTTTCACTACTGTGAGGCCAACTCCTTTCCTAGGTCAGCATTAGGAATTCCTTAATATCCTTTTAAGCTGCAATTCCTGATCAGAAAGGAGTAATTACATCAAGTCAAGAACTACTTTATTCAGTCTACACAAGATCATAAAAGAAGAGAAATAAAAATATACAGTACAGGAATTACCTTGGCATTAAAAACCAACATTAAAAAAGATAAAAGGAATAAAAAGAAGTTAATAGGCAATGTAATCAGAGACACATTCTCCATTATCAGCCCCAAGCACTGAATATGGAAACAATCTAGTTAAACCATATTACACATATTTCATCAAACAATTAATATTTTATCTTCTGTAAAAACTATAGAAACATATTGATTACCAAGGCAGTCACATAATAAATTGCATTGTGTGAATAACAGATAAAACGCACTCAGATGGGTTCCCCCGTGCATCTAAGAATTTCCTTAATTTCAATAAAACAGATAAGAAACAAGCAACAGCAAAAGCTGTATAAAAATCCGTAAGTAACTGTAAAAACATGAGAGCTGGATTAATCTGTACACAACGCAAGGATTTCAGTAGCGGGAGTAAACATTATATGGGGAATATCATAAAAGCTACAGAAAAAAATAAAGTGTAAGAGATTTTGTGGAGAGAAATTATTGCAAGTACAGGGACTCAGCTTATTACGCCACAAGACATCTGGGTGTGCCAACGGAATATGGTACTGCTTAAATCTTATATCTAGGTAGGAGAAAGCGATGGTGAAGATTGAAAGTACTAAGCAGATAGGGTTCAATGGTGGGACCAGTCACAAGCAAGGCATGACCATGGACCAGAGCTTTCTTTTGTTCAATTGCCTCCCTCTCAGTTTTCCTCCACCGCATAAAGTTGTCCTGAGTCCATGAAATATTTTCCTTTTTTTCTAGAAAGAGGCAACTCAAACAAAGCAGGCCTTCCTAATTTCACAAAAATGTCCCTAATGTACTTCAACCATCTATTCAATCTCCACCCATCAAGTTCCAAACAATCCTTAATTATCTCTCTACCTAAATGATTTTCAGTAGGCACCCAGGTGGTCAACCCCCTAATCAGATGGCGAAAGTGCAATGAGGTTCAATAAAAATGGTAACCCTAACTCCCCATGAACAATGTAAGCCGATGTAGAGGCAAGAACCACTAATAGACGCCTGCAGAAAACATTGTCAGTCTCTTGAAGTTTCTTAACATTAGTGTAGCCCCATATATCATTGACATAGGTAGCCACTGAGAACATTTTTGCCTGGTGGATCTTCAACAAGGCCCCAAGTGGCTCACTGTCTTTTCTTGAAGAAAAGGAAAACAGGGCACAATGATTTTTGACATGGCTAACTTTTCTGCTTAAACCTGGGGGCCCCATGAGGTTCAACCATCAACAACAACATCCAAGTAAGTGTAAGACTGGACCTTGGACAGCCTATTAGCCAGAACATTGAATGATCTTGACCTAGTCGGTTTGGGGCCCCACACCATCACCTCAGACTTGCTGTAATTAGTGGAATATATCGCACAAAACCATCAATTAATGTCTGAAGCTCCAAGGCTGTCCTTGCCAACAAGACAGTTTCCTCCGCATACAGTAAAACAGGGCTCTGGCTATAACCTATCCGCGGACCATCCACTGGTTTGTCCAGGAGTCTGGCCCCAGGGTCATTCAGGTACAATGTGAACCGGAAAGGGTCCAATATACAACCTTGCCTTTCTCCAATCGTCCATCTAAAGGAGCCAGAATAAGCCCCATCAATAATATAACAACTACTGCCCTCATATCTCTATGCAGATCAGCAAGAAAATCAACAATGACTGCATCCATACCCATGTCCAAGATAACCTGCCATAATTTGGATCTATTAACCTTGTCAAAGGCAGAAGATAAGTCCATACAAGCAATAAATGTCACCCCAGTTTGATTACAGTGCAGTTATTCACCTCAACAGTCAAAATAATTACAAAACAGTACCCAGCACAATATTTGGAGAGAGGCCCCACCCAGTCAACCGTCCTAACCATTATGACCCTAATTGCCAAATAGTGACCTTCTGGGCACAAAAGGGACTACCAATGGTTCACGCTGTCAACACAGGGGTCCCCTGGGAGGCCTCTCAGATGTCCTAACCTTTGACTCATTAGGGAATGTTAGTGTTTCAGGCTTTTGTGTTTTGGGATGCCTAAGAACTCATGGCTTCATTTTCAGGGTAAGCCCGCATATAATCTAAATCATTGGGATGTGAAGAAGGGCCACCTTTGGCTGCATGCTGAGTACCCACCAAGAATGGGGCCAGCTCTCTGACATCCTTTAAAACCTCCTTCCCAGACTTTGCTATAACTGGACCCACAGCTTCCACATCATGCCCCCGCAGGAAAATTAGATTTACAAAAATGCAATAGATTGTTTAGGCTTGTCTCAACTGATAAAAGTTTGCCCATACATTTATCTATACATTTGGCAACTGCTACCTCAATCAAAGACTGCAACATTGGAACAAGCTCATTAGCGTTAATGCTGGAAAGATGATCATTGGTAGCTTCCAACTACTACCCTTCAAAGCAGCCTGCGGTACTGATTTGTCCTTTAATTTGGACCCTGGACAATTAGACACAGTGACAACCTATTTCCTTTCTTGCATTTGGGCACATGAGGACCACAGGCCGTGGGCGAGCTCCTAGCCTCTGCCATTACCGGTGGTTGATGTATATCTGCAGTAACAGTCGAAGCAGCAACTGAATCTGTTGCACTAAGACCTCCTTCAGTCATCTGCGTATCAGGGCCCAACTGTGAGTGTCAGCAGATGTAGCTGCGGGGGTTTCCAAAGAGTTATTGGGGGAGATAGATATGGGTGGAATACCCAACCTCTCATCGCAGGTATTCATTTCATCATTAATCACCCCAGCCACTAATGTTAAATAGGAAAAAATGGATGATCTAGAGAGGCCATTGCCAGCAGTATCCTTATGGGGAATTCTCTTCCTGCGTGCTACAAGCATCAAAGAGATTATCTTTTGTTGTCCATCTGACCAAGAAAGGTAAAGGAAATGAAACCCCAAGAAAATAGCTAAGGGCAAGGCACCTCTCACCATTGTAAATAATGAACTCCAAACAGGAGCAATAGGTATCCCACTAAGGTGTACAGTGTTATCAGTCAATGCAATTGTGCCATCAAACCACAAGCCCGGGGAAATAGTGACGTGAAACACAAGACAGGGGAGGTGACCCAACCTGCCCTCTTACAGACACCACCTCCCAGTGTTAGAGTGCTGCTCTAAATGCAAAATGGTGATACACCCGGAGTCCTGAAACTAACTATCCCAAAGCCCAGCACAGCAATATACATCTCTAATGAGATAAAAACTGAGCAAGGAAAGATACAAGGTCAGTGCCTCCTACCAATGTACAGGATCTTGCTTGCTTGTTGATCAACAGCCTTGAGCACTGCCACAAAGACCATGGGATCCCCGAAGAATATGAAGGCAAACCCCCAAAACAATGAGGAGTATAGAGCTCCGATGAGCTTCCAGGAATCAAAACACTTCAATCGGGCTGCAAGTCAGAGAATCAAGAGGTGGGGCCCAGCCCTGCCTCCTCCGGTCTCTGATGGGTGTGGACAGACCACCCTTGTCCCATGCATGGCCTGCATGCATCCCAAGGCACGGGAGGTAGTAGATGCTTACCAAGCATCCAGTGGCCCCTCCTTCTCTCACAGCAATGCAGGCTTGGACAGCGAGTCCCACAGTGGCAGTCTTCTTGGGTGTCCCGTGCCACAGGAGGTGGTAGGCACTCATCAAGTGTGCAGCATGGGCTGACAGTCACCAGTGGCCCCCTCCTCCTCTCACAGCTATGCAGGCTGGGACAGCGACTCCACAGCGCAGTCTCCTTGGGCATCCAGTGCCACGGGACGTAATAGGTGCTTATCCAGCGTGTGGGCAGAGAGTCACCAGTAGCCCCTCTTCCTCTCACAACAATGTAGGCTGGGACAGCAAGTTCTACGCAGCAGTCTCCTTGGGAGTCCTGCTAGAAGAGTCAGGCACATGCGGAGGAGGTTATTTCTACGCCAACACAGTGCTCCCAGATTGCAAGGTTCAGTATTGTTAGGTCTAAAGATGATGGTTAAACAATATCTGTTTTTGGTGGCTTGGATGCCTCCATGTTGGCAGTGCAAGTCTCAGCATGCTCTCTTGATGGTGAAAAATATAGAAGACGTGGCTGGAGGTACACGGGTTGCATGGTGCAGTTGGCAGTTCGATACACCCTCCCCGTCTTGCATCATACACATTCATAAGCAGACACAGGTTGGGGGTTTGTTGCCACCATAAGAAATCTGAAGGGGCCCGAAAGCTACATCATGTTTTATATCATTGGAATGATAATGATAAATCCTTGATGGACGCAAAAACGGCGCAAACTTGAAAAATTGTATTTTGCAAGTTTGCGCCGTTTTTGCGTCAAAAAACGACGCAAATGCGGCGCAAAAAAAGTATAAATACGGGCCCATGTGCCTGGCGGCCACTCGTAGGCTGAGTGGAGTACTTGTGATTAATAAAGGGGTTTAAATTATGTAGTGGTGTTGTGGAAGGAAGTATCATGGCAAGAGGTCATGTCTTGAGAGCTTGAAGAGTGACTAATAGCCAATTTGGTTTTGGTAAAAGTATTGGAGTCACTAACATCTATCATAGGCCTCTCCAGCAAGTTCTGGTGTGGAGTAGGGAAATGAAGCTGCAATATTTGCAAGATTTTGTGAAAATGGGAAGTATGAGTTTTCCATTATATTCTGTCTTAAAAGTCAGGAAGGCATTGCAGTTTAGCTAGCAAGATATTACACCCAAGGAATCCTTAGCCATGAAGAGATCAAGTAAGACCTAAGGAAGGTGTGAAGCCAAACATGAATGACAGTCTTGAGATAGTCACGGAAAAAATTAGATCAGCAGACCTAAAGATTTTTCAAGCACCATCGATTCTCTCAACAATAAGGATTTCAGGCTAGGGTGATAGAGAAACTTTCTTGAAGTTTTCACATCTATTTGTGAGGCATCTCAGAAAAGAAAGTCAAGTTTGAAACTGATACAATTGCACTTCCATTAGTGTAAAACTGGAAGCCATTTTATCTGAGGCAAATGCAAAGTAGGAATGTTAGCTTAGCATAGAGATACTAAAGTTAAAGTGAGGAGTTATGAATTATTTAAAGGGCAGTTGCGTGCAATAGTGAGAAGTGATGGGTGCCTGCTACAGGAGACTCTGGATAAGTAGGGGAACCGTCCGCAGTAGGGAGCAAACTGCCTGCATCTTACATATTGGAGAAGCTACCATCATTGAAGTAACAGGATAAGATGCTGACATACCCAAAAAAGGTAGGAAATGGCGTGAAGCCCGGTTGCTCAGAAGAGTTACATTGAGTAGCATAGGCATCAAAAGATATTTATTGAATGATTTGGATAAAATGTGGTATCAAGAGAATATAATCTTAGTTGCGGCTATAGATGATCCTCCTACGGAGGATTGAATTTAGTGAATATCACTGCACCTACGGAGGATTGCACTTAGTGAATATCAGAAAGAAAATATTTTAAATAAATATTAGAAAACACCTGGAGCATCATTTCTGCAAGCTACCACCACAATCTCCCATAACAAAAAAACTCCAGTTTTTCCTTAATGAGTATTTTCTGAAGGTCCTCTTCATATCGTTTTGTTCTGTAGTAAAATGCACTAATTTTGCCCTTATGATTGAATTTCAAATTTCAACAACCACTCAATTGTAGAAATAATACAAAATTTGTATGCATAAAAAAGAATAACTTATTGAAACTTCCAACAAAAGAAGATTTTTTCCGGAAGAGTACCAGGTTCCATGGCTGTCCAGGAAATAAAACGCATATCATTTTAGCTTGCACTTTCAATGGAAAATTGGAAATGAGTTGTTTTATAGGTGTCTCTCCGGCTTTTTTAAATAGGAAAGTAGCTGCCATTAACTTCCCTGCATTATAATTGAGGTGGCAGTCTATTATACCAAAGAACATTATAACTGTGCTTCTTGCGGGTGCACTGAATCAGAACTACAGAGATAATGGGTGGCTGTTTGAAAACACTGCGGTGACATTTGTACGAGAAATATTTGTCAATTAGTGGGAAATACTATATTAGATAGTATGAGGGCAGCAATTATTTTTAAAAAAGAACCACTGCTTAAAAGATAATTGAAATAAATATGTATATATTGTTTTCTGGCGTTAGCTCTGCAGGACTTGATTGCCTCTCACAAAAAAAACTGTTCGTTCCACTTTTGAGCTTCGCATTAAGCGACATTTTCACTTACTGGTGCTCGTTATGCATTATGCATTGAATATTTTATATTTATTTTGGTTCTTTGGAAAGTGGTTGCTGAAATGTGAACTAAAGACAACCGGTAAAGGAATCTTTGCTATATACACCAGAACGTGCTGCAAGAATTGAATGCGGGATGCTGCTCAAGGAAACAAAAATGGAAAAGAGACAGCTCGTGGAAGGATAAGAAAATGAGCAAGTTAAAAGTCACGACTACAGCTTTGAGGCATTGTACTTACAAAAGCGTAGGAACTCTACTGACATGGAGAAGGAGGATGAGAAGTCAATAAGAATGCAGGGAAGCACAGGTGGATGGTGCATTGTACATACAAAAGGGTAGGAACTCTACTGACATGGAGAAGAAGGATGAGAAGTCAAGAGGAATGCAGGGAAGCACAGATGGATGGTGCATTGTACATACAGGGTAGGAACTCTACTGACATGGAGACGGAGGATGAGAAGTCAAGAGGAATGCAGGGAAGCACAGATGGATGGTGCATTGTACATACAAAAGGGTAGGAACTTTAATGACATGGAGACGGAGGATGAGAAGTCAAGAAGAATGCAGGGAAGCACAGATGGATGGTGCATTGTACATACAGGGTAGGAACTCTACTGACATGGAGAAGGAGGATGAGAAGTCAATAAGAATGCAGGGAAGCACAGGTGGATGGTGCATTGTACATACAAAAGGGTAGGAACTCTACTGACATGGAGAAGAAGGATGAGAAGTCAAGAGGAATGCAGGGAAGCACAGATGGATGGTGCATTGTACATACAAAAGGGTAGGAACTCTACTGACATGGAGACGGAGGATGAGAAGTCAAGAGGAATGCAGGGAAGCACAGATGGATGGTGCATTGTACATACAAAAGAGTAGGAACTTTAATGACATGGAGACAGAGGATGAGAAGTCAAGAAGAATGCAGGGAAGCACAGATGGATGGTGCATTGTACATACAGGGTAGGAACTCTACTGACATGGAGACGGAGGATGAGAAGTCAAGAGGAATGCAGGGAAGCACAGATGGATGGTGCATTGTACATACAAAAGAGTAGGAACTTTAATGACATGGAGACAGAGGATGAGAAGTCAAGAAGAATGCAGGGAAGCACAGATGGATGGTGCATTGTACATACAGGGTAGGAACTCTACTGACATGGAGACGGAGGATGAGAAGTCAAGAGGAATGCAGGGAAGCACAGATGGATGGTGCATTGTACATACAAAAGGGTAGAAACTCTACTGACATGGAGAAGGAGGATGAGAAGTCAAGAGGAATGCAGGGAAGCACAGATGGATGGTGCATTGTACATACAAAATGGTAGGAAGTCTACTGACATGGAGAAGAGAAATGAGAAGTCAAGAGATATTCAGGGAAGCACAGATGTGGAAGATACGTAGGCCCACGTGGCAGGCTTATTGGTAATCTGTGCTTGGTTGAGGCAGGAAATCCCACCCACATTGGGGTTGCGAGATATCCCATAAAGCTGCGCCACTGGGTCTCACCACGACCATTTTTTCCAATTAAAGACTTTTCCGAATCTATCCATAGTTATGTTTCCAGAGTGAGTAAGAAACTGTAGAAAACGATGGGCAAACACCAATGTCGATGGTAATTCCAGATTCCATTGGTGTATACCCATAACAGTGGAAGAATGCAACAGCTAGTAATTATTATGCCTCGTTCTAAGCTAATTTAGAGTGTCAGATTTCCTGACTACCTCTTAAAAAGGGCTCTAGTGGAAATAAAAAAAAAGCAAACAATGTGTTACATCAGGACACATATGATATGCACGTGCAATGAAAGTGCCAATACTTCCAAACCAACTATCAACAAACAATTAATGAGAAAAAACAAAAAGTGGTGGATGAATGTTTGAATTTATCTCAGCAATGTATTGTTTGCTTTTCTTTGTGAATAACTCTAAGGGGCATATTTACTAAGATTTTGACAATGTTTGCTTTACAAAAGAAACATAAATTGGCACCAAATCTTTTTTTTTCAAATGTACTTTCCAGCTCAAAGCCTGTTTTGTGCTGGAAATTCACTTGAAAGTAGGGCAAACTATCGCCTATTGCTTACTTGCATTACTTGGACACCGGGGGTGTTCCATTGGTTGTTCCCATGCAACAACCCATGTTTTTGTACACAAAACCCTGTCTACTAAAATTGTAGAAAATGCTTCCATGAAAAAATGGGTAAACTCACACAGGCACCTTTGCACTGTGGTTCAAAATTGTGTACATGGTGGTCGGCAGCCTGGTTGTGCTCTGGTGCGAGGGAGAGAGCGGGGGAGACCTGAATAGTAATATATGTTAGTCGAGGTAGTGATTTCCTGCTCTCTCCCTCTCATACAACACTACACAGAATTTTGGGGTATTGTGCTGCTCTACACGACATTTTAATAAATATGATGGTTGGAATGAGGCCCAAAGAAAATGCTGATTTTCTCAGGTAATATCAGTGCTTAATTTGAGGCAGTTGTTTCCAGTGCTCAGCACTGGCATTTATTTCACAGTGCCAGGGTTACGGATTTCTGCTCCTTCAGGCAGTGGTCCCAATATTAATTGTTCAAATTAAAAATGAAAGTAATGCTGTACTTTTCTGGCTGACTTACTGGAATGTCTTAACAGAACGGCACACCATAGTTCAGGCAGGCATGATGTGTATTATCATGTTAGCGATAATGTCATCACGCCTGTCGCAACTCCAAGATGTCCTTATGAATCATTGTCTTTTGTTCACTATTGAGCATGCGTCAGCTGCACTCTGTACCTGTCTGAGCCTCATATTGGACACATTGTAGCTGGAGGAAGGCTCATGGCTGAGTTGGGCAAAGTAGAGTAGCAGAGGCCAGACACCGGTTTAATTTGACATGGGAGACTTGTTTCCTTTGTCTGCCTAGTACGGTTTGCTTCGAAGTATACTATCCTCGACAAGCTTGAGGTGGCCAAAGCCAACTGCTGTTTTAATGCTCTGTGGAGTGACACCTTGTATTGGTTACAAAGTGTTTTTGAGTTCATTAGGCAAGCTGCAACAACCACACTCACTTGCATTCTCAGCATAACCGGCAGAGACGATGCTTGTGGTGTAAGAGGCAGGTAAGTAAGGTGGGTAAGCTGACCAGTGAATGGTGATGCCCACCTGCCTCGGCTATTGATTGACAGGCAGCACCTGCGGTGATGTGACCAGTGACCTGCTGCGACTTAAGTTACTCTCGAGCAGCCTTCTGTCCACAATGAAGCCACTTCAACCACACCCAAGCTTACCTGGTGTGCCCTTGGCTTCTTCCCCAGTTGACATCTGAGTGATTGGGTGCCAGTGCTGGAAAGTAGGGGGATTGCGCCAAATCCTAGTCTTACCAGCAACTTCCGGCACGACCTGTGATCCAGCCGGCCCATGGAAAGATGCTGAATTCGTGCTGGTCTCATTTCCTGACACCAGGACACATTCAGCAATGCCCTCATGTTTTCTGCATTCCGTTCGGAGCAGCAACCTGCAGGCAGCAGGGGGGATTACTTCTTCACACTTCCAGCTGGAACCAAAACAAAGGCCTGATTTAAAGGGCTATAAGTCCGTCTTTTATTTGAGAATAATACTAAATAATAATGTATGGCAGCTATCTGGAGCCTAAAACCTAGATGCCAAAGCAGTGGAAGAAAACAAAGACTCACATCTTGTTAAGTACTCAAGAAAAACTATGATTTGGAGGCATGTATTTAACTTTGATCAAGTCCCTATGTAAGAGATGTGCTTGCACTGTACAAAGGCACAGTTTATCTGTCTTTATGAGTAATTTCACAAATATCAAAGTAAATGGCACCAATTATTTTTTTAAATTATTTTATAACACTACTCACCCAGATTCGTATCAAATACCAGTGGCACAACAAACTTTAAGATACCTGGGCATTCAGATTTATTGAACCCACGCAGAGCTTCTACAGGGAAACTTTTAAAAGCAATAGCAATTTTACGACCCAAATTAAGTTTTGGGTCACTCAGCTCCTATCAGTGGCTGGCTGTTTAGTTTAGCCTGAATGTTGCTACTTCCAAAATTGCTAGCTTATTTTGTGAGTCCCCCTATCATTATCCCATCAACAGTGTATTGCACACTCATCACTTCTCATTTATCTTATATGGGGTGGTGTTGTATCAGTCTTTCAAAACTACAGCTGCTAGTGGATGAGGATGGTATGGGTGCACCAGACTTCAGGGCATATTGCTTAGTTATGCAACTACAATGCCTCTCTCACTGGTGTGAGTGCGGCTGGCCTTATTTAGTCTTTAGTAATTGGTTTATAAGGGGACGCATTAGAGGTTTAATTGACCTTTTGACTACACTTAGAGTGATTCCACCATGTACACAATCTTTACTCATAATCTAATTAGAAACAATATTTAATGTTTGTTGGACTTTTTTGCTTATGCAGGGTCATCCCCAATCGTTTTGCCTCCTGCCTCCTATTTTTTCTGATCTGTTGCTGTTGGTTTTTGAACTCTGAGCACTTTACCACTGCTAACCAGTGCTATAGTGCATATGCACTCTGTGTAAATTGTATTGTTGATTGGTTTATCCATGATTGGCATATTTGATTTATTAGTAAGTCCCTAGTAAAGTGCACTATAGGTGCCAGGGCCTGTAAATCAAATGCTACTAGTGGGCCTGCAGCACTGGTTGTGCCACCCACATAAGTAGCTCTGTAATCATGTCTCAGACCTGCCACTGCAGTGTCTGTGTGTGTAGTTTTAACTGTAAATTCGACTTGATCAGTGTACCCACTTGACAGGCTTAAACCTTCCCTTTTCTTACATGTCAGACACCCCTAAGGTAGGCTCTAGGTAGCCCCAAGGGCAGGGTGCAGTGTATGGTTAAGGTAGGACGTATAGTAATGTGTTTTATATGTCCTGACAGTGAAATATTGCTAAATTCGTTTTTCACTGTTGCAAGGCCTGTCCCTCTCATAGGTTAACATGGGGGCTACCTTTAAATCTGATTAAAGTGTAGATTCCCTTTGGGTGCGGATGGACATGTGGAGTTTGGGGTCTCTGAGCTCACAATTTAAAAATACATCTTTTAGTAAAGTTGATTTTAAGATTGTGTGTTTGAAAATGCCACTTTTAGAAAGTGAGCATTTTCTTGCTTATACCATTTCTGTGACACTGCCTGTTTGTGGACTCCCTGTCTGGGTCAGTTTGACAGTTGGGCTGGTTGAACCTCACACTAGACAGTGACACAAAGGGAGCTGGGGTGTAGCCTGCATATCCTGATGAGCCATCTGTGCTAGGAGGGAGGGTAGGAGTGGTCACTCACACCTGAAAGGGCTATGCCTGCCCTCACACACTGCAGTCTCCAACCCCTGGTGAGTGTCTGGGGCCTGGCCTGGGCAAGGCAGGATTTCACATTCCAAAGAGACTTTACTTTGAAGTAGGCCTACTTCAAAGGAGAAATTGGGTATAAAAAGGGCACCCAAAACCACAGACTTTAGAAACACTTCTGGAACCAAGAGGAACCTTCTGCCTGGAGAAGAGCTGAATAGCTGAGGAAGAAGAGCTGCCCTGCCTGTGACTGTGCTTTGTGGAGCTATCCTGCAGTTGCTGCTTCTGCCAGAGTAAGAGAGCAAAGACTGGACTTTGTGTGCCTTCCATCTTGAGAAGAAATCTCCAAGGGCTTGATCTAGAGCTTGCCTCCTGTTGTTTGAAGTCACAGGGACAGCAAAGACTTCTCTCTGCCAGCACCTGGAGTCTCTGGAGACACTCCTACTCTGCCCTGTGGTGCCCATCCAGTTCCTGGAATCCTGAAAGGAGAAGCTGGCAGCCTAAAGACAAGAAAATCCACGCACAGAGTGCCGTGTGGGGAAAAGATTGACGCAAATCCGATCTGCGGCTGAAAAAACGACACACCGCCGGCTCCGCAGCTGAGAAACGACGCTGGCAGGAAACACAACCGAAAAATTGACGCACGGAGCAGGAGAAACGATGCGCAGCATCGCTGATAGAGGCTGGGAGATCACAACCTGCGCTGCGGGATTTTCGGATCATCGTGCGGCTGGATTTTTGACTCAAGTACCGCCGTGCGGAGTTATTTTTGACGCACACCCGCCTGTGTGGGGTTATTTTTGACGCACACCAAGTACATTTTCACTCTAGCAGCGCTAGTGTGTTTTTAAAACTAGTTAAAGACTCTTTTTGATTTTTAATTGATAACTTGACTTGTGTATGGTGGATTTTTGTCGTTTTGGTCTTGTTTTGTTTAGAAAAATATTTCCTATTTTTCTAAACTGGTGTTGCGTCATTTTGTAGTGTTTTCATTAAGTTACTGTGTGTGTTGGTACAAATACTTTACACCTAGCACTCTGAAGTTAAGCCTACTGCTCTGCTAAGCTACCAAGGGGGTAAGCAGGGGTTAGCTGAGGGTGATTCTCTTTTAACCTGACTAGAGTGAGGGTGCTTGCTTGAACAGGGGGTAACCTGACTGTGAACCAAAGACCCCATTTCTAACAATGTTCAACAAATCAGTTACCAGAAACTTTGAATCAGTAATCTTCACGAACCATGACCCATGTGGCCATGAATAACCACACCTATTAGTTAAGTTAGAAAGTTTATTTCCCTAGATTAACAAGGCTACTACCACGTAAATTAATCTCAATACTAAATGATATACATATACAAACAACATAGGCTGACCAAAGCGGTGGAAAAATCTCAATCTAATTAAAGCACTTATCATTAAGCATTCAAGAGTTACTGTACAGATTAATAGCAAAAATAACTGAACAATAGAGATAGCACGTTTCAACACGTGAACAAAATCAGTTCTTTGTTAATAACATTTATTTTCACATATCACACTAACTAACCTTCCGATTTGAATAGCATGTTTGGGCTTCATGCAAAATGTAATTTAGTCAGAAGTTAGTTTGGAAAACATCTAACTAGGGCTCTACCAAAATAGAGGTTGGTACCTAAAAGAAAGAACAAAAATCTATAACAGAAACAATATCATTTTGTTATACCTCTCCTGAATGGATCAGCAAGCTGTGATTTCTTTGTCAGTTGGATATCAGTCTGGTCAGCTTCAGCAAAGGACAGTGAAAGGGGATGGTTCAGCCATGGTAGGGCTCTAAGTTAACTGAACCAACTTATAAAAGGCATCAAACTAAGAAACAGCGTCAATAGCACTAACAATTTAGCTATAAGGCTAAAGCAAGGAAAAAGGACATCAGAAATGCTGTGCTCCTCGCACGGGACTGGAACAATAGCAAAATAGGAAAAGACTGACTTGCTTCTGCCAAGTGTAGTCATTATAAACTAATATCCATAAAGTACTTCCTCACGTTGCCATTGGTCAGAATATCGTGTCTTCACAGTAGAACCGCTAAACATTCTTTTCCATATCTATGATATAACTCAACAGTCTTTCACACATCGATGATTGGCTCCTCTTCTCCCATTCCTATCACTAGTTTCGTCAGGCAACTTTTTAGTTGCAATAATAGCTCCAGTCAGGGACGTTTTTGCAAAAGCCTGAGAACATCAAATTCTCACGCATCAAGGTAACAATTGTATCCATATGTAGGACTCTGCATTTCAGCAGACAGTTCCCACAAGAAAGTTTAAGACATCAACTTGTTTAACATTGCAATGTTTCACATCGATTTATTCAGCTCTGTGTGAACAATGGACAAGAGTTAATTCTCTGCTTTCACAAAAAACATTTACAAATATTTATTTTATACCATGAAACTTAGCATGAGGCTTTGCCGAATAGGCCCAAAATCTCACAATTATTAAATTCCTAATATATTTAAGCAAATACGTAGCATTAATACATTAGTATGATCCACTAATACATTTCACTGTACATGTGCACATTACTTGAACTATAAATGTAATTTCTTCATTAATGTCGTACACCTGATGGTGGCCACTGATGTGGGCACATTTTACAAGACACACAATTTTCTCCAAGTTAGCCTAATTCATGTAAGTTCTTAGCTATTAATCAAAGCAGATGTATTGGTAATAAATTCAGCTTTCACACTGGTTAGCGGGCATCAACTTACAAGAAATAGATTATGCTCCTTCCCGTCTGTGTAGGGGCCCCCTACACTCGCTATTATTACTTGGAAATATTAATAGCACACAAAAGCTGCCATTACTGCTACACAACACCTTCACATATTTGTGAATGGCACTCCGCATTACACATACCACAGTACCCTAAGAACCTAACATCCCACTGTGTGGATTGCCCACACCTGCAGGAGCACTGACATCAACATGAATCCAACAATGGGAGGCAGCAGGGGTATCAACTGTGGGAGACCTGTTTGGAGAGGGCTTACTACTACCCCATCACGAATTTCTGTGAGTTTATGCTCCCCCTGGGTCCCTCTTCCTCACACATACCATTCTGGTCCACTTTATTAGGACACACTGGACACGTACTAGGGACAAGCCACAAACACATGGGCTAGTTCAGGCAGTTCACAAAATGGGGGAGAGTAGACACTTACTGAGATGGCTATACAGGGGTTTGTGCCCACATCTGCATACATCACTCTCAGTTTAGCAAGATCGATGGAAGATGGACTTAGCCAGACATTACACGACAAGTTCTTCCCACCCTAGAACCACAATTCCACGAGAGTTCCTAAGATGAGGTATCTGAATAACCATTGCAAAGTTCTGAATAGCACACACATGATGGATATGATACTATCGGTGTCCGAATTTTTGGTCAGGGGTGGGTTGAGAATTCCTTGTTAAGTGCAGGCGATACTAGATATATATTCTGCTGAGTAATGAAGATGGTAACAATGCAACATTTAGAGACTGTATACCGATGTCATGTGTACAGTGCCGACATGCCCTCTTGACATGTTACACCTCATAGTGATGTCTCAAATGCACCATGTCATTGTTTGTAGAAATATGCACCTGATATCTTTGTTTGTAATAAAACTAAAAAGTATGTTTTAAAAAAACAAAAAAACAATGATGCTTATAACTTTGAAGGTGTAAGAACCGCATCACATCCATACTTGTAGTCATTACATGTTAAGAGTGAACATTTGGGAGAAACACAAAGTCTGGATATAAAACCAAACATATGATTGTGGTTGTCTGCACAAATAAGACTTTATTACTTCCTAAATGAACCCTTCTTTGTAATTTTAGGGTCACAACAGATTGAGAACAAAATAAAGATCTAAACCAATGATTTACAGTTTGCATGCAGCTCTGTGCTATATTGGAAGGCTTCCTTCTAATGACCTGGAAGTAACAAAATTATCTCTGTGTCAAGAGCAGTAGCCCACTTAACCCTTTAAATAAAATACAAATCTGTGATCTTCAAGTTACACAATGAGCTCTGCAGCATGCACATTAACCATCTCTGCTACTTTTTGAGTCAAAACTGTGACAAAACACACTCTTCAAGAACCGTGTTAACTTCTAGAGTTATCCTACTGTTATTATAACAGTTAGACTCACAATGATCTCAGCAGCCGGCATCTTAACCCTGTCAGATATTTTAAAATGCTGCCTCTTTGTGAATAATTATGTAATGACTGTCAAATATGCCCTTGTCGGCATGTTCTTTGCAAGATGTTTTTTAAAATAAATGTATAAGTTAACTGTCGTATTCTGCTTTGGGACATGTGATAAAGTAAACAAAAGATATTTTCTTAAGTGTATAACGAGTGGTACATTATTGGTAAGGGCAGGTAAATACCTACACTTAGCAAAAGGTCACTAACCTCCACTTAGGTCCAGTTAGGTCTCAATAAATTAAACCTAGCTCAACCCTCAGTAGCTTGGCAAAGAGCGACAAGGCTTAACTTAGGAGACAAACCGTAAAGCATTCAAATATCACAAAACAGTAATTAAATAAAACACAGGAAACAGTTTAAAAATCCAGAACTGATTCATAATAATTGGAAATAATTTTATCTTTAAAATGCCACCAAAACGAATAAAATCGGATAAAGGGAACCAGGGATATGACATTTTCAAGAATTAATGCTTTATGGCTCTTAGAAACGAATAGCACCAATCTGGTCATAGTCGTACCTCGACTGGGACAAAGTCAAAGTTTAAGACTGACCGCGATAGAGCCCTGCTCGGCTACAGCCCGCCGGAGGCCTCTGTCAAAAGTTAAACTTAGGACTTAGTCATTTTTCTGGAGATTTTCTTCAGCGGGACCAAGTCGCCAGTCCAATCCGATCTCCTGGAACACTTCCTCAAATATGCGTCCCGGGATCCCTCAGTGGAAATTTTTACCTTCGGACCTTTCGAGATGAAAATCCTTTAACCTGGGCAAACCTGAATCTTGATCCGACGTCCCTGGAGCCCTCTTCGGATACAACGCCTGGGAGGTCCCTGTCAACTTTCTACATTCGAACGTAGTCACTTTTGTTTGATATTTTCTTCACCGGGACGAACCTGCAAGTCAGGCAGAGTCGTGGTTGAGGCAAGCCGGCTATAGTTGCCGCGGCAGGTCGGTCCTTTTATAGATCTTTTTCCAAAAGCTCTCCAAACTTCTGGATCTTCTTCCAGATGTTCCTGTGAGGTTCTTTGGCAGTCCACAGCTCACCCCAAGGATCCAGAAGCTCTGAAATGCTCCTTGTAGGTGGGGACCACAACTCCGAGAACTCTGAGAATGCACCTGGGGCAAAGTGTGCAGCTGGTGCATTCCTCCAGAGTGCAGTGACCAGGTGCAGGCCAGGGGTCCAGCAGGGCAGTCCTTCTTCTCCTGTAGTTCTTCCTGGTAGGGATCTGAGGTGTGGGTGCAGGTCTGCTAGTTTTATCCTTGCCGCTGGGTGAAAAACAGGGGGTCCTGGTTCTCCAATCAGTTGCTGGGTCCTTCCCCCTGTGATGACCTCTTCCTGGGAGGTGTGGCAAAAATCAATCCCAGGAAGCAACATTCCTCAAAAATCCATCATGGCTGAAAATGAGTTTTGGAGGTTACATCTGGCTGAGCCAACCAGCTGGTGTGGCTAAATATCCTAAAAACACCCCTCTCCTGCCATCTCCTTTTCTAATCTAGGGGGCACCTAATTGTCTGGGTTTGCAGGAGGTGAGGGAGGTGCTGGATTGCACCAAGTGTCCTTCCCTTCCTTTGAAGACCAGTTTGGCAGCCCTCCCCCCTTCCCCATCTGCTGAGGGAAGATCTCCTCCCCCAGGCACATCTCTTTGTGTGGAGCCAGGCCACTTCACACCTCATCAAGGCAGTCTCGCCAGGCTGCCAGATGCCAGCCAATCAGAGCAAAGCAGCAAAAACACTGCGGGCTGAAGTTAGCAACTTTTTGGGTAAAGTTAAAAACTCTTTACCTGAACAAGTTATATTAAATCCAACAATTGTAAGTTGTGGGATTTATTATAACAATTAATTTTAAACCAAACTTGTGGTATCTGTCACTTACGGGGACTTCATAAATTTAAATAAAGTCTCCCTATTCCAGCCTATGAAGCCATTCACTACATTGAGGGAAAAACGAAATTGGGTGTTTTACCTCACCGGGGTGATAAAACTATTTTTATAAAGTCCCTACTTATAGATACATGGCACCCAATCTTAGGGCCACATAGGGCACACCTTAGGGGTGACTTATAGGTAAAAATAAGGTAGTTTAAGACATTGGAAGCACTTTTAATTACAAAGTCGAATTTGCATGTAATTTTAATTTAAAAGCAGCTAGGAAGGCAGGCCTGCCTTTAAAACGACACTGGGCACCTCAGCAGTGCACATATGGGTGCACTACCTATGCTGGGGTCCCTAAACCTACATGCCCCACCATATACAAGGGTCTTATAGGTAGGTTAATTATGGCAATTATAATTAGCCAAATTTGCATATCCACTTTACACAGAGCACTGGCCCTGGGACTGGTAAGCAGTACACAGGGCACAGCCAAGAGTCAATAACCACCGGTATCTGTCCAAAACGTTTGGGGGTGACCAGGGCAAAAAGGAGGACTTACCTACATGTACAAACATTTTTTTGACCTGTCAAAATGTTATAGAAGTATCTATCGAACACTGCTGTATGAATGAAGCGCAAACCTGTGACACACGTCCTGATCACAAGCAGACTGGACTACGGCAACGCCCTCTATGCCGGAACCATCAAGAAGAACCTGAGCGAGCTACAACAAATCCAGAACGCCTCTGCCAGACTCATCCTGAACATCCCCCGCCGAGAACACATAACAGGACACCTGAGAGATCTCCACTGGATCCCTGTTGCGAGAGGATCAACTTCAAGCTCCTCGAACATGCTTACAGAGCCCTCCACAACCTTGGACCCAGCTACCTCAGCCACCGCATCACCTCTCCGCTCCTCCCAGCAGTTGCTTGCCACTGAACCCTGCATAAGGAAGTCCTCGGCTGGAGGAAGATCTTTTACCTACCTTACTGGAACATTTTGGAACACCTTACATCTCCACCTCTGACAGTCGCCATCGCTACCTCAATTCAGGAAGGACCTCAAGACCTGGCTCTTCGACTGAACCTTGAGGAGCTACCCCACAACGCCTTGAGACCCTACGGGTGAGCAACACGCTTTGAAAAAAATGATTATAGATGCTGTTAGGCTAAAGCATGGATAACATTTGTAGGAGTCTTGTTGTGTTCCGATGATGCAAGATAGTGTTGTTTTTTTCCAATGGCTTTGAGTAGCATCCAATCAGGAGAGTCATCAGGTTGTAGTGGATGATGGCTAACTGGTAAGTTCATGTGCCAATATCACATTAATAATGAAAAAATACTGAAGGCCAGGTTCACAAAAATGCTTATGCAAGTAGATGGAATCTCCACCGGAAGGTTCTGATTCACAGAATAATTTTCTACATATATTTTGGTACTTGCTACAGGCAATGTATTTATTGCGGCAGAAAATGTGAACGATATGAAGGTTTAGTTGTAATTTTTCCTGCCCAGGTGGGTTAAGGGCAGGTCCACCATACAAAAGTGACTGCACAGCGACCGTATTTTCTACATTATTATGGATTTTCAATCTTGCTCAGTATTTCACTCTGCTGCATAATTTGTAAGATTGAACAATACATGTTCCTTTTGAGAAAAACTATTGAAATTTTCAAAAAATACATAAAAGTGCCACATATTGTGAAGCAGAGTGGCTGACAGCCAGGTAACTGATCAGCTTTCAGTTGTTGATTGCTGTCCAATGAAGCACAACTTTTACCCAGACAGTATAACTGTTACTTTTTGGGGACTAGAGGCTGGCTTTTGTCTACTAGAGGCTGGCTTTTGTCTACAGCATGAATCAATTCCTGAAGCATTTAAACGTAATTCAAATGGGGATGTACCGAAATATTTCTTCATCATACTAATGTTTTGCTTCACTACCCGTGTTAATTAATGATCAACAACAGGCACTTCTTTCACAACAGCCCTTATTTCAAGAGGGCAAACAGGGTACAACAAAAACTTCAGGGGGCATATTTATACTCTGTTTGCGCCGGAATTGCGTAGTTTTTTTTTACGCAATTCCGACGCAAAACTAACTCCATATTTATACTTTGGCGTTAGACACGTCTAGCGCCAAAGTCCATGGAGTTTGCGTCATTTTTTTGCGTGGACACCTACTTTGCGTTAATGAGATGCAAGGTAGGCGTTCCCGTCTAAAAAACTGACTCCGAGGCATGTGCGCCGTATTTACACTCCCGGGCAAAATTCACGCCCGGGAGTGGGTGGGTCAAAAAAAATGACATACGGCCGCTTTTGCGCCGTTTTTTAGTGCCTGGAAAAGGCAGGCGTTAAGGGACCTGTGGGCTCGGAAGGAGCCCAGAGGTGCCCTCCCATGCCCCCAGGGACACCCCCTGTCACCCTTGCCCACCCCAGGAGGACACCCAAGGCTGGAGGGACCCATCCCAGGGACATTAAGGTAAGTTCCGGTAAGTATATATATATATTTTTTTTTTTGTGGCATAGGGGGGCCTGATTTGTGCCCCCCTACATGCCACTATGCCCAATGACCATGCCCAGGGGACATAGGTCCCCTGGGCATGGCCATTGGGCAAGGGGGCATGACTCCTGTCTTTGCTAAGACAGGAGTCATTTCTATGGGGTTTGGGAGTTGAAAAAAATGGCGCAAATCGGATTGAGGCGAAAAATTTGCCTCAGCCTGACTTGCCCCATTTTTTGACGCCCAAGCTCCATATCCCCCTACGTCGGCGCTGCCTGGTGTACGTCGTTTTTTTCCACGCACCCCAGGCAGCGCCGGCGGCTAACGCCGGCTAACACCGGCTAACGTCATTGATTAAATACGGCGCCCGCATGGCGCTTCAGAATGGCGCTAATTTTTTTGACACAAAACTGCGTTAGCGCAGTTTTGCGTCAAAAAGTATAAATATGGCCCCAGATGTTTAAATTCTCGTTGTAAAATGTCTTACATCTTCCAATGGCTCCGGTCACGCAGTTCCATCATGCAAATGTAATGTATAGTACTGATCTCTATGTAAGACTGGTAGTAAAAATAAATTGGAATACACAGAATACTTTAGACATATATTGCTAAATGCAACATTGTATTTTCTTCGCAAACTATTTTTCCTCCATGTATTAGAAGGTGGGGTTTATGAAAAGTGTCCCTTTGCATCTATGGAAGGCAAAATTATATTTTAATGGTGAATAACATTTTAAATAGGATGTGATGGATTTTAGTGGTGCTGTACATTTTCTGTATGATGTGCATAGCATTGGGATTTGTGTATTGATAGAATTGTGAGCTTTCACTGCAATAGGATGCACAGTGTTCATAATATGCAGTATAAATTAACCAAGCGTGTTGAATAATCTCGTTCTCCATTGCGATTAAATTCCTTCAGCCCATGTAATGTGTCTTCCCCTGCAAGAGTATTACAAGAGTTGCTAATGCAAATTTAGTGAACATCAATGCAGCATATTCACATTTTTTGCATGGTCATCTAGACGTTTTGCCTTTTTCTGCACTCCATTGTTGTTGGTATTAGGACTCTGTACCCGGTGACACTGCTATTCAGTGCCACAGTGCATATAATCTGGCCCTAAAATTGTATTGGTTTCATCTCATGGGTCTTTTTAACTTTCATCTAAGGCTATAAAAGATTGCACTTAAAATGTGTTAATGGCATGGAATTTAAATTTAATATGTAGGCTCTAGTGTGTATTGACACCATCCACATCAATTACAGAAATATTTGACTGCTAGAAGTACTACAGTGCTCTGTCTGGGACACATTTTGAATGGAGTTTCATAAAATGTTAAATGGAGTCACAAGTAACATAAAGGCCCTCATTCTGACCTTGGCGGGCGGCGGAGGCCGCCCGCCAAAGTCCCGCCGTCAGGTTACCGTTCCGCGGTCGAAAGACCGCGGCGGTAATTCTGACTTTCCCGCTGGGCTGGCGGGCGGTCGCCTTCAGACCGCCAGCCAGCCCAGCGGGAAAGAGGCTTCCACGATGAAGCCGGCTCGGAATCGAGCCGGCGGAGTGGAAGCTGTGCGACGGGTGCAGTTGCACCCGTCGCGTATTTCACTGTCTGCGCAGCAGACAGTGAAATACATGTAGGGGCCCTCTTACGGGGGCCCCTGCAATGCCCATGCCAGTGGCATGGGCACTGCAGGGGCCCCCAGGGGCCCCGCGACCCCCCCTACCGCCATCCGGATCTCGGCGGTCCGACCGCCGGGATCTGGATGGCGGTAGGGGGGGTCGGAATCCCCGCGGCGGTGCAGCAAGCTGCGCCGCCGCGGAGGATTCAATGGGGCCGCGGTACACTGGCGGGACCCCGCCAGTGGTGCCGGTCCGACCGCGGCTTTACCGCCGCGGTCGGAATCCCCATTGGAGCACCGCCGGCCTGTCGGCGGTGCTCCCGCGGTCCTCCGCCCTGGCGGTCAAAGACCGCCAGGGTCAGAATGACCACCAAAATCTTGAATGAAGTAACACGTTTAAATACAGTAACATATGGCATGGAAAAGTAGCTTTGCCATTAAGAAAAGCTTATTTGTAAATATGTAACCCCTAAAATCTGCCTTATAAACTTAAAAGGCAGGGTGGCTAATATATTAAAAAGTGGCACAGTATATATCTATAAAGTGTGCCTTCATGGTGGTGGAAGGCCTGCAAGCTATTTCACTGTGTAGGTTCAGCTACATTATCCATAAGACAGGTTCTGGTGTAATTAAAGTATTTCCTATTATGTCACCACCTATGAAAATGTTAGCAAAGTCATTCAAAGTTATTTCTAATTAAATTTTCAAAATCTGATATAAAGGTGAAATCAGGTTTTTGAAACTTTAGTGAAAAAATAATTTAGAAGAATGTACATAAGGTTGCCTGAGCCAGAACTGGTTAAAAAACGGTTTTGCCTCTCATTGTACAGCTAGAACCAGAAAATACATTGTTGGCTAGGAGAGTTAGCAACAGTGGCTCAAAAGACAATGATCTGCCTCTCAACCCAGGTAAGAGAGGGTGAGGTTACTGCTGAGCATCTAGCATTGATTAGCACTCTCAGAGGGGTCAAGAACAGTCAACGGAACAAAAGACAGTCTTAGCTCTTCTTCGTTTGATTAGGAGATGCCAATTAGCTTTGGTTTTTCATTTCCGCTTTATTTTAGAAATGAGTCTGCAACAAGTCCACGTTTACATTAGTCTGTCAATAAAGGGTTCCATATGAAATGGGACTCAGTTGTCCCTGTGAAATGTTTTGAAGATTTGAATAAAACTATTTATGATTGCATCATTTCTTGCCTTCCCCCACATGCACCACCTATAAAAGTTTGTGATAGCTTTATAGAGATTTATAGTGCAGCGTCTTGTTTGTTTACTAGGGATATGAGGGAAAAAGAAGGTCCCTTCGCCCATGGTTTAACTGAGAGCGCACTATTGCCCATAAAGCCCTCAAAAAGGCTACTGACTCAATATCACATATCTCTGCGGATATTAAGGTGGGTAGAGAGAATTATAAGGGCATCCTTAGATTAAAGAAACATGAAGTTAGAAATAAAGTCTGGGATAGTTTGGAGAGAAGAGTTCAGATGAGGGACAATAGAGAATTTTGGGAGATCATAAATCAACCTTTTTTTTCAGATCGTCCGGCCACAGGCATAGAGTGCCATATACCACAGGGTGACTGGATTGACTATTTTTCACAAATTTGTAATCAGAGTTCCTTGGATGCTAATTGTCCTTCCTTGTCAAGTGAAGTAAACGTCTTAGTAATTGACGATAAATGGCTTGAGAAGTCAGCTGCCATAGTGGATGTGTCAAAAGCCATTTCGAGAGCTGCTGCTGGGAAGGCCACGGGTCCCGACAGAGTGCCAGTAGATTTGTTTAAGCAAAACCTAGCTTTTTGGGCCCCATGATTAACTAAATGTAGTCAGAGCAGTGTTTCAGCCAGGTCCCCCAGTTTTCTGGAAGGAATCAGTCGTAGTGTATATATCCAAGAAAGGGGATAGGGACCTCCCTGTGATTTACTGCCCTATTTTGCTACTTGATTCCTTTGCAAAAATGTAATTGTGTGTGTGATTTTGGGTAAATTGGAACTATGGGCTAAGGAAAACCTTTTATTTTCCGAAATCCTGTATGGGTTCCAGACTGGATTGGGCACTGTTGAGCAGGCATTAAATCTGTTTCAAATTTTGGGGAAGTATGTCAAGGTGAGGAGACATGTAATACATTTGGCTTTTATGGACCTTTTCTGTGCCTTTGATTTAGTAGAAAGAAGAAATGTATGCGATCTTAGGGACCAAGCTGGTATTGATCCCCATTTATTGGATATTCTAAAGCACCTTCACTGGGACATATTTAACAAAGTATGTTATATGTTCAGTGGTGAGTGTACCCAGCCTATCAAGGCCACAACAGTGGAAAACAAAGATGTATCCTGGCTTCCTTTTTATTTCTATTGTATATCAATGCCCTTGAGTCTGTCTTTGCATCTCTCAATAATGATGTTCCTAAGATAGGGCCAGATTTGACCCCTGTACTTTTATAGGCTGATGATGCAGTTTTAATCGCACAGACAGCTAATGGCCTGCAGGTCCTTTTAGATGCTTTTAATGGTTTTGGGGGGGGGGTCTTAAATTGAAGATCAAACACCAAATTCTTTTATTTTGACATGCAGCTCAGAGAATGTTAGAACAAAAGAGCTTTTTCATTAGGAATGCCCTGATTGCCAAAGTTCCCAGTTTTAACTACCTAAGTGCTATTTGAGGCTAAGAGTTGGGACAGGCTCCCTGTTTTAAGAACACAGAAGCTGGTGGCATAGTGTGAATCGATTTGTAGGTTTGCAACAAAGCTAGATCATACGTCTCTCAGAGAAATGGTTACACTTTACTAAAGTAAATGCCTTACATCAAGCACATATGGAGCGGGTGTATGGGGGTATGCTGGATTGGGTGGCTTACAGACAGCTGAAAACAAATATTTGTGTAGACTTCTGGCCATCCCGAAAACAAAACCCAGTCTTATTTCCTATCAGAAGCTTGGTCTTAGCTTTCTGGAGGACCATGTAAGAATGCCCCTACCTTTATTGTTGCAACACAAAAGGATGATGGATGGAGTGCAAAAACTTTTCAAACACTCACCCCCAGTCACAGATCTGGGTTTAATCCATTGTTCTTTTGCTCACCATGCCACCCCAGTTTTGACCCAACTCTATGCAAATCAGTCTTGACCCTGTTCCCCATGGGAACAGTCCAGCCCAATCTGCCAGGCCAGGTCCTCCCTGGACCGGAAGCAAGCATCCTGGGACTGGGCTGATTTCATGGTATCAGCCTTCATCAGCCAGGCTACCTTGAATCCAGTGGCACAGTGAGCACAGGACCCACGTATGGGCATACCCTTCCCACTTAGTGCAACTTTAGCAGTACATAGCATAGTAATGTCCACATTAGCTAGGATATGAAATCTAATTTGAATATGGAGTTTTGGAATGATCCTCTTACTATTATCATGAAAGGACTTTACTCAGTTTAAATGCCCCCATCTTGTATTTTAGTGTGTTGTATAGGGAGATAATGTACGGCACCTAAAATCTGCACCGACGTTAGGGAAAGAGGAGGAGAGACCGTATCTCTATAGATATGGCACTCTCCTGCTCGTTTCCCTGTCACGCAACGTAGCACAGCATTTTTTGCTGCTGCACTGTGCTGGGTGACAGTTTTGTAAATCTCCCCCAAAGTTTTATCTACGAAAAATGGTAGGCAGGGCTCTGCACCAAAATACCGGTTCTTTGAGGTACATATTGAAAAGGAGAAATCTTTTAATATCTTTAAACACAAACGTTGGGGGAAAAGTTTTAAAACTATGACTAAGCATAGTATTTTGTACTGGAATGGTACTCTACCAGTACAAAACCTATGCTAGACGTGACGTCACACACACAAACTTGCTTTATGGTGCATAGGTGTTTGCAAGGCACAAGCAGGCTCTAAGAGAGCTACCTTGGATGAGAGAGGACCAGCAACATGTTTTAGTAGATATGTTTAGCTCTCTCTCTCTCACGCAATGCAGCACACAACTTTTACAGGAAGAAATATATTTTTTAGGAGAACCTTGATGGGACATTTTTGTCAATCAAATATCAGTGGAGAACATTGAAGTTGACTTCCAGTTTCTGTGCAACAATATTTAATTTGATTAAAACATTAATCGACCAATGTTTTGTGAATATGTGTATTAATTTGATAGAAGTGATATCCTTGGCTAGAATAATTAATGGTTCATAACAGCATCTTCTTCCAAGCCAAATGAGACACTTTCAAAAAACTTTTTCTAGATCTTTAAAGCAGAATAACAATTCATTAGCATGTGGGACAGGTGAAAAGTAACCAATTTAAGAATCTCATGAACTGTGGGATAGGAACTCGTCTCTCAAGATTAACCATCCATTCTCTTGAATTGTGTGCAGCTGGCATCTATTAACCTTTCTTGAAGGCATAGGTATTGAGTTAGAGTAATCAATCCTTTATTCTACCAGTGACATCATTTTTATCTGCTATGTGTTTTGTCAGTTTTTGCTTTTTGGACCCTTAGCTTTTGGACCTATGGTATAGTTTAGGGCTAGCAAAAGAGACCTCAATCATTGTATAATCTCATATACATGGCACTTACCTTTACTTTCATATATATTATTCACAAATTTAGATAACTGTTTAAGTTTTTGGCTGTTACGCATGATTACTTTTTTGACTTATGTTTCAATTTATGCACTAAGCGGCCTCATTGAGATTGGCCTAATATTTATGTGATACATATTGAATCAGAAAAAATATTATGCAGAAGGAATTTATCTGCTATGATAATTTTGCCTACTACAAGATTTGATCTACCCTCAAAATGGGGCATAACATTCCAATTTTCATCCTTACCAAATAAAATCTGCATGTCATGATACTTACCAGATATTTTCCCTCTTAGATTCTGGCAGGTTTCATCTTATGAAATTCATCGAGGAGTGTTTTTGTATCATACCAGGGCTACATTACAGAAGTGACCCTGGTGGCACAACAGGCATTTGTGCCCACTTTGTGCACCCTCAAGGCACTTTGGTATCAGAGAAGGGGCCACACACGTGTGTGTAGCCCCTTCTGTTATACAGAAAGCGCTGACGCACATGTAGCACTTGAGCTATCATTAGATGGCTTTCTCTCATTTGCATGGGGGCGTGACCCCATGAAAATGAGGGAATCTCATATGATTATCTCTTATAGTATTACCGACATGGGCGCAGAGGCAAACATGCTTGTACGAGGTGCACTGAAAGGGGGTCCCATGGATCCTCCAGGGATTTCCTTGCAGGCAGGTGGAGTCACTCACTGTGCCCGCCTGCAAGGAGATTTCTAATCCCTATTAGTGCATATACAGATAAACACAGTGCAGCTTTTAAACAGCTGCTTCATATTTCTCATGAATACACTGCCCTGGGGGATGCGTGTGTTTGTGGCTACCCTGAGGATAGTGTTTCCACCGTAAGAGGGTGAACTTTCCCTGTTTGCAATCGGTGCACTTGCGTAAAGGTGCAATGTCACACAAATAGGAAAAGTGTACGCTATCTGAAATAGGGCCAAGGTAAGTAGTGAATGTAATAAACATCTAAATACTTATAACTGTAGTCCCTGATCAAACAGGTGTGGGCCAACATCACAAGTTAGCAGGTCAGTCATACAAAAGTTGTCTAAACTTAATAGAAACAAGCTGTTAAAATGGAGCTGTGAACTACAGTGCTATATTACAAGCTGTCACCCTTCAACAGTTTTCTCTCACATAAAAAACAATTTCATCACCCAGCAGGGGTGGCAGCAATTAAGATGACATGATGCGCTGATAGCTAGTTTTGCCAGAAACACGGATACCAGAAGATAAATGTCTAAAATCTGTTTAGTTTTTGTTGAAAATAAACTTTCTCAGAGTTTATTGATTCTCCCTAATGTTTTGCCCTTTTTCCTTTTTCATGCCATCTGTTCAGTTAAGAGTAATCTGAACTTTTAGGTCCTGAATACAAATGTGCCAGACAATTTCAAACCCTTCTCAAACTCCTGTATGAGTTTGGATTGAAATTTTGAACTTTGTCAAGTTTACCCCACCCATTAATCTTTAGAAGCGATAAAGTCAGTAACCCTTCTGTTTTCCAGAGCTCCATATTGGCAGGAAAATGCCCTGTAAATACTGAGACAATCAGATTTATGGTGAAAGAAGCATTTTGAATGGGAAAACTTGTAATGGAGGTAGGTATGGCACCTGCTAAATTCAGAACAAAGGGTTATCAGGATTGTACTCTGTAAAATAAGTACTCCAACCCCTCCTCAACACTGGTATTCAGGACCTACATGTATTATTTACTAACTGTACTGTCATTTGATTGTCGCTTTTCACGTGAAGAAATGTGTTGTTGCCCAAGAGACGCTATCAAAATTAAAACAACATAGAGCTTGAAAGCTGATCACTTCAATGGCCCTACTGTTTAAGAATAGGAGTGCAGTCCCATGTCACAAGAATGAACTGTCTTTGAAAGTGTAACAGTCATGTTCCCAAAGACCTGTCATCCAATAACTGCGCCCAACAGGTTCACAAGCCTGAGGGCAGAGTTAGTGCTGACTACTTTGTGCCATTGTCCTTTCAGTGTCTCTTTGTTATCTAGGTTTCAACTATGCTCTGGACATTAGACATGTATTTAGTGTTGCTACCGAAGAAGCTGGGGAGAGGTAAGAGCTGTAAAATGAATTGAGTCTGTAATTCTCAAGACACTTTCCCACAGTTTTCTACAGCATTTCACTGAAGCCTGCTCCCCGTCAATAGAGTCCAGATAGCCAACAAGCAATTTTTGAGGGTGATGAACTCATTTAGCTCCTCCTCTAGGTTTACCAATGGTTGACCTAATCAGCATAAGCCTGAATGGTAAGCTCAAATGTGCGACAAAAGTGTGGGATGAACATTCAAATTAAATGTCAAAGTGGTGAGCCAACACCAGGTCACATGTGTGGAAGCAAATCCATACCCGTAAACTCCTCCAAAATTTGAGCACACCAAAGATTTACCTCATTTGGTTCTCCCACTGATTAAATTGCACTTTGCGGTACCCCCTAAACATCAAATATCTGAATAAAACGGTTTAAATAAGTAGCAGGGCTCACTTAATAACTGAGTTCTAGAGCAAAAAAACAAAGTTAAAGAGTTTCATTACAAAATAAAAAATTAAGTAACACAGGGTCAATTGCCATGAAAGCTCTTGAACGTAAAGTTATACAGAGCATGCAATCAGAACATATTCTATAACCCAAATGTTCAGCAAAATCAAAAGGAAGTCAGCTGGTATCCCCAGCAGTGTAGGAAAGTCTTCTTAAAATCTCTCCAAGATTTTTTGGCTCACACACAATATCAAGGGGTTCTCACACATATCTTTCACAGTAATTGAGAATAACTGCAAAATCATTGTAATGTAACCAAAGTATAATTTCTTTAGCAAATCAGTAGACTGGAATAGTACGTACCTTTGTACATTGGTATCATCCCATTTCTGAAAAACCTTTTCAGCACCCTCTATGCTAATTTCACCCGGAGATGTACTGACTAACACAGAGCACTTAATTAATAGGATTTTTTTAATCACTAGACTGGTGATCACAGCGGAAGGCAGCGGAAGATACCTTGAGGACATTACAAGTCATAGAGAACAAGGAAATGTTCACCAAAAGAAATGTGAGAGAGCTCAAACTTTACTAATACATTTGTGGAATAGATGTTAACATATGGTGACTTGTTAACCCTCATTTAAAATGCATAACATAGACATTAACAAGAAATGTAAAATGTGCATGTTTGAAATATGGTGGACAATGTGGCCTCCATTCATATTTGACATTGTGTTTTCGCCTGAAAGATATTGCACATTTATATTTAAGTAGGCTACTGACATGAATTAACATTAAAAATATTTGTATTAAATCAATTTTAGAATTGGAGCACTAAATGGACATGAATTAATCATACTTGTATTGATTTAAATGAATTTATTAACGTGAGTTACATGTGTGCAAAAAATAAGTGTTAATTTAAACTGTTTCTAATATGTAGCAAATAATGTTTGCAATTAAATAATTTGTTTTGCATATATTATTCAAATTGTATGGTGTGCAATAGGTTTTATGTATATTAAATTGCATTAGAAAGTATTTAGGCTCTCTTAGCTTGACTAGGCAAGAAGATTCATTTTTGCAGAAGAAGAGGAAAATTACTTGGTTATTCTGTTTCCTTCTGACCTGAATTTTTCCTAGGTTGCTGACGTATTGTCGAATGTCCTATTGTATTAAAGACAGAGAACATGATTCAATGTCAACAAAGCAATATTTGTTGCAGCTGTTGAACAAGACAGGCAGCCTTTTTCAATTTCAGATGAGAATTGTTCAACTCATCCTGTGTATCATGAGAAAGGATCCCGACTTTACAATCAACTAGTAAAAGTAATATTTTGGTGGAACTGTATGAATTCAACGAGATGACCAAATATTTTCTCTGAGAAAATCTGGAATAGTTGCAAACTTGATGGTGTCAGTGGCTACCATTGGATGCCGATTCTTATGCGCAAGATAAGCCCATCTGGAGAACCAATTGGAAACATCTGGAGATTTCTAGTTAGGGAGAGACTTTTGAAAGTTTTTAGTTGCAAGAGTCAGTCTTGACTGGCTTGAGTTTCTAGACGTGGTGCTGCCATGATCCTTAGATGCCATCTGAAGAATTAAAGCTATCTTTTCTAACTGCCCCATTTGCTTATGCTGTTCAGTACTAATACGTCCAATCAGTGTTGAACTGCTGACCCACCCATTGTGCAGCCTGTGTTCTGCACGGTCCTGAAACTGCTGTCTACTGATGACGGCCAAAGGTGAACGCTCCACTTGATGTAACTTTCCTGTCTGCTGTTTCCATGAGGAGAGGAGTACACTAAATGTGGTTTCTTGTTCCATTTTCAACTTAGCTAATTGCACCAGTGAATTTTATAGTGAGTTACCCTAGTTAGATGATTTTCCAAATTATTTTTGTCTTACTTGTTTTGCTGGCATGTGTTACCCCGCACCTAGAGATATAAAAATAATAAAGGTTATTAACTGCATTTTGTTGGTTTACTGATGTCACCATCATCTGCTTCGAAATCTGAAGTAAATGTGCTTATTATAGTCTGGTAAATCTGTGCTATACTTTTGAAATTTTTAACAGTATTGATGCTAGGTAGGCTTAATCTCTTTAGATGTTTTGGCCAGCCTATGGTTTCCCTGTATATTTATAACGTAGTCTTGCTCACCATTTATATTACACTGGCTTTGTGTTTGTAATAAAGCTTTGAAACTGTATTCAGTTTGGAGTCTGTTAATAGTTAAATTGGTCACTGTCTTTGGAATGTTAATACATCTCATGGTGTTGGTTTAGTTTGAATGAATCCATTTACCACACTCGTCACAGAGGCCGGTTGACTTCTGGTGGTGAGAGAAGTGATGGTGCCTCACCAGAGTGCTCGCTGTTTCTGAACCCCAGGTGGGGAGAAGACCTCTGCGGGCAAAACAGCAAATATAATCATCAGAAAGGAAAAAAACTACTGCATGTCATCTTGACTGAGCTCTGTGGAGCCTATGAAGAGAAGATGTATGCAAGGGAGAAACAAGAGTGTGTGACAGTGATGGCACCTGTCTTGTGTAAAATGGTGTTTTACATGAAAATGTGGCATAACTAAAACTCATTAAATAAACACACTTCTACTGATCATACAAAATGTGTTTCAATTGCAATTACATCAACTCAGTCTAAATAAGTATTACTGTACGTAAGAAAAAAATAATCATTGTTAACCCTGTCAGCCTTAGGGTAGGCTTCCCCCATACATTTTGCTTTACTCCTCCATTTTTTGATGATCTAACTTTTGTTCACCTTAGGACTCTGTGCGCTCAACCAGACCCAACCAGTACTAAAGTATGTGTGCTCACTCCCTAAAATGAGGTAAAATTGGCTTGCACCCAATTGGCACATGTAATGTACTAAGAAGGCCCTAGTAAAGTGGCACTGCGAGTACCCAGGGCCCGTAACTTGAATCTACTCTGGGCCTGCAGTACTTACTCTGCCACCCACTTATGTAGCCTTTCCAACATGTCTTAAGCAGGCCACTGCAGCCTGTGTGTGCAGTTTTAATCTGCCATTTCAACTTGGAAACAATAAAACGCTTTCCAGATTAAACCTGCCTTTTTATTACATGTAAATCATCCCAAGGGGCGGCCCTATTCAGCCCAGAGGACAGAGTGAAATGTATTTAAAAAGTTGGGCATGTAAGTTTAAGTCTTACATGTCCCTGTAGTGAAAACATCTTAAATTTGTTTTTCATTACTACAAGGTATATCCCTCCCACAGGATAACATTGGGTTACCTTTTTACATTTAATGTAATAACAGCAGTTTAAAAATGCATACACAGGCTGCAATGACAGACCTGAGCCATGTTTAAAGGGCTACCTAAGTGGATGGAAAAATCAGTGATGCAGTCCCACTAGTAGCATTTAAATTATAGGCCCTGGGCACATGTTGTACAACTTTACTGGGGTGTTACAAGTAAATTAAATATGCCTATTGGTGCAAGCCAATCCTACCATGTTTCAGAAAAGAAGAGCATAAAGGCAAATAGTTTGGGGATGACCCTGCACAAAGGGCCAGGTCCAACACTTTCACACTAGGTTGTTTAGCCCCCAAACACACTGGGGCCAGAGCATGGAGGCAGGAAGGCCCAAACAGCCTCTGGGGGTGGAAACCTCCAGAACCATCTCCTACTAGCTGCAACCAATTATAACTCTCAGACCCAACACTTCAAAACATATCTTCACCTGTGGACGACTCAGAGGAAGGATTGCTGTGTTGCTCTGCTTCAAGAAGAGCTGCTTCCCTGTGCCCTGCTGCCCTGCTGCACTGCTACTGTGCTGCCATGTTGCCTGAGTGAGAAGGACTGGACCTGCATCTTGAACCTAGAAACACCAGAGTGACTCTGAGGGCTAGTTCGCTGGCCTCCTGATCAGAGCCCTAGGGACAAAAAAGGCTCCAAACACCTTGAACCCAACACCTGGACGTTGCCTGCTGTGAGTCTTGGTACCCCAGTCCAGGACCCTTGGAAGTGGGCCTTAAGGTGCCCTGCCAGCCCAGCTATGATCTCTTTGGCAGAACTAATACAGTATGATGCATCTTTTTGCAGCTCTGCATCCCAGAAAAGGGACCTTGCGTTACATTTTGCAGTTCCTCATAACCGCTGCTGCGTGATCGCATTTCTGATGCAGGACTTCACATTACAGGCCTTCATTGGCGGCATCCACGATGATGATGCAGGATCTTGCATACCAAGCCCTGTCAACTGCCTCATCTGAATTGCTGCTACACGACACATCTACAATGTAGCACGTCACATCACATTGTATCTCGCTATGTTTCACAACCAGGACTTAAGCTACTTTGTTCAGCAGGCCTCACTTGCACCCTGTAGTTGACCTGGCTACATCGCGGTCAGCCTAAACTTGTGGCTTTGTCTCAGTCTGGCACAACCGAATAACCAGTCTTGGAGCTTTGTGCTTCTAAACACTGGTTTACTTAAATCTTTAAACTGCATATCTCCAGTTCTACTAATTGGATTTGTGTTGCTTTGGTCTCAAATAATTTACTCAAATATGCTTTCTTTTTCTAAAGTAGTGTAGGATTTTTCTTGTTATGTGTTCACTTTGTTATTGTTGGAAGTGCTGCATAAATACTGTACATACTGCCTCTAAACATGGATGTCATTTGGGGGCCGCCAAAGGCGATCTCTGACCCTGCACATGCAGCTCCTGGCCTCAGAGGGGGAAACTGGGGTTTGCATGGTGAGCAAAATAACGATGGATTAAATCCAGATCTGTGACTGGGAGTGAGTGTTTGAAAAGTTTCAACACTCCGTCCATCATACTTTTGTGTTGCTAAAGTTGCCCTAAGTGGGAAGGGTATGCCCAGAAGTGGGTCCTGTGCTCACTGTGCCAATGGATTCAAGCTAGCCTGGCTGATGAAGGGTGATACCCTGAAACCAGTCCCAGGATACTTGTTTCCTGTCCAGGGAGGACCTAGTCTGGCAGTTCGGGCTGGACTGTTCTAATAGGGAACATGGTCAAGACTGATTTGCATATGGCTGGGACCAAACTGGGGTAGCATGGTGAGCAAAAGAACGATGGTTTAAACCCAAATCTGTGACTGGGGGTGAGTGTTTGAAACGTTTCAACACTCCATCCATCATCCTTTTGTGTTGGCAGAGGGGGAAAAGACAGCACCAGAAACAGAGCTACAGGGATAGTTTGCTGTGAAACATGTTCCTAAGTGGCAGAAAAGAGCTGCTGCTCCTGGTAGCACCATTGGAGCTTGTAACAGTTACAGTGTGCAAATGTATCTATTCAGCCTCATCAGCCAAGATGTCTCGAAGCAACACAATCACTGTTTGGGCCTCCCAAGCCCCAGGGAGCTTCAAGCATCAATTTACCTTAACTTCAAGGCTTTCAGTATTGCTGTTGGTGTTTCACTCTGGACGGCATAGGCGAAAGAAAGTTGTTCCATAAAGTGTTCCACTGCTATCCAAACGCTTGTTTCTCTTGTGGACAAACTGCTGAAATGTAACACAATCCTGTACATAGTCACAGTGAGTTCTTATTTGCAGTATATCTGCTAACATTTTGTTCCAGCTTTGCGTTTCAAAAGTGACTCAAATCAGGGCAAAATGTTTATTCAAAATGTATGCTCTGCGCAAAACTTATTTTGCGCTGAAAATTTGCCTCAAAGTAAGCAAAGCAAAGCCTAGTGCTGCTTAACTGTATTTTGTGTTGAGGGGCCTGTATCATAGACAGTTCATGGGCGTTCCCATTCAACCATCCATGTGTTTTCCACACAAAACCGTGGCCACTAAAAAAATGAGACAGGGCTTTGCATCAAAAAAATAATGCTGTTTTCACATCTGCATTAACGAGGAGAAACATTTTTATTTTAAGAATATTTTCCTACTTTGCATGGGTGCAGCACGCATCCAAAATTAGAACATTTTTTTAAATGTGTCTAGTCATGCTATTTTGTAGTAGAAGGACACCCTACCAGTACAAAACCTATGCTAGACATGACACAAACACCAGTGGGTGTGTGTGTGTCACTAGGCAGGCTGATTGTGTACCAGCACTGGGGAGAGGGCAGGACAGTTCCATATCTTAGCAGATATAGCAATTTCCTGTTCTTTCTCTCGAACACAACACAGAGCAGCAAATTTGTATCCTGTGATGTGTGGTGAGATGTTTTAGAACTATATCCCTATGTTCTTATTTCAGATATTTTTATTCACTTCACTGTCATTCAAGGTGGTTCTCCTTCTCGACAAAAAAGTTAGGCTTTTCATTTAAGTTTGGATGAAAGGGAGAAATTTAATTTTTAGAGACCCTCAGGATTGTTTGGGGGCTGTAGGTCAGGCCGGTGTGTGTCTTTGAATAGGACACTCTGATATAGGTCCTGATAATGTGTATGGCAGAGTTGCATATATGTCTCACTACTTCTGTTAGCTGCAGCATGTTAGGAATGAGAAGTATAATAGAGCTACATATATAACCCATTAATGCAAGAGCAATCGGTAGGAGCTGCATGTTAGGATTGAGGTGTATGACATAGCTGCATTTGGATCCCAACAAAGGAAGAGCAATGGGTAAAGCCAGCATATCAGCACCTCTGTGTGTTGTAGCACTGCTGATGCAGTCCAGTACTGGTTACAGGTTAGTAATGAAGAGCATGGAAGAGCTCATGTGTCTCCAAGTACTAGAATACCAGTTGATGGGTGTGCATGTCAGTATTAAGGAGTATGGAATATCTGAATGTGTATATCTGTCTTGGAAAAGCAGTTGGTGGGGATGCAACGTGTAATAATTTAAATGTTTGGCAGAGGTGCACGTGGTCCTGGTACTCAAACATCAGTGCATGGGTGCTGTAAGTCAGCTCTGTAGAGTATAGCAGAGTTGAAGATCGGATTGAACTTCGTGACAAATACCTTTGACTTTCCGGTACTGAATATTGAAGTAGCAATACTGGTCAGAGTTGTAAAGGTCTCTTGGGCAGTCTGTCACTGCCAAATGGGCCACCTTTAAAGGGCCAATGTGTGGGCTGTTTTTTTGTGGTTCTGTCAGAGAACCAAACATTGGCCCTTCCAAGCTGGCACATCTGGCAGTACAAGACTGCCTGAAAGACCAGTTCAACACTGATAGTGGGGGGTATTGCAAGGGCATTGGGAAGGTGTCACAGGTCAGGTTTGCTGAATATGTATTTGTGGGTCCAAAATGTAGTGGTGCAGGCCATGATTGAGGTGCACAGTACATCTGCTAAGTCCCCAAGTACTGGGAGAACAATGGGTGGATGTTGCATGTCAGTAATCATGAGTATGGTGGAGGTATGTTTGTGTCCTAGTACTGGAAGACCAGTGGGTAAGGACTGCCATGGGCGTTTACTGGGGGTCCCCAAGGGTAGTAGCTGTCACCCTTGGACCCCTAGGTTTCCCATTGTGGCACGACTCACTGTCCTTGTGACCCATGGCCCCAAAGGTAGCAGGAGCAGGACCTGAACACAAACAGGCTTAAGAATTTGTGTTCATTTTCTTTTATCAGTGTCCCTGCCTACATCTCAACAACATCATGCCACTATATACTGCATGCTTGTAAGTCAAAATGCATGTATTCCCTCTAAAAATGACCAAAAGCATGCATAACTTCAGTGCCCATATATGCACCGCCTCCCAAGCTAGAGAGAAACATGCTTAAAATGCTTAAATCAGTGCCTGGATTTTAATTGGCTAAGTATCCTTGTAAAGTGTCAGTGCAGAATTCTATTTAGATACGACTGAAATGCAAAGTGAAATGACTACTGGGTACAGACTGTCACACAATAAATGTAAGCTAATTTTGAAATGAAAACAAGCTCACAGTTTTTTTTTCCAAACTTGAAGAATCACAAATACTTGGCTACTCTACATAACAATTTACCCATTTATTAAAATAGCGCTTAAAAAACACTATTTATTGGAAAGGGAAAAAGCATTATTTCTCTTTCCCCGTAGTGAATAAACCATGCATAATCCTGTAATCCTAATAGTTATATTAATCAATTGATCAATTAGATAGCATTTAAAATATTTATTTCCTGATAGGAAACTCTGCTCTCTGAGCATCTAAGATTTGTTGCATCTTAGGGTTATATCTACTTTCTTAACTCCTGAAATAGTAAAATTTGGTAACCAAAGAACCATGTCTGCTGCCCAAAGCTCAGTGTGTAACATGTTTAACCTAAAGAATAGCTTTGTTTTCTGAAGTCTCCAAAATATGCTTACCTTTATGTGTACATCTGCAGTCCAAAGTCTGTGAGATCTGGGTACCATAAGTGACAGTTCTGTTCTTATGCTGGAACACTCTAGGGTAGGCCTGGGCCTGAGCATTTGAAACTATAGTTGGACATTTGAACCAATGCATGAATATATGGTGACTGTGCTTAGGCATTACAGGCTACCGCTGTTTATATGTAGATGCACATATGCATGCAATCACTGTACTGTTGTATATGATGGCTGACTCAAGGAGTATATGATGATTAAGTCTGGCATCCCACTAATTGATATGTGTGGCAAACTAAAATACACATTTATAAGCTTTCGTAAGCACAGGTTAATTTGGGGTTGCTAGTGACTTCATCCTCACAGGAATTGTGATCGCTGCTTGAGTAGGGCTTCAACCAGTAAACCCAATTTCCTACAGCCATCACTATTAATGAGCAAAATATTACCCTTGAAAAACAATGTAACACAATTTAACACAGGGATGTGGAGGTTCTAAAACTCATAGACACATCAGGCACATCCAGCAAGTGGGTCAAAATAGCAGGATCATCCACAATGATGCGTGCTTACAACGCTAAGATACGCAATACAATTTTAAACTTATTAAACAGATGTGGTGGAGACCTCTTGCAACCTATTCACTGTTTTAGGGAGAAAATGTCATCCATGACAAATGGTAATGTTAGGAAGGCGTTCTGTCGTTTTATCGTTTAGGGTAATTACGGGCACAATTTATGAAAATTAGAGCCACTGGCGTAACAATAGCCACCGCAGCCCCAGCGGTGCGGGGAGTCCCACAGGCTCCATGGGTCCCCTGTCTGAGAGCTTCTGACTGGGTCGGGGGGGCACAATGTACTTTGCCGGGGGCCCTCAAGTTTCGTTATGCCACTGATTTGAGCATGAGGTGTTGCATTAACAGAAGAACCACTTCACCATTGGGTGATAACTGGTGCATTGTCAGAATTGGAATTCATGCTTCACTTGCATACAAACAAAAGAGTGAATGCAATATTGTGCCTATAAAATAACAACATAGAATACAGATAGCATGGTGGAAGATAGATAACTTGGAGTTCCGTGTATAAGCCATGTATGCATCCTGCAATATTATTAATCCATCTATTCAGCAAGCTTCCTTCTTATCCATGTGAGCCATATCTGTCTCTATGTCTCCGTGATCTTCTGAATGAGCTCAGGTCATTACAGAGAAGTCCTGCATTAAACACATGCTTGCTGAAGGGCTGCCATCTTGTCAAACTTTGAAAGAGGAGTAAAGCTGTTGCTGTTGAGGAGGCGGCAAAGGAGCTAATACTAGAAGGCTGCATGAAGAATATAATTACTGGCTTACATTTTGATGCTTCAGATCAAAACATGATTACCCTACTCAAATAAACCATATTTCTGCACCACTTGAAGAAGGGGAATGTCACAGTAAGGCCATTAGAACCACTAAATATGTACAAAGTTACCAAATGCAGGCACATTTTAAAACATACTCTGACCCTAAACATATTTCAGGCAACTGCTTTACAATTGTTTTATTTATTGCTGGACTACTATAGCCAGTAAATACCAGGGCACAGATTCATCAAGCCTTTGCATTGTCCTTGCGTAGCACAAGGCGATTCAAGAATGACACAAATGCTTCCAAAGCATGTTTTGTAAATGCCATGCAAAGAGTGATTTGCGCTGTTTTGGTTGCTTTGTAAAGAATTAATGTAAAACAGCGGCTTGGACTGTGTTAGGTTACATTTCAAGTTGGGAGGTGTTCCATGGGTGGAACATGTGCATTCACTTTCATCCAGTCATGGTTTTGGCACATTTCAGATTTACCAAAGCTAGCGAGCCTGGCAATGCATCAAAATGTTATGTCTTCCCCAATGCTGCTAAGGATTCTTTTTGTGTAGGAAGGTGTCCCTTCATGCAAAAAATAATCCCGCCCTGCATACACCAGTGCTGGCTACGGGCTTCTGAGAAAAACTGTGGGCTCCAGTACCAATTTTACAAATTAAGCACTGACTAAAGATGTCTAGTGAATCTGCAAAATATTCTGACGATTCCTATATGTGACTCACCATGAAGATGCAGTGCACTTGCAAGCAGGTTGACGAATTCAGGATACTTAGCAAACACTTCAAAGGACAAATAAGGAGGCAGTAGAAACATAGCTGTGATGAAATAATTGCTTAATGTTCAAAAATAAATTATAAGGCAAGATAATTTGAACACCTACATAATTAAACAGCATCTGAGGCATGTTCACGTGCAACGTCTGTGACTGCAAGGCATTTTCAGAAGGAGTAAAGGCAGACTTCATCATTAGTACAGATCAATTACAGCTAGTTAACCATGCAAACGAGCGATTAACGAGTATTGCTTGCAGGCACTTTAGGAAATTGGATCAGAGGAGCTTGCCTGAAAAGGAAGCGTTTTAATCAGAACCTCAAAGTATTAGCATTGACTGAAGCCGATCAAAGTATTTGCAGATTGGGCAAACTGTATTTAATATTTCACATTAGGCCAGATAACTATGTAAATAGGAATCCCATACACATGCAGAGATAGTTGTCCTGGAACTGTCACAAATGTGCAATATTTTAGAAGGCCTGATTCAACATTGTAATGAACACTCTTGCGTACCCTGCAGTGCCGTGAGACTACCACTTTCGAGTGTCTCCCTGCCCGTAGTTCCACCAGAGGGCACCACACAATGGCAACAGGTAAAAACCCTACTTCTTTTGAAACTGACAGTAGGCCATTCTGCCCAATATGACAACCAAGGCATTGTTATAGTGACAGCCTTATATTTGAGTAAATATGCCAAGACTATCAGGAAACTCAAGGATGCCTCAACGTCATTGGGATGGATGTACTGCTGTCAGGGGGGGAGCTGCTGGGGTTGTTTAACCCAGGCCCCACTCTTTTCAGTGTCCTGTAATCAGGTGTGGCTCGCGGGAAGGAAAAGGGGTGGGGAAGCGGCGCAATTGGGGTGTGCTTTGGGTATGGAACAAAAAAAATCTTTAATAATAAAAAAATTCAAATGTACCTTTTTTGTTCACCGCCCTCGCACTGCTCCATCTGCTCCGTCTGGCATTGCAGTCACAGGCTCCCAGCCTGGCCTGCCGCCAATCCTGATGCTGCTTAGAGCAGCGTTAGGATACGGTGCCAGCCAGCCAACCAGGGCGCTCCCAGGCAGACAGGGAGCCTGTGCCTGCTCTCTTCAGCCCGGCAACATAGTGCCGGGCTGGAGCAAGCACAGTGCGCATGTGTGTTTGGCTGGCCCAAGATGGCTGCCCAAACATGCATGCACACTGAGGAGGAGTGCTATACACTCCCTCTCTGTCCCTATCACACCTGTGGCCCTGCCTCTTTTATAGTAAAAACATAATAAACAGAGTTTATTATGTTTTTACTATAAAAGTTGTACTGCTGCAGGTGGGGGGTGACGCTCCTCCGCCACAGCGGAGGAGCCACCCCTACCTGTGATGTTATTGCTAAGTCTATTTGTATATCTCAAAGGCAAGCCCAGTCTTTTGAGATGATATATTCATCATGAGGCAGGTACAGTTAGCTGCACGTAGGTGGCCCCTGTTTCCTCGAAATGTGTCTTAGGGCATTGTTTTTCCTTTAAATGAGGTGATCTTCCACGAGAAAGAGGCCCTACATGATGTGATGCACAAGGAAGATGCCCTGCATAATGTGGTGTAAGGATACGGTGAAGTAATTGTGTACACTGGTCCTTTGCGGAGAGGTGTCACTCTGAATCTCCTGGAGATGCTTAACTTCTGGAAGAGGAGGATGAAGACGTACAATGTGTAAAGCTGCTGCCATGACCAAAGTTTCACTTCTTAGAGGGTTGTGCTATGAAAATCACTTGAGAGAAAGTAAGAAGTACTACACGTCGGATAGAGCAATACATGGGGGGCAGCCATCCTGAATGCTTAGGCTTTAAGTTATTTGAGGTCCATAGCATTCTTGTTAGGCAGTCATGACACTTAGGAGTATATTTAATATGATTTTGCACCGTGTTTGCGTCACGCAAGTGACACAAATCGATGCAAACTCCTTTGGTGCACATTTGCTTTCACTTCAAAGTAACTCAACGCACACTTTGCATTTCTTAGCTCTGATGGGGTTGTCCATGGGTGGTGCATGGGTGTTCCCATGCAATCATCCAAGGTTTTTGACGCAAAACTTTTTTTACTAAACAAAGGAAACACGGTTTGCATAAAAAAATCGAGCCCATTCGAACTAGGTGCTATCGCAGGGAAATATCTTTATTTCGCCTTTCTTTTCCAACTTTGCATGCGTGCTGCACTGTACAGCACACATACAAAGTGGGAAAAGCTTGAAAGTGTGTCTAAGCATAGTATTTTGTGTTAGAAGACTATCCTTCCAGTAAAAGACCTATGCTAGAATCACGCGGGCACCCTTGCACTATGGTGCAAGGGTGTGTGCGTGGCGCACAGCAGCAGATTTCTGAGCCGATGGTAGGGTGCGGGTGGGGGAGTGTCAAATCTTTGTAAATATGGCGCTCTCGTGCTCTCTTCTGCTCATGCAGGGCAGCATTTTCGCTGCTGTACTGCACTGCATGACAGTTTGGTAAATCTGGGCCAAAGTTGCTGCAGCTGCAATTTGATGCTTAACAGTTTAGAAACCTTGTAACTTGTTATTCCTGGAAGTCAACAAAAAAGAACTCTGGAATCAATTAACTATTTTCATGCATCACGCACATAGATATAGACTTGCATTTCTTTATTTTCACACAGGGGTCGTTCATTAGGAATATCAAATCTTACTTTGCACTTTCCTAGTTTCCAAAATGAGCCATCTATTAAGATTGCAAACTCTATTTTTCATTTTTTTAATTACCATAGGGAGTCAACCATTAGGATTAGGAACTTAATATTCACTTGTATTTTTTCTACTAGAGGAGTCAATAGAATTTCGTCTTGCACAGCCTTATAGTAGTTCTTATAACAAGTGTGGTATTAAGGAATGTATTAAGGTCTTAATTTAAACAAGTACACCCTAGCTGAGTGTGTAGGTGACATATATATTACTGAACCCTTTTTTTCGTAATACAATTATCAATCCGTTACACTGAATGTAACCAGAGGGGGAAACATCCTTCCTTTTTTACGACTTTTTTTTTTCCAAAGGTCGTGGTTAACGAAAGCGCAACAACGCTTTTTTTAACCACGACTTTGGTTTTTTGTGCCTTAACTACGTATGTTCTGAACAACGAACATGCGTGGTTAAGGTACAAAGAAGGGACTTGGCGAAGGTAAGTGTGGGTTTAGGTTTTGGGGAGGGGGTGGGGGGTCAGGGGGTTTTAGGTTTTGGGGTGGGGTTGGGGGGGCGGGGCGTTTTTGGTTTTGGAGAGTGGGTGGGGGGTCAGGGGGTTTTAGGTTTTGGGGTGGGTTTGGGGGGGTGGGACGTTTTTGGTTTTGGGGAGTGGGTGGGGGGTCAGGGGGTTTTAGGTTTTAGGGTGGGGTTGGGGAGGTGGGGCGTTTTTGGTTTTGGGGAGTGGGTGGGGGGTCAGGGGGTTTTAGGTTTTGGGGTGGGTTTGGGGGGGTGGGGCATTTTTGGTTTTGGGGAGTGGGTGGGGGGTCAGGGGGTTTTAGGTTTTGGAGTGGGGTTGGGGGGGGTGAGGGATGTAGGGTGAATGGTGCCTATTGCTAATGATTTTATCAGGAATGCCTTTACAACGAAATATCGTTGTTAAGGCATTCGTGGTAAAATCATTAGTAGTAGCAACGAGGTCGGTGTTCCGACCTCGTTGTTAAGGCAGTAGTTGTTTTTTCAGTCGTTGTTTCGTCGTACAGTCAACCAGAGGTACAGAATGACTCTGGCTCGTCTCACACTAACCTTCAGGAAACTCTTTTGAGCAGCCGTGTGCTTAACAAGTCCCTTTTTATTCATTTATTTAATTCAAGATGTTATCACATAATATTGATGGTAACTCTCTTTAGCAAACATATAACTATACAGGGCGTAGTTTGCAGTTATCTTAGCATACTTAATTGTAGTGCAGATCTGGAAAAATATTGAGTGCCTTTGCAGAATAGTTAGACATACAGACAGCATCAGCAGGTGTATCATATATGACAGCAGTCATTGGATATCAAAATTAATACCTCAGCCGTGTTAAAAGTCTTCCTTTTTCTTTAGGTATCAACATTCCTCCAGTGCTGATCGAGACATAGGGGATCATTACGAGTTCGGCAGACGAACTTCCAATGGGGAGGTTGCCGCCACACACTCTACCTCCCCGTCAGCCCTATTAAGAGTTTCCCACCTAGGCTGGTGGGCGGAAACCTCGGTTTCTGGCCACCAACCTAGCAGGAACCAGGCTACAGCATTGTCTTCGACTGATAATCTGGCCGGCGGCAATGCTGTAGTCAGCAGGGTGCACCTGCACCCTCGCAGTGTTCACTGTCTACAAAGCCGACAGTGAACATTGTGAGGGTGCTGGGCAGGGGGGCCCTACACTGCCCATGCCAAGTGCATGTGCAGTGCAGGGGCCCCCATCTTGACCCCTGCACATGTTCTCCCGATAACAAGGTTGTAATCCCCTGGGCAACGCTGTCCTGGCAGTTTAGTATCTCCGCCACCTCCAGACCGCTGGGAGCCAAAATCCTGATGGAGCTGGCAGTCTGACCACCAGTGTTTTAATGTGGCCCCCACACTCGTAATGAACCCCCAAGTGTTGACAAGACAGTGTAAGGCTATTCAGTGTTTCTGATTCTCTGTCTTTTCCTATTCCCCTTTCCCCTAGGTCTACTTCTAACCTGTCAGTCAATCCTTCTTTGTTGTCTATTTGTCAGGAATGAGGGTATGCATTTCGGAGACGGGCATCCTGCAAACTCAGTAAACCCACTCTGATTATCAAAAAACATAGTTCTGAAAGTCTCTTTGCTAGGTATGCAAGCAAGCCCCAGAGAATTACATGGTGCCTTCAAAAAGTGTCAACCATTTTAATGTAAAGATCACAGCACAATAAAAATCCCAAAACAAAGTAGAAAATCCAAGAAAATGTAATGTGTAAAAAGACAGCCAAATCATTAAAATAGGTGAAGGGGAAACAGAGATATATTTCTTTTTAAGTTTAGGGCCAAAAAGCACTAAGAAAAGTAAATTGGAAACAACGGTTCAAGGTTGACCAGGAACTAGATCAGATCTCAAGCCTACCATGGTGGAGTGGTGGTCAAATACACCAAATGGGTCATCGAAATCAAAGTTTGTACCTTTCCTCTTTGTCTCCATACCGGAAGATAAAATGTTCCACTGGGGTAAAGTCCAAGGGTGTGGACAGTGATGGTCCTTCAAAGTCAGATATGTCATCGTCAAGCTCCCATTTGAAGCTGTTGGATTTGGTGCCAATGTCTCTGAGAAGGGCAAACCTGGATTTCATAGCCATCAAGATTGCTTCGCGAGTCTGATAGACTAGTTGCCTTGCACCAGTCCAAAGAGTTACCTTTGGATTTAGCCTCTATTTTTGGAAGTCAAAATCCAGGGAACAAGGCTGGAAGCCTAAACCAAGAATGGTTTCACAAGGCTGAATATCTCCACCACTAGGTATCGCTGAACCTTTTTTCAGCACACTAAAAATATCCATGTGGGACTACACAGGTTTTCTGGCCTGCTTTAGTTTCCTCTCCCTTGTCAAGCCTCAGCAATTTGTCCTATCTACTGGAGGTGAGAGAAATTACTATCTCCCATCTTTTTTTAAGTGGTGGAAAAGATCGTCCTTGCCTTCCCTGTAGCCTTATCCCCTTCGGGAAGGCCTCTAGAAACCAGTTCTCTCTGCAACCTTGTCTCAAAAGGGTTCCCCTCCTCTGTAGTTAGCTAGGCCAACCTGGAATCAAGACTCCCTGTACATTTACTTTTCCTGAAGCAGGCAAAGAGTAGCCAAGACTTTTCATCTTTGGAGGGTGGTTCTAGTCCCTGGGTAGCCAGTAATAGTTAGGAATCCTTAAGGCCTGCCTTAAGATGCGTAAGCATTACTCCACACGATCTCTCATCTGACAAGGCAAAGCTTGTTCTCTCCTGTACTGTGACCGAGGACCCGCTATTTATAAATAGAAGTCCCACCCCCTTGACATCTCCAGGTCAAAAGAGGTAGTGCTTAAGCTGCCCTTTGTCCTCTGAACTGTAACTGTTGACTCCAGATAGCTACTCCATGGTAAGTGGTCAGCAGTTAACATCCATTTGCTTTCCCTGGGTTCAGAAGAAGGCTATTGTCCTCTGAGCCTGGGGCTTTACCACTTCTAGCCCTCTGTTGTTCCTCAGGTTCTTGTGGTTGGGGTTTAGATTCTCTCCATTTTTGTCCTCCACTCAGCTGTCTCCTGTTTTTCCTGCATTTCCTTCGCATGGCCTTTTGGTTCTCAATGAATTAGAGAATGTTAATTTGTCTTATGTAGCCTTAGCATTTTGAACTCATCTGAAAAACCCATTTCTTATAACTTTCAATATTTTTTAAATTCAACAGTTATTTTCTCTTGGACAGCCATGAGGGATATAGATAAATGACCCTTTGCTGGATTTAGTATTGTATCTACTTTTCAGCAATCTATATTTTCCCAGGATAATCTACGGTTTTCACACAGGTTTCCACCACAAACTGGAAGAAGGTTAAAAAGTAAAAATATTCAGATACATTTCTTATGGAAAAATATAAAAACTTAAAAAACGTTTTTTGATTCAGGTCTGCATGTTCTAAAAGATTAGAATATTGTGAGTTTAGCACATGAGTCCTTGATGTCAGTTTTATGGAAAAAAACACACACTTTTTACCCCCAAAAATAAAATGATGATATTTTGCCTATTTCCTGTGTCCCCTCAAGGGGGACCCACAAACCCTAGGTACCTTTAATATCCCCATGATGTTGGGGAAAAAATGGCACAAATGTATCCCAAATAGCTAAAAAGGGCTGAGCACTGGAGTATCAGTTAAAGGGTTAATATTTTTGCTATGATATTCTTCTAGCTGGGTATTCTTGTAGTCGATATTCCAATATCCAACCCAGTGTTTCACAAACTGTGAGTTGTAAGACAATTTGTGGTGGATCGGTAAAGCCTGAGCAATAAATGAAGATGCCTTTAAATTCTGTGTTTATCAGGCACATTTGCAATGCTTCAACGACAGAGGTCAAATGTCAGGATATGCCTCCTGACAAGTAGATGCTTATACTTCTAAAATGGGATTGGTGCTTACTCTTCTTTCTCTGACTGCAAATCCAGAGGAGGTATTAAGGTGAATTATGTGATAATTGTCGAGATGGGGCCATACACCTGAAAAGCAGGATGTCTGCAGGGGCCATGATATGCCTCCCCCCACCCCCGACCTCCTAGAACACCTCTGGGCACTCCCTGGTGGACACCGAAACTCCGTCAGATGTCCCAAAAGGAAAGGGGGAGTGGAAGAGAAAGAGACAAAACACTGCCCATCTTGACGGTTCAGCCAGGCACCCTGTATCTTTGGGAGGGGCAGGACGTTGTTGAGAGAGTGATAGTAGAGTTAGTGCACTCAACTTTTTTGAACCTGAATCTCTCTTTCTGATATGGGCACGGGAGTGGTAGAAGAACACCAGGATGCTCCAGCACTTTTCTTGTATATTAATAATTGTTGGCACAATTACTATCACTGCATTACCAAAAACCCAAACTGAGTACCATAACAATAAGTACTGCGACACTAGGGTTGGCTTCAAAGATATTCACTGTTGCACACTACAATTAGAACTGTGGTTGCACTTATCATGCACAAGAAAGACAAACCAGGGCATTTGTTTTATCAGGTATAACTTTCCTGCATGCATAGGATTAAACTAAAAGGAACAAAAACAATCCAAGAAATACAAATGTCCACTCTGGGTTTAAACAGTTAGGGTGGCACAGTTTGATTTGGTTTCACTGTGTGTGTGAAAAACCCTTCAAAAGCAAATTCCTCAAACCTGAAACACAGGCATGAATGACACAATTTAAATCCAAGAGTTATGCTATTAGAGAAAGAAAAGTCACGTAAATGCTCTTTTAAAATTGCACTGTCTCTTTTTTGTAGTACTTGAGCTCAAGCAGATTTTCTGAAGCACATTTAGGCAAGTAACTAAAATAATAATGTAGAATGTTCAGAAATGCATTTGCCTCTTCAAGATAAGCACTCTGCCAAAATACGAGGTCTGAAATACACCAGCTATTCTAGGAAAGCGCAGCGCTCAAAGAACAAAGGGCCAGATGTATGAAAGCATTTTGCATTTGCAAACGGTGCGAATGCCCGTTTGCGAATGCAAAATGACTTTTCAGAATGTATGAAATACATTCTGAATGCAATTTTAAGGAATCGCTAAAATAGCGATTCCTTAAAATTGCAACCCTGTTTAGAGAGTCGCAAATTGCGACTCTCTAAATTAGAAATCGCAAATAAGGATTCCTTATTTGCGATTTCTTAGCACATGTACGAAGCAATTCCTAAATGCGATTTTGGCATTTGGGAATCGCTAATTACCACCAAGTTGAACTTGGTGGTAACCATGTGCAAAATTTAAAAATGCATTTAAAATGCATTTTTAAATTGTACATGTAAAACACACATGCCCTTTTGGCATGTGTGCACCTTACATGTCCCCAAAAAATATTTTGGGGTGTAGCAAAGGGGGCCTTAGCCCCCTAGCACCCTGGGGTTTTGCATTTTCAAAATTGCAATTTCTGGTTCAGAAATCGCAATTTTGGGAATGCAAAAAATTCGCAGATATGGGCCAACAGGCCCATAGCTGCGAATGGGGCCGGTATCGCAATTGGCGATTCGGTAATAGCATTTGCGATTTTTAAGAAATCGCTATTACCGATTCGCAAATGTGATACATGGCATGTGATGATACATCTGGCCCAAACTCCCTGGAGAATACTAGTCACTTAGCTGCAGTCTTTTCAGGAGTGCTGGAGGAATGCCTGGTGTCAAGCTGGTACAGGAACGAAGAAAAGAATTACTTTAAAAGTCCTGAATATGAGGATGACAGTGGGGACTGGACTGCCAAATCAGATGCTGAGATCAGAAAGATAAACAAAGCCAAGCAGGGAGGCATGCTTCACTCTGCTACTTATAGCCAATCAGGAAAGCAGTTGAGTTTCCACATGTGGATGAGTCACCACACCCAATTAGAAGCACATGTCTACACCACACCCAATTAGAAGCACATGTCTACACCTCCTCACATTAGCTAACAAGCATTGGTAAAACAAGCATTGATAAAACCAATTGTGTAACACAGCACATTAGGTTTACTTAGAAACATGAAGGTTTAATCAAGAACAGAGATACGATTTAACCCTAATCCCTGGGGATGCTGACAGATAACGCAGGAGGCACCTTGGGGATTCCTGACAACAATCTTAGAACTTCATTTTTCTGACAGAAGGAAACATTTTGGTGAAAAACAGGATACAGTCAAATGGGTTAGATTTGATTTTTTTAATGAATTACAATGGAAATAGAATAATTTTTATAGGATGTCTTATTGTCACACCCAAGGCTCATGGCATAAAGATAAGATAGTAAGATAGAGGAAGTGACAAACTTTGCATTTAGCATAGTGCTTTCTGACAATGCTTAACATGAGTCTATAGTGATGAGTGGTACAGATAACTAATTGACATTTTCTGGAATGATTTTTATGAACATTCCTAATACTCTTTAAAGAATATGCCATACTGCAAAGCTTAAACCAGGGATCTCCTATCTTTTCTGTAATAAGAGTTATTTATGTTCAACGATTATCATCACAAACTATTGATATTTTTAGAATTTGTTTAGTGACCATTTTAGACAAGGCAACCATATGTAGGCTTACCAGCAGTAATCAGCACAGTGCATCAAGCACAGTTGCAAACAGTAACATAACAAATGCTTTATAAATGTGGAATTCATTTGCGTGGGTAAAACATAAAAGAAATAGCTGCAATGTCCATGGCAAGTCAATAATATCAGTATTAACTCCCCCATCGTGTGTATATATATATATATATATAAATATATATATGTGTGTGTGTGTAAATATATATCAAAGTCGAAAAATGCTGTGGATCTTGAATTTACTTCAGTTTATTTCTCCAACTTTTGTGTTTCGCCACACACCGACACGTTTCAACAAACAATGTCTTGTTCATCTTGTTCACGGTTAGAGAGTCCTACTTCACTTTCCTCTTAAATACTGTTACCCATTGAAGCCCTTATGCAGCATTATGGGATCAGTAGTTCAATAAAACATATAAACACAAAAAAGCTTATGACTTTTCATTAAAGCAATGAGCATTAAAAAGTTATCAAAATGATAATGTAACCATTCATAATTGATTGCTAATTTCTTGTTAATTTCTCTTTTTTTTAACCAAGGCATCGTCACACCCACATCTCTTCAATAACCACACATTAATTTGTTAGTTGCGTACAAATGTGTACTATTGAAGCCTTGTGCTATTACATTTGCTTGATCGTTGGCATTCAGATACACACTGTATATCAAGTTTAAAACAATGTGGATGATACATTCCACTCGTCCTGTAAGTATTCATCATTGGAGTCTCATCACGAATAATTAATTGTGCTGTACCATTCATTCAGCTGTTTAAAAATAACAGATTTTATATATCTGCCTAAAACCTATCTATTCTATCGTATACATGTCTTTAACCCTGCTCAGTGCCTGGCACTTTCAGCTAATCATGCATTGATAAATATTTTAAATATCGTACAGTGAGTGTCATAGTATACGCGATGCAATGAAGCCTGAGTGCCAGATTGCCTCTAGCAGTAACAAGAATTCTATTGTTAATACAATATTACATTAACTGCTTCCCATGGGTATAGGTGTAATATACCTTTTAATCATATCCCATTGTGATTCAAATGTCTCCCTTGTAACTCAATGTTACTTACTCGTCATCAAGATTACCCGGGTGTGTTTCCCATATTGCCCTGTCACTCAGATATTATGACAACCCTTACTATATTCTTCATAATGGCCTCACATTATTTAATCCTGTTCGATTACTGTCTCAGACTCACAAACGAACATGAAGTTCTTCATCAACATTGAGACCAAATGTGATTTTGGTCCATAGCCTAATAATGAAACGTGATTCGATCCTTCGTCATTTCTGGATTCTTTCGCCCCCTCTCTCATCCTTTTGTACATGTGCAATACCAAAATATTTCATGGATGTCCAGTTGATAATGAGATGTTGTTGGACATGTTAGGCCTTTGCATAGCTCGGATCTTTACTCTCCACAGCGCTGACATTTTTCAATATCCATTTTTTAAGATACATATGGTGCTGCCTACGTACTTCAAACCATATTGGCACTCAATCACATAGACCACAAAGTTGGTGTCACAGGTGATCTTCTGGTTAATGGAGATGTTTTGGCCTTTGTAATCGTCAATTTTTTTGATATTCTTTCCAATATGACATACTTTGCATCTATCGCATTTGAAGAAGCCCCCATTTTCTCTATCGAGCCATGTTCAATGTTTGCTAATAGGAAAGTGGCTTTTCACCAACTCAACCTTTAATCATGGTACCTTTTTGTAAGTTATATTCGGTGCGGGGATCACCTGCTGGTTTATATCTGGATTATTGCACAATAGGTCCCAGTATTTTTGGCAAATTTCATATAGTTGTTGATTTTCCTTACTAAATGTCAGTATCAATCTGGTCTTATCATATTGGACCTCATTGTTGTTACCTGTGTTAAGTACGAGCATTGTTTCTCAAGTTAACAAATTTGCCCGCTCTTGTCCTTGTTTAATTCATGTGGTTGGATACCCTCTCTTCGCAAGCCTTTGTTGAGTGAATTTGAATAGCCTTCTCATGTTCTCATCATCAAAACAGTTCCACATGATTCTTAAGAATTCCCCATGTGGTACACTTTAACCCCTCGGGTGCCAGGGACGAGGTGGTCTCGCCCACAGCCACGGTTGCCGTGTGCCGAGGACGAGACCAACTCGCCTGCACACGGCCCACGGGGGGAGCCTTCCCACCACCCTCTCCTGGGTAAGGATGGAAGGGGAATTGCTTCCCATTCCATCCTCCCCTCAGCAAACTGATGACATCAGTGCCCTCAAAGCACACCGACGTCATCAAATGCTGCCAGGGACGGCCTGGAAGCAAATGGCTTCCAGCGCATTTGGAAAGAGGACGCTTCTCAGGTGAGTCCTTCTTCTGGGCTGGTTTGGGGGTAAAACAGACACAGGGGGAAAGGAAAGAGTTTTTCCTATCCCCTGTGCCTGTCTTGAATGGATTCCTGCTCCACGATCGCCAGCCACTAGACACCAGGGATGTTTTTTAGTGCATTTAGGGAGGTAATCCATTAGGCAAGGGTTGCTCCCCTGGGGGCAGTATTACATCCGTTTTTCGGCACCCCATGGATGCTAGATCAGACGTTTTTTCGGCCCATCTGCCCCCCGGGCAGGTGATGGAAACTCACTAAACACCACCGATAATATTATAATTCAGTTTTAGGGTAGCGACCCCTTGGGGAAGGGTCGCTGCCCTGAGGGACAAGATGTTTTTGTATGTTTCGGCCCCGCCTTCTGGGGCTAGATCGGCCATGTTTTCGGGCGATCAGAGGGGGTCAAAACTCACTAGGCGCCAGGAATCTGTGTGTTTGTGTGCATGTTTGTTTGTTGGGGGACCCTTTGGGCAACGGTCACCACCCCGAAGGGGGCACATGACTGGTGGCCATTTCAGCACCCCCCCCCCCTTTTAGGGGCAGATCAGCCTATTTTTTTAGGCCCATAAGACACGAAGACACAGGGGATTTTTTTTCTTTCTTTTGTGTTAAGGGGCGACCCCTTGGGCAAGGGTTGCTCCCCAAAGGGGCACATAACTATTGCCTATTTTTGCCCCCCTTGGGGGCAAATCGGTCTACTCTTTTCAGGCTCATCTGCTCCCAAGGGGGGCAGAAGCCACGTATGCAACAGGGATTGGTGTGTGTGTGTTTTGTTTGGGGGGAAGCCCCTTGGGGGCACATTACTGTTGGTGATTTCTGCCACCTTGGGGGCATATCAGCCTATTTTTGTAAGGCCCATCTGCCCAAGGGGGGCAGAAAGGCCACCAGAAACCAGAGAAGAATGTTTTTAAAAAAAAGAGAGTGGGGGTATGGCCATACCCCGACCCCAAACAAATGGGGACAAAGTTGTTCAGCCCACCGATGGGCAGAAGAGGCAATTACCCCCGATCCACTCCCTGGGGGGGGGGAGAAAGCCTACTAGATTCCAGGGAACTTAAAAAAAATAAACCTTGCCACTATGGGAAAGGTTATGTCCCAACCCCATCTGAAGAAGGGTAACAGTCTTTCAGCTTTCTCCTGCACACTAAAAGATCTGATCACAATGGCAAGCAAGAGGACATTTGATTATTTTGGGTTTTGGTTTTACATATTGTCTAACTCTCAAAATCGTCCCACTTGGAATGATGAGGGCTCCTCTTTTTGGACTTTGGGACGCTGCCACGTAGAACAATCTATGAGATGTAGACACATCTGAAAACTAAACATCTGGTTGAGTCCAGGGTGGTGTGCTACACATGCATCCAGCACCATTTTCTTTCCCACAATGCCCTGCAAACCTCCACCTTTGCTTGAAATCACAAATTTTTCCCACATTTTTGTGATGGCAACTTCCATAATCTGTAGGAATCCACGAAATTCCTACCAACCAGCATTGTCGCATCTATACCCATAAAAATTCTGCCCCACTTGTCAGCCTAAAAATTGTTTTTTTTCAAACTGCCCTTTGGACCCACTTTGGTTTCCTCTCAATTTTGACATGTTTTTGGCTCTTCCCTGTCACAGGCACATGGCCCACCTACACAAGTGAGGTATCATTATTATCTGGAGACTGAGGGGAACGTTGGGTGGTTGGAAGTTAACGACGCTACAGTGATCCCACACAGAAATGTTGGGAAATGTGTTTTTTTAGATAAATTTGAGGTTTGCTGAGGATTCTGGGTAAGAAAACACTGGGGGAATCCACGTAAGTCACACCTCCCTGGACAGGTATGTTTGTATTTGATAATTTTGATGTGTCCACGTAGTGTTTTGGGGCATTTCCTGTCACTGGCACTAGGCCTACCCACACAAGTGAGGTACTATTTTTATCAGGAGATGTGGGGAAACACTGAGTAGAAGGGATTTTGTGGCTCCCCTCAGATTCCAGAACTTTGCAGCAACGAAATGTGAGGAAAAGGTGTTTTTTGTTTGCCAAATTTTGAGGTGTGCTTAGGATTCTGGGTAACAGAACCTGGTGACAGCGCCACAAGTTACCCCATCCTGGGATTCCCTGGGTGTCTAGTTTTCAGAAATGTCCAGATTTGCTAGGTATTCCTAGGTGCTGGGTGAGCTAGAGGCCAAAATCGACAGCTAGACACTTTGCAAAAAAACAGCTCAGTTTTCTTTGGGAAAATGTGATGTGTCAATGTTGTGCTTCGGGGAATTTCCTGTTGCGGGACTAGGCCTACTGACACAAATGAGGTATTGTTTTTATTGGTAGACTTGGGGGAATACTGGGTGGAAGAAAATTTGTGGCTCCTCTCAGATTCCAGAACTTTCTATCACCGAAATGTTAGAAAAAAGTGTTTTTTGGCCAAATGTTTAGGTTTGCAAAGGATTCTTGGTAACAGAATCTGGTGAGAGCGCCACAAGTTAACCCATCCTGGGTTCCCCTAGGTGTCTAGTTTTCAAAAATGCACAGGTTTGGTAGGTTTTCCTAGATGCCTGATGAGCTAGAGACCAAAATCCACAGCTAGGCACTGTCCAAAAAACACGTCAGTTGTCAATTTAAAAATGTGATTGGTCCATGTTGCTTTATGGGGTGTGTCCTGTCGCAGGCCCTAGGCCTACCCCCACATGTGAGGCACCATTTTTATTGGGAGGCTTGGGGGAATGCTGGGTGGAAGAAAATGTGTGGCTCCTCTCATATTCCAGAACTTTCTATCACCGAAATGTGAGGAAAAGGCATTTTTTGGCCAAATTCTGAGTTTGCAAAGGATTATGGGTAACAGAACCTGGTGAGAGCCCCACAAGTCACCCGATTCTGAATTTCCCTAGGTGTCTAGTTTTCAAAAATGTATAGGTTTGCTAGGTTTCCCTAGGTGCAGTCTGAGTTAGTCGCCAAAATCCACAGCTAGGCACTTTGCAAAAAACAGGTCAGTTTTCTTTGGAAAAATGTGATGTGTCCATGTTGTGTTTTGAGGCATTTCCTCTCACGGGCACTAGGCCTACCCACACAAGTGAGGTACCATTTTTATCAGGAGGCTTGGGGGAATGGTGGGTGGAAGGAAATTTGTGGCTCCCCTCAGATTCCAGAACTTTCTATCACTAAAATGTGAGGAAAATGTGTTTTTTTCTACATTTTGAGGTTTGCAAAGGATTTTGGGTAATAGAACCTGGTGAGTGTTTAATTCTGGACTCGAATGCCATTCACGCAGTTATATCGGGGGCCCCCGGGCTAAGGGTTGGGGGGTAATTGACTCAGACTCCACGTTTAGTTTATTTTTTTTTATATTACTCTTCTGTATTAAATTATTCTGCTTATTATCAATGTTGAATCTACGCTTATTAACGATCCAATGGACACATCAGTTATATCAAAGCCAAAACACAAGGTTATATGTTGTGTAAAGAAACACTCATGGGACTAGGTGGACTGACTTTCACCAAAACCTGCTCCCAACGGCAATCGCCCTACAGAACACACTTGGCCCCAATCAGTAGCTCACCACTATCAAGGACCATTCTTGTCATAGGCAACACTCTACTAGCTCCTTGGAGCGAGATTCAGAAGCCATAGATTATATTTGAAATGTGAACAAGTGTAACAAATTTACTTATCATAACTGTACTGTAAAGATTAATTGGTTAAATATTAATAAAAAGATTCAAGTAAAAAAATAGAACCTGGTGAGAGCCCCACAAGTCACCCCATTCTGGATTCCCCTAGGTGTCTAGGTTTCAGAAATGGACAGGTTTGGTAGGTTTCCCGAGGTGCCGGCTGAACTAGAGGCTAAGATCTACAGCTAGGCACTTTCCAGAAAACACATCAGATTTCAATGTAAAAATGTGATGTATCCATGTTGCGTTTCCTGTCATGGGCATTAGGCCTACCCATACAAGTGAGGTGCCATTTTTATTGGGAGACTTTCAGGAACACAGAATAGAAGAACAAGTAATACTGCTCCTTGTCTTTCTCTACATTTTTTTCTTCCAAATGTAAGACAGTTTGTAAAAAAAATATGTCTATTTGAGAAATACCCTGTAATTCACATGCTAGTATGGGGACCCAGGAATTCAGAGATGTGCAAATAACCACTGCTTCTCAACACCTTATCTTGTGCCCATTTTGGAAATACAAAATTTTCTTGATACCTATTTTCCACTCTTTATATTTCACCAAATGAATTGCTGTATACCCGGTATACAATGAAAACCCATTGCAAGGTGCATCTCCTTTATTGGCTCTGGGTACCCAGGGATCATGATGAACCTACAAGCCTTATATGTCCAGATGAGTCCAGCAGACGTAATGGTATATTGGTTTCAAAAATCTTCCATAGCAGGAAAAAGCTAGAGACGAAAACGTGGCTGAAATGGCTCTTTTTTCACAATAATTTCAACATTTTTTTATTTTAGCTGTTACTTTCTGTATTAAAACCTTGAAGGATCTACACAAATGATCCCTTGCTGAATTCATAATTTTGTCTACTGTTCAGTAATGTTTAGCTGTCCGAGACCCAGCATTGGTTTTATACCCATTTCAGTCACTCACTGGAAGGAGGCTAAAAGCACTATGAATAGTAAAAATGGGGTATGTCCCAGTAAATTAGCAAAATTGTTTTGAAAAATGTGGTTTTCCGATTCAAGTCTGCCTGTTCCTGAAAGCTAGGAAGATGGTAATTTTAGCACTGCAAACCCTTTGTTGATCCCCAAAAAAGGAAATTTTAGCTGTATTTTTGCTAATTTATTGGTTTCCTCCAGGGAAACCCACAAACTCTGCTTACCTGAAGAATCCCTAGGATGTTAGAAAAAAGGATAAAAATGTGATTAGGTAGCTTATGTGAAATAAAAAGTTATGAGGGCCTAAGCGTGAACTGCCCCAAATAGCCAAAAAAAGGCTCGCACCAGAGGGGGGAAGAGGCCTGGCAACGAAGGGTTAATCAGAGATTGGGGATGGAAACTGATACCATGTAAGATACTATTAGTTGTGGTGGATTTTCTGAAGAGTGCTTTCTAAATTGTTCTGCTTGACGTAAATCTTTATATCCAATAATTCTATTTGAGAGCTGTTGATGTTATACGTAAACTTCAGGCCACATTCGTTATTGTACAAGATGTTAAATTAAGCCAACAATGAATCATTTGTGCCCTTACAGATAATAAAGAGATCATCAATTAATCTCATTCAAAGAACACTTTTCTCCACATAAATTTCATTGTTTTCTCTCCAAGCTGTTTCCTGTTCCCACCAACCCATAGTCAGATTGGTGCAGCTTGGAGAGAAGGAAATTCCCATCACTGCTCCTTGTACTTGTATGTACATTTGATGATCAAATAAGAAGATATTACTTTTGAGACACATTTCAATTGTGGTTAGCAACATGCCTGAGTGTTGTAATTATTTGATGTTTGTTTGCTTTAGAAAGCATTCAACTGATTTCAGACCTATAATATGATCTATTGAGGTGTAAAGTCTCACCTCATCAATTGTCCTCAGCAGGTATCCTTCTTGCCATCCAGTATCGGTTAGAATTCTGAGGAAATCTCCAGTATTGTTAATGTGTGAACTTAGATTTGTAACCAGAGGGGCCAAATAATGGTCCTCATATTTTGCAACATTTTCATATAGGGACCCACAACTGGATACAATGCTCTTCTAAGTGGTTTCACAAGAGTTTTATGAATCTTTGGTAAGAAATAGATTGTGTGAATAACTGGACTCTTATTTGTTAGAAATGATAATTCATCCTCATTCAAGAGGGAGTCATTGTATCATTCTTTCACTTTTTTATTCAATTCCAACATCAGGTTATTGATAGGATTCACTTCTAATTTGTTGTAGTTTGTTGTGTCTTTGAGCTGGAGACATTCTTTTTCCAGATAGTCTTGTTTATTTAAGATGACTTTATTCCCCTCTTTGTCAGCCAGTTTGATTTCCAAGGTATCTTCGTTAATTTTTCAACGACGCTGACCGCCAGCTCAAAAAATATATCAATTTTATTACCTGATGTAAATGTTGGACAAAACTTAGATTTGGGTTTCAATTCACTATGTATATGTTCGGCCGCCCGAATAACCAATTCTTGCAATGCCTGTGTTTCCGTGAAGATTTCATCATTGAGGTTATGCATCAAATTAAATATGGTCTTGACATCCGATTTGTAATCAGTACTTAAGTTAGTCTGTTGGTTCTGACTCTTACTCTTCATTTTCTGTTTGCACTCTGCTTTACTGAAGAATTTTGCCAATTTCATTTTTCGAACAAACTTATAAATATCTATTTTTGTTTCCATATAATCAAAGTCTTTCTCTGAATAGAATATCAAGTCTCTGTTCAATAGTTTCATTTCCTCTGCGCTTAACTGATGATGCGAGAAGTTGCCTACTAAGTTTTCTTTTTCTTCCATGTTAGGCATTAGTTATTTTGTCGATTGCATAACAGGTATCTTTCTTTTTTTTCCTCCCTCTTCTTGTTTTGCAGTGCCCAGTATATTTATTGGGTGCCCTCTTCTTTGAACCCCTCAGTGTCCTGTGCCTTTGGGTGCCAGTTGATCTATAGACAATAGTTTAATTTCCTCTAAAAAAGTCGTCCTTCTCACTGGTCTAGAGGGTCCTTCACTCATTTCTGCATCAGATTCGCTCATACTCTCATCTAATGGAACACTCAGGGATACTTGTCCGGCTTTGAGTTGCTTCTTTAATGTATAAAAGCATTTGGCAAATGTGAGTATTGTGCAATTATTGTAATCTTGTTCCTTTGTTTTCGCCCCTCTATTTCTGTTTCAAATTTATCCAGATTTTTCTCCATCAGTTTCCTTAATTTAGTAAGTTTGTCTTCGTTGCATTTCCTGAATTTGTGTTTCCACTTTTTTGATGTCTCTGAAGCTTCTCAATATCTATTTTGACCTATTTAAAAATAATCAGCATCATATTTTAGAACATTGCATGCTGTACTACCTCATTCTTTCAGCATCTCCGCTCTAGTATCTAGATAGTTGGGGAGGGTGAATATTCTAAGGCCGTGTGGGACTCTTCTCACTTCCACATACTTCTCCAACATAATTATTTCCTAGCTTTTTGTAATCTTTCTTTAAAAGTCTCTCTAGTTGATTGAACATTTGTTTGAGAGTACATCCCCCCATTGTTGCTTTCATATTGCCATTTGCCACATTCAGTGTGGGCTTGTATTTCTTGGTAAAGAGTTACTCCGATTTTTATGCCCACTTCGTGGCTCTTTTTTCCATGATTAAGTAAAATAATTGTACACAGTTCCAATAGTCCGACAAGATACCTTCTTGTCAACTCGCACAGTGTAGCAATATACGAGCATTGGTATCCAATTAATTACAATGTTGCAAGTTCCCCAGTCTCTTCACTGGAGGGCATTATACATCCATGCTAGACTACATCAATACTGAATTGCCATAATGTATCTAAAGAAAAGCTTCTTACCTGTGGGAGACTCCTGTGCAGGTGGTATCTCCAATCCCGCTCGTTCAGCGCTCGAGCCTCACTTGGCAACAACACACACCTGTTATAGATAGAGTTATTTCAAGTAACTGTAACTTGTGCCCTAAGGTAACTATAACTCCGGCCACCGTCATGCACAATTTCTTTATTAATAATTTCACAGCAAATGTTGCACTGATATTATCAATCATGTCATAAAAGATGTCATCAGCGCTATAACATCTGCGGTAATTAGCAGGGCATGGCGAGAGTGAGGATTATAGTTACCTTATGGCACGAGTTATAGATACTTGTGATAACTCTAACTATAATAGGAGAATGTTTATGGTTTTGTATGTTTAAAATGTGAGCCTAACTATAATGTTGCTGTAACGTTTGATTGTTTTAGGTGAATTTCTATGGGTTATTTTATTTCCTTTCCAAATGTAATGTCCCTGTAACCTTGTTTTTTTCTATGAATTTCTATGGTTTATTTAATGTAAAGTAATTGTAATTACTTTATGATTATTCAACTACTGCTGCACAATGCCTTTGACCGCGCGTGGCGTAGTTGGCCACAATAACCACCCAGCCCTGTGCCACACATGGCTTGAGGCTGTGTGCAGGAAGGGCTGGTAGCAGGGCATGGCCTATGGCCAGGCCTTGCAGCCTACCCTACAGCACTTATTAAGTGCTTCTTTGTTAGGTGAAGATGTGATCATATTCCTATGCATCAAAAATGTGCTTCCAAAATCGGTGGGAAATGCTCTTGGGGGAGTCCTTTTAGTAAGATCTCCATCTTCCAGGGAAACTAGGGGGGGGGTCAGATGGAGGGGGAGGGGAGACATTGCATACCAATAATGCATATGGAGCGAGCAGGGCCAAACAGGTGGGTCTAATAAATTTACATAATTGTAGTTTCTAAAAGTTTAGATCACGACCTCTTGTCTTAGCAGCCGATGACAAGAAAGAACCCACTCATCACAGGCAATACGTGAGATATTACACTTGAAAAATGCAAGGATGCAAACATGTTCATCAAGGATTACAGATAACTGTTCACGGTGTAAATGCTGAGAAAACAGACATCTTTGCCTTGGCCATGCGCACAAAATTAGGATGATTAGGGACATTGGGGGGGCCTCAACGGCCCCACAGTCCCAGCCGGCCCCCACCTCCTGAGGGAGCTGGCATTGCTCCTGCACACAGGGAGCTGTTCAAAATGCAGTGCGGTGGCAGTCCCCAGGACCTGTGGGGGGTCCACGTGCCCCCCCAACAATTCTTTACATTTAGCTTCAGAGAGGTGATGGTGCCCGAGGCCTGGAGCAGTCTATATGGCCCCTGTACATTTATAAATTGTAGCCCCAGAGAGGTGGTGGTCCGTGGGACCTGGTGTGTCCACAACCACCTATACTTTTAAAACATAGCCCCGGGGGTGGTGGTCCCTGGGGATTTTAATAGCCCTAGAAGGGAGGCTCAGTGTGCCCCCTCCTCAATGATAAAAATTTTTATGCTCCCGGGACCTGGCCCACCCGGGTGCAAAATTAAAAGCAAGCTTGGGAGACCTTGCTTGATATTTTATTTTTAAATATTCACGGTGACCTTTGCGACTATTCGCACATTTCACTGTGAATTTTAAAACAATGCTTTTTTGCCCTGGCGGGGTCCCAGGGGAAGCCCTGCACCAAGGCTAGATAGATAGGCTAAATGTACCCTCCCCCTTTTCTTTTTTTTACGTTTGTTTGGTATCCTCTTTAACATCGAAGAGCTGATTATTCATCTGTGTGCATTTTTCTGAGAATCAGAAATGGACTTCTTTGTTCATAAATGCATGGACGATTAGAACGATATCCCATTCCCCCACTTATCAGACTAATTACTTTATTGTTTTCTCAGAGGGTGGTGGTATTGTTTTGGATATAAACTGTACCAAGAAGCCTGATAGAATATTTGACACATTTAGAATGTACAACATATTCAGTTTTGTTATGATTATTGTGGAAAAAGTAAAAATGTTTTCTTTGTAAAATAACTTGGTGTTGTTGTTGGTATTCCGCATTAATTTTACTATTATTTTTGTTTTCTATTTGAATGCTATTTTTGGATTTTTTTACCAGCATAAATATGAGGACTGAACAAGTGACTACTTCAGGATCACATTGTTTTCTCAAAACGTCTTTAAGAACGTTGGCATTTTCCTCCCAGAACTATTTGGTGCCTGCAGCCTATTCTGGGTCACATGACTGGGCGTAGTTGGCAGTTGGCCTTTGTTTATTTCTCCCAGACAGCAAGAAAATAGAGGGATTATGTGCTCCTGGATGGCCATCAATGAACAGGATGGGGCAGAGCTGAGCAAAGCCCCACTTGCAACTGAATAGCCTGTGCTCTGCCTTCACAAAGGACTTACGCAACTTGCATTGTTCATGGAGCCAGCCTGGAGCCAGGGCAGGGGAGTCATGAAACTTCAAGCACTTTTCAGGGAATTATCTAGAAACTTTCCCTACTTTAAAGACAGAACCATGTCTAAAAAGGGGACCATTGGACCCACTCTTCAGTTCACTTTCTGGACCTGCAAAAGGACTCTCAGGTGACTGCTTCTGCTGTGGCCTACTGTGTGCTCCACAAAATTGTTTTGCTGCACCTGGAAGATTGCTTTGCCTGCCTTCAACCCTCAGAGGCATGCTCTGCAGCTTGTGCCCTGCTTCGTCACTTGAACCCAGGCCTGCAAGAGTGACTCCAAGGGCTAGTTTGCTGACCTCCTGTTCTGAGTCCAAGGGACAGAAAGGGCTCCCTCCATCTTGAACTTGCACCTGGGCCCATCCTGAGTGAGTCTTAATCCACCAAGAGGTGTCCCTACAGTCCTGGGCCATTAGTGGTGGTGCTAAAGTTGCCCAGATAGCCAAAATCCAAAACTTTGGAAGTGGAAAATGTTTGCCTAAAAACTGCTTTGAGAACCAAGGAAAGACCAGGACCAACTTGCTTGTCTAACCTCCCTAGGTGCATCTGCGATTAGTCTGAGATCAGAGCACCTCCCGCCACGTTCTTGTCCACAGAAGCATATCCTCTTCAGGGGTTTTTACCCACAGGGGTATGTGACCTTGTGGAGCTCTTGTTGGCTAAAGTCTCCTGCTTTATACCGCTGGAGTTTTTTCGAATTCCAAAAAGTGACTAGAAATCTTCACTATGACTTCATCCAGCAGCTCCCTGATGATGACACTTCCCCTTCGGACACTGCCTTCAGGTTTGCCTCACTGTATTTTACCTTCTCAGAACATTTTCTTCAAAATTTCTTCTAAGTCCAAAGGTAAGCTTTGGCAATGCCAAATCCACTCTTGGTATCTGACCCATACTCCAACGCAGTGGCTTTATTTTCTTTCTCTGACCCAGTCCCACATGGCTTGATGTGCATGGTTGGTACTTTGATCGATAGGCACTAGGTTTTACCTTAAACTTTAAAACTTCATACCTTCGGTTCTACTTTTTGGATTTATGTCTCGTTGGTGTCAAATAATCTTTTCAATTTTACTCCATTTTTTAAGTTTGTGTGGGAGTTTTCTTGTGTTGCGAACGCCCTTTATTATTTTTGGTGTGATGAAAAAATAATTTACATATTGCCTCTAAGTGAAGCCTGACTGCTTTTGTGCTAAGCTACCAGTGGGCTGAGCACAGGTTAATTTAGTGACTTTTTGTGGCTCACATTCACCAGCAACCCAGTTTCTCACATTGTCTATAAATTCATTAGGACATTGAAGCTAATGAAGTAGCATGCACTACCTTGCAAACCTAAAATGCCTATTGAGAAATGAGAAAAAGAGTTAATCTATTTTAACAATATCTGATGTCAATGTTGAAAGACTTGCATCCTTGGAATGTGAGAAGACAATATTGATAGTGATGAAATATTGAGCATTACTAATATACTTTTTATTTACGATCTATGACAATAAATGTGAGTCATATTTCCTTTTTATCACAGTAGATGTAGAGGCACTGTTCAGAAGTATAAGACACAGGGATGGTTTGGAAACTTGCAAGTACTTTGTGAGGGCAAGGCCATTGAATTCTTAACTTCACAATAATATGATTTTGGAAATGATTTAACAGTGTCTCTAGGAGAAAATGTTTTGTTTGACACCTAATCCTACGGGCAGTTACAAGGAATGTCAATGGCACCTGCTTTTCCCCAGCTATGCAAATTTATTCATAGGCTGCTAGGGATATCAGGTGGCCTACATGTGACAATGTGGCTGCAATACACAGAAAACATGTTACTTACATGGAAAGGCCTTAGATAAAGAGCATAAGAATTCATTGAAATTCTGAATGAGAATGAGCTGAATCTAATCTTCACAGGAGATATTAGCGTTGCATCAGTTATACATCTGGATAATAAATTGGAAGTTAAGGACAAGATAGTGACCGTTTTACAATGGGAAAGAAATAACCTACTTCATCATAAGAGCTCGCATCCCCCATCCTTTCAAATTGGAAACTTTTAGAGTCCAACCAAAATTGCAATACAGTAGAGAGATTCGAGAAAGAACAGAATACTGGGATGATCAGAATCAAGGAACAAGGATGGGATGCAACAATAAATACAGAGAAACGCAAAGCTGCCTTGATAAATAGGGAGCAGTTGCTCCTTGAGAATAGGACTGAGAGCAATGACAATAATTTCACATGTTTTATTACCATCTATAGTAAACAATAGTAAGACATGTTGCAAATCTTCAAGGAATATTGTGGACTATTGTCTTTAGACCAAGTGATTAGTCAGAAACTCACTAAGCCTATTATAACATAATTGGTCTAGATCCCTGAAGGATGAACTAACCATGTGTCATTTCTTCAGTGAAAAAAAGACTACATGGCTGGGGCAATAGGAAAGGTTTGTTAAATGTCAAAAATGCAATGCCTGTAAATCAGAAATATGTAGCAAGGAATATGTGGTACCAAGAACAGGAAAAAAATAAACAAAAAAACAACAAAAAGTCTTGATCGGTTCTTCTAAAAAAAGAATGTGGGAAGTAAAATGTTTCCTATTCAGAAAGCAATTCTAGAGCATGGTTGAGCCACCTGAAACAAAGTTATGACCCTGTGCCATGCATCCATCAACAACTTTCACCCACGCATACATCAGCCCCCTGCACATTCGATCATCAACCACAGCCAAACATTTGTTCATCCAGACACTCTTGCATCCATCCGGCTATGCAACCACACCCACCCATCTACCTCCTCACCATTGCAGGCACCAATAGCTATCGAAACCCATATTTTTCCTTGTGTGCAACCATCAACCATCAAGCATCCATCAATACAACCAACTAATACCCCTCGGTGTCTTCTTTTGTCCGTATGTGTACTGTTCTTCTGCTTATGTGTCTATATTATGTGTTGTCTGTGTGCATATGGAAAGATGTGTGTATGTGTTTTTTCTATTTGTACGTCCAAACATAGCACGCAATATACGCCTATCACAGCAACACGCACGTGCCTAAAACAGCGGAATCTGTTGGTTGTGCCAGTATTTGTGGAGTTATGTTCCCATAGACGCCCTCCCTGAAATCCAGTCTTTATCATTAGCATTCTTGATGACCCGAGTAGGTGCAGACAAATGCAACGTTTACGAAGATTAAAAAATTACAATTAGTATTGATATAATTAATAAACCGTGAATATAAAGACATGTTGTGTTCCAGGACAGTCATTTCGGTATCATTCTGTCCAGTATTTTAATGCGTGACTCAAGCGCTATATTTTATTTTATTTCCCAATCCCTGCCCAGGGAGTGTTGTTATGGCAATCCTTCATTAGTCTGAAACACTGCACATTGGACAATCATTAGGCGCGCTGTCCCTGACGCACCATAAACCCACACAAAAATTGCATTTCAAAGAAAGCAGTGGGCTGACATGGTATGCAAAAAAAAGGAATGCAAAAAATCGACTGTGATTCGTGCCTTGAAATTGTGCTTCGTAGGAGGGCGATTTAATGGGCTGCAAACCAGTGTCTCGTGTTCCACTAATGGGTAGAACAGAGCGTCAGTGATGTAACCTCAGCCGCAGACAAATCTTGGCCCTACAGATGAAAGGTCTGCCTTGCGAACGTATAGACAAAGTCTGCAAATGTGTACATTTTTAAGGGGTTATGAATTTGTGCTATAGGTCGGTTTTGAAGTTTCGTTTTGTAATGTAATTGATTTGGGTGCTTCTAGCAATTTTACAATTTTACACAATTAATTTTTTGTTACCTTCTGTCTTTTATCACTGAAGTTTGTACAATAATGTTGCAAGAATAACTCTAAATATGCAGAAAGATACTTAAAAAAAAGTCGAGTAGTCAGACAAATGTCAAAGTTGTATATTCCACAAGCTTCCATCCTTTTTTTAAAAAGCGTTTAGAGGAAAATAAAAAAGAACTGGTATGAGGAACTTTGGTCCAGCATTTAACAGTGCTGTGTGACAGCAAGCTATGAATTAAAGAGAGCGCCGAGCCATAAGCTGGGAATTTCAGCTTAGTGGTTTCAAGGCTGCAGTGCCCAAGGAAGGTACAAGTCCCTAAAACTCACTAATGCTGAGAAATAAAACACTTCTCATCGTGCCGCCAGACCCGGCTTAACGTCCCAAATGGCTACTTGCAGAAGAGAAAATTACTTGAATGGATCTCTGTCCATAATAAATCCTCTGATACTCAAACTTGACTGTGCGGTCACTGGACCTTATAATGGCTCATAACTTGAATTTCATTCAATAGTAAACATGTCTCTGCTTCATGAGATGCCAGTAATATGAGTGCCAGAAGCCTGTGGTAAGCCGGTTAGAATTAAATAAGAACTAGACATAAAATGTAGCTCGAGAACAAATTGCAAAGGGATATAAATAAAGTGTGTCCCATACTTTTAGAACAGTACGTATACACTATGGGGCGTAGTTACAAGAAAGTGGCGCATCAGCTATGATGCACCACTTTTCTTGTGCCCTCATGGTAGAGCCAAATTTATAATATGGCGCGCAATGGCGCACGTTAGCACAATAGCGTCAACAATTTTTACTCTATTGTGTCCCATTGATCGACTAGCACCAAAAATTATGGAACTAGACCAGCAATCTGTTGGGAGGCCCATTGGAAACAATGGGAGCATCACTTTAATGCCTGCCTTAAAAATGATGAGAAAAAGGACATAGTGAAATCTCGTAAATTTCACTGCGCCATTTTTCTGGACCACCTAACGGTGGAATGCCCCTCCCTTGCATACATTATGCCTGGCGCAGGCATAATGTTGTGCAAGGGGTTACAAAATGCCACAATGCTTTCAGTGTGCCTCTTTGTAAATCTAGCATGGGGAAAAGGCCTCCTTGACGTCGATTTAGGAATAAAAAAATAATGGTAAGGCAGCGCAAGGAGGGGCAAGGGGCTTATTAATATGTTCCTAAATTGTGAATATTAAAGGGCTCAGAATTCCAGACGTGGGAAGTAAGCAGCTCTAAAAGTAATCAGTGGTGAAAGTTACCCATCATTTGTCAGCCAAAGAAAGAAATATGTGGTTCACTCGAGTGCTTAATTAGTAAAAAAATAAATAACTGCGAGGGCTTTTAAGGGCACAGCAACTTGCATCACCTACTGCCCCTGCCAGTGCTGCCAAATGCCAGGACAAAATGCTACCTGTTAATCACCACACCTGTACAAATGTGACACCTTAAATTATAACACTCAAAGTCGTAAGAATGGCCTCAACGCACTAACATGTTTATGTTTTAAATATATATCGAATTGTTAAACACACTGAGGATTTCTTCTGTTTAAAATTAGCCAGCCTACCACGTAGACCATCATAAATGTGTGTGTGTTATGAAACAGTTGCCCGTGCTGAGCACCAGCAAACAATGGCACAAATTAAACACTAGTTTACCGATGTCTGTTTATGCGACGAGTCTCTCCCTCTCTGCTGTCCTGGTCTTAATAGTTACCTCTTCTATTTAGCGCAACCACCTCCCCTCCCCAGGAGAAAAAAGACACCCATTTTTTCAGTTCCTCAGGTCCAGCAAGATGGTCATCCCACAGATCTTCCCTCAACTGTCAAAACAGAAGGTGGTCCTGCGGGCACAGAGGTAAGCATCATCATATCATCATCACACAAAAAATGACATGCAAGTAAGAGGGAAAGGCTTAGTGTTGGGTTTTTGGTTGACCGGGGTGTGAGCCCTGGTCAACCAGCAACCATAATCTATGTGAGGGTCGTACACAAGCAAACCTCAAAATAACCTGTCCTCACCCCCTTGGTAGCTTAGAGCAGAATAGTCAGGCTTAACTTAGAGGCAATGTGTAAAGTATTCGTGAAACACTTCAATAGTAACACAGTGGAAACAGCACAAAACAGAGCCCACAAGAGAGCAGATTTAAAAAAATAAAACAACCAAAATGACAAAAATATATTTCGAAGTACCAGGGATACTGAATTTTAAAGTTGTTAGTGAAAATCGCATCAAAAGGCTTAAAGTGCCAACTGTGGATATCTGGTCACACTGGACATGGAGCAAAGTAACAAGTTTAGGTCGACTGAGATCAAGCAAAAGTTCCTTCATTCCTGTTTTGCTGAGGGTTGTATGGATCTGCATCGAAGGCAGGTTGTGCAGTGAATGTTCCAAGATGAGGGGAGGCTGCGATGTAAGGGCCTGTCGCATCAACATCGAAGATCCCGTCGAAAGGGTGTGCGATTTGAAGTCTGGCAGCAGGAATGCAGTTAGGGCAATGCGTCAGTTATGAAAGGACCACAAAGCTGTCATGCGGCATCCTAGTTGAGGCTGCAGTTGGCGAACGATGCGAGGGCCTGAGAAAGGATCCATCACACAGCAATGGCTCTGAAAGCAATGCAGGCTGTGGCAGTGATCGAGGCATTTGCAATGTGTCCAATCCACATAACAACGGAGATGCATCAGTCCTGCTCGGGGTCGCACCACGCAGCAAAGGAGATGTGTCAGTTCTGCTGGATCCATAGAGATTGGCAAAGCCCCTTAAGCCCACTTCCAAGGGTCCAGGACTAGGTTAGCACCACTTGATAGAGTAGGCTCAGATGGCAAAATCCAGGTGCATGTGGAAGGTTGTTAGAAGGCTATGTCCCCAAGGCTTCAGATCAGGAGGCCAGCCAACTAGCCCTTGGAGTCTTGCTAGGTTCAAGAAATGCAGGTCCAGTCCTTCTCATCCAGGCAGGAGGGCAGCAGGTTAGCACAGCAAAGCAGGAGACCAGCAGAGAGCAGTCCAGCAGAGTATGAGTCCTTCAGAAGAACAGCAGTCTTTCTTCCTGGCAGAGTATCCACAAGTGTACCGAAGAGTTATGACTTTTTAAACCATGGTGCCCCGGTTCTTAAAGATTGGAGTAGCTTCTGCACAGTGTCTTTGAAGGGCATGAAATTCCCTGTCTCCTCTGCCCTGGTTCCAAGTTGAAGTAACAATGTAGGGTTGTTAGGCCATTGTGTGAAGATAGGACACAGCCTATTCAAGTGTAAGTGGGGCTTTGCCCAGCTCCTCCCTCCCATCGAGCCAGTGATGTCCCATTCATTCACACCTAAGCGCCCATTGTATGTGGCTTTCTAGAAGAAATACATAAAGCCCAACTGTTAAGTACACCCAGTCATGAGGCCCAATCCAGGTTGCATGAACAAAATGGCTTCGGCAATAAATTGCCAACTTGCTAAAAATGGCATTTTCAGACTTTCAAATCCAACTTCACCATAAATTAGGAATCTATATTAGGATTTCAGAGACACCAAAAATGAACTGGTTTTCTCTTCCCATTATGAAACATAATAAGGCAACTATAACGTCATTCTATATAAGAGATAGGCCTTGTAGTAGAAAAAAAACGAATTTAAGAGTTGTTTACTACCCTGACATGTAAAACTTAAAAGTGCATGTCCTACTTTGTAAATGCATTGCGCCCTGCCATCTGGGCTCTCTACGGCCTCCCCTAGGGGTGCCTTATATCATTAAAATGGACGTTATGGGCCTTGCAAAAAGTGTTTTTTCCCAGGTTGAAATGGCAGTTTACACTGCACACACAGGCTTTGCAATGGCGGGCCTGAGACATGCTTAAAGGGCTATTTAAGTGGGCTGAACAATCAGTGTTGCAGGCCCACCACTAGCATTTAATTTACAGGACCAGGGTACATATAGTACCACTTTACAAGTGGCTTATAAATAAATTGTTAGAAACTGGGCTTCTGGTTGGAAGTGGTATGCACCCTGTCCAAACAGGAAACACAACCCTTGTCAGGGTAAGTCAGATACACACCATAATTTAATCTTTGGTCACCCTCTGGTAGCATAGCACAGAGCAGTCAAGCTTAACTTAAGAGGAAGTGTGTAAAGTATTTGTGCAACACTTCAAACAGTAAAACTGTGAAAACAGCACAAAAACGCTATACTTGGTTGAAACAATACAGCTAAAATTTATGAGTAAAACAAGACCAAAATGACAAAAATCACATAAGTGGAAGTTGATATATAGATTTGTAAAGATTAAACTGAAATGTAGTGCTTAAAAGAAGAAAGTGCCAACCGGGGATATCTGGTCACGCTAGACTGGGTGAAATCCAAATGTTCAGGCCAACCACGATAGGACGCAGGTCGGATATAGTCACAGACATGTCCTCCTGAAGGTTTACCTTCTCAGATTTGAGCCAAGAGTCCCATTCACAGGGAAGAAGTTTGCTGGAAGCAAGGAAAGCGTCCACTGGTAGTCCCCTGGTGGTGTTCCATGGGCACAAAGAGTTGGCTGGGAATTGCAGATGATTGGACTGGATCCTCGCAGTCACGAGAGCTGATGCTTACTGTGCAAAGAGACAAACCTGTTGCAGCTCACGCTGACCGTTCGGACGAGAGGTACATTCCGGTGCCAGCAGGCCAGATTGCACTGCCTGTCAAAGAACCCAAAGGCTTGATTTTAGAATCCACAAAACCACTTCCAGGGGCCCAGGACTGAAGGGGCACCTCTTAGGGATGAGAAGCTGGTTGAAGACAGGGTCTGGAAGCTGTAGCAGGTGAGTTGGAAGTCGTTTGTGTCTCTGAGGCTTCAGAAGAACAGGAAGAAAGCCAACAAGCTCTTTGAGTCACTTTGGTTCTGGGGGATAGATATGCAGGTCCAGTCCTTCTCACTCCCAGGCAAGAGGGTAGCAGGCAGCAGGACAGCTCAGCAAATCAGGAACTCAGCAGAGTAACAGCTCAGCACAGTGGCAGTCCTTGTAGCAGCACAGCAGTCCTTCTTCATGGCACAGTATCCACAGGTCAAGAAAGGTACTGAGTTGGTTGTGTCAGAGGTACAGTACTTATACCCAGTTGTGACTTTGAAGTGGGGGAGACTTCAAAGACAGGACACAGTGATCCTTCCTCTAGACTCACTACAGGTGTATGCAGCCCTTTGTGTGGAGCAGGGCACTGCCCATTCAGGTGTGTCAGCCCCTTCCTCCCATCCTGCCAAGGATTGCCCATCAGGATGCAGATGGCCCATCAGTTACACTAAGCTCCCTTTCTGTTTGGCTATCTAGAGGGAATGCACAAGCCCAGCTGTCACCCTACTCCAGACGTGTATTATAAACAGGCGGCGTACACCAAATAGCTAAAGTAACAAAATGCCAACCTTCTAAAAGTGGCAGCTTCACAAATGCAGTTTGATATCTGACTTCACCCTAAGTTCTGATTTTAAACTGTGATTCTAGAGACACTATATTTAACGAACATATCTCTTCCAGGTTGTGAATTACGCTTAGGTAATGTGACAAGGTAATCTCAATGTTATCCTATAGGAGAGATAGGCCGTACAGTGGTGAAAAACGAATTTGGTAGTTTTTTACTACCTGGGCATGTAAAACTTAAAAGTACATGTCCTGCCTTTTAATACATCGCAGCCTGCTCGCCTGGTTGTTCAGGGTCTACATTGGGGTGACATATGCATAAAAAGGCAAGGTATGGGGTTGGCAACAGGGTTATTGTACCTGGTCCTCATAGGAGCAATGGCAGGCTTGAGACATGGTTAAAGGGGTACTTAAGTGGGTGGCACAATCAGTGCTGCAGGCCCACAAGTGGCATTTAATTTACATGCCCTGGGAACATGCAGTGCACTTTATGAGGGACGTATAAGTAAATTAAATTTGTCAGTTGGGGTTAAGCCAACATTACTGTTAGAGAGTGTTAGAAATGGGATATTTGGTTGGCAGTCAGTGTGCACTTAGTCCAAGCACGGACCCTCACTCTAGTCAGGGTACAGGGAGATACACAGCTCAGATAATCCCTGCTCACCTCCTTGGTAGCTTAACACAAGCAGCCAGGCTTATCTCAGGGGCAACGTGTAAAGTATTTGTACCAGCACACACAGTAACACAGTGAAAACACCACAAAAGTACTCCGCACAAGGTTAGAAAAATATTTATCTAAATCAAACAAGACCAAAGCGACAAAAATCCAACACACACAAGTCAAGATATTAATTTTTAAATGAATAAGAGTCTTACTCCATAGAAAACAATGGAAACGTTGATTTTACACAAAGTACCTAGTTTGCGCCAAAAATAAAGCAGCACGGTCGAGCATGCTTCGGAAAAGTCAGTGATGAGTCGCTTCCTTACTCGCAAGTGAGGCCTCGTAAGATAGAGATGCATCCATTTCCAGACAGGGCAACTCGGATCCATGTCGATTCACGATGGCTTTGACGCTCAGGGATGATGCATGAGAAATCCGGTCGCACAGTGTTAGAAAACAGCGCTGCGTGGGATGTGCATCGTTATCAGCAGCCGCAAGCGGTTGTTGCGTAGTGTCTTCAGCTGAGATGCATCGATCTCTTAGCTGAGGTGCAGGTGAAGATCCAATTTTAGCCGCAAAGAGGGTGGCGCATCATTTATCAGCCGTGTTGCAGATGGTGCATCGAAAATTTCCCCACAAAGTGCTCTGTGGGTGGATTTCAATCCTTGTTCTGCCAACTTTACCTTTCCGGGGAACAGGGTTTGGATAGGGCACCACTTCGTAGGACAGGAGTCTCAGCAGAAAGTCCAGGTGCTGGCAAAGGAAGTCTTTGATGGCCCTGAGACTACAAAAAATGGGGCAAGCTCAGTCCAAGCTCCGTCCAAGCCCTTGGAGATTCTTCTCAAGCAGGAGACTGGGACCTGCAATCTTTTCCCACCTCACCTAGTTGGTAAATACCTAGACCACTGCCTTCAGGAGCACACCCAAATCCCTCTTCAGACCCTCTGGTGCTCACCCTGAGGTCTACCTCCAGTGCAAGTTGCCCTGATGTGTGGCGTAGATCTGGAAAACAAGGAGTGGACATATGCTCTCCAGCAATCACATCACACAGCCCGCACATGTGTTAACCAAACTACCCTTCACCCAACCATCCAATGATTCAACCTTGAACAAATACCCCACATCACCCTCCTGAGACTGGTGAGATAGCAGCTGACTGTCCCTGTCACTCAACCCACACTCTTCTGGGGTGTCTCAACACTCCACAACCAGTACCTCTACCTGGGGGAAACCCCTCTCCCTCTCCCTCTCACCTAGAGCCAGTACAGTGTCCAAGATTTAACTTAAAAATACAGTTCCTTGAATTTGATAGCTCCACCTGGGGCTATCATGGTGTCTTGATCAACAAAACCAACAATTCAGGCATGCCACAGCATTGTGTTGTGATCCTTGAGATGATATCCAGAGAGCGGCGTCGCTGGTGTCACGGTGTCAGTTCCGGGGTTCGTGTGGAGATCATAGGGCCCCTAAAGTCACAAACATTGCAGCTCAAACTTTGGGCTGATGAAGTCAGAAGCGTTGCCGTGGATGGCCTCGGGCTGCGGTGCAGGGCCGGACAATGCGACATGCGTGGCCCACATGTCACGGTGCAGGCAGAGGCTCAGTGGGGCATCCAGCGGCGTCAGTGAGACCAGGACTGCGGTGTGAAGTGGGGCGGTGCGTTGTCACAGGTCACAGTTCACACTTTGCACTCTTTTCAGACAGAAGAAGCAACTGCAGGCCAGTCCAGCTAAGCAACACAGCAAAGGGACAGTACTCCTCCTCCAGTTCTTCAGCTCTTCTCCTGGGCATAGGTTCCTCTTGATTCCAGAAAGATTCTAAAAGTCTTGGGTTTTGGGTCCACTACTTATACCCCTTTATGCCTTTGAAGTTATCCTACTTCAAAGGAAAGTCTCTGTGGTTGACAGGATCTTGCCTTGCCCAGGCCTGGCCCCAGGCACACTCCAGGGGGTCAGAGACTGCATTGTGGGAGGGCAGACACAGTCCTTTCAAGTGTAAGTGACCACTCCTCCCTCCACTCTAGCCCAGATGGCTTATCAGGATATGCAGGCTACACCCGAGCTCCCTTTGTATCACTGTCTATAGGGAATTCACAACAACCCAGTTGTCAGTCTGACCCAGACGTAGAATACACAAGCAGGCAGAGGCACAGAATGGTTTAAGCAAAAAATTTAAGAAAATAGTTGGTACAGGATCCTACGCTATGTGGATAATTCAGCTGGATGTACTGAAGGTCTAGCCCCACAAATGAGTCAATGGCCACGGAAGGGTATTTTGATCCATGTGACATGACAAATTCTGACAATTGCATTCTTTATCATAAGGAAGATCCGGATTGGGACTATCCCTCTATGCGGAAATGTTTGCACTTGTGTCAAAACTATGCCAGGGAATACAACCCCTGATATGTAAGGGCCCTGGGGCACCTCATTATGTTCTTTGGACACAAATGGACACGGAGAATCTTAAAAGGTTGTCACTGCCGCTTACAGAGGGAGAAGTTATATGGATTAGGTCCTTTGAGAAACAAACTGCAGGCACCACGTTGGCAGTGGGGGGCATAAAGAGCTTACTTAGCTCTCCTATAGGGTATGAGACAGATACTGTGTTCCATATTGCTGAAGTGAGAAATGTAACCATCAATGAGACTAGGTGTGATGGTTCCTCATTCAGTTTATTTCAGACAGTAGTCTGGGATCAGCTGAGAAATGTGCATTGTGATAGGCCAGACGATGAGTCTGTCATGACTCAATCAGTGCAGCTGAATGAGGACCCCCCTCAGTTTCTCAGTTGGAAGAAAGAAAAATGAATTCATGAAGTAGGTCATGGTTGGGAAGTAACAGGAGAAAGGCTGTATTGTTTTACAATGTGGTGAGGAAGGGTTAACCCTCTGATGTGCAGGATAATCTTGAGTGCTGAAAGTCAAACCTTGGGCAGAGATACAGGCACACATAATAGTTTGTTGTAAAAAGAAACAGGAAAAAGAGAGAACCAAGCAGGAGGCAACAGAGAAGGCAGCAGCCAATTTGATGAAGCAAAAGTTGGCAAAAAAAGGAGCAATGGAAGGTGCTGTAGTAGCAGCCACCACTCAGATGACTGAAATGTATGTGGGATTAGTCCCAGGGACCGCCCAACAACAGTACCAACAATAGCAGGATTGTGTAAGGGCACAACGAAGTAGCAGAGGAGGTATAGGAAGGAACAGGATAGGTCCACAGGGGACAGATCAAACATGTCATTATTGTCATAGATATGGACATTTCATTAAAGATTGCAGGACTGGAAGATGGGATGAACAACATAAAAGGACAGAGGTTTAAAGCCAGTCAGTGAATACAGTAGTGCAGCCACAATCAAACCTGCAAATAGAATATGTACCTCAAACACCACAACAAAATGTGCAGCAACCACTAATGCAATAAGTACAACAAATGCCACTACGGCAAAGTTGCCAAGTAACCCCAAAGGCAATCAACCTCAAAGTGGACATGAAGGTGTGATTGTAGGGGGGGAAACCCCTTTAAAACATATTACATGGGAGGATATATGCAATGACGGTGCACACAGAGTAGTTCCATGTGTTCTGTATTGTCAGTGATACACAAGCCAGATGGGGAACTCACTGTGATGGTAGCTACCACTAATAAGAGGCATGAATTCCCAATAGACACAGGAACAACCTGATCTTGTATTAGAGAGGGAGACCTTCCAATATATAATAGATCGATAGACACACAAGGATTATCTGAGGTGGTAATGAGGGTTCGATTTACTAAACAAGTGGAAATGGAAATATGAGGGAGGTGCATTGACGGCTGTTTACTATTCTCTCCAGCTGCCCCAGCAAATCTATTTGGGTGAGATCGCATGGCTATATTAAACATGACAATTCATTTAGAACCTGATGGTACTATGATTTGTTCTACTACTGGAGTTCTTCCTTCCAGGATCATGGCTGTACCAGTAGATTATTCTACTGAAGATCAAATTAGAGCTCGACCTATTGATGTAGAAGCATTTACCACAGCACTATACACAATAGCAGAAAAGCTAGTGTTACTGGGAAGATAGGTTCAGTTAGCCAAAGAGTTCCTTTTCTGACAACAAGGGCAAGATTCATGGATATTTGACAATGAGCTGATACTGAAAATAGAGACCTGAGAGATAATACCGACCTATGGCACTCTGATGGCCTCTGATTACAACCATGTTTTGTAGGCTTGTGTTATATTCATTTAGCAAAGTAAAATGGTTAAGGAAATACTGGATGATCAACTGTTTGATGATGATTCTAGGGAAATGGTTGTAGTTTTTCAGGATGACATACTGCTAAGGACAGTATTAGAAAAAAGGATGCTTACACCAGGTAAAGCCTTCAATTCTGTTAAAGATACATATCTCTCCCAAGTACCAGACACCTTATGGACTAAGGGTTCCCATGTTGTAGGCTTTATTCGTATTGCTGCACCATTCAGAATTACATTCAAGGAAGGTGCTATCCTATCTAGAGTGAGACAGTATATCCTTTCCAAAAAAGCAGGTTAGAGTATTGCCCATACTATACACATGTTTTGCCAGAGCAAGGAGTAACTTACCCTGGAATGTCTCTTTGTAATACCCCGATTTTTCAGATCAAGAAATCTAGGCTAATACTTGGCATATGGTTTAAGACCTGCATACCCTGAATGATGTAGTAGCACCAGAATTTTTCAACTGTTCCCAACCCTTCCGATATTTTGACAAATATTCCTCAGAATGCTAAATATTTCTCTGTCATAAATCTCAGAAATGCTTTCTTTAGCATTCCTATCCATCCAGACAGTCATTATTTGACAATGTTTTCCTATTGGGGGACTCAGTATTTGTATTGTCATTTGACTCAAGGTTATTGTGCATCCCCTAGCATTTTCAAGAGAGTGGTGAAAAATGATCTGCCAAACTTTCATGGGGCACATACAAGCGGACATAGTTTTGTGTCACAGGGAAATGCATCAGCAGATTGAGCAGCTAAAGATGCAGTTAGGTGCACACCCGCAACTGTACCACCAACATGTCCCTGTTTAGTGGCCCAGACTTCCTCACCGTCCGAATCTGAATCACACACTACCTACCACAGTTAATGTTAGACCACATTTTGCTGAGACAACATACTTACATCTTCGAGATTTGCAGGAACCTGCTCCATTGTATGAGAAACAGTTATGAGAGACTAGAGCAGTAGTTTCCAACCTGTAGTCCTGGGAACCCGGGGTCCACGTCACCTCCTCAGGGAGTCCGTGACTGCTTAGAAAATTAAATAGTATTAACAGATTAGATCCCCAGCTTTCAGTAATGGGTCAGAGGGGGGTCCTCGGATTCCAATAAAGATTCAGTGCGGGTCTCTGGCCTCCAGTAATGATAAAGTGGGGGACATAGGATTAGAAAGTATGAAGGAATCGTGTTTTGTGTAGTCATTAATTCCTCATGCCACAGGATCAGATAGGTTACACTTAACTAAATAAGTGTCTTTAGACACAGCTTTATGTCTTTTACATCTCTACCTGTGTAGGATTAAGGCCTGAATGCAGCCAAAATATGTTAAGGTAGTAAACATTCTAGTTAAAGCCACAAAATATGACCCCTTAGCAGATGTTTTATACATCCTTAGAGACGGGCAGGACATTAAGGATGAGATAGCACAAATGAGGAAAACAGGCTGTCCCAATACTGCTGAATGAATACAAATGGTTTAAGGCTAATGTTTTTAGGAGTAACACGCCCACCCACAAAGTGTGATAGTTATATTGTAAATCCTTTACCTTCAGATTGTGTGGTCGTAGACCAGGATTTAGAGTTACTGGATCAGTGTATGCTCATGATCAATAGCATTTTGATACTGATTTTTCCTGTAGGGCCATGTCTTTGTGCAATGGTAAAGATATTAGTAATAATGCAGCAAGAAAGTGTGCGCATATGGGATGATAATGTTGCACGATTCACTTGGATGGATAGTACAGTAAGTTCTCAGACAGTCATGAGGTTAAAGTCTGTTTCTTCATGTTTCAGAGGAAACTGCACCGTTAACGTAAGACTGAAAATCAACTGCAGTGCCACAATAGATAACGTCGACATGCAGTGTGGGCAACTCTAGCCTCATGAACTATCATTGCCAGTGTGGAGAACTCTTGTACACTCAGTTACTGCTGAACTGGAGAGGCATCTGTTCACTAGTGACTTTGCATGCCCCTGCTTTGGTAATTCCGGGAGTTAACCTTTCTATGCTACATGAACACCCCATGAGACGTTCAATTACTTAGTTACATCATCACCAGTGAAGAAGAGCTTCAGATTATTATGGCATTACCACCTGGAAGGATGTTCCCCAAGAGTACAGGTTGTTTAATCATGCTCAGTTATTTTTTAGAAGTATTCTGTCGTTTTGTCAGGCAAAGGCAACTGCATGATGATTACAAAAAACTAGATGAGAACTTCTGAAGAAAATTCATCATCATCATCATCAAAGATCTTTATTCTTCATAGTTACAATGGCCATAAAAGTATATAAAACTACGTCATTAATGCATATCATACAAGAAAAAGAACCAAAGTAAAAAGAACCAAAGTACTGCTCAATTCACTATAATACCTCTCCTACGATGTATTGCTCCCCTTATATAAAGTGCAGCACTAAAACAGACAAAAGGGTTATCAAGTGCAGAAATATAGTATACATCTAATATTCTGTGCAAGAAAGATGGGTTTCAAATAATGTCTTCTCAAGCCCTCATAAAATCTACAGAATAAAATAAAGTGTACCACGCTTTTTATTGAAACTCCACTGTCAGAGGCTGGCCTGGTTTGTAGTGGGTACCTAAGGTACTTACACCTTATACCAGGTCCAGTTATACCTTATTAGTGAAATGTAGGCAGTGTCTAGCAGCTTAGGCTGTCTAGGTGTAGCTGTAGCAGAGCAGCCAAGGCTGAACTAGGAGAAATGCAAAGCTATTGCAATACCATAATAGTCACACAGTACTTATACACAATAAAAGACAATACTCAGTGTTACCAAAACTAAAGGTACTTTATTTTAGTGACACAAGGCCAATAATATCTTAGAAGCAATACTCCTTCTGGAGGTAAGTATTATACACAATATATACACTATTCACCAAAATCAGGTAAGTAAACAGCCATTGAATAGTGCAAACAGGAGAAAATACAAAAGATTGCAATAGGCCTAGGGACAACACAAACCATATACTAAAATAGTGGAATACGAATGTCGAATCCCCCCTTGGCAAGTGTAGTGTGTAGAGGGGCACTGGGAGTGTAGGAAAACACCAAAGGGAAGTATAGTATCCCACGCCAGAGCCCAGGAAAGCAGGAGTAAAGTACATCAAGTTTCCTCAGAACACACTACAAGTTGTGATGAAGAATTACGCAAGAACCAAACAAGACTGCAACAAGCCAACAATGGATTCCTGGTCTTGAAGACGTGTGGAGAGAGGAGACCAAGTCCAGAAGTCAAAGACGAGTCCAGGAAGAACAGGAGCCCCTGCCCACCTGGAAGAAGGTGCAAAAGTGGATTCTCCAGTTGGAAGAAAAGTACACAAATGCACCATAGAAGACAGCTGTGGGTTCTTGCTTGGTGCAAGAGATGTCCCACGTCGAGTTGTTGGATGCAGGCTGTTTGCATAACTGGATTCCACCAACAAGCCTTGGTTAACGCAAGTACACAGTTTGCGTCAAAGAGGAGCTGCATGGACCCAGGAGGGATCTGGGGTTCTCAACTGAGACTGAGGAGACAGAGGGGGCTCTCAGCACTTCATAGAGCCCTCAGAAGATCAGGCAGCACCAACAGGAGTCCCAGAACATGGGGACAAAGGAGTTGCAAAATGCAGTCATCGCAGCACTACACAGGAGGATTCCACGCCGCTGGAGCACAACTCAGAGAGCAGGATAGACTGTGGGGGACCTGGGCTACGCTGTACACAAAGACTTTTGAAAGAAGTGAACAGAAGCCCAAGGAGCTGCAGAAGACATGGTGCACAGGGGTACTGTAGCCGCACACGGAGGCAAGCTCTCACCTCCACCAAATTTGGACATCTGGACCTTTGGACAGTCTGGGTCACTTCGGTCTATCACCTGTGTTCCAGGGATCACGCTTGTCAACAGGAGAGGAGTCCCACAGTACTGGTTGTCGTTACAGAGAGATGCCTCCTGAAGCAGGGAAGTGACTCTGTCAATGCACTGGAGATTCCTTTGGTTCTTCTGGTGCAGGGTGAAGACAGGCAGTCCTCAGAGTGTGCACACCTTGGAAACTGTTGCAATTGCTGGCTGGAATTGGCCCTGGACAACGTAGGGGTACCTTTGCTAGTGCAAGGGTGCCCTCACACACAGTAACTTTGCACCTAGCCTTCAGTAAATGAAGGTTAGACATATACATGACTTATAAGTTACCTGGTGCAGTGAAAAATGACTGTGGAATAGTGTGTGCACTATTTCACTCAGGCCGCAGTGGCAGTCCTGAAGAAAGGTTTGTATAAGCTCCTTATGGGTGGCAAAATAAATGCTGCAGCCCATAAGGCTATCCTGGAACTCCAATGCCCTGGGTACCTAGGTTCCATATACTAGGGACTTATGAGGGGGTCCACTGTGCCAATCAGAATTGGAATATGGAGTCACTAAACTATAGTGACAAATTTGGTACACAGAGAGAGCATAAGCACTGGAGTTATGGTTAGCAGAACTCCAGTGACACAGTCAAGCATACTGACAACACATATAAGCCACAAACTATGAGCACTGGGGTCCTGACTAGCAGGATCCCAGTGAGACAGTAAAAACATACTGACAAACACTGACAAACAGGCCAAAAATGGGGGTAACCATGCTAGAAAGAGGCTACGGTCAAGTAATCCTAACTACAGAGCATTTCTTCATTTCCATAAAGGCAGCTCGGTGGTATACAGTGGCCAAGAGCAATTGAATTAAAACATAGCGATGCAGAATATTGGTCACCGAGCTCTAGTAGGGTTGGCATCCTTCATAAAAACCGTATGACATATACCAAACAACAGTATGCTTCCTTGCTTCTTTTTACGCATGCTACTTTCCTGTTTGTAGGAATGAAGCTTTAATTATACTCTTCTCTAAGGAAAACATTCTTTGGGGGTTCTGCTGAACTGATTTAAGAGACCATTTATATTTGAAATCCAGGGAGTTCTATGAGCATAATCTAGGGCTAGGAAGTCTAGAATAATTGACTTAGTAAAACTATCTTCTGTTTTTGCCCAAATACACTGCCAAAGCAAAAGAGGTATCATTAAGAGTGTCTCTTTCAAAAAGTTCAGCACAGTCCCCTTATAAAATATGAAGGAGGAGGCAGAGGCGAGCGCACATAGTATGAGCCTGAGGAAAGAGTTCTCTCCAATCTGAAGGGAGTTACAAGGAGCATAAACCCACAGGCCCCCACCAAAGGTAATAGTATATAACCCTCCTGCCTTGTAGATTTTTACCCATTTCCCTTACTAGCCTGCTTCCAATTTTCCTTACAAACCTGAAGACTCCCTCGCATATTTGACTCATCCAAGTAATCCTAACTACAGAGCATTTCTTCTTTTCCATAAAGGCAGCTCGGTGGTATACAGTGGCCAACAGCAATTTAATTAAAACATAGCAATGCAGAATATTGGTCACCGAGCTCTAGTAGGGTTGGCATCCTTCATAAAAACCGTATGACATATACCAAACAACAGTATGCTTCCTTGCTTCTTTTTACGCATGCTACTTTCCTGTTTGTAGGAATGAAGCTTTAATTATACTCTTCTCTAGGGAAAACATTCTTTGGGGGTTCTGCTGAACTGATTTAAGAGACCATTTATATTTGAAATCCAGGGAGTTCTATGAGCATAATCTAGGGCTAGGAAGTCTAGAATAATTGACTTAGTAAAACTATCTTCTGATTTGCCCAAATACACTGCCAAAGCAAAAGAGGTATCATTAAGAGTGTCTCTTTCAAAAAGTTCAGCACAGTCCCCTTATAAAATATGAAGGAGGAGGCAGAGGCGAGCGAACATAGTATGAGCCTGAGGAAAGAGTTCTCTCCAATCTGAAGGGAGTTACAAGGAGCATAAACCCACAGGCCCCCACCAAAGGTAATAGTATATAACCCTCCTGCCTTGTAGATTTTTACCCATTTCCCTTACTAGCCTGCTTCCAATTTTCCTTGCAAACCTGAAGACTCCCTCGCATATTTGACTCATCCACAGGCAAGTAAAAAGAAGCAAGGAAGCATACTGTTGTTTGGTATATGTCATACGGTTTTTATGAAGGATGCCAACCCTACTAGAGCTCGGTGACCAATATTCTGCATTGCTATGTTTTAATTAAATTGCTGTTGGCCACTGTATACCACCGAGCTGCCTTTATGGAAAAGAAGAAATGCTCTGTAGTTGTGGCCAAGTTCCGTTATTGCTTAATAGGATCCCTAGATAACAGAATTAATTGACACTCGCAATGCCCAATGAAGAAGGTCCTGCACTTCTGCCGTTTTCTCCTGCAAACCATTGTGCATGTTTTTGTCTTATTACTCTTCATTTTCCTGGCTTCCATAAAATTCCCAAAGACATCCCTCAATTTCTGTAAACCAACGGGTGTCCCTGATAAGAAGATGGCATTGTTGGCATACAATAAAACAGGCAGCAACAATAGTTGTGTCTACCTGCAGAGTCTGAAGGATACCATCCTAACCATTATTAGAAAGGGAGAACAGGAATGGTGCCTATACACACCCTTGTGAAGAGTTCACTGGAAAATAGAGTGCATGATCAGCATGGTCTCAGTTAAAGGAAATCCTGTGTTTGCAAACTTAGAGGAATTTATGGTCAGCACACAAGAATGTATTATTTATTCTTTGTAAAGTGTGAGTGAACGCTGCCTTCAATATGAGCTAAACATGGTTAGAGTAATGGAAGGCCTTACGGCCGCAGTGGGTTTTGGATCATACTGTTGTACTTGGACTCTTGCTCTAGACAAGGCTGCTGGTTTAAGGATGACAGCACTTTTGTTTGTAGGCGACTAGGTCAACCTTACAACAAGTCACAACTGTTGTCCCAACCCTCCCGGCTCACAAGCAGTACCTCACCACAAACCCAAATAGTAAACGGTAATTTGTGGTAGCCTTTACGCATCGACTCAACAGTGCGACATCTCAGGGGAGTCGTGGTTAAACGGAGAGTACCCTTTTCTCACATGAGCAAGAAGTCTCAGTCATAAACAGGCAATGAAGATGCAGTGAAGTTTTCAATATGTTTATTAACAATACTGCAATGTACTGTACGATGCATGGGCTGCAATGATTAGGATAATGAACAATGCAGGAAACAGAATTGTAAAAACGAGTCACGAATACAAAGACCCTTATCCTCTTGTAATAACCTGAGGTGTGAATTAGGCCCTAATATCCTAGCATGATGAACCTAATCTCTAACCTAAAGACAGCTAGGTGTGCTAAACCTAATCTGCCAGTACCATGTCCATGAAAAGAGCCCCCCAACTTGACACAAAGGCTGGGTCTGCATCAAGGCGACGTGTAGCATGGATAGCATTGGTGGCATCTGGTAGGAATCCCTCTGACTTTCAGTCTATGTGAGGTGCATTTATACAGATCTGTTTGGACACCTGACGTAGGTCTTTTCCCAAACAATAGATTAGGAGGCATGCTTGAGGTGGCAATTATATAAACAATTCCCTGAAAAGGTACGTTATGTTACTGTCACACGTAAGTGGGAAAGTACATGATGCGAATACCTATGTATCTCATTTGTCTTTGACGCTGTTAGTGACGCCTTCACAGAGTCGCACTGATAATGTATTTCAAACATCTTCCTAACTATAAACATAGCAGCCACCTTGAAAGAAATAATTAAATGTGCTAAAACAGAGCAGGCTAAGTAGTCATTAAGTGGTGGGGCACAGGCCTGCAAGCCAGAAGGCTAAGCTGAACTCCTGATTCCCATTAAAACTAAATAGGATCCAGTACTACACAGCCTCTGTCGGCAATGGGTAGGGTAGCTTTAAGAAAAATGATCTCAAAGCCCCTCTACCTATACGTGATACAAAATTCATTCTGTGTGCTGCCTTCCACGTTGTTCCAGCAGATCGATACGCTGCTGGTGAACCTGGTCTGGGTGGGTAAGAGGAGTAGGGTCCTCCTGAGATCCTAAAATTGGACATGATCCGGGTTGGCCTTGGGCACCCAGATCCACAACTGTATTATTTAGTTGGTCTATTACAATACCTTGCAATGTGGTGCAATGAACGGCCAAAGTGGAAAAAGGAAATACTTTCTGGATCCACTGAGGTGAGTGAGTTTCCTAAACTGCTGATGAGCACCGGTAGGCTTCTGAGGGGATTCAGTTTATTATAACTCAGGTGGCCAAGCATGGAAAAAAGCTGTCTCATAGGTCTAAGAGCGGGCGCCTTATGTAGGACTCCTCCCGGCCTGGTGATTGCGCCCCTTCCTTCATGTCTGTGACTCCATGCATTTTACTAGATGACTAGAGGGGGGGCTGCCGGAAAGCGGGAGATATATTTCTAAATGGCACCTTTATGCCTGTGGAGGATGTTGAAGCTCATTACGGCGTTGATCGGCTGCAGTTTTTGCAATATGCAAGCATATCCTGCACTGCACGTGAGATTTGGACTTCTTTCCCTGAGGAACCGTAGCATTCCCAAGTCCTACAGGTGAATTTAGACCCCAGCTCTTTAATTTGAATCAACTCCTGGCTAAATGCAGCCCTAAAATATGATAGGCAGTCAAATATCACACTCATATGTGCCGCCTGGGATAGAGAGTTAGAGTCCCCACTTACAGACAGGCAGTGGAACAGTGCCAGTGCGCAGGTGCGAGAAGTAGCCAGTAATGCCTGATTTAAGGTGGTGCAGTTTAATTTCCTCTACAGAGCATTATTGAATCTGCAGCGCTTGCAAAGGGCTTATCTGATATGCCCTGGAGGAGTTGCACTAGGTGCGGTGTGATCCCAGCAGATTTTGGGCATACGTGGGACTGCATGCAGCTACAGCTGTTTTGGGGTGAAGTATAGCAGGAGGTGCACAGAGTGACAAAGTTGAGTGTGGAACTTAACACCTGACACTGCCTACTGGCACTGTTGCCTCGTCCCAAAAAAGGGGAGATAAATCTGGTACAAATTTGCCCAGATGGGCTAAGTAATAGCATTATGACGCATATCCATACACTGGGCCAGCCCCTCCTTACCGACTCTGACTAAATGGAGCCTGACTTCCAGGAATGGGTGGCTGCGCAGGAGTGCAGACTCTGGTAAGTGCACACTAACAACCATGAAGAAAGACAGGAGGACTTGAGGACTTGGGTAGCATGCTGGATAAATATGGGTAGACACGATATAGCCCAGGGAACCAAATCAGACTTAGCCACACCAGAAGAGGGCCATGCAACGGGCGTTGCGATAGCCAACTTTGAGACTGAGCAGATGCCTCTTTCACACCCACGCTCATCTGCTCCCCCTAACACAAGTGGGTCCACTTCATGATCACGACTACACTATGGTTACACATGACCCCCTCATGAAGCGCTTGTCAGTATGAAGATGCATGGTTTTGAACTGTCATCCTTGTTTCCTTCCTCTCACTTGGGAAATCCATGATTCTGAGCATATCACACATCAATAATGTGAACGTGCTTGCAAATGCTATGCTGCACTTTTTGTTTTGTATTGTCTTGAAAATAAATTGAATAAACAAATTTTCAATAAAGAAAAGAAAACATGACAGAAATAATGTGAGCAGGAGATAGGGCTAGCAAAGCCCACACAAAGCCTGATAAGAATTCTTGGAAGCAGAGCAATAAAACACACACATACATACACAATTATAATTACAATGAAGAATGTGTAGAGAAAACGTTAGGAGTTTGAGGACACAGGTTATGCGATTTTCTTGCAACAAATATGTACTTGTTGAATAACCTATTATTTGACCTTTTGTATTTTTGAGAGAGTTGGGTGTCCCATTTTCAGGGGGGTCTATGTGCTAAGTGACATAGGGTGGGGGGAAATTAAGTGGAGGACCTCTTGTTCCCTTTGGACATCGGTTTTGATGTTTCAGAAGTACAAGCTGCTATTTTAGCTAGCCCGTCAAACAAAGCGCCTGCTCCCGATGGGATACCCATGGACCTTTATAGAGGGGAGGTTTGGTCTCAGTGTTAACCAATGTTTTTAATGCGGCTGTGCAGGTGGAAATCCCACATTGCGGCTGTGCAGGTGGAAATCCCCCAAAAACTTCAGTGATTGTTCCTGTTTTTAAGACTCTAGGTGTTATCGCTCTATTTCTTTGTTAAATTCTGTTGTAAAGATCTTGGGGCACATTATCCTGCAGCAACTGGAGGAATGGGTCAGTGCCAAAAACATTTTGTGACCAGTTCAGTTCGGTTTCAGGGACGGGAAGGGCACCATGGAGCAGTGCCAGAACTTGAACTCATTGATTGGTAAATATGTGGTGGCTAAATAGGGGTCACTTTTTTTTAGCTTTTTCAAACCTCAGTTGTGCTTTTGACCGTGTAGTTAGGCATAATCTTGTAGCCCTTGGGATGCCTACTCCCCTGGTTGAACTCCAAAGAGCTTTACGTATGGGGGCTAATGCATCTGTCTGGTATGGATTAGGATGGGAATGTACTGAACCTTTTAATCTCCTACGGTGGGTCAGGCAGGACTGTGTTGTGGCCCCTATTCTTTTCCTTTTTTCAATAAATGGATTCAATCATTATTTGATTTAAAATGAAAAAAGACTTGCGAAGGGTTAAGTTCAGCTTTGTCACCTCTCTGTTGTATGTGGATGATGCAGTTTTAGTGGCCCATACTGTAAATGGCCTCAAAGGGTTGGTGGACTCATTTGCAAACTTTATGGATGAGTTGGGGGTTAGATACAAACACTTCTAAAACTCACCACATGGTGTGTGGGAAACAGAATCCAGAAATTAGATCCATAACTATTAAGGGCAAGGCTTTTAGAAGGGCGGCATATTTCTCCTAATTTGGTTTTACATTTGACCAGGGTGGCCATTGGCGGCCCTGTCTAAAAGATCGATGTAACCACTTTAGTCAGACGTGTGGTGCTTTGTTCAAATTTGCACTCAAGCTTGGAAGTAAACCAGTTTTGCCATTATTGCAGGTATGTAGAATGAAATGTCTCCCTGTGCTGATGTATGGAGCCGCAATGTGGGGCATTAGTAACAGCAGAGCCATTCAAATTGAGGTGAACCGGTTTTGCACACGGCTTTTAGGGCAGGCCCTTCCAGCCCGACGTTCTTTGTTCATGAAGATCATGAGCTTTCATTGTAATTTATATTATTTATAGGTATTTTAAGAGCTCACAATTGCCTTGGAGGCAATGAAGTACTGAATACTCATTGTACATAAGAAAGACAACTGAATATGGAGAAAAAAGTAAAATGATGAAACCTTCCATCTGTTAAAGACATATATAGCTTGCTCCACAAGAGCTTGAACTGGAATAAAAGAGCAAACTTTACAGAAACAACTGAAAAGGATATTTTGGACCGTGTCTCAGAAATATTGTAAATTGATACCACCATGAACATACCTTATTATTCCCACTCCAACCAAAACAACAGGGTCAGGTTTACCATTCTACAGGAGAGAGAGAGAGAGAGTTAGCGAGAGAGTGTGCATGTGGGTGTGTGTGTGTGTGTGTGTGTGTGTGTGTGCGCGCGAGAGAGAACTGGATCGGTCCTCATAGTGTTGATAAACCCTGACAGACCATAAAACACTATTTTTGTGAGTGTATGTGTGTGTGTCCATGTGTGAGAGAGAGAGAGCGAGAGAGCTTTGCTGTACAATCCAGATGGCTGAAATGTTTATATTATGTCGGATTTATACCATGTGATCTGCCACAGATGATAACTTGAAACATGAAATAAGTGAGCAAAAAAGTCAAAGGAAATGAGACATGTCATTGGAAACTTGGATTTAAAACAAGTAGCACCAGATTTTAAATTTTTCTTACTAAATGGAAGAGCGATTACATATAATAAAATATATGTATATATAATACATAATATTTTGGTAAATCTTTTTGTGCTTTAATCACAGGATTTATTGATTATGTACTTGGTAAACAAATTCATCACATCTCTAGCCACCAACAAAAGCTTCATCGCTGGACGGATTTTGCATCAACTTCCTCAGTGCTGTTTGTCTTAGGAATTTCCAAATTTCAAGTCTTCAAATGAATTTGTGAAACCAGTAGATTCATTCACAGCCATAAGTCAAATCTTCACATTTCATCAACCAGCCACGTATGTATTGAAGAGCATCCGGAGAGTACTCCACATCCATTTACCATCACATGTGTCTGTTACCAAAGAGCAAACGGAGAGTACTCTGCATTCATTCCCCATCACATGTGTCCGAGTCCCCCACAAGTTATTCTTGTGTTGAGTCAGAGAGAGAATCAAGCTGAGATAGATTCTTGGCCTAAACACTTGATGCCCACCCAACCATGATGTCAGTAGCTTCAGGCCAAACATGGGTTCTGTCTGGTATCAAGAAGTATCTGCATCTTTTTGGACCTCACTAATAGACTGGCCCACTCATAATGGCTATTATGGACCACATAGACCTCATGACTCCTCTGAGTTTGATTGCACATCACTATGACTCATACATCAGGACCTGACAGAATTTCATAATGTTGGTGCTGCCTGATCACTTAAATCATCCTATAAAGCTCTCTGAGGAATTTACAACAAAGTCCCACAACTGCTGACTTATGTCTAGGGGAGAGGTGGGAGTGGATGTCTCACATCTTGGTCTTCTGTTCATCACCCATAAGAGCTTTACCACGTGTAAAAAACATGAGCTTGTACAGCATCCCAGTGGTCAATGCCAGAACACCAGTATCGTAATCAGAAGACATGCACCATTCACTGGTCTGGGCGGGGGTTTCGACACCTCCTATTCATGGCCCAGTCCGTCGCAAGTTTAAAAAAATCTCCTCATGCTTGATTCCTTAAATAGTGCGGTGCATTCTTTTGACAGACTCAGAAGAATCTTAGTACCTTATTTGGATTGAAGTCTAATCATCTAAATATGTTTAAACCTGGGTGCATTTTTTATTATGATTATTTTAGGAATTTGTTTAAAAAAAAATCGTTTTTACCAACTGTATTTTGAAAAAATAATGTCCGACTATCCACAGAGCCCCTTTCAAGCACGTGAAAGAGGAAAATCTCACTTCACAGACCCTTAAACTTACAACCGCTTCACCTCACCCCAAAGAAAATAAATTTCTGCTTAGCAGAATTATGAAGTACGCAAGTCTCCATTCATAAGCATATTTGGTTCTAAACAGTCCTTAATTGAAGGTCAGGTTTTATAATACTAAAGTCAATAAATGCACGATTTTTGCGTAATATATTCGGTATTTTTTAAAATAAATCTGTTAGAAAATTAAACCTGCAAATAGGAGACAAGACCAAGCAGTCATATGAATCCCCACCATTGCTGAAAATAATTTTGAACAAATGATAATGAAAGTGTAACATAAAAGTAATTGATAAAGACACATTTAAGCATACCTGAGAAGAAATAAATTACTTGAAATACAAGAGTAAGAGAAGGAAAACTAATTATCCATGTTAAATATCAATTCATTTACTGTAGTGATTTGATGAAGCGTAATTTAAGAAAGATTTCCAAACTTGAAAGACATTGCACCTGTAGTCTTGGTGTGGACACTTCAATAGGCTTGATCTCTCAGATCACCTGGCAGCCAGCTATATTACCGAATGTTTTATAGTAGGAGAAGATAGTTTCTTTGTTTAACTAGCTCATGGGTTTCATGAATTTAAAGTTATTTGCCTTCTTTTCCAGTAACCGAAAAAGTGTCTTAATTGAGACGAGGTGTTTAATCAAGTTAAAACATGATCCTAATATATCTCTCAATTCAAGGCCATTAATTTCTACATACATCCCCTGACAATGATTGTTGACAGTACCAGGAAACCTCCAAATGTACACTGACGACTCACATACACACACAAATCCACTCAGTTGGAAAATGGCTTTTAGGATCTATCAATATTAGATTGTGTTTAGTGTGGACTATGGCCCTGAATTATTCCAAAGTAGCAACCCCTAGGGTGGTGTTAGCAAATCTGGAGCATCATCAAAGCAATGGGTGTTGCAGTGGAACGCCCACTGCAACACCCATTGCACGCCCCTCTGATACAGAAAACTGCGTTGGAGGGGCCCATATTTTCAAGGAGGCGTAAGGCCACAAAAAGTGATGTTAACACCTCCTTGTAAATATGGACCAATGGTTAGTGCCATCAGAGCGTCACAAAAAGTGACGCTCCAGTGGCGCTAGGGGCTCTCAAATCTGCCCCTATGTGTTTCTCTGAATGAAGGAAAATGTTCTTTGAATGAATGATGGGCACAGAGATTCTAGCACTCAGAGACATTCAAGTTGCCCCAACTACCCTTAGACTGCCCCTATGCATTTGTAACCCTATGGTTGTTTTACTGAACATAAGAAATCTAGGTGTTGTCTCCGACACAAATGTCACATTGGCACCCAAAGTCAACACAATTGCTAAGGGTATGAACATGTATCTCACTATTCTATGTACTGCACATAGTGCGAAGCTGATGAGAATCATCATCCTGGCATGTCTTGACTAGTATAAGAACGCATTCTCTGGTTCCCCCAATAAAGACACTGCCAAGCTCCAAAGACTTCTGAACAAGGCAGCCAGATGGGCCATAACCTTCACATGCAGGACCATATCAGTCCCTCCGTTAAAGCACTCCTTTGGCTCCCAGGAGTCATGATTTCTGTTAAAATCCTGTACCCTATCAATGAGGCATACTGGTGCAGAGATCCATATCCCTCCAGAAACTGGTACCCTATTATGCCACAACCAGAATCTTTTGCTGAATATCCACCCATGTTATTAAAGAATGATCACAGTAGGATGAAACATGGAGGTAGATTTGAAGATGTGCAAAGATTTAGACTGATAAATGTTCGAATCTCCCATTAAGTATCTGAAACTAACACCATGCATTTCAATAAACGTTCCAAAATTAACATTTCAACCTGACATTTAACATATTCATAAAGAAGAGGGCCTGTAAGTGATGAATTCTAAACATGGTTTCTCACTCTATTCTATTAGACTTTAAATCCCCCATCCCTACCAACATACATTATATTCTTTCCGTTAAGCACTTTGAAGTAGCTGAAAGTTAGGTATTGTTTTACAGGGCCACCCCCGTATGCTCAAACTCAGAACCGGGGTGCCGTATATCAATAAGCAACAATGGTTCTGGGGACATTACTGTGAATATACACGCAACCTAACTTACTCTCTAAGTATTCAAATCATTTTGCTCATTTTATTTTGAAGTATTCATATAAATATCAGCAAAATCAGTGAAAGTGCAGACGGTCCAGTGCTCCAAACGTGCGGTGAAGTGCAGTGTTTACGGTGATGCATCCATACATTGGGAGGCCCATAAAAAGCTGATAAGCGAGGAACAGTCCAAAGTACATTGAGAAGTTCCTAAAATAATAAGGAAAACGGACAATCCTACTAAATTTTTCGACATTTTGACTATCTTCGCAATTCATAAGATTCTCATTGGGACCAACATGTCGTCAGACATTTTACCTCTTAAGGCAAAAGTGTAGAGAGAGGTTGGTATGATATACTTTGTATTAGTCTGAATTGTACTAACAGACCCACTCAAAAAGTTGCAGCATATCTCCAGGCCTTGTGCATTTCTCGCATGCTGGTGTATTATCATAAAAGACTTCTGCTTCAATTCTGGAAAAATACAATAGAATGTATAAGAGAAGCATCTGAATCACAATGTTTATTTTCTAATCCCAGCACTCCCTCAAGCGTGCAGCTAATCTATGTGCTCACATATCTCCAAATGATACTGTCATGTAACATAGCCCACTGGTATGCTCCTGCCCTTGAATACTGTCTTGACAGATGAACCATTGATCGGCTCCGACAGGCCACTAGGATGGACTTCTACAATCTCGTGGAGATGTACTGATGATATTTCTGCAATCCCAAATGCCGTATATGGTGCATGATTCCGCGACCACCCCAATGATTAGTTGCATTATTCTAGAGGTCCACTGTGTCGACAAATTCCAGACTTGAAATTCACGTGCAATTCTAGTAAGGAACAGATCAACTGTGGAGGTACGATGTATACACCATTGTGATGATGCCTTTTAAGATCATGTCATGGAATGTTAATGGTCTTCTAGACCGCATGGAACGGACAGCCTTCCAGTGCTAGGCTAGAAGGCTTATACCCGCGATGCTGATGCTAAAGGAAACAGACCGATTAAGGAACCCGTTGCCCCTTTCTGAAAAGGTTTGGTTATGATCACATATATCATGCAGGGTTAACACACGGATTATAGAGAGAAGCATACCTCCTCCATAAAACAATTCTGTGGGGGTGACCGCCACCATGGTAGATGCACAGGGCCAGTTTGTGGGGGCGGACGGGCTCTGAGAAGATCGGCTAGATAACTTCCTTAGTGTGTAAATACCACCCTGGTTGACTGGCCCAGCGCTGAAGGCAGTAGAGTGTGTTAACCTAGCCACTATAATAAGAGGGAACTTTAATGCCTCCCCAGACCAAAATCTCGACTCCTCTAGTTTATCGACAGTGAACTAAATATCCCAGATGAAGTAGCTTTGGGAATGGATGGATTCTCTCTGGTTATGTGACATATGGTTGGTTTGGCACCCAGAGATCGAGGGTATACTCACACCTCAGCAGTGCACCACACCTCCTCACGTATAGACTTACTGCTCCTTCCTTCCCCTGACCTTTTTCATTCAACAGGAACTAGGATTCTGCTGCAGGGTATTTTTGATCACTTGTCTGTAATGGCTCAATTCAGAGAGGTGGACACTGACAGCCTCCCGGTCTAGCGCATTAATGCCTGGAACCATACTTAATATTCTGCATTTTGTCAACTGAACTACAAGGGCACTTTGATCACAACAGGGGTATGGTCTCTTCTCCCGGACTCTGTGAGCAGCTGGGTAAGACACAGTTAGAGGGTTGGCATTGGAATATCTTAGATGCTAAGAGCAAGCCAAACTAAGGCAAATTACCTTGGTTGAATCCCAGATACTGGCCCAAGTGTGTCAGATCCTAAGCAAACCCTCCGAAATCCTTGTACGACAACTGCATATTTCATTGGCCTCCTTACATCACTTTAAATTCGAGGAGGCCAGGCACTACTGAAGAGCATCCTTGCAGCAGGTATGTTAATGAAAAGATAAAAGTGTGAATTAGTTTACTAGTTGCCTACCAGCGAGATCACCTCCCGGGTATTCTCTTTAAAATTGAGGACATGTCTGGTACTCTCGGGCAAGAGTTGGCAAAAATTGCGTTGGCCTTTGCAGAGTATTATAGAACATTGTGCACTGCCCAATCCTGGCCTCCAGTAGAACAAGACCATCCCGTACTTAATGGCATTCTGCTACTGTGCCTCCCATTGCCTCTCCATTCAGACTTTGAGGAGCCTCTCACCTTAGAGGAGATTGTCGACATGGAACAAAGGAAAACACCTAGTCCCGATGGGTTCCCACAGAGTTTTATCATAGATTTTGGGACCAGGTGGGCCCCCACCTCCTGGCTCCTTATTAGTAGGCGCTAGACACAGATGGGTTTCCCGCTGAACTTGATGTTACTACGATAGTGGTCCTCACTAAGGAGGGACACTGACTCGCAAGCTGCTCCTCTTACCATCCAATTTCCCTGTCAACTTAGAGATGAACATTTATGTCCAGATACTGGCCAATATGGTTCAGTGAGCTCTTCCTGTCATAATCCACCCTCATCAAAGTGGCGTCATGCCTGCCCGAAGTACTTGGCTTTGTATACGCCATGTGCAAGTGGCATTGGCTTATGCCTCGATTTTACAGGAACCTTGTACTCTCCTTTTAATAGATTTTGAAAAGTCCTTTGATTCACTCAACTGGTCCTTCCTGTTTGAGGTCCTTGAGAAGAGTGGGTTTATACTCAAATTCAGAACTTAGGTGCAGTTGCTGTACAATGCCAACATTGCTTAAGTGCGGTGAATGGAACAATGTGAGATTTCTTACCAATCTGCCAAGGCACCAGGCAGGGATGACATGGTTCTCTTTTAAGTTGACCTTGCTCCCTAAAGACACTGATCCTGTATGGAGTGGCTTTGGCTCTCACATGAGTTGGTGCCAGTCACTCTTAGTCCCCATCCAGGGCACTCAAAGTGTAATCCCTATTCAGAGGCTTAGCTTTCAGTATATGGGTGTCCATATCTCTATGAACCCAGGGTCTTAACCTCACGCCTCCTATTGCAAACATGAAACATGACTTTCAGAGATGAGTGTAATTTCCACTCAATTTGCTGGGCATGGTAGCTATCTTTAAAATGATTGTCAGGGCCATATTTCTGTATACTCTCCAACATTTCCACTTTGATATTCTGCTGAAAGGTGGTTTATTAGTATGGGTTGGTAGGTACCCACCACCAGCAATAAGGCCACATTCACAATATAAGGTTCAGTCAAGGTCTCAGTAAATTAATCTCTTCCTCAACCCCTGGTAGCTGGCAATGAGCAGACAGGATTAACTTTGGAGACAAGTGTGCAAGGCATTTAAAAACACCGATACATTAAATAAGTGATACACAACACACAATAGAAATTCCACACTGACTTATGAAAATAGGAAATATTTTTATGGTAAAATGACACCAAGACAACAAAAATCCAATGTATGGAACCGGAGATAAGAATTTTTAAATAATAAATGTTTTCTAGTACCTAAAAGCCAAAAGCGCCACTTTGGAACATCTAGTTGCGCCTGCCTGGGACAAAGTTAAAGTTTCAGGCTGACCGTGATGGAGAGCGGGTCGGATACACTTAGCGGTAGGGCCCGGTTAAGTTTTTACCTTCTGACACAGTCACTTTTCTGGAGCTTTTTCTCTTGTCATCAGGCAAGGTTCCTCATCAGGCAGGGATTCAATGAGACATCGACAGCTTGGCCCAGCACAGAGTCCCTGTCAAAGTCTCCAAACTTCTGGATCTCATTCTAAAAGTCCTCATTTGGATGCAGTGGTCCACAACTCAATCCAAGGATCTAGAAACTCTGAGATGGTCCTTCAGATATTGAGACTATGTTTCCCATAATGTACCTGTCAAATCCATAAAAGTCCAGTTGTAGGTGGTCAGCTGGGTTATTCTTGGTGGAGATGATGCAAGTGAAGCTCTTTTAACCTGTTGCTTTCAAGGAGTCCACTCCTTGACTTTCTTGAAGCCAGGCAAAGTCCTTACAGCAGTAGTTACTAAGTGTGCAGCAGGTGCTGTCGTTCAGAGCACAGTCCTTTGGGGGTGCAGACCAGGGTTTCAGCAGGGCAGTACTTTTTCTCCTTGTAGTTTCAGGCAGGAATCTTAGTTGCTGGACAACTCTACCATATTTATCCAGTGTTCCTGTGCAACAATCAGGGGTTCACCCCTGACCAGTGGGGCGCAGGGTGACACCCAGAAATATGACCACTTCCTCCAAAGTGTAGCATCTCCCAGTAAGCACTATTCCTCCAAAATTCAAAACGGAGAAATTTTCTCCTGGAGGTTAAGATCTGGCTAAGCCGTCCCACTGGTGTGACTATGTTTCCTTAACACTCCCCCTCCAGCCCCACTGTTAATCTAATTGCTGGGGCTCCCATTGGACTGGGGTGGCAGGAGGTGGAGGTGAGCCTGTGTTCTGTCCTGTCATTCCCTCTTTGATGACCAGTTTGCCTACCCAGACCCCTTCCTGCCTTTGGCTCTGCAGCTCGCAGATCTCCATCCATCAGGTGTTCCATTGTCTCAATGCAGAACACAACACAACTCATTAAGACAGATTGGCTCAGCCTGGCACAGGCTGGCCAATCACAGAAGAGCTGCTGGAAGGCTGAATTTCAGCTCATCAGAAGAGCAAGTTCAATAACTTATTTTCTGTGATAAGTATATGAAATCTACCACTGGCAAGTTGTTGGACTTATTCTAACTATCATTTTAAGTCCAAGAATGACATCTTTAGCTCTTTCCATGCTATAGTTAAAATGTTATAAATTATCCAATTTTAGTCTATAGAGCTAAGGCACTTAAATGAGGAAAAATAAATTGGCGGTTTTTCCTTCACCAGGGCATGTAAAACATCTTTCATAATGTCCCTGCTTATAGTTACAGGGCACCTAATCCCTGGGGCACCAGGGGAGAACTTAGGGATGACTGATATGTAAAAATAAGGTAGTTTAAGGCTTTCAAAGTACCAAACTGCAAAGTCAAATTTGCATAAACAATTAATTTAAAAGCAGCCTGCAAGGCAAGGGTTGTTTTTTAAAAAGACTGCAGGCCACATGACAGTGCACACATAAATGTGTTATATCTGCTGGGCCTCTAAACCTACATGCCCTACCATATACTAGGGGCTTACAGATAGGTTGTCATGGCAATTATATGTATGTCTAATTTACATATACATTTTAATCAGAGCACAGGCCCTGGGTCTAGTTAGAAGGACCCAGTGCACCCTCATAGTCAGAAAACCAGCATTCAGAGGTGAAAAATGGGGGCATAAAGTGGGAGGACACTGTAATAAGTCCTGGTTTCTCACACATTCCCAAAAGCTGGTTCCAAAACGTTAACACTCTGGGTCACACCTTTGTATGGACGGGCCGCCCCACTTCCACAGCCCTGGAAAAGTGTAGGCAGTCAGTACATGATGGAGGATTGGGGATGGCTGACATTAGGCTGTATTACAGGGAACCCAACTGATGGTAATCAATGACTGGCTAAGTGGAGGGTGGGATGACCAAGCGTTCTGCCTAGAGCTCTCATAACTGGGCCTAGACCCCATTCTAGGACTGTTGTATGCTGCACCCCTCCCTAGTGGACTCCCTGAGATGATTGTGAACGTCACCAAGCTGTGGCAAATGGTCTGCTGCATTACAGGATGGGACAAAAGGCTAATGCAGTTGACCCCATTGTGGGTGGGATGATGGCTGCAGCACTCTACTTGCCTAGACAGCTTCAGATGCTGGGACTGGATTGGGATTATCACTCTGGCTGACGTGTGGAAAGTGAATCACCTCCAAATCTTCCTGGTGCTTCAGCAACAATTCTCTATATGCAGCAAACAGTTTCATAATTATCTACAGCTCTGTCATGCCATATCAAATCACATCCTTGTCCCAACCGAACTACCTCATCACAGTCCCCTTGAGGCCAAACTCCTTGTAGGCAGTAAAGGTGCTGTATCCTAGATATATCGGCCACTGGTGAAAAATTGGCCAGAGGTGTTCTTGTCACTCAAACTGATGTGGGAAGAATGGGTAGGCCCCCTAGATGACATGGACTGGCAAGACGCACAGATGGCTTCCTGTGAAAAGAGCCATCTCTTTCAGGATATAACTGTTCCAACTGCATTACCTCCACACCACTTACTTTACATCTAAATGCCTATGGCAAGCTGGGAAATTTCCATGATCACCTGCTTCCATCGTACCCATGATGTGGCTGACTTTTTCCATATAGTAGGGCATGTCCTCTGGTGATGGGTTTTTGGCACGGCATTAAGCAAAGGCTATCACAAGGTTTGGGTAAACCGGTAGACCTCACCCCAGCACTGGGCCTACTAGGTATACTGGATGACCTCAGCGGGCCCGCTGTGATCGTTTAATAGTGTGGTTGGCTACAATGGTCACCAAACAAGACATTGCTCGCAGATGGAAGACCCCGCCATTCTCCTACTTTGGTGAAATAGCAGAAGGTGGACTGGTGTGCTAAGATTGAGCAACTGGTATATTGTGCTAGAGGCTGTCCTCACAGGCACACTAAAGCCAGGGGCTAAGGGTGGGACTATTATGGACTGGAACATATTGAATAGTATGCATTTGGCTGGGAAGGTTTTGGCCCAATGTATTACTGATCTCTATGTGTTGTGTATGAAGCAAGTTGAGTTCTTTGGTACATAAAAAAAATTAAAACGTGATCCATAAAGACACAGTTAATTGAGCTCTTCTATTTACTTAGTCTCAGTTGATTGATAAAATTGAGTCACATAAGTCAGTACATCATTCCTGTCTTCTAGTCATTTCATAGTGCTTCCTCAGCAGAATATTCCAAGTGAAGGAACTACTGAGATATCAGTAGCCTGTGATATAAAGCTCTGCTTCAAAGGCAAATTCTCAAGGTGCAATTGTTGTAAATGTGGTACTAGTTCCAGAGATTTCTCCATATCATAATCAGACCTAAAATGTGTTGACACCACAGTCTGTTAAGGAATGGACCGTGAGAATGCCTGTTAAGATTTGTTTATGACAACCTAAGAATAAAATTACTCCTCCCAGCAGCCACGGTGTCACCTTGCATTGGACAGGTCATAGAAACTGTGGTTTAGATGTCTCCAAAGGCGGGACCCAGCTAGGAGGAAAAAAACACAAAGGACAAAAAATATCACTGTCAATCTACTACTTCCTGATGGAGAATGATGATTAATACAGAAGTAAATAGCAGGTCAGTTATATTTCCCTGGAAACAAAACATAGCAAGGACATCCAACAAGATATGCAAAGAAACATTTCCACTGTAAAAATCAAAAATCAAAAAAAAGAAAAAATAGTAGCAAGAGGGATATAAATGTGACAACAAATAAGGAAACACATGTTGTGACACACCCATTACTTGTTAATGCCTTCTTATGTATGATTCAAACAGGAACTGACATCATAGGAGAAGACTTGCTCTGACAGTTTCTTAAACAGCTAATCATCATGGGAAGGGCAGGTCATAAGGCTTGTCCATTTACCTTTACGGTAACTGATGGTGTTGGCCTCACAGACAGGGAAGAAACCGACATTTTATATCCTTTGTCCAGTGCAGAGCTCTGTAGTCCATTTCTGTCATCTCTTCTGACGCTCTATACTGAACATCGAATTGTCCTCTGAGTAACTGCAGTTGCGTCTCACCATGCGGTGAAGGGTTGGGGTACTGGGGCAGGCAGGGGGGGAGACACACAAAACAAATGGGACAACATCAATTAAAAAAAATACTTACCTTACTGCGAGCAGCCGCACAGCTCCGCTGGCTGCACGTGCAGGCACAGGCTCCCAGCCTGCACTGCGGCCAATCTTAATGCTGTTCTCATGCGGCTGGCAAAATAAAAGCAACATTAGGGTTGGCTGGAGCACTCTGGCTTGGCATTCCGAGGCAGACTGGGAGCCTCTGTCTGCCGTCTCCAACCCGACAACACAGTGCCGGGTTGGAGAGAGCTCAGTGACGTGTGTTTGGCCGGCCCGAAACGACTGGCCCCACCCCTTTACCAATAAAACGATAATTAACATGGTTTATTATTGTTTTTTATTATTAAAGGTTTGCAGCTGCTGCTGCTGGCAGGTGTGGGGGCCATAGCGGAGGAGTCGCTGCTGAGTAACTGTGAATATGCTGTTAAAATAATAAATAATAAATGCAGATCTCATTGAATTTAATGGCTAGTCCTTGTGCATTTGAGTTTTTGTGTAAGTATGCCATCCAAGCATGTGATTACTTTTTAGTTTATGCCATAGTTGCTTTGTACATTTTTATAAGCTCAGAAAATCATGAGATAGGATGAGACAAGCCCATTCTATATCCGTAGTAGGAGATCATGAAAGTTGTTTGTGTAAACGTCATTTGAATATGCTCATCAACATTCCACTTCTCAGGAGAATGAAAATGTTAGATAGAACCTCAGTGTTTGCCATCGTTTACGCCACATAGTCAATAAACTCCGAAAATAGAGTCCAATTCAGAGAATAATTTTGTCTGACGCACTTCTGCTAAAAAGTAGAGGTTGGCTCCAATCAATGAAAAAGATTGTTATGGAAGGCAAAGGCAATTTCAGATGGTTTACTGGAGTGATCGTGGGTGTAATGAAATTCACTTGCTGTAAGATTGGAAGGCAAAGGTACTGCTCCCTCTTTTCGCTCATCCATATTGCTTACCTCTTGCATGAGCATCGATGAGCAGGTCACGTATGACGCAGGAGGGATCGTGCATTACCATGGCAATGTGATGTGTAGAACTAGCATCATGCACAGACCAGCGCAAACATGCAGGAGGAATAAATAACCAATGAATAGACATTCTGAGAAATGTACCTATGTGACTTTCTAGAATAGCTGACTAATTGTGACAATGACAATGTTAACTAGACATTTAAGGACGCGCATTCTGGTAGTATGTGAAAATGAACACAAAACTCACATCACAATCTAAAAACATCCATGTGCCGTAATGGGCAGGGATGCTGACTTTGGAACTGGGGAACCAGTTTGAGTCTCCACGTTGGCTCAAAAACCTGTGATTCTGGGCAAATTACTTAGACCTATATTTATAAAGATTTTGTGCTGTCATTGCATCATGCAAGTCAACACAGGGACAATGTAAAAGCTCTATTTATTTTTCCAAAGTCACTCAAGGCCTGAATTTCATGGCTTTGTAAAGAAATGTAATAAAAAAACAGATGCTTTTGCTGTGTTTAATTACATTTCAACTTGGGAGGCATTTCCATACATCCACCCATGGATTTTTTACTAGTCTCAGATTTACAAAGACTTGTAAATCTGGGAATGCGTAATAATGCTACACCTTTCCAAGTAAGAGTTATTCTCTTTTTCCAAGTTCTGCAGCACACATAGAAAGAGGAAAATGCCTTTAAGGATTGGTTTTGTTCTGGAAGGTGTTCCTCCCTGCACAAAATTCTGCCAGTAATGCAGACACCATTGTACTACAGTGTAAGGGTACTTGCATTGCAGTTACACTGCATACATTGTGCCATCGCAAGGAGAGAGATGAAATGATCCATATCTTTGTAAATATGGAGCTTTTTTTCTGCTCTCTCCTTTTCACCCAACACAGCACCACAGCTTTGCTTGCTGCCCCACAGTTCAGTAAATGGGCCCCTTAATCTTCCTGTGCCTAAAAAAATAAAAAAATAAAAATAATGTGTCCTTGTATAAAAGTGCCTGGTGCTCATATAAAGAGCTCTAATACCTTCCGGTCGAGTTTGGGCTACATGTACAAAAAAAAGGAACATTTTGCCTTTCAATATCTTAAATGATGTGGTAGCAAGCTCTGATTTTTGCAGCAAACTTTGGCAGGAAAATATTGAAATGATTTGAAACTATAACCTATTGAAATGAGTTTATTTTGCAAGTTGGACCACCTGGACTATATTTCCGGTTGTACATCTGTGCTAGAGGATTGTTTTTATCGGGTTTCCTAATGAATTTTTGTGACAAAATAAAATGTCTTTTTATTTCAATGTTTTATCATTTAGGCATTTTGCTTCATAATATTTTAAAGTCAATGATGTGCATAGATAGGTATAATCACTTACACAGGCACAACCAGCGCACAACTACAAAAACACCCTCAGTGGTATATTATAATCATGGCTTTTGGTTCAGTACTGTTAATGGTAGTTTTCTGATATTGGAGAGGAAATATACAAAAAACTAACTATGGGTGAAATTTAAATTAACCTGGTGTAATTTGCATAATTTCAGGAATTTCATATTACACTTGCAATGCAAAATTCTAAAAATTACGACATTACTCCATTTTACATAAGTCCGTAAGGGGCACCTTCCTGCATACAACAATAAGTATTAATGGCGTTTTCCTGCTTGTATGTGTGCTGCCAAATGCATCGCACATAGAAAGAGAAGAATACGAGGAGAAATAAAGATATTTCTCCTTGTTGCACCACTTTTATGCCACTCCTGGGGTGGCCTACATGTCTGATGCATTACCAGTCTTGTAAATTTGGGAATGCATCAAATTCCATGGGTATTGCATGGGAACACACACAACATGGAATGCCCCTTTCAGGCAGGGTAATGTGTGTGAAAGGGGGCCATATTTACAAGGCCATGAAAAGCCACGAAAGGGGGGATTCTGTGGCCTTGTACATATGGGCCTGCACCCTGCGCCACCAGAGTGTCAAAAAAGTGAACCTCCGGTGGCTCTAGGGGCTTGTAAATAATTCCCAGGGTTTCCAGTTAAAAAAATGGTGGGGAGCAAGAAGAAGAAAACCCATCCTTGGAATGGAGCATTTACCACATTGTGAGTTAAAGGCAGGACACTAATCCTGCAATGAGAGTTAAACACTGAAACAACTATAATGGCATCATCGTTGTATAACGCAATGGCCACTGAGACTGTCTCAGTGTATGCCAGACAGTAATCTACTACGACATTGATTTTATTACATTTGTCATGCCAAAATGTTTTGGACAAAACAACCACTACCACACCATCATGAAATAAGCATACATGTATCTAAATTAGCATAGGTTCACCATTCTTAGATCCATATTTATATATTCACTGACAAAACCAAAGATTCCACAGAGGTTACAGTTGGGTTGATGTTTTACTTAAACATAACCATATAAATTCAAATGTTATAGTTATACATATAGTAATACTTATGTTAAGAAACTATACCTAATTGCCTAAAAATATATAACAGCACAAGTTATAGTTTCTTCAGATAAGTCTAACTATAACTAAAGCTTCTGAATTTCTATTATTTTGTATGCATAAAACGTCAACCTAACTATGACGTCCCTGTAAACTTTGGTTTTGTCAGTGAATATCTATGTTTTTTTTTTAATGTAACGTCATTTGAAATTACCACGTGTTAATACAACCACCCCCACGCCCAGCTTTTGGCTGTGCAGGCCCCGGCGCAAACACCCCCTGAATGCATGCAACACCACACCACGCATGGCCTTCGGACATGTGCAGCAGGTTTTGGTGTGTTAGTGGGTGTATTTTTTTATTCATTTGTTTTTGGATCCACAGATCCTTCACAAGTTTACTTGGGGGGGCTGCACTGAGCCCTGCGATGAATATGGGGATCTGCGATTCGGCTGGAAAAAAAAGAGGCAAATTTGCCTTCAGTGACCCCTTCATATCCCCAATGAGGTCAGGATACCTCTATCCTATGCACTTATGTCTTATGTTTTGTAATGTTTTTTTAGCACCCTCGCCCAGTGTGAGAAAGAAAATGGCAGCCACAACTTTTCTCTTAGTTTGCAGGCAGCCAATCAGGACGCTGCTTTTCCCAGGGATCCACAGATCCTCCACAAGAGGAGCTGCAAATGGTCTGCGTCCCTAGATATCTATATTTCTTTTTCCTTTAATTTCTCAGAAACTAGAGAACGGATTTACAACTAATCATTAAAAGAGATCTTTCTCGACCAAGATCTAGCTTTCTGCTAATTTTGTTGCAATTCCGGCCAGCAGATCGGGCTGTAGTCCTGTTCAAAATCCCTATGGGAAATTGCAAGGGTAAACAAATTTTGGTACCCCCCATTGTTCTCGATCCCAAAATCACCCTAAAATTGTCAAGACAACAGCTGACGGGAGTGGTAAAATACTGTTCACAATTTTAGGATGATTCGTCAAACAGCCCCAAAGTTATTAGCAAATCAAAAAATGCTTTGTCTATGAGAATTAGGTCATAACTACAAATACCTACTGGATATACATATATAACAGAGTGGCAGTAGCCAATCTGTGGTTATAGTTAGAATTCCCAGAGACAGGAATTCATTGAAGTTTTGCTTACAAATAACTTTGCTGCCATTTGACGAATTTCCACGAACCTTTTCAGACCTATTGCTTTTTCTACAGTGGTGAATAATGAAAAGTTTCACAGTGATTCGTTAAAGGGGTGCAAAGAATAAAGGGGGATCAGATAATGCATTTTTCTTCCAATGCATTTTAAAAATACTTTTTTACAGGGATGTAGCAGCAACACAGCTAACCGGATTTTTATGAAAGTTGGCACAAATATAGATTATGGTATGGGAAGGATCCTTTTTGCTGTTTTATGAAAATCTGTTCAGTAGCTTTGGAGTTATAAGGCACAAAAGCTTAATAATATATTGGGCTGCTGTACACCACAGTAACTGCACAGTATACCATGGTACATGCCCTATGACAAGGCAGTAGATGATTGATTAATCAAATCTTTTACAATATTTAGAGGCAGCCATGTTGTTCAGCCCAAATTTAGGGCCTGAATATGAGTTCGGCGGTTAAACCGCCCAAACTCCAATATGGCTGTGGGGAGGCGAAGGTCAAGCCAACGACCTCACCACTGTCAAATTACGATGTTTCCACCGGGCTGACTGGCAGAAACGTCACATTATGACATTCTTACCTGGCTGACCGGAAGCCATTACAAACATACAATCAGCATGGCAGTCGCCATGCGGTGGTTATCCAACAGCAGTCGACTGACGCAGAACGCATTCAGCAAAGCAATAGACAAAAGTCCATTTGATGAATTCAAAAACAACTTATCTGACAATCCTGGGCCTATTGGACGCACCTGCAAAGCACACTATAAAACACACTTCATCACAGACCATGATCCTTTGAACCTCTACTGCAAACAAGATTTAACTACTGACCAGAGAGATAAGGCACCCTTTTTTCACTGTCCCTATAACCCATTTTACTCACTTTTCTCCATTTACTCCCCATATAATTTTCCTTTTGTAAGTAACTCCCTGTCACCCACTTTAGTTACCTTGCATGTCATGTCTCAAAATCCCGGTTTTTCAGAGGAGGTGTTGAGAGTCATGGTGGATGAAACCATAATAGTAGAACCACAATTGTTTGGAGGTCAAGTCAAGCACATTCCTCTCAGTAGGAAAATGGAACTGTGGCAAAGGATTGTTGACAAAGTAAATGGTGTAGGTACTACCCTGCGCAAAAAGGATATTAGGAAGAGGTGGAATGACCTGATGGGCAAGGTACATTTGCTGGCCTCCTGGCCTCCAGGCAACATACGAAGGCCAACAAGACTGGTGGAGGCCCTCGCAGGGCCCCATTACAACTCTTTTCCTTGGAGAAGAAGGTTTTGGTCATTCTGCATCCTGAGGGCTTGACAGGAAAACATGGGGGAGCAGCGTCTGGTAAGTTACAACACAAAAAATGTTGCTAAACTGCAATGTCCTGCATGGCCACAGCTCAGCTTTTACTACTGGGTCATTCATTTAGTTTAACAACATTCAAAACTCGGAGTATCTGAGATGTAAGACTGGCAATGTGGATTGTTGAACCTAACATCACAGCTACCAAGGTCCATCACATGCCATAAGTTGGAATGGTTCCTGTAAGTGTTTCAATGACAAAAACCCATCCCAGAACTCCTGGTGTGTCTCAACATGTAAATGTATTCCCCAACCTGAATGCAGTCTGGAAATAGATATGTAATACCTAACATTTGTCAAGTGTTGAGAAGTAGAGAGCGTGACCTGACTGCAACTCTCAGGAGGTCCTGTTTCAGTAACTCCAAACACCAGTCCAGTGTGCACTTGCCCAAATATATCCGTATGTAAACTCTAAAATGAAGTTTACTCACCTGGGAGTACACCATTTGTCATTTGCCAACCTCCTGGTCAGCATCTTCTGGCCTCCCCAGCTCCTCTGGCTGCTGCTGATACCTCTTCCTTTTGCATAGTATGAACTGAGAGCCTCCCAGCTCTCAGTTCAAGGCCCTCCTCCATCCGCAGTCTCATCTGTGAGCCTCATCCTTGGTCCTCTATTGGCCAACACAAGTATTTTCTCTCTGTCGCTCATTCACTCTTGCTTTTTCTGCCTTTTTTCACTCAGTTTTCCTTTTCTTTTTAATCTCTCTACCTATCCACTGCCTCCATTCCACATCGCTCCCGTCCCTATTGCCCCACCCCCGCAAAGCATCGTTCCCGCCTCCTAACTGACCATTTCCCCCACCCCCTCCATTCCTTAATGGCGGCTGCAGCGCTGTGAGAGGGCAACTGCACTGACCTCCTGGTCAGCATCTGCTGCCTCCCCAGCTCCTATGGCTGCTACTGCTGCTTCTGCCTTTTGCCTGGGGTGAACTGAGAGCCTCCCGACTCTCAGTTTGAGGCCCTCCTCCACCTGCAGGCTCATCCCTGCACCTCATCGCTGGTGGTCTAGTGGACATCATAAGTAAATATTTTCTCTCTGTCACTCTTTCACTCTTGCTTTTCCAGCCTTTTTTCACTTGTTTTTCCTTTTCTTTTCCATCTCTCTTCCTTTCCTCTACCCCCCTTCCCATGCCGCTCCGGCCCCTGTGGCCCCACCCTCCGCGAAGCACCTTTACTGCCCTCCCACCTCCAGCTGACCACTCCCTTGCCCCCTCCCCTTCTTAATGGCGGCTGCAGCACTGTGAGCAGGCAACTGCACTGACCTCCTGGTCAGCGTCTGATGCCCTCCCCAGCTCCTCTGGATGCTGCTGCTACCTTTCTTTTGCCTGGGAATAACTGAGAGCCTCCCGACTCCCAGTTCGAGACCCTCTTCCGCCCGCAGGCACGTACCTGCGCCTCGTCCCTGGTGGTCTAGTGGCCATCACAAGTATTTTCTCTCTGTCACTCTTTCACTCTTGCTTTTTCTGCTTTTTTCACTCATTTTTCCTTTTCTTTTCCATCTCTCTTCCTTTCCTCTGCCCCCTTTCCACACTGGTCCAGCCCCTGCGGCCCCACCCCTTCCCCTGTGAAGCCAACCCATACAAGACCACTCTACTCGACAACCTCGCCACCCTCGGCCTCAGACAGCTGGTATCCGGACCCACACACATTGCAGGGCACACACTGGAACCCATCTTCACCTGAAGCAATCGGATCATCATTGAGACCATCTCCATCCCAGACTGGACCGACCACCGCTGCATACACTTCACTATCACCGCACCAAGCAGTCGCACCCCCAGAACTCCTCACAGAAAGTGGAAGGAAATGAGCAACTCACTTCATTTCTACCAAATCCCTCCCTCCTCCCTCCGATGACGCCAACACAGCAGCGCACAATCTCTATGCATGGATCACGAAATGCACCAGCACTCTAGCTCCCCTCCGGCTGACATCGGCCAAATGCGTACCTAAGAAAGCCAGCTGGTTCACCACTGTACTCCAAGAATCAAAGCGTACCTGCAGACGTTTAGAGATAAAATGGAGGAACAGCCAAACCAGGGAAGACCTTGCCTACTTCAGAGCCGCAACCACCACCCATCGCCGAAACATCAAGAACGCAAGGAAGGATGCACTCTGGGACTGCATCAACTCCTCAACACATAACTCTAATTAACTCTTCTCATTCATCAACAAGTTCACAAATCCCCCCTCCGAAGCCGCCAGCATCCTCCCGTCACAGGACCTCTTTGACAAACTTGCCACCTTTTTCCACCACGAGATCCAGGACACCTACGACAACTTCCTCCTGGAAAATTCTGCCACCGGAATCTGCAACTCACCCACCCCCAAAACCCACCCAGAGCATCCACATCTGGTCCACGCTCACCACAGAGAAAACAGTCAGCAACATGAACAGCGCCGACTCCGTAGCTCCCACGGGCCCTTGCCCACACCTCATACATATCAGAGCCAGCACATCTATCGCCCCCGAGCTCCGAAACACAATGAACTGCTCCATCAACACTGGCACCTTCCCCAAGGACTGGAAACATGCCAACACACACCCACTGCTGAAGAAACCTTCGTCCGACCCATCACAAATAAAGAATTGCCAGCCCATCTTGCTGCTACCCTACCCCGCCAAAGTACTGGCGAAAGAAATCAATGCACAACTATGGAATTTCATTGAGGCCAACAACTCCTTGGACAGCTCCCAGTCCGGGCTTCTGCAGCAACCACAGCACGGAGATAGCCCTCCTGGCAGCCACTGACTACATCCGATTACTCCTAGACCACAGCCACACCGCAGCGCTCATGCTCCTCGACCTCTCAGCAGCCTTCGACACAGTCTCCCACAGCACTCTAAGCACCAGAATCCACGACAAAGGAATCAGCGGAAGAGCACTGGAATGGATCCACTCCTTCCTCTCCAGGAGGATTCAGAGGGTCAGACTCCCGTTCTACACTTCCAGACCCGTAGGAGTCAACTGCAGAGTTCCCCAAGGATCCTCACTGAGTCCCACACTGTTCAATGTATACATGGCCCCTCTTGCAGCCATCGTCAGAAGCCACTGTATAAACATTGTGTCATATGCCGATGACACACAACTCATCATATCCCTCACTGAAGACCCGGACACAGCAAAAAGGAACTTCCACTCAGGAATGAAAGCCGTCGCCACCTTGATGAGAGAAAGCTGCCTCAAGCTCAACTCCGACAAGACTGAGCTCATCCTCTTCGGAAATGCCACCTCAGCTTGGGACGAATCCTGGTGGCCCACATCCTCAGCGTCCCCACTGCACCGACCGAGCACGCTGCAACCTAGGTATCATCCTTCACTCCTCCCTATCCATGACCTGCCAGGTAAACTCAGTCACCTCCTCCTGCTGGCAGACACTCTGCAAACTTCAGAAGATCTTCAGATGGATCCCAGCAGACTATTGCAGGACAGTCACCAATGCCTTAGTCACAAGCAAGGTCGACTACGACAATGCCCTCTACACCAGCACCTCGACTAGAAACATCGAAAAACTACAACTCATCCAGAACGCCGCCACCAGACTCATCCTGGACCTCCCATGCCGAGAACACATCTCCGAACACCTAAGGACCCTCCACTGGCTACCGGTCAAAAATAGAATCACCTTCAAGCTACTCACCTACACGTACTAAGCCATACACAACGCAGGACCAGCCTACCTGAACCGCCGCATCTCCTTCCACACCCCCGTCAGATCCCTCCGCTCCGCCCAGATGGCCCTGGCCATCATCCCTTGCATTTGTAAAACCACAACCGAAGGACGATCCTTCACCTACATCACAGCAAAGAGCTGGAACAACCTCCCCCTTCACCTCAGAGAAAGCCCATTGCTTACCATCTTCAGGAAGAATCTCAAGACGTGGCTATTCTGATAAGGCCCCTCACCTCCCCCCCCCAGCGCCTTGAGACCCTCACAGGTGAGAAGCTGTGGTTTACAAAACCTGATTGATTGAAGTATTGGGAAGAAGAGGGAGTGACCTAACTGCAAAGCCCAATAGGTAATTTTTCTGTAATTCCAAACACCAGCACAGTGTTCTTTTGCCCAAATACACCTGTTTGTAATCTCTCTAATGCTCTTCAGTCACTTGAGAGCATACCATTTGTCAAGTGTTGGGAAGTAGAAGGAGTGACCAGACTGCAGCTCACAGAAGGCCCTGTTTGTGACTCCAACCACCAGCCCAGTGTTCAATTGCCCAAATACACCTGTTTGTAATACCTTCAATGCTCTTTACTCACCAGGGAGAATACCATTTGTCAAGTGTTGGGAAGGAGAGGGAGAGACCTGACTGCAAAGCACAATAGACCCTGTTTCTTTAACTCCAACCACCGTTCCAGTGTGAACTTGCCCAAATATATCTGTTAGTGAACTCCCAAATTAAGTTTACTCATATGGGAGTGAGCAATATATAGATGAAGCTCAACTAAGAAACGTGTCTGTCTACGTAGCTAAATTTTGACCTGGTATCCTAAGATTAAACCATTGAGGACAGAAATGACACCTTACCAAGTCCATAAACCACAGGTCAGATTTACAAGGCCCTAGTGCCTCCTTGCACCACAATAGCATTATTTTTTATGCTAATGCGGCTCAAGGATGCAAATTTCACCATGCATGCTTTGTGCCACTTTGCAACCCCTTGCTCCTCATCATGCCTGCGCCAGGCATAATGTATGCAAGGGGGGCATTCTGGTGTCAGGAGTCCAGCAAAAATGGCACAAAGCAAGCATTAAAGTGACATACCAATGTTAATCTATGGGCCCCCTTGCACTTTGTTGCACTAGCGTCAACAATTTTTACACTAGTGCAGCAAAGCACCATAATAGTGTCAAAAAGTTTGACTCTATTGGCCTTACATGTGCCATGGTGCCTTGTATTGTAAATACAGTGCACCCATTGTATTGTTAGGTTGGGCAGGGGTGACGCAAGAAAACTGGGGCATCAGCTCTGATATGCCAGTTTCTTGTAAATATGTCCCCAAGTATTTCGAAGGCCATAAGCTGCATCAGCAGATTGGTAGTGGCAGCAAACACATTGACACAGCACTGCACACATGATGACTGCAGATATAGATACAACAAAGTTGTGTGTTTGCCTGTGTCACACTCTACTAGGCCTCCGAATGGTCAAATGCACATGTTGCCTCTCCACTGTGTTGGCTTCACTGTTGGTAAGATGCAATTTTCATTCCCTCATCTAAAGTGCACCTGATTAGCACATCCAAAGAGCTGCTTAAGTCAAATAGTTTAAGCAAGCTTCACACATGTTTTTAGACTTGGCATCATTGGCATGGTCTCCCCTAACGGTCGCCTCTACTTCCCAGGTTGCTTCTGTGTGCTGAACTCTGTTTTTGCTGTTTTGTTTGGTCTGGACACTTTACCACTGCTAACCAGTGCTAAAGTGTGAGTGTTCCTTGTATAAATTGTAGGTGTATATTTTCTTAGCCATGATTGGCATATTTGATTTACTAGTAAGTCCCTAGTAAAGTGCACTAGAGGTGCCCAGGGCCTGTAAATCAAATTCTACTAGTGGGCCTGCTGCGCCTGTTGTGCCACCCACATTAGTAGCCCTGTAAACATGGCTCAGACCTGCAAATGCTGTGTCTGTGAGTGCAGTTTTAAACTGCCAATTCGACTTGGCAAATGTACCCACTTGCCAGGCCTAAACCTTCCCTTTTAATACATGTAAGGCACCCCTAAGGTAGGTTCTAGGTAGCCCCATGGGAATGGTGCACTGTATGTTAAAGGTGGGATATGTACTTCTGTGTTTTACTTGTCCTGACAGTGAAAGACTGCCAAATTCGTTTTTTTACTATTGCAAGCCCTATCTCTCTCATAGGTTAACATGGGGCTGCCTTTAAATATTATTAACGCATAGATTCCCTTCGGGAGCAGATAGACATGTGGAGTTTGTGGTCTATGAACTAAAAATTTAAAAATACATCTTTTAGTGAAGTTGATTTTTAGATTGTGTGTTTGAAAATGCCACTTTTAGAAGGTAGTCATTTTCTTGCTTAAACCATTCTGTGACTCTGCTTGTTTGTGGATTCCCTGGATCAGTTTGACAGTTGGGCTATTTGCACCTTTCCTTTAGACAGTGACACAAAGGGAGCTGGGGTGTAGCCTGCATATCCTGATGGGCCATCGGGGCTGAGGGAAGGAGTGGTCACTTACACCTAAAAGGGCTGTGCCTGCCCTCATACAATGCAGTCTCCAGCCCCCTAGTGTTTCTCTGGGACCTGGCCTGTGCAAGGTAGTATCTTGAAAACAACAGAGACTTCCCTTTGAAGTAGGCCACCTGACATTGCACATACAAAATCAGGACAGATGTGACTTACCAACCAGCCAGGCCCTCTCTGGTTGCAGTTGTGACATCAGCTGGGGTATAGCGCTGTTCCGCATTACAAAGGAATCATGGGCTGGACCTGGAAACCGGGAACAGACATTTGAGATGTAGAGATCTGACAAGCAGGCAACTTGCACGTTGATAGAATGGAAGTACTTCCTCTTGCGATAAACGTGTTCACTGGCCTGCAGTCACACCAAGGCAATATGTGTGCCATTAATGGTTCCCACCACATATCGAAGTCGACCAAAACCATTGAAGTTAGCCTTCACATTGGCAAAATCATCATGTCTGGGGAAGATGATATAGCTGTCAATGTGTTTCATCATTGCTGATAGCACATCGCTTAACACACCACTGAACATGGGTTGAGAAATACCACCAGATATGGCCATTGTATACAGGAAGAACCCTGTGTCCAGGAAGTGCATTACTGCCATGACTTTAACAATGGGTGGCATGGATGTTGGAGTGGTGTTTTCAGGCATCAGATCTGCCTCCAATTGACAACATAAATCCACAATAGTTTGCCTAAAGAGATGGAACTGTTTGATGATGTGATGTTCTTCCATTGTTTGAAGGTTTGGCAATAGATGGTAAATTGGAGCTTGTTGTAGAATTAAATGAATTGGAGCATTAGTCACTGTGTCCACACCAAGATACATGAGTAATAGAACCAAGATCATGTGATAAAACTTTACTGACTAGAAAAATATTACACCCTTTACATACCAAAACTTTCTACTACTCAAGGGCCAAATGTGAGTCCCATGGTTGTGTACACCTGTCAACAACATGGATTTGGGCATCACCCTAACCTCGGCTGCCCCTTGAAATTTAACAGTCTGTTCCAACCACCAAAATTACTGTCACCATCGGTGGACAGTACACCGCCATAACATGCCATCTGTGACCAGCAACACAATGGAGACTGTGACGGAGAACCTACACAACAAAGCAGCTTTAGATTGTTTGTGATTATCAGACACATATATTGATGTTGTGACGCATTTAAAGGGGCCCAATACTGTATTCACAATGGCCAAAATGTTGGATGCCTGACCTAGTTCACTAGATATTAGGAACCACCCACGACCGCCGGCAGAAGTTGACTGAGCATCGAGTGGTCTCAACCATACCAGACACAGCCATAGGCTAACGTTGGTGACTGTGATGGTCGCGGGCCAATGGCTGTAGCCGACAGTGACGATGACCGCGTACGTGGCGTACATGTATGCTGCGTTTTGCTAAATCACTCAGTTGACTCCTGACAAGGCTGCCATAAACACCTCCATCACTTCAGCTGCTGTGTGCATTCTCTGGGAGCAATCATGCCACATCAAGCAGGAGAAAGGGTCCCTGCCTTCTCTCCTGATGAGCTGGAGAGACTCGTTGAGGAGGTTCCTCCTGTATATGGTCAGCTCTATAACTCACCAGAGGAGCAGGTAAGAACCTCATAGGCATATTTCACTCTGTTCAACACAATCCTTTTCTTCCTCATAGGCTATAATGTGCCTCTTAGACCAAGTGAGACTTTTTTTGTGCCCATTGTCACATTTTGTAATCCATACATGGGATGTACATGGTGCTGGTAGTGAAGGCAAATACTCTATGTATTTAACATTACCATTGCCTTTGTGTGATAAGCCCTAGATCCTCCTTCTGTTCCAATATCTAGGCAAGGAGACTTTACAGCAATACAGTGATATATCTTTCGATATGATGTTTGCAAATGTGAAACAAAACGTATGTGTATTACAGCATGAGCTGTGTATGTATACTGTTTTAGTCATTTTAGGTTTTCGTTAGCAATGTGTATAGTCCCACAGCCCACATCTGGCCTTCCCCAACTGTTGTATGAGAACCATGTAAAACTCACTGTGCCTTTCAGAGTGCCACTTAACTCTGAACCCACATAGAGGATGGGCACAGATTGTACTGTCATGCATGGACGTGATTGAAATGTGAGTGTCATGTAGATTCTGTATGCTCAGCCTGCAGAAACCAAGGCCTGTCAGAGATAAAGGGTAGAGTTGGGGTAGAGTTACTGTGGCTATGCAACTGTGGCACAGGGCCCATTCCGTATAGAGCCTGCAGATCCTTGGATGTAGCCAAAATGAGTCTTTAGTGGCAAAACCTGGTCTGAAGGCCTTTGTACATTCACTACATTAGGAATGGGTCCTGACATAACTCCCTGAGAACATACTTGTGGTGAGCCTCATTGTCAATGTGGCATTGCCCTATGACAGGTCCCTTACTGTCACAGCTCTGTTGTCACCTTTCCATATCTCAAATCTGTACAGTACAGGCTTATTGCACAAGTGACAAACCTAAAGTGCAGAAAGTTGGGTGATTCAGGGGAAGGCATGACATGTGACCCATTAACTTGGTTGCATGCAACCAATCGGACCAAACATACCTTATTATGTTCAATGCCATTTCTGTAGGATTGTCATATGTGGTAAAAGGTGTGTTCTGTGCTTCAAGAATATACCACACAAACCAACTCTGAAGTGATATCAGATTACATTGGGTAGCCCACATGTCCACACATGCACAGGGAAGAGACTTTACGTGCCATCCATGGTAGCCTTGTCATTCTCACTAAAGTTTTAGGGGATGGTGTCTACTATGATAGTTACCTGTAGAAATCATATGCAGTGAGTCAATGTGGCTGGATGTAAATGAGCCTGTTCAGTCAGGACCATTGAGTTGACCTTTCAGAAGGTTACAATGGTGTGTTGTGCTTCATTGTGGCTCACATCACAGTACATGTTGCTTGAGCCTGGACTACTGGATGCCAAAGATTAGTTAGTGTAGGCCATGAGCATGGTAGTTGGTTAGTCTGCAGGTAACTCCAAAAGTTTATATTGATGTCAATGTACTCATCAGCATGTGTGCTTTACATTTGTGGAGAGTTGATAGTTACACAATGTTTGTGCTTAGTGTTCCTGAAATGTGTGTGACACAACCAATAGACCAAAATACTGGATTTGTAACCTGTTCATTTGTCTATTACATCCATACAGGTCAAAGCCCTTAAGAAGAAAGGGATATGGAGAGCCAAAGCCCAGAAGGTACGGAACCTGTAGGTCCATAGCAGGCAGAGCGCTCACTGTCAAACGAGTTGGGAGGACCTTAGAATCTGGGCCCCGAAGATTGCGGCGGTCCAGATGGGGCTGTCCTCTCAATGTGGGTGGGATGCATGCCAAAGCCTGCCCCCCCCCATGGCCCACTTTCTGGCGGTGGCCCACCCTGAGCATGATGGGCGATTGAGGGGAGCAGAGCAGCTACAAGGGAGTGAGTCCTGGACATATTCTTGCCTGTTACACTGCCAAGTTGATGTTTTAGGGTCTGCCATTGTCCCTGATGATTGGAGTTGGGCCATGTGTGATACACAAGACGAGTAATTGTCTGTGTAGGTATGGAAGTTGATGCATGCTTATGTGCCTTGCCTAGTGGCCCAGTGACCTAGGACACAACAGTGTACAGTCCACAACCAATTTACTCTCCAGGGCCAACACATGGCTGAGTACAGTGATCAATCAGGTCATGTTGTTTGTCTTTGGGGGTGTCATTTGTACTAGGACTAGGTGGAGTTCACGGAGTTCCACTCTGTGGAATTTCGCGGAGTTGATTAAAAACTCCATGGAAATCCACGTAGGCGGAGTTCCATGACTGGAAGAGTCCAGAATGCGCCTGATCTCGGAAACGATAAGCAGGATAGGACCTGGTTAGCCAGGCCCGACCCTGCTTAGAATTCTGAGATCATGCAGATTTAGGAGAGGGGCTTAGGCAGTGAAAGCTGCCGTTCAGCCTCTTGTGCACCGGACGGTCCCGTGTGTACTGCACACCGGGCAGGCTGGTGCACAAGAGGCCTGAAACTGTCACTTTCTTTCACTGCCTATGGCCTTGGCCAGAATTCAGTGTGCACAAACAACAAAAAAGAAAAGAGGGACGAGGACTTACCTGAGTCCTTCAGAGGGTCCTCCTCTTTCCTTTGCAGTGGCCTGGTGCTGTGCCTCCCTCTGCCCCCTGCTCCCGGGCCCGGCACAGGCAGCAAAAGGAGGCCTGGTGGATCAGAGTTGGTGCCAGCAGCACCACTGGTGGGGCTAGCAGAGTTTTGGAGGAACTGTCAAAAACTCTGTTAGCTCCTCCAGCGGAGCAGAGCTCCCCACCCATCCCTAATTTGTACTCAACAGCCCACTTGTCTTCAGTGTGTCAGCTCCAACAACATACAACATGAGGTAATAGACCACTGAACTCAGCCATGTGTCTGCTGAAGTGAGTATATTGGCATCTGTCCCCCACAGGCCACTTGTCTTCAGTGTAACACAAGTGCTGGTGCCTCATTACTGTCGCTCATGTGAAGGTTGCCAACATACATGCGGGAGAGCAAACATTGTCCTTTGGGTGTAGTCATGATTTTGGCAACATCACTATTGCCATATTTCTTTGTGCCTACATGTTGGCATGTGTACCTTTCACTTTTGCCATATCATTTTCACTGCTGTTTCATGCATGATCTACCTGTCTTCATGAGATGAAGTCTAATTGCCTCACATATGTGTGCATGCCAACATGTGTTAGGAATTGGACACTGTGATGGCCCTACAGTTCATGTGGTGCTATAGTCAGGAGTGTGTCACCATTGCTTGATGGCTCACACATACCCTCACCCATCAATCCATGTAATTTGACATTGTATAATTGCAGAAGCAATAAAAGAAAAGACAAGTAGGACTACAGTTTTGACTCACAATGTGCATTTCCATTCAACTGATGTTTATCCATTTGATGAAGTGCATAGCACATGTCAAACGGTGAAAGGTGAATACCTAACTGTTTGTATGCACAAGAGAGTGACTTTCAGAAATGCGGCAATCATATGTGGTTGTGTACACTCATTCATCCAGGGGGGTCTATGATTGCACAACATTACCCGTGCAATCAGAGCTCTCTGTGACTCTGATTTTCCTGAGCAACTGTTCATGCATGCATGCTACATGAATATGGAGTTGCAAATGTTGGGGGCACTTTGCTGAAGCTTGTGGCTGGGGGCTACTGTACATTATGGCAATCAAATTAGTGGTTCAATCGTGTTCAAGCACAGGTAGTGACCCTATTTGTCTTTGTAATTTCAGCATCAGCACAGGCAAGCAGAGGAGACAATGCCGAAACCAGTGGGGAAGCAGCTGGCCACGGTACCTCCAGTCAAGAGACATCACACACAGAGGGACCCAGTGGCCCAAAGGGTTAGGGGAGTGCCACGGAGGACACAGGATCAACATCTTCATCTTTGGATTCTTCCTCCAGTGGCCACTTCTAAGTGGTGGTGGACCCATCTGGACTTATACCTGTTCCATCCTTGTCCACCTCTCCGAGTTCCATCTCCACCCTCCCTGTTGCTCCCCACCCAGTTGGCCATGCCAGCTCACCCAAGAGGGTGGATGTCTCCTTCGCACACAACATCTCACCCGCTGCCCCCGGCCGCTAGCCCTGCTCCCGTGAGTGAGGAGGCTGTTGACCTACTGAGGAATATTTTTGTGGGTCAGTCTGCCATTATGAATGTTATCCAGATGCAGGGCACCCAGCTTCAGCAGTTGGTTGCATACCTGGAAGGCATTCATACTGCCATGTCTGGCCTACAGAGATCTCTTCAGGTTCTGGCATCTTCACTGACAGCATCCTTCCACTCGCCAAAGTCCTACCCCTCACCACCTACTTCTTCCCCATCCAATATCTCTTTTCCCCTACCTGTCCAAAGCACACACACACAAATCCCCATGCACCCACCTCAACACACACAAGTAGCACACATAAGCACAGGCACCACAAGACACACTGGCACACAAGCACTCAACATTTACTCACACAGACCACCACAACCACCATTCCCACAGACACCACCCCTACCAACCCACACACCACATCCACCATACCTAAATATGCCACACCACATCCACCACACCCAAAGATGCCACTCACACACACCACACACACCACACCCCCAGACACCACACCCACCCCACAGACCCACACACCATGCATACCATATCCCCAGACACCACCCCAAAACCCACAGACACACACACCTCACACACCATACCCCAACACCCAGACAGCCGCCACTCCCACCTTAGCCATCTCCTCACCTCACAGCTCCCAAGAAATGCAAACACACAGCAGACACCACCCATACCCAAGCATACCTCAGACACGCACACACACCAGCAGCAACAACACCCACAGCCACAACAAGCACTTCCTCAACTTCCCAAGCCCTAACCCCTTCTGCAGACCCTACCCGTTTTCCCAAAGAAACTTTCCTGTTTGACCTCGCCATTAGCCCTGTGAAACCCCCTTCCCAAAACCGAAATGACCCCGCCCACATCCCAACCCATCCCTTCCACATCCAAGTCCTCCGCTGTCACACCTGCCCCCGCCCACCCTGAAATCAGCCATACCCCTCCTAACCCCAAGAAGAAGCCTTCCCTACACAAAGTTAAGGCCACCGCTCCCAAACAAAAGCCTATCCCTACAAAAACCAAACCCACCCATTATAAATTAGACTCCACCTACTCAAGGGAAATCTTTGAGGTACCTGGCATTCTCACTTCATCTTGGCTTGGCCATTTTCAACATGTATTGCATTAGATGTGTCCCCCTGATGTAGATTGGGCATTCATATCTTCTGTGCAAACTAGAGTTTTGTTTGTCCACACATGGAGGGTGTTCAATTGTGCTACTTTCCCATACATTTGACTGACACTGTGTCCATTGTCATGTGTGTACCTTCCATCTCTTCATCTACATGTGTGACCCATTCTGTTGCTGTTGTATTTGCTTTCTTGACTTCTAATTACACATTTGGCAGATAGGCATGTCACTTGGGTGTATTATTGGTTGTCTCGAAGATACATAAAGGCCCAGTTCCTGTACAAATAGTGCTTAGGGGCATGTGCAAAGTGAAATGTGTCTCAGGAAAGCATCCTTCCTGCGGTCCCCCTGAGGCTGCCATCCCTATTCTGCAGGTATTGTTTACATTGTGAGCTCTGTATATTTGTCTCTCAAAATATTGTGCATCCCATTTACCTTCCATTGTCTTTCAATGTGGGTCATGGTCCATTACAGGGATGTTGCACGGAAAGGGGTGTTTGAGTTAAATGACACATCCATACATATGTGCCTTCAATATCATGACTGGCCATCGCATGTGAGCAATGTGAGTGTGTCAGTTCATTTAGTAGGTGGGATGTTGATGTGGTGTTGCTGTTGTGTGACACCATGTTATGTACACTTTACTGCCCCTGAAGCTGAACTGTGCAGACATGTGAGGTTTTGTGGTGGTGCAGTGTCAGTGACCTGCCCAAAAGGGGTGTTATGAGGCTGTGATTGGGTCATACATTGTGTACATCTCTGGCTTGGGACACACAAGATTATACTTGGTCCACGGAGCATAGCCCCCAATACCTGGTCGATGGTGGCACGTCAAGTCGTTGTGGTGTCTGGGGACAAGGGTAGGTGTTTTGTCTTACTGTCGGTTGCGTCCACTGTGGTGTTGATTTTGGGCTCCATCTATCAGAAACAGCAGCAGGACATAAAGGATCACTTCTTTGGCAGTATAGTATGTGTGATGCTGCCTACAGGTGAGTTCCTGCCTTTTATTCCTCTGTTTCCGCCAGCTGGGAAGTGGTGGTTGCACCGCCACAGTCACATCGGTGGAAGGTAACATCATAATCAGTCCAATTGAAACAGTGACTCCAACAGCCTCATTGGCCTGTCTCACAGCCACAGTGGTCTGCGCTGCCTGTCAGTGCCAGCAGGACCATGGCTGTCTTTCATCTATGGAACCACAAGCACCATAATATGGTGGTCCGACTGCAAACCCTACAGCGTTCGGACCACCGCCGCCGGCATGGCGGTCCACGGACTGCCAAACACATAATCAGGCCCTAAGTGTGGTTTAAACTATATTTCGCACTTTTAATTTTGGAAAGGGGAAATATTGTTTAAATCACACTTATTTTACATTCTGGTGTTTAAGGGAAAATATAGTGTAGTACAGTGTACAGAAAAAATAACAAATAGATTAAATGTATAAAAATTTAAAAACATTGTACTACACTATATGCACCATTAAATTCCAGAACACAGACTAAGGCCCTCATTATGACCCTGGGGGTGTTGCACCACCAGGGCCAACGGGGGCGGGAGCACCGCCGACAGGCCGGCGGTGCTCCCTTGGGCATTCTGACCGCGGCACTTTGGCCGCGGTCAGAAATGGAAAACCGGCGGTCTCCCGCCGGTTTTCCGTTGCCCATTTGAATCCCCCATGGTGGCGGAGCTCGCTGCGCCGCCATGGGGGATTCTGACACACCCTACCGCCGCCAGGAACAGGATGGCGGTAGGGGGTGTCGCGGGGCCCCCGTAAGAGGGCCCCGCTAGTATTTCACTGTCTGCATAGCAGACAGTGAAATACGCGACGGGTGCAGTAGCACCCGTCGCACCTTCCCACTCCGCCGGCTCGATTACGAGCCGGCTTCATGGTGGGAAGGTCGTTTTCCCCTGGGCTGGCGGGCGGCCTTTCGGCGGCCGCCCGCCAGCCCAGGGGAAAAGTCAAAATAACCGCTGCGGTCTTGCGACCGCGGTACGGTATTTTGACGGCGGGACTTTGGCGGGCGGCCTCCGCCGCCCGCCAAGGTCCGAATGAAGGCCTAAGTGTGGTCTAAACAATATGGTAGTACCTCATTACTTATTTTGTGCTCATTTTGGAAATACAAAGGTTTTCTTGATACCTATTTTTCACTCTTTATATTTCAGCAAATGAATTGCTGTATACCCGGTAAAGAATGAAAACCCATTGCAAGATGCAGGTCATTTATTGGCTCTGGGTACCTACAGTTCTTGATGAACCTACAAGCCCTATATATCCCCGCAACCGGAAGAGTCCAGCAGACGTAACGGTATATTGCTTTAAAAAAGCTGACATTGCAGGAAAAAGTTACAGAGTAAAAACGTGGAGAAAAATGGCTGTTTTTTTTACCTCAATTTCAATATTTTTTTATTTCAACTGTTATTCTCCGTAGGAAACCCTTGTATGATCTGCACAAATTACCCCTTGCTGAATTCTGAATTTTGTCTACTTTTCAGAAATGTTTAGCTTTCTGGGATCCAGAATTGGTTTTGACACCCATTACTGTCACTAACTGGAAAGAGACTGAAAGCACAAAAAATAGTAAAAATGGGTTTTCTGATTCAAGTCTGCCTGTTTCTGAAACCTGGGAAGATGATTATTTTAGCACCGCAAACCCTTTGTTGATGCCATTTTCAGGGGAAAAACCACAAGCCTTCTTCGGCAGCACATCATCCCATTAAAAAAAAAAACACACATTTTTCGCTGTATTTTGGTTAATTTCTTGGTCTCCTTCAGGACAACCCACAAAGGTGGATACCTCTAAAATCCCTAGGATGTTGGAAAAAAAGACACAAATTTGGCCTGGGTAGGATATGTGAACAAAAAGTTATGAGGGCCTAAGCGCGAACTGCCCCAAACAGCCAAAAAAAGGCTTGCCACCGGAGGGGAGAAAAGGCCTGGCATCGAAGGGGTTAAGTGAAAGGAAACTACTTTTCAAACCACTTCTCGTGATATATGATACTTATATGTTGAAAGATGCAGTTAAATTGTGCTTCATTGCACCCATAAATGTTATCTCTTGTCGAGAAACCACGTTTTTGAAACTTTAATTTCTGAGGGTGGCGACTGACCTATCTTTTTTATTGCTTTTGAAAATAATTTTATAGTGATTGATTAGAGTAAGACTTAGATCAACTGTTCTTTTAATTCTGTATTCATCAGAGCCAGCCATACTGATTATTCTTCACTCTTTATTTCAATAATTGTAGTAATACATTGATAGCATACTGGTAAAAGATTACATCTCCTCCAGCTTGACCAGCAATCACAACATGCCCCAAATCTCCAAAGAAAGAACGTAAGCAAAAGCACCTAAAGATGACTCACCTCACCCGTAAATTCAGAGCGAAAAGGCTCGTATTTTCTTAAACAAAATGGAAAAATTTCTCACAAAAAAATCAAACCAAAAAACTGTTTGACAAAGCTAAAGCCCAAAACACAGACACTAATGAATCTAAGGAAATCCCTTAGGAGCGCAGGGCATACCAGGCAAAGTTCTTTAGCAAAAGATGCATATTGGTATTGCTTCCTTAGAAACAACCCCTGGCTCTAAGACAACCAATCTCTTACCCCAAATGCCATCAGACTCGTGGATATCCTTCAAACTCATCATCCTGGAAACAATCATGGATACTACTTCCTCAATGAAGCCTTCACGTCGACCACATAAAACTAATTTTGCCCTATCAATTAGCTACTTTCTTCTTCCTCTTTAACTAAGGATTATTAAGGTTGCCTTGACAAGATCTATGTCCATCTCTCCTTGAAAAAAAGCATCAAAAGACCTATTCTTGAAAAAAAAACTAAGTCTGACCTTGTCAAGAATGATAACTAGTGCCCAACCCTGGTCTGTCTTCTGTTATCAGCACGTTGGTTGGAAAAATGTGGTTAAACAATTAAGCATAAATATTAATTAATACACACTGATAAATAACTTCCAATCAAACGCCATAGCGCTGACACACAATGCCAAACGGAGGGGCAGATTTATCATTGTTTCATGCAGTGCAGCAAGCCACCTTGCTGCACCGTGCTGCACCGTGCTGCACTGGATGAAAGGGCTGGAATGCATGGTATTTAACATGATATGCACATTCCTGCATTTTTCTTGTGCTGGCGCACAATGTGCTGCCTTGCAGCAACTCAGGCACCCTTGCACTGTGTTGCAGGCAGGATTGTTTTTGTGCAAGAAATAGCCCCTTCCTGTACAAAAACAATCATCATAGGCATCTTCCACTTTCTAAATGTGCTCCAGAATGCAGCATACTTAGAAGGAGGAAATAACGAGGAGAATTAGATATTTCTCCTGGTTGCGCCTACCCGGGAAGGCGTAGCATTTTGGTGCATTCCCAGGTTTACCAGTGGTGGATGCATGGGAACACCCACATTCTACCCATGGAACGCCTCCCTGGGGCAAAGTAATGCAAGGCAGTGATTTGCGCTTTCTTGTGTTACTCCAGATTTACCAAGCCACTCAGGGCCAACGATGGTGGCCTTGCATGTCTTGAGAAATCTAGCCTTGATAAATGTACCCCATAACTTATGGTGCCCATCAGATGCAACCCAGGATGAGGTATGCGTCCTGATCTTGCTTGACCCCTCGGTGTAACCGACTTACAGTGATTATGATATATTGCTTAGCATCTTAGCCACTTTGGGCACTGGTTAAATGCCGTTGAACACAAATGTTTATGAGCAAACAGTTTGTGATCTGTGGCATGAATAAGGTTATTAAAGGGGTTTGCAAGTATCACAGGATCACACCAACCCTCAGAGAACTGCTCCAGTATGAAAAAGCCGTTAGCGCTAGCCTGCCCACCTACTTGGTGCCCAAGATGAAGACGTCTGGGGGAGCAAGCACAACATGCAGCAGCACTGCCAGACTAAAAATCAAGGAAAAGTATGAAAGGAATGTTGGGTATTCTCCTGCTGTGCACCAAGGATCTGGAATACCATCGCAATCCAGAACAACCAATTCACATACTTTTTCTGCTCCTGTAGATAGCGGAAAACACACCTCATCAAGCAGCATCCCGTTACATTGTAACCACCCAAATGCTGAGCCACGTCTTGGCAATTCCCACTCTCATCCCTTCCTACCCCTTCTTCTGGGCTAAGGCTTCCACAGCACATGTTCTGTCTGCACTGGAAACATTACCAGTGATGCTGCGTCCATTCCATGCCTTCTTCCTGTGTCCTTCTTTAGCACTACTCAATGGATACACCCAGTGCCGGCCTTAGAGCTGAAGGCGCCCTGTACAACAGTCTTTTTTGGCACCCCACCCCATGACCACCTCCTCGGATTCCCTAACTACCACCCGGAAAATGTGCCCCTCATCTCTACATAGCCCCCTTTCATATACATTAATTTGTTTTAAAGCGCTTGTAAAGGCTGGCTTTACAAGTCCACTCAGCTAGCTCTGTTCTTTGCAGCAGGCATATGAACCCTCTATGCTACTTTATGGCAAGTCAAAGCTGCCTCTAGACAAAACTCCCATCTCTCTTCCTAGAAGGAACATTATTCAGAAGAGGTATCTTGACATTTTAAGTGCTTCCTGAAGGCCGGACGCACAAGGAACTTTTCAGCAGGTACTTTTAAATTGTAAGTTTCTAACCTATTGCTAAACACAGCTCTCCCCTGAGGTCAGCGCACCCCAATCCAGGACAGCACCCGGTGGAGCTGCACCGCTTGTACCGCCCTAAAGCCTGCCCTGGATACACCCCATGATCTACAGCACTGGATACTACCCGTGATCTACAGCACTGGATACACCCTTCATCATCTACAGCACTGGATACACCCCATCATTTACAGCACTGGATATACCTCATCATCTACAGCACTGGATATACCTCATTGTCTACAGCACTGGATACATCCCATTGTCTACAGCACTGGATACACCCCATCGTGTACAGCACTGGATATACCCCACATCATCTACAGCACTGGATGTACCCCATTGTCTACAGAAATGGACATACCACATCATCTACAGCACTGGATATACCTCTCATCATCTACAGCACTGGATACACACCATCATTTACAGCACTGGATACACCTCATCATCTACAGCACTGGATATACCTCATCGTCTACAGCACTGGATATACCCCATCATCTACAGCACTGGATACCCCACATCATCTACAGCACTGGATGTACCCCACTGTCTACAGCACTGGATACACCCCATTGTGTACAGCGCTGGATATGCCCCATCATCTACAGCACTGGATACACCCCATCGTCCACACCACTTGCTATACCCCATCATCTACAGCACTGGATACTCCACATTGTCTACAGCACTGGATATACCCCATTGTCTACAGCACTGGATACACCTCATCGGCTACAACACTGTATATACCCCATCGTTTACAGCAGTGGATACCCCACATCAGCTACAGCACTGGATACATCGTATCATCTACAGCATTGAATACACCCCCATCATCTACAGAAGTAGATGCAACACATCATCAACAACAGTGGATACACCCCATTATCTACAGCACTGGATACCCTTCATCATCCACAGCAGTGGATACACCCCATGATCTACAGCATTGGATACACCCCTCATCATCTATAGCACTGGATACGCCCCATTGTCCACAGCACTCTGTAGCTGTGTAGCTAGCGTTGTTTCACATTCCCCATCTGTGTCTGCTGTGGGGTATGTTCCAACCTTCAGGGGTTGGCAGGGGAAGGCAGCAGTGTACATTAACATTATTATTATTAGTAGTAGCAGTACCAGCAGTAGTAATATTAGTACTAGTGTTAGTAGTAGTATTCATGTTGTTTCTTGGTGGTGTTAATAAAAATACTATTATTATTGTAAATAATAATACATGTATAGTATTGTTAATATTATTATCGCTTCTATTATTGCTATTATTGTTATTATTATTATTATGATAATTATTATGATGGTGATTATATTGGTGTTGTTCTTATTAACAACATGAACTGGCCACTAGCACTACTACTACAAATATTATTATTAATAATAATAAATGTTTTATTGTTATTATTAAAATCATTATTGTAAAAAGAAGACTTTTCCTACTATTGCTATTTCTTTCATCATAATTGTAATAAATAATATGAATAACCGGAACAACAATAACAGTAAAATTAAGAAGGATAAAAATGACAGCTGGTAAAACAGCCCAGCAACTTAGGCACTTAGAGTCCTTAATGTTTTCAAGGTACACGTTTGAATTCCATCAGTGCTAAATTATTTGATGTAAATGCTAAATGCAATGGCTGTGAAGTAGACAATAAAAACACCAACTAGCAAATCAACCTTTTATCCTTTCAAGGCCGATAACATGGGAGCAACATTTCATTTGGGTAGAAATACGTATTAATAATAAAAGGTCTATGTACTATATCAAGGCTAAAAGTGATATAAATTGCGATAAAGTCTTTCATTACAGTTATTTTTACCATAAGTACCTCTGAACATGATATCGAGGGTGTAGCAAAGGTCAAAAATGTCATATTAATGTGAAAAACACTAAGTTAACTTTAATAGCACGGAGACCTGTGACAGTAGCTCTTCTGAGTCAATATTTATCTATAATGTGAAATCCGCTTATTTGCTTTGCACAGAGGTCCTTTTCCACCTTGAACTAGTTGATGCACTTCAGATTGGTCACAACGCTGTAATTTGGTAAAAAAATCTGAATCTCCATGGTAAATCTTCCAATAGGAACATTAATCTGAACCCTTACTCTTTTTAATTACTAATAAGTATGGAAATTGTTTTTTTCTCTGCCATTTATCATCCATTTTGAATGGTTGCTCGTTGCCTCTGATGATGTGTCACAGTGGATAATGAGTAATGGCTTAAAACTGCACAAGAGCAACTCATTTAACTTTTATAATTTAAATGTCATGGGCAGATGGAAGATGCCTCTATAACGCTCGTAGGGGCGCTGCAACATGCTGAACTCACTTTATTCTGTTGAAATATGTTTTTCCTTTATTTATATCTCAATGTATATTGTGTGTTAAACATTAGCATATTCTCCTATGGGAGAAGGAACTGTGAATGATTTAACACAGGGAGCAAAAAACATTAATGCACAAACTTTATTTTTTGGTGAGAAAACAGCTCTAGTAATCTTAATGCCAAACATCTCTTACAGCAAGGCCTGAGAGACCACGAATTTTTCTTTGAATAAATGTAGCATACTTCTAGCATAGGGTGACTTACTGGGGTCATACTTACCCAGTGCTTAATTTGTGCTTGTTGGTTCCGGTGCTGAGCACCGGCACTTATTGTTGAGGGCCGGCGCTTATTCTTCGCCCCCAAGCATTTGCTGCTAGCAAAAGACACATATGGGAAAGACGGAGGAAGAGAAAAACGAAAAAGTGTCAGAATCAGAGAAAGCAGAAAGCTGCAAAAGTGAGCTGAAGGGGCAGAGAGTGGCTTTAAATGGAATGAAGTGGCCCGAGATGGCTTCAGGATTACTCAACCTCAATATTCCATGTTCACACATTTAATTGCAGCAGCCGCGTGTTTAAGAGGAGGGCTTTGGGCACTGGCACCTTGTTATTTACAAATTAAGCACTGTACTTACCGAATGGAAAAAAAAACCTTTGTGAATCTAAATCCCGAAGCATTGTTTTCATGGTTCTCGTAGGTCACTGGCGGACATGGGGACCAGACAATTGATCTCACCCTAAAATTCCGAATCCACATATCCTGGGGAGAAATTGGTAGACGTGACCACTTGTTTAGCGTGGTGCCCTTTGTGTAGCCAGCCCCCTACACTTTGAAGTGGAGCCAGAATAACTGCTTTTCATTTTCCACATGCCTTTATGTTGTGGGCCCGATTCACAAAGGTATTTGCGTGTAGTAAAGTTACAACTGCGGAGTCTCCGCATTAGAGGCGGAATCTCCGCACTGAGAGCTGCAAGTTTATTACTAACTCATTACAGGGACTTGCAACTCATGCTAGTGAGGATCCTCTGACTTACAACTACTTCTGGAAAAATATATACCACTTGCAACAAATTTTCAATTCCCATCCACTGAAGCAAATCAGTGAACAACACATTGACAGCTACAGAATGAACCAACGATCTACAATCTCACAGTTTTCAACCTAGATTACAGAAATCTAGGGAAATGGTGTCTCTACCTTTGATGTCTCACCTCAATGCTTACATCTACCACTTACCAACCTGATCCTGCTATAGGTGTACAAATGTCACTTTAACTTTAACCTACAACTTGGAATTAAGGTGCACTGGCATCACTCGTAGGCAGTGGAGTAACAAAACTTGAGGGGGCTCCCCTGCAAAGACCATGGAGGGACTCCTCTCCAGGCTCACTCAAGAGCTCTCAGGTCAGGGTGCTGTGCTGAAGGGTCAGCTGGAGCTAAGCCCCTCCCCCCTGGGACCTTGGGGGCTGCAGGGGCCTTTGTTACACCATCAATCGTAGAGTAGAATGCATATCTGCATCAACATCTTCTTGCTATTTGGCTCCTGCCTCACTAACACTTTCACTGGTTGTTAGAGTCAGTGATTTAGCAGGTGTGTCATGGGCCCTACTACAAGGAAAGATATTGGGGCCTTGGCTGTTGTTTTAATGGCACAATACCATCACAATAGGTAGAAGTGGACATAAAGTACCTGCACAATCCTCACACGTGTGATACGTTTACAAAAAAAGGAGAATCTACTGCTCAATCCCCACAATATAAAAACACACTATTTAGGATTATTTGAATATTGATATTAATCAGTACTTAAATGTGTTGTAAATTCTTTTTGAAATTTTAATTTGAATTCTGATATTTAGAATTTTATACAGAATGTTTTTGATTTATTGAATGACCAAAAGATGTGTCTCAGAATATGCAGTAATTATTACTTAGCAGAGCATTAATGAAATCATATAAATGATGAGTTTTAAGGATTGCGAATAGTATGTATAAAGCAGTAGCACTCCAAGATGGCCGACACGTTTTTATGATTGATGAGCACATTTTGCTGTCCTTCTTCTATGATTATTAATAGTGGATGAGTTTATTGAATAAGTATGGTAGACGGGTAAAGAACACAATTCAAGAAGTTGTACTCGTGAGCAAGAAGTGTTTTGCTCCGAAACGTGTAGAGTTTATTTGCAGTCATTAGCATTAAAAATAATAAACGCTGTGTTAATTTGAGCCGTGGTTCGTGGTCTGCATCGAGTTATACGTCTCGGGAGCAGGCAACGCGATTGTTTGGAGATATTTATATATACATATATTTATAAGAAAAATATATATTTGTTTAGGTTATTATGTGGAAGAAGTTTATATTTAGGTGTAGCTGATTTTAGTATTGTGCCAATGTATGTGTGTTTAGGGGAGGTTAGGGGGTTGATGTCTAACATGTCATTTGTGTTAAATGTACAAGATGGTTTCTATAAGTTAATTCAAGGTAGTGTTAAGGTAGTAGGTGTAGTATGGGGAGGTTAGGCATAGAATAGATTGGTGTAAATTAGTGTAGGTAAGGTAGGTTAAAGGTAGTTTAGGCTCGGATTAGATATTGTAAGTTAGTGTAGGATGCATAGCTTTATTTGATAAGGATGTTTTTTGTTATATAAATATTTTTACTACTTTAACAACTTCTTAATCATTTCATGTTCAAGAGTTGTCATCATTGCTTAGGGTGAATTGAGTACATGATGTAGCTATTGCCTGCATTGTTTGTAGATATGTGTTACTTTGTGTGAGGCCTACAGACAAGAGTTAGTCTACCTCACACTTAAGTTACTTAGGTACTTTTCACCATTCTTTGGGCACTGTGAGTGGTCCTCTTCATGTGAATTGATGCACAGCCCAACACAGATAGTCACCTACTGTTGCACTTTGTGTGTACAGGATGTTGCATGTATAGTATGGATGGTTCTGTCACTCCAGGTTACCCATTCTTGGTTGTACTGGGACACACACACTGATGCCTGCCACTTATGCTTTCACCCTTGCACCATTGTACTAGTAGGTCATTGTTGTTTGGATATCATAAATGTGAACCCACCTTCCTGCATAACCTCAATTATACTTGGCATAGAGTACTTGCTAAATGTGGCACTTCATGCATGTGACTTTGGCAAACTACTTGCTAAGTTTGAATATCATAAGTCCCACATTTCGTCTTATCCTAGGGATGTGTTTTCTTTGTTACTGGGTCTGTGCTCTGGCTCCTAATTAGTGATACATGTGTAAATTGCACAACTGATGTCATGGGTGGTTACACTCACACTCGCTGCATGTGATGACTCTCAGGGGCATAGGAACTAATTGGTCCTACATATCCCAGTGTGCCTTTCAACAGCATTTATCTTTTGACACAGGACCCTAAATGCTTATTGCATGCATTTCATGCATACTGACATCCAAGGTGTTGGACTGAGGTTCTACTAAGTGGCACAGGTTGAATGCTACATCAGAAGGAGTTTGGACATCAGTATCTGCACATTGTTAGTGCATGCATAACTTTAGTAATGTAGGATCTCTTAGGTGTAAGCATTGAGGCTATCATATGTGCTTTATCACATTGTCAAGATCACAGTGCAAGATATATATGGATATGTGAAACTGTGTTCACATGGCTCACAGGATCCATTCTGTGCAGGTAGGCATTTTTGTGAATAATAAGGCATTTTCAATGTGCCAGTCAAGTAATGGATGCTTAATGGCTCACCATAATATTCAATAATTAAATGAGACTTAAAACATAATGCCAGGGGAGTGGATGTACATGATGCTTGGACATGTCCAGCCAGAGCAGGTGAAAGAGACTGCAGTGCTACTTCCTTAAGGTGCTGAGAAGTGGCTTTTGAAGGAACACAACCACCATCATCTAGTTAGTCCTCTCTGCAACAGACATATAACACGCTGGGTCATGGTAGTTGTTAGAAATGGGGTCTATGGTTGGCAGTCAGGTTAACCCCTGTCCAAGCAAGGACCCTCACTCTAGTCAGGGTAAGTCGCACACAATCCAAATGATCCTGTGCCCACCCTCTGGTAGCTTGCCACTGACCAGTCAGGCTTAGCTTAGAAGGCAATGTGTAAAGTATTTGTGCAATAAATCATACAATACCACAATATAGCACCACAAAAATACACCACACAGTGTTTATAAAAATATAATATTTATTTGGATAAATGCAGGTCAAAACGATCAAAGATGCAATAAGTAAATATAGAGATATCACTGAAAAGTGATATAAAGGCCCTCATTACAGCATTGGCGGTAAATCCCGCTTACCGCCGTGCAGAAGACCGCCAACACACCGCCGCGGCTGTGGAATTCCGCCACAGCTATTACGACCCACAGCTCGGAATCCGCCAAAATCTAGACACCCACACAAGTCCGCCACACCAAAGGTCAGTGATAAACTGGCGATAACAAAACCTCCACCGTCACGCCAACAGGAATATGCCCACACTATCACGACCCACGAATCCATGTGGCGGTCTTTCAACCGCGGTATTCCATTGGCGGTACACACCGCCGCGCTCAAAATACACACACATTTACAAAACACTACCACATTGGACAAATCGAAATACACACACCTGATACACATACACACACCACTCCCACACACCCAATACAATATAAAACACACACCCACATTACCCACAAACCCTTACAACGAAAAATTTGGAAGAAGCAGAGAGACAGAAAAGTAAAGACCACACCAGCATACAGCGGCACACAACACCATAACTCATACACATCCACGCACAAAACAACACACACCCCTAAACATCACCCCACACATCACAACACACACCACCTCACACATTACCCACACCACCCCATGGCACCGCAAAGACACGCCAGGTTTTCTGAGGAGGAGCTCAGGGTCATGGTGGAGGAAATCATCCGGGTAGAGCCACAGCTATTCGGATCACTGGTGCAGCACACCACCATAGCTAGGAAGATGGAGCTATGGTGCAGAATCGTGGACAGGGTCAATGCAGTGGGACAGCACCCAAGAACACGGGATGACATCAGGAAGAGGTGGAACGACCTACGGGGGAACGTGTGTTCTGTAGTCTCAAGACACCACATTGCGGTTCAGAGGACTGGCGGCGGACCCCCACCTCCTCCCCCACAACTAACAACATGGGAGGAGCAGGTCTTGGCTATACTGCATCCTGAGGGCCTCGCAGGAGTAGTTGGAGTAATGGACTCTGGTAAGTCAAATTTTTAACTACCATATAACCCACCCTACCTGCATGCTATCACATACCCCCAACCTCACCCTCACCCCATCACTCCAACTCCTCACATATGTCCCACTATCACAAACCACACATCCCAACACCAAGCCCTGCATGCAACAACAGAGCATGGACACCCATCACCAATGCATGTCCACTACAGATACCCACACAGACCCCCAAACAATTATCACACAAGGCCCTACACAAGAATGTAAGCACTGGGGTAGAGGGTCACCCACCCATTGCACACCATGGCACACACAGATGCAATAATCATGCCTTTACACCCCTGCAGGACCCCTACTCAACGTCACCGGACAGGAGGTTCCAGACATGTCCACTCCCCCCACAGAAGAGCCCCACAGTGATGACAGCAGCTCTGTCCAACTGGATCTAGATGACCAGCCGGCCCATCTGGGACCTCGGGACAGTCGGTTCCCCTGACACAGTCACAGGCCACCACAGAGCCTCCCCCCTCAGGAAACACCACCACAGCACCCACCCAGCGGCCCATGCCTCTGTCCCCAGGACACGTCAAGCAGCAGAGTGTCCACCACTTCAGGGACCCCAGGCAAACCCACCACCCCAAGAACAGCAGGGACCTGGGGGCAGTGGCAATGGGCACACAGTTCAGGGGACAGAGGCCCAGGAAAACCGGGTAACTGGGAGGTCTGCTGTGCGACAGGGGGAGGACAGGCCCAGGGAACCCACTCTCCACGAGGCCCTCTCCAACATCATGGGAGCGTACCATAATTCCCAGGAGATGATGGCAACGGTACTGCCCAAGTTTCAGGAGACCCAGCGGCTGCAGGAGGAACAGTATTTGGGGTTTAGGGAGGAACTCAAGTCCATCAACACCACCCTGGGCACCATTGTAGGGGTGCTGAAGGACCTTGTGAACACCAGGAGAGACACAGTTGCACAACAAGAGGCCCCTGACACTAGCCTGGATGATGAACTGCCCACCACCTCCACCGGTACTAGTGGACAGGAGGCACCGCCACAGGACCACGACACCAGCACCCCACCCCCTGCAGATAGAGAACCACCCCGCAAGCGGTCCCTGAGATCCAGGACAAAGACAGAGACCAATGCCAAGACCCCCACCAAGAAATGAGACCACCCTGAATGTCATCCTTCTGTCCCACTTTGTCACCCTGTCCATCCTTAAACTGCCCTAGCTCCACTTCCTATGCCCCCTTGGACAATGCACCTGTGAGACAAATAGACTGGACTCTGCCATGGACATTCCTCCACCATCACCCTTGCCCATTTTACAACCCCCTCCACTATTTTGCACTTCAATAAACACTCTTGAATCACAAAACAATCTGGAGTCAGTCTGTGCTTTGACAATTGTGTATTTGCAATAACTGAGGAAAAACTCAATGTCCATTCTAATGTCTACATACCTATGCCACACAGCTCTAGTCCATGAGGTAACATAGCAGAGGTCACACAGTGGGACCCACATCTGTGAAATTGAAAGGCAAAGTGACAAATCAGGGTCCATACACTGGGTGAAAGTGACAGACAGATGATAGGTCTAACAATTTTATCAGATGTAGGAGGCAGTGATGTCTTCATACCTGTGTCTCGCTGGAAGTATTGCTGGATTACAGGGTTTCTGTTGTCTATGTCCTCTTCTTCTGCCTCCTCTTCTTCACTGTCCACAGGCTCCTCAGCTGCCACAAGACCTCCTTCTGGACCATCCTCCTGCAGAAAAGGCACCTGTTGTCGCAAAGCCAAAATGTGCAGCATACAGCAAGCCACAATGATCTGGCACACCTTCTTTGGTGAGTAGTATAGGGAACCACCTGTCATATGGAGGCACCGGAACCTAGCCTTCAGGAGGCCGAAGGTTCTTTCAGTAATCCTCCTAGTTCACCCATGTGCCTCATTGTACCGTTCCTATGCCCTTGTCCTGGGATTTCTCACTGGGGTCAGTAGCCATTACAGGTTGGGGTACCCAGAGTCACCTGCAAATGTCGAGGGACAACTGTTAGACACACACTAACCCTTAGGGACAACCCCAGACCCAGACAACTATTCACACGGTATAGAATCCATGTCCTCACCTAATAGCCACACACGGTGCCTCTGGAGTTGCCCCATCACATAAGGGATGCTGCTATTCCGCAGAATGTAAGCGTCATGCACTGAGCCAGGAAACTTGGCGTTCACATGGGAGATGTACTGGTCAGCCAAACACACCATCTGCACATTCATAGAATGGTAGCTATTCCGGTTTCTGTACACCTGTTCACTCCTGCGGGGGGTACCAAGGCCACATGTGTACCATCAGTGGCACCTATGATGTTGGGGATACGTCCCAGGGAATAGAAGTCACCTTTCACTGTAGGCAAATCCTCCACCTGAGGGAACACGATGTAGCTGCGCATGTGTTTCAGCAGGGCAGACAACACTCTGGACAACACGTTTGAGAACATAGGCTGGGACATCCCTGATGCAATGGCCACTGTTGTTTGAAAAGACCCACTTGCCAGGAAATGGAGTACTGACAGGACCTGCACTAGAGGGGGGATTCCTGTGGGATGGCAGATAGCTGACATCAAGTCTGGCTCCAACTGGGCACACAGTTCCTGGATTGTGGCACGATCTAGTCTGTAGGTGACTATTACATGTCGCTCTTCCATTGTCGACAGGTCCACCAGCGGTCTGTACACCGGAGGATGCCGTCATCTCCTCACCTGCCCCAGCGGACGTGCCCTATGGATGAGACCAGCGAGCACAGAGTCAGCCAACACTGAGGTAAATAAAAAACAATTGTATTGCACACATTTATCAATACGCTATGTGCCTGCCTCTGTGTATATGCAAGGCCTATATATGTGTGAAGCATTTAAAAATAATGCCATGTGGCCACCTGAAATGGTGGCTGCCTGCCCTGTAATGTGGGACAATGGGATATGAGGTAACTGCGCTGGCGTTCTACACCGTCGCGGTAGGCGGTCGAAGACCGTGGCGCAATCCTGCATTGGTTAACATTGGGCCCTATGGGTCGCAGGAGCCAATGACGATGTACGCCGGCGGTGATGGTACGCACCGCCACGGACATGACTGCCATTTTCTCTCTGTTCACTCACTTGATACCTTATCTTCAACAGGAGAGGACCTACACTGCAAGTGCTGCTGTGACCTCAGTCTGAAAGCGATGATGGCTCATGTGTCTGGGGAAAGGGCCCCTGCCTTTACATTGGAGGAGTTGGATAAACTAGTGGATGGGGTCCTCCCCCAGTACACGCTACTCTACGGTCCTCCCGACAAACAGGTGAGTACACTGTGAGCATGCTGTATGGGCAATGCCTGTTTGGAGTGGTGTGGATGGAAGATACGGGGGGAGATGAGGCCTGCATGATCGGACGGTGAGTGTATGTGCGTCAGGGCAAGGGTGGGAATGTGGGACAATGACTGTGACGGTCCGGATGGTAAAAGTGTTACATTTTCCCCTGTACTAGTCCTCTAGGTCAGCGCCCACCAGAAGAAGTATATTTGGCGTGCCATCGCCGGACCCTAGAGGTCCACCACAGACGGAGCACCCACTGCTGTAAAAGATGGGAGGACATTCGCCGCTGGAGCAAGAAGATGGCGGAGGCCCAGCTTGGAATGGCCTCCCAACGTGGGATGGGTGCCCGTCGCACCATGACCCCCCTGATGTTCCGGATCCTGGCGGTGGCTTATCCGGAGTTGGATGGGCACTTGAGGGCATCACAGCAGCCACAAGAGGGTGAGTACACTCACATTCAGCTGACTCTGCGTGCATTGGAGGTGTCTGGGTGGGGAGGAGGGCAGTGGGTTCCCCTAGGCTAGGACGAGCTTTGTAGGCAAGGACCCTTTGTGAAGCAGGCTAAGTAGCACCCCATCCCCACCAGTGGTAAGAGCCATCTACTCCTAGTCAGGCTCCTGTGACTTCCATGTGTGCAGCAATCGGGCATAGGCCATGTACCCCATTGTCCCTGCGATTAATTAGGGAACTCCAAGTGCATGGTGTAGTGCAGAGGGCTGCTGTGTCTGTAGTGTCTGCCGACGGTAGCGGTATTGTATACACTGAACATGTCTTTCTTCTTTCTTCCCCCCCCCCTTTTTGTGGTCTCCCTGTTCTTGAGTGCATTAGCATCCTCAGGCGGAGGAGCTGTGCCACCAGAGCAGGAGGGAGCTGCATCACAATGGCCCTGGAGGGCCAGACAACATAGTCTGAATTCACCAGTGGGACGGAGGGCGAGGAGAGCTCCACAGCGGGGACAGGAGCTGAGACCAGCGACACCGACTCTTCCTCTGATGGGAGCTCCCTTGCGGTGGCAGGACCTTCTGTGCCCACCGCATCTACAGGTACAGCTGCCACCCCCCCCTACCAGCACCGCCCTCCCAGCAGCCCCTCAGTGTGTGTCCCGTGGCCGCTCAACCAGGAGGGTGGCCATCTCCTTCGCCCCAGGCACCTCGGGCCCTGCCCCAGTCAGCCCTGCTGTCCTCAGTGAGGAGGCTATTGACCTCCTGAGATCCCTTACTGTTGGGCAGTATACCATTCTGAATGCCATCCAGGGTGTAGAGAGGCAATTGCAACAGACAAATGCATACCTGGAGGGCATTCATTCTGGCCAGGCAGCCCAACAGCGAGCATTTCAGGCTCTGGCCTCTGCACTGATGGCAGCCATTGTCCCTGTGTCCAGCCTCCCCCCTCCAACTTCCTCCACCCAGACCCAATCCCATGTACCTCAGCCCATCCCAAACACACCATCAGACCAGCATGCACACACCTCAACACACAAGGGTGGCTCTGGCAAACATAAACACCACACATCCCACAAGCACTCACACAAACATCATACCCATGCACATATACCAACATCCACTGCCTCCACTGTGTCCCCCTCCTCCACGTCTCCCTCCTCCCTCCCTGTCACGTCTCCACTCACACCTGCATGACCTACATCTTCAGCCACTAACTCCATCAGCAGCACGCCCATCACCACACACTGCTCACGTGCACTCACCACCCCCACTACCATTCACACATCCCCAGTGTCCTCTACCAGTGTGTCTGTGAGCACTCCTCCCAAACTACACAAACGCAGTCACACACCCACCCAACAACCATCCACCTCACGACAGCCTCCAGCCCATGCACCTTCACCCAAAGTCAGCAAACGAACACCTCCTACAACCACTACCTCTTCCTCCACTCCCAAACCCCCTCCATCTACCCGTCCCAGTGTATCAAAAAACCTTTTCCTCTTAAATGTTGACCTCTTCCCTACACCTCTCCCCCCCCGTCTGTCCCCTAGGGCCTGCCTTTCCAGGTCCCAACCCAGCTCCTCAGCTACCACAACACCCGGCACAGTGGTGCCAGCACAACCCGGTTTCTGGAGTGTGCCAAGCAACAGGGCTGCCAGTGTCCCAAGGAGCGAGGCCAAGGACATTCCCCCACCTCCAAAACAGAAAAAGTTGCCCACATCAGGAAGAAGGCCAAAACACCTGCCACCAAGGGCTCAGCCAAGACAAGTGTGGGGAGTGGCAAGACAGCTGCGCCAGCATCCAAGGTGGGGAAGGGCTTGAAGCAGAAAGGCAAGTCAACGTCGCCGCCAACCTGCACGGGGGACAAGACCGCCACTGGCACCGCCACATGCACCGCCACCAAGGACACCGCCGCCAGCAACCCAGATACAGAGCCCTTCAGCAGCACCACAGACAGTGAGCCCGCCACCAGCACCACCGCTACTGACACCCCCGCCAGCCCCGCGGTCAGTGAGGCAGCCACCAGCACGGCAGTCAGTGAGCCAGCCACCAGCACGGCAGTCAGTGAGCCAGCCTCCAGCACCGCAGTCAGTGAGGCCACCACCAGCACCGCCGCCACAATGAGCGCCGCAAGCACCGCCGACACAATGACCACCGGAAGCACCGCCGCTAATGACACCGCCGCCAGCCCCGCCAGCGGCCCCGCAACAACCTGAGCCAGTGGCACCACCGCAGACATGGCTGCCATCCCCAGTGGTCATCCGTACGTGGCTGGTGGTCAGTTCTAGGGGCCTGGGCAGCGTACATGTCACCGTCAGTGGAGTATCACATCCACTACCTCAGTCCTTGGCAGGATGAAGCACTCGGGGCACAAAACCCCGTCCAGAACCAGTGGAGTATCACATCCACTACCTCAGTCCTTGGCAGGATGAAGCACTCTGGGCACAAAGTCCCCTCCATGACCAGTGGAGAAAGGCATCCACTACCTCAGTCCATGGCAGGATGAAGCACTCTGGGCAGAAGGCCCCCTCCAGAACCAGTGGAGTATCACATCCACTACCTCAGTCCTTGGCAGGATGAAGCACTCTGGGCACAACGCCCCCTCCAGAACCAGTGGAGAAAGGCATGCACTACCTCAGTCCTTGGCAGGATGAAGCACTCTGGGCACAAAGCCCCCTCCAGAACCAGTGGAGACTGTTATACACTTGAGAGACTGTGGCTTTGCACTCCCCAGGATGCAGCAGTGGGCAAACCAGCCACAGGAGAGACTTGAGAGACTGTGGCTTTGCACTCCCCAGGATAAAGCAATGGGCAAACCACCCACTGGAGAGACTTGAGAGACTGTGGCTTTGCACTCCCCAGGATACATCAATGAGCATGGAGCCCCCTCATGGAGCTGGCGTCGTGCACTATCCTGCTGAGGCGTCCCCCCTTCCCTTCCCCCTGAGGTGCCTGTTTTATTTCGATCTGATGCCCCTGCAGTGTTCTCTCCGTTTCGATCGGCAATCTTGTGTGGGCCTCCCCCATCATTTTGAGCCCAGTGGTCCACGGACTAAATAGGTGCAGTACCTGGACTTGAATTCTTGGTGTACATATTTGTTTATAGTGTATATAAATTTTTGACTAATGGATGTTTATTGATTACAATGGTTACAATCATTTCCTTTTGTCCTTACGTTCTTCCAGGGGGGGTCTAAATGTAATGTTTCAGCACGTATTGGTGTGTGTTGTTGTAGGTGAGGGTGGGGGTGGGGGTGTTGCGTGTTGCGTGAGAGAGTCACTCTCTTTTCCCTCCCCCCTCCCCTGTGTCGTAGGTGCTGTACTCACCGTGGTCGTCGCTGCCGTCAGAGGAGCAGGAAGACAATTGCAGGGAGTATTTGGAGTTCAGGCTCCATGGCGTCCTGGTTCCTCGAGGGGTGTGTAGAGGTGAGTGTTTTCCCTTCCAAGTCCTGTTTCCGCCGTGTTTTTGTTCGCATTGAATCCTCCCTGGAAAAGGTGGTGGATTGGCCTGTCATAATAGTGTGGGCGGTACATTGTCTTCCGCCTGTCTGTTGGCGGTGACCGCCATGCTGTTTGTTTGTACCGCCGTGGCGGTCGTAGTGTTAAAGTGGCTGTCTATGTTGGCGGTTTCCGCCATGGTCATAATTCCATTGTTTTTACCGCCTGCCTGTTGGCAGTTTTACCGCCGCTTTACCACCGACCGCCAGGGTTGTAATGAGGGCCAAAGTGTCTTAAATCTTTTAAAAGCAAACAATGTCTCTTTCAAGCACAAAGTACTTGGTTCGTGTGAAAAATCTCCACAAAGGGCCGCAGAGGAGGAGATGCGTGGAAATAAAAGGGTGCTCGTCGATTTCTCAGGCTGCACACAGCGATGCGTCATTTAGTTTTCACGCAGGGACCGCTGTGTGTCGATTTCTGGTGCTCGGTCATGGATCCTCTTCTGGTTGTGGGATTTTCAGACGCCCCGGGGACGATGCGTGGATTTCCAGCGCTGCTAGGATGAAGTCACAGGAGCTGCGTCGATCCGGTAGGCATTGTGTCTAATTTTGTACGGCACGGCAGGCGCTGCGTCAGTTCCTCTCTGGAAGTCAGGCTGTGTCATTCCGGCTCAGCTGTGCGTCGATTTGGTGAGGAGGTGTGTTGAATTTCCGGTCGCTGCGCTGGCGCTGCATCGATTTTCTGCGCCGTTCCGGTTCGGCATGCAGTGAAACTTTTACAGCGGTGCAGGCTGTGCGTCGTTTCTGGCAGGCTGTGCGGCAATTTTCGCCGCACAAGGAGTCCTTCTTGCAGAGATGAAGACTTTTTAAACCCTGAGACTTCAGGGAACAGGAGGCAAGCTCTATCCAAGCCCTTGGAGAGTACTTCTTCACCACAGCCAGAGAGCAGCAAGGCAGCAGGGCAACAGCAAGGCAGCAGTCCTTCACAGAAAGCAGACAGGTGAGTCCTTTGAGCAGCCAGGCAGGTCTTCTTGGCAGGATACAGGTTCTGGTTCAGGTTCTCTTCTCCAGGAAGTGTCTGAGTTGGTAAGGGCAGAGGCCCTGTTTATATACCCCAATGTGCCTTTGAAGTGGGGGAGCCTTCAAAGAGTGGCTCAGAAGTGCACAAGGTCCCCTTTCAGTTCAATCCTGTCTGCCAGGGACCCAGTAGTGGGTGTGGCAGTCCTTTGTGTGAGGGCAGGCCCTCCACCCTCCCAGCCCAGGAAGACCCATTCAAAATGCAGATGTATGCAAGTGAGGCTGAGTATCCTGTGTTTGGAGTGTGTCTGAGTGAATGCACTATGAGCTGTCAACTAAACCCAGCCAGACGTGGACTGTAAGGCACAGAAAGATTTAAGTGCAGAGAAATTCTCACTTTCTAAAAGTGGCATTTCTAAATTAGTAATATTAAATCCAACTTCACCAGTCAGCAGGATTTTGTATCACCATTCTGGCCATTCTAAATATGACCTTCCTACTCCTTTCAGATCAGCAGCTACCACTCACACAATGTATGAGGGTAGTCCCAATGTTAGCCTATGAAGGGAGCAGGCCTCACAGCAGTGTAGAAACGAATTTAGGAGTTTTACTCTACCAGGACATGTAAACTACCTAGATACATGTCCTGTCTTTTGCCTACACAGCACCCTGCCCTAGGTGTTACCCAGGGCACACCTTAGGGGTGACTTATATGTAGAAAAAGTGGGGTTTTAGGCTTGGCAAGTACTTTTAAATGCCAAGTCGAATTGGCAGTGAAACTGCACACACAGGCCTTGCAATGGCAGGCCTGAGACAAGTTTAAGGGTCTACTGAAGTGGGTGGCACAATCCGTGCACCAGTAGCATTTAATCTATAGGCCTTGGGCACAGATAGTGCACTCTACTAGGGACGTATAAGTAAATTAAATAGCCCAATTGGGTATGATCCAATGTTACCATGTTAAAGGGAGAGAACACATGCACTTCAGCACTGGGTAGCAGTGGTAAAGTGCGAAGAGTGTGAAACCCAGCAAAAACAGAATCTCAAATGTGGAGGGAGGCAGGCAAAACGTTAGGGGTGACCATCCTAAGGCTGTCAGGTCGAACAGTCGTGCATTTATTTACAGGTTTGTACATAGGCATTTACAAATTTGCAGTTCTTGCAGCAACAAGCCCAACATTGTTCAACACCAAAAGATGTCCAGACAGAGTCCATATGGCATACATGTAATGTGACATGTTGAGGTGGGGAGAATTTGAGTAAGGAGGGAGTCACAATTGCCATTAGGGAAGGTAGGCCTCATCAACATTCCACAAGTTGATCAGATTAACTGGTGGGCAGACAAAAAGAGGAGAGTATGAGGTGACATAGGAGGTGGGATGGTGATAAACACAGGTCCAATGAGAAAGTGGCCAAGAGGCACAGACAGATGTTAATGGGCAGTTGTCCACCAGAGATTGGTAAAGTCCACATCTTCCCCCTCTGATTTGTGTTGTGCCTCCCCTGAGGGTGGTGGGGTTTGCGCAGGAGGCATCTGAGGCACACACACATTAGGGGCAGAAGATATGCCTCCCCTGTCCCTGGCAGTATTTTCCTGTTCCAGCAAGAAAGGCAGCACAGCGCTGTCAAGGGCCTGATGGCTTGTCAATAAGGCAAATAGGTTGTTGTGGAAGGCACCCATGGTTGAAATACAGGAGCCCTACTTGCACTCCATAGATTGAAGGATGGTCCGTACGGCCCTAAACTGGGAGGCAACCTCACTAGTGTCACATTGGTAGGGCTGTTTTTGTTGCCTTTGCCTCATGACACCAGAAATGTCAGTCAGGGACTGTTCCATTCTATGGAGCGAAGGGTATGTGCCTTTGATTGCCTCAGAGTCGTCACACCTCACCTCCTTACAATGCAATGTCTCCCCACTCAGACACAGTGGCAGTTCAATGTGCGCAGCCACACCTACATTGCACTACACTACCAGGGGCCCACCCAGGCTCACACAACATCTGTCCTTCCAACAAACATTCATAGTCCTCTGGTGTGCATCACTTGCATTCACTACCATCCCCAGTATAAATTTGTAAATGACAGGAGGTAGGGTGCTCTGTACCATGGAAAACAACACCTGTGTGCACTCACCCCGCACATCACAACAACTGTGTGCAATGTACTGTAGTTACAAGCTGCTGACTGTACACACGGCTCTTTGCATGATCCTAAGTGGTAAGACATCACATACACCACACTTGGACCCCCCTCACTAGGGAGGAGTTAATCCTATGGCAACCTCATTCCATTCCATTGTATTACACTCCAGATTTTAATGTATGGGCCCAAGTCAGACACATTAGCCTCATGGTTCATGGGGGCCTGCATTGTCCCAGTCAGGTTAGGCACAGTGGAAGTGTCCATGTATGATGTGCTGCTTCAGTCCAGCTATTTTTGCTTTGCAAATTGTGACTTGTAATCCTGGTCACTCATGTTATGCGTTCCACTACAAGTCCCAAATTACAAAGATGAATGTTAACTGGTGCTGCACATCACACATGGACTGGACAAGTTTGACGGAGTTAGACTGGGCTGAACAACATGTAACCGGGCCGTATGACTTACACTTATGTGCTGTGTGACTAAACATGTGAGTAATTCCTGCATTCCCCCTTTGTACACAGGGCAGTGTATCACAGGAACTTAGCTTCCTGCACTGCACAGCATGACTTTTATATGCACATTGTCCCTTGTTATCACTTACCCTGTTGGTTTTGCTGGTCCTTAACACCAGCACTGTCATGTCCTTCCACCTATGCCACCAACTCTGCTGGGATGACTGATGCCACCTCCTCCTCCAATGGGTCCAGCTCCTCCTGGTTCTCATGTCCTCCTCTAGTCCCCGTGGCAGCCCGCAGGTTGTTTCACCTTGGTCCCTTATAGTTATGCCAGCACTTCTTGCAATCCGGTACTTTTTAGTTTGCCCTAAACTGTTTATCTTCTCCACTATGGACTGACAAATGGCTTCTTTTTTCCCTAATGGCAATTTGGAGGTGACACAGAGTTGATGTTCATGCTTTGTTACCTCTGTTATTAGAATGTCATTCTCCTCCTTATTGAACCTAATCATCCTCTTACTGTTCACCTGGGCTTGTGTCTGGGCATCCTGGCTGGAGTTGGTGCTTTGCAGCACCCAAAAAATCTGTGCTGTGCTGTTTGAAAAGAGAGAGCAGGAGAGCACCATATTAGCAGAGGTAAGGCCCTCTCCTCCCCTCTCCGTAGCGCAGGTGCTGATTTCATAGTGCTAAGGTGTGTTGTGAGTCGCGCATAGGTTTTGTACAGGAAGGGTACAAAATACTATGCCTGGACAAGTGGAAATGCTTTTCTTACTTTGTATGTGTACTGTACAGTACAGCACACATGCAGAGCCAGAAAAGCAGGGAGAAATAAAAACATTTCTCTGTATTGCGCCTGCTTTTTAAAGACGTTCATTTTCCGCTGCTTTGCGTTACTTTGCTACACAAACCAACGCTAATACGTATTTGTGAATACCAAGAAACATTTCGCATCAGTTTAGCGTTACAAAAGCAACACTACCTCGACGCTAAACCTTTGAGAATCTGGGCCAAGGTGTTAAAAAGGGAAATTTTGTCATTTCTCTTTTCTTTTCCTACTGCGCATGCAGGCAGCACTGTGCAGCACACATACAAAGTAGGACAACTTTAAAATGTTGTCCAGGCACATTGAGTACAAAACCTATCCTAGACTCTCGTAGGCACCCTTGCACTATGGTGCAAATTTTGTGCGTTTGTGCATGGCGCACGGCAGAATGCGTCTGCACCGGTACTAGGGAGAGAGGAGACCAGTGCCACAGCTCTGTAGACAAGGCGCTCTCCTGATCCCCCCCCGTCACGCAATGCAGTCAGCATTTTTTGTTGCTGCGCTGTGTTGTTTGACACTTTAGTAAATCTTCTCCTTAAAGTTACTGCCCCGCAAACAAATGTAACTGAGGTAAACCTGAAGGCGCGCCATAGGCTTCAGTAAATGTATTAGATGACTGATTCAAGGAAGGAATTTTGCTGCGTCACATAAAATATTCTCACTGTGTGTTCGACGCTTGGGTTCCATCGCTCCGTGGTGGTTTATTATATGTGTAAAAACTGTTCTACTTGCTTTTTACATGAGTCGCGCGGCTGTCACTTCCCTGTCAGATGTTTTTTAAAGCGATGAGCACTGATAATCTTTCATTCGTTTCTCCTCAGGAATGACACTTCCTAAGTAATTGAAAATTAGCGACGTGCTAACTAAAGACCAGCGGCAACTAACAGCAGAGTTTATCATGAAAGTGTAAATTGGAAAACAAATTACTATTTAATGGCGTGCTAATTCACTACTTTAAAAAGAGTAATGATTTGCAGGGGAAGCAGCTCTCAAATTCTTGCAAGAAGGAGCTGGAGATAGAATTAAGGAGTGTCTTCTTCTCGCATCTTAAAAACGTTTATTTCGGAGGACACCCTTGCGGGGTGCGCAAAATGACATAATTTTGGTACTTGAAATTTTGGTAAAATTATGCAAAAATACATGTAAATTTCACGAAATGCTGTTTGGGTTTCTGAAGTGAAAATTGAACAAAATGGTAGAAAAACTTAATTTACTTCAAAAGGGCCCTCGTTTCAGAGGCAGACGTCAGATGACACTAGATAGACCCCTTCTTTTGTCCCCCCAGCCAGACAGACACTAATCCCAGTGAGGGGAGGTGCCCGCTGACTGGTTTGGAGTGGCTATTTAGTAGGAGCTGATTAATCTAGCCACACCACTGGGTGGCACAGAGGCTCTAGGTAAGAAGTGAGAAGGGTTTCACTATCTTGGATTTAAGCAGAGAGGGGCATTGTAGAATTGTTTGCAGTAGAGCAGACAGGAACTTCTGAAAAAGTGGGTAGGGTTACCCCGTGCGACTTTCACCCTATAGGTTAAGGAGAGGCCAGGAATCACACCTCTCAGCACGCAAACCTGTGCTACTTTTTCTACCTCTAATAAGCGCTAACAATTCGGACCGAAAGCAGTGTGCTCCCTTCCGGACCACAGTGCTCCCTGAAGGGCCCATCTCTACTCATTTTAGATTTCATGCATTAATAGTAAATTGCATGCATTTCCATTAAGAACAATAAACAATAACTAAAGTTTAGAAGTTCACTCAAACAATATCAGTACAGAAATACATAAGCTGTACCATCAGTCAAATAAATATAAGAATATATAAACCACAAAGAATACAGATGAAATCAGTAAAGTTCTACTGGAAATACAACAGAGATTTGCCTTCTAAGAAAGGGAAACAGTGAGCCCCTAATGTAGAGAATTTGCATCCTTTTATGGGATTTTAGACAATGAGCTTCATATATCTACTACGCAAATATATGATTCAAAGGGTATGCACGAATGAGGAGCAAGCCCGAAGAAACATTTTACTACCGAATACATATGAAAATTCTCTGACCTTTCTACTACATTAGACTTGGACCTTCCTGGAGTTTGTTCAGGTGACATAAGTTGATAAGCCGCCAGGATGCCGCCCTCCATAATACCGCTCCGCGGTCAGAAGACCGCGGAGGGTATTATGAGTTTTTCCCTGGGCTGGCGGGCGGTCTCCAAAAGACGGCCCGCCAGCCCAGGGAAAAACTTCCTTCCCACGAGGATGCCGGCTCGTAATCGAGCCGGCGGAGTGGGAAGGTGCGACGGGTGCTACTGCACCCGTCGCGTATTTCACTGTCTGCTACGCAGACAGTGAAATACTAGCGGGGCCCTCTTACGGGGGCCCCTGCAGTGCCCATGCCATTGGCATGGGCACTGCAGGGGCCCCCAGGGGCCCCACGACAATCCTTACCGCCATCCTGTTCCTGGCGGGCGAGCCGCCAGGAACAGGATGGCGGTAAGGATTGTCAGAATCCCCTCGGCGGCGCAGCGAGCTGCGCCGCCTTGGAGGATTCTTAGGGGCAGTGGAAAACCGGCGGGAGACCGCCGGTTTTCCCGTTCTGACCGCGGCCAAAGCGCCGCGGTCAGAATGCCCAAGGGAGCACCGCCGGCCTGTCGGCGGTGCTCCCGCCCCCGTTGGCCCTGGCGGTTCTCTACCGCCAGGGTCATAATGAGGCCCTTAGTATCTTATTCGGTCTGAGTCAGTTATGTTGTCTCTGATTAGGTACATCTCATTCATTGCTAGTGAGAATCTCTCACAGCCTGATTTAGATCTAGGCTGGTGCTTCATGCATTTTGGGGCCATTTTTATTTAACATTTTATAAATACTCTGGTAACCCTTATTGGATTTCTGTTGTTTTGGTATTACTTTATTTATTAAAATGTACTCTGTTTTTCAAATTTGTTTTGGTATTTTATTTGTGCTCTGTTTTGACTCTATTCCTGTTTTGGTAATGCATAAATGCTGTACGCAAACTGTCCATATTGTGGTATAGCTACAAAGAAGTTGAGCTCAGGTTAATATGGTGACTTTGATGGTTCAACCTGTCAAGGGCTGTGATTACCACTCAAGGTGGGTAGTCAACCTCCCTGAAACATAACCCCATTTCTTACAAAAGGTTGATCTCACATTGAAAAGTTATTCAAGATATGGGCAAGGGAATTTGCTCAAGGAAAACATGTTACCTGCATGACATTTTCTGCTCAAGCAAATGTCCTGCAACATATTTTGTGCCCGAAACAGTCATCAATTGTAAAAAAAAAAAAGTGCAAAATTATTCTCCAGCATAGTTATAAAAATTGCACATATTTCATGTACCATAACATTTTACAAATTATACAAGTGCGAACAGAATTTCGCCAAGCCTGTGGCAGGGTTGACCAAATTATGCAACAAGAAAGAAAAACTAAAATCAAAATATGTAACACAATGTGGCCAGTATTATGTCATTATTTTTATATTTTACCATGCATTAATATTAATACTGACTGAGACAAATGTTTCTCTCATTAGCACCAGTTGAACACCTCAATATAGCAATAACCAACGGAAGGAAAACGTTAACCTTTGCAAAGGGTACGCCATTAAACATCCCCAGTTGTGGTGTTCTTTTTTTAATAAACATTTGATCCATTTGAGTTAGGGGCATTTTTGTTAAGATCTGTACATTATGCAGCAGATGGGAATTGTGCTGCCAATGCAGTAAATCCACAAAAATGCAAGAGTTGTTGCTGCAGAATCACATAAATTGAGTGGTCCTGCTCATAATACACTCCATGGTATGGCTGTAGCCTCTTTCCTTAATCTTCAAAAATATATTTGTGTATGCTTCTTCACATTCATCGAGGAATGCATTGAATTTATACCATCACGGCTGATATGCATGGAGCCCCTCAGCTTCCTTAGAGACGTCACACATCACTGTGGTGAAGATAATAACACTCTTGTTAAGTTTTTATCTTCTTTTCTACGGGACAACAACCTTCTCCAACATTGTCAGAAACCAACATACTACAAAGGCTCTATTACTGATCGCATTACCTCCAAAGGCACACTTCGAACCACTGAAGACCCCATTTATGTGAAATGGGGTAATCACCTAAAAATTCCTTTCAGTTTATCCGTTGCCCACCCAACAACCTTGAGCCAATTCAAAAGAGAAAAATCATGGTTCTATGACGCTAAAAACAATTACATCAACTTCCTGGCTAACAAGGCTTTGGGTATCCTTCCCACCCCTAAGCCCAAGCGGGACATCAATTCCACAACAGAATCTCACAACAAATATATTGGTAACCTAATCAACTAATTTGTTCCACTGAAATGCAAGAGTAAATGACCTAAGGCTTCCCTCCCCTGGTTCACGAAGGATCTATCCACAGAAAGAAGTCATCTGAGGCATCTTGAGAGAATCTGGATACAAGCACTCTAGGACTTGAATCTTACTATTCTTACAATTCACAAATACTGAAAATAGGAAGCTCTGTTTCAGGCAAACTAACATGAAACAAAGGGTCCCGTGGGGCTCTCCCCAATGCTGTTTAATCTATATCACAAACCTCTTGGTGAGATTTTAAGAAACTCTGTAATTCTTTATCATCAATGTCCACTGATACACGGATCTACCTAATTAGTTCATTTCCTCAAGAAATCTTTCTTCTCTCCTCCACTCTTAACAAGGTTAAAAATGGATGACAAACCACCACTTAAAGCTCACTCCACCTACAAGAGAATGTCTACTTATATCTCAAAAATATCCAACCTCCCTATCCAAATGTGGCTCAACTTTGAGAAGGTAAAGCTTCAGCAGGACTTGTCTAGGACGTTATCCAACCCGTGCTCCATCAGGGTTGACCTGAACTTTTATATTTCAACCAGTCTACCGTGACCAGATAGCTTTTAAGCACTATATTGCATTTTAATCTTTAAAAATTATTAGTGTTACTTCTTCTTACTGAATTTTTATTTTTGTCACTTTGGTCTTGTTTTACTCATAAAAGTAAGCTCTATTTTACTAACCAGGTGTGTTGTCTTTTTCTATGGTGTTTTTGCTGTTTTAAGGTTTGAAGAGTAGCTCAAATTATTTTCACATTGCCACTTAAGTTAACCTTCTCTGCTCTGTGTCAAGCTACCAGAGGGTGAGCACAGGTTAATTTATGGTGTGTATTTGACTTACAATGACTAGAATTGTGGTTCCTGCTTGAACAGGGTGCTACCTCTGCCAACCAGAAATGCAATTTCTTACAGCTGGCATTTATCCTCTCACTGCTGATATGAGACTTGGTACTGCAGGTCATTTGAGGAACAGTTTGTCTTCCTCTCCCCACTCTTCCTGCTCCTCCCCCCATTATTCTCTTCTCAATCCTCCCCCATTGTCTATTTCATTAAACCCTACTCCCCTGCACTTTCAGTACCGTCCACAACCCTATCAGTGGGTAGCCACCTTAAAATGTTTTAAGCATTCTAAGATGACCAGCAACCTTTGTGCATCTATGCACATGAGCACTGTGGACATCTTGGAATCTCCTTCGTTCCAATTCAAAGATGGCCACCGCAAATGCGTGTACAGCTGTGGCAGCCATCTTAGAGAGGATGTTTCTGACTGGTCCCATATTGTCTATACTGCTGTCTACAGCCAAGGTCCCTGTGTAACAAGCATCATTGAGGCAAAAGGAGCAGAAACGTGTTCCATCTCCAGTGGAAGGGAGTGCCATGAGCCTTACGAGGAACGCAGACATTAAAAAAACAAGCTTGCCATCTCTAAATAAGTACCCTTCTACCACTGAAAAATGTGTCCTTCAAACTTAAGAACTCAGGACATTGCACAATCTATAGCAGTACATATGCCAGAGCGATGGTTGAGACTGACACTTTTAAAAGTCACTAACTATGAGCAAAACAGTAGAAGACCTCAATTACACAGTGTGAGTGAAAAATATATCAATAATTATGATATTGTAAAGTTCATCTTGCAACAAAAGATAATGAGAGAGCGTATTTTGATATTACATATTATAGACGTGAAATGCTTATGTCTAACAATGCTGTATTAATAAAACATTTATTAAAAGCATATTCATAAAAATGGAGAATCGTTCATATGTATAAACTAATGTCAACTGTAAGGAATAATCGTTTATAGTTTGCCTAACTGAGCACATTAAAACGTATAAAACTGCATTCATTAAAACTTGTATATCTTAAGTTAGCATGAGCCAAGCAGAAGCTGTGTAGCTCTCATTTAAAAGCGTATTTTTCCTGTCTCTTCAGTGTGCAGAACTTGCAAACAACCCTGACCCAGCTATTGTTCTCTCTGTATTAGTTCGAAACATAGGGACTTTTTCCCATCCGCATGCTAACATCTTTTAGTATAAAATGATTGTGCTTCGAAACATTTATAGATACTTCCAAGGACAATGAGACGAGGGAACGAGAACTTTTAACCTGAGACGTGTGCCAAGCTGATGAAGTAACCCCGGATATGCCACCTACGGAAGGCTGATTATGAAGACCAATCAGAAGACTAAATATTATCGAGAGATGACAAATGCATTACTTAATGTATAATTTGATAGGTTAACAATGATGGGGTGTATTGACTAACCAATAGAATTTTGGGGGAATGAATTACTAGAAAGGGATAAAAACCCATGACACAGGAAATAACGGTGCATTAGGTAGGGAATGATATTGATTACATCCCGAAACTCTGTCACACTATTCTGTGACTTGAGACTTAGACAAACCATCCTCTGCTACCAGAACTGTTAACGCGTCCGTCTATGTTAATTTATACACATCAGGACTCGTTTTAGGCCAATGAATCTTTGGGCCCAGTGGTGAGACACCGTAGGACGAGATAACTGATCAAAATATCAATCAATATGTCAATAACATCATCAACGTTTAACACCAAAATATCTCTCACTTTAGACATTAACGAACATTCGGTGCAACCATGACTTTCAGTCATGAATAACCACACCTTAATGGAGTTAATACGTTTTATTCCCTATTGATTACAATCTAGTAGCAAAGGCATTAATCTCAAAGTCAATAAAATGTAAGCACGATTACAAGATGGCAACCACAATAAGCTTTTGATAATGCAAAGATCACTAACATAGACAATCAGATAGATATAAGTAGATTATAACACATCGAACTTTCTAAGATACTAGTTCAGCATAGCACCACGTCAGTCACGTCAGTTTGTCAGTCAGAGTGAATACCTCGTCTAACCTCTAATTAGCATTAGCATGTTGGGCGTCATGCAAAACAATTTTGAACACCAATTTGGAAAACATCTAACTAAGGTCTCTATCAAAACATACAGCAGTTGGTACCTAGAAAGAAAGGCAAAATGAATTCTCATTAGCAAATTTTATAATTACCCTCCTCTGATTAAGTCAGCATTCAGGATCAGTCTTCGTCTTCAGGACATCAGTCAGATCGCCGTCAGTCTATCTAAGTTAGAGGCAAGAGACACTTTCCTCTTAAGGAGAAAAGTGTAAGGGGCAGTAATATGGGCAAGGATGGTTTGTCTAAGTCTCAAGTCACAGAATAGTGTGACAGAGTTTCGGGATGTAATCAATATCATTCCCTACCTAATGCACCGTTATTTCCTGTGTCATGGGTTTTTATCCCTTTCTAGTAATTCATTCCCCCAAAATTCTATTGGTTAGTCAATACACCCCATCATTGTTAACCTATCAAATTATACATTAAGTAATGCATTTGTCATCTCTCGATAATATTTAGTCTTCTGATTGGTCTTCATAATCAGCCTTCCGTAGGTGGCATATCCGGGGTTACTTCATCAGCTTGGCACACGTCTCAGGTTAAAAGTTCTCGTTCCCTCGTCTCATTGTCCTTGGAAGTATCTACAAATGTTTCGAAGCACAATCATTTTATACTAAAAGATGTTAGCATGCGGATGGGAAAAAGTCCCTATGTTTCGAACTAATACAGAGAGAACAATAGCTGGGTCAGGGTTGTTTGCGAGCAGTCGCAGCAGTTGGTCAAAGCCTTTCACAATGCGAGGGCATAGTTATGGGATATCCCCTGACAGTATTGGTTCCACATTCTGTTGAAATTCTGCTGACACGAACTAAGACACAACACATGACAAATGCCCGACTTACCAAATATGAGACAATTATTCTGGGGTCACCAAATGTCACATTGAAAAGGTGTACTGTACTGAACCCGGCAACTCTACTTCCCATTGAGAATACAGAAATAAAAGATGGGGAAGAATTTGAGCATGATTGTCTGGAGGTAACTGAGCTCAGTACCAAACCTCGCTCAGATATAAAAGATACCCAGTTAAAGGAAAACGATTACATTATGTTCGTTGATGGGTCCTGTCTAAGAGATTCATCAGGAACCTTGAGAGCTGGTTATGCAGTATGTACCATATCCGGTATAGTCGAAGCCTCCTGGCTCGAGAAAGTGTTTTCTGCACAAGTGGCAGAATTGATAGCTCTCACAAAAGCCTGCCATGCTGCTGTAAATTTAAAGGTCACAATCTATACAGACAGCAGATACGGATTTGGAATTGTGCATGATTTTGGTCAACTCTGGTCACAAAGAGGGTTTATGACATCCTCTGGTTCACCAGTGAAAAATGGAGAACAGATAAGAGATTTGTTACATGCGATTCAGTTGCCTCTTGAAATTGCTGTGGTGAAATGCAGTGCTCACACCAGATCACAAGATTTTGTGTCAATGGGGAATGGTTATGCAGACCAGGTTGCCAGATTTTGTGCATTAAACTGTATATCTTTTAAAGAACAATGGGAACTGTTACCACAACCTGAGAATGACACAACCTTAAGTCTAGCATTACGAGTGGTTGATACCTTAGACGAATTAAAGACACTACAAAGCCACGTTGGTAAGGAAGAAAAACGTTCTTGGCAGAAAATGCAGTGTGTACAGAGAGAAGACGATATTTGGGTATCAAGAGAGGGAAAACTAGTGTTGCCAAACAGTCTTCTGTCACAATTTGCCCGATTGTATCATGGGCAGGCTCACTTGGGAAGAGATGCCATGATCAGATCATTTAAAATTGATTGGTTCAATCCAAAATTCAGACATGCCGCAGAAATTACTTGTCACAGATGCGTCATTTGTCAACAAATGAACGCTGGAAAAGGAACTGTGGTAACTTTGAGCCACATTGGGAGAGCTGGTGGTCCATTTAATAAGATACAAATGGATTTCATTGAAATGCCTGTTTGTGGAGGTCTGAGATACGTGCTGGTGATTGTGTGTGTTTTTAGCCATTGGATTGAGGCATATCCCACACGTAGGAATGACAGTCTTACAGTTGCAAAACTACTACTCAGAGAATTAATACCCAGGTTCGGGTTTCCGGTTTCTATAGAATCAGATAGGGGAAGACACTTCGACAATGAGGTGATCAAACTCCTGTGTGCCGCACTCAACATTGAACAAAAGCTGCATTGTAGCTATCGCCCTGAAGCTTCAGGACTAGTCGAACAGATGAATGGTACTTTGAAATCAAGAATAGCAAAAATGTGTGCAGCAACAAACATGAAGTGGCCAGATGCATTACCTCTAGTGCTGATGTCTATGAGAAACACGCCAGATAAGAAAACAGGATTGTCCCCACATGAAATCCTCATGGGCAGAGCAATGAGGTTACCAGCGGTACCTGCAAATGCACTAGTGAATATTACAGATGATATGGTGTTGGATTACTGCAAAAGTTTGGCTGACGTGATTCGCTCTTTCTCTCACCAGGTGGAAGCTAACACGTTACCACCAATCGGCGAACCAGGACACTCTCTGCAAGCTGGAGATTGGGTGGTTGTCAAGAAGCACGTAAGAAAATCGTGTCTTGAGCCGCGTTGGAAAGGGCCATATCAAGTGATATTGACGACCACTACTGCTGTGAAGTGTGCCGGGGTTCCCAACTGGACACATGCCAGTCATACAAAAAGGGTAGCGTGTCCTGTTGAAGAGGAACTTGAAAATTCCGGTGCAGCAACCGCAAGAGGAGAAGTCTCAGAATCAGAGATCAGTCAAGAAGGATCTGAGACTACAGGAGAGCCCGCTGAGAACAGCCGTCTCCCTCAAACTATCAGTGCGTTCGAGAGAGGTGACGAAGTGCCAATCTCAGTGGAGGCAGCAGGAGAACAAAGTCAAGGGGAGGTTCTCCCAGAAGCAGACGAATACAATTCAGAAACTGACTTGCCCATATTACTGCCCCTTACACTTTTCTCCTTAAGAGGAGAGTGTCTCTTGCCTCTAACTTAGATAGACTGACGGCGATCTGACTGATGTCCTGAAGACGAAGACTGATCCTGAATGCTGACTTAATCAGAGGAGGGTAATTATAAAATTTGCTAATGAGAATTCATTTTGCCTTTCTTTCTAGGTACCAACTGCTGTATGTTTTGATAGAGACCTTAGTTAGATGTTTTCCAAATTGGTTTCAAAATTGTTTTGCATGACGCCCAACATGCTAATGCTAATTAGAGGTTAGACGAGGTATTCACTCTGACTGACAAACTGACGTGACTGACGTGGTGCTATGCTGAACTAGTATCTTAGAAAGTTCGATGTGTTATAATCTACTTATATCTATCTGATTGTCTGTGTTAGTGATCTTTGCATTATCAAAAGCTTATTGTGGTTGCCATCTTGTAATCGTGCTTACATTTTATTGACTTTGAGATTAATGCCTTTGCTACTAGATTGTAATCAATAGGGAATAAAACTTATTAACTCCATTAAGGTGTGGTTATTCATGACTGAAAGGTCATGGTTGCGCCGAATGTTCGTTAATGTCTAAAGTGAGAGATATTTTGGTGTTAAACGTTGATGATGTTATTGACATATTGATTGATATTTTGATCAGTTATCTCGTCCTACGGTGTCTCACCACTGGGCCCAAAGATTCATTGGCCTAAAACGAGTCCTGATGTGTATAAATTAACATAGACGGACGCGTTAACAATAACATAGCATAGCATTAAACAAAGATAGCATTAAAACCTCAGGCTTGTAGAAACAAGGTGGCACACAATGAGGTTGGCTCCAATGAGATGAAATACAGGTTTCCTGAGCTATTTAGAGCACAGCCAGTTTGATAGTTTGTGGCTTGGAGTGGTTTGGACATCTAATATTGCATGCATGCACTCATGCTTTCTTGTAAGCTTTTTGTGTCTTATAGTTTTTTGATACAGCTAGTGCTATTCCCAGATACTCTATTCCAGTAGCGCTACCTACTTTGATACAATAGTAACCTCAAAGGATTTACTCCTGTAAAATTTGCTCTTACACTTTATTGTAATGTTACTACTTTTGACTATTCACCATTACAGGGCATAAAGTTAGTCCAAAGTGGAGACTTATATGTCTTCACCCACTTAAACCAGAGAGTGAAGCCAAAGTTATGAGGCTAAAGTTACTACTACTAACTTTTCACAGGTAGGTGAAGGTCTCTACAGACCGGGGTGGACATGTCCTTATGGTAAAGTATAGGACAATATAAAAAGATGTTTTAATGGTAAATATGAATTTAAACTAATTATATATCAGTGAAAAATACAAAGATTAAAATAATATTATAGTTATATGAAAACGTCAGTTAAACATACCGTTGTGAGCAAACAAAACCACTGAAATTCACCAGTTATAGTTATTTCAAGTAACTATAACTCATGCTCTAAGGTGACTATAACTCACAACGCCAAGCAGTTTAGTCATCAATAATGTTATTGCAAATGTTGTAGTGATATCAATAAATTCATAGACAATGTCATGAGTAATGTAATATGTGGAGTAATACACAGTACATGGTGAGGGCCTGCGATACAGTTACTTTAGGGCACGAGTTATGGTTACTTGAGATAACTATAACAGGAGAATTTCAGTGGTTTTATTAGTTTAAAATGGTATGTTGCAACTGACATTTTTCTTTAACTATAACATTGTTATAATCTTTGTTTTCTTTCAGTGTATTTCCAGGGTTTTTAAATGTAAGGTAATGTTTTATTAGCATATGTAATGTCAACGCCTCTTGCAGTTGGTGACAGTGCCTGGCATGCAGCCACACCCTGCACCCAACCCTTGTACGCAGCCAACCCCACACAAGTAACTTACTCCATTGCCCTGATGGAGTACCCCGCTCACACCATTTAGAGATATCTGCCCATCCATCAGACATCTCTTACATTGGTAGGAAACACCATCATGGTGGTTCCTGTCAATGCCTTGAAAATCTGACAAACGGCTCCATCAATATGACAGAGCTATACAGAACACATTCAATTTATTTGTTATTTTCAGAAAGAAAATCCCAAAGCTTTTTTTTTTTTTTTTTTTGTAAAACTAAAATAATGACCTCCCCTCGTCCTAGGAGTTGTCTCCCATGACGTTGGAGTCAGTTACAAGTATTCCCTGACAAATACTACCAGATTTTAGTTGGCAGTGTCGGATGATGAGTATAGCCCATTTGACTACTCACTCTATATCAGGCAGGCGATTAAATGGCCATACCTCTGACAGTCCTGACAGTCCTTACTCCACTGGGCCACCAGAGGTAAATGTCTGTGATGGAGACGGACTTGCCTCTGCCACTGACATACTGAAGGTCCCCCAACTTTAATTGAGGCGGGCGTATATGTGTGGGGCACAAGGCACTGACAAAGGAATCCACGCATTTTCAAATAGGAATAACACAAAACTGATAACAGCAGTCATTTCATCAGGTCTTGGGGTAACATTTCAAGCAAGGTCACCACATGCTACAAACACTTACTTCTAAATTTCAAAATATATATATCCTTCGGGTAGGAGAAAAGGCAGCAACTTCAGCGTTTGGTGCCACCTAGTGATGGATGAACGTAAGAGCTGCATCAGCATTAATAATCAGGGCAGTCTTGTTTCAAAATCTTTATTTATATTTTGCAGCACGAGTGTGTGGCCCTGGTAAAGCATAGGGCCTGGGGAATAATGCCCCTTCTACACCCATATTCTGACAAAGCTACCTAAAGCATACTGACATAGACACTAGCCCTAGAGGAGAACATTTTAATAGGAGGTCTGCCAAGGCATCCTTAAACATTTTAGTAGGTTGAACAGTTCAAGTTATTTACAAGGCTCCTGATGTGTCTCAGTTCAAATCAAAGCCGGGGCAGAGAGATTTCAGCTTCAGTAAAATGTCGGCTGTGTAGAATAGCCAGTGGCCATTATAGCGATGCCAAAGCAGGTCTGCTCACTTTCAAAGGGAAGTGAACGAGGCACTTGCTGTTGTAACAAAGGTCTTGAGGCCAGGGCCATACGCTGGCAGACAGCATCAGTGCCCCACACATCACTGTGCTGCATTAAACATCCAGCCGCCTCTTTAATAAGAAGTTTGTTCCACTAGGCTACTCCTTCCTACAGTCTTTTTATGTCTAAACAGATTATCTAGTGCATTACCTTTTAAAAGGACGAAAAGATGATCTCCGCGGAAGTATCTCGCTGAATCCATCCAGCTTTTCTTCTTGAGTTAGCATTATCCCTTGCCCAGGATGAAGAGCTAGTGAAGTGACAGTAAAGCGATTTTTATGTTTTTTCCCTTTAATTTTATTCTGAGTTGCCTTAAATTACATTGCACCAGAGGCGCTCTCATAAAAGAATAAACCCCAATTGGCTGTCAGGGCTGTTGAAATATTAGTGCCGCTCTCACCAATTACTCTTTCCGTCCCCATGACTCTAAAAGACACATAAATAAGTCCAACAGAGAAATGGCATCGTTCGCATGCTTGAAAGGCTGAGCATCCTTCGTGGTAGCAGAATGAGCTACCAACAAACAAGCAAGGGTGGCAGCTAATGGGCGCTGACGGCTAGTGGTAGGCACCCACTCTTTTGTATTGCTGCGAATGAAAATGAAATATTGCTTGCTGAGAAACTGCAAGTCTTAAATGGTCTTAACTTTGAAGGATAGCTATCCTATTTTCATGATCCCTTGTGAAACCATAGAAATAATGGGCCAGATATATCATAGGTTTACTCGACGCAACGCAGCAAGACACCTTGCTGCCCTGCACTGCATGAAAGGGAGAGGACAGGAATGCGCCATATTTAACATTATATCGGGCTTTCCCGTCCTCTCCATGCGCTGGTGCACAAAGTGATGCTTTGCGCTAATGCAGGCACTCTTGTGCCATTGGGCAAGTGTGCCTTTGTTGTAGGCAGGATCAGTTTGGTGCAGGAAGGGGCACCTTCTGCACAAATACAATCCTCAGACACATTTTCCTCTTTCTATGTGTGCTGCAGAACTGGAGAGCTAAGTATTAATATCATATTATTATTCTTCATTTGCTTGCCACTTTCAGGCCCATATTTATACTTTTTTTGCGCCGCATTTGTGTCGTTTTTTGATGCACAATCGGCGCAAACTTACAAAATACAATTGTATTTTGTAAGTTTGCGCCGCCTTTGCGTAAAAAAAATGACGCAAATGCAGTAATAAAAAAGTATAAATATGGGCCTCAATGCCTTAAGAACAGCTTTACAATTGGCTTCTTCTTGGTCAAGTATATAGGGAGAAACTAACCAAAAGATGAGGTGACAACTTGTATAGCAATATGTGTCTCTAAAGATTGAAAACTGTGGAATAAAATGATAACCATTCCAATGTCCGGGTGCAAACAAATTTGCCATAAAGATATAAATTAAAGAAAGCAAACAAGCAGATACATACTTTTTTCTGTACTTCACTGTCTACTTATATATCCATATATATTTGGTGAGAAAAACAAACTAATTTGTCATTTTTAGTGAATCATTTTTTGATCTGTTAGGTTTTTTTTTGCAATCTTTTGTTCACATGAGAAGAGGACAAGGTTCTGTCATGGATGGAAATAAAAACATAATAATCAGAGATTATGTTGTAAATTTAGAAAGATATGTTTGTAAGGATAATTTTAGGGTGAAATGTTAATTCAATGTAATTCCTTACTGGATAGGCAATGTTTTGATAATCATCTGAACAACTATAGAAAATATAACCAGATAACAAGTGTGTGGACCTCATTACAAGCTGACCAAAATTCCTAATTCATCAGATAATTCCTGTTTCTTGCTACATTGGGAAGTACAAGTTTTAGACCAGTTGGTTTTAGGGTGGTCTTCCTCCAAACATTTTGCCTGCTTGCCTCATATTTTTGCTGATTCTTTTTGTTGGCCTTTGGACTCTGAACACTTTACCACTGCTGATCAGTGCTAAAGTGTATGCGTTTCTTTCTTACACATGGTAAAACTGGTATATACATAATTGCCATATTTAATTTACTCGTAAGCCCCTTGTAAAGTGGCATTCCATATACCCATGGCCTGTGAATTAAATGCTACTATTGGGCCTTCAGCACTGATTTGGCACCTACTTAAGAAGCCCTTTAAACATATCTCAGGCATGCCACTGCAGAGCCCGTGTCTGCAGTTTTACTCGCCAAGCCTTAAACTCCACTTTTGTTACACATAAGTTACCCCTAAGATAGGCCCAGATAGCCCATAGAGCTGTGTAAGTAAAAGGAAGGGCATGTACTTTTCAGCTTTGCATGTCCTGGTAGTGAAAAACACCTAACTTCATTTTTGACTGCTTTGAGGCCTTATCCTCTCATACAGTTAACATTGGGAATTCCTTAACACACTTTTAAGCTGTAATTCCTGATTAGGGAGGAGTAGCTGTGTCATGTTTCATATCTTTAGAATGGTAATGATATAAATGTTCTTTACTGATAACGTGGGATTTAACATTACTGTTTTAGAAATCTCACTTTTAGAAAGTGGCCTTTCTCTGCTCTTGCGGCTCTGTGTACTTGCAGCCTGTCTCCAAAACACATCTGGGGTGGATGACAGATACACTTTGCGCATTTCCTCTAGACAGCCACAAACACAGGAAAGTTAGGTGTGTCTAAGTGCTCATGCATTCTGATGGCTCTTTCTGGGCAAGAAGGGTGGGATGGGCTGAGACTTACACCTGAATAGACAGTGCCTGCCATTACACAAAAAGCTGATTACCAGCTAAAGATAGTCTTGAGCCAGAGCTGAGGAAGAAAGGATACTTGTGCACTTAAAAGACCCTTCTTTGAAGTCACCCCACTTCAAAGGCACATTTGAGTATAAGTACTGGGTCTCTCACCACACTATATCAGACACTTCTAGCCCTTTAACAGGACTCTGTCAGAAGAGCTGCTCTGTTGCATCAAGGACTGTCCCTCTACTGCCTGCTAACCTGTAAGGACTACTTCTCTGCTGTGCTGCCCTGCTGCCTGATGCTCTCTGATGTTGCTGAGGGAAAGCTGGACTCTGCCTTGCATCCCAAGTGATCTCCAAGGGTGTGTTGGCTTGCCTCCTGTTGCTAGAGACTCAGGGCTATCAAAGTTTGTACCCCTGCTCCTATGCCTGGTTCACTGGAAGTGGACCCAAATACTTGCACCAGAAAAATTGATTTATCTCCTGCCTGCTTGAAGCAGGAACCTATGCTTTAACCCTGTTCCGTGAATAGAATTGGTTCATCGCATTTAGAATCAGCTCTTTGTGTCATATCATCACCACTTTGGAACCACCGCATCAGTGCCACTACTGAAGGAAAATCGATGCATCCCGTCACTGCATGGAGGAAACAAGAGAACTGGCTTCGGAACCAATGCATTGCAGCACCAGTGCTTCACGTTCGGAACCGACAGATCGCCAGCAATGTAAGAGGAAATTTATGCCACAGGCCCAGCATGGCTCATGTAGCCAGCCTGTGGTCCATTGCAGCTGGTGTGAACTCTTGACTTTGTCTGAGTCAGCGCAACCTTAAGTTACCCTTAAAGCGTTCTTTGCCTTCAGTGTAAGAACTCTTTTTATTCTTTAAAAATGTATAACTCGACTTCTACTTATTGGGTTTTTGTCATTTTGGTCTTGATTTATTTATAAAATTATTGTTTATTTGTTAAACCTGTTGTAGACAGTCCCCACAGTATAGACACTCAGGAGAGGTAAATTTGGGTTTTTGAGGTAATTATTTATTAGTAATTTGAAATCAGAACCGATGAAAAGTCAGTACGACGTTTAGCGCCGGTTTCTTCTCTGGAGTGGTGAATATATTCCTTCTAATCTGTGTCCCTTTTCTTCCTTTTCTCTAGGTGGCGTACCGGATCGTCCTCATAAGGTCCCGGATGTGACATACAAGAAAAAGGGAACACATACCGCTGGTGAGTGGAACGAACGCCTTACAACACGTCTTTTACTTATTTGTTTTACTGGGGAAAAGGTTTAAGGAGGGGGGGGGGTTTATGTGTGATATAGGTGCCAGTGAGGACTTCAGGGCTTGTGTATATTCCGTACTTTACCCTTTTGTGCTCTCCCGGTGCTCTTTAAAGTGCCCTTCTCTCCTCCCTCCCCTCACCCTGCCTCCCTCCCTTCCCCAGCGTTTCTCCCCTTTTATTGTGCCCCTCGGTTTGTCCAGAAGGACCGTACCTTGTAGAGCCACGACCCTCCAGGGTCGTGGCTGGCTCTGTGGAGGTCCTCTCGTCGGTCTGGGCTGGTCTCCCCTGCTTCCGGTCGGGCGCTGTTCCTCTGGGTTCGGGTTCCGCCGCTTCCAGGCCACTGGGGTCCTCCTCCGATGTCCTCGTCGCCGTCTCTCTCTTCTTTCTTCGGTTCGTCGTCGCCGCCGTCGTTCTCCTTCCTCTCTTCCTCCCCGGCTCTCTCTCTCTCGACCGGAGCTTCCGTCTTTTGGCCGCCTGGTGGCCAATCCGGAGCCTCCTCGTCATCGGAGGTTGCCGAGGCAACCTCAGGACGCTGGCCTCGTTGCGGACGCGTTCCCAGGGGAACCTGGGAACGCGGCCGCAGCGGTTCCGTTTCTGCCGGTTCCCCGCTGTTGCCCGGGGCGGCCCGGTCACACACCCTTCCCCAAGAACTGTCCTGCTCCAGGACAGGCGAAGACAGAGGAAACCGGGACAGATAATCAGCGGGGGCCTGGTGAGATCCAGGGACGTGCGAACCTGAAAGGAGAACGGTTGCAGTTCAAGGAACCATCGCAGTATCCTGGAGTTAGAATCCTTATGCGCAGCCAGCCACGTAAGAGGAGCGTGATCCGTGAATAGTATAAACGGCCGCCCTAGGAGATAGTACTGCAAACAGTCAATGGCCCACTTGATAGCCAAGCACTCTCTCTCTATAATTGGATAGTTACGTTCCCGGGAAAACAGTTTTCTACTGATGTAGACCACCGGATGGTCAAGCCCCTCGCTATCTGGCTGAGTCAGAACCCCTCCAAGCCCAACATCCGATGCGTCAGTGTAGAGGTGAAACGGCTTCGTAAAATCTGGGCAGTGCAGGATGGGATCGGAGGTTAAGGAAACTCTCAACTGTTCAAAACTCGCGTTTTGCGTCTCCGAAAAAGGCAAAAGTCGATTGGGATATTGTTTAGTGAGTAGGTCCGTAAGAGGTGCTGCTAAGGTGGAGTAATGTGGAATGAAGCGCCGATAATAGCCCACTAATCCTAAAAAGGAGCGTAATTCCTTTTTCGTGTGTGGAAGAGGGGCATGTAAAATGGCATCCACCTTCCCATTTTGAGGTTGTAGTGTACCCTGATTAATCCGATATCCCAAATAGGAGATGTCGGTTTTACCTATCACACATTTCTTGGGATTGGCCGTCAAACCAGCAGTTTGAAGGGCTTGGAATATTCTCTGTAGGTGTATTAAATGGTCCTCCCATGTTTCACTAAATACGACTACATCGTCTAGATATGCAGCGGAGAATGCAGGATAGGGTTTTAGAATCCTATCCATTAACCTTTGAAAGGTTGCAGGGGCTCCATGAAGCCCAAAAGGTAGTACTGTGAATTGATATAACCCGGACTGGGTGGAAAAAGCTGTTTTTTCTCTATCTTGAGGAGCTAAGGGAATCTGCCAATACCCTTTAGTTAGGTCGATAGTAGACATGTATTTTGCTTTCCCTAGTTTTTCGAGAACATCGTCCACCCTAGGGATGGGATAGGTGTCGAATAGGGAGTTTGAGTTAAGTTTGCGGAAATCTATGCAAAACCTGACGCTACCATCAGGCTTCGGTACTAGGACAACCGGTGAACACCAGGGACTAGTGGACGGTTCGATGACCCCTAGGGATAACATTGTTTTGATTTCTTCTTCGATTATGTGTTTTCTAGCTTCTGGAATACGATACGGGTGTTCTCTTGTGATCTTCCCGGAGCTCGTGCGTATATTATGGTGAATTAAAAACGTCTTTCCTGGTTTCTCTGAAAAGAGTGGTTGCCATTGTTTTAAAACCTTAAGGGCTTGTTGCTTTTGCCCTTCAGGTAAAGTATCGTCCACTATGGGTAGGGTACTTTCAGTATCGGGGTTGGTAGGGTAGAACTCGATATCTAGGGTCTTGTCGGGACACACAAACTGACCCATTTCTACGGAACGTTCAGGTTGTGCGGGGGTCTCCCATTTTTTTAGCAGGTTTACATGATATATTTGTGTTTTTATTGGACGGGAGGATATTTCGATAAGGTAGGTGACAGGGGAAACTGCTTTGATTACTCGATATGGGCCCTGCCATTTGGCCAGGAGTTTATGGTCGGAGGTGGGTCTCATTATTAGGAACTGGTCCTCGGGTTGGAAAACCCGTAGTTTACTTCCTTTGTCATAATAGGACTTTTGTGTTTGTTGGGCCTGTTCCAGGTTTGCGTGTACGTCGGTCCATAAGCTGTGTAGGTGGTTCCTCAATTTTTTTGCATATTCTAACAAAGGAGTCCCTGCTTCCTCAGCCTCGGCCTCCCAGGATTCTACCGCCATGTCTAAAAGGGAACGAGGTTGGCGTCCGAAGACCAACTCAAAGGGGCTATGCCCCGTGGATGCTTGCTCATGTGTCCGTATGGCGTACAAAACTAGGGGTAACTTTTGATCCCAATCCTTCCCTGTCTCATTGATAGTCTTTCTCAGCAGGGTTTTAATGGTTCGATTATATCTTTCGACTAGTCCGTCAGTTTGAGGATGGTAAACGGATGTTCTGATCTGAGCTATCCCCAATGTTTTGCACACTTGTTTCATTAAGGTGGACATAAAAGGGGTCCCCTGGTCCGTGAGGATTTCATGTGGAAACCCAAGACGAGAAAATACGTTAATCATAGCTTGGGCCACTGTCTTGGTTGTCATACTAGTCAGGGGAATGGCCTCTGGGTATCGTGTAGCATAATCTACAATGACTAGGATGTAGGTGTGTCCTTTTGACGAAGGAATCAAAGGTCCCACTAGATCCATCCCTATTCTTTTGAACGGGATATCGATGATGGGAAGGGGTAGGAGAGGTGCCTTCCTAGGCCGACTAGGTTCGGTTAACTGACAACGGGGACATTGGGCGCAATACCTACGTATGTGGGCGTACACTCCAGGCCAATAAAACCTTCTGAGCAAATATTCCTCGGTGTTCTCTCTCCCAAAGTGTTCTCCCCCTGGGTGATTATGAGCTAGTGTAAGAACATGTTCCCGATAGTGGGTAGGTACCAGAAGTTGGCGTTTACGTTCTCCCCGTCGTGTGGTAGTAACCCGATATAATAAGTTTTTTTGCACTATAAAGTAGGGACCCACCTCTTCTGTCTCCTCTGTTACTGCCGACCTCCAGGCATTGTTAAGGGAGGGGTCCTCTCTCTGTTGTTGGACAAAAGTACTAGGAACTTCATGAATTTCTGCCACTATCTCTCCATAGGTGTTGTCACCTTTCGTCTTCCGATAGTCCCCTTTTCCCTGTCGTTTCTCTCTTCGTGACAACTTTCTACGATATAGCGGACACTCAATATCACTCTCTGAAAAAGGTGCCTCTCTCCACCAATCCTTAGTTTGTTTGGTATCTCTGACGTAGTCTAATAGTTCTTGGAAGTGGATGTAGTCTGTCCCAATGATACATTCCTCGATTAACCGGGGCATTATCCCCACTGGGAGGAAGTCCTGATAGGGTCCCCACCTGATCTGGAGTATCTGTATAGGATACTGGGCCTTGTCCCCGTGTATGCAACATATAGATACCCATTGTTTCTCTTCTATATCATTATTTATCAAGTCTTTCCTAATTACTGATTGGCTGCAGCCGGAGTCAACCAGGGCATATATACTTTTCCCGTCCACTTGTATCATCATTTTAAATTTTAGGGCGCCCTTCCCGGTACATAACACCCTTCGCCTTGTCATCCCTATCTCCATTGGTTCTCCCATTTCTTGTTTCTGGGGACACATACGTGCGATGTGTCCCCATTCGCCACAACTATAACATTGGGGTCCCATGGTAGGCGGACCTTCAGGAAACCTACGTGGTACTAGATAGTCGGGTGGACTTTTTACAAATGTCTTTGGGGTCGGTAGAACTGGTTTAATGATACTTCGCGTGGGACAGTTTCTGACATCAGTGGATCGATGAAAAGCACAGGCCAGATCAATGGCCGTCTCAGTATCCACTTTTGGGTGTTGTCTTATCCAGTGTTTTGTGGATGGGGGTAGACCATCTAGATATTGTTCCAGTATAATGGTTTTGATGACTTCCTCCCGACTATCTCCAATATGGCCTAACCATTTTAATGCTAGATCCTTCACACGAAAATAAAAGGTTCTAGGATCTTCGTTGGTGCCCCATTTGACTTTACGAAATCTCATCCGGTAATATTCTGTGTCGTGACCCACCCTTTCTAGTATACTTGTTTTTATGTCTTGATAGGGGGTGACACCACCTGGGTTAGCGGCTTGATATGCTGATTGTAAGAGACCGGTGAGCAGGGGGGCCACATATTGTCCCCATTTATCTTCTGGCCATAGGGCGGAGGAGGCTACCCGTTCAAAGTTGGTGAAAAAGGATTCCGGATCCTCTCCCTCCTGATACTTCTGTAATACGGAACTAGGTACATTCGGATGTACCTTACTAGCGGCGATAGTCTCCGTTAGTTTTTTCATCGCACTTTCATGGACTAACTGGTTGTTCGCCAGTATGGTCGCCTGGCTCTTCAGAGCAGATTGTAAGGTTTCTCGGTCTTCTTTGGCCTCTCTCTGTTGGGCCTCCCATACGAGTTGTAAGTGTCTTTGCCCTTCCGCTAGTTGTTTAATCATGGTCTCTAACGATGGACTTTCACTCATTGTGTATACTGTCTGGACTGTTTTATGGAGAGGGATTAGAAACAAGATCCCACTTCTGACACCACTGTAGACAGTCCCCACAGTATAGACACTCAGGAGAGGTAAATTTGGGTTTTTGAGGTAATTATTTATTAGTAATTTGAAATCAGAACCGATGAAAAGTCAGTACGACGTTTAGCGCCGGTTTCTTCTCTGGAGTGGTGAATATCTTCCTTCTAATCTGTGTCCCTTTTCTTCCTTTTCTCTAGGTGGCGTACCGGATCGTCCTCATAAGGTCCCGGATGTGACATACAAGAAAAAGGGAACACATACCGCTGGTGAGTGGAACGAACGCCTTACAACACGTCTTCTACTTATTTGTTTTACTGGGGAAAAGGTTTAAGGAGGGGGGGGGGGTTTATGTGTGATATAGGTGCCAGTGAGGACTTCAGGGCTTGTGTATATTCCGTACTTTACCCTTTTGTGCTCTCCCGGTGCTCTTTAAAGTGCCCTTCTCTCCTCCCTCCCCTCACCCTGCCTCCCTCCCTTCCCCAGCGTTTCTCCCCTTTTATTGTGCCCCTCGGTTTGTCCAGAAGGACCGTACCTTGTAGAGCCACGACCCTCCAGGGTCGTGGCTGGCTCTGTGGAGGTCCTCTCGTCGGTCTGGGCTGGTCTCCCCTGCTTCCGGTCGGGCGCTGTTCCTCTGGGTTCGGGTTCCGCCGCTTCCAGGCCACTGGGGTCCTCCTCCGATGTCCTCGTCGCCGTCTCTCTCTTCTTTCTTCGGTTCGTCGTCGCCGCCGTCGTTCTCCTTCCTCTCTTCCTCCCCGGCTCTCTCTCTCTCGACCGGAGCTTCCGTCTTTTGGCCGCCTGGTGGCCAATCCGGAGCCTCCTCGTCATCGGAGGTTGCCGAGGCAACCTCAGGACGCTGGCCTCGTTGCGGACGCGTTCCCAGGGGAACCTGGGAACGCGGCCGCAGCGGTTCCGTTTCTGCCGGTTCCCCGCTGTTGCCCGGGGCGGCCCGGTCACACCTGTGTAGAGTCTTTTAATGGTGTTTGCATTGTGTTGCTGTCTGTGTGTGTGTTTTGCACAGACACTTTACATATTGTCTCTTTAGATAAGCGTGACCGCTTTGTGCCAAGCTACCAGAGGGTGAGCACAGATTATATTTTAGTGTGTATCTGACTTACCATGACTAGAGTGGTGGTCCCTACTTGGACTGGGTGCATACCCCTGACAACTACAGATCCTGTTTCTAACAATAAGTAATGTTGAAAAACTGCATTCCCACTTTTGACATCCATGGACATTTAAGTAGTAAAACAGTACTGTTATTTGTTTGTCTGAAATGGGTGACAAATTAGTAATTACCACTCAAATTAGCTGCGTAGAAACACTGTTTCCTGTGATAATTTAACATTTTTCAGGATGCCAAGAGGGTATAACGTGGATTAGTGATCCAACATTACAGAATTACAACACCCACAGTAACACCCAATATCAGAATATTGATGTATTCCCATCCACATGTAACGAGGGCCTGAGTATTTTGTTGTTTTGTGGTAGTACTTGTAAAGTCAGTTATTGGCAGTCTTTAAGGTGTTCCAGTGACAGAGGGTCAGAATCAATGTGATTACATGTGCAAATGACTGACCTTCTTCTGGTGATTCCCTAATCCTCATTTACAGTATCAGAATCCTTGGACATTGTAGATCAGATTTATGAATGCAGTCCTCCAGTTCAGTGGATTGCCTGCGGTTGTAATTGCAGGGAACAGGTGGAGCAGTCATAATTCCTGGTATCCAGCTGTGCAAAATGAGCAGAATACCCACAAACATGGGTGCGGTCATGATTTATGGACGTTCATAAATGATATACAGGTTATAAGAAAATACATCTTTTTGCAGAGTCACCACCAATTTTGGACTGATATCGCTGTTTTTTTACTTCTTTGAACTGGGGCCCTCCTAATCAGGCCCTCAGTGTGTGCGCTCTGACCCCTAAAACATGTGTACAATTGGCTAATCCCTGATTAGCATTTTTTATTTATTGGTAAATCCCTGTGTACCCAGAGCCTGTAAGTTAAATATCACTAGTGATGCAGCACTTACTGTGCCACAATTGAAGCAACAAGGTAAAACATGACTTTACGCCTGCTACAACAGCCTAGCTGGGCAGTTTTCAAACTGCCATTGCAAAATGTTAAAATCATCCTTTTTAACAAGACTAAACCATCCTTTTAAATAGTAGTGTCATCCATAAATAAGGCCTTACCAGCTCTAAGACAGGCTGTGTGTTACATTTACAATTTGCGTTTCTGGTTGGCAACGGTATGAACCCTGTACAAAAAGGATCCACAGTCCTAGCCAGGGTAAGTCACCAACTCCCTGACATAGGTCTGTTCCCAAACAATAGATAACAAGACATACTTGGAACGGTAATTTATATGAACAATTCCCTCAAAGTTGTGAAGAGGCAAAGTACCTAATGTGAACACCTACAGTTTGTTTCTCTTTGTCGCTTGATATTGATGCCTTAGCGCAGTGGCACTGATAACGTGAAACTAAAACATAGGCCTAACTAAAAACAAAGCAGCCATCTTAAAAGAAATAATTAAATAAATGCGCTAAAACAGAGCAAGCTAAGTAGGGGAAAAGTTACTAGGTGACGGGGCACAAGTCTGCAAACCAAAGGCTAAGCTAACTCCTATTTCCCATCAAAACAAACTACGATTCACTACACCACAAGGTCATGGACCCTTGGCTGGTGCTAGAGTGTACTCCTCTGACCCTAAAACCTTCAAAACTGGACACTTAAAGATGCTCATTTCCAGGCTGGATCCAAAGGCGGGCTTGATGACGACGGCTTAGTGAATCATGGGTCCTCAGTGGGAGACCTAGCTTCTGTGGGAAACCTGGGTGCATATTTATACTTGGATTGCACCATTTTAGCATTATTTATTTTGACACTAAAATGGCGCTGAACGAACACCATATTTATATTTTGACGCTAGACCCATCTAACATCAAAATATTGGAGTTAGCTTCATGTGTGGATGCGGGTAACTACCTTGAGCTAATTAGATGCAAGCTAGGCATTCCCGTCCACAACATGATGTTTACCCCCTAGCACCATATCTGTCCTCCGACGGGCACAATGGAGGGGGACCTAATTATTGGTGCTAAGCCTGCTTGGTGCCATTATTTAACACCTGAGTCAGACCAGGCGTTATGGTACCTGTGGACCCATTTCCATGACCAAACACCATGGAATGGGTCCACAGATGCCAACCCCAAGCCCCAGCAACACCCCCACCCACACCAAATATAAATATACACCCTGGTGTGGCAGCCGTCTACAGCAGAAAAGTCTTCCTCAATGAAGCCCCTTTACGTTTAAACTTAGAAACTTTTCTGGAAGTTGAAATCTTCTCAGCGGAAGAAACCAGGAAGATGAATCTGATCGGTTAATAGATATTGGTGCCTGCTGCTTCGGAATTAGTCCTGAACTCCTCTGGTCCTGAGGGGAAAAAGTTCTGAAAACGTTTCTAAGTGCAACCCTTACCCTGCTAAAAAAAAAAAAAAACACTTCCTCTAGTTTCACAAAGGTATACATTTCAGTGTTTTTTCATAGTGGAAAAGGACCTGTGTGAGAATGTGGATTATTAGTTAGAGAGGATGTGAGTCCTCACCAACCTCACCAAGTATTAATGTCACAATTCCATACCATGTCCAACTAAGTCTCAGTAATTTAAACCTGAGCTCAAACATTGGTAATTGTAGCACAGAGCTGACAGTCTTAATTTAGTAGAAATGTGTAAGCATTGCACCCAGTGGGAAATTGTTTTGCCATGGAGAAGAAAAGAAAGGAAACGTGGTTCTGCACATTTCCACCGTGCATACTCCAAACAATTTTCTATACAATTCACTGACGTGCTTATAGTGGTCACTGAGCTTACCTGGAAATTTTCAATGTTGGTCAATTTCAATATGTACTGCCTTTTCATTCTTTGAATCACCACAAATGTGCAAATAGTTTACGGAAACTGTAATTTGTAGTTATGTGCGTTTTTTTGTGTGAATTGGAACAAATACTATTGATGCCAGTCATTTTTCCTTTAGAAGGGAGAAAATTAGATTGTTCTTCTATAGGATAAAAGGCTGTAGCACTTTAGTAAACAGTGTGCTTAACCAAAGAGTGCAGTAGACAAATAATTACACACACGCTTAATTCAAATTGTTCTGAAAATACGGATGGTGAAGCATCTTCTAAAGGAGCGAGGTGGACACAGTACAAATTCATTTACAAAATCTGAATGCATATTAAACACTGAGGGGGCAGAAAAGCATTTATAAGTAGGAGAAGTAGTACTAAAGAGTACTCTTTTAAATACTCTTATGTCTTTCTGAATCGGTTCCAAGTCTATTTATACTAATTATATATGAATATTCAGTGAATGATCCTATTTTAGATGTTCTGTACGATGAGTAGTAAAGAACTACGACTTCAAAATGTCTTTGTTAATATATCCCCCTGAACTGCAATTCTTAAAATCATATTTCCAAGACAGGCTGGCTCCCTTAAACACAGTATTTCAGCATTCAAAGCACCTGTGCCTACCATGGTCATGGAGGGCCTGGCGGAAAGGTTTTACAGTTTGCCATTGGAGGCAAGCAGGAGTTACATATTTCAAACATATTGGAGTCTATTGTACATTTCCCATGGATGAGTCGATGTAGGTATTGAGAAGACAGGGTCAGAGGACTGATAATGAAAAAGCATTGTAAAGCCAATAAAGACCTAGAAAGTCGTGGCTGTAGTGTGTTCATAAATCACAACGGGCCCAATCCACAATGATTTTGCTATCAGCATGTGAGGCTTGCTATTGCAGTATTCCCGGCTCACTGCTGAACTACAGCAGTAACTGTTCAACTCCTGGAATTCAGACGTAAGTCTGAAGCAGGACACAAAAAAATCACAGAATTGTACTTGTGAATGAAGCATATGAGTGCAGTTTCCACACCTATCTGTATTCCATACCTACACTTTGCGAATCCCTGGAGGATATCTCCATCAGAACAGTCAAGGACCTCTGAATATGCAAGAACAACACGCTTAGGGCTTCATGTGACTTCCCTGGGATTAGAGGCATTATGCTTCAGACAACCTTGATACAGTGCCACAACAAAACTTGAGAGGGCCACCCTGCAAAGTGCATGGAGGGTAGATTTCCGTTTTCAGGGGACTGTCCCAGGGTCCCCACGCTTTCGTTCATTTTCAATAAATGTCCCTGTTTTTGGAGCAAAGGTCACGTGAACCTGTGAACGCTTTTGTTAATTTTAATTAAATGTCCCCGCTTTTGGACAAAGGTCAGGTCAACCTCTGAGTCATAAGTCAAAGGTATGCTCTCCTTTCAAATACAGCTCTAGTCTTAAATAATTGAGGAAGTAAATTATTGGTTTCTGCCCGTCTGCCACTGCCTGCTCCCTTATGTCTTTGTGTGTGTGTGTGTTTGTACATACACATTTACAGGACAGGCCAGATATAAAAGTGAGACTAAAGGATTTAGTCCTTCTTTTATGTCTGACCTGTCCCAGTTTTTTCTTTTCAAAATCTGGTCACCCTACGGAGGGGCCCCCTCTCCCGGCTCACTAGGAGCTCCTAGGCCCGGGTACTGTACCAAGGGAACCTCCTGGCACTCAACCACCTCCATCCCCCCGCACCACAGGGGCCTTTGTTACACCACTGCGTTGATCCTTGCCTTTGTTCCTACAAGAAATCACTGGCGAAGAAAGAGTGAAGAGAAAGAACTGAACACATACATTTGGGGTCCAGACTTAGAATTGAAAGCGGATGTGCAGAATGCAGCGTGGACCAGACAGAAGAAATAACTCCACTGGTTTGGAGACGCGCAGACACAAGCATGTGCATAATGAGAGAAGGCCGACCTAAAAAATTAGAAATTCATCCCAAAAAACAAATACAAGAAGAAGGGAAATGCAGAACACTGGACAGGTTTCGACATAAAAAAAAGCACTGGATGCAGGTAAAAAATAGGAACTTTTCCTCCATGGGGTTAGTACTATACATTTTATAATTCCTAATGTAAGAGCCCTAGAAGGTCCCATTTACAGTCCTATAGTTCCTATTTCCAAAAATTTGATTTAGTTTTTCATTTCTCCAGCAGGGGCCCGGAACCATGAGTGGCTAAAGATATAGAAGTTGCCCGGAGATGCAACATTTCGAGGGTTGTGATTAGTTGACGTCACAGAAGCCTATTTACTGTACTTTCCTATAGAAATATGCTACCAAACTGAGAAAAGGGACTAAATAGAGGCAACACTGTTTATTGAAGTGTACAGCAATTCAGTTTTGATTATCGAGGTACTTTATCATGTTTCTGATAACTGATGCAGTAAATCAAAGGCAGGGATATCCAATGTAGATTCAGTAGGGCACTCTGTGACCGGGGACAGAAATTGTTTACATAGTTAATGCTTATCCTAAGAATTCTTACACTGACAACCTTGATATAAGACATTATAGAGAACTGAAGTTACACTGCAAGAACTGTGGAAAGCCTACACTTTTGTGACTTTGCACACTGGACACAACTTTAATATTAGGTACATTTTCTATCAAAAGAGTCCTACTGGCTATTTGCTCCAGTTACCATTGTTTTTGCAAGGGAATTGTACCACAAAAAAACTATTGTGGGGCAACTTTTTGTCCACTCATGGAAGACAGTCTCTGGGGGCCCAACTCCATGACTTTCCGCTTTTTATGTGGCCCACACTGCGTCTCCTACCATCTGTGGCCCCTCCCACACTATGTGACCACTGCCACGCAGAGTGGTCTCTGAGTGCGGCCTCTACCACCCTCCAGCTCAAGCATGAAAGTCTAGAAGGCAGTTCAGCTCCAGGGTCACTCAGAATATGTAGGCATGATAAACGTGTTAATCCCATAAAATATTTTACAATTATTAGACATGTTTCCTTCAAGGTAATAAAAATAATATATATTTTTTTCAAAAAGAACAGTCCTGTTTGGGCGATGTGTACAGTGAGATATATGTGCCGCTTTATCTTGACATTCCATCCTTCGCCAGCCTCCAAGAATAAGCATTTGACTCCCTATCCCCTATAAACCAAAGCCTAAAAATTAGGTACATTACGTGTGAGTTTCTAATAGTATCTGATTTAGGGTGTCACTCCCTAGGACAAGAATTACCTAACTCCCTTGCATTGTGTAGGCCATGGAAAACTCGCCCGACCTATGTGAACACACAATTAGGATTCAAGAAGGCTTATGCATAGGCAAAGTAGTAGAAACATAGATGCTTTCTCACTTCATTTATCTGTTTCCTTATGTCCTTGAGACCCTATTCGAGAAAGAACTCTTGAAGTCTTTGCTGGGGAGGAATATGCAACATCAAAAGTGGTGGGTAACCTCAAAAAGAAGAAGCTCCTAACACTACATTTCTCATCCTTGAACCATTCCTGAAGTTTCTACAGGTTTTGTGACACAACCAGAAAGGTTCCAGGCCAGCACAGATAGTTCCGCTTAAAGGCCATTGATGCACAGGAGCAATTTCCTGACTTGTGGCCTGATTTAGAGTTTGGTGGATGAGTACGCTGCCAGAATGTGTCAGACATCATGTCCATCTTATTACAAGTGCATATCTTAATGCACTTGTAATAAGGCAGGCGGAATATCTGCTACATTTGTGATGGTGTAACCTGTCCACCACACTCTAAATTTGGCTCTTGGTATTTAGCAGCATAGAGGTAAGGTAGTACCACAAGCTACAAAGGCAGCATTCAAGATCTTTGCCCTATCCCCTATACATCACACAAGAGGCCATGTATAATGAACCAAGCGGCCATGTATAATGACATCTGACACTATGGAGGATTATGAAAACCTCTATAGGTATACCCAGAGCGTAAACCAAAAGACTGGTGTATTTGCTAACCACTGCACGCCCTTTCCATTTCTGTAATCACTGACAATTAGGTATTAAGAAGTGTTTACAAATCTTGAATGATCCTCCTGCATTCACTGGTTCAACTGCTGGAGTTGCCGCTTTTTGTTCTCTGTACATTTTCCTAGACCTTTTGTGAAGGCTGAGGAAACATCAGCTGAGAAGTAATGTCAGTTGAATGATGGGGGCTGGGTACCTGGGATTCAGAAGTATTTATGATTTTGCATCTTCTGCCGCTCCTGGGTCGTCGTCTGTTCCCACTTCCACCGTCTTCTCACAGGTGCCATGTTTTCTGCACCTCTTCCCTGCTCTCCCTCCCCATGTTCCACTAAGCAGGGAGATAAACTTGAAAAGGCATGTTGTGCAGAGCCTTTTATCACTTAAAACATTTGGTGGCACAGCTAACTTGTTGCATATATTCATAGGGTAATTTAAGAGACGAAAATCACTTCCCTTCTGGATCCTAATTTTAGCTCTTAACTCTGTTATTAGACGCTAACACGTCCATAGCATCCCAATCTCTTTCCAAAGTAGCTTGTGCGTGGGAAGGTATTGAAAACTTAATGCTTTTCACCTTCCCGTGTGGTTGGCTCCTCTTCTTGATAATCTTAGTTTGAAATCTCACATTCAGCAGGAGCAAGGTCACTGCAAGGTCTGCGGGAGGATTGAAACAAAATGAACTCTTGTAAATGGAGACCTTTTATTTGTTTTAACTGGTAGGTTGCATGGACCTGCAGCTGCTAAATTGCTGTTGTGCCGGAGGTGATAACCTTGGCTGATTGTTTTCTTGATGCTTAAGACAGTCTGAAGAGGGATCTTGCTCTGTAAGATTATAAAAGAGGACAAAGATGTTAGGTAATGCCACACTCACACTGTTCCTGGCCAGCAGGAGACATCCCCCGCACACAGCAGGAACCGGGAAGTGATTGCAGTCTTTCACTCAGATCAAATTGCAAAGCCCAAAGGTAGGTTCTGAAAGGAAGTCAGGAAAGGGGAAATCAATGACAGAGGTGTGTGCTTTTTTTTCTCATCCACATCAACAAAACCACTAGTAGTTGTTCTCTAAAAAGCTCACATATTTCGTGACGCCTTACAGCTGTGTTTTGTTTTGCAAAAGGCAGTGTTTTTAATGCTTTACTCACAACATAATGGATTATGTATGAAGCCAAACACTTTACTAAGCAATACAGATGAAATGGCAAGTTGTCTAAATTTATTACCTAAAAACAGGCCCTACGATATCTTTGCGTGTCAGAGTGTCGCCACTGGCTATAAGTGATTCTGAAGAAAAACATCCTTATGGATTTTCTTCCCACAGGAATGGCACTCCCATGATACTGAACCCATCCCAAGACCACACACATCTCTTGTTTCTCATTTACAGGGAGTAATCCTAGCAAAAGAATGAATGCATAATATGTATAAAGTAAATTGTTACCACGATAAAGGGGCGTTCTTGCACTAAGATTCAAAAAGGACAAAAGGAAATTAAGACTGTTGTAAAAGCCATGTGTTCAAGTATTTTCTAAATTCGGGGTAGTTAGGTACAGACATAAAGGAGAGGGGCACAGAATGTCACAGCTTGTATTCTTGCATTTTTGGTGGGGGCAACTTAACACTTGCCTCTTTTCTCTCTTGATTACTGTTCATATAGCAGGGCCATTTGTGTGTCTTCTCCCTAAACTTTGCATCTTTCCTTTACTTGTTTCCACTGCACCTACTTCTACCCTAGTGCATATATCCCTACCTGTACGCTTTTAAGTTTGCCCAACCCCATACCTCAGTCCTTCTACCAATGTCTATACTCTAGCATTTACTAATTCTCACTATATACCAGCACCTATAACCATACCTATACTCAAGTACTTCTTTCTCTACTTTCATTCTGACATCTGTACCCATACTCTAATTCCACTACCTATACCCTAGCATTCCTATCCATGCCTATACCCCAGCATATTTTCCCCTACCTATAACTTAATACAAACAATTTAATAGTTATGTCTCTGTGTAAGGATTTGAGTGCATTGAGTATCAGGTGAGTATCCACCTCAAGTAATAACCACAACTCTTGTTAGTGTGAACCCTTAAAGTCAATGAATTAACCTTAGCTAAACTCCCTAGTAGCTATGACACAAAGCAGACAACCTTAACTGAGAGGCAAAGTGTAAATTATTTATGTAGTACCACAACAATAATAAAGTCAAAAACACCACACAAATACTTTCCAAAAACAATTAGGAAAAATAGGGTTAATTTTAATAAATAAAATGACATAATAATGTCAACAATTGGTTAAGGGAACCTGGAGTTATGAATTTCTAAAGTTTAAAGGTGGAAATAGTGCCAGAAAACATTAACAGCCAATCACGGTCATATGGTTGCACTTGACCAGTACCTAGGTGCAAGTTAAGAGCATCTACAATGGAATGCAGGGTTGATATAGAAACCAGATTTGTCCTGATCGGAAGATTTACCTTCTGACTTAGTCTCTGAAAATGGAAACCAAAAGTCCTCAGCTGGGAAAGGGAGAAGGTTGTGGGCCAAGAGGGCTCCAAGTCATTGGATAACCACTGGATGAGGTCTGGGAGAAACCAATGACATTTGGCTAGAAAGCTCTGAGCAGTAGAAATTTAATTTCCGTGCCTAGTGTACGTCATTTCCTGGTCGGATACGTAAGCACCTTCGCCTGGTGAACATTTTTACCCTCTGACCTAGTCACTTTTTTGGAGCTGAAAGCTTTGCAGTGTAGCAAGGCTGCAGGCTGTGGTCTAAAAGGGATCCATGAGGCTGAGTACTTTCTCTCACTGAATAAGATTTGCTGCTTTGAACAAGCTCTGCACTGGAGCAACATGAATCTTTGGCCTAATGGCAACACATCTTTCTCAGATCAGCTTAGCAGGTTGGTCACGATCCTCCAGAGGTCTTAGGAGCCAAAAAGATTCTAAGGCCTAGGTTTCAGGAAAAGTTAGGAGTAGTATAATTTGACACCAACCAAGGGTCAAAGACCTTGGGGACAGCACCTGGAATTCAAGATTCATTCCAGCAGAGGCCAGAAGTAGGATCAAATGCAAGTCCATTTGGAGCTGGTCAGCTGGGAAATTGCAGGAAAGGTTTCTTGCAATTGGTTGTGTTCCCGTAGCTTGTGCAGTAGGTCAGTCTTATGAGCCTTGGAGTCCACTTCATTGTCCTCTGTACAATAAGGATAACAAGCTCTGCTCAGGTCCCAGATAGCAGGTCCAGTTCTATCTTGTTCTTCCCTGTGTCCAGAAGGTGTACTATGGGTGCCACATTTATGCCTGGCACCAACATTTGAGTGGGGGTGATCCCTGGCCCTTCCTTGACAATAGGGTAAATGTTCTCAGGGGCAACTGTACCCATGTCTGCAGCACTTCCTTGTGCCCTACTGCAAAAAACCCACAGTGTCATTCTTACCCTAAATCCAAGATCGTGAAACTCTTCTCCCCTACCACAGAGCCTGTGTGCCTACCCCAAAGGTGTGGGTAGGGAAATGAGCAGGAACACCTCCTCTGCAGTTACTTTAAACCATTTCCTGGGACAGCTTCTCTCGCACTGTGATTGGAGCCTGTCTGGCAAGGGCAACAAATCAATCAATCAATCAATCAATCAATCATAGCATTTGTAAAGCGCACTACCTACTCGTGAGGGTCTGAAGGCGCTGAGGGGGAGGAGGGGCAGGGGAGTGCTGCTACTGCTGGAATAGCCATGTCTTGAGGTGTCTCTGCCCAAGTGTCAACTACCATTTGCCTGTGACGGAGTAGGGCTCTTTGACGTTAATTAGGTTCCTGACCACAACCAAAATGGTCATCTTGATAGAGGTAAAGAACATCTGCCATACCCAAGACATTTGTCTCAGTTCTGAGAGCAAGTTTGCACCTCATCCAAGGAGCAATTCAGCTGCTGAGTGACAGTTGGGTTCATGCAAATGAGTATCTAGAGGATTTAGACAGGGAAAAGGTAACTTTCTAAGAAATAATTTTCAAAATATGTATTACAAAGTCAACTTTGGCAGTGCATTGGGCTTGTAATAAATATTTCCAAAAGTCCAGTAATTACATTTACAGTTCCTTCCTTGCCAGAGATAACACGGTTAAATTTAATTTTGCATCCCAATGCTTTCCTATGGAGTAGCCAACCCTGTTGCCTTTTCACAGTAAGAACGTTTCACAGTAACTTTTTTAATTTCCTACATATTTAAAAGGAAGGTTTAGGCCTGTCAAAAGGTTTTTTTGACTAGTCAATGTTGCTGTTTTTAACTGTACACCTAGACTACAAGGGAAGGCCTGCAGTTATGCTTACACTGTAACGGTAGTGGAAGACAAAAAGGGGTGCTTCAGTCCACTTGTGACATTTAATTTGCAGGCTGTGGGTACATTTGTATACCATGTACTAGGAAATTATAGGTAAATATGCTAATCAAGGGCATTCCAATGTCATCATGTTGAAAGAGGGGCCACTTGTTAGCAGGGGTAAACTGCACAGAGTTCTACAGCCAGCAAAAACAGTTAAGGCAAAAAATCTGGGGCGCGCCATGCAAAAGATCACCATTTCCAACATTTTACCAATAACCAATCACCGTCACTCTTGCCAATAACCCATTATCTCTATCTGTACCTTACTGTCACTGCTGATACTTATATCCTCGTATCTTACCTCATACTTACCCTCATACCTCCACTGTACTAATAGTCTACCACCTCTACCCGTTTCTACCCCGTAGCACCTTTACTGATACCCCAGTATTGCTACTTCTGTCTGTACCCTTGTGCTGCTATCTATTTTTATGCCCTAGTTCCTCAATTCCTGCCAGGATTATGTTAATTTTCTTTTTTTAATCTGAAATGAGGAGTGCTCCTATCCCTGCATTGACCATTCCATCACATCTAGCATATTGATGATGGTGCATACATGTTTGAAGACATGTCCACCCGCTTCCTACACTTTATGCTAAATTACCTCTATTGTTTTCTAACTCTTTGCCTCTATCACGCTACTTTTTCAACACACTTTACCTCTTCCATCATAGAGCTCTCCGGCCGTTGGCCATTCTATCCTAATTTTATTTTCACAATGAGCCACTCATTCCAGCAGGAACTATTCCAGGACTGGGATGATACAATTTGGTAAAAATTAGAACCAAATCTAAGACAGCCTTAATAGCTTTTCATGTAACACAGTGCAGTAATCAAGGTTGCTGCTCTGAGTTGCATAAAAAGAAGATAACAGATCAGTACCATATCTGCTAAAATATGGCACTGTTTTCCTCTCTCCCTGAGCAGGTGCACTTGAAGACATATGCCATTACACATTCCTTTCCACTTTAGAGCAAGGGTGTGTGTGTGATGCCTAGTGTTGGTTTTGAATGGGAAGGCTACAATTTCAGTACAAAATACTATGCTTAGACATAGTGTAAAACTTTTCCCACATTGGATGTGTGTTGTACAGTACAGCAAACAACCAATGTTGGAAAAGTTTTTCTTGGTGAAAATTAATGTATTCCATTTAGTAGATAAATCAAAACCCATTAGTGGAGGAACTGGAAACACCCATGATCACCATGGGACTTCCCTCTGATGCAAAGTATCAGCAGTGCTATTTTGAATTACATTGAGTCTACCTTTAAAATCAAATAAAGTTTGTGCTAAAAAGTAAATCCCAAAGCCACCATATGGACTGATTTGCAGAACTTTTCTGATGCATGCCGGGCAAAAATAATTAGTAAATCTGCAGCAATGTTTTAACTTGGTTGAGTTTATGGTGGTGGTCTGTCATCCAGTAATGGATTGCAGGTAGAGTTTGGGGTACAACTTTAATGTCCTTGAAAAGGAAATTTTCAAAAAGAGCTCAGTGTCATCAGCATAAAAATGCAAAGAATTTTTGTATGTGTTCAAGGGAGCATGCAAGAAGAGTGTGGCAAATAGAAAGGACGTTTGCAGGATGCCTTGTCGAGGCATGATGGGTGGCAGAGAGATCTGGTCTGGTTTACGAGTTAACATCAAGTCTTAAAGCATGACAAGAAATAATAAAGGACTGCTCCTCCTTGTCTCCACAATATCCTTGAGAATGTCAAGTAGAGCAGAGTGTTCCATTGTGCCACACACTGCTGACAAATCCAGTAGTATGAAAAGGCAGGAGTCCCCCTTGTTTAAAATATCAAGTGCATCAGCAAATGTTTAAAAGATTTTCTATTTCTATGCTGGCCTGGCTCCCCATCTTATGTTAGATTTGAGCTTACCAAGTAAGTTGTTTTCAATCATGCAAAGTTTGATTTGAGCCTGTAGGGCAGACTGTGAGTGTTTTGTCACATGGGTTAGTTATTTAGGTGCATCTGGAAAGGTATGTCTGAGGGGCTTATCTCTGTATTTGTGCTATGGGTTCAGGAAAATGAGTGGAAGGTTTTGTTGTTACTGTTGAGTTTAGTATCCATTATACCGTTGGAAAGGGTATGAGAGAGAGAGTTCTATTTGTTCACCTTACTGAATGTGAAGAAAATCCCACAATCCAATTTGGTTGGCTATCTAAGTTTGGAGGTACATGATTCTATATTGGAATTAATATATTATAATACCTGGGTGACTGCAACCCTTTATAAAAGCAAGTTTCGAATTTCCTTATTACAGTTGAGTTGTGGCATCTCTATTTGGAGGTAGTAACAAAATGCCAAAGCCGCTAAACTGTAATAATTGATTACAGTTGAGGTGTGAGCAAGGTCATTATTACAGCTGCAGATTAAACAACAAAAAATGAAAACTGCTTTTCCTTCTTTTGATCTGTTTTCTAAATTGACGAGTGATCAGCAACAAGGAAATATTTATGGGAACATGTTATTTCTTTTTTGCATGCTACCTTTCAATGTAGGAAAGTTAGAATCTTAATGTGTGTGTCTACACATTCTGAGCCACAGCTATTTTTATGATCTGGTTTACATTAAACTGATTGTAATATCCTTTAGTGACAAATTATTAACAGCTTTTTCATGCATGTAATTTCACTCTAGAGACTCTATTTATATTTGTCATGTCTGTAAGCAAATTATCTCTTTCAATTGAAAGAGCAAGACACCAACAAATTAAACACGTTGTGGGAAGGATAATGGTGTCATCATATATAATAAGAAATAAAATATCCTCTGGCATATATCAAAAGAATATTATAAGCCATCTTAAAGTTCCATGACCTTATAAAATAACTCGACCATGGTCCTTGTTCCTCTACATAGACATTAATACTTTTTTTCTCAATTGCACTTTTTTTGTTTTTGACGTGATCAATGCCTTCCTTCAACAAGTAATATTCTGTGGACAATCCAATCCTACTAAAGCATTCAAAAGTCTGGACTGGAATGTTAAAAATGTCTTTGGGTTGGATCAGCTCATTCATTTCAAATAGAAAGCATGGATAGCCTGCTCTGAATCCATTTGGAAACCAGTCTGCTGTAGGGCTCCCTTAGGATTTGTCAGTGTCGCTACTTCTATTGAATTATACACACCTGATAGCTCATATCATCAACACTTACCCACTTAATTTCCCCAATCTTTCTTGAAACAGGCAGAGAACACATATGGCCTAGTCAATATCACTATTGGTCTGAAAAAACTATATTTATCTGGATGGGGAAAGTTTTCATTTTCACAATGAGGATAAAACAGTGAATCTAATCTTCAACACTGTTCCAAACTCCAATCCAAACCTTCTTTTCACCAGACCTCAGATTTTGAGGTAGACCCCATCTATAACAATAAGAGTGCAAGATCTTGGGATGTATTTTGCAAATTAAATGTCCTTCAATTTAGAGATTAAGGGGGTCATTATGAACACGGTGGTAAACACCGCCATGTTCATGCTGGCAGTCTTTTCATAGACTGCCAGCCCCCTAAGACCCTGCCGGGTGCATAAAGAACATTCTGCTGGGCCGTCGGGTGGAAACATTGTGTCCGCCCGCTGGCCCAGCAGAATGCACGGCCGGGACATTGCCGACGGCTCCACATGGAGCCACCATCAATGTCGCTGTGCGGCGAGTGCAGCAGCACCTGTCGCGCAGATCACTGCCCATAAATTGGGCAGTGACCTGTGAGACGGGATGCCCAGGGGGTCCGCGGAGCACCCCTTCCACCAGCATTTCAGCTGGGGGAAACAGGGTACATTATCTGGAGGGTAGTGCTGCTTGCAGCGCTGCCTTGTCGGGTAATGTAATCCGCCAGCATCAGGCTGCCAGTTGGCAGTAGCCTGGTGGTGGCCAAGGGCCGCCACAGACGGACCTCCCTGTGTTAATGATATGATGATTCAGACCGCCATGCCGGTGGGGGTCTTTTCCGCCAATGACAACATGGCGGTCTAAGCCGCCAAGTTCATAATGAGGGCCTAAGGGCCCTATTTATAGGCTCCTAGAGCCACTGGAGCTTTTGTGACGCTCCTGTGTCGCTAAGCACAGTGCTGTATTTACAAGGTGGCATTAAGCCACTTTTTGTGGCTTAACGCAACCTTGTAAATACGGCCCCTTCCTACGCAGCACTGTGCGTGGAAGGGGCGTGCAATGGGTGTTGCTGTGGGCCACAGCAATACCCACTACAATTTGACTCTGCCTCATACTTATGAAACTTTGTAAACCTGAGGCAGCGCCAAAATCTAACGCGACCACCAGGGGTGGCATTAGCAAGGTGCAACGAGGAGGAATACTTTTATTCCTCCTCGTTTTTTGCTTTTTTCTATGTGTGCTGCATTCTGCTGCACGCATAGAAAAAGCAAAATGCCAGAAATGATTGTTTATGTGCGGGAAGGTGTACCTTCCTGCACATAAACAATCATTTGAAAATGACGCTTTGTGCAGCACACACAGAAGTGCCAAAGCATTGTTAGTGATTGTTTAGTGATGAACACCTTCCTCAACACAGACATCCTTGCATGATGGTGCAAGGATGCCTACGTTGGCGCTTGCAGCTAAATTTATCGCTAGTGCAGGGGAAAACGCAGGGGTGCGCTGCATTACCCTAAATACGGCACATCCCTGCATTCCTAAAGTGACGCAGCACGGCGCTGGCAATTTTGGCGCAGCACTGCACTGCACCGCATTTCTTTAAATCTGGCCCATAATCAGTAGTAAAAAGAAAACCTCTAGCCTCCAGTTATAAATGCTCAGCAAAGTCTGCTCCCTCCTTCACTCTTCTCACCTTATCAAACTGAGAAAAGAGCTAATCTTACAAAAATTCCATTACTGCAATTGTTTCTACACAGGTCTTACCCTCATAACAATGTGAATCCACCTCTCCCACATTGCAACATCTCCAGTTCCTTCTGGTACGACAGAGGACCAAATTTAAGCTACTGAGTTTCATGCACACTGCATTACATGGAAATGGGCAGATCTACCTTGAAAATCAAGGCCCTGATTTTTATTTTGGCTAGCAGCTGCCACCTAATAGGGTTGTGTGAGAAAACAGGGCTGATTGCAGAGGCCCCATAACTTTTTGCCCCCATTTTCCACTTTTTGCTGGTGTTTTCCTGACTTTAAAGGTGCCCTGGGTACTGCTAACCAGTCCCAGTGCCTGTGCTCTGTGTAAAATGGATATGCAAATTAGGCTAATTATAAGTGGCTAAGTTAACCTACCTATAAGTCCCTAGTATATGGTAGGGCATGTAGGTTTAGGGACCACAGCATAGGTGGTGCACACCTAGGTGCATTGCTGAGGTGCCCAGTGTCATTTTAAAAGCAAGCCTGCCTTGCTGGCTGCTTTTAAATTAAAGTTATATGCAAATTCGACTTTGGAATTAAAGGTACTTCCAAAGTCTTAAACTACCTTATTTTTACATATAAGTCACCCCTAAGGTGTGCCCTATGTGCCCCTAGGGCTGGGTGCCATGTAACTATAAGCAGGGACTTTATAAAAATAGATTTATAAGCCCTGGTGAGGTAAAAACAGCCAAATTCGTTTTTCCCTCATTGAAGTAAATGGCCTTCATAGGCTAGAATGGGCAGACTTTATTTTAAATTTTAAAGTCTCCTTAAATGTTGCATACCAAGAATTTGGTATCAAATTAATTGTTGTAATAAATCCTACAACTTCCAGTTGTTGGATTTAATATAACTAGTTCAGGTAAAAAGTTTAGACTTTACCTTAAAAGTTGCCAATTTCAGCTCTGCATTGTTTTTGCTGCTGTGCTCTGATTGGCCAGCCTGCAGCAGCTTCTGCCAGGCTGTCTTGATGAGGTGTGAAGTGGCCAGGCTTCACACAAAGGAACGTGCGTGGGGGAGAGAATCTCCCCTCAGCAGATGGTGAGGCAGGAAGGGGGAGGGCTGCCAAACTGGTCTTCAAAGGCAGAGAAGGACATTTGCAGCACCCAGCAACACCCCCACATCCTGCAACCCCAGACAATTAGGTGCCCCCTTGATTAGATTAGGAGAGGGCAGGAGAGGGGTGTGTTTATGATTTTTAGCCACACCAGTGGGTGGGCTCAGCCAGATGTAACCTCCAAAAATCAGATTCATCAATGTTGGATTTTTAGAGACTGTTGCCTTCTGGGATGGATTTTTGCCACACTTCCCAGGAAGTGGTCATCACAGGGGGATGACCCTGTCCCTGATTGGAGAACCAGGGCCCCCCTGCTTTTCACCCAGGAGCAAGGATAAAACTGGCAGACCTGCACCCACCCCTCAGATCCCCTCCAGAATTCAACAAGAAAGGAACTAAAGAAGAAGAAGGACTGCCCTGCTGGACCCCTGGCCTGCACCTGGAACCTGCACTCAGAAGGACTGCACCAGCTGCACACTTGGGCTTCACCACAAGAAGGACTTTGCCTGGCTTCAACTGGTTCAAGGAGGGACTCCCTGTTTGCTACAGGTGAAAAATTGCTAAACCAGAGTCCCCTGCACCAACTCCTGAAGAAAGCGACCAGCTGACCACTGTCCAGTGGCCAAAAAGGAGTTTGCGCCAGGTGCATTCTGGGAGTTGAAGTCCGCACCCCCCAAGGACCATCACAGAACTTCTGGACCCTTGGGGTGAGCTGTGGACCCCAAAAGAACCTTAAAAGAACATCTGGGTGAAGCCCCAGAAGTTTGGAAAAGATTTGAGAATTTTTGGAAAAAAGCTCCAGAGAGGGACCGACCCGCCGCGGAAATTCTAGCCGGCTTGCCTCAACCGCGACCCGGCCTGACTTCGTGGTTCGTCCCGGTAAAGAAAAACATCCAAAAAAGAGACTAAGTCCGAACGTAAAAAGTTGACCGGGACCTCCCAGCCATCGTATCCGAGAAGGGCTCCATGGACGTCGGATCAAGATCCAGGTTTACCCCGGTCGAAGGATTTTCATCTCGAAAAAACGACTAAGTCCGAAGGTAAAAGTCTCCACAGAGGAAACCCACATCGCGTATCCGGACAAGGGCTCCAGGAGGTCGGATTCAACTGGCAGGTTCGTTCCGGTGAAGAAAAACTTCAAAATTAAGACTAAGTCAGAAGGTAACTTTTTAACCGAGGCCTCCCGCGACCTGTAGCCGAGCAGGGCTCCATTGCGGTCGGCCTGAAAGTTTGACTTTGCCCCGGTCGAGGTGCAACCAGATGACCCGATTGGCGCTTTTTGTTTCTAAGCGCTAGAAAAGTAATAATTCTTTAAAAATTCATATCTCCGGTTCCCCTGAACCGATTTTAATAGTTTTTGTGTCATTTTAAAGATACAAATATAAACTATTTTTATAAATTGGTTTGGGATTTTTAAACTGTTTCCTGTGTTTTATTGAATTACTGTTTTGTGATATTTGAATGCTTTACATTTTGTCTCCTAAGTTAAGCCTTGACGCTCGTTGCCAAGCTACCAAGGGTTGAGCTGGGATTAATTTACTGAGACCTAACTGTACCTAGGTGGAGGTTAGTGGCTTGTTGCTAGGTGTAGGTACCTACCTGCCCTTACCAATAACCCATTTTCCAACAGGTTGCATAAGTCTTTTCTCTGCCACCCTGTATGGACTATCAATTGCCATATTAAGAAGTCCCATAGAGATCTTTGTGCCTGAGAATTTGGTGAGTGGCCACCACATCTTAGGTATCTGCTCAAAAAACTTTTTTGTTTCCCAAAACAAACTCCTGACGTGGGACTTTGTTTTTTTTTAAATAAAAAATATATGGCCCTGATGCCCTGAGAGATTTATTACAGGTTGTGGGGGTCATTTTTCTATTGTTTCTGTTTGGGACCACCAGGGTTTTCCACGCTTTCCCAAATAGAAAAAAGTACACCAGACGAACTACTCAAAATAGGCTAAATCCATCCGGCAATCAGTGCATGGTTTACGAAGGCAGAGTCATCAGGGGCACCACCAGTCGACGCAACTGTAAATAGGGCAGACTGAACATGAGTTTGGCAGACAAAATACTCTGCCACAAATGTGGATGAGTATCTTGTCTGCCAAACTCTAAATAATCCTTCTGGTAACACCTTACCACTAAACAAGAATTTAAGATCATGTAACTCATCATAGGTCTTTCCACACACACTCAAAATACTTAAATAAGGAGGACGATCCACACCGTGCTTCAGCTACTCTGGAACAATTTTGGTCCTAATTTAAGAGGCCAAGACAAGGCAAAGACAAATATACCCATTTTAGGAAAAAACTTTTTTAGATACACTTTTAACTTGTGTCCAAATGCACAAGCCTGTTCATACATTACATAGACCCAGTCCCACATATTCCCTCACTTGCTGTTCATGTCTCATTGCTGATTTGATTTATGAATCTCCAATTTATTCTACTTATTAACATTGTCATAATTCTCTTTCCAATAGTGCTCTGAGGAACGCTTTAGACCAGTGGTGCCCAACTTTTTGAGTTCTTTCACCTACTTTGTCAATACTGGAACCCAGAGGACCCCCACTGAATCATTATTGGAATCTGGGGAACCACTATAGAGTCACTACAGGAAGCTGGGGACCTAATCTGTTAATATTATTTAATTTTCTAAGCAGTTGCAGACTCCCTTAGGAAGCTTTGCGGACCCCCAGGAGTCCCTGGACCACAGGTTGGGAACCACTGCTTTAGACCACATGCTGGTGCTGTCTAAAGCTCCTGAAATAAATGAATACATTTTTATTGTTAATATGTTTTTGCTGCTATTGTTTTGTTGTAGTCAAAATAGCAGTTCTACTATGAATATGAATACAATTTATTAAACCTACTTTTACTACTAATTATAGTATCAGTAGCAATCATTACACTTGCATTACTATTAAATTAATACAAACCACGAATCCATCCTATAACCTATAGTTTCCATTAATAGGATCACCACGTTACACTGAATACACTTATTTTGGAATTATTGTTGAACCAAGATATTTCATAATCAGCATGTTACCTTCCGCATAATAAATTACTTAGAAAATTGTGTTTAAGGTAAATATGAAATATGTACTGAGCTATCAATACAGAGAGACAAACAGCAAGAATAATTAAAATAAATACATTATTGATAATTCCTCTTAAATCACAAATGCTGCCTTCCTTTTGATGGCATTTTCCAAATAGACTAATAAACGAATGGTAAATTATGCCAAGTTAGTGAAGAACACATGGTGTTTCTAATACACTTCATCAATTCCTGCTTCACGCTAAACAACATAAAACGGTCCAAGAATATTTAATTGGGGAGATTATTTATAGCACACTATGGAGCTCAAGAACACATCAGTACGTTTTCCATTAAATAGAATGAATCAGGGCGCTGTTTCCAAAGAATGTCTAATGAATATGTCTCTTGCCTCTGTCTCTTTTGATAAACAGCACAATAATAAAGATGTTGGCTTAGAGCCAATTGAGTGCTAATCCTACATTTATGGAAAACACTATTCTTTTGTTTTTAATAGGTTACCTACACGCTGAGTCTTATTATCCAAGAAAACAGTACTGATCTGAAAATTAAATTGTACTCTCCATAGACTTTCATGGGCTATAGTGAATGTTTTTCTGCACTGACAGAAAAACGTACCTTTATTAGTCTCCTCATTTTCCTTAAGAATTGTGCTTATGTTGTGAATAAAGATCATCTTTAATATGTATTTATCTTCTTTTTTTTCTTTTTTTCTTTATGTATTTATTAATCACACAAGCACACAGTGGTATAATAACGCTAGGAGAACTGAAAGCTGCTGGGAACAATGTTTTAACTGGAAAGTTTCTTTTTTCAGCAACAGTGTCCAAAGTTAGACAGACTAAAGGGAGGACCAGAGGGAGATCATTTCCTAACTGAACATCCATAACTCCTAAAATATCTCCCACTATATCTAGCACAATAGAAATATCGTTGTCACATGCAGGAATTGATCCAAGTGCCCTCCTTCTTCAAATATGTAAGTCCCCCTACACACTGATGAGGATTTCTGATACTGTGTGGTAGGCTGGTGGGAACTCACATAGCGCTGGTAAACATTTATGCCATGCACATAAACCAGCTCTCTACTTAGAGGAGTTTTTGAAGCACAAGTCAAATCTGAGAAATTATCTAAAATAGTAGGAAGAGAACTTAATTTTATTACTGAGAAAAACCTGGATAGACCTCATTCCCCACTTCCCACATCAGCTGTGATCAGAACATCTACAGCCTTAAATAATTGGGTAGAAGAGAGGAATCTAGTGGACTACCGGAGTATACACTATCCTGGGGTTCGGGATTACTCATTTTATTCTGGAGTGCACAATTTACAAATACACCTAGACAGGTTTTCTTCATGCGTCGAGGGATGCACGTGTACCACACACTGAATATTTAGCTAAGACATACCCAGATCACAACCTGTTGAGAAATAACACTGAAGTGGAATAGAATTAGCACTGTGGTCCCAACCTGGAGATTGTAGGTGGAAGATTTAGCAGACCAAGGGGGTCATTCTGACCCTGGCGGCCGGTGACCGCCAGGGTCACCGACCACGGGAGCACCGCCAACAGGCTGGCGGTGCTCCCGAGGGCATTCTGACCGCGGCGGTTCAGCTGCGGCCAGAAAGGGTAAACCGGCGGTCTCCCGCCGGTTTACCACTGCCCTTGTGAATCCTCCATGGCTGCGGAGCGCGCTCCGCAGCCATGGGGATTCTGACACCCCCTACCGCCATCCTGTTCCTGGCGGGTCTCCCGCCAGGAACAGGATGGCGGTAGGGGGTGCCGCGGGGCCCCTGGGGGCCCCTGCAGTGCCCATGCCCATGGCATGGGCACTGCAGGGGCCCCCGTAAGAGGGCCCCGCAAAGTATTTCAGTGTCTGCTAAGCAGACACTGAAATACGCGACGGGTGCAACTGCACCCGTCGCACCCCTGCAACTACGCCGGCTCAATTCTGAGCCGGCGTCCTCGTTGCAGGGGCATTTCCTCTGGGCCGGCGGGCGCTCTTTTGGAGAGCGCCCGCCGGCCCAGAGGAAATGTCTGAATGGCCGCCGCGGTCTTTTGACCGCGGTGCGGTCATTCAGCGGCGGTACCTTGGCGGACGGCCTCCGCCGTCCGCCAAGGTCAAAATGACCCCCCAAGTATTTAGAAACACCATCGGAGAGGAAATGCAGAACTATTTTTCAGAGAATTAGGGTACTGCCTCATCCAAATTGGTGGAATGGGAGACCTTTAAGGTTGCTCTCACAGACCATTACATCACGACATCAGCAGGAATCAGGCCCACATTACTCAAGCAAGTGGAACGCTAGGAAGGGACCAGAAAAAAAGACTAGAACATCCAGAACTAAATGAAACCTTAATACACAAAAAGGAAAAAATAGTGCAGCTTACTGAGAGGCTCACTTTTGATTTTGAATAACACATATCAATGGTCCAGAATGAACAGGACAAGGCTGGTAAACTTCAAGCATGGCTGGCCAATCCCAATATTAGAGATTCAATGTGTTCAAGAAATTGCGGTGTATAGGCAAGCTGAGGTAAACAATTCCTTTGTGAGATATTTTGAGATTTATATAAGGCCTCAGAGGAAGCAGACCTGCAGATGACACAGAGGTATTTCAAGGAAGTGGGACTACAGACCTTCCCTCAGGATAAAAGAGAAGCAAAGGGGCGTCACTGAAGGGAACAGGCCGGGGCATCACTGAAGAGGAAAGGAGGAAGTTGGTTAAGGACATGGCAAACGGAAAAGTGGCAGGATCAGACCGGTTACCCATTGAAATTTATGCCGCATACTTAGATCTATTGGCAATTGAAAAGTCTAATACTGCAAGAACAGTAGCTACTGCTCTACATGATAAGGATAACATGATTGTGCGGCTTCCTAAGCAAGGGAGAGAAGTCTCAGAGCCAGCTTTATTTAGCTCAATGCTCAACACAGACTATAAAGTGCTAAGCAATGTACTGGTGGACAAACGCTGCCCTCACATGAAAAATTTACTACATGCAGATCAAAATGGGTTAATTTTATGGAGGAATATGACATTTAACAAGAAGGTTGATAACAAGCCTAGAGTTCTACATAGTTATTCACCCCTATACAGAAATGCATTCTATAGATATTGAAAATCTCTTTGACTCCTTGCAATAGGATTTCTTACATGCAGTATTGCAAAATATGGGATTGGGCGTACAATACAGACCCATGACTATTATACATGAATGCACAGGCCTGGGTCAGAACAGGACACATCATATCTAGGGTATACGCGGCGGGTACCAGGCTGAGTTGTCCACTATCCCATTAATGTTTGCAGTGTTATGTTATGTTATTAATATTTATTGAGCACACATACACCAAACCATTTCTTGTTTCTAGGATACAAGAACCTAGTCAAGCAACTCACGGGCTTAGTCATATGCTTGTCTAAAGAGCCATGTTTTTAGTAGTTTTCTAAATTTCATGTAGCTGGTGGTCGTTCTAATATCTAGAGGCAGGAAGGTCCCAATGTGGGGAGCAATTACTGAGAATCTGAAACAACCAATCATCTTCTTTTTAGACTTGAGGACCACCAAATAATTTATGTGAATGGATCTGAGATTTCATTTGGAGTATATTTTTGATTCAAGTTGTTATAAATGCTGGGCTTTTTCGTTGGAGGGGTTTAAAAATAATGCATCCATTTCTAATAATTGATCTTTATTCCACTGAAAGCCATCAAACAGGTGATGTGATAGTGTCTGGTTTGCTGGTAGATTCACCTGGCTGCCTCATTCTGGACCATCTGGAGGCTACAATTGAGGCATTTTGGGAGGCCGTTGTAGAGGGAGTTGGCATAATCTATTCTGAAGAACTATGGAAATTATGACTTGAACAAGTGCCTCGGAAGTGAGGAATTTCCCAATTTTCCTGAATTTCTGGAGTTGTAGAAGGCAGGAGAAAGTTACTGCTCTAAGTTGGGGTTTCATAGGGATTTTCTCACTGATGAGGACCCCAAGGCTCTTTACTAATTTTGTGGGCATAGAGGAGTGCCCATCACTGAAGGGTGATGAGTTCCTTAGGTCAAAATTATTCTGGTGTTAACGATATCAGCTTTCACTGAATTTGCCTGACCATGCCAAGACTATGGTCCGCCTCCTGAGTGAAATGCAGGCAGACCCTAGTTTGGTGATGGTGGAGACTACTCTGTCTCCACCGTGGTCAAACCCCTCTAACGGTTCAACTGAGTAAAGGCCATCAGAGGTTTGGCTATATGTCCATCCATATATTTCAGATGGGAAACAAAGAGCAATTTTTCAATGGCTGTCACCACTGGAAAGGGCACTTAAAAGTGCTCTCTGAACTCCTCGCAAGGGGAGCATTTTGGAATGTTCTTTTTGAAACTTCAAAGAACTTTGTAATTTTGCTGTATGGTCCGTCATGTTGGTGGAGCTGTACAGCAAAATTACAATGCAACCCCTGGACGGCAGTTCCTGTATGTGCTTCAAATGTCCACTAGACCAACTGATATTTCATAATATGACTGGTGGGGACTCGGACTGGGAGATGGAATACTTTACCATCATGTTATGTCAGACCCTAATTCATTATGAAAATGAATTCAGATCTGTACCTTCAGAGTCACTTATTGTCACTCTGAGTAAAAGACAATGGCCCTCATTACGACCTTGGCTGCCCGCCAAGGTCTGACCGCCGTGCGGCCGCCTATGCAGCCGCACTCTGGCTGCAGCCATCAGGAGATCCCCGCTGGGCCGGCGGGCGGAAACCTGGTTCCGCCCGCCGGCCCAGCGGGTATCTCGCCCGCAACGCAGGAGCCGGCTCCAAATGCACCCATCGCGCTTTTCACTGTCTGCATAGCAGACAGTGAAAAGCTGCACGGGCCATGGCAGGGGCCCCTGCACTGCCCATGCTAGTGGCATGGGCAGTGTACGGGCCCCCAGGGGCCCTGCAACTCCCCGTACCGCCAGCCTTTTCCTGGCGGTTTAAACTGCCAGGAAAAGGCTGGCAGTAGGGGGACTCGTAATCCCATGGGCAGCGCTGTTTGCTTGGATTAAAACCGCCGGGACCACTGTGGCGGGAAACCGCCAGTCCCGGCGGTGCGACCGCAGCGCTTCCGCCGCGGTCGTAATTCCCTGTGAAGCACCGCCAGCCTGTTGGCAGTGCGTCCTCCGAAACAGCCCTGGCAGTCTTGGACTGCCAGGGTTGTAATGACCCCCAATGTGTTGTCAATATCAACTTTAAAAAGTTACTTTGATAAACTGGTTATAATATTAAACTTTAAAAAAAAGTTTTCCTGAATTATACAAAGTTCAAATGGACTCGACCTGTTTTTGAAATTGGACGCGACGATGCATCGAGTGTGAGGCCTGGAGCATAAATGCAAGCCACTAGGGGAGAGGTAAAAATCTGTAGCCGTCGACAGCAGGCAGGGTGAACAGCCAGCCAAACCGAAGGCCAGGTGGCAAGGAGGTCAGATGGCCAGGCGGTAAGTGCATAGGCACAGGCTCCAACCCGCAGGTGAGCAGAAGCAGCCAACATTAGGCTGGTGTGGCTTGCTCTCACGTGGGACCTGCCTGCACCCAGCTTGCTGACCACCTCTGTCCATTGCCACTGTGCCCACCCGGCCTCCCGATCTCTGCAGCCAATTTTGACTCCTGGTAGCCACCCTATCTCTATTCTTGTGCTACTCCTCAATCCTTCCTCCTTCCCCCTGCTGGACCTCAGGCAGGAGGGCAATGAGGCTAGGTTGTTTGAGTCACCTGGTCCCCTCTTCAAACTTGCAATCCGTAAGGATCATGATAGAGCCGGCCCTACTGTCCACCACATTCATAGTGTGCTGGTTGCCCATAAATTGGGACCTTTCTTCTGTTTTAGCATGCTTGTGCCCCTTCCCCATTATATCTTCTGGGCTAGACACTGTGATTAAAAGAAGGATGAGGTAGCACTTACATCTACTCTTTATTCTTTTTGGCTGCAATTTCACACAACTTTTAAATCTCCCCCTGGTCCACTACAGCGCACTCGCAGGGAAGGAGCAAACCGTAGTGCTAAAAACTGGCAGGGGGATTATTGTTGTAACTTGGGCCATCTATGCAGCCCCTTCCCAAGCATCTTATTAAACGCCCGTTACTCAGAAGCCCTCATTCAGATCAAGATTTCAGAAATCTCAAAATCAGACAACAATGAGGACCACCTTCAAAGTAAACTGGTAGCTGTCCGACAAAGTATTCAGAAAGAGATGCAAAAATACAAATGTGGCCAAGAATCCCAGGCGCACAAAAAATTATCACACATTATTATCCAGCCCAAGTGCAATGGTCCTCGTATCGGATCCTCAGCTTGGGCGGGCCTAATGGCATGCTACACAAGGGCAAGAGCATTCTCAGATGCCTGTGTAGTCTATTAGACATTACTTACTAAAACCTAACAAACTCAATAAACCAGACTCAGGTCACCCTCCTCTCAAAGCACAGGGCAACAATACTCAAGCTACATGTGCTATAAATGATGACGCCATCTCCCCCAATACGGGAGGATCTCTCAATCACACCCCTGAAGAACCACCACATAGATAGAAACAGTGCAATTATTGAGCTTTCCTCAACCCTGGATCCAGCGGATCAAGCAGCAGAACTAGTATCTATGCCAATTCCTGCAACCTCCACAATCAACAAATTAACTCAAGAGCCCTCCCACACCATAATCATTGAGACAGTAGCACAGATCCAATATTAGAACAAGGGAGAATTGTTGATGGACTCAACTGACGAACTTTTGGTGGCTCGTAAGTCTCTCCCTACATTAGTGAGTGCCTCACCAAGGATTGACAAATCAATTGAGCTCACACATTAAAGAAAACTTCTTATTAAATGACTTGGAGGCAAAGTTACTTGAAGTCTTGGAGCACACACAGAAAAGGGCCCCAAATATGACAACCAACCCAACACTTGACAGGCACACAACAACAGAAACAGTACTCATGTCAATTACCTTTACTTTGTAAGCAGTCATCAACGCACTAATGTGGCAGTTTAACAAGCTGGAAGTGCAGCTTGACCTCATGCAATCACTGGCTAACCTACTAACTGGCATAGACTCAAAGATTGACAGAATAGAGTAAAATCTGTCATCTTACCATATACTTAAGGTAACAAAGAGTAGTGCATGCACCCCCATCATTGACAAACTTTGCACTCTCCCAGAACTCCTGTCCCTTCTGCTGGTCAGCCTGAAGACAATAAATCTGTCAACTATAGATCAGGATAGCAAGGAACTATTGAATGAGCAAAACACACAAGCAGACAGAGGGTCTTACAGCCCTACCCAGCTAGGGAATGACTCCTCTCTGGAAAAAGACATCACCACCCATCCAGAAAGAGAAGACCTTGGGGACATAAGACCAATAACTCAGAATCAAAACAATAATCAGGCAGAAACTCCACTCAATAAGTTAGTGAGCTCAGACAAGGAACCAAACTCACCAGCTGTATCTGAGAATGTACTAACCAGAATAGAAAAAAGGAGGGTAAAGAAGTACAAGAAAAATCCAACTAGTGACAGGGGTGCACATGACCCTAAAGGCAAACACAAAGGGCACTAATAATTAATTTGAATAGAATTAACTCTTCCCAATATTCTGTGAGAAGCAGCCAGGGCAGATAAGGAGCGACATAAAGAGAATAGGCAACACAGCAATGGATATCAGCGGTGGCTGCCACAAATCGCGGAGACGGGCAGGGATGGGGGGGGATATAATAATAAATAAACTTACCTGTTCTTGCCGCTGTCGCCTCACTCCTCTGCTCTTCTGATAGTGTCCCAGCAGTTCCTGGGAAACCATCATAGGCTCCCCCAACAACCCAGGCGCTGCTCTCAGGCTAAACTGTAGTGAATCCTAGTTTGTTTTAATGGGATAACAGGAGTTAGCTTAGCCTTTGGCTTGCAGACTCGTGCCCCCGTCACCTAGTGACTTTTAACCTACTTAGCTTGCTCTGTCTTAGCCCATTTAATAATTTAATTCTTCTAAGATGGCTGCCTTGTTTATAGTTAGGCCACTTGTTATGATTTGCATTATCAGTGCTACTGCATTAAGGCGTCACGATCAAGGGTCAAAAACAAACAAACAGTAGGTGTTCACACTTAGGGACTTTCCCTCTCTATGCTTTCGATGGAATTGTTTATATTAATTGCTGCCCCCAGCATGCCTGTTATCTATTGTTTGGGAAAACACCTACTTCAGGGGTCCAAGTAGATCAGTATAAATACATCACACTTTAGACAGATAATCAGAGGGATTCCGACCAGAGGGCATCGCCACCATCGCTGATATCGATGCTGAACGTCGTCTTGACGCTGACCCAGTCTTTGTGTCCCTACGGAGTCTGAGATAGAGACCTCATTCCAAGGTAACAAGGGTTGGGGCCTCCTCTCATGGACTGGCATTGGCAGATTAGGTTTAACACACCCTTTAGGTAGGAGGTTAGGCCTATCATGATAGGGTATTAGGACATATTATCCACTTCATGTCTTTTCATGTTATTGCAAGATGGTGGGGGTCTTTGTAATAATGACTCTTGTCTTTACAATGCTGTTTCTTGCACTGTTCATTATCCTAATCATTGCAGCCCATGCAACTTATCGCAAATTGCAGTTTTGTTAAGTAAAAACCATTTAAACCTTACTGCATCTTTGTTATTGCCTGTGTTTGTATGAGACATGATATATTTGTGGGAAAGGGGTAGTCTTTGTTTAACCATGACACTCCCTGAGAAGTCATACTCTCCAGTCCATGCGTAAAGGCTGCCACAAATCACCTCTTACTATTCTGGTTTCTGGTGAGGTGCTGCTAGTGAGCCGGTAAGGTTGGGACGACAGTTGCAACTTGTTGTAGGATAGGCATAGTCGCCTACAAACATAAGTACTGTCATCCTTAAACCAGCAGTCTTGCCTAGAGCAAGAGTCCAAACTACGACATGGCACCACTAACGATGGTGTTTAGGCACTAATTTACGGATACCCTGACTATCACTGTCTCGCAGACAACAGGTACCCTAAGTACCATTATACGGAGACGTCCGTGGTCTTTGGGAAGATCCTCCTCAGCTGAACAGGTAACACCTAATTAGGCTGTAGGTTGTTCTAGCTCGAACTCATAAAAGGACTTTACTCCCCATTTGGTGTTCCGTTTCTCTAAACAAATATGGCTAATGCCATTGAAATTCCTGAGAATGCTAGACAAGCACTAACACAACACCTACTAGCGCATGTCCTTACAGAAGATGGCGGGGATGTTACTCTTATAATGGAAGCTAATGAAGCATACCAAACAGAAACATTTTATTGTTGGGTCACCTTTCCCGAGGTGGACTAAAGAACACATACATTCCACGCATACGAACTTGCACCCAGACATACCGAATATACAAATAGCAGATCTGCAAAATTTATATAATGAATTAGTGACATTATATAGACGACTAGTTCAGTTCGTAATGCGAACTTTGAATACAACACCAGCGCGTCCAGCTCCACCAGCACCTGGTGGGTACCAATTGGCTACTGGGATTAATCCACAAACAGTGCATACTATCATGGGTAAAATACCCACAGAACGAGAGAAAATGCTGATCTGGATAGCCCAGAAAACAAAGCAGCTGGAAGCTGTGTTTCCCCATACGGGACCACAGGAAAAACATAGACTTCTCACAATGTGCTTGCCCTTTAGGATGGTTCCCTCGGTGGACGACTGTGCCACATGGGGTACAGTCTTCGCTGCTATATATGCTACCACACATGGTACCCCGACACTTGATAATTTACCGGAGGTGTTAAAACAAATACAGAATGAGCACGGGGCTTCACCAGCCTTAGATTTGGGGATGAAATGAATGCGTAACTTTGACGCAGTTTCCTCAATAATACTCAGTAATATTAAAGGGGAAGCAGTAGCACTGGCTATACGTCAGCATCTCCAGGAAACTCCACAATTGGAACAGGAAGGACAGCTACCGAAAATAATTTCCGACACCTATACTAGTATAGGGCGGGATAGTTTGGGAGCCAAGCCAAAGAAATTGGAATTACAAAGTACCACCCTTAAGGAAGGTACAAAGCAGGCACAAGAGGGCTCTAAAAAGCGCTGGGAAAAACAAAAAGAATTTAAGGATAGACGAAAAAGGAGAGCTGATTCTCCACATCCGGAGAACTCCAATAGGAGATACAATCTCAGAAATAGGGAAAATATAAAAACTCCTGACAGATATACTGATTCACGTCCCTCTCGTTCCTTTCAGAACGCACCGGATAGATGTAGCGAGAGAGGGGGCCATCCTGATCGACGTCCTGAATACGTGAAACAAAAGAAAGACTTAACACAGTCTACAGTCAAAAAAGAAGAAAAGGCTCCTCAGCAAAAGCCACAGTTTAAAAAGAAAAAGGTGGGAGCACTGTCAGCTAAAAATGCCAGTACACTTGAGAACACTGTTGAGGAACAAGACGTGGGCAGTGACACTGTTAGACAGCACAGCAGAGGTCACGATATGTCGCCAGAGTCTGAAAGATCATCTGGATGCGACAGCAACTAGCGATTTCATTGCAGTTGAGACTGCGGACGGCCGCGTTCTCCCACCCGACAGGGTTTATGATTTAAAAATTCAAATAGAGGGAAACATGGAGCGTACCATTGATGTTGTCGCGTGGGCTCTCATTATCCTAAATGAGACTACTGGATTTCTAGGCAGCAGGATCGATAACGGTGTGGGGGACTGAGTCTGACCCACGTGTAAGGAACTCTGTCACCCTAAATCCGGTTGTTGCTCCGGCTAACTAGCAGTGCCTCATTTCTCCCACGGGGAAGAAATGATTGGGCAGCCGAGCGCATGACATCTTTGGAACTTCTCAGGGAAGTCGTGGTCACTCAGATCCAAACCAACTCTCTCATTCACTATATGGTCTCATATACAAATGACAAAGACAGTATAAGTTTTATATAATGTTTTAATAAAACGACTGTATTTTAGATATTAAGGTGTGAGCCGCAATAACCAGAACAATACAACATAGTAGGATTGATATAGTAACCAGGAGAGTAAAACATAGAAATAAAGCTATCATAATTCCTAACCGTTTCTACTCTCCCTCTGCTTGTTCTATTTAGAGCACAGCATGTTAAGCTTTCAGCTTGCCTTTCTGTATCACTAGGGAGACGGACACACTCATACCTGAGCAAAGGCCTGTGATCTGGTTCAGCATCTGCAACGAGGCAGTCAGCGTCTAGTTGTGGTTCCCTGGTCGGAATCTCCCTCTTGCATGTATTGGGACAAGGAAGTGATTTTATAACTAACATGTCATCGTGATCACAAAATGTTCCTACGCAGGAATGGCAAGTCTAGACTCCTACCACGTCTATCGGCAATGTACCAGACTGTATCCTTGACTAAAGCACAGAGTGAATATGTTATGAAGAACTCCAGTGCTGAAGTAGGCAAAACAGTGTGATATGAATAAAAAACAACACAGTAGAACTGGCTATTCTGTAAAATAACAGTACGAAGCCTAATAGAAAGCATTTAGAGCAAAGTGCACAGAGGCTCTAAGCTGTTAGCAAATGAATAAAATATATTTAGGGCAAAGTGCACAGAGGCCTAAGGCCTGAAGCTAATGCGCAAAATATACGTAAAACTGACCACACTACACCCTCCCCTTGTCGGTAGCAAGTGGTTCCAACAACATAAAAAAAAAACATGACCTAAATTTAAACCCAACATTTCGACAAGATGAGAAGACAACAAAGTCATAAATTTAGGAAACATGTGACGATAGAGCGAATTGCAATATAGTGTCAATTTAGTCGGAAGAGAGAGAAAAAAAAAAACAGTTGTCAAACAGAAGCAATAGAACGTAGAAGCTCCTCCACTTCGAGATATGTGAATATCGGAAGATCCACGCCACAAAGTACCATGGAGCAGGTGTGTTCCAAAGCCCCAAAACCATTCAGGGCGGCACCCCGTGTAGTGCCACGGAAAGAGACAAAACCATCTTCCTCCAGGAAGGGAATCTCATAATCCGCTTCACGAAGCAAACGCAACCGCAGTGCACAAGTCTGGGAATGAGCCCTAATCGGGAACATCAACAGATCAAGATCAACCACTGGAGAGCGCTGCAGTGAGAGACAGAAAGCCAGTGCATGTTCAAATGAGCACCAAAGGCATCGAAACACGGGTTGCACACAATCCAAAACCGATCGGAACGACAGAGACCAGTCACACTCCAAATGAGCCAGGAGTGTTGCTCCAAAACGCTGCATCATGCGTTCACGACACAGCTGCGCTGACGGGAGCAGCAATACAGGATCTCGTTGCGGCGGGACAGCCATTGCGAAAAAATAGCAACAATAGCAAAACTCCAGCCAATAAAGCCAAAGTAATTGGGAAACCCCCAAAAATGCTTCCGAAAATAGAGTGTATAGCCGAAGGTATCAAACCGAATACGGAAGAGAAGGTGTGAACGAAACCAACACCAACGGCTTTGAAAAAATGAGCAATACCAGCAGTGCTAGATGCATTAAATATACGTCCCACAAGTTCACCGAAGTGACTCGGAAAGTTAGTATTCAAAAGGGACTGTATCTCCGCCGATGACCTTGCCACTTGAAGTGCGTAGGTCTCGCTAGCAGATGTAAGGGCCACATGCTTTTGAAACAATAAAGCTTTCAGCCGACTCAACTTGTCGAAATCAACCTTGGAAGTAGCAATATGAGGCCAGATGTCCGCTACCTCCCTAAATTCAGTAGGGGGAAACAACACATTCCCGCAGCACGTAACGGCCTTGTTGACGACAACGACGTAAACTAATCCGGCACGCATGCCACAGCAGCGTTCGCTGTTAAGAACAATGTAACTGCCGTTAGAAAGCACCTGGAAAGTGTTTTTAATTACCGGGACTGGAACTCCCTTCAGATAACAAGCTAAGTTAGCAATCGAAGCATTACACGCTCCGTGCAAGGACAGCTGTTTACAAACCATGGAATGGCTAACAGAAGCTTCGCATTCGCTACCGCTAAGAAAAACTTCCCGCAAACCATTAACACATCTGTACTGAAAAGGAAGCTCTCACACCTCGTGTATGTAACTGTCACCCAATAGTTCATATCTACCCACCGGAATGTGCTTCAAACAAGAAGTAAATTGCAGAGTGGAGATAGGCAAATTAATAACCCCATGAATCAACCACTCAGCTGACGGAATCTCAGCCACCGTAAAAGGCAGTTTCTCCAACTTTTCAATATTTAACATAACATACGTCGCTTCCTTCTTAGCCATCAATTGTTGTTGACGAGTTAAATTAAAGGAGATAAAGATCTCTCTGGCACGAATGTGCTGCCATGGAACGCGACCCGCCTTCAAGGTCTGAAGAGTCCAACCCAGCTGCATGATAGATCGTGTCTGACTCTGCCCATGATATAAAGAAGACATGTCTGATTTTATAATGTCAATAGCAGAAGAGACAATGCTGTCAATCGTGTAAACACGGTCAGAAAGGGTATGCATGCCATTATCAACAACAGACAAAGTCTGCAGCAGATTTTCTTGATCAATCTGTCTTAACCGGGCTGCAGCCTCCTGCTGGGAAAGTTTCCAAAACTCATTATACACTTCGTATAAGAACCTTTTTCTCCGGGGCACCTTGGGACCTGACAAGAAATCTTGTAAATCAGTACCATTAGACAGTAACTTGAGGTGTGACTTAACTGCACCCAGCGTGGAGTACTTCAACCATTGTTGACAAAGTTTCCCCACACTGTATGTAGTTATTATATCTGCATGTTCTGGTGAAATGTAACGAGGGTCTGCCCTACTAGTCCTGAACCCCCAGAAGAGGTAACAAAACGTTGATGACACTGATTAGTGTCTACAGGCCACAATAACCACCCGCCCGGATGTAACGATGAAGCGTTAAGCGTACCATTCTGGACCCAATGCGTAATTTCACTAAAAGTAGCATTCACATAGTGCTGCCAGTTATTTAATTTAGAAGGGACAGGTATTCTAGGCAAAGTCAATTCTCTAATCGACGCCAAGCCCAAACAACTAGTCTGTTGTACTGTGTCATTGAGGAAAATCATTTGCACAGGGATAATGCATGCTCGAAATAATGTATCTCTGCCTTGCATCTGCCAATTTTTCGTACCCCAAACACTTTTCAAGTCAACAGTCTTCAACCAGTATTCATATCCTTCGACCGAAAGTTTAGATACAAACGAATTAGAATACAGTAATTTAGTATCGGTCAACAAAATTTGCTTATTAGAATACGGTGTCACTTTAAAATAGTAAGACTTAGCGTTTCGCTGATCATGCCCAGAAAAATATGCAAATTTATCATTATACGTTTTCGAACTCCCTTGTGGAGGAGTCGAGCAATGTTCCCATTGTACATAATGAAAGATGGACTTAGGGCTACTCGCTTTGTGAATAAAGTGGTGTCCATAATAGGTGTAGCAAAACATATCACCATGATTATCTTTAAATTGGTAAGCATCTTCATCGTCATAGACAGTATAATATTGCAAATCTTTTAGCATAGCATCTACTGTCTTCACATCCCAATCATCAGAAACAATGCCTGGAATAACAATATCATTCATTGATAACTTAAGAACATACGGTATTTGAATCAATTCAGTGGGACCATATATATCAAACATTACTTTTATCCCACACAATTCCATCCGGAATTGGTATTGCAGAAATGTTCACATTGGATAAGTCTCTTCGAACCATATGAGACGAAAAATGTGGTCTCAACACAGTCTCCACGTGCTCAATGTCTGATCGATCAGGAAGAAAATGATCATGTATTACCAGAAAAAAGGTAACCACAAATCCCAACCATAAAAAAATAGTCAGTACAGCCATAAAAAAACACAAATAGTTCCAAGGAACAACAAAATATGTACGTTTAAGCCAACTTAGTAGCTTACGTGGACCTCGGATTGAAGACAGCGAAGACGAAGAGCTGGATACAGCTGCATCCGCGTCGTTGAAGCAGCCAGAGGCAGTTCTCGCAAAAGGTGCAACAGTGAACAAGGAAGCTGATGGAGGTTCTCTCCTAGGTACGCTGTAAATCACATGTTCAGAAACATCAGTAGAACGTACAGCAACTTGAGAAAAAGAATCGATATCAATCGTTGACTGTGGAACAATCGCAAGATCATCTTCCACCCTCCCCAAGCTCGGAGAGGAAACATGGTCGGTGCTAATCACCTGCAGCAGGACTTCTTCCCCAGTAGTGAGAGGGATGCCGGAACTACTGGGTGTCCCTCTTGGTCTGCTGTGCAGAATCGGCCACATGTTGTAACTTGACATTATCAATGGAAACAAAACGATTTCCTTTGGCCCCTTGCAGCGGCGGCAAAATCACAGTTCTCGTGCCGCTCACCCCCAACACCGGGACAGGTGCTCGATAAGAAGGACCAAATTCTTTCTTTACTGCGACCTTTTCACGCACTAGATCCCCAATCCTGGGTATCCAACCAGTAGGTGTTACTGGCTCATCCTTAATTCCAGAGGAGGCAGCACTTGCAGAAGAGTTATCTTCACGGAATTGTTGTAAATCCTGCAAAACAGTGACACGATCATTTATGTCAAAGGGCGTTTCTGCCGCCTCCACACCAGGACCATCTAGATCAGGAACATACATTCGTGTTCCGAACAGGCACTCATATGAAGTACGACCCCCCAGTGACCTTCTAGGCAAGTTATTAAGTGCTCTCTGTACTCCATACAGGTGGGCTAGCCAACTACGACCCGTACCTATAACCCTGGCTGTTAAGGATTGCTTTAAATCACGATTTAAACGCTCCACGACAGAATTTCCCTCGGGATGAAATGGAGACGAGAATTGGAGTTGGACCCCCAACAAAGCCATGGTGTCCCTGAATGCCTTAGAGGCAAAAGCAGGGCCCTGGTCCGAATGAAAAGCCGCAACTGCAAATGTATCGACAAAGATACGCAAATCTTTAATAACAGTCCGAGCGTCAGCCGAGCGCTGTGGCCAGACCCACACAAATCTGGAGCACGAATCTACTGCAACCAATATGTATTTGTATGCACTATCTGGTGTCAGTGGACCACAATGGTCCAAGTACACACACTGTAATGGTCTATTTGATATCAGAAGAGGAGTCTGCTGCGGGCGTCTAGCCGACGATGCTTTAATTTGTTGACAGACGTCACAACAAAGGACATACTGCTTTGTCTCCTTATAGAGACCAGGCCACCAATAACGGGCCTGTAAAAGCGAAATCGTGGCAGCCACACCAGCATGCGCAGATGCCACCCCTTCATGCGCTGCAGAAATTAATCGAGGTCTCTCAATCTTATTCGGTAACTCACGTACACCAACGCCTGGAATATTAACAACAGCATTTAGTACACCACTCAAGCAGTAACTATATTTAGAAGGGAATCCTTTAGGAAATGGCGTGCCATCAGCCGTAGCTTTTATGGCAGCCGAAATCTCTATGTCTGGTTTTGAACTCGAACGAGTTACCGCGGCTACAGTGGCGATAGCCACTGCCGACTTTGCAGCCTCATCAGCCAAAGTATTCCCAGCAACGTGTATTCCAACGCGCTGGTGTCCAAGTGTATGTACAACATGGACTTTAGGAAGCATCTCTTTCAGACCCGCAACCTTACCCCACAACAATTTATGTTTAATGGTGTTGCCTTTAGAATCTCTGAACCCATTCATTTTCCAATAATGCAAATATTCATTGAAGGATTGCACACAGTAGTAGGAGTCACAGACTAGCAAGGTCAATATCGCCGGCTCTGCATGCTCCAACGCTAACAAAAGAGCTTTGAGCTCAGCCAGCTGCGCCGTGCAATCTCCCAAGGTTTTAGTATAAGTATGTCGGGGGCAGAAAACTCCCCCTCCATAGTCCCGCTCACCACCGCACAAGCAGCAGAATACTGTTGTTTAGTCCCAACCGCCGGTTGCGCAGAGCCATCGGTATAAATGACCACTTCATATTGGTCAATAGGTAATGTGCCAGCAGGAACCGGGTACTCTATTTCATATTGAAGAAATTCTTGAGTCTGCAGCTTAGGGTCAAATATGTAATCCAGATCAGTGGCCGTCAAAGACGTAGCCCATTGTATCCACCGCGGTGTAAAGCTTTCGAATTAGGAACACTTGCTTTTGTAACAGCCTCCAAGGCCGGAATTGGGGAAACGACAATAATGCGTTGGCCCTGGGCTAGCGGTCTTTCTTTGATCACAGCCATCTGTACTGCAGTGAGAATTTTCTCAGTCTGTGCAAAACGTTGTTCTGCAGCAGAATACAAGTGGGACTTGTATGCTATCGGGACTGTCTCCCCTTCATTAAAGGTGACATACGTAAATCCAACAGCCCCAGGAATCACCCTGATGACCAAATGAGTTTTATTGTTCCGCGTGTGTAAATGTTTAACCGCTAAGAGATCATTCTGCAGCTCTCGCAGAATGTGTGTATGCTCAATCGTCCAAAATCTACTGGAAAAATTCGGGCGAATCAGTTCATATAAGGGTTTTATACGTGTAGCATAATCAGGAATGTAAGTTCTGCCAAAATTCAGAAACCCCAACAAAGACTGGAGCTTCCGAACCGTATTAGGAGGCTGCAGTAAAGCACATTTCTCCAAAAAATGTGGCGCCAGGCTCTTGCCCTCACTCGATAACTCATATCCCAGGAAAATAACACTGAGGAAGGCAATCTTCGATTTCTTAAAATTAAACTTATAACCAATATCAGCAAAACCCACAACAATGCGCGATCCGCGACTGAGATGTTGTAGAATCTCATTGTCCGTCAAATAAATGTCATCAACATATGATAACGCCTCAGGGTCCAACTCGTGCAGAAGTTCAGTCACACGAGCCGAGAACAGTCCTGGGCTATTCTTATACCCCTGAGGTAAACGACAAAACTTTTTCTGAGAGCCAAACGCACTGAAACCGGTATAGTCCTGACTTTCGGGTGCTATATTATGGCAGAAAAATCCATTCGAGATATCCAAGGTTGTTTTGTATTTTTTACGCACTACAGTATATTATTCATAAGCGCAGCGCTATGTGAATTCTGTATAGCATATGTGCGTGTATGACTATTCAAATGTCTGTAATCCACCACTATCCTATAGGAATGGTCCGGTTTAGCAACTGGAAATAAGGGATTATTCATCGGCGAGACACAAGGCTCAATCACACCTTGGTACTCCAATTGTGTAAGAATTTTCCGAACCGATGCCCTTGCTTCAAATTTAATAGGATATTGCGGCTGTGGCTGAGGTCCTCCTTTAATGGGAATGACATGATAAGGTGATTGTTTATCCCACCCCACATTATTTCTATATAGGGCGGGGGCTTGTGCTAGAGCCCATGATTTACCATATGACTCCGCTAGTTCTCTCGGAACAAGTGGTGAAAAGGAAGGTGCAATAACCTCCTCCCCAACTGGACAGTCGCGAACAAAGTCAGGTGGCCAATCTTGTTCGGCCAACAGGACATCATATGATTTCACCATATGGTCCCAAAATATGGCGTGTACAACGCGGTCAATGTCCCCTTCTAATCGTAGAGTCACAAGATATACTTGATCAGGATCAGAGACTCGCATATCCGCCGTCTCGACTTGTATGAAGTCATCAGTTGCTTTCGCCTCCAGATGCTCTAGAAGACTCCGGCGAACTATTGTGACCTCTGCCGCGCTGTCTAACAGCGCTAACGCCCATGTCTTGTTCGTCAAGAGAACTCTCTTCTTGAGCGGCATGTCTAACTGAGACTGCTGCCACTTTCTTCTTTTTAAACTGCTGTTTTTGTTGCAGCGGTTTCTCTTCTTGTTTAATAGAAACCTCCGCTGAGCGTTGTGAATCCTGTCTCGGTTTCACGTACTCCGTCCTCCGCTCTGACCGCCCACCTCTCTCACTTCTTTTGTCCGAGGAGTCCTGAAAGGAACGAGATTGGCGCGTATCAGTATATTGATATCTATCAGGCGTCTTCAAGGTATCCCTATTCCTGAGATTATACTTATTTTGTGGGGTCTCCGGTTGCGGAGACTGCCCACCATCTTTCTTAGGTGTTTGCTGTTTCTTATCACAGCGCTTTTTCGCACCCTCAGGTTGCTGTTGCTTAGAATTATCCTTATTATTTTTACCCTGCAATTGTGGTTTCTGCGGTCGAGCCCCTAGGCTATCACAACCAATACTAGAATATGTTTCAGCTATTATTCTCGGAAGTTCCCGCTCCTGATTAATCTGCGGAACGTCACGAAGACGCATTCGCACCGCTAGTGCTACAGCCTCCCCCTTGAGATTACTCAAAATAATAGAAGAAACCGCGTCAAAATTACCCATCAATTGCATGCCTAAATCCAAGGCAGGGGCAGCCTCATATTCATCCTGAATTTGTTTAAGCACCTCCAGCAAATTAGCCAAAGTCGGTGTACCGTGTGCTGTAGTATAGAGAGCGGCAAACACCGTGCCCCAAGTATTACAAAGATCCACCGTAGGAACCATCCCATACGGCAAACACATCGTCAAAATTCTATGCTTATCCTGAGGTCCCGTATGGGGAAATACTGTTTCCAGCGTATTAATTTTTTGCGCCAGCCAAAATGGAGTCTCCTCACGTTTAGCCGGTACTTTGCCCATTACAGAGTGTACAGTGGCCGGATTTATTCACGGCACCACCGCATGTGGGTGAGCTGGAGCAGCATGCGCTGCATTAGTATTTAATGTCTGCATCACAAACTGAACTAATCGTCTGTACGTTGCAGCTAATTCCACATATAAACGACGCACTTCAGCCACTGCCACATTTGCCACTCCAGGATATGGAGTATATGTAGCCAATAAAGGCCAGGTCGGACCATCATTACTCAACGGACCTAACCGTACTGGTGTTACTGAATGTGGGAGGGCGCCATCAAGCCAATTATGGTATTCTTGATAAGATAAAGGTATTTCTAATAATGCATAAGCCCTGTATTGTCCAGGGACATTCGCAACAGTATATTCGTGAAAAGTATTTGTACCCCCATCAGCTGCTGGAAATATGACCCAAGAATAAAAAAGTTCTGTTCTATAGGCTGCATGGGCGTCCACCACAAAAGTGACCGGACCCCCCTGGACCATCAGTCCATGTGCTATCAGATGGCCCGTGAGCGGAAATCGCATATTAAGCGGTATATTTATTACAACTGGATTCGCCATTAGTATAACAATAATAGCTCTAGGACAGAGAAGGCACACCAATATCGGGGTATTTCCTTTCAAAGTTCAAGCTTGAACAACCAACCACTAAGTAATAGGATGTACCCAACCTGTGGTGGCGGAAACCCTCAGCCCCACGGACGTCTCCGCATACGGAACCGAGGAGTCAAAATATATACGAGACCGAGAGAGTCAGTCGGACCCAAACATTAGAGCCAGACCAAACGTTGGCGGCGCCATGTCGCGTGGGCTCTCATTATCCTAAATGAGACTACTGGATTTCTAGGCAGCAGGATCGATAACGGTGTGGGGGACTGAGTCTGACCCACGTGTAAGGAACTCTGTCACCCTAATTCCGGTTGTTGCTCCGGCTAACTAGCAGTGCCTCATTTCTCCCACGGGGAAGAAATGATTGGGCAGCCGAGCGCATGACATCTTTGGAACTTCTCAGGGAAGTCGTGGTCACTCAGATCCAAACCAACTCTCTCATTCACTATATGGTCTCATATACAAATGACAAAGACAGTATAAGTTTTATATAATGTTTTAATAAAACGACTGTATTTTAGATATTAAGGCGTGAGCCGCAATAACCAGAACAATACAACATAGTAGGATTGATATAGTAACCAGGAGAGTAAAACATAGAAATAAAGCTATCATAATTCCTAACCGTTTCTACTCTCCCTCTGCTTGTTCTATTTAGAGCACAGCATGTTAAGCTTTCAGCTTGCCTTTCTGTATCACTAGGGAGACGGACACACTCATACCTGAGCAAAGGCCTGTGATCTGGTTCAGCATCTGCAACGAGGCAGTCAGCGTCTAGTTGTGGTTCCCTGGTCGGAATCTCCCTCTTGCATGTATTGGGACAAGGAAGTGATTTTATAACTAACATGTCATCGTGATCACAAAATGTTCCTACGCAGGAATGGCAAGTCTAGACTCCTACCACGTCTATCGGCAATGTACCAGACTGTATCCTTGACTAAAGCACAGAGTGAATATGTTATGAAGAACTCCAGTGCTGAAGTAGGCAAAACAGTGTGATATGAATAAAAAACAACACCGTAGAACTGGCTATTCTGTAAAATAACAGTACGCAGCCTAATAGAAAGCATTTAGAGCAAAGTGCACAGAGGCTCTAAACTGTTAGCAAATGAATAAAATATATTTAGGGCAAAGTGCACAGAGGCCTAAGGCCTGAAGCTAATGCGCAAAATATACGTAAAACTGACCACACTACAATGTGATATTTTGGGACACATGAGCAAGTCCGAAAGCTCCCACATGGGGAAGATGTAATTTTGCCTTCTTTCTCTGATCTTGCTCCAGAAGCGGTTAAACAAGCCTATGCTGTTGAATGGGCTTTAGCGCAGGCTCCTGTGTTATGCTGCAATCGTGTAGGTTGGGATAAGGACTCTCCTTGTCATGTAATTCCCATTAGGTCTACACCCCAACCTCAGCCACAATATCCTGTTAAACATGAAGCGAAAGCCCCAGTGAGGGACATCCTCACTCAGCTCGTGTATTAGGGAGTAATAGAGCCATGTACATCTGCAATGAATAACCCGTTATTCCCCGTTGCAAAGTCAGACCATTCCTACAGAATAGTCATTGATTACAGACATTTAAATAGTCATACACATACATATGCTATACAAAACTCACATAGCACAGCACTAATAAACAACATATTGCTTAAAAAATATAAAACAACATTAGATATTTCTAATGGATTTTTCTGCCAGAATTTAGCACATGAAAGTCGGGACCTGAGTGCATTTTCATTTGGCTCACAAAAACGCTTTTGTCGTTTACCCCAAGGCTATAAGAACAGCCCAGGGCTATTTTCAGCCTGTATTACATCAATATTACATGATATTGATCCCGAGGCGTTATCCTACGTGGATGACACATATCTCACGGACGAGAACCTCGACATTCATCTTGTTAGGGTCGATCGGATCATTTTGGGATTTGCAGACCTCGTTACAAATTCAACTTTAAGAAAAGTAAGATTGCCTTTCTCAGTGTATTGTTCCTGGGATATGAGCTATTGAATGAGGGGAAGAGCCTGGCCCACACTTTCTAGAAAAATGTGCTCAACTGCACCCTCCTAACACTCTCAAGAAACTACAGTCTTTACTAGGTTTCTTCAACTTTGGCAGAACATATATTCCAGACTATGCACAACGTATCAAGCCACTTTTTGACTTGGTACAGCCAAACTTTTCTAGCAGACACTGGACAGTTGAACACACACGCATCCTTAGGGAATTGCAACAGGACATGCTAGAAGCTAAACACTTGCACACAAGTGACAATAAAACTAACTTGGTCATCAGAATAATTGCTGGTGCCATTGGATTTACTTATGTCACATTCAATGAAGGCGACACAGTACCCATAGCATATAAATCTCATTTATATTCAAATGCAGAACAACGTTTTGCACCTACAGAAAAGATTCTGACGGCAGTTTAAATGGCCGTCATAAAGGAGAGGCCACTTGCCCAAGGGAAACGCATCATTGTCGTTTCCCCGGTGCCCGCCTTAGAGGCCGTCACCAAAGCAAGCGTTCCCACCGTTGGATTCAATGGGCAACGTCTCTGACCGCCACTGATGTTGATTACATCTTTGATCCAAAACTTCAGACACAAGAGTTTCTCCAGTAAGAACAGGAGTACCCGGCTCCTCTAAATATCTTGCCACTTGACAGATATCACACTGTCCTCTACACTGATGGTTCAGCGCAACCAGCTGTAGGTAGTAAACATCAATACTCAGCCGCTTGCGCAGCCATGAGCGGAGTGATGGAAGATGGAGTTTTCCACCCTCACAATCCCTACACGTAGACTCTAGGGGACTGCACTGCTCAGTTGGCTGAACTTAAAGCTCTTATATTAGCGCTAGAACACACAGAGCCAGAAAGCCTGACTTTAATATTCTGCAACTCATACTACTGTGTTTAGTCATACAATGATTATCTTAATCATTGGAAGCTGAACGGGTTTAGAGATTCTAAAGGGAACACCATTAAACACAAGACATTGTGGGGGAGGGTGGCTGATCTTAAGGATAAGCTACCATGTGTCCATGTAGTACATACATTGGGGCACCAACGTGTAGGAGTACACGTTACCGGCAATGCTTTGGCTGATGATGCAGCCAAATCTGCAGTAGCCACGGCTTCTGTGACTGCAGTGACTCGTTCACAAATGAGATTGGATAATGAAATACTGACTGCAGTGAAAGCTTCGGCTGCAGGCAAATGTCTACCGAAAGGATACCCTACAAATTATTCATACCAAATCAGTGCACAGAATGTTGCCTATGCAACAATTCCTGGGGTTGGAGATCAAGTGATCCCCAACGAAGACCAGAGATTAGATCTAGTAAAAGCAGCGCATGAGGATGTCGCTTCTGCACATGCTGGTATCTCGACCACGATAACACTCTTACAGAAACGCTTCTGGTGGCCTGGTCTATGCAGACGGACAAAGAAATATGTCCTTTGTTGTGACATTTGCCAGCAAATAAAGGGCTCCAATATCAAACGCCCACCGCAGACATCCCTCTTAGTGTCCAGCAGGCCACTACAATGTGTACCTGGACCACTTTGGTCTGCTCCAACCGGATGGTGCATGCAAATACATCTTAGTCACTATAGATTCTTGTTCTAGATTCCTGTGGCTATGGCCGCAGCGGTCGGCTGACTCCCAAACTGTTATAAAAGACTTGCTAATCTTTATCAGTACATATGCGGTTGCAGCATTCCATTCAGACCAGGGCCCTGCATTTGCCTCTAAGGCATTCAGGGACACCCTGGGGACAATGGGTGTTGAACTCCATTACTCCTCACCATACCATCCCGAGGGAAATTTGGTTGTGGAGAGGCGGAATCGTGATCTAAAGCAGTCCTTAACAGCTCGAGTATTGTGTTCAGGCCACAGTTGGCTTCATCACCTATATGGGGTCCAGTTGGGGATCTGGTTTGTGAGAAGATCGATGTGAAGAAGGAATTCGGTCCATCATACAGAGCACCTGTCCCAGTCTTGGGCATCCAAGGTACCAGAACTGTCATCTTACCACCACTGCCTGGTTCCAGAAAGAACAGGTTCATTTCCATTGATGACATCAAACTACACCATGTATCCGATCCTTCACAGTAGACCAAGAGGTCCCTTGGGTAGTTCCCGATCCCCTCTCACTACCGAACAGGACATACCTCTACATAGTAGAATGAACAACACTTATACGGACTATGCAACAATGTCCAGCGTTGTTACAGATACCTCCTCGACCATGGGGAGGGCGGAAAACAATCTCTTGCTAGTTCCAGTTACCACTTCAATGACAACACCGGTCCAAGATTTGGCTGTTTTCTACACGAACACTACACAGACTGATGACACCGTCTACCAGGAGCCTCCACGCGAAGTGGTCCAAAGTACAAATAATGCACCAGCTCCAGTATTTGCAGAGGCTGCCTCTGGCTATTTCAGAGACATTGACGATTTTTCCTCAGACTCATCCACTATTGTGATTGACAATGTTTCAAAAACACGTAAGCTGTATCAATGGCTTAAAAAGACCTATTTAATATACCCATGGAACTACTTATGGCTCTGTTTGACATTTTTTGCATTATTTTTTGGGATTGGTTTTGTGACTGTTTTCTTTTTGCTCATAAATGGTCATTACATTCCTGATCGCTCCTCTGTTGAGCCTGTGGATGAGGTCTTAAATCCATATCATTCCTCACATAAGGTCCGAAGAGACTTGTCCCCTGTGAACATTACAGTAATACCGATTTCTGATGGGATTGTATGGGACAACGTTCCTTTTGATATTTACGGGCCTACTGAGGTCATTCAAATTCCATATGTGTTCAAAATATCTATGACAGATGTGATTACACCTGGGGCCATATGTACGAACACTTTTTCCCATAGACACAGAATGGGTAAAAACCTTTGCTACATCTGGCCCCTGATGTTTTATCTGATGATTGGGATGTCCAGACAGTTGATTCCATGCTAACTGAAATGAAGGACTATTCCGTATTTGAAAGTGATGATGTATATGGACATACAATGAATTATGGGGAAATATTCTGTTACAACAATTGAGGACATTACTACCTACACTGTGCCACTAGACCCAGGCCAGCATTGAACTCTACACAGTGGGAACACTGTTCAACACCACCAGTGGGGAGCCCAAAACAATATACAGATAAATTTACAAACTTCACTGAGCATGACAAGAAAAATGAAGAGTCATATTACTTCAAATTGCCTCCTTCACAAATTAGGAACATTTTGCTAACTAACACGAAACTGATTTATTCAGATCCCTTTGTTTCCCGGCTCGCAGTTCAAGGTTACGAATACCGGAAGAGCACTATTGACTTACAAAGTGTATGGGGAACACAAGATTGGCAGATACAGGGTAAAGCAGCTTTATTTAGAGCATGCCTGATTCCTGTGCAAATTATCTTTTTAAATGACACGATTCAACAGACATCCTGTCTGGGGTAGCAAAAATTAAAGACATGAACACGCCCAGTATCCCCACATCGGCAAAGTTTAATGATTGGCAATATTTCCTTAATATCACTGAGGAAACACTAGATGCAATGGTTAAGGCTGGTACCTATAATTCTTCACTTTCCAGTCCCGGCGGGTGGTTAATATGGCCAATAGACACCAATAGACACATTTTTTTAACTCTTCAGGGGGTTTTACAATTAACAGGCCAGACCCTCGCTTTGTATCGGGTCAACATACAGGTATAATTACAACATACAGTGTGGGTAAACTGTGCCAACAATGGGTACAGACTTACACGTTAGCCGCAGTTAAAAAACATCTTAACACTCTTTCTGAAGATGTGGAATTGCAGGATTTCCTGCTAGGTCCTAGGAAACAGCGCTCTAAAAGGTTCCTGTATGCTATGTATAATGAAATTTGGAAACTTTCACAGATAGAAGCTGCTGTACGTTTAAGGCAATTAGATAAGGAAAACTTGGAAAAAGCTTTAGCAGTTGTCTACAACGGCATGACCACTCTGTCCAACAGGATTTATTCACTATCAAACATTGTGTCATCTGCAATTGATATCATTCAGACAGACTTGTCCCAGTTATATCATGGACAAACACAACTGCGTTCCATCATGCGGCTAGGTTGGACACTGCAGACACTGAACAGTGGCCGCATTCCATGGAAGTATATTAACAGTAGCGAATTGTTCACTGCTTTTAATCTTTCCAGGGAACAGCAGACAATGGCTAAAAGGGAAGCTAGTTCCACCATGCTTCACATTGAAAAGTTAGATAAGTTGCCCTCAACAGTAGCAGAGAGTCCTTCAACAATTTGGCTCTTACATGGCATATTTAAATTGCCCATCTCGACCTTTCGTTTCTCGAATTGCTTGAAACATCTTGCAGTGGGCAGGTTCGAGCAGCTAGGCAATAGCTATATTAAGGAAGAGTGGGAGCTGCCCTTTAAGTATAAATGTTTGAACGGCGAAACGGGTTTTTCGAAGCGGAAGCGAATGTGAGACTTCTGTTAGTCATTCGATGATATGTGAGCAGGTGTCCCTTCACGGCCTTTGCAATGCGGGGGTTGCGAACTTGGCCTGTTTTCTAAAGGGTACTCCTGTCCCTTTGATTCGACCAGTGTTTCATGTACTTTCAAATGGAAGTTATGTGGTACTGAGCAATCAAAGTTGTTGTGGCATGCAACCAGGAATTGCCTACGCAATCTGGGTCTCGAAGGTTGTTACGTGTTGCGGACATGTTTTATTCCCCCCCACACAAGAGATAAAAGTATCTGACATGTGGCCCCACATAGATACTATTAATGTAAATTATGACAAGCTGAGCAGACTAAAGGCGCTACTTTTTCAAAAACAGGTCGCGTTGACATCGCTAGAGAGACGTATGCTCTCCAGATGGCGAGATCATCAGCCGAGATACAATCCCTGTTAAATACCAACTTCCCCAAGCACTTTGGAGAGCTGGTATCCAGAATACTCAATGCTTCAAGCACTGCTGGGATTGCCCATTTCTTTAAGGCTGTCGGGTCTGGTTTTGTGTCCATCTTCCAGACTGTTTTCAGAGTCATCCCATGCAACTTATCGCAAATTGCAGTTTTGTTAAATAAAAAACATTTAAACCTTACTGCATCTTTGTTATTGCCTGTGTTTGTATGAGACATGATATATTTGTGAGAAAGGAGTAATCTCCATTTAACCACGACACTCCCTGAGAAGTCATCCTCTCGAGTCCATGCGTAAAGGCTGCCACAAATCACCTCATACTATTCTGGTTTCTGGTGAGGTGCTGCTAGTGAGCCGGTAAGGTTGGGACGACAGTTATGACTTGTTGTAGGATAGGCATAGTCGCCTACAACATAAGTACTGTCATCCTTAAACCAGCAGTCTTGCCTAGAGCAAGAGTCCAAACTATGACAAAACCTAGCATGATAGTAGCATCAGAATTGGTCTGAGCAGCTTGGTCTGCCGCTCTGACAGTGCACTAAAGACTGTGCAGTTTCTCCAACCCGGCTGTGTAACACAGCCGGATTGGAGAAACCCAAGCGCGCATGTGTGTTTGGCCGACCAAAAACGGCCGGCCAAAGGCACCTACGCACTTAAGTACACTCCGTGACTTCACTTCCCCTCCCCACTCCGCCTCCCATGGCCCAGCACCACCCCTCCCTGCACATGCTGCTGGGTGAGCATGCAAATGACAAATAAAACAATAGTATAATATTGTTTTCTTTTTCAGTTGCTGCCTTAGCCAGGGGGGCAGCGCTCCTTCACCATTGCCGCCCCAAAATACATCAGCCAGGCCTCAGCGACGCCACAGGGCTGAAGGAACAATCAGCACTAAAGCATGATGCTATTTCAACATGGAACAACATATCTCCACCCTTAGCAGTCTCCAATGTGGGTGAATCTAAATAGCCCCAAAGAAAATAAATTGGTAAAGGACTTACAACAACAGGATTATAAACTAGAAGAAAAAATATTGAGCTCCCAGGAAAACATAAGCACACAAAGATGAACCCACAGTAGACAGCACTGATCCGTAACTGAGTATAACCCTCGAAACCTCCGGGCTATGAGTGACCAGCAGGTCCTGTTGTATAAAAGGCCCGACCCAAAATTCGATGTCGCCCTCATTAGGGCCAGCAAACCCTCAACTACTACACCTGAACTGACGTAAAAGGAACCATTGCATCTTCCTCAATTGGAGACGGGCGGCCTCCCAATTGGGAGCAGACAACGTAAGCGTTGATGCTCAGCACCCACATTTAAAGTTATATTTTCTCTCCAGTACACATCTTTTGCCGTTTTCTATAGCGCAAACTCAACCTGAAAGTTTTGGAGAGCTTTACATAAACAGAAGGTATGTCACACCAGGGCGCATTCATTGAATTAAACTTTATTTGGTTGATTCATTAGGACACATTCATTTTTTTGGTAGAGAATATGGGGAGAATAAGGGGATCATTATGACCCCGGCGGTGAGTGGTAATGTGGTGGCAGTACCCCCAACAGGCTGGCGGTATATACCGCCACATTATGAGAATGGCAGATTGGCTGCAGCCAACCCACCACTTCTTCACTCAGACCGCCATTGCGGTAGTAGCCACCGGGCCAGCGATGTCAAACTTCAGCCCCGCGGCCGCTATAGTACCACCGACGGCATTTTGAATCAGCCTACCACCATGGTTTTTGTGGCGTTAGCAATGCCACGAAAACCATGGCGGTAGGCCCTACCGGTGACAGGGAATACCTTCCCTGTCACTGGTAGGTGGTTCACCCACCCCCCAACACTCCCCAGATGCCCCCACACTCCCCCTTCCGATCCTCTCACCCCCTCTTCTGATCCTAACACACCCCCGTACACGCACACACCCGCAGACACGCACCACGCATGCAACCACTCACTCACACTGGCATACACACATTCATACATGCATAGCTCCAGTCAAGCTCACACACATTCATACACACATTCACACTGACATGCACTCACATTACCATTCAGACACGCATTCACATGCATGCGTACACCCACGCAAATAACACTACACACAGACTCATTCAAGTACACACTCACACATTCATGCACATAACCCCACACACATAACTCCCCCACCCCCTTCCCCTGTAAGAAGCCCAACTTCCGGGTGGTCTTCCAGCAGGGAACAGGAAGGGGCGCTGCTACCGCCAGCAGCGCCCGCCAGCAGAACACCGCCAGGCCGCATCACAGGTCATGATAGGGCTGGCAGCGGTCTACAGGCATGGCGGTGCTCGTGGTAGCTGCGCCACCTTGCCACCATCTGCCAGTATGATCACTGCCAGATTTCCACTCTTCTTATGGCTGAAGTCTGGCAGGGATCTTAGTATGGCGGACGGATGGTAGCCACAGTGACTGTCTTTTGGCGGCCGTCACCGGGGCGGTAGGTGGTTTTTACCACCAATGACATAATTGAGGGCCTAAGTGATTTGCTCAGATTCACAGAACATTGAGCTGACCCGAGGCTCAAAACTGTCTCCTCCAGCACCCATGACTACAGCCCTGGCCGTTAGGCCACATCCTCTCCCAATCAAGCAGTAACAAGGATATGCTGAACATCCTCTGCTTATTCCAAGACATTCCTTCTTTATAGCATACAAAATCAGGGAACATAATCAGGGTACTATTTGAATTACTGAGCCACCTTTCCAACCTACATTCAACCATAGTTACCTGGGGCACAGAGGGATTAGCAGCTAGCTTCCTCAGTGAAAGGTATTTGGGCAATGGGGGATTCAATTAGGTACATACTGAACCCCAGTAAAGCCCCTCTTGTCAGAAAATCATCAGCTTTTAGTTTTCTGAATGGAGTGTGTAATACAACCAACCAGCTCAACCCACCTCAAAATGCCTCGCAGACCTCTAGCAAACTTGACAGGAGTCAAAAAAGCAAGCGCACAGTTTCAGTGCACCTTCCCACCAAACAAGACAACTGGGGTTGGAGTGCTTCCCCAGGGCCGGCCAAAGCCATTCCTAGCCCTTGCCACAAAGGCAAAAGTGGAGCATGGCAAGAAAAGAGTGTGCTCATCCTAGTACCCTGGATGAACTTCAAACATCAAGATACACTCAACTTTCTGAAATCTGGTGACGTATTATGCTTACAGGAAACATGGGCCCTAGCACCGATTCAGTTAGCAGGGTACCATGAGATTCAACAACCAGGCTTCAAAGAGGGACACTTTGGCAGACCCTCCGAAGGTCTATGTATTTACATTTCAACAGATCTAAAGGTCACATCAGTACTCACCACAGGGTGTTCTAAGCTTCAGACACTCATAATTGGTGGATTTTAATTGCTGTTTGAGGCCCCTTTTGCTAACCAACCTTTTGCTAAAATTGCCTAGGCCTGCCAAAGCATACAAAGTACAAGACTTTACCAAGGTTCTTCTGGATCTCCTATGCACATTTCCAACCTACAAAGTAAAACTAACAGGGGACTTCAATACACCTAACTTGAATAGTCAATCAACGGACAATGAATCCAAGCCAACAGTCCACTATAGTACCAAACTGCTTGGCTGTCTAAAAGCACATAACTTGATACCGCTACAGCTTGCGGGGCCTCCTCTTAATTCATTAGGCACTTTTAAGGATATTTTGACCATAGATTACACGTTTGTGAGTAAGTCTCTATTTGAATCCCTGAAGTACTTCTCACTAATTGTAAACTCTGAAAGTGATCACCTTTCACTTAAATCTCTGTTAAAACTAGATCACTTTAGTGCTGCCCAGCTCAAGATACTGTGGCATTCAACAGTGGAAGAAATCAATGCTTTAGTAAGGAAACTCAGATTGGACGAGGTGCCACTAGCCCTGTTCAGCAAGTGGGAGAAATAATTTATCTCTCAATCTTTAACCCTGACCTTGTCACACGCAACCAGCTGCACTTAAACTGGGCCACTTTAAGTGACAGATTGTGAAAAATACATAAGTGTCAAAGGAGACAAGATGCAAATGAGAGTCAACAGACCGTGGACTTCTCTCCTGAAATACGACAAATTATGTCAGCTTTAAGGGCAGCAGCCAGAAAGTACAAAGAAAACAACTCTAAGACAGTCATAGCACAGACCTACCATAATAAAAAAGGCCTACTGATCAACTTTTTATGGACCCCCAGCAAGATTACATTGTTTCTGAATGGATACATAGCCACTCTTTACTTGGCCGCAGCAACCAGGGCAAATTTTGTTTTTATATCAAGCCCACAAACAACAGACCTCGTAACAGAGGAAACAGCATCCAACTGGATAACTGGACAAATTATGTATACTCTGTATGTATTACTCTGATACACTAACACCTCATACAAGGTCCAGCACAATGAGTTCAATGGAGGCACCGTACAGATTACCAAAGAGGTAATTTGAAGGATAATCAAGTCATTCAGAGAAAATGGGGCTCCGAATGCTCTGTTTGAAGCTGATCCAGGGCTACTGTGGATTCTTGGAGCCTTTCTAAATTTTCAGAGTGGCAGACACTCTCCTTCCAATCTCTCCTATACCGGGTCGGGGAGCACCCTGAATCTGAAGTCCTGGCTCTGCAGGGCTTCTTGAGGGTCAGGCAAGGCTTCTCTAGGGTGAGTCTTTTGGCCCTCTAATACTTGGTTAGGTTGTAACTGGCTCTCTGGGTCTGTAACTAAGTGTGGACTTCCTTTCTCAACCATATCTCTTTCCTGGGGTCTAACTCTAGAGACAGGATCTCCAAGATCGTTGGGACTGGCCACACCGTAAGAAGCTGCCCCTTCTTGGCACAGATCAACCTCTGGAGGTCATTGCCTACGGGACAATCGGGGGAGGTCAGGACTGACTAGCACTCTGTGCCAGCTAAGGTTACCCCTACTTTTAGGGAGATTAAGTCCACGGGCAGTCTGTGACCTTCCCTGGGGGTACCCTGACTCTCCTTACCTCTCCTGAAAAACCCTGGTCGGGGGACACTAACCTGTCCACCACTATGGTGTGACTTCCACCTGTTTCTCTCAGGGCAGTGGATGGGATCCCATTCACCGTGAGATGGTGGAAGTGCTTCCATCTGTACTCTTCTCCCAGTTAAAAACTACTAAGACCTTCGCTTGCCCTCCTCAAAGGCTACACTAGCCACACCAGTAATAATGTTTCTCTTGGGTGACATTGCATCTCCTCTGTGGTGTCCTGACTGCTGCCAGTCAAGCACAACCTTTTTTCCAAGAATGATTTTTGCCCTGGGATCCCACTAGAGGTGGGCTGGGTCTTGACCCCCTCCTTATGGCTCTGAGGTTCTGACAGAACTTATTTGGTAGGTTTACTACCTTCCTCCTTCCCCTTCTGTGGGACTAATCCCCCTTCTTGGTATCACCCCCCTGGGCCTTCCTACGTACCCTGGTCTAACCAACTTATCAGCTATCCTGTCTTGTTCCATGGGGTTAGTTAGCTTGGAGACTACTAGATGTTGGTGTAACCTTTCTGAAGGACAATTTGTGAGGATGTGCCTCTTGACCACCAAATTATAGAGCCCTTCAAAGGTACTTACCTGGTTACCTTTTATGCAACCATGCAGTGCTTTTGCTGATGTATATACAAAGTCAACACCGGTTTGTGTTGCTCCCTTGTGTGATGTCCTAGGCTTCTCTCTATACTCCTCATGAGTGAGACCAAACACCTCTACAAGTGCTGCCTTCAAGTGTGGGTAGGATTTGGCTACCTCATCCTCAAGTGTAGGCAGTTTATCCCTACCAACTACTGGTACTAAATCCCATAGTAGTGTTCCCCAGGGTTGTACGTATACCCACCTTTCTCATTTTGAGAGTTCTCTCATATGAGGTCATCCCCTGGTACATAGCTAGAGAAAATCCCTTTGGGTAATCTCACTTGCCCACCGCTGTCAGACACTTCAGTGTCTCTGTTGATGCCACCGTTCTCTTTGGGCTTCATGCCCATCAGACAGCCTGGGGTGGTCATCTTCCAATTTTTTGCCTGCCTCCATCCACTTTTCTGACACTGTTTTTGCTGGTTTTAGGACTCTGCGCACTTCACCACTGCTAACCAGTGCTAAAGTGCATATGCTCTCTCCCTTAAACATTGTAACATTGGTTAATTCCCAATTGGCATATTTGATTTACTTGTACGTCCCTAGTAAAGTGCACTACATGCGCCCAGGGCCTGTAAATTGAATTCTAATAGTGGGCCTGCAGCGCTGGTTTTGCCACCCACATACATAGCCCCTTAACCATGTCTCAGGCCTGGCATTGCAAGGCCTGTGTGTGCAGTTTCACTGCCATTTCAACTTGGCATTTAAAGGACTTGCCAAGCCCTAAACTCCCCTTTTTCTACAATTTAGTAACTCCTAAGATAGGCCCTAGGTACATGTGTAGTTTATATGTCCTGGTAGTGGAAAACTCCTAAATTGGTTTTCCACTACTGTGAGGCCTGCTCCTTCCATAGGATAGCATGAGTGCTACTATCATGTACTGTTTAAGTGGTAGATTCTGATCAGGAAAGGGTAACCAGATCATATTTAGTATGGCCAGAATGGTAATACAAAATCCTGCTTATTGGTGAGGTTGGATTTTATATTACTATTTTATAAATGCCACTTGTGGAAAGTGAGCATTTCTCTGCACTTAAAATCCATCTGTGCATTACAGCCTGTTTCCAATCAATGTCTGGGCTGGGCTGGTTGACAGCTCCCTTGTGCATTTCACCCAGACAACCACCAACACACGATACTCAGTCACACCTGCACTCATCTGCATACTGAATGGGTCATCCTGGGCTGGGAGGGTGGAGGGCCTGATCAATCAATCAATCAATCAATCAATCAATTTGTAAAGCGCGCTACATACCCGTGAGGGTTTCAAGGCGCTGGGGGGGGAGGGTGCTGCTACTGCTCGAAGAGCCAAGTCTTGAGGAGTTTTCTGAAGGAAAGAAGGTCCTGGGTCTGTCGTAGATCCGGTGGGAGGGTGTTCCAGGTCTTGGCGGCGAGGTACGAGAATGATCTGCCGCCTGACACTTACATTTCAAAGGCTAGTGGTCTTCCCTCACACAATGGACTGCCAAAACCCTACTGGGATCCTGGCAGACAGACCTGTACTGAAAGGGGACCTTCTGCACTTCAAAACAACTCTTTAAAATCTCCCCCACTTCAAAGTCATTTTTGGGTATATAAACTGGGTCCCTGACCCCACCAGATCAGACACTTCTCGACCTGAACCTGCAACCTGTCAAGAGGAACTGCCTGGCTACCCAAAGGACTCATCTGGACTGTTTGCTGTGAAGGACTGCTGCCCTGCTGCCCTCTGACTTTGTTGATAAGTACTCTCCAAGTGTGTGGATTGAGTTTGCCTCCTGTTTTCTGAAGTCTCTTGGCCAAATAGACTTCGGCCCTCATTACAACCCTGGCGGTAGATCCCGCTTTCCGCCGTGCAGAAGACCGCCAAAATACCGCTGCGGCCGCGGAATTCCGCTACAGGTATTACGACCCACAGCTTGGAATCCGCCACAATACAGACACCCACACAAGTCCGCCACACCAAAGGTCAGTGATAAACTGGCGATACCAAAACCGACACCGACACCGTCACGCCAACAGGAATACGCCCACACTATCACGACCCACGAATCAACGTGGCGGTCTTTCAACCGCAGAAATCCATTGGCGGTACACACCGCCGCGCTAAAAATACACACACACACTAACAAAACACAACCACATTGGACAATTCGAAATACACACACCTGAGACACATACACACACCACACCCACACACCCAATCCAATTTAAAGCCCACACCCACATCACCCACAAACCCTTACAACCAACAATTTGAAAGAAGGCCAGAGAGAGAGACTACCTAAAACAACACCAGCACCCACAGACCCACAACACCATCACTTACATAACATCCACGCATCTCAAACAACACACACCAACACATCCCCTCTCAAATATCACAACAGACACCACCTCACACATCACCCACACCACATCATGACACCTCAAAGACATCCCAGGTTCTCTGAGGAGGAGCTCAGGGTCATGGTGGAGGAAATCGTCTGGGTAGAGCCACAGCTATTCGGATCACAGGTGCAGCAGACGTCCATTGCAAGGAAGATGGAGCTATGGCGCAGAATTGTCAACAGGGTTAATGCAGTGGGACAGCATCCAAGAACATAGGATGACATCAGGAAGAGGTGGAACAGCCTACGGGGGAAGGTGCATTCCGTGGTATCCAGACACCAGATTGCTGTACAGAGGACTGGCAGTGGACCCCCACCTCCTCCCCCACAACTAACAACATGGGAGGAGAAAGTCTTGGCAATACTGCATCCTGAGGGCCTCGCAGGAGTAGCAGGAGGACTGGACTCTGGTAAGACATATCTTTACTACTTTATCTCCCACACCCCACCTGCATGCCATCACATACCGCCAGCCTTACCCTCACACCCCAACAACCCACAGATACCCCACTAACACAACCCACACATCCCAAAACCAAGCCCTCCATGTTACACCAATGCATGGACACCCATCACCAAAGCATGTCCAGTACAGAGACTCACTCAAGCCCCAAAACCACCAATCACACAAGGACCAAGCCAATAATGCAAGCACAGGAGTAGAGGGTCACTCACCCATTGCACAAGATGGCACACACAGATACAATAACTATGCATTTACACCCCAACCGGACCCATACCCAACGTCACCGGACAGGAGGTGCTAGACATATCCAGGCCCCCCACAGAAGAGACCCACAGTGATGACAGCAGCTCTGCACACCTGGATCAAGATGACCCGCCTGGCCCATCAGGGACCTCGGGACAGTCGGTTCCCCTGACACAGTCACAAACCACCACTGAACCTCCCCCCTCAGGAAACACCACCACAGCACCCACCCAGCGGGCCCTTCCCTCTGTCCCCAGGACACGTCAATCAGCGGTGTGTCCACCACTACAGGGAACCCAGGCAACCCCACTAACACAGGACGATCAGGGACCTGGGGGCAGTGGCAGTGGGCACACAGTTCAGGGGACAGAGGCACAGGATAACAGGGAAGCTGGGAGGACAGGCCCAGGGAACCCACTCTCCACGAGGCACTCTCCAACACCATGGGAGCTTATGACCATTCCCAGGAGACCATGGGCACGGTACTGGCCAAGTTTCAGGAGACCCAGCGGCCACAGGAGGAACACTACCTGGGGATCAGGAAGGACTTGAAGTCCTTCAACACCACCCTGGTCACCATTGGAGGGGTGCTGGCAGACCTTCTCAACACCAGGAGGGACACAGTGGCACACCAACGGGCCCCTGACACTAGCCTGGATGATGAACAGCCCTCCACCTCCGCCGGCGCTAGTGGACAGGAGGCACCGCCACAGGAACAACAGGCCACCAGCACCCCACCCCCTGCAGATGGAGAACCACCCCGCAAACGGTCCCTGAGATCCAGGAACAAGACAGAGAACATTGCCAAGACCCCCGCCAGGAAATAAGACCCCCTGAATGTCACCCTTCTGTCCCACCATGTCACCCTGTCCATCCTTAAACTACCATTGCTCCACTTCCTATGCCCCTTTGGACAATGTACCTGTGAAACAAATAGACAGGACTCTGCCATGGACATACCTCCACCATCACCCCAGCCCATTTTACAACCCCCCTCCACTTATTTGCACAGGAATAAACACACTTCAATTCCAAAACAATCTGGAGTCAGTCTGTGCTTTATCAAATGTGTAATTGTAATATCTATGGAATATAGCAATGACAATTTACTTGTTCACTTACCAAAGTAACACAGCTGTAGGCCAGAAGTAAACATAGCAGAGGGCGCAAAGTGGGACCCAGATCTGTGAAATGGAAAATCAAAGTGACAAGTCAGTGTCCATACACTGAGTGAAAATGACAGACTTATGCTAGCTCCAACAATAGTATGAGATGTGGGAAGCAGTGACATCTTCTTACCTGTGTCTCACTGGAAGTATTGCATGATGATGTTGTTTCGGTTGTCGTTATCCTCTTCTTTTGCCTCCTCTTCTTCACTGTCCACAGGCTCCACAGCTGCACAAGACCACCATCTGGCCCATCCTCCTGCAGAAAAGGCACTTGGCGTCGCAAAGCCAGGTTGTGCAGCATACAGCAGGCCACGATTATCTGGCACACCTTTTTCGGTGAGTGGTATAGGAAACCACCTGTCAGATGGAGGCACCGGAATCTGGCCTTTAGGAGGCCGAAGGTGCTTTCTATTATCCTCCTAGTTCGCCCATGTGCCTTATTGTAGCGTTCCTCTGCCCTTGTCCTGGGATTCCTCACTGGGGTCAGTAGCCATGACAGGTTGGGGTAACCAGAGTCACCTGTAAATGTCGAGGGACAACTATTAGACACACACTAACCCTTAGGGACAACCCCATACCCAGACACCTATGTCAACTGTATTGAGACCTTGGCCTCACCTATTAGCCACACACGGTGCCTCAGGAGTTGCCCCCTCACATAAGGGATGCTGCTATTTCTTAAAATGTAAGCGTCATGCACAGAGCCAGGATACTGGGCATTCACATGGGAGATGTACTGGTCTGCCAAACACACCATCTGCACATTCATCGAATGGTAGCTTTTCCGGTTTCTGTACACCTGTTCATTCCTGCCGGGGGGTCAAATGCCACATGTGTACCATCAATGGCACCAATGATGTTGGGGATATGTCCCAGGGCATAGAAGTCACCTTTCACTGTGGACAAATCCTCCACCTGAGGGAAAACGATGTAGCTGCGCATGTGTTTCAGCAGGGCAGACAACACTCTGGACAACACGTTAGAGAACATTGGCTGGGACATCCCTGATGCCATGGCCACTGTTGTTTGAAAAGACCCACTGGCCAGGAAATGGAGTACTGACAGGACCTGCACTTGAGGGGGTATCCCTGTGGGATGGCGGATAGCTGACATCAGGTCTGGCTCCAACTGGGCACACAGTTCCAGTCTGTATGTGATTATGATGGGTCTCTCTTCCATTGTCGACAGGTCCACCAGGGGTCTGTACACCGGAGGATGCCGCCATCTCATCAACTGCCCCAGAAGAAGTGCTAGATGAAATAGTTCCACCAGAGAGTTCCGGAGATATAGATTTTACAAGAAGTAGTTACAGGCTGCACATCAGCCATTCGCATTCCCATATCATATACAGAGAGGTGGCATTTGTTCATGGCAATAGGGTAAACCAAGCGTTCTGGCTAATTAGTGCGAAGTTTTTGAGGGTGTAGAGGAAGCTTGGAAGTATTGTCATTTTGAAAAGAGTGACCATGGCAATACATCAAGCAGCAGATATGTCCATCACTGGATGTCTTTCTTCAACTTAGTGAGGAGGGAGTTGAGATTAAGATTCTGTGTAAGGTCTAGCTCAACAGCTATGTAAATGTCCAGGTACTAGAAGTCGAGGCATATAGGTGGTCATTACAACCCTGGCGGTCGGTGTTAAAGCGGCGGTAAGACCGCCAACAGGCCGGCGGTAAAAAATTTGCAATACGACCGTGGCGGAAACCGCCAACAAAGACAGACACTTTAACACTCCGACCGCCACGGCGCTACAAACAAACAGCGCAGCGGTCACCACCAACAGACAGGCGGAGGACAAAGTACCGCCCACAGCATCACAACCTACCAATCCGCCACCTTTTCCGGGGCGGATTCACCGCGGATAAAAACACGGCAGAAACAGGATTCTGAAGGGAAAACGCTCACCTCTACACATCCCACGAGGAACTAGGACACCATGTAGCCGGAACTCCAAATTCTCCCTGCGATAGTCTTCCTGCTCCTCTACCAGGAGCACGAACGCCGGCAGCGAAGACCGCAGTGAGTACTGTACCTACGACACAGGGGAGGGGGGAGGGAAAAAACAGGGACACACACACGCAATACCCCCACCCTCACCCACTACAACACACACACTAATACATATTTATACATGATAGTTACACCCCCAACCCCCCCGGAAGAATGCAAAGACAAAAAAGAAATGAGTGTAACCATAGAAATATATTAAAATCAAGTATGCAAAAAAATATATATATACACCATTAACAAAATATACACCAAGCATAGTAGTCCAGGTAGTGCTCCAATTAAGTCCGTGCAACACTGGGCCCACAAGGTATGGGCAAGGCCCACACAAGATCCCCGACCATGACGGAGAGAACACTGCAGGGGCATCAGAGAGCAAGAAAACAAGCACCTCAGGGGGAGGGAAAGGGGGGGCACCTCAGCCGGTTGAGTGCACGACGCCAAATCCACGAGAGGGCCACATGCTCACTGTTCAATCCTGGGGAGTGCAAAGCCACAGTCTCTCAAGTCTCTACAGTGGGTGGGTTGCCCACTGCCATATCCTGGGGAGTGCAAAGCCACAGTCTCTCAAGTCTCTACAGTGGGTGGGTTGCCCACTGCCATATCCTGGGGAGTGCAAAGCCACAGTCTCTCAAGTCTCTACAGTGGGTGGGTTGCCCACTGTTAAATCCTGGGGAGTGCAAAGCCACAGTCTCTCAAGTCTCTACAGTGGGTGGTTTGCCCACTGTTCAATCCTGGGGAGTGCAAATCCACAGTCTCTCAAGTGGATAACAGTCTCCACTGGTTCTGGAGGGGGCTTTGTGCCCAGAGTGCTTCATCCTGCTAAGGACAGAGGTAGTGGATGTATCTCTCCACTGGTTCTGGAGGGGCCTTTGTGCCCAGAGTGCTTCATCCTGCTAAGGACAGAGCGAGTGGATGGATCTCTCCACTGGTTCTGGAGGGGGCTTTGTGCCCAGAGTGCTTCATCCTGCTAAGGACAGAGGTAGTGGATGTATCTCTCCACTGGTTCTGGAGGGGGCTTTGAGCCCAGAGTGCTTCATTCTGACCGTGACGGACTCAGTAGCTTCAGTGCCCTTGGCGCTCATGGGCCAGCGGTGCTTGGAGCGGCGGTGCCCTGTTCAGCGGTGCTTGGAGCGGCGGTGCCCTGTTCAGCGGTGCTTGAGATGGTGGTGTCCTGTTCAGCGGTGCTTGGAGCGGCGGTGCCCTGTTCAGCGGTGCTTGAGACGGCGGTGCCCTGTTCAGCGGTGCCCTGTTCAGCGGTGCTTGAGACGGCTGTGCCCTGTTCAGCGGTGCTTGAGACAGTGGTGCATTGTTCAGTGCTGCTTGAGACGGCAGTGCCCTGTTCAGCGGTGCTTGGGACGGCGGTGCCCTGTTCAGCGGTGCTTGAAACGGCGGTGCCCTGTTCAGCGGTGCTTGAGACGGCGGTGCCCTGTTCAGCGGTGCTTGAGGCGGCGGGCTCCTTTGCAGTGACTCAGCTGCTGGCGGTCCTCTCTGTCCCAGAGGGGCTTGTGCTGGCGCTCCTCTCTGTCCCAGCGGGGATTGTGCTGGCGGTCCTCTCTGTCCCAGCATGGCTTGTGGTGGCGGTCCTCTCTAGCCCAGCGGGGCTTGTGCTGGCGGTCCTCTCTAGCCCAGCGGGGCTTGTGCTGGTGGTCCTCTCTGTCCCAGCGGGGCTTGTGCTGGCGGTCCTCTCTAGCCCAGCAGGGATGATGGCTGTGGCCGCCTGGGCAGCGGGATGATGGCTGTGGCCTCCTGGGCAGCGGGGATGATGGCGGTCTCCTCCGTCGTGCTGCTCTTCCCAGACTTTCCTGCTTTCTTGTGGCCCTTCCCCACCTTGGAAGGTGTCGCAGCTGACTCCACACTCCCACCGGGACCCCTGGGAGCGGCTTTGGTGGCTGGAGTCTTCCCCCTCTCCCGCCGGGCACTGGCTAACTTCTGATGCTTCACAGGTGGGGGACTGTCTGTGCTGTGGCTCCGTGCCACACTGGCTGCCCTGGTGGTCAGTGCAGTCCAGATTCCGGTGACTACAGGCACCACTGGTCCCGGAGATGTTGTGGCTGATGTGCTAGTTCGGGACCTAGGAGACGGACGGGGTGGGGGAGGTGTGGGAAAGAGGTCAAGGTTGGACAGGAGAAGTTTTTGGGAGACACTGGGACGGGTAGCTGGGGGGGTTTGGGAGTGGAGGAAGAGGTTGTGGTTGTAGGAGGTGTTTGTTTGCTGACTTTGGGTGAAGGTGCATGCGCTGGAGGCTGTTGTGAGGTGGATGGCTGTTGGGTGGGTGTGTGTCTGCGTTTGTGTATCTTGGGAGGTGGCGTCACAGACACACTGGGAGAGGACACAGGGGACGTGTGAATGGTAGTGGGGGTGGTGACTGCACGTGAGCGGGGTGTGGTGGTGGGTGTGCTGGTGATGGCAGTAGTGGCTGTAGATGTAGTGCATGCAGGTGTGAGTGGAGACGAGACTGGGAGGGAGGAGGGAGACGAGGAGGAGGGGGACACAGTGGAGGCAGTGGATGTTGGTGTGTCTGCATGTGTGTGATGCTTGCATGAGTGCCTGTGGGATGTGTGGTGCTTATGTTTGCCAGAGCTTCCCTTGTGTGTTGACTTGTGTGCATGCTGGTCTGAAGGTGTGCTTGGGATAGGCTGGGGTACAGGGGATTGGGTCTGGGTGGAGGAAGTTGGAGGGGGGAGGCTAGAGACGGGGACAATGGCTGCCATCAGTGCTGAGGCCAGAGTCTGCAAAGCTCGCTGAAGGGCTGACTGACCAGAATGAATGCCCTCCAGGAATGCATTAGTTTGTTGCAACTGCCTTTCTACACCCTGGATGGCATTCAAAATGGTAGACTGCCCAACAGTGAGGGACGTGAGGAGGTCAATGGCCTCCTCACTGAGGGCAGCAGGGATGACTGGGGCAGGGCCTGAGGTGCCTGGGGCAAAGGAGATGCCCAACCTCCTGGGTGAGCGGGCACGGGTCAAAGGCTGAGGGGCTGCTGGGAGGGAGGTGCTGGTAGGGTGTGAGGCGGCTGTACCTGTAGATGCGGGGGCATAGATGTTGCCGCCACCACAAGGGGGCTCCCATCAGAGGACGAGTCCGTGTCGCTGGTCTCAGCTCCTGTCCCCGCCGTGGAGCTCCCCTCGCCCTCCATCCCACTGGTGAACTCAGAGTCCGTAGTTTCACCCTCCAGGGCCATGTGGGATATAGCTCCCTCCTGCTCCAGTGCCACTGCACCTCCGCCTGATGATGCTAATGCACACAAGAACAGGGAGACCACAAAAAGGGGGGGGACGACAGAAGAAAGACATGTTGAGTGCATGCATTACCGCTACCGTTGGCGGAAACGACAGACATAGAAGCCCCCTGCACTACGCCGCGCTCTTGGGTTCCACTGTTCAATTCCTGGGAAATGGCCTACTAGGCTATGGACGACATCTGCACACATGGATGACACAGGGGCATGACTAGGTGTACTTGGCAATCTACAGAGGTGGTGTGGGGTGCCACATGGCCTGCCTTACGGAGGGACCTTGCCTACTAAAATTGCCCTCGCCTAGGGAAACCCACAGCCCACCTCCCCCACCCAGACCCCTTCACTGCGCGCAAAATCAGCATGATGAGAGTGTACCCACCCCCTTGTGGCTGCTGTGATGACCTCAAGCGCCCATCCAACTCCAGGTACGCCACCGCCAGGATCCTGAACCTCAGGGGGGTCATGGTGCGACGGGCACCCCTCCCACGTTGGGAGGTCATCCCCAGCTGAGCCTCCGCCGTCTTCTTGCTCCAGCGGCGAATGTCCTCCCATCTTTTACGGCAGTGGGTGCTCCGTCTGTGGTAGACCCCCAGGGTCCGGACGTCCTTGCTGATGGCACGCCAAATATATTTTTTCTGTTGGGTGCTGACCTACATGATTTGTACAGGGGGAAGAGAAACTTATTACCAACTGCACAGTCACAGTCATTGGTCCCCATCCCTACCCTTGGCATGTGGCACATGCACTCACCGTCGTTTCATGCACGCCGCACTCTCCCCCCTTCCTTCTTACATCCACCCCTCTCCACACAGGCATAGCCCATACAGCATGCTCCCAGTGTACTTACATGTTTGTCTGGAGGACCGTAGAGTAGCGTGTACTGGGGGGACCCCATCCAAGAGTTTCTCGAACTCCTCTGATGTGAAGGCAGGGGCCCTTTCCCCAGAGACTCGAGCCATTGTCCCTTCCAGACCGAGGTCACAGCAGCACTTGCAGTGTAGGTCCTCTCCTGTCGAAAATCAGGTATTGAGTGATTCAACAGATAGAAAATGGCGGTCACGTCCGCGGCGGTGCGTACCGTCACAGCCGGCGTACATCGTCATCATTGGCTCCTGGGACCCATAGGGTCCAATGTTAACCAATGCAGAATTGCGCCGCGGTCTTCGACCGCCTACCGCAACGGTGTACAATGCCAGCGCAGTTACCTCACATCTCATTGTCCCACTTTACAGGTCAGGCAGCCGCCATTTCAGGGGCCCACATGGCTTAATTTTTAATTGTGTCACACATACCTAGGCCTAGACTCAACACACATTCAGGCCACTTTTTGGATTAGGAATCGTGTTCTGTGTAAGCTGTGGGTACGTACCTCTGAGTTGTTTGACTCTGTGCTCGCTGTTGTCCTTCATAGGCACCGTCCGCTGGGACATGTGAGGAGATGGCGGCATCCTCCGGTGTACCGACCGTTGGTGGACCTGTCGACAATGGAGGAAAGACATGTGTTAATCACCTACAGTCTTGACCGTGCCACAATCCAGGAACTGTGTACCCAGCTGGAGCCAGACCTGATGTCAGCTATCCGCCATCCCACAGGAATCACCCCTCAAGTGCAGGTGCTGTCAGTGATCCATTTCCTTGCAAGTGGATCATTTCAAACAACAGTGGCCATAGCATCAGGGATGTCCCAGCCTATGTTTTCTAACGTGTTGTACAGAGTGTTGTCTGCCCTGCTTAAACACATGCGGAGCTACATCGTTTTCCCTCAGGTGGAGGATTTGCCTACAGTGAAAGGTGATTTCTATGCCCTGGGACATATTCCCAAAATCATAGGTGCCATTGATGGGACCCATGTGGCTTTGGTTCCCCCCCCCACAGGAGTAAACAGGTGTACAGAAACCGGAAGAGTTATCATTCGATGAATGCACAGATGGTATGTTTGGCCAACCAGTACATCTCCCATGTGAATGTCAAGTTCCCTGGCTCAGTGCATGACGCCTACATCCTGCGGAATAGCAGCATCCCTTATGTGATGGGTCAACTCCAGAGGCACCGTGTGTGGCTATTAGGTGAGCACCTGGAAGGAAGACGGTGGGAATGGTTGTCTGGGTCTGGGGATATCCCTACAGGTTAGTGTGTGTCTAACAGTTGTCCCTCGCCATTTGCAGGTGACTCTGGTTACCCCAACCTGTCATGGCTACTGACCTCAGTGAGGAATCCCAGGACAAGGGCAGAGGAACGCTACAATGAGGCACATGGGCGAACTAGGAGGGTGATCGAACGGACCTTCGGCCTCCTGAAGGCCAGGTTCCGGTGCCTCCATATGACAGGTGGATCCCTATTCTACTCACCAAAGAAGGTGTGCCAGATCATCGTGGCCTGCTGTATGCTTCACAACTTCGCTTTGCGACGACAGGTGCCTTTTCTGCAGGAGGATGGTCCAGATGGCGGTGTTGTTGCAGCTGTGGAGCCTGTGGACAGGGAAGACGAGGAAGCAGAAGAAGAAGACATGGACAACAGGGACTCAGTGATCCAGCAATATTTCCAGTGAAACACAGGTAAGAATACAAACCTGCCCACTACATGTACTTAAACACTACTACCTCTCTACTGTCTGTCGTTTTCACCCAGTGTATGGTCACTGAGTTGTCACTTTCCCTTACGATTTCACAGATGTGGGTCCCAATGTGTGACATCTGCTTTGATTCCTCATGGGCTAGAGCTGTGTGACATAGGTATGTTGACATTACAATTGAAAGAGCATTTTGTCACTGTAATTGCTAATACACTATTTCGAAATCACAGGCAGACTCCAGATTGTTTTGTGCTTTAAGGGTGTTTATTTTAGGTCTCAATATTGGAGGGGGGAGAAAAATGGTGAGGGGTGATGGCGGAGGAATGTCCATGGCAGAGTCCAGCCTATTAGTCTCACAGGTGCATTGCCCAAATGGGCATAGGAAGTAGAGCTGGGGCAGTTTAAGAATGGACAGGGTGACAAAGTGGGACAGTAGGATGACAATCAGGGTGGTCTCATTTCTTGGCGGGGGTCTTGGCATCGTTCTCTGTCTTTGTCCGGGATCTCAGGGACCGTTTGCGAGTTGGTTCTCCCTCTGCAGGGGGTGGGGTGCTGGTGTGGTGGTCCTGTGGCGGTGCCTCCTGTCCACTAGCGCCGGCGGAGGTGGTGGTCAGTTCATCGTCCAGGCTAGTGTCAGGGGCCCCTTGTAGTGGCACAGTGTCCCTCCTGGTGTTGAGTACTTCCTTCAGCACCCCTACGATGGTGTCCAGGGTGGAATTGATGGCTCTGAGTTCCTCCCTGAAGCCCAAATACTGTTCCTCCTTCAGGCGCTGGGTCTCCTGAAACTTGGCCAGTACCGTTGCCATTGTCTCCTGGGAGTGGTGGTAGGCTCCCATGATGTTGGAGAGGGCCTCGTGGAGAGTGGGTTCCCTGGGCCTGTTCGCCCCCTGTCGCACAGCAGCCCTCCCAGTTCCCCTGTGTTCCAGCAGCCCTCCCAGTTCCCCTGTGTGCCCACCACCACTGCCCCCAGGTCCCTGTTGTTGTTGGGGTGGTGGGTTAGCCTGGGTTCCCTGTAGTGGTGGACACACTGCTGATTGACGTGTCCTGGGTACGGAGGTATGGGCCCGCTGGGTGGGTGCTGTGCTGGTGTTTCCAGAGGGGGAAAGCTCTGTGGTTGCTTGTGACTGGGTGAGGGGAACTGACTGTCCTGAGGTCCCCGATGGGCCGGGCTGGTCATCTAGATCCAGTTGGACAGAGGTGCTGTCTTCACTGTGGGCCTCTTCTGTTGGTGGTGTGGACATGTGTGGATCCTCCTGTCCGGTGACGTTGGGTAGGGGTCTTGCAGGTGTATAAAAGGATGTTTATTACATCTGTGTGTGTTGCATGGTGTGCAATGGGTGGGTTACCGTGTACCCCAGTGCTTGCATTCCTGTGTCCACAGTCTCTCAAGTGGATAACAGTCTCCACTGGTTCTGGAGGGGGCTTTGTGCCCAGAGTGCTTCATCCTGCTAAGGACAGAGGTAGTGGATGTATCTCTCCACTGGTTCTGGAGGGGCCTTTGTGCCCAGAGTGCTTCATCCTGCTAAGGACAGAGCGAGTGGATGGATCTCTCCACTGGTTCTGGAGGGGGCTTTGTGCCCAGAGTGCTTCATCCTGCTAAGGACAGAGGTAGTGGATGTATCTCTCCACTGGTTCTGGAGGGGGCTTTGAGCCCAGAGTGCTTCATTCTGACCGTGACGGACTCAGTAGCTTCAGTGCCCTTGGCGCTCATGGGCCAGCGGTGCTTGGAGCGGCGGTGCCCTGTTCAGCGGTGCTTGGAGCGGCGGTGCCCTGTTCAGCGGTGCTTGAGATGGTGGTGTCCTGTTCAGCGGTGCTTGGAGCGGCGGTGCCCTGTTCAGCGGTGCTTGAGACGGCGGTGCCCTGTTCAGCGGTGCCCTGTTCAGCGGTGCTTGAGACGGCTGTGCCCTGTTCAGCGGTGCTTGAGACAGTGGTGCATTGTTCAGTGCTGCTTGAGACGGCAGTGCCCTGTTCAGCGGTGCTTGGGACGGCGGTGCCCTGTTCAGCGGTGCTTGAAACGGCGGTGCCCTGTTCAGCGGTGCTTGAGACGGCGGTGCCCTGTTCAGCGGTGCTTGAGGCGGCGGGCTCCTTTGCAGTGACTCAGCTGCTGGCGGTCCTCTCTGTCCCAGAGGGGCTTGTGCTGGCGCTCCTCTCTGTCCCAGCGGGGATTGTGCTGGCGGTCCTCTCTGTCCCAGCATGGCTTGTGGTGGCGGTCCTCTCTAGCCCAGCGGGGCTTGTGCTGGCGGTCCTCTCTAGCCCAGCGGGGCTTGTGCTGGTGGTCCTCTCTGTCCCAGCGGGGCTTGTGCTGGCGGTCCTCTCTAGCCCAGCAGGGATGATGGCTGTGGCCGCCTGGGCAGCGGGATGATGGCTGTGGCCTCCTGGGCAGCGGGGATGATGGCGGTCTCCTCCGTCGTGCTGCTCTTCCCAGACTTTCCTGCTTTCTTGTGGCCCTTCCCCACCTTGGAAGGTGTCGCAGCTGACTCCACACTCCCACCGGGACCCCTGGGAGCGGCTTTGGTGGCTGGAGTCTTCCCCCTCTCCCGCCGGGCACTGGCTAACTTCTGATGCTTCACAGGTGGGGGACTGTCTGTGCTGTGGCTCCGTGCCACACTGGCTGCCCTGGTGGTCAGTGCAGTCCAGATTCCGGTGACTACAGGCACCACTGGTCCCGGAGATGTTGTGGCTGATGTGCTAGTTCGGGACCTAGGAGACGGACGGGGTGGGGGAGGTGTGGGAAAGAGGTCAAGGTTGGACAGGAGAAGTTTTTGGGAGACACTGGGACGGGTAGCTGGGGGGGTTTGGGAGTGGAGGAAGAGGTTGTGGTTGTAGGAGGTGTTTGTTTGCTGACTTTGGGTGAAGGTGCATGCGCTGGAGGCTGTTGTGAGGTGGATGGCTGTTGGGTGGGTGTGTGTCTGCGTTTGTGTATCTTGGGAGGTGGCGTCACAGACACACTGGGAGAGGACACAGGGGACGTGTGAATGGTAGTGGGGGTGGTGACTGCACGTGAGCGGGGTGTGGTGGTGGGTGTGCTGGTGATGGCAGTAGTGGCTGTAGATGTAGTGCATGCAGGTGTGAGTGGAGACGAGACTGGGAGGGAGGAGGGAGACGAGGAGGAGGGGGACACAGTGGAGGCAGTGGATGTTGGTGTGTCTGCATGTGTGTGATGCTTGCATGAGTGCCTGTGGGATGTGTGGTGCTTATGTTTGCCAGAGCTTCCCTTGTGTGTTGACTTGTGTGCATGCTGGTCTGAAGGTGTGCTTGGGATAGGCTGGGGTACAGGGGATTGGGTCTGGGTGGAGGAAGTTGGAGGGGGGAGGCTAGAGACGGGGACAATGGCTGCCATCAGTGCTGAGGCCAGAGTCTGCAAAGCTCGCTGAAGGGCTGACTGACCAGAATGAATGCCCTCCAGGAATGCATTAGTTTGTTGCAACTGCCTTTCTACACCCTGGATGGCATTCAAAATGGTAGACTGCCCAACAGTGAGGGACGTGAGGAGGTCAATGGCCTCCTCACTGAGGGCAGCAGGGATGACTGGGGCAGGGCCTGAGGTGCCTGGGGCAAAGGAGATGCCCAACCTCCTGGGTGAGCGGGCACGGGTCAAAGGCTGAGGGGCTGCTGGGAGGGAGGTGCTGGTAGGGTGTGAGGCGGCTGTACCTGTAGATGCGGGGGCATAGATGTTGCCGCCACCACAAGGGGGCTCCCATCAGAGGACGAGTCCGTGTCGCTGGTCTCAGCTCCTGTCCCCGCCGTGGAGCTCCCCTCGCCCTCCATCCCACTGGTGAACTCAGAGTCCGTAGTTTCACCCTCCAGGGCCATGTGGGATATAGCTCCCTCCTGCTCCAGTGCCACTGCACCTCCGCCTGATGATGCTAATGCACACAAGAACAGGGAGACCACAAAAAGGGGGGGGACGACAGAAGAAAGACATGTTGAGTGCATGCATTACCGCTACCGTTGGCGGAAACGACAGACATAGAAGCCCCCTGCACTACGCCGCGCTCTTGGGTTCCACTGTTCAATTCCTGGGAAATGGCCTACTAGGCTATGGACGACATCTGCACACATGGATGACACAGGGGCATGACTAGGTGTACTTGGCAATCTACAGAGGTGGTGTGGGGTGCCACATGGCCTGCCTTACGGAGGGACCTTGCCTACTAAAATTGCCCTCGCCTAGGGAAACCCACAGCCCACCTCCCCCACCCAGACCCCTTCACTGCGCGCAAAATCAGCATGATGAGAGTGTACCCACCCCCTTGTGGCTGCTGTGATGACCTCAAGCGCCCATCCAACTCCAGGTACGCCACCGCCAGGATCCTGAACCTCAGGGGGGTCATGGTGCGACGGGCACCCCTCCCACGTTGGGAGGTCATCCCCAGCTGAGCCTCCGCCGTCTTCTTGCTCCAGCGGCGAATGTCCTCCCATCTTTTACGGCAGTGGGTGCTCCGTCTGTGGTAGACCCCCAGGGTCCGGACGTCCTTGCTGATGGCACGCCAAATATATTTTTTCTGTTGGGTGCTGACCTACATGATTTGTACAGGGGGAAGAGAAACTTATTACCAACTGCACAGTCACAGTCATTGGTCCCCATCCCTACCCTTGGCATGTGGCACATGCACTCACCGTCGTTTCATGCACGCCGCACTCTCCCCCCTTCCTTCTTACATCCACCCCTCTCCACACAGGCATAGCCCATACAGCATGCTCCCAGTGTACTTACATGTTTGTCTGGAGGACCGTAGAGTAGCGTGTACTGGGGGGACCCCATCCAAGAGTTTCTCGAACTCCTCTGATGTGAAGGCAGGGGCCCTTTCCCCAGAGACTCGAGCCATTGTCCCTTCCAGACCGAGGTCACAGCAGCACTTGCAGTGTAGGTCCTCTCCTGTCGAAAATCAGGTATTGAGTGATTCAACAGATAGAAAATGGCGGTCACGTCCGCGGCGGTGCGTACCGTCACAGCCGGCGTACATCGTCATCATTGGCTCCTGGGACCCATAGGGTCCAATGTTAACCAATGCAGAATTGCGCCGCGGTCTTCGACCGCCTACCGCAACGGTGTACAATGCCAGCGCAGTTACCTCACATCTCATTGTCCCACTTTACAGGTCAGGCAGCCGCCATTTCAGGGGCCCACATGGCTTAATTTTTAATTGTGTCACACATACCTAGGCCTAGACTCAACACACATTCAGGCCACTTTTTGGATTAGGAATCGTGTTCTGTGTAAGCTGTGGGTACGTACCTCTGAGTTGTTTGACTCTGTGCTCGCTGTTGTCCTTCATAGGCACCGTCCGCTGGGACATGTGAGGAGATGGCGGCATCCTCCGGTGTACCGACCGTTGGTGGACCTGTCGACAATGGAGGAAAGACATGTGTTAATCACCTACAGTCTTGACCGTGCCACAATCCAGGAACTGTGTACCCAGCTGGAGCCAGACCTGATGTCAGCTATCCGCCATCCCACAGGAATCACCCCTCAAGTGCAGGTGCTGTCAGTGATCCATTTCCTTGCAAGTGGATCATTTCAAACAACAGTGGCCATAGCATCAGGGATGTCCCAGCCTATGTTTTCTAACGTGTTGTACAGAGTGTTGTCTGCCCTGCTTAAACACATGCGGAGCTACATCGTTTTCCCTCAGGTGGAGGATTTGCCTACAGTGAAAGGTGATTTCTATGCCCTGGGACATATTCCCAAAATCATAGGTGCCATTGATGGGACCCATGTGGCTTTGGTTCCCCCCCCCACAGGAGTAAACAGGTGTACAGAAACCGGAAGAGTTATCATTCGATGAATGCACAGATGGTATGTTTGGCCAACCAGTACATCTCCCATGTGAATGTCAAGTTCCCTGGCTCAGTGCATGACGCCTACATCCTGCGGAATAGCAGCATCCCTTATGTGATGGGTCAACTCCAGAGGCACCGTGTGTGGCTATTAGGTGAGCACCTGGAAGGAAGACGGTGGGAATGGTTGTCTGGGTCTGGGGATATCCCTACAGGTTAGTGTGTGTCTAACAGTTGTCCCTCGCCATTTGCAGGTGACTCTGGTTACCCCAACCTGTCATGGCTACTGACCTCAGTGAGGAATCCCAGGACAAGGGCAGAGGAACGCTACAATGAGGCACATGGGCGAACTAGGAGGGTGATCGAACGGACCTTCGGCCTCCTGAAGGCCAGGTTCCGGTGCCTCCATATGACAGGTGGATCCCTATTCTACTCACCAAAGAAGGTGTGCCAGATCATCGTGGCCTGCTGTATGCTTCACAACTTCGCTTTGCGACGACAGGTGCCTTTTCTGCAGGAGGATGGTCCAGATGGCGGTGTTGTTGCAGCTGTGGAGCCTGTGGACAGGGAAGACGAGGAAGCAGAAGAAGAAGACATGGACAACAGGGACTCAGTGATCCAGCAATATTTCCAGTGAAACACAGGTAAGAATACAAACCTGCCCACTACATGTACTTAAACACTACTACCTCTCTACTGTCTGTCGTTTTCACCCAGTGTATGGTCACTGAGTTGTCACTTTCCCTTACGATTTCACAGATGTGGGTCCCAATGTGTGACATCTGCTTTGATTCCTCATGGGCTAGAGCTGTGTGACATAGGTATGTTGACATTACAATTGAAAGAGCATTTTGTCACTGTAATTGCTAATACACTATTTCGAAATCACAGGCAGACTCCAGATTGTTTTGTGCTTTAAGGGTGTTTATTTTAGGTCTCAATATTGGAGGGGGGAGAAAAATGGTGAGGGGTGATGGCGGAGGAATGTCCATGGCAGAGTCCAGCCTATTAGTCTCACAGGTGCATTGCCCAAATGGGCATAGGAAGTAGAGCTGGGGCAGTTTAAGAATGGACAGGGTGACAAAGTGGGACAGTAGGATGACAATCAGGGTGGTCTCATTTCTTGGCGGGGGTCTTGGCATCGTTCTCTGTCTTTGTCCGGGATCTCAGGGACCGTTTGCGAGTTGGTTCTCCCTCTGCAGGGGGTGGGGTGCTGGTGTGGTGGTCCTGTGGCGGTGCCTCCTGTCCACTAGCGCCGGCGGAGGTGGTGGTCAGTTCATCGTCCAGGCTAGTGTCAGGGGCCCCTTGTAGTGGCACAGTGTCCCTCCTGGTGTTGAGTACTTCCTTCAGCACCCCTACGATGGTGTCCAGGGTGGAATTGATGGCTCTGAGTTCCTCCCTGAAGCCCAAATACTGTTCCTCCTTCAGGCGCTGGGTCTCCTGAAACTTGGCCAGTACCGTTGCCATTGTCTCCTGGGAGTGGTGGTAGGCTCCCATGATGTTGGAGAGGGCCTCGTGGAGAGTGGGTTCCCTGGGCCTGTTCGCCCCCTGTCGCACAGCAGCCCTCCCAGTTCCCCTGTGTTCCAGCAGCCCTCCCAGTTCCCCTGTGTGCCCACCACCACTGCCCCCAGGTCCCTGTTGTTGTTGGGGTGGTGGGTTAGCCTGGGTTCCCTGTAGTGGTGGACACACTGCTGATTGACGTGTCCTGGGTACGGAGGTATGGGCCCGCTGGGTGGGTGCTGTGCTGGTGTTTCCAGAGGGGGAAAGCTCTGTGGTTGCTTGTGACTGGGTGAGGGGAACTGACTGTCCTGAGGTCCCCGATGGGCCGGGCTGGTCATCTAGATCCAGTTGGACAGAGGTGCTGTCTTCACTGTGGGCCTCTTCTGTTGGTGGTGTGGACATGTGTGGATCCTCCTGTCCGGTGACGTTGGGTAGGGGTCTTGCAGGTGTATAAAAGGATGTTTATTACATCTGTGTGTGTTGCATGGTGTGCAATGGGTGGGTTACCGTGTACCCCAGTGCTTGCATTCCTGTGTGGGACCTTGTGTGATGATGGTTTAGGGGGGTGTATGGGTATCTGCAGTGGGCATGCTTTAGTGATGGGTGTCCATGCTTTGTTGTTGCATGCAGGGCTTGGTGTTAGGGTGTGTGGTTTGTGATGCTAGGACATTTGTGAGGAGTTGGAGTGATGGGGGTGAGGGTGAGGGTGGGGGTATGTGCTGGCATGCAGGTAGGGTGGGGGATGTAATAGTTAAGATTTGACTTACCAGAGTCCATTCCTCCACCTACTCCTGCGAGGCCCTCAGGATGCAGAATCGCCACAACCTGCTCCTCCCATGTTGGTAGTTGTGGGGGAGGTGGTGGGGGTCCTCCGCCAGTCCGCTGAACCGCAAGGTGGTGTCTTGAGACCACGGAACGCACCTTCCCCTGTAGGTCATTCCACCTCTTCCTGATGTCCTCCCGATTTCTTGGGTGCTGTCCCACTGCGTTGACCCTGTCCACTATTCTTCGCCATAGCTCCATCTTTCTTGCAATTGAGGTGTGCTGCACCTGTGATCCGAATAGCTGTGGCTCTACCCGGACGATTTCCTCCACCATGACCCTGATCTCCTCCTCCGAGAACCTGGGGTGTCTTTACCGTGCCATGGGGTGGTGTAGGTGATGTGTGGGGTGGTGTGTGTGGTGATAAGAGTGCTGATATGTAGTGGTGTGTAGTGTGAGGTGTGTAGAAGTTATGTGGGTGATGGTGTTGTGTGCCTGTGGATGCTAGTATTGTTGATGGTGGTGTCTCGCTCTGGCCTTCTCTCAGTAATTGTTGTCGTAGGGGTTTGTGGGTGATGTGGGTGTGTGTTTTATATTGTATTGGGTGTGTGGGAGTGGTGTGTGTATGTGTATCAGGTGTATCAGGTGTGTGTATTTCAATTTGTCCAATGTGGCTGTGTTTGTAAGAGTGTGTGTATTTTGAGCGCGGCGGTGTGTACCGCCAATGGAATACCGCGGTTAAAAGACGCGTGGATTTGTGGGTCCTGATAGTGTGGGCGTATTTCTGTTGCCGTGACGGTGGAGGTTTTGTTTACGCCAGTTTATCACTGACCTTTGGTGTGGCGGACTTGTGTGGGTGTCTGAATTTTGGCGGATTCCGTGCTGTGGGTCATAATGACCATGGTGGAATTCCACTGCCGCGGCAGTGTGTTGGCAGTCTTCTGCACATCGGTAAGCAGCTTTTACCGCCAATGTTGTAATGACCACCATAGTTTGGATGGAGCTCTGGCATGATCTTATTTCAGAGTAACCTTGTTTTGGGATCAGCCAGGACTTGTTCTTGTTCCCCTGGAGGACTGAGACCTCTTCATATAGGTCTAGGAGATGGAGGCATCAGGGCCTGAGAGATACCAGTTAAACAAGAACATGAGGTCATCATCTGAGTAGAGCACAAGTCTGTCTTCAATTCCATTACCGCATCTCCAGCTTGAGGTCTGGGCATCACAGCACACCAGTCTGGCAAGGGGTTCAGTGGCCAGCCCCAAAAGAAGCAGGGACAGCAGGCAGCCCTTTCGGTTTCCTCACCGACTGGGGAAAGGTTCCAGGAGGACATTCTTAACCTGGACATGTGCTGATGGTCGAGAATAAAGGAACCCTACAAAAGTACTGAATCGAGAACCGAACCTACGCATTCAAGAACCATATTCAGGAAGGACCAATTGACCAACTCAAATGACTTTTCTAACTGGATTAGCAGCAGGGCAAATGGGTTCCAGAGTTCTCGGATGCAAGCCAGCATGAAATGTAAACGGATACAGTGTTAGATGCCATGATTCAACGTGAAGCTACATTGTTTCGGGTGAACAAGGATGTCAATGTCCTGGGCTAAGCCTTGTGGCCAGGAGTTTTCTGAAGATTTTATCTTCTGTATTTACTGGGGAGATATGACAATATGTCACTCATTTGAGTACAGGGTGGCCTGACTTAGGGATGACCACAATGGTCATTGAACAATTTCTGGGGAACGGCCTTCCCTTCTTTAGCCTCCTTATAGAGTGCCAGCAGGTGGAGGGCAAAGGTGGTGTGGTACATGAGGTAGTACTCAAGAGGGAAGCCTCTGGTCTGGGCATTTTCCCAGAGTTCAGCAACAGAATCTATTTCCTTGCTGGTGATAGGTACCTCGAGGGCCCCCTGCAGGCCTCAGAGAGAGCAAAGGAACTGGAATCTCCTCCAACAGTGGTTTGCACTGTTCCTGTAATGAGCAGGGAGAATGGGCATAGTGCTCCTGGTATTAGTCTGCAAAAATGGTGGCTATCTCTGAGGAGCACGACATTGCATATCCCTTAAGGTCTGCAATCACTGAGACCACTCAGGAGGTCATGTCATTAGTTACCAACCAGTAGAGCAAATTGCTGGTCCAATCACCATACTTGTAGACCCATTGAATCATGGCTTGCCAGCACTGTCGGACCTCATTGAGGACTACGTGTCTCAGGGAAGCCTGAGTGACTGCAAGCCTGCGACAGGAGCTGTCCGACTCATCACCTTAGGCCCGTTGCTCCATTTGGAGTATCTAGGCATCAAGGTCACAATTTTGTTGTTTGTTTTTTTCCTGACATCTAATGCAAGATTTTGCTGTACCTCTCATGGTGGCCGTGCCACCACCCAGTGTGTGGCAGGAAAAGTAACAGAGCCAAGATTCATGCAGAAGTAGGCTTAGAGCTCAGGAGATAGACATTTCAGGCATTGGGTGCCTGTGGGGTGCCACGCACGAGGCACAAGAAGATTCTGGTGCAAGTGTTCGTCAGTCTAAAAAGGAGAATCGAGGGGGAGTGGTCTGAAATGACTCTCAGAAGGACGGAAGTAGTCGTGACCTGGAGAGTATCCAATGCAGCAAGCAGGAGTGGATCAATACTGGAAAGTGTTTTGTGGGTTGAGGAAGTATGCATATAATCTGTGTTCCTGCAGCTCCAAATATCACATAAGCCTAGCAAGTCAATCCAGGTCCAGAGTTGTTTAGCTCACTGCCGGCAAGACACAGCAGGTTGTCCCGAGGCATCTTTGTCAGGGTCAGGTGAAGCGTTGATGTCACTGACTATTATAGTTGTACCCTGGGGAAGTGCTAGGATAGTGGTCTCAAGATCTTTGAGGGCATTAGGAGCCAACTGGGGCTGTATGTAGACACTAACGAAGTTACATTGCTGCTCTTCTAGAAGGTCCTGTGTACCACAATATCTGCCTGTTAGACCTGGGAGCTCTTGGCATGGTTTCCCTGTACTTTTTGCTTCTGACCCCCTGCTTTTGGACCCTGTGCTGCAATTCCTTTAGGCTGGTTTTGATACTCTTGGCACTTTACCACTGCCAACCAGTGCTAAAGTGCAAGTAAGTGCACTCTGTCTAAATTGTATTGGAGATTGGTTATCCATGATTGACATATATGATTTACTAGTAAGTCCCTAGTAAAGTCACTAGTGGTGCTTAAGGCCTGTAAATCAAATGCTACTAGAGGTCCTGCAGCACTGATTGTGCCACTCACACTAGTAACCCTGTAAACATGTCTCAGACCTGTCACTGCAGTGTCTGTGTGTCCAGTTTTAAACTGCTAATTCGACCTGGCAAATGCACCCACTTGCCAGGCCCACACCTTCCCTTTTATTACATGTATGTCACCCCTAAGGTAGGCCCTGGGTATCGCCATGGGCTGGGTGCAGTGTTTGTAAAAGGTAGGACATGTACTAATGTGTTTTACATGTCCTGATAGTGAAATACTGCCAAAACTGGGTTTCACTATTGCAAGGCCTATCTCCCTCATAGGTCAACTAGGTCACTGTTTTAAAATATCTTTTAAATGTAGTTTCCCATTGGGATCAGATAGAGATGTAAAGTTTGGGGTCTCTGAATTCACAATTTAAAAAAATCATCTTTTTGAAGGGTTGGTTTTTAGATTGTCTGTTTGAAAATGCCACTTTTTGAAAGTGGGCATTTTCTTGCTTAACCATTCTGTGCCTCTGCCTGCCTGTGCAGTCCACTTCTGGGTCAGAATGACAGTTGGGCTGTTTGTGATTTCCACTAGACATCCTGATGAGTCTCCTGGGTGAGGGTGGGGAGGGAACAGCTGACACGTACACCTGAAAGGGCTGTGCCTGTCCTCACACAATGCAGACTCCAACCCCTTGGAGTGTGTCTGGGGGCCAGGCCTAGGCAAGGCAGGAATTGTGTACAACAGAGACTTTCCTTTGAAGTTTGGCAGAAATGAGTATAAGTAGTGGCCCCAAACCCCCACATTTTCAGATCACTTCTGGACAAAGAGGAACCTCTGCCAAGGAGAAGAGCTTGAGGAGGACCTGCCACTCTGTCTGTTGCTTTGCTGTGCTGGGTTGCTGCTGCTGCTTTTGCCTAAGAGGAAAAGAACTGGACTCTGCTTTCTGCAATCCTGCTGGTGAAGTATCTCCAAGGGCTTGGACTGATATTGCCTCCTGTTTAGAAGTCTCAGGAACAGCAAAGACTTCACTTACCAGCCTCTAGGTCTACTTGCTGTGGATCCTAGCTCACCAGGTGGTGCCTACTCCAGTCTCTGGGCCCCTCAAAGTGAAAGTTGGTTGAAACACAAGAATAACCAGTGCAACGATTCCGGACGACGCCCAGACCAATGCCGCTACTTGAGTCTGCGACATTGCCTGCAACCGAAGCAGTGGTCCCCGCTGGAGTACGACGACCCCACCGACATAGCAGGCCTGACACCGCTGCAGCCCCGCCGACATCCTGTGACTTTGTGAGTCCTGAGTAGGTGTCACTAACGTCCGTGACACCTGACTCCGCTGCAGGGCCCGCAGCCACGTGGTGTGACCGCGACCCCGTGAGGTCACCCAATTGCATCTGTACTCGCTGGACATCAACCCTGCCAGAGAATAAGCATCCAGCGCTTCCCACAGACACAGCATCACCTCCCCTGCTCCGCAGTAAGGAACCAACGCCACACCGGAGCCAGCAATGCCTCTGCTCCTCAACTCCATGCACTGGCTTGTTTCTTCGTTACCAAAGGTGCTATATATAAGGGAGTCCGTGTGACTCTGTGACCGGCGCCATTGGTGTCAGATTGTTAGGAACGACCCCCTCACAACGCCACAATAACTCTGAACTCTAAATTGAAGAATTTGTGTTTCTAAGCTCTATATTCAAGTTTAATCTTTGAAAATTCATAACTTTGCTTGTGTATGTTGGATATTTGCCGTTTTGGTCTTGTTTAATTTAGATAAATATTGTCTTTTTTCTAAAATGGTGTAGAGTCCTTTTAGGGTGTTTTGACTGTGTTATTGTGTGTACTTTGCACAAATGCTTTACACATCGACCCTGATATAAGCCTGACTGCTTGTGTCAAGCTACCAAGGGGGTGAGCAGGGTATATCTCCCTTACCCTGACTAGAGTGAGGGTCCCTGCTTAAACAGAGTGCAAACTGACTGCCAACCAGAGACCCCATTTCTAACACTGCCCAAGGGGTCTGTGGTACAGAAGGTCACCTTGAGGGGCTAATTCGTGTGCAGGAGGATGACAACCCCTCATCAGCCTCTTGTGTACCCAGAATGAAAGACCCTGTTGTACCTAAAACAAAGGAGAAAGGGACACATGGAGTCCATCAAGTGGGTTTCTTTGTTGTGTAGCCATTTTAGCTATAGTTTTATACACATTATTTTAATAAACTAAGCCTGCCGCTGTGCACTTTAACCTAGATATGTTTTTATTTAGCTTCGGTATATTATTTTAACATTAGTCACATTTGCGGTCTTGTTTTATTTTCTCTATCTAGCTGTTGTTCGTCTAGGTCAGTACTACGTTCTTAAACAAGACATTTCTTTTACTCTGTGCTTTTCTCAAGGCTGCATTAAGATAGGTTGCCGGCAAAAGTGGTACGCTTTGTCTCCAATGTTCACAGAAACATTCACACTCTTACGTGGGGATCCTTACTTGAAACATCAGCTGTTTTATTATAAAAACACTACTTTGACCAATGTACGTTAGAGGGAGATTTCAGCCAGATGACCACGAATGTATGCTGGGTGCTGATTGCTTCGCTACAGCTTCTTATGTAGACTACAGGCCTCTGTGCTCAGGTATGAGGGATGATGTCTAACATAGCTTAGGTAGGAACTATCTCTACAAACTCTAGTGACAATATGGTAGCGTTATTCTTGTGTTTTGCTCTCCTTGTCACAATTTTAATCTTACTGTGCTTCATCGTCCTAGTTATTGCAATACATGCCTTATTATCTAAGATGCAGTTACTTCAACAAAACCTTAATGAACTGTACTCTGCCTCTGATTGTCCTTGCATATGTGAGACTAATGTAACTGAGAGAAACGGAAGATATCTGAGTGACCACGATTCCCCTGAGGAGTCATTTATGTCATATGCCTGGTTGCCCCAATCATCCCTGCTCTTGGGTGGAGTTGAGGCACTGCTAGTTAGCCGGAACAAACCTGGATTAGGCCGACAGGTGTCACATAGTGTAGGATCTGACTCATTCCCCTGCAGTACAAGTGATTCTGCCGCCCAAATCCAGTAGTCTCATTAGGATAATGAGAACCTATGTGACATCTTGAAGCATGAGAATCAAGGGTTGGGTGCACTTAGCATAACGTAGAGTGACAGTTCTCCTAATACGGTCAAGGAGCCTGTTCACATTTCACAACATAAGGGTAAAGATCATAGTGTGGGATAAGGGTTATGGATGGGGCAATATTGGCCAGGCTGGGATAGCTTATCTGGTGGGGAAGGGAGACATAGTTGTACGGCACAGGGCCCATGGGCTGGTGTACATTGTGCTGGGAATTCCAGAGTTTCTAGAACATGCTTGGAAGAAAAAACAATAATAAACAAGTAAACCATCCCACCCAACCAACTTGAATCTCATACTTCCTCCCCAGAAGCATCTGTCATCCTCAAAACCCATCAAAGCAAACCATAACTAAAACTAAAAATAGGCATTAAAATTGACCTCCTCCTATGTGAGGATCAGTTGTTGGGTCAACCACATGTGTCTCCTCCGCCACCTTCCCGGACAGCTGGAAACACGCAGAAATCCAACCCCTTCTCAAGAAACCCAAGGCTGACCCCAACGACCTCAAAAACTTCCGACCGATCTCTCTCCTCCCTTTTCCAGCCAAAGTCATCGAGAAGATCGCCAACTCTCAGCTCACCCACTTCCTCGAAGACAACTCAATCCTGGACCCCTCACAATCCGGATTCAGACGAAACCACAGCACTGAGACTGCTCTCCTCGCCGCCACAGATGACATCAGACTTCAAATGGACAAGGGCGAAACCTCAGCCCTCATCCTCCTCGACCTATCCGCCGCCTTTGACACAGTCTGCCACCGCACCCTACTGACCCGCCTCCAGGAAGCTGGGATCCAAGACAAAGCCCTCCACTGGATCTCATCCTTCCTCTCCGACAGAACTCAGAGAGTCCGCCTCTCCCCGTTCCGCTCCAAAGCCTCCAACCTCATCTGCGGCGTCCCCCAAGGATCCTCCCTCAGCCCTACGTTGTTCAACGTCTACATGGCCCCCCTCGCCAAACTGGCCCGCCAACATCATCTCAACATCATCTCCTACGCCGACGACACCCAGCTCGTCCTCTCCCTGACCAATGACCCGCTCACCGCCAAAACCAACCTCCACGAGGGACTTAAATCCATCGCCAACTGGATGAACATCAGCCGCCTGAAGCTCAACTCCGACAAGACGGAAGTCCTCATCCTCGGGCGCACTCCCTCGGCTTGGAACGACTCTTGGTGGCCCTCCGCCCTTGGTCCCCCGCCCACCCCTGCCAACCACGCAAGAAACCTCGGCTTCATCCTGGACTCCGCCCTCACCATGTCCAAACAGGTCAGCGCCGTCTCCTCCTCCTGCTTCAACACCCTTCGTATGCTCCGCAGAATCTTCAAGTGGATTCCAACAGAAACCAGAAAGACGGTGACCCAGGCCCTCGTCAGCAGCAGACTTGACTACGGCAACGCACTCTACACAGGCATCCCTACCAAAGACATCAAACGACTCCAACGGATCCAAAATGCCTCCGCCCGACTGATCCTCGACATACCCCGCCGATGCCACATCTCCCCACACCTGAGGGAACTCCACTGGCTCCCAGTAGACAAGAGGATCACTTTTAAACTCCTTACCCACGCTCACAAGGCGCTTCACAACACCGGACCCTCCTACCTCAACACCAGACTCAACTTCTACACCCCAACACGCCAACTCCGATCCGCCAACCTCGCCCTAGCCATCGTACCCCGAATCCAACGCAAGACCTCCGGCGGCAGATCCTTCTCTTTCCTCGCCGCCAAAACCTGGAACTCTCTCCCCACTCCGCTACGCCAGACCCAGGACCTCCTCACATTCAGAAGGCTCCTCAAGACCTGGCTCTTCGACCGCTAAACAGCCTCTCCACCCCCCCCCCCACCTCAGCGCCTCGAAACCCTAACGGGTACATAGCGCGCTTTATAAATACTATGATTGATTGATTGATTGATTGAAGGAAAAGAAAATCAACAGGTACTGGCGGCACAATCCAGGGTGAGCGTCACGGCTCCAAGGAGGCCTTACATATCACTCAATCAAGAGGGTCCTCATTTGGTGATGCTGCCCAATTGTGAAGACCCTGGACAGGGTTGACATGTCAGCTGATACCCATCCAAGGGTGCCATTCTGCTTATGGTGGTCAGTTGGGGCCAGAGGAACCCAGTGACTCTCATCGCAGTCTCCTTCCTCACTGGGACTTGATTAAGTGCTTGGATTGGGATTTCTGGATGGCCGAGGGTGGCCTTCATGACTGGTCAGGGAGGCCCCCTTCCTGGACCATCAAGTCCCTGAGCGCTTCCGTCTCTGTCATCCCTTCATAGGCCATCTCTGGGGTGTCAAAGAAACAGGAGCAATCCTGAAATATCACTTGGGGGCGGGCCAAGAATATTCACATGTAGTAGAGGTTCATGGCACAGAGCCTTTGCTTGACCACCTTTAATGATTTTCTTTGGCGCTGGATGGCCCAGGTGTAATCTAGGAAAGATCAAGATACAGGATGATTGATACTTTACGCTTCCCTCCACACATATTGCATGAAGGATCATGTCTCTCTGTCCCAGAAGTTGAGTATCCAGGCAATCATCAGTCTCAATGGGGCCCCAGGTGTTGGGGCTCTGCACAAAGGAACAATGCGTACATTTGATCACAAACCATGAGAAAAGTTGTCCTTCAGGCATCCAATAGGTCATCTAAGACACTGGAAATTTCTCAGGGTCCTTGGATTCCACATCCTCCAGAAATCCAAAGAACCAGAGGTTGTTCTACTGAGATCTTTTGTCAGTCTCTTCTGCTCAAGCCTTGAGGGTGGCAGTATGTGTAGAAAAGTTTGACAAGACTGCCTCCTCATCCTCCAAAGATGAAGAGAGATAGAGACATCTGCTCTCTCTTCTCCGATTTTGGTTTACACAGTCTCTTGTGTGGTCTGGATGCCCTGCAGGATGGTTTCCAAATCCCCAGTGTCCACAGAGCGCTGAGTTGGGGGGGTCCTCTGTCTGAGTTGACAGAAGATGGGACCGTGTACTTATCCATCTAAGATTGGGGGCTAGGACTCCTGTCCTTTCTTATAGCAGTGAGGGCACTGGTTCTCAGCAGCAGAATTCCTCTGTTATCGGCTGCCCTAATTTGTAAGGCTCCTTCAAGGGTGGCCCGTGCAGGAGAGCGCAATATCTGGTTCCAAGGGGTGGAATAGCAAACCGGGCCCTCTCAAACTCACTTCACTGTGCTGCTTATTCCCCCTCTGGTCACTGGGGTTGGGGGCCAGCATGAGCAGTCCAGATCAGTCCAACCCCTTCATGCATAATAGTCCCCTCTGAGTGCAGAGGATCAGGATTGAGTGAAGTCCCCAGGGGTCCACTGCAAGCAAGGCAGCACATCCTGGGCCACCAACAGTGAGGGCCCTCCTCCCAGGCATCCTTAGGCCCACCCCAAGCAGGGCGGTGGGGGGAGACTCCTCCATTTCATGCCAGACAAGGATCCACCTGTTGTCCACAGCACCAGGGGTCACCCCACACCAGACATGTGGGCCTTTCAACAGTAGGTCTTCTGGATCTGGGGGACAGTCCCTTCAAGCCAGTGTACCCCCAGTCGTGAGGGTGGCAGCATGAGCAGTCAGACACAGTGAGGTAGTCTAGCGTAATCCACACGGCCCGCAATAGGCCGTGATGTCACTCATTCAGGCTATGAGGTGCTAACTCTCTCTGATGGATCTCTTCTAAAGAAAGATGATTGAGTTGGCGGGGAGGAAAGCAGCAGACTCTAGACTCAAGAAGACCAGTTGTTCACAGCAACAGGGAATTTTCTGACAGTACTATCGCAGGCCGCTTAGGGGCAGGCCCATCAGGTGGCAAGGTCTCAGGCCCAGAATCAACCACCAGTCCCGCCCTCTCACCGCACATGTGGGTCGGGGCCAGCCCCCAGAAGCCACGCCCTCTTCCATGTAGCTGTGACCCATTTCAGAGGCACAGTTCCCACAGTGCCACCAGGCCGCACTCAGGCCACGGCAGGGGAAACATCCTTTTTTACGGCTTTTTTTTTCCGAAAGTCGTGGTTAACAAAAGCGCAACAACGCTTTTTTTAACTACGACTTCGGTTTTTTGTGCCTTAACTACGTATGTTCTGAACAACAAACATGCGTGGTTAAGGTACAAAGAAGGGAGTTGGCGAAGGTAAGTGGTGGGTTTAGGTTTTGGGGAGGGGGTTGGGGGTCAGGGGGTTTTAGGTTTTTGGGTGGGGTGGGGGGGTGAGGCGTTTTTGGTTTTGGGGAGTGGGTGGGGGGTTAGGGGGTTTTAGGTTTTGGGGTGTGGTTGGGGGGGTGGGGCGTTTTTGGTTTTGGGGAGTGGGTGGGGGGTCAGGCGTTTTTTGGTTTTGGGGTGGGATTGGGGGGGTGGGGTGTTTTTGGTTTTGGGGAGGGGGTGGGGGGTCAGGGGGTTTTAGGTTTTGGGGTGGGTTGGGGAGGTGGGGCGTTTTTGGTTTTCGGGAGTGGGTGGGGGTCAAGGGGTTTTAGGTTTTGGGGTGGGGTTGGGGGGTGGGGCGTTTTTGGTTTTGGGGAGGGGGTGGGGGGTCAGGGGGTTTTAGGTTTTGTGGTGGGGTTGGGGGGTGGGGAATGTAGGGTGAATGGTGCCTATTGCTAATGCTTTTATCAGGAATGCCTTTACAACGAAATATCGTTGTTAAGGCATTCGTGGTAAAATCATTAGTAGTAGCAACGAGGTCGGTGGTCCGTCCTCGTTGTTAAGGCAGTAGTTGTTTTTGAAGTTGTTGTTTCGTCGTACAATCCACGGCAGCACCGGGACAGCCTCACTTCCTTGGTGGCGCCCAAGCCCCCCCAAAAGATCTCAGGAGCACATAGGACAGGCCAAAGACGGGGAGTGTAGTATGGAATGGCTGACAAGATTGGTTCTTGTCAGATGGCAGAGCACTCCTGGAGTGTGTACACCATCATAGTAGGCTCGGCCTCTGTGAGATGTGGCTTAATTTATAGGTGGTGCTTTGCTTATGCCCTGTGTCTGAGCTATACTCACCAGATACGTTTGGAAAGTCACATTTGCCAGAAGTAGTTTTATGCTGTTCAAGGTTGGTTTGAATCTATAATCTGCGCCCACATGCAATAATAGTTTAATTTCAATGGGAAATGCTTATACCAAATCCACGCTCTCTACCGTAGGTATCCTGCTGATTCGGTGCTTAATGACTTTGCCAGCGTAAAGGTGTAGGAAGAGTCATAAAGCGATGTTACTTTTGTAATTCAATGGTCCAATTGCCTGTTTTCCATAATGTAATCACCACAGGTGCTTTTTAACAATTTGCGTTCGATGGTTAGCTTTATGCTTTGTTGTGATTGCCTTTCGTGCCTAACTCAAAATCTATTTAAGAAGCAAACTGTTAAGATGAACAGATTTTCTGTATTTAAATTAATTTGCTGTACTCCGAAATGTTTTCCCTTGTTTACTACTGATACCGCTTACATTTTAACGCGATACAAAGAGCTGCTCTTTTTTACGTTTTGCAGCAAAAAGTTTTAAAAAAAATCAGCGAATTACTTACAGCAGTAAAGTACATGAGTAAAACTACCCAAGTGCAAAATTGCTGTTTTACACCTGTGTAGGTTTATGGGATTTCAGCTGCATGTCTCAGTGACTTCGCAACCAATTCACTTTTTGTGTAGAGAAACACAAGTCTTCTCTTTATGCAAGGATGCTAGAGCAATTTGTGGAGAAGCCAGCTTTTAATCAAAATGCTTTTTATGGAAATTGTTTCTTCTTTGTACGATGCTATGAGAATGTATATGAATCATTCTGTAATTCTTTCAGGGAGGCCATATCTGTTGGCTTAGTGGACTAATGTACTTACCAGAAGGATATCTGATTATGTGGTCACACGTACACCTCCTGGCGTGAGTTTACTCAGTCTTCCATACTTCTAAGGTTGAGAAAATGAGTACCACTAAGTTTGCTACGAGTAGCATCAAGATGTACTTTAGGGTTTGCATGCGTCTTACAAATACTCAGGGGCATATTTATACTCCGTTTGCGCCAAACTTGCATCGTTTTTTTCGACGCAAATTCGGCGCAAAACTAACGCCATATTTATACTTTGGCGTTAGACGCGTCTAGCGCCAAAGTATGAGGAAAGAGCGTCATTTTTTTGCGTGAACGCCTTCCTTGCGTTAATGAGATGCAAGGTAGGCGTTCCCGTCTAAAAAAATGACTGCGACGCAAATGCGTCGTATTTATACTCCCGGGCAAAAATCACGCCCGGGAGTGGGCGGGGCAAAAAACCCCGCATTTGCGCCGGATTTTAGCGCCTGGGTCAGGGCAGGCGTTAAGGGACCTGTGGGCTCAAATTGAGCCCACAGCTGCCCTCCCATGCCCCCAGGGACCCCCCTGCCACCCTTGCCCACCCCAGAAGGACACCCAAGGATGGAGGGACCTATCCCAGGGACATTCAGGTAAGTTCAGGTAAGTATAAATATTTTTTTTTTTTATATTTTTTTTTTGCATAGGAGGGCCTGATTTGTGCCCCCCTACATGCCTCAATGCCCAATGACCATGCCCAGGGGACATAAGTCCCCTGGGCATGGCCATTGGGCAAGGGGGCATGACTCCTGTCTTTACTAAGACAGGAGTCATGTAAATGGCGTCTGGGCGTCGTAAAAAATGGCGCAAATCGGGTGGAGGCGATTTTTTGGCGTCAACCTGACTTGCACCATTTTTTAGACGCCCTAACGCCATTTTTCCCTACGCCGGCGCTGCCTGGTGTACGTGTTTTTTTTCCACGCACACCAGGCAGCGCCGGTCTGCTAGCGCCGGCTAACGCCATTCAATAAATACGGCGCCCGCATGGCGCTTCAGAATGGCGTTAGCCGGCGCAAAACTTTTTGACGCTAAACTGCGTTAGCGCAGTTTAGCGTCAAAAAGTATAAATACGGGCCTCAGTATCTGTATGGATATTAAGACAAATGGTGATGTCCTCTCAAACATATAGGCCCGTATTTATACTTTTTGACGCTAAACTGCGCTCATTACAACCCTGGTGGTTGGTGTTAAAGTGGCAGTAATACCACCAACAGGCTGGCGGTAACTACCACCAAATTATGACCATGGCGGTGAGACCTCAGGTAGACAGCCACTTTACCACATCGACCGCCTACAGCCAGGCGTAAGTCAATGTTCCGCCCACTGTATTATGACAATCAATCTGCCACCTTTTCTGAGGCTGTACCAACGACATCAAAAGCCTGGCGGAAAAAAACCTCAGAAGGGAAAGGACTCACTTTTGGAGACACAGGGAACCACCACGCCACCATGGAGCCCAAACTTCAAATATTCCCCATGATATTCTATGTCCTGCTCCACCACGAACACCAATGACAGGGAAAACGACCACGGTGAGTACAGCCACCTAGCACGTATGGGAGGGAGGGAGGAAAATGAGAGTGACACACACACGCAACACACACATGACTATGGTTCTAAGAGTTCTTATACTGTAAACATGGATAACCTAAGAAATGACTATAACTAGACCTCAAGAAATCTAGGTACCTGGAAAAATCAAGAATGGGTTAATACAATGTTTCCTAAGAGCTTTTCAGGAAATATCACATACTGTCTAGAATACAAGAACCTTCTTCAATAATGTTTCAGTATAAACATTGCATTTTTACATGAGGACAAAGGCTATCTGAACATTCCCTGGAAACAACAGGAACTGTACTAGGAACTTAATATGCACAATGAATATTGCACTTTGAATTAAGCGTTTCAAAGAAATCAAAAATCTCAGAATAAATGTGTGCACCTCAACAAACACGGCACACCAAAGTTTTCAATGTCAGGAACTGATCACGCACACTGCCGATCCAAAGAACCAAGAGTTTTACGCCAGGGATTGAATCGCGCACATTGTTGCCGATTCGAAATACACGATGCAAATGTCAGGAAATGATCTCGCACACTGCTGATCACTAAGCCAAGAGTTTTATGTCAGGGACTGAATCGCGCACACTGCTGCCGATTCGAAATGCACGATGCAAATGTCAGGAAATGATCGCGCACGCTGCTGATCCAAAAGCCAAGAGTTTTATGCCAGGGTTGAATCGCGCACGCTGTTGCCGATTCGAACAAGAATATGCAAAGGCCATGAAATGATCACGCACACTGTTGTCGATCTGAATGCCAAGGGTTACATGTCAGAAATGAATTGCGCACTCTGCAGATTCGGACAAGAATATGCAAATGCCATGAAATGATCGTGCACACTGTTGCCGATCTGAATGCCAAGGGTTACATGTCAGAAATGAATCGCGCACTCTGCCGATTCAGACAAGAATATGCAAATGCCAAGAAATGATTGTGCACACTGTTGCCGATCTGAGTGCCAAGGGTTACATGTCAGAAATGAATCGCGCATTCTGCCGATTCGGACAAGAATATGCAAATGCCACGAAATGATCACGCACACTGTTGCTGATCTGAATGCCAAGGGTTACATGTCAGAAATGAATCGCGCACTCTGCCGATTTGGACAAGAAAATGCAAATTCCATGAAATGATTGCGCACACTGTTGCCGATCTGAATGCCAAGGGTTACATGTCAGAAATGAATTGCGCACTCTGCCTATTCGGACAAGAATCACACTCACGCACACAGAGAGTTTCACAACTAGGCCCAAAACTCTAATGTCCTTGAGAATAGTGGTCGGGGGCCCAGCCCGACCTCCGCCTTACCGCCCTGCTCAAGGATCACCAATATAATGAGGGCAGGCCTGGAATATCAAAGTAGGCCTCCAGAACAGGAGCTCAGGAAGTTGCTGCTGCTCTGCACCGGGACCTCTGAATAGTGAGCTCGTGGAGCTGGGCTGGCTCCCTTATATAGAGTCAAGCCCAGCCCACAAACCACACCCAGTCATGCTGCAGGGAAAGCTTCTAGAAGGTCCTAGAAAGGGACCACACCCTAACACACTCAGTAAGCCTGCAGCAAATGCCGTGCAAATGAACAGTTCTTGCAAACATCATTAATAGTGTTTTTGAAGGTTAAACTCCGCAATGCAAAAGGTTAACATACTGCATATAAACACAATGCATGAATTATGCTCTTGCATAAAGACTGGGTTTTTGCATTTTTGTCGCCCGTAGAGCATGCACTGTCCTGATGTTGACATGTAGTGATAAAACATTTTTACCCCATACCCCGAGGAATAATGCAAGGACAACAGGTATTTGATAGAGTGAGTGTAATAATAAAACACAGTATAAATTAGAAATATGAATCCTAAAGATATATACAATTGTACAGTTCAAGGGGCACTGCCCAGTCCACATTGTGCGTGGGCCAAGTCCAAGGCCCCACTTGTCACCTGGAACAACACGGAGAGAACACTGCAGGTGCATCAGTTGGAAAATAGGCAGGCACCTCAGGGGAATGGGGACGGGGGGCACCTCGGCCGGCAGATGGAACAACACCACTGGTTCTGGGGGGGGGGGGGGGGGGGCAACATGCCCTGTGCATGATCCTGGGGAGTGCAAGGTCACAGTCTCTTAGGTGGGTGACTTGCCCACATGCTCTGGAGGGGGCAACATGCCCTGTGCTTTGTCCTGGGGAGTGCAAGGCCACAGTCCCTCAAGTGGGTGACTTGCCCACATGCTCCGGAGGGGGCAACATGCCCTGTGCTTGGTCCTGGGGAGTGCAAGGCCACAGTCTTTCAAGTGGGTGACTTGCCCACATGCTCTGGAGGGGGCAACATGCCCAGTGCTTGGTCCTGGGGAGCGCAAGGCCACAGTCTCTCAAGTGGGTAACTTGCTCACATGCTCTGGAGGGGGCAACATGCCCTGTGCTCTTGTTCCTGGGGAGGCTGGGGTAGGTGGGTGTCATACCCACTGGTTCTGGAGGGGGATCGTGCCCTGTGCTCCTGTTCCTGGGATGGCGGGTGTCTTACCCACTGGTTCTGGAGGGGGCATCGTGCCCTGTGCTCTTGATCCTGGGGTGGCTGGGGTTGGTGGGTGTCTTACCCACTGGTTCTGGAGGGGACATCGTGGCCTGTGCTTTTGTTCCTGGGGAGGCTGGGGTTGGTGGGTGTCTTACCCACTGGTTCTGGAGGGGGCATCTTGCTCTTTGCTTTTGTTCCTGGGGGGGGCTGGGGTTGGTGGGTGTCTTACCCACTGGTTCTCGAGGGGGCATTGTGCCCTGTGCTCTAGTTCCTGGGGTGGCTGGGGTTGGTGGGTGTCTTACCCACTGGTTCTGGAGGGGGCATCGTGCCCTGTGCTCTTGTTCCTGGGGAGTGTAAGGTCACAGTCTCTCAGCTTGGTGTCATACCCACAGGATTAGCAGGGGGCCATCCACACAGCAGCCTATGGAGGCAGAACTACATACTGTCCGCCGGTAGTGACTGCTGCTCAGTGGTGGTGGTGCTGGTGGTGGGGGGGGAGGCTCCAGTCCATTCCCTGCAGCCTCAGACGGCTGCCCACTGCTGGTGGTGGTGCTGCTGCTGGTGGTGGTGGGGAGAGGATCCAGCCCATCCCCTGCAGCCTCGAACGGCTGCCAACTGCTGGTGGTAGTGCTGCTGCTGATGGTGGTGGGGGGAGGCTCCAGCCCATCTCCTTCAGACTTGGATGGCTGTACAAACATGGTTGGTGGTGGGGCTCCGTCTGAGACCTTGTCCTTCCTGCCTGCTGGTGCAGGCCCCTTGCCCTTCCTGGCAGCACTTGATGCAGGCTCCTTGCCCTTCCGGGCAGACCTTGGGGCAGGCTCCTTGCCTTTCCTGGCAGCTCTCGGGGCAGGGTCCTTGCCCTTCCGGGCAGCAGCTGGGGCAGGCTCCTTGCCCTTTGTGGCAGCACTTGGGGCAGGCTCCTTGCCCTTCCCGGCAGCAGCTGGGGCAGGCACACTTTCTTTGAGGCTGGCTGGTGCCTGGATCCTTTCCCACCACAAGTGGACTGGGTGGCTGAGGTGCTTGCCTGGGTTTTTGTCATCCTGGCCAGACGTGAAGGACGGGTGAGGGGTAGGGAAGAGGTCAATGGTGGAGAGGAAAAACTTCTTAGGGACATTGGGGCGGGAAAAGGGAAAATGTTTGGGAGTGGAGGAAGAGGGAGTGATTGTGGGAGGTGTCTGTCTGCTGTGTTTGGGTGCAGGTGCGTGGGCTGGGTGCTGTTGTGAGGTGGATGGCTGTTGGGTGTCTGAGTGCTTGTGTTTGTGTACCTTGGGAGCGGGGGTGACAGACACATTGGGAGAGGACACAGGGGACGTGTATACGGCTGTTGTGGAGGTGTCTGCAAGTGAGGTGTGTGTTCTGCTAGGTGTAGTGGTGATGCTGGTAATGGATGATGGTGTAGTGCATGCAGGTGAGTGTAGACGCAACTGGGAGGGAGGTGGGGGAGGAGGACAACGGGGACACAGTGGAAATTGTGGATGTTGGTATGTCTGCATCTGGATGGTGTTTGTGTGAGTGCCTGTGGGATGATGTGTGGTGCTTGTGTTTGCCTGTGCCACTCTTGTATGTTGTCCAGTGTGCATGCTCGTCTGCCTGTGTGCTTGGGATAGGTTGGGGTTGAAGGGAATGGGATTGGGAAGAGGAAGTTGGAGGGGGGTGGAAACAGGGACAATGGCTGCCATCAGAGAGGAGGCCAGAGCCTGGATTGATCTCTATTGGGCCACCAAGCCAGTGTGAATGCCCTCCAGGAATGCATTTGTCTGTTGCATTTGGGCTGCCATCCCCTGGATGGCATTCACAATGGTTGACTGCCCTACAGAGATGGATCTCAGGAGGTCAATAGCCTCCTCACTCAGGGGCAGGGCCTGAGGTGCCTGGGGTGAAGGAGATGTCCACCCACCTGGGTGAGCGGGCAACTCGATGAGGAGCTGCTGGGAGGGTGGTGCTGGTACGGGGGTGGCGGCTGTACCTGTTGCTGGGGTGGTCACAGAAGTGTCTGCCACCACCAGGGAGCTTCCATCAGAGGAGGTATCTGTGTCTTAACTGTCCCCTCCAGTCTCTGCCGTAGTGCTCCTCTAGCCCTCCGTCCCACTGGTGCCCTCACCATCAGTGGATTCTGCCTCCTGGGTCCTGTGGGATGCCTCTGCTCCTCCGCAAGATGATGCTAATGTACATAAGGACAGGATGACAAAACAAAAAGGGGGGGAGACCAAGGATATACTTGGTCCATGGCTGCACCAACACCACCATTGGCGTACACAGCACCCTCACAAACAGGGAACATCCATACGCACTATGCATTGAACTACCAGTTATTTTGCTAGCCACCAAGGCATGGGAGGGGCACATACTTCCAAATGCAGCACACCTTGGACCCACACAGCCCTGACCAGTCGGGCTGCCCATAAGCTAGGTAGCAGGATTATCACTTTAGAACCCTTCCCAACATGGAACCTACTCCGCAATGTCAGGCCTGGCCTAGGGGCACCCACTGACACACATCTCCCACCCGGGTACCCCCTACCATGCATAAGTAGTGATGATGGGCACTGAACTCACCCCCTTGTGGCTGCTGTGATGCCCTCAAGCGCCATCCATCTCTGGATATGCCACAGCCAGTATGTGGGCCATCAGGGGGGTCAGGGTTCGACAGGCATCCCTTCCTCATTGGGAGGCCATCCCCAGCTGGGCCTCCGCCGTATTCCATGCCCAGCGTCTCAGATCCTCCCTGCGTTTCCTACAGTGGGTGCTCTGCCTGCCATAGGCCTCCAGGGTCCACACATCCTTGGCGATGGCACGCCATATAACCTTCTTTTGATGGGCGCTGACCTGCAGAGAAATACACACAGGAAATGGTATCATTCAGACCGTCCTGCATGTTACACTTATGTTGCCCCATACCCCCTCACATCGCCATTTGCACACACAGGGCCCAGCACACAAGCTGCACGCCACCTGGGGGACATCCACCCACCCCCCCCCCCACACGAGGCCTTCACACACAGCATTCCATGCATTCATGGCACAATCATTGTGCTCACAGTGTACTCACCTGTTGGTCTGGAGGCCATACAGCAGTCCGTACTGGGATAGAACCCCATCTACCAGTCGCTCCAACTCCGCCAAGGTGAAGGTAGGGGCCCTTTCCCCAGTCACACGAGCCATGGTAGGTTCCAGACACAGGTCACAGCAGCACATGCAGTGTAGGTCCACTCCTATTGAAGGTCAGGTAGCAAGTGAGGGATCAGGTAGAAAACATCAGCCACGTCCACAGCGATGCATACCGTCACCGCCGGCATACATCACCATTGGCCACTGTATCCCATAGGGCCCAATAATAATAACCAATGAGCAGTTGCACAGCAGTTCCCGACCGCCTCCCGCAATGGCACACAACGTCAGCGCAATTACCTCATTTCCACCTGTCCCTCCACACAAGACAGGTGAACGCCATTTCGGGGGTGGGGGTGGCAGGTCCTAGATAATAACTGTGTTACAGTTCAAAATAGGACATACAGGACAAATACCAGTTATACATTACAAATTAACATCATGCATTGTACTGTTGTGGCTCCAATGTTCAGTTTGTGACCGGCTCCTCTCTGTTTTGCCCCTTAGACTGGATCTGCTGCAGATGAATAGGAGATGGAGACATACCCCGTGTACAGACCCTTAGTGGACTTGGCAACAATGGAGGACAGGCACATTATTCTGACCTATAGGCTTGACAGGGCCACAATCTCAGAGCTGTGTGCCCAATTGGAGCCTGACCTGATATCTGCTTTCCGTCAACCCACTGGGATCCCCCCTCTTGTGCTAGTCCTATCTGTGCTCAATTTCTTGCCAACTGGTTCTTTCCAAGTGACAGTGGGCTTGGCAGCAGGAATGTCACAGCCAATGTTCTCAATAGTGCTGACAAGAGTGTTGTCTGCCCTGATTAAACACGTGCAGCTACATTGTTTTCCTCCAGGTGGAGGATTTGGCCACAGTGAAGGCTGACTTCTATGCAATGGGACATATCCCCAACATAATTGGGGCAAATGATGGAACATATATTGCATTTGTCCCCTCCCCCCCAGCAAAATGAACAGGTGTTCAGATATCGAAAGAGTTTTCATTCCATGAATGTCCAGATGGTGTGCTTGGCGGACCAGTACATCTCCCATGTCAATCCTAAGTATCCAGTGTCTGTGCATGATGCCTTTATCCTGAGGAATAGCAGCTTCCCAAATGTGATGGCCCAACTACAGAGGCACTGTGTGGCTAATAGGTAAGCCAAGGTTCCCACCCATTAGATGTTGGTGTATGGGTATGCTGTGGGCCAAATAGGATAGTGTGTCCCTAAATGTTGTCCCTCGATATTTGCAGGTGACTCTGGTTACCCCAACCTATCATGGCTACTGACCCCTGTGAGGAATGCCAGAACAAAGGCAGAAGAACGTTACAATGAGGCACATGGGCGAACAAGAAGGATTATCGAACATACCTTTGGCCTCCTGAAGGCTAGGTTCAGGAGCCTCCATCTAACTGGGGGATCCCTGTGCTACGCACCCAAGAAGGTCTGCCAGATAATCGTGGCATGCTGCATGTTGCACAACCTTGCCTTGAGATACCATAGCCCTTATTTATACTTTTTTAGCGCCGCATTTACGCCGCTTTTTGACGCAAAAACGGTGCAAACTTACAATTGTATTTTGTAAGTTTGCGCCGTTTTTGCGTCAAAAGCGGCGCAAATGCGGCGCGGTGCAAACGTACAAAATACAATTGTATTTTGTAAGTTTGCGCCGTTTTTGCATCAAAAAGCGGCGCAAATGCGGCGCTAAAAAAGTATAAATATGGGCCCATGTGCCTTTTCTGCAGGAGGAGGAGGCTGGAGATGGCCGTGTGGCAGCAGTGGACCCTGTGGACAGTGAGGATGAGGAGGCAGAGGATGAGAATGAGGACAACAGAACTGCAGTGATTGGACAATACTTCCAATGACACACAGGTGAGACAGTGTTACTTCACATTTCATTGTCATTTTTTGGATTATCTTTGGCACTGGCATGCTGTTATTTCCTACTTCTATGCCCACTCACTGTACCCTTTGGCAACTCATTTTGCAGATGTTGGTGCCCCACTATCGCTCCTGGTGTGATCACTGCAGCCAACTACAGGTCTTTACTATGTCAACATTACTGTACAGTTGAATTGCAATGTTTGAACCTCGTTTAATGAATACATACTTAAAACATTTGACATACTCCATAATGTTTTTTTTCCAAGGGTGTTTATTGAAGTGCTAAGAAGAAGAGGGGCAAGTGCATTGGGATGGGTTGATGATGGAGGAAAGTCCAGGGTATTGTTCCAGTCTATTTGTAGCACAGGTGCATTGTCGAAGGGGACATAGGAAGGGGAGCAATGGCAGTTCGAGGTGGGCAGGGTGACAGAGTGGGACACAAGAGTGACAATCAGGAGAGTCTCATTTCCTGGCGGGGGTCTTGCCAATAGTCTCTGGCTTCTGCCTGGATTGCAGGGAACGTTTGTGGGGAGGTTCTCCTTCTGCAGGGCGAGGGGTGCTGGTGGCCTGTTGGTCCTGTGGTGGGGCCTCCTGTCCACTATCAGCAGCGGAGGTCGAAGACAGTTCAGGTGTCTGGCTAGTGGCAGGGGCCCGCTGTTGTTTGACTGCCTCCCTCATAATGTTGGCCATGTCTGCCAGCACCCCTGCTATGGAGACCAGGGTGGTGTTGATGGCTTGCAAGTCCTCCATGATCCCCTATGTCCCTCCTGCCGCCACCTGTTCTCTTGCATGTTGTCCAGGATCTGGCCCAGCGTATCCTGGGAATGTTGGTATGCTCCCTGGATCTCTGCAAGTGCCTCCTGGAGAGTCGGTTCCCCGCGCGATTCATTTCTCGAGTCTAACTCATGTTATTCATTGTGCACAGTCATTTCATTGGCATTTACAAACCTTTGTGAAAATTCTGCAATGTGCGCAATTCATGTTCCTGCATTTTAAGAAAACTAAATTGTTAGAGTTCTAGATGTTATATTGTATGTGCATAATAATTCCCTGAAGTACAATTCATATGGTGTTATAGAAATCATTCAGATTATTTCCTGATCCTCATGCAAAACACTATACTTGAATTTGAAATTCTAGAAGGTTCTGATGTTTCTAATTCATGTGTAACATTTCATTGAGTGGTTCATTGGGAAGTTGTGTTAATCTTTCTTGATTCCCTCAGAGGTATCCAATCATCTTGAGGCCTAGTTATTTTAGTCCATGCTTGAGTTATCCATGTTTCCAGTATGACAATGCTTAGAGTCATAACCTAGTAATGATTAATGTGATATAATCTTGATATTGTGTGTTTTAACCTTTTGCTTCCTACAGGTCTCCTTCCCTGCTGTTCCCTTCCTAATCCCCTTTTCCCCACTTGGACTCTCTTAGACTCTGTGACATTCTAATCAGAGTATTGGAGCTGTCTTGTGGTGGACGTGTTTGGAACGTGCACAGACCCCGAGGATCTGGCGACTCTGACACATATCTAGTTAGGCGAGTGTTTGTCAGATATTGTGTCTTTGTTTGTGTGAGCAAAACTTCTACAGAGTGAGTTATCAGAACAGTTAAAGAATGTCCCATCACAATACTCTCACACTGAGGTGGTCATTCCGAGTTTGGCGGTCAGTACCGAAGACCGCCGTGCAAACGGCTGCCGAAACACCGCCAGCGATGGCGGAGCGAAGACCGCCACATTACGAGTAACCCACACAACGCTGCCAAAAATAGACAGAAAAAAACAACACCGTCGGCCCAAACGATGGTGGGAAAGAGGCGGCCGTACCACAACCACCACCATACTGAGATCAGACTGCCCGCCAAACTACGAATCACAAATCAGCATCGCGGATCCTAACTCGGCAGTAATCCATTGGCGGCCCAAACCACCGCAGAAAAACAAATGCACCACCGCGTTGACACTGCACCAGAGTGGATATCACCAATACCCAACACCTGAGACATATGCACACACTTGTCCACAGCACTACAAAACACACCCACACACATTCCCAGAACCCTTTGCAACTCTAAACTGTGACATAGCGAGAGAAGAGCACACTGAAAGGAGGCACTGCACCAAAATACCACAGGCACCTACATACTGCGCACACATCACACAACTGCACACAAACCTCACAGAGCATACACACATACCACCACACAAATTCACAACCACAAAAAGCACACCCAGACTCCCTGCACAACATACACCCCGGCCCACATCACAACCACCATGGCACCACAAAATAAAATAACAAATTCACAGAAGAGGAGCTCAGGTTAGTGGTCAAAGAAATAGTCAAAGTGGAGCCACGAGTGTTTGGAGCACAGGTCCCGCAGACATCCATAGCCCAGAAGAACGACTTATGGCAGAGGATAGTCAACAGGGTAAATACAGTGGAGAACCATACACGCACAAGGGAGGACATAAGGAATGATCTTAGGGCAAAGGAACGGGCCATGGCTTCCAGGCATCAAGTAGCCATCATGAGGCCTGGTGGAGGACCACCACCACCTCCCCCAGAAATGGCACTGTGGGAGGAGATGGTTCTGGCTATTCTACACCTGTAAGGGCTACCGGTAATAGCTACTGGACTGGACACTGGTAAGTCCACTGTACCCACCGGCCAACATGTCCCCGGGCACAGCATGTACCCCCACCACCCTCACACCCCCTCACACCACCCTAATGTGCACAAACCCACCATGGACCATATACCCTCCCCTGCATGCCACAGCCACCCACCGACACCATTCCCTCACAGCCCCAACTAGTGCATGTATGCCTCACAAAGCAGCAAATACTACAACTACCACAATGCAACACTCCCTACCCTTGCATGACTGCTACATCCAAATCAGCGCTCTGCAATTCAGGTCAGACCTTGTCAGTCCCCATCACCAATAAGTAGTAGGAATGCACATCAGTACATGGCAATGACAGTAGCATGACAAATAATCAATGTACTACAAAGTAGGCCCATTGCAACTTTTCACTGATGGTAACACAAGAATTGGACTGGTAACTGTCAATGCCATTACTGATCTGCAAATACAGTTAATGACGGCATACAACCATGTGTCTCACTGCAACAAAACCATCATATGACATAATACCTCTCATTATACAGGTCTCCCAAGTACTGATACACAGCAGAGGAGCCCAGTGACAGACAGCCCAGGCCTGAAAGTGGGTCCAATAGAGGAGGATTCCCAAGGAAACCCAGATTCAGACGACAAATCTGGCCCATCAGGCATGAGTGGCCAGTCCACCACCACCAGCCTCACCCTGTCCACTACACAAACCACGTCCCCTGTTGCAGCCAGTGCACAGCAGAGCCTACCTTCCCATACCTGTGTCTCAAGGTCACATCAATCTTCGGTGTGCCCCACAGGACAGGTGCAGGAGTCAACGGGCCTAACACAAGACAATGATGGCCCTGGTGTCAGTTGGAGGGGGCACACTGCACCAGGGGCACAGGCACAGGGGGCAAGGGTTAGTGGGAGGGCACTTGTGGGCCAAGGAACAAGGCAGGTACAGGACAAGACTGGCCAGTAGACCGTAACCGGAGTCCTGGGAGCCTACCAGCAAAACCACAACAAGATGGGCCATTTAGAACCACCTTGCAAGAAACCCAGAGGCTGCAGGGGGAATACCACCAGGATGCCAGGCAGCAGTGGCAGGCACTCAATGCCACCATGGTCTCCATATTGGTGGAGTTCGGGGAACTCAATAACATTCTGCGGACATTCACCAACCAACAGCAGGCCCCATCTAGTAGTCAGTCAACACTACTGCCCTCAACATCAGCAGCTGCTACTGGAATGGAGGCCCAGCAGGAGGACCCATAGGCCACCAGCACCCCTACCCCTGCAGCTGAGGAACCCCTCTGCAAAAGAGGTCGCCCATCCAGACATCCTGCACGACCTCAGCCCAAGACCAAGCCCCCCACCAGGAAGTGACCCCCCTTCTGAAATGTCACCCTTGTGTGCCACTGTTAAACCCTGTTGGCTGGCCAATATGAACCAAACAGCTGTACCACCCTCCTTGAACCTCATCTAGAGCGTTACCCCACTCCTGAGGACTGTGATAGTCAACACTTAATAAACACCAACTATAACAAGTCATGGTGTATATCTCTTCCTTGTTTGTATTTGCAATTTTGTCACAGGACAACAAAAGAATACACATGTCCATACAACAATAATGTCAAAGTCACGGATATAGTGTACGTACATCCATATTGTAGTTACATCCACTGTCAACTATGCCAACTGGCAAATCAGCAAGCAGATTGCAAACAGATATGACACCTGAAGAGAGGAAAATAAATGGAATGAGGTACAATGTTGCAAGCAATGTAATCCACAGTCATACATCAGTAGCAGTTGCATGCAAACACAGGATGAGTGTCCCAGCAGCTATGATACACCATATGTAAGGGACTGCATAGGCATTCACACACGTGTGGGACAGGAACGATGTAACATAGGTCAGATCCTCTGTTGTACGCCTCCCTGAGTAGTTAGGAACATGTACTTGGCACACAGCAGCAGAAAATGCAGCATGAAATGCTTAAGCAGCAGGATAAGACTGATAGGTCCTCCTAAAATATCCCCACAGAGGCAGATTGAGGACCCTAAACCTTTAGTACAACTATAAGGCTGTACCACAATGGCACCAGCAGTCCACATATTAGCAGCTGTGTATTTCCACTACCTCTGATGGTAAGTCACCTACCCTTCAAGATTGTTAACCAACTTGTAAGGTTCTAGTCCCTACACATACCTTGATGCATGCAAATACTGGCTACATATTGGTTTCAGCAATACATCTCCCATGTGCAGATGAAATGCAATATACCTGTACATCAATGAAAGTAGTGACAAATCATGTCAGTCCTGTTGTCAGGTGCCTCATCCTCGTCAGCCTCCCACTCAGCTTCAAAGTCAGCGGCCACAATCGCCGCTCCAGCATTGATGTCCCCCTCCTCCAACAGTGGGATGTGCTTTCGGACTGAGGGCCAGATTATAGAGCATGCAGCATGCATCAATGATCTTGCAGACTCAACCTGGTCGGTTCTGTAGGGCACCACCTAACACCTGGAGGCAACAAAATCTAGCTTTCAAGAGCCCGAAGGTCCGCTCAATCACACACCTCGTCCGGCCATGTGCCTCATCGTACCTGTTCTCCCCTAATGTTGTTGGATGTCTCACAGGTGTCAGGAGCCAGGGCAGGATGGGGTATCCGGAGTCACATGTGAGGAAAAGGGAACATGACCATAGGTAACAATGCTAGGCAAGGAGCTGACTGTGTTGTGAGGGGCAAAAACGTATAACATGGAGAGCAGTACACATACCTATGAGCCAGGCCCTTTCCCCTTGTAGCAGTGACATGATTGCAGGGACACTGCTGTTCCTCAGGATGTAGGAATCATGAACTGATCCAGAAAATTTGGCGTTCACATGTGTAATGTATTCGTCTGCAAGACACATCACTTGTACATTGAGCGAATATGTACTCTTCCGGTTTCTGTAGACCTGTTCATTGATCCTCGGAGGTACCAAGGCTATGCGAGTCCCATCATGGCCCCAATTACATGTGGGACATATGATATGTTGTAGAAGGCAGCTTTTATTGTGGGAAATTATGGAGTTGTGGAAACCTAATGTACCAGTTCACATGCTTGAATAGGGCATCCAGCACATCCTGCAACACCTTACAGAACTGGGGCTGTTAAAACCCTGCAGCCAGTCCCACTGTGACCTGAAAAGAGACACTTGCCAGGAAATGCATGAATGACAGCACCTGGACTGTTGGAGGAATGGCATGAGGATTCCTCAAACCCGGCATGAGGTCTGGCATCAACTGGGCAACCAGTTCCCTGATGCACAAACGGTTCAGTGGATACGTCATGATAATGTGGTGCTCTTCCATGGTTACAAGATCTACGAGTGACCGGTAAATAGGTTCGTTCCTCATCACTGAATATTGCCGATATCTGTGCGGGGAGACAAACAACACTCTGTGAACATCCCACAATGTAGGCTATCAAGTATGACACACAACAGTCACAAGGTATTAGTCATGCAAGTTGCCTATCATGTTGTGTGAATACACATCACTCCACCATCCATTCTTAACCAGATGATGTCACATCATTCCTGTTGGAATGGACATATACAGGACATGTACACGTACACCTTCCATGTGTTCATATATGCTGACAAATGTTGTGACATGTGTGGAAATGTCAACAGAGACGCAGTACATATGTCAATGTCCACAATGTGTGACCCCAAGGCAAGTAAATGTGAGGACATGCAGGTAGCTACGCTGTGTGAACTCAGGACAGTAGTGTCACAGACTAATATGGCCTGTCCAGCATCTGCCTGCCAGGCATGTATTGGTCAGCTGGAAGTGACGATCACCGCCGCCGGTGACGGTCATGACCGCTGCCGTCGTGACTGGCATTTTGTGTGGGCCAGCTCACCTGACTCCTGGCATTCGGGCAGTACAGACCTCCACTTTGTGTGCTGCTGTGTCCTGTCTCTTGGAACAACGATGGCACGCACTTCTGGGGAAACGGCTGCTGCCTTCTCACTGGAGGAACTGGATAAACTAGTGGAGGGGGTCCTACCCCAGTATGAGCGGTTGTACGGTGCTCCAGGGCACAACATCCTTTGTCGGACCCGTTCGGTGGTGTATGACAATGTATGTGTGTACACATTGACATGTCATGACTGATCAGGCGTGTGGCTTGCACATAAGATGTGTGGGATATTAGCAGTGTGCATGGTCTGTGTTTGTTGTTTGTTGCCAAAGCTTACTGCTGTATTGGTATAATTTACATCATGTCCCCCCCTTTCTAACTGTTTCCCATTCAGGTCAGCGCCCACCAGAAGAAAGGGATATGGCGAGCCATCGCCAAGGAAGTGTGGACCCTGGGGGTCCACTGCCGGCAGAGCTCCCACTACAGGAAGTGGTGCGAGGACCTGCGACGCTGGGCCTGAAAGATGGCAGAGGCCCAGCTGTGGATAGCCTCCCAGCCTGTGAGATTTGCCCGTCAGACCCTGACCCCCCTAATGGCCCGCATACTGGCGGTGGCGTACCCTGAGTTGGATGGGCACTTGAAGGCAGCACAGCAGCCACAAGGGGATAAGTGTTGACTGACAGGTGACTACTGCATGGTTGTGCACTATGACCCTCCTTGGACTTGGGAATAACATAGTCAGATGTGATTTAGAGAATGTACATTCCTGGTTGTCACATCCATCAAGTAGGAGTGTGTGACGGTCGCTATGTTGAAACATGTAGGATAAGAAATGGTGGTACTGTGACACACATTCACCTGTAGGTATAGGTCTCTCAAGTATGCTATCATGTCCCTGGCTGCATCCTCCATCTCTGCGTCTACTGTAGTATTATGAGGTGATTATATTGGCACTGTATAATGGTATTGATAGGCATGTTACTTGAAGATTAACATTGTTTCACTACCTACATCAATGGACCTATGTATCACATGTACTCCACACATACCTGTCAGTTAGTTAGTGTCCTCAGTCCCTCTCTGCTAAGATTTGTGACATCCAATAATGGTTGACATGTGTTGGTGTATGTTCCTGGGGTGGATTTTAAGAATAGTCATTTTGGCAGTTGATAGGTATGTAGGTGTCATCATTCAGGTGTTGAGTCTGCAGGGTTGAGATGAGTTTGGACATAGCTAACATGACTTTATTTAGAAATGATGCCAAATGGGCTATTGTTTCGCAGGCATGGACTGTTATCTGATTTATTTGTATGTGTAGTGGATGTGTGGATTCCCATCAATTCCTCCCTTTCTGTTTCTCCCACCCTCCTTTTCTCTCTCCTCCTCTGTCCATGTGTGCATTAGCATCATCTGGCGAATGAGTAAGGGCACCGGCGAGTGGGAATGCAGCAGCCCACGGGACCCAGGAGGCTGGCACCAGTGAAGGGGACCAGTGGAACGGAGGGCAAGAGGAGCACAAAGGGGGGGTCTGGAGCTACCAGCACCTCTGAATCAGAGTCCTCCTCCAATGGCAGCTCCCTGGCAGTGGCAGACCCTTCTGGAACAACACCAACACCATCGTTGTCCGCCACTCCCCTTACCAGCACCATCCTCCCTGTAGCACCCCACCGAGTAGCCCGTGCCGCTCACCCATTAGGTTGGGCGTCTCCTTTGCCGCAGGTACCTCCGGCCCTGCTCCAGTCAGCACTGCTGCCTTCAATGAGGAAGCTATTGACCTCCTGCGAACCATCTCTTTGGGACAGACAATGATTGTGAATGCCATCCAGGGTCTGGCCTGTGTTCCTGGAAGGCATTCACGGTGCCTTGCCTGGCCTCCAGAGATTGTTTCAGGCTCTGGCTTCCTCGTTGACGGCAGCCAGTGTCCGTTCTTCCTCCGTCCCCCCTCCAGCTAACTGTTTCCAATCCACATCCCCTCTCCCTACACCCATCTAGCGCACACCTACAGACCAGCATACACCCACTACAACAGACAAGGTGCACATAGACAGTAATAGGCATCACAAACGTTCACACAGGCATAAACACACATAACACACATCTGCAGACACAACAACAGTCAGTTCCCCCACCACCTCCACCCTTGCAGTCACATCTCAAGTCACACCTGCCAGCACTGCATCATCACACACTGATCCTACTACCATTCCTGTCATACTCTCAATCACCACAAGAGCAGACTCACAGACAAACACCCCACACTTCACATCCGCACTCACCATGACTACCGTCCCTGCCACCTGCAGCACATCCACCTCACTTGCACACACCACCACAACATTCACTCACACATCTCCTGTTCCCTCTCCAGGCATCTCTGCCCACCTCCTCCCAAAAAATGCAGCCTACCCACTCACTCACCCAACATTCATCCACCACACACATACAGACTTTGCACACACTAGCATCCACGTCCAGCAGACAGACACATCAGACAAGCACTCCCTCAACCTCCACTCCTAATCCTCAATTAGATAATTGCCCCCGTGTACCTAAGAACGTTTTCCATTCCACCCTTGACCTCTTCCCTACTCCTCTCCCACCCAGTCTTCCCCGCAAACGCTGTGTCCCCCTGCCCCTCTCAGGCCCTTCCACCTCCCATTCCTTGGGTGCCCCCTCTGGTGTTTCCCCTGCCCCTCCACCCAGCAAGGATTCTAGCCCTCCCGGTGCCAAAGTCACCCCTCCCAAGCCCAAACCTAAACGTGCCCCTTCCAAATCCAAACCTCCCCCACCACCCCAACACCCCTGAGGTGCCTGCTTGTCCCATTGCTGCCCCTATCTGGTGGAGCCCTATTTCCAGTCAGGAGTCAAGTTGTGGCCATGATATCTGGACAATGTGTCCTGCATTACCGGACATTGCAGTTGACATTTGTCACATTTTGTACACAATTTTTTATACCTTTTGTTTATTAATACATCTGCCCACATTGATGTGTGTAATAGTGAATTCAGATTTTAGAATGTTTTGAATGGAACGCTTTCTGTTGGCATATGATGAGGAGCGTTTTGTTCGTTAGGAGCGTGTGTGAGTGCTCCAATAAAGGTTACTCATTTCAAGGACATTATCGTTCTTGACTTTATTTATTATCACATTTTGGCGATGAGTCATTAACCAGGAGCACTCACACACAGACTCTACGATTTTCACCATCTTCAGCACTTTGTAGACGGCAGATGAAGACAGTTTAGGGGTGTCCCTGCATTCCGGTGAGGTCAGATTTCTCGGAGGATAGATGCGATACTTTCAGGAACAGGAGGAGGTGAGGCAGAACATTTTTGACTGAACTGTATACTAATAAACTAAGGGGCATATTTATACTCCGTTTGCGCCGATTGTGGGTCAAAAATGTTGACGCACAATCAGCGCAAACGTTGCCCCGTATTTAAACTTTGACGCCCAAGCCCGCGGATGACAAAATTCCGCTGTGTGCGTCATTTTCTGGATGCGGCAACCCGCCCTGCGTTAATGATATGCAGGGTAGGCGTTCCCGTCCAAAAAATGACTTAAACGGCCGTGCATCGTACTTATGCTTTCGGGCAAAAATGACGCACGTCCGGGACGCGGAGCGAGAAAATGACGAACAGCCCGATTTGCTTCAAAATTTACCGCCTGGGTCAGGGCAGGCGTTAAAATGGGGCAAACACACCTGTATTTAATCAGAACACACAGAACAAACAGCAGAGCAGCAGAGCAGCAAAAGGGAGACATGGAGGTGATTCTTATCCAGCGTGCACGCAGACACAGAGCCCAGCAGCAACAACAGCCGCTACAACAACACCAGCAGGGAGCCCAAAGGCAGCGCAGAAGGCAGGAGAGGATATTCCGCCCAAGAACCACCCTTCAGGGCCTCAGAGAACACAACATCATACAGAGGTACCGGTTGAACTGGTAGGCCATACAGCAGCTGCTGAGAAACATTGAACAGCAGTTGGCCCCCACTTTGGTGACACCCCACACCATACCAACAGAAACAAAGCTGCTTGCCGTACTTCACATGCTGGCAAGTGGCTCTTTTCAAACAACTGCTGCCCTGGTTGGCGGAATATCACAACCATCATTCTCCGCATTTCTGCCCAAAGTACTGGATGCCATCATTCGCCTGACACCCCGCCACATCTGCTTCCCTAACACACTGCAGAAGCAGCAGGAAACTAAACAGGGGTTCTACACAATCAGTGGCTTCCCACACGTCCTTGGTGCAATCAACTGCACACATGTACGCCTTGTGCCACCTGCTGCAACAGAACACCTCTACCGCAACAGGAAGCACACACATTCAATCAACGTGCAGGCCATTGTCGATCACCAAGGAATGTTCACCAACATCGTGGCTAAATATCCTGGGAGTGTCCATGACTCATTCATCTTCCGTCACTGCACCATCAACCAACACTTCCAGGATGGACGGTATGGCAATGGACTACTTGTTGGTAAGTACTAAAACCTACTAATATACACACTGCACAGCAACCCTCTAGGACACACAACACATACACCACAACAGCAACATCTAGACAGGAACACACTGAGGTCCTGACATCACTAGCCATGTTTCTTAAGTCACCATTGAACCTGTCACACATAGGAATTTACTGTACAGCCTAATGTGAAGACATTAATGAGTGTGGTAGCCGAAATGTCACCTTGCAAATTGTAAGTGTCCCAATGACCTTTACATTAATACACTGCCTAGGTCTAAAGGTATGGGATGTCCAGGGTACTTTCATATGAATGTGCTAACAACACTTATAAATGAAACTATACATTGAACTATCTACTCACCCAAAGTGAAGACACAAGGACACCTGTATCACAAGTCACAATGCTAGGGAGGGCACACTGCACTGAAAATCCCAAAACATACTGATGACAAACTGTTAGCAGACAAACACTTGCTCAGCCAAGGAAACAACACAATGCAGATGGTATAGCCTACAAGTTTTGGATGTCACATTAGTACACTAAATAGTCACAGACAACACAAGACAACTACTGCCATTGAAGGTCTTTTCAATAGTGCAAGCTACATCAACATGATCCCATTCTTTTTCTCTTTCAGCTGATCAGGGGTATGGCATCCAGCCATGGATAATGACACCATTTGGCAACCCGAGTACTGCTGCAGAGCGGGCATACAACGACGCCCATAAGAGGACATGCAGCATTGTCGAGCGGACCTTCGGCATCCTCAAGTCAAGGTTCCGCTGCCTCGACATCACTGGTGGTAGCCTACTATATTCCCCCGAGATGGTCTGTAGGATCATCCTCACATGTGCAATATTGCACAACATTTGTGTCAAAAGGAACATTCCCCTCCTAGACCCATACCAGACCCATACATGCCTGAAGACGAGGAAGAGGAGGATACTGGCCTGCAACAGGAGGGGGAACAACCAAACACGGCTGCTGGAGTGCGTAGGAGCCAACACATTGTGAACAATTTCTTTTCATAATTATCACCATCACCACTTAATGAACTATTGTAAATAAACACTGATAACAAACACCACATCATGGTCTGGCTATTCATTTCTGCACACCTTTAGCTCTAAATATCAGAAGAAGAATGGCGTCTCATGGAGCATTAATGATATAACAATCAGGACACAGAAAAATACACTACAAATGTAATGCCTATCATACAACGGTCACATACACACACAATGTAAATGATTGACATCCTGTACAGTTCACCTTTGAAGGGCAATAGCTGAGGACCACACCTATTACACACATACATGTAGGCAACATGGGTCATAGCAGCAAATGGCACACAACTAAAACACCATCACTCAACTAGGGGAAAACAGGCCTCATACATCAGGCAGTTGACATGCATTTGCTTCAGGAACAGGAATGTATTACCAGACTCTTGGCAGCTGTAATTCCAACTACTTACAATCTTTGCAATGACTATCTGTCACTAGAGTTACACATAAGCAGAACATACACAGCACAAGTGTCACACATATGACAAGCATCCAGCACATCACATCCCATCTACATGTCAGCCCTTTTCTATAAACCTTACACACCCATGCGGCTGGTCACACCCCACCTGTCTGAAGAGGTCCCTGGAATGCTGATATGTGTACCCTGAGATTCCCTCATCTACATACACACACTCACAAGAGATATCCAGTGTGCCGCACCCTTTCCTATGCCTACCATTGTCATAGTACCATCTCACAGCATGGAACTCAGCTCATATAATACACTGGCTTGGAGTTTTTAAGGCCTGGTATCACCTGTAGATTGATTCTCGTGTGAAAGGTACTGTAGGCCATTTAAAAGCAAATCTCATCCGACAGGACTAGTGAGACACTGATGGAGGCCACACCAGTGATCCCCTCCATGCACACCACCCAAATTTACATGCCCCGTCCCTGCTCATGCCTCCTACAGCATAGATGTAGACATTTGGGCAATTACACCATTAAGCATTGCTACTAATGTTGCCGTGTAACACTTTATCAGGGTTCATGTGTCACCTTCAAGACAACACAGGACATACACAGTGTGACATGTCAACTGTCTACTCCTCCCTCTGACCAGTCCTAGTCAGACCACTGATCATGTATTTTGTGAAAGAGCTGGCTCATGATTGACCCAGCATCCTGTCAGCCTGACTGGCACCTGTCCGTGGGTCACCCTAAAGATACCCGGTGGCCACCTATGGACCACACTTGCTGTCCAAAACCTCTCGTACCTCAGAGGCTAATTTGTCATTTGCCTCATCAATGTATACTCAAATACATTGTATTGCATCATCTGACTGTTATTTGTATCCTATTTGTGACAGTGCCCTTGAATAGCTAAATCATGGCCATTCCGTTGTCTGGGCCTCATTAATGCCTAAACTACAAAGTGTGACAGTGTACCTGGCCCATAGCGTTTGATGGTGTACGTGGCCTCCAGCAGAACCAGCAACCTCAGATAATGTCCATGAAAATTCAACACATATGAGGACCCTGACAGTTCACACGCTGAGTAACATTGTTCAAATAATAGAGATGGGTCGTGTGTGCTGAATACCAGCCATTTACTTCTGCACAGAGGCTATGATGTTTCCTGATGCATTTCCATCCACAGAGGCCAACTTGAGTACAAATGTTGCAATGACACATGCCGGATCCAGACACCTGAGACATTCTCTCACTCAGCACACCACGGTTGCCCAGTTGAAAGTCTCATTACACGTCTTCAGTGACAGGGTGGGACCATCCACATGTAGGTTACCATGTCCTCAATGACTTTTGTCACATTTAGCTACAAACGATACTCATTAGATACATGATTAGCTGCCAATAACTCATGATGTGACGTGGACGTTACAGTGACAACATACACCTTAACAGTTGATACTGGATCAACATTGGACCACACACATGTACATGTACCATCCAATCAACAAAATGGTTGCAAGCAGCCTATCATAGTAGTGTCCCAGTTGTAACCAAGCATGAAGAATGAAACATGCCATTAAACTAGGTAATACATATAGGGCCGCATACATCAACAACCTATTTGCTATCATGACATAAGGAATGTTGAGATTTTGCTATTAAATCAATGCTAAATGGTATGTCAGAATTCTCCAAAGAATCAATAGGGCAAACGTCAAATGGGCAAATGGGATTACAGATTATCAAACAGAGAATCATACTCAATTTGCTTCCATGCGCCTGCTGCCAATGGTTTAGCATTACTGAATTTTGGAAAACCTTGGATAAAGTTGCAAGTCAGGAACAGCAAACCCCAGGGTGCTGGGGGCCTAAGTCCCCCTCTGCTGCACCCCAAATATAATTTTTTTATGCACATGTGAAGCACACACATGCATAATGGCGCATGTGTGCCCTACATGTCAATAGTGAAACACATTTTAGCTACATTAACTCGTAATTAGGACATGGTTACCCCCAAAAAAGGTTTAGGCGACAATTGCATTACCTAATTGGCCTTTATGCAATTTGGAATAGCTTGATACATGTGCTCACAAATTTGCTAAGGAATACATCCTGGTATCTCTTTCATATTTAGAAATTAGCAATCAGCAATTACCTACATATGTGCACAATTATGAGTAATATCCATTCTGGCCAATCATTACTTTTGCACTGGGAATACCTTCTATACATCCTATAAGGGACATTTGCTATAGCTAACCCCAAAGTTTAACACTTAGCACCGTTTGGTCATGCAAAATTCAATTTCTCATCTGGACAAATGAAATACATATTTGTCATAATGCATCATATTTTCACGCATACAGCTTGTGCGTCATAATTTTTGACGCACAGGAGTGCAAATAATGCAGAGTCAAAAATATTTTTCATAAATAGATATCATAATTGGCTGCGGCTTAATTTTCACCTCTAGAACTGTAAAATATGCCGCAAACAAATATTAATTCCCAATTATGAAAAATATTTTGACTCTGCATTATCTGCACTCCTGTGCGTCAAAAAATATGACGCACAACCTGTATGCGTGAAAATATGACGCATAATGGAGAAAAAAAACGCGGCCATGTTATGCAGGATGTGATGTAATAGGATATCCTGTTTACAGATTCTGTACAGTGGGTGTACTTTCACTTTGCAGTCTCTGATTATTCTAGACTGTGTGGCTGTGTGCAAAGTGTTGTCCTGTGTATTAGTGCTTTTGTGTCCAGAGTGCCATCTTATTTGTTGTTTTGTCATCAATATATTGTTGTAGAATACTGTCTGAGTCTCTGTTGTATAAATATGTCCAGTCCAGTGTTGAATTTATTGTCTGTGGGAGTCTATTGTGGGTACTGTGATACAGGGGATAGTTGGGCTCTTCTATTTGTTAAGTTTTCTTTGTATTTCCTCACTCTAACTTTCCCCATTTCCCCCTGTTCTTTTTTTCTACTACTTTTTCCCCTTTTTCAGTGCTTAAATGTCTGGTAGGCCACGGCTTTCCAGGATGGGTGAGGAGGAATTGGGGGTGTTTATATGGCTGGTTTGCCATTTCCTCCCACTTATGCTGGAGGCTGGGGGTAGGTTGATACAGGGGTATCACACGGAGGCCCGAAAAGTCAGGTGGGGGAAGGTGCGTCCATCACTTGGTGCGTCTGTATGGGAGCCAACGGAATGACCATCAATTGAAGCACCGCTGGGCTGACCTGATCTCCAGGAAGCAAGATCTGCTGGACCACCTGGGAATCAGGATTGGTGGCCATGTTGGTGAGTACAGATCATGTAAATGTGCATAATTTAAAGCTGTGTAGTGACATGTGATGATTGGTACCCAATCTGCCAGATAAGTAGCTGACTGTGTGTAATGCTAGGGAAACATACAGGGTAATTGATGCACTATGTGAAGGATGACAAATGCTAGAAGTTCAGGCAGCTCATGTTTTCCACACATACAGGTTGCTTGTAGCAGAATGTAATGTAGTGCCGCCTTTGTGTCAGACAAGCGACACAATAATGAGGCAATCAGGACTCTACAGGTCACAATAGCCAGTGAAGTATGGATGTAGTAACATCATACCTACATATGTTGACGCTATAGCTAGACTGACATTTGAAACCCTACATGATGCTGAAAATGAGTGCTGCCTTCACGTCAATTGAAGTTAGCAATGTGGCCCACACATATGTCACATGCGTGTCAGGTTAGTGTGTAGGGAAAGTGTTCACGGAAATGCCATGCCATGTATCAATAAAATGTGAAGGAGCACATTTATCACGAACACGTGATAAATGTGCTCCTTCACATTTTATTGATACATGCCAGATCTGAACATGAACCATATTTGTAAAGGACTCAGGTGCCCTCAGCTAACATATTAGACAGGTATTTATTGTCACTTGTGCCAAAATCCAAATACGGATGGCAGTCCAAAGGTATGGACTAGGGTACAAACATCTATGTTTGGTGCCAATCACCATTGTTTGGACACATCAATTTATGAAACTGTAACAACATGAGGTATTGCCAAAGTACCTGGCCCTCTGTACCATGTACCTAACTGTCACAAATGTGTCATGACCACATAGGCTGTTTGACAGGTCATGCAGTCCTCAAGTAACCAGCTTTTGGATGTCTCTCTTAGATGCACATGATGAGATGAATACACACCTATATTGTTGCTGCACACTAATGGAGGTGCATGTTTGCCACCACATGACAGTCCGGGCCACTGCATGTGTGTAGAAGTGTGTGTAACTGTAGCAGGATACCCATCCTATGTAAATGTTGCACAGGAATTATTCCATGCAGTATGAGCATGCGTGAAAGTGTTTCATTACTCATGTCAGATTATCACATTGTGTTTGTATTTGAAATTGTTTGTCAGTGCACGGATTCTGAGCATATTCTTCCTTCCATGCTTTACAGGTGGACCTGCACCGTACAGAGTGGGAGAGGTGGCTCATTTTGAGGACCCCGACACCTACAGTGAGTGTTGACATGTGTGGTATGTTTTGTGTTTGCTGGTGATGTGTGATGGACTACTGTGTGTTGAACAGATTGCAAGGTTTGATGCGCTGCCCAATCATTAGTCTTGGTCCGTTAGTGGAATTTCAGTTATCACTTCATTTTGAGTTGACCTATGCTGATCCATTTGTCTGATCTTGGGTCTGTAGGCCATTCCTGTAGGGCCCGCTATGGGAAATGGGGTGAGTCATGTGGAATACACTAGTTACTTTAAAAGTTGCACTGGGACTCGTCTCGGACTGAGTCTGCATGTCAGACTGACATTCTCCCAGATAGCTTCTGCAAATGGCTTGCCTGAAATCTGCTGCTTCCCTATTAACCGATGTTCTGAGTACACTGTAGGTTGGATCTTCCGGGAACATGTACTTCCACAAGTTGTACTAGAAGTGTGTGGGACTAGAGTGCAACGGCCTAGGTGTGCATGCTATTCATGATCATGGGTGTTCTTGCTCCTCTGTGTCTGTAGAAAAATATGCCTCACTGGAAGTATGTGATGTTGCCCTAGGTCAGTACATTTTGACATGTGTGGACCTTGGATAGGACAAGGTTTAGCTGACTCCAATTTGTTGATAGCCCTTCACTGGTGGTGTGTGTGTGGAGGCAAAACAATGTTGACCTTTCTATACACTCCTGAGTGTGCATCTATTTTGGGATTGTTTGTTGTTCTTCCCACCCCCCCCTCAAAGACAGGCATGGGTTTGTGAATAGGGTACCCAGGACTGAAGCAACCAGTATGTTACACATACTTGTGATTATATGAAATATGGTTTTGAACCTAGTGTACACACTCAGTTATGGCACATGAGTTCTATACTAGCAAATCCCATTACAAATTGCAGACCTTGAAGTTTGTGATTGTTATCATATACACTGACATATGTAGTCCAGGCAATAGGCGGAGGAGGTGCAGCATGATTGTTAGCTACAACTGTAAGTACTTTGATGTCAAGTTATTGGCATTTGTTACCCATCATGTAGATTATTGTATTTGCGATGTGTGAGATGACCTTTGTATGCAGGCTTCCCATGTACTTCCTCTGAGACTTTCAATGATCTGTATGGTGATATGAGCTGTTACAAGTACAGTAAATGTATTGTCAGATTGACCACTTGTGCTATTCCACACAATGCAGTTCCTATGGTAAATAGTTGCCCTTTGTCTTCACAGCTGCAAACATGAGTGCCGCACAGAGGCATGAATTTGAGAGGCTGGCCATGAGGTACCGACACATCCTGCCGGTGCAGTCGGGGTTCTGACGGATGGCCCGTAAATACCAGTCGGATCGGGCCTCCGGAGCATGGTGGGCTTCACCACAGGGTGGCCCAACGTTGCCCACTACAGCCACCACCACCACAACCACCGGTTCTCCCTAATTGGCCCCAGCCACAGCGGGGACAGTTGTCCCTGCCTCTGCAGCACAACCAGGACCCAGCAGTGTGACAGCTGCAGGACAGTCCAGTGGGCTAGGCTCAACACCCACACAGAGCACCTCTGCCGGGACCCAAACAGCAGCAGCACCTCCAGTCGACCCTGCGGCATTCCAGGCTTTGGAACGCAAAATGGACAAATTTATGAGGAAGGTGGACAAGCTTAGCCAGGATGTGGCCTACATCAAGAGGCGGGTCAGGTCTATCAGGCGGACTCTCCGGAGGGCCAACCTCTAAGACTGATATGTTCAATGTACATAATTCCCTCCCCTCCCTCCTCTTTCCTTGTTATCATGATTAGTGGGCTTGGGGGATTAGTGTTAGGTTAGTATACAGTAGGTTGTTAGCTTAGTTAGTGTTAGGGAGGAGGGTGGGGGGTCCTGATTCTTTTTACTTTTCATTATTAAGTGTGTGGGTCAATGTTGGGGTTCCTGTGTGTTTAAAAAATAAAGAAAAAAAAATAAAATTACAAAAAAATATATGATTGTTTAGGATAGTATAGTATGTGTGTAGGTTAGTATGTGTTGTCCTGCATGTGTCCTGTCTCATAATGGTGGGTGGGGGGTTGATGTTTAGATCGATTCGTTATATGTGTAGAGTAAGTTTAGCTTAGGTTAGTTAGGGACAGTTGTGGGTAATGAGTAGTCAGGTTAGATTAGTGTAGGTATGACTTTTCCCTTAGTTGCCTCTGTTGTGATTAGTTATGAACAAATATATAGATAACCCTTTGCATTATGTGTTAACTGCTACTTGATCATGGCCTTGCCATCAGTGTAGGTGATTGTTGTTCTATGACATTTGTGTCCTATGCTACAAACCAAAACAAACTGAGGTGTAAAATGGCAGCTACCCCTGTGCTACCTTGGTAAGTATCCACCATTTGTTAGAACCACCAATCGGAGTTGACATGGATCACAAAGGATTTGTGTCGATGAGTATGTTTTCTACGTCACAAAGTGTGCTTCCAGACTTGGTATTGTGGGGAAATTTTTAGGTCGGACTGCAGTGTTATGTTCAGGGACATCTTTGAAGATGAGGTCTTGTTAGCACTCTTGTCTTCTTGTCTTCATAACTGACATTGATCATTTGTGCTAAAATTCAGCATGATTACCTATTTGGATGTTTACTCAGAAAGGTTGATTGATGCTGTGTTTTGTAGTGTTTGCTTAGATTAGACTGCATAATTCAATGTGTTAGTATTGCATGGTGACAACATTTATCAGCCACTATTAGTTGACTTTGATTTCTCTTGATGAAGCATTATTCTGTCCAACACAGCATGATTGTGTGTGGTTTCTCCCTTCATCAGTTATTCTCCTCAGGATGGGCAGGCTATGATGCAATCCTGGCCCCTGCACAGATGTATCTGACTACATGATGTCAGGACAGTTGTATTGACAAGCTACATGGTTGTCACACAGGCATATTTGTGTTATCTACTGCACAGTTGATGTGTCAAATTACACAGAGACATATTTGGTGTGCAAGTGCAATTTATTGATAGGTGCTGTAGTGCAATATGTACATTGTCCATGTTTGCTGAGTCCGTTCTAGTGCAATCTTACATGGTGATCCTACAGAACGGGTGTGGATAATGCTCCTGACATGCTGGGGTGATGTTACAGACAGTGCAGAGGGACAGGATTTGCCGATTAGTAGGAGAGAGACATTCACTGGCAATGCTGACAAGTTATACAGTGGTTAGCAGAACAGTCATTGTGTGTAGTTGTAGTAAGACTGGCATTTGACAAAACGTAGGACCTTGGTCAAAGTAGGCCATGGTGCAGGGACTAGTGCTTCCGGGTACTCTCCCGTGTGAATGTGATCTGTTCCATGTCTTCTTCTTCTGATGTGTGTGTTGCCTGCTTTGTCCTTGTTGTTGTTGGTTGTGAAGGGGCAACACACACCTCAGTGTTAGAAGACGTGGAGTCAGACATCCCGGTCGCTGCTCCCTGTGAAGGTCTTAAGGGCAGTACTGCAGCAAGGAGGGTCTGCTGGTTTTTGAGAATAGCAGCCACATCACAATGGTAGGCAGCCAGGTCGGCCCTGAGGGAGTCATGATTGCATTCGTGCATGCAGTGGAAGGTTTGGGGTGCGAGGTGTTGTGGCAACTCCCTTACTGCAGTGGTGAATTCCTTGACAGTTTCTTGTAGTCCTTGCAGTATGGATGTTAGGGCTTGCATAGCTGCTGCCTGATCTGCAGATGACATCATGCACGAGCGCACCCCCTCAAGGTTGGCTGCCATAGTTTGCATCCCCACCCGCACCTCCTTGGCCAGCTCCCGCTGTACTCCAACTACAGTTCTTTCAAAGCTGGTGCCAGTGTCGTCAGAGTCCTCAGCTGTATTGGAGCTGGCAGGTCTTGCAATTGGGGTGGTGGGTGGTTCTTCTGTGATGGCTGCTTGTTCTGTGCTCCTCCTTGTGACTGAAGGTGGGGTCTGGAGGGTTTCAAGGACCTTTTGGATGGTCTCCTGGGGAATGTTTATGGGCTCGTCATCCATGTCATCAGGGGAATCTGGGACAGGCATATCGGCAGGTGATCCATCTTCCTCTGCAATGAAACAGGGTACAATTAGTGTGTCTGTGTTGTGACAATTTTGACGTGACATGCCTGCCTTTTGATGAATTCACTTTGTGATCTTGTTTGGTATTGGTATCTGCTGTCCTTCAGATGGGCATTGTTATAGGCCTATGGCCCACCTGTGTGTCACATGTATGTTATTGAGTTATCAGACTTGTCAGCCTCATCGCCTCTAGGTGTTGCTTTATGCCAAATAGAGAATAGCCACCTTTTTGTCCTACTCAACCCTCCATGTATATCCATTCTCATGGTGAGACCTTTCACTGGCTGTGGGTGTTCTGATGGTCCTGGCAGCACAATTGACTCTCAGGACCTGCCCCAATCCCTGATCGTTCACATTGACTTAAAATGTAATTGACATGTAGCATATCCTATGCATGGCAATGTTATGATGTGATATGGATGTTGATATTGTTAATGTGTCCTGCTGATGTTGGGTAATGTGTGTTACATTGGATTGCCCTGATAGTCGTATCAGTGTCCTATTTCCCCCTCTGACTGTGCAGGTGTATTTCAGTGACCAGTTCCATGTGTCCCCTCCTCAATGCTGTTGTCTGAGCAGTATGACTTTTGTGATGTTGCCTTGTTTGCCAGGCACGGGAAGGACCCTGACATATGCAGCATGGGTGTGTCCTTAGTGCTGTGTCACTCCTATTGTTGTTTACATTGGCTGATGTTTGTGACACCTATGGTCATTGACATTTGAGTGTACTGGGGCCTTTGTCTTGTTTCAGGAGATTGTTGCAGATGTCATCCTCACCCCCTAATTTAGGTATGTATGTTCCATGGGGAGGTTACTGCCATTGGCTACTTGAGCTGCACACAGATCAGAGGTGGTAGTGTCAACTGTTGTGGCTGTCACATTGCAGTTGTCGTTTTGGCTAGAGGATTGCTAATAGGGCCCTAGTTAATGTAGGAGATATGTTGGCTGACGAGTGCCAGGATGTAAGTTTGACGTAGTGGCCTTCCCTCCTATCGAGGCTTTCCCTTTGCTCCATTGTTGACATGACAGCATGCCCCCAAAGGACTGTTGTTGGTGTAGTGTAATGTTGTGCCCCAGCTTGTGTCTGTGCAGGCCATGCCCCCCTGCCGTGCCCCTTTACCCATGCCACTCCATGTATATGATGACTTACATGCAATGTGTAGTAGGTATTTCCCCCCCTGCTTACAGTCAACATTATTGTATTTTAATTCCCCATGCAACTTACCGTGCATGTGTGTTGTCTCGTGGTAGTCTGCGCTGTCCTGTCCTTGAATCCCTGTGACGATCTCCTCAGGGATGACGGCTGCGACCATCTCCTCCATGTGGTCCAGGGCCTCCTGGTGTGCTGGACTCCCACCTCCAGTCTGCAGTGCTGCCTTCCTGTTCCTGGCCATTTTTTCCTTTGTCCTACGTTTGCAGTCATGCCAGCGTTTCTTACACTCGGTGACTGTCCTGCGTACTTCAGCCACACTGTTGATCTTGTCAACAATTTGTTGCCATATGGCCTCTCTCCTACTGATTGGCAACTTTGAGGAGATAAACAGTTGGTGCTGGTGTTCCGTCACCTCTTTAACCAGGATTTCCTGCTCCTCTGCACTGAAGCAACACTTTCTTTTTTTTCTATAAATGTCCTGGTTCTTGTATGGATCGTCCTGGCTGGTTCCTGGTCTGCTGTCATCTTCCTGGGGTATTTAGTGGCATCTGGGATCCATTTTGCCTCTCCTCTGGTACACTTGCAGTGTTTGCGTTTTTTTTTAATGCTATTGCGTCAAAAAACTGCGCATATCCGGGTTGCAGTGTTGTAAATCGACCCACAGTCATTTCCGCCGCGTTAACGTCGTTTTCCTTTACGACTTGACGCCGCGATGTGCATCAAAAATAATGACTCCCACCTGTTGATTGCGCCGCCGTGCGTCAAAGTATAAATTTGACGCCCGCACGGTGCTCCGAAATGGCGTTAGCCGGCGGTAAATTTTTTGACGCAAAACTGCGGCGGCGCAGTTTTGTGTCAAAAAGTATAAATATGGCCCTAAATTGGCAGTTGCTTGGCAGACATCTTAGAGACAGTTTTTGTTTGTACAAAAGATTAGTAACAGAACAACATCATTATTCGGCAGCCATCTTAGGTGATGAGTGTTTTTCTGCAATACCAAAGGGCATTTAAAGAAACATTAATGCGGTGTAAAAAAAAAAACTTGAAGAAAAACTCTCATTTTTATTTTCAATCCTTGACTATTTATTCACGATGAATAACATTTGTGGGAATCCTCCTCTGCCATTTTTTAAACTGTGCTAATGAGGCTACTATGAAATGGGAAAAATGGTTTAGACATTTTAAAAATTACATGTTGGCAATTAATGGAGATTCATTTGAATCACACAGAAAAAAAGCGTTACTACTCGACTTAATTGGCTTGGAAGCTGAAGATATCTTTGAGCATTTACCTCCAGTTCTATCACCATGTGGCACAGAGGCCAGAGATTATGACTGTTTTTCAGAAGCTGTAGATAGGTTTAAAAAAAGGTTTTCAGAGGAACCACACATTGTTATGGAAAGGTATAAGTTTTTCACACGTCATCAACAACTTAATGAGTCAGTTGACTCATGTATTTCTGCTTAACGAATTTTGGCTGCTGACTGTGAATTTGGAGCAACAACGGATATTTATATTAGAGATCAGTTAATTATTTTCTGTTCGAATAAAAAGATTCAGGAACAATTGCTTAGACAATGCAATCCCACTTTGAAAGAAGCAATTGGCACGGCTAAGAGTGTTGAATGTACAATAAAATCTTTCAAAGCTATTAACGTGGATGACATTAACAAAGAAATTGCAGCTGTATCTTTACATGATACAGAGAAATATGAGGCCAGTAACATAGGGAAACTTTCTAAAGGAAAATAAGTCAGTACTAACAAACAAAGTTCAGGAAACAAAGTCAATAAAACAATTTGTGATAAGTGTGGTTCCAAAACACATGCATCTCAATTCAAGTTTTGTCCAGCCAAAGGCAAAGACTTTTTCAAGTGCAAGAAGATTGCTCACTTTGTCAATGTTTGCAGATTGGTAACTAACAGAAGAATATCTACGCTGGAGGATTCAAAGACTGATAATGAGATGGAAGATCATTTCATTCTAAGTCTTAAGGAAAAGGTTTCCTGCATTAATGGAGAAGGCAAAACTTTACATAAGGATTTAAATAAGTCTGATACAGAAAATTCCGGGAAGGGTATTAGTTGCACAGAAATTGACAAAGAACCCTATATTCCACCTGATTGTAAAATCGTCATTGATGGTTTGAATGTGAAAGTTTTGACAGATTCTGGATCACCATATGCTATTTAATCAGATCAGTTTTTCTATGAAAAATGGGGTTATATAAAATTAGAACCAAATGATGTCAAAGTATATGGTTTTGGGGCCAAAGAGACTGATATGCTTGGATTCTTTATAGCGGACATAAATATTTTAAACAGGGCTATTATTGGAAAGGTTTATGTTGCCATTGATGGTTTACATGTTATTGGTTGGCGTCACCAAAAGAAAATGGGAATGGTGCTCAATCCAAATGCCAATAATCCAGTGTATCTGTCTGATAATATACAGTCTGTCCAAGTTATTAACACAGATACAGATATGTTGGAGATGTTATTAGACAAATTAAAAAAAAATGTTTAGCAAAGAGTTAGGTAAGGTGACAGGATTTTCGCATCACATTCAATTTAAAAAAAATGCTGTTCCTGTCAAACACAAATTAAGGCATGTTCAGCTATCGGTCAGTAAGGAGTTATCTGAGATGTTAGTCAGAATGTGTAAAGAGGATATTATTGAGCCTGTTGATGCTGCAGAATGGGTGTCTCCAGTTGTTCTGGTGGGGAAAAAAATCAGGAGATTTGCATTTGTATGCTGTGAACAAGCAAATGTTCGTGGATTGTTTTCCACTTCCACGCATTCAAGAGCTTTTCACAAAGTTAGTGGGGTTCTAATTTTTTTTCAATGAGTGATCTGAAGGCAGCATACTATCAAGTAGAGTTAACTCCTGAGTCTCGTTGCATTACTACTTTTATTACTCCAGATGGTGCTTTTCGGTATAAACGCATGCCTTTTGGTTTGGCATCAGCTGCTTCTGTTTTTCAACAATTAATGCATTGTTTATTTAAAGATGCTGGGAATGTCATTGCTTTAAAAGGTAATATTTTGATCTACACAGCTACTAAAGAAGAACACTATACAAAGTTGGACACGGTGATGTCAATCTTAAGTGATACGGGTATGACGATTCATTTGGACAAGTGTACATTTTTAACTAATGAAATAGACTATTTCGGTCATTCTATTTCAGAAAAAGGTATCAAACCTATTAAAAATTCTCTACAGATGATACAAAACATTGAAGAGCCTAGAAACTAAGACCAGGTTCATTCTTTTTTAGGCCTATGTGAGTACTATTCTAAATTTGTCAAAAATGTCAGCGTTTTAGCTATGCCTTTACATGTATTACTAATGAAAAATTAAACATTTAGGTAGTCTCATGATAAGGTTGATGCTTTCAACAAGTCAAAGAAGTCTATTGTAAATTTGAAACCACTTTCATCATATTCTGGTGATGCAGCAAATGTTATTACTGTGGATGCAAGTTCAACAGGATTAGGAGCAGTATTAACTCAAGTCAAAGGGAATGTTGAACAAACAATTGCTTTTAGTTCTAGGGCATTGTCTGAAACTGAGTGTAGTTATTCAACTATTGTACGTGAGGCAGTTGCTTGTGCGTGGTCTGTTGAACACTTTAAGATGTATACATGGGGGAAACATTTCAAATTGAGAAATGATCATAAACCACTTATTTCTTTACTTTCTAAAAATTGTATGGGTAGAGCATCTTCAAGACTCATATGTATTTTAGCAAAATTGTATAAATACAATTTTACAGTGTCTTATTTGCCAGGTACAAGGAATACCAGAGTGGATTGTTTATCGAGATTATCTGGCAATAAGGAAATGTCTTCAAATTCTGAAGTGATTGATGAATGTGTTGTTACAAGTGCGAAAGGTGCAGTATTGTCGATTTCTGAAGTCATTTCAGAGAAGGAATGGGTGTCAGCATATGACAAAGATTAAGTTCTTGGAAATGTGAAGCCACTAGAGAAATCTTTATCAAAGGATTTACAAGTTTTCTGGAAAGTTAGAAATGAATTGTTTATAGAAAATTAGTTGTTACTTAAAGGTGAATGTTTTGTACCTCCTACAGAAATAAGGGGAAAGTTGATTTACATAGCCCATATTGGACATTTGGGACAATCTGGAACAAAAAAAATAAATCGAGAGATCAGTTTTGGTGGCTGTACATGGATTCAGAGGTAGTTGATTTCATTAAGAATTGTTTGTTGTGTCAGGATTCTGATAAAGTTTTGAAAACACAGAAAACTGAGGTTAATGTATTACCATTTCCCAAACAATCATGGAAGGATTTAGCTATGGATTTACTTGGTCCTTATGAAGGTATTAGTATAAGTGGATTGAGCGACCCAATACTGATAAGTAATTGAGTTTCTAAACGATTGTTTCAGAAAAGAAGGTTACTGATAGTATCACTACTGACAATGGTACACAGTTTACTTCTTCTAAATTACAAGATTTCTTGTCTAATCTAGGAGTTAAACATAAACAAACTGCTTTTTTATACACCCGGTATGAACGGTTTAGTTGAAAGATTCAATAGAACTTTAGTAGAGGCAATACAGCTGGCGTTAAACGCTAAGATTAATGTTAAGGAACATGTTGCACAAATGATTTGGTCCTATCACTGTACACCTCATTGTTAAACTAAATTTTCACTGTTTTTGATATTGAAAGGAAGGAAACCAGACTAGGTCTAAATCCATCTTGGTTGCAAAACAAAGTACACATTTATGACATGAATAGGATATATAATGAGGCCAAGATGAATGTTGAGTTTAAAAACAAAAATAAGTGCAAGGAAAACGAACAAGGGAGTCTAAGTTTTAATGTTGGTGATTGGGTTAAGGTCAAGCTCCCAACACATGTCAGAAAGGGAGAATCAAAGTATTCAAAACCTTGGAAAGTTATTAGAATTGGGAGGTCTTCAGCCATGCTGGCTAATGGATCATGTTGGCATTGTTCCAGATTAGCACGTGTAAACTTTGAAGGCTGTCGCAAATTAAGTCATCTATCTGATCCTGATTTTGGATGTGAATCAATCAGAGTTTATTCAAACAGTAGAACAGGTTATACCGACAATACCTTGTTGGATCATCGTGAAGAACACAATTCTTCAAATGTTAATATGAATGAGTTTGGTGTCAGGGTCAGCAGACATAAAAAATTACCAAACAAATACATGATTTCATAATGTATTAGACAACCTTAGTTCATTGTTTTTTTGTTTTTTTTATTTTAAAAAATTTGTATTACGATGTCTTATCTAATGTAGAAAATTATCTTACAAAGTTTAATGCATTTTAATGTTTTATTCTCATTTGTTTATTTCATCTTGTTTGTTTGAGAAGAATGTAATAGTGAATTCAAATTTTTGAATGTTTTGAGTGGAACGCTTTCTGTCGGCATACGATGAGGAGCGTTTTGTTCGTTAGGAGCGTGTGTGAGTGTTCTAATAAAGGTTACTCGTTTCAAGGACATTATCGTTCTTGACTTTATTTATTACCACAATGTGGTTGGCAAGATGAGATGCTTGTCCTGGTTTCCTTCTACATGGTGGTGTGACATCTATGTGCATAGGTGTGTGAGGTCTGTGTGTGGATTGTGTCTGTGTTGTTGAATGCGCTGGATAGATGGTTTGAGCCATGGGGATGTTGTGATGTGTGTGACTGCTTGATTGTGTATTTGTATGGGGTGTTGTGTGCATCCGTGTGAGTAGTGCTGCATGTGTGGATTTCCTTGTATGTTGGTTGTAAGTGTTGTGTCACATGTTTGAATGTGTGTTCACAGCTATTGATTTGTGTCAATGCTACATGGAGTCCATGGGGTGTGTATGTGGGGTATCACAAAACGTGCCTATCTCTGTGTTGAGGTGTTTGTGGTCTAGTTGTCGTTGTGTGGGTATGGGGTGTGTTGGTGGTGTAGGTGTGCGTTGTGCTGTATGTTTGGCACGTATCTGCTTGGCTTTGTGTGTGTATTGTGTACTTGGCATTGACGTATGTTGTGTGTGTGCGGTATGTGTGTTCTGTGTAGAAGTGTATCACTGCCATTTCCTCCCCTCTGTGCTAGGTGTACTTACAGTGGTTGTCTTCGTCGTTGTTGGTGGCCCTGAAGGTGAATGGCGAAGTACAACACTGGAAAGACTAGCAGTTCATTTGTCATGAGGGCCGTGGAGTCGTCCCTGTGCCTGGAGGTGGGTGTTCCTTTTATACTTTCTCTTTCTGCCAGGTTTTTCATGGCGGCAATGTCGCACAGGATATCCCAGCAGAGTGGTTACTTGGAATATGGAGGGCAGGACAATGGCTTCCACATGCATGGAGTCGGCTACTGCCGCCGTATGCTGCCCGTCGGCGATGGCGGTGCTGCGGTGCTGGCAGTGCAGGCAGTGGGTTGTCTGTGTTGCGTTGGGTTCACTGCCTTACTCGTTATATGGTGGTCCACACTGCCGCTGGCGTGGCAATACAGTTACCGCAAAACTCGGAATGACCACCAGAGTAGGTGATAAACCAACCAGACCCCTGGTTCACAAACAGCCAGGTAAAGCTGCTGCAACTGGGTCCAAAGTAGCAGAAAATTATGCTATAGTGCGATTTACACCACCATGTGCCTGGGTAAGGACAGAAAGAGCACAAAAATTATGTTCACGAGAAAACAACATAAATGATTTAGCGGTCAGGCATTTCTATAGCTGGTACTCTGCACAAACTCTCTCTCAGTTCAGTAAAAGCTTTCATACAAGTTTCATCAAAAGCCACTGAGTCAGAAACATGGGTCAGTCTGCAATGGCTTTGAAATAACAGAAACGTTTGGGCCCGTATTTCTACTTTTTTAGCGCCGCATTTGCGCCGCTTTTTGACGCAAAAACAGCGCAAACTTACAAAATACAATTGTATTTTGTAAGTTTGCGCCGATTGTGCGTCAAAAAACGACGCAAATGCGGCGCTAAAAAAGTATAAATATGTGCCTTGGAATCCATTGAGGACAGTAGTTCACCATTCCCAGAAACATTCTAACATCTCTTTGTGCAACTGGAGGATTCATTTGCAATATAGTTGTAACTCTCTCTCTGGAAACTTTCCTTGCACCTTTTTCTATCTGATGTCCCAAGTATTTCACTTTTTTCTGACAATATTGCAATTTTGCTGGAGACACTTTAGCCCTCATTACAACCCTGGTGGTCGGTGTTAAAGCGGCGGTAATACCACCAACAGGCCGGCGGTAAAAAAAATGGGATCACGACCACGGCGGAAACCGCCAACACAGACAGCCACTTTAACACTCTGACCACCACGGCGGTAGAAACAAACACTGCAGCGGTCACCACCAACAGACAGGCGGAAGTCAATGTACCGCCCACCCCATTACAACCCGCCAATCCGCCAGCTTTTCCGGGGTGGTACCAACGCCATCAAAAGCACGGCAGAAGTAGAACACAGAAGGGAAACCACTCACCTCTCGACACTCAACGAAGAACCAGGACGCCATGGAGCCCGTGTTACAGGTCCTGCCCATGATGGTCTACCTCCTCATACAAGAGGAATATCAAGGGTGGCGGCGATGACCACTGTGAGAACTGAACCTAGACACAGGGGAGGGGGAAGGAAAAAGAGAGTGACACACACAGGCAACAAGCAACACCCCCACCCTCACCAACAACACCATACACACAAACACATGCAACAACATTACATTTATATCCCGTAACCCCCTGGAAGAACGCAACGACAAAATAAATTGAGTGAAATCAGTGATATATTAGAAACAGGCAGACATGCGTAACGAATAGGAAAACAGTGTATACAAATAGTTACAATATGTACATAAGGCTGTACATTGTCCTTTGCAAACGCCCGTGGCCCAAAGGGCCAAAAATAAAGGGCCAAGCCCACACTTGACTCCGGCCTCAATACGGAGAGAACACTGCAGGTGCATCAGGTCGAAAATACACAGGCACCTCAGGGGGATTGGGGGGGGGGGTCACCTCAGCCGGAAGATGGAATAACACCACTGCTCCTCCAGGAGGCTCCATGCCCACTGCTAGGTCCTGGGGAGTGCAAAGCCACAGTCTCTCAAGTCTCTCAAGTGGGTGGGTTGTCCACTGCTTGGTCCTGGGGAGTGCAAAGCGACAGTCTCTCAAGTCTCTCAAGTGTGTGGTTTGCCCACTGCTTGGTCCTGGGGAGTGCAAAGCTACAGTCTCTCAAGTGGGTGGTTTGCCCACTGCTTGGTCCTGGAGAGTGCAAATCCACAGTCTCTCAAGTGGGTGGTATGGCCACTGCTGGGTCCTGGGGAGTGCAATGCCACAGTCTCTCAAGGCTCTCAGGTGGGTGGGTTGCCCACTGTTTGGTCCTGGGGAGTGCAAAGCCACAGTCTCTCAAGTCTCTCAAGTGGGTGGGTTGCCCTCTCCGTGGTCCTGGGGAGTGCAAGGCCACAGTCTCTCAAGTGGATGGCTTCTCTACTGGTTCTGGAGGGGGCTTTGTGCCCAATGTGCTTCATCCTGCCAAGGATAGGGTGAGTGGATGCCTTTCTCCACTGGTTCTGGAGGGGGCTTTGTGCCCAGTGTGCTTCATCCTGCCAAGGATAGGGTTAGGTTATGCCTTTCTCCACTGGTTCTGGAGGGGTCTTTGTGCCCAGTGTGCTTCATCCTGCCAAGGATAGGGTGAGTGGATGCATATCTCCAGTGGTTCTGGAGGGGGCTTTTTGCCCAGTGTGCTTCATCCTGCCAAGGATAGGGTGAGTGGATGCCTTTCTCCACTGGTTCTGAAGGGGGCTTTGTGCCCAGTGTGCTTCATCCTACCAAGGATAGGGTGAGTGGATGCCTTTCTCCATTGGTTCTGGAGGGGGCTTTGTGCCCAGTGTGCTTCCTCCTGCCAAGGATAGGCTGGGTGGATACATCTCTCCACTGGTTCTGGAGGGGGCTTTGTGCCCAGTGATGCAGCATTTGGGGTGTGGCAGTTCACATTCCCTCACCTGAGTGTCTGAGGCACGAGATTTGCAGGGACGAGGTAGCATGATGCTCCATGGAGGCAGGGCCAGACTCCATCCTGCGGCGACTGAGGCTGCAAACTGGTGGTATTTCCGGTGCTGGTGGGGGTGCTTCCAGTGGTGGTGGGAGGCTTCAGGCTATCTCCTGCAGCCTCGGACGGACGCACACTGGGGCTGCTGCTGCTGGTAGTGGTCCTACTGTCAGCAGTGCAGTTGGCAGGGCTTGTGGCGGTGCTTGCGGCTGGGATGCTGGCAGTGCTGCCCGTAGTGCAGGTGCCAGTGCTGTCAGTGGTGGAGGGAGGCACCAGCTCGTCTCCTGCAGCCTCAGACTGCTGCCCAATGGGGATGCTGCTGCTGACAGTAGTGGTGGCAGCGGCGGGGCAGGTGGCGGCCCAGGTGGTGGTGCTTGCGGTGGGGATGCTGGCGGTGCTGGCTGCAGTACAGATGGTGGGGCTGTCGGTTCTGATGGTGGCCAACAGGGCCTCACCTGAAGCCTCCGAGGCCTGAAGTGCCTTGGCTTGGCTTTTCTGCCCCTTCCTCACCTTGGCAGATGTTGCTGGGACCTTGGCTCTGGCAGCTGGAGATTTGGAGGAGGCTTTGCTGGGTGGGTCGTGTTCCTTGCCCTTGCTGCATGCTGTCCCCTTCTTCACCTTGGCAGGTGGTGGAATGGTTTGGTCTTTTGCAGGGGTTGGTGGCACACTGCCTGGCCTGACGGGTGCCCCCTTGGATCCTCTGGGAGTTGCGGGTACCACAGCGGACGCCGTCTTGGTGACAGAGGTGCTGGCCTGGGATCTGGACACCCTGGACCGAGGGGAAGGGGGGGGGAAGGGGTAGAGAACAGGTCAATGTTTGCCAGGAAAAGGTTTTTAGACACACTGGGATGGGAAGATGGAGAGGGTTTGGGAGTGGAGGAAGAGGGAGTGATTGTAGGAGGTGTCTGTCTGCTGAGTTTGGGTGAAGGTGCATGGGCTGGATGCTGTTGTGAGGTGGATGGCTGTTGGGTGGGTGGGTGCTTGCGTTTGTGTACTTTGGGAGGAGGGGTCAAAGACACACTGGGAGAGGACACAGGGGACGTGAGCATGGTTGTGGGGGTGGTAACTGCTCATGAGGGGCGAGTTGTGATGGGCGTGCTGGTGATGGAGGTAGTGGATGAAGATGTAATGCATGCAGGCATGAGTGTAGACACTACTGGGAGGGAGATGGACGAAGAGGAGGAGGGGGACACAGTAGAGGCAGTGGATGTTGGTGTGTTTGCATGTGTATGGTGCTTGTGTGAGTGCCTGTGAGATGAAGTGTGGTGCTTATGTTTGCCTGAGCCACTTTTGTGTGGTGATTTGGGTGAATGCTGGTCTTAAGGTGTGCTTGGGATAGGCTGGGATTGAGGAGATTGGGTCTGGGCAGAGGAAGTTGGAGGGGGGAGGCTAGACACAGGGCAAGGGCTGCCATCAGTGCTGAGGCCAGAGCCTGAAATGCTCTCTGTTGGGCCGCCACGCCAGAGTGAATGTCCTCCAGGTAGGCATTTGTTTGTTGCAAATGCCCTGATACACCCTGGATGGCATTCAGTATGGTTGACTGTCCAACAGTGAGGGATCTCAGAAGGTCAATAGCCTCCTCACTGAGGGCAGCAGGGCTGACTGGGGCAGGGCCTGAGGTGCCTGGGGCGAAGGAGATGCCCAACCTCCTGGGTGAGCGGGCATGGGAAACACGCTGAGGGGCTGCTGGGAGGGTGGTGCTGGTAGGGGGGTGGTGGCTGTACATGTTGTTGGGGTGAGGACAGAGGTGTCTGCCACCTCCAGGGAGCTTCCATCAGAGGAGGAGTCGCTGTCTGTGGTCTCCCCTCCTGTCCCTGTCGTGGTGCTCCCCTCGCTCTCCGTCCCACTGGTGCCCTCACCCTCGCTGGATTTGGCCTCCAGGCCCATTTGGGATGCAGCTCCCTCTGTCGCCCGGTGCTTTTGCTCCTCCGCCAGATGATGCTAATTCACATAAGGACAAGGTAACAAAACAAAAAGGGAGGGGGAGACAGGGAAACACTTGGTCAATGCTAGCAACACCTCTACCGTTGGTGTACACAACACACAGGGAGCAGCCCTATGCCCTAGGCCATGCCCAGCCATTTACTAAGACAGTCACTAGCCCATAGGGTACAATGCCTAACGCCAGTATCTGCACACCAGAAACCCACAGGACCCTTCCCAGTAGTAGATGCCCACTTACACTATTAGGGTAGGAGTGCTCCAGGATCTGCTGATCAAAGGACCTACCCTGCCATGTTCCCCCTGGCCTAGGGGCATCCACAGCCCACATCCCCCACCCAGATACCTCCTAACAAGCACAAAGTCTGATTTCTGTATTCACCACTTCGTGGCTGCTATGATGCCTTCAAGCGCCCATCCACCTCCGGATAGGCCAAAGCCAGGATGCGGAACATCAGGGGGGTCATGGTGCAACTGCCACCCCTTCCTCGTTGGGAAGCCAGCCCCAGCTGGGCCTCCACTGTCTTCTTTGCCCAGAGGCTCAGGTCCTCACATCTTTTGCACCAGTGGGTGCTCCGCCTGTCAAAGACCCCCAGGGTCCGCACCTCCTTGGCGATGGCACGCCTAATACAATTTTTCTGATGGGCACTGACCTGGAGGGAAAAGGCAGCAGAAAAGGGAATTATTCACCCATCCGGACCGTCAGACTCATTGCCCACCAGTTCCCACCCATCCACTGATGCACATACATTGACCACCTTACATGCTGCACTCTGGCCAGGACGCCCCAGCACCCCCCAACATGTGGCTTACATACACAGACCTCCATACATTCATGGCCCACGCATCATGCTCACAGTGTACCCACCTGTTTGTCTGGAGGACCGTAGAGTAACGTGTACTGGGGTAGGACCCCATCCACCAGTTTCTCCAACTCCTCCGCAGTGAAGGCTGGGACCCTTTCCCCAGACACATGAGCCATAGTCGGTTCCAGACACAGGTCACAGCAGCACTTGCAGTGTGGGTCCTCTCCTGTTGAAGGTCAGGTAGCAAGTGAGAGAACAGATAGGTGTGTACCATCACCGCCGGCATATATCACCATTGGCTCCTGGAACCCATAGGGCCCAATGATAAACAATGCGATGTTGCGCAGCGGTCATCGACCGCCTACAGTGACGGCGCACAACGCCAGCACAATTACCTCATTTCCACTTGTCCTTCCTCACAGGTCAGGCAGCTGCCATTTCAGGGGGGCACAGGGCATGGCACCTAACTGCGTCACAGCAGACATTGGCACATAAACTGACTCTCGAGTTCACATCCTGTTTTTGTAAAGTAAATAAATCAACATTCGTGCAATAGATGTTTGTTAGAAATAGGGTCTTTGGTTGACAGTCAGGTTACCCCCTGTTCAAGCAAGGACCCTCACTCTAGTCAGGGTAAACGAGAATCACACTCAGCTAACCCCTGCTTACCCACTTGGTAGCTTGGCAGAGCAGTAGGCTTAACTTCAGAGGGCTAGATGTAAAGTATGTGTACCAACACACACAGTAACTCAATGAAAACATTATAAAATGACACAACACCAGTTTAAAAAAATAGGAAATATTTATCTAAACAAAACAAGACCAAAATGACAAACATCCACAATACACAAGTCAAGTTATCAATTAAAAAAACAAAAAGAGTCTTTAAGTAGTTTTTAACACACACTAACACTGTCAGCATGAAAAAGTACCTTGGGCGCATCAAAAATAACCCCACACGGGCGAGTGCGCGTCAAAAAGGGCTTGCGAGGCATTGATTCCACTCACGAGCAGGACCGTGCGTCGGCTCTCCTTTCGCCGTGTCAGGCGCGTCGTCTCTTCTCTCTGCATGAGAGCGATGCGTCGATCCGGTCTGCACTCTCGGGTCCGGGCAGGCCTTGCGTTGTTTTTACCACGCAGAGCGGTACTTGAGTCGGAAATCACGCTGCACGATGATCAGAAAAACCTGCAGCGTGGGTTGTGATCTCCAGCCTCCATCAGCGATGCTGCACGTCATTTCTACTGCTCCGTGCGTCGATTCTTTGGTCGCGTTTCCTGCGAGCATCATTTCTCAGCTGTGGAGCCGGCGGCGTGGCGTTTCCTCAGCCACAGATTGGAGTTGCGTCGATCTTTTCCCCTCACGGCGCTCTGTGCGTGGATTTCCTTGTCCTCTAGGCTGCCAGCTTCTCCTTTCAGGGTCCCTGGAACTGGATGGGCACCACAGGGCAGAGTAGGAGTCTCTAGAGACTCCAGGTGCTGGCATGTAGAAGTCATTGCTGTCCCTGAGACTTCAAACAACAGGAGGCAAGCTCTAAATCAAGCCCTTGGAGATTTCTTCTCAAGATGGAAGGCACACAGAGTCCAGTCTTTGCCCTCTTACTCTGGCAGAAGCAACAACTGTAGGATAGCTCCACAAAGCACAGTCACAGGCAGGGCAGCTCTTCTTTCTCAGCTCTTCAGCTCTTCTCCAGGCAGAGGTTTTTCTTGTTTCCAGAAGGGTTTCTAAAGTCTGTGGTTTTAGGTGTCCTTCTTATACCCAATTTCTCCTTTGAAGTAGGCCTACTTCAAAGTAAAGTATCTTTTGAATGTGAAATCCTGCCTTGCCCAGGCCAGGCCCTAGACACTCACCAGGGGGTTGGAGACTGCATTGTGTGAGGAGAAGCACAGCCCTTTCAGGTGCAAGTGACCACTCCTCCCCTCCCTTTTAGCACAGATGGCTCATCAGGAAATGCAGACTACACCCCAGCTCCCTTTGTGTCACTGTCTAGTGTGAGGTGCAACCAGCCCAACTATCAAACTGACCCAGACAGGGAATCCACAAACAGGCAGAGTCACAGAAATGGTATAAGCAAGAAAATGCTCACTTTCTAAAAGTGGCATTTTCAAACACACAATCTTAAAATCAACGTTACTAAAGATGTATTTTTAAATTGTGAGCTCAGAGACCCCAACCTCCACATGCCCATCCGCTCCCAAAGGGAATCTACACTTTAATCAGATTTAAAGGTAGCTCCCATGTTAACCTATGAGAGGGACAGGCCTTTTTAACAGTGAAAAACTAATTTAGCAATATTTCACTGTCAGAACACATTAAACACATTACTATATGACCTACCTTAACCATACACTGCACCCTGCCCTTGGGGCTACCTTGGGCCTACCTTAGGGGTGTCTGACATGTAAGAAAAGGGAAGGTTTAGGCTTGGCAAGTGGGTACACTTGCCAAGTCAAATTTACAGTTAAGACTGCATACACAGGCACTGCAATGGCAGGTCTGAGACATGATTACAGAGCTATTTATGTGGTTGGCACAACCAGTGCTGCAGGCCCATTATTAGCATTTGATTTACAGGCCCTGGCACCCCTAGTGCACTTTACTAGGGCCTTACTAGTAAATCAAATATGCCAATCAAGGATAAGCCAATTACATACATATTTTTTAAAGGAGCACTTGTACTTTAGCACTGGTTAGCAGTGGTAAAGTGCCCAGAGTAACACAAACAGTAAAATCAGAGTCCAGCACACATCAACAACCTGGGGAACAGAGGCAAAAAGTTAAGGGAGACCACGCCAAGGATGAAAAGTCTAAAAATGTTGGAATATGACCCTCTGCTCACCGTTCTCTACCATAGGCTTCGACAGCTGAGTCAGAATATGAGATGGCGGCATCCTCTGGTGTACAGACCCCTGGTGGATCTTGCGACTATGTAGGTATCATTATCTACAGACTTGATCGTGCCACCATCCAAGAACTGTGTGCCCAATTGGAGCCAGACCTGATGTCAGCTATTCGCCAGCACACAGGAATCCCCCCTCTAGTGCAGCTCCTGTTACTCCTCCATTTCTTGGCAAGTGGTTCCTTCCAAACAACAGTGGCCATGGCATCAGGGATGTCTCAGCCAATGTTCTCTAACGTGTTGGCCAGAGTGTTGTCTGCCCTGCTGAAACACATGCGCAGCTACATCGTGTTCCCCCAGGTGGAAGATTTGGCCAAAGTGAAGGCTGAATTTTATGCCCAGGGACATATCCCCAACATCATTGGTGCCATTGATGATACACATGTGGCATTTGTTCCGCCCCCCCGGAGAAATGAACTAGTTTACAGGAATAGAAAAAGCTATCACTCGATGAATGTGCAGATGGTGTGTTTGGCGGACCAGTACATCTTCCATGTGAATGCCAAATATCCTGGCTATGTGCATGACACCTTTATCTTGAGGAACAGCAGCATCCCATATGTAATGGGCCAACTCCAGAGGCACAGGGTGTGGCTAATAGGTGTACTAAAGGTCCCCACCCAGTGTGAATTGGGGTATGGGTATGGGGTTGTCCCTAAGGGTGAGTGTGTGGTTAACAGGTATCCCTCGATATTTGCAGGTGACTCTGGTTACCCCCAACCTCTCATGGCTACTGACCCCAGTGAGGAATGCCAGGACAAGGGCAGAAGAATGTTACAATGAGGCACCTGGGCGTACAAGGAGGATTATTGAAAGAACCTTCGGCCTCCTGAAGGCCAGGTTGCGGTGCCTCCATCTGACAGTTAGCTCCCTGTACTACTCAGCCAAGAAGGTGCACCAGATCATCGTTGCATGTTGCATGTTGACAACCTGGCCTTGAGACGCCAGGTGCCTTTTCTGCAGGAGGATGTGCTGGAGATGGTCTTGGGGCAGCGGTGGAGCCTGTGGACAGTGACGAAGAGGAGGCAGAGGAAGAAGATGTGGACAACAGACCAATATAATACAGCAGTACTTCCAGTGACACACAAGTAAGACACTGTAACTCCACTTTACATTTCAGTTATCTGTTGTACATTGTACAAGGCAGCCTCTTTCCCTATGTCTATGGCCACTGACTGTTCCCTTTGGAATCTCTATTTTCAGATCTCTGTGCCCCAATCTGGCTTCTGCTATGTGTACTGCTGCCCACCAAAGGTCATCCTAAAGTAGATTTCACTGTACATTTGAGTTGCAATGCTTTGATAATGTTGTACTAATACATTTGTGAATCATTAGACAGACTCCAGATTGGTTTTTGATCTAAGGGTATTTATTTAGGTGCTCATAAGGATAGGGGGATGTACAAGGGGCTGGGGTGATGGTGGAGAAAAGTCAAGGTAGAGTCCAGTCTCTTGGGATCACAGGTGCATTGTCCAATGGGGCATAGGAATGGGAGCAATGGCAGTTCAAGGTGGACAGGGTAACAGAGTCGGACACAAGGGTGACAATCAGGAGAGTCTTATTTCCTGGCTGGGGTCTTGGCAATGTTCTCTGGCTTCTGCCTCGATCTCAGGGACTGTTTGCAGGGTGGCTCTCCTTCTGCAGGGGGTGGGGTGCTGGTGGCTAGTTGGTCATGTGGCGGGGCCTCCTGTCAACTAGCGCCGGGGGAGGTGGGAGGCTGTTCCTCAGTTTGGCTAGTGTCAGGCGCCCGTTGTTGTGTCACTGCCTTCCTCATGGTCTTGCCCATGTCAGCCAGCACCCCTGCAATGGTGACCAGGATGGTGTATATTTTTGTTAGGTCCTCCCTGATCCCCAGGTACTGTCTCTCCTGCAGCCTCTGGGTCTCCTGCAACTTGCCCAGTATCTGGCCCAGCGTCTCCTGGGAATGGTGGTATGCTCCCAGGATGTTGGAGAGTGCCTTGTGGACAGTCGGTTCCCTGGGCCTGTCCTCCACCTGTCGCACAGCAGTCCTCCCAGCTTCCCTGTTGTCCTGTGCCTCTGTCCCCTGAACTGTGTGCCCACTGCCACTGACCCCAGGTCCCTGATTGTCTTGGGTTTGTGGGGTTGCCTTGGGTCCCTGTAGTGGTGGACACACTGCTGATTGACATGTCCTGGGGACAGTGGCATGGGCCCGCTGGGGGGGTGCTGTGCTGGTGTTTCCTGAGGGGGGAGGCTCTGTGGTGGGTTGGGACTGTGGCAGGGGAACCGACTGTCTGGAGGTTCCTGATGGGCCAGGTTGGTCATCCTGATCCAGGCGTGCAGAGCTGCTGTCATCACTGTGGGCCATGTGGCTGGCACCTCCTCTCCGGTGACGTGGAGTATGGGTCCTGTGGGAATGCAAATGCACTGTTAATGTGTCTGCATGTGCCTTATGGTGCATGGGTGTGTTTCCCTGTATGATTGTGATTTCCCTGTCAGCTTGGCCTTGTGTGAGTGGTAATTTCGTGGGCTGAGTGAGTCTCTCTACTGGGCATGCTGGGGTGATGGGGGTCGATGCATTGTTGTTGCATGCAGGGCTTGGTATTGGGATGGGTGGGTTGTGTTAGGGGGGTATATGTGAGGGGGAGGAGTTACGGGGTGAGGGTAGGGGTAGGAGTTTGTGATGGCATGCAGGTAGGATGAGTGGGATAAAGTAGATAAGACTTGACTTACCAGAATCCAGTCCTCCTGCTACTCCTGCGAGGCCCTCAGGATGCATGATCGCCAAGACTTGCTCCTCCCATGTTGTTAGTTGTGGGGGAGGAGGTGGGGGTCCTGCTGTCTGTACTGCTACCTGGTGTCTTGCAACCACGGAACGCACCTTCCCCCGTAGGTCGTTCCACCTCTTCCTGATGTCATCTTTCGTTCTTGGGTGCTGTCCCACAGCATTGAACCTGTCCACAATTCTCCGCCATAGCTCCATCTTCCTTGCAATGGACGTCTGCTGCACCTGTGATCTGAATAGCTGTGGCTCTACCCGGATGATTTCCTCCACCATGACCCTTAGCTCCTCCTCAGAGAACCTGGGGTGTCTTTGGGGTGCCATGGATGTGGTGTGTGTGATATGTGTGAGGATGTGTGAGGTGATGTGTTGGGGTGTATGCTGTGATGTGCGTAAATGGTGTATGGGTGATGGTGTTCTGTGGCTCTGATTGAGTGGGTGCTCCTGGCTTGTCTCTCTCTGCCTGATGTCTATTTTTTCGCTGCAAGGGGTTGTGGATAATGTGGGGGGGGTGTTTTATAGCGGTGTGAGTGTGAGGGTGTGGTGTGTGTATGTGTGTCAGGTGTGTGTAGTTTGAATTGTCCAATGTGGTGTGGTTTTATAAGTGTGTGTGTATTTTGAGCGGGCGGTGTGTAATCACGCCAATGGTTTACCGCGATTGAAAGTCCGCGCCCGGGGATTCGTGGGTCATGATACTGTGGGCGTATTCCTGTTGGCGTAACGGTGTGAGTTTTGCTATCGCCAGTTTTTCACTGACCTTTGGTGTGGCGGACTTGTGTGGGTGTCTGTGTAGTGGCGGAATTCTCAGTGTGGGTCATAATACCCGTGGCGGAATACCGCCGCGGTCACGGTAGGTTGCCAGCTGTCAGCACAGCGGTAGGCGGCATTTAACGCCAGGGTTGTATTGAGGGCTTTATGTCCACTTTCACCTAAATGATTCAATAAGGCAATTGTATTTTGCCTGCATTCTTCTTTTGTCTTTGATGCAACCAAAAGATCATCAATGTACTGAACTAATGCTGATTGGAAAGGCATTTCCAATGATTCCAGATTCTTTTTCAACACCCAAATAAATATGGACGGAGACTCTGAAAAACCTTGTGGGATTCTACACCAGGAATATACACAATTTCAGAATTTAAAACAGAAAAGAAACTGGCTAGCCTCACAAAGAGGCACTGAGAAAAATGCTTGTGATAGATCCACCACCGTAAACCATTCTTCATCACATGGGATCTGAAACAAAATCACTGCTGGATTTGGTACTACTGGACAACATCTGACCACTATGTCATTAATTTTCCTCAAATCTTGAACTATTCTGAATTTCCCACTTGGTTTTTTCCAAACCCATAATGGGAGAATTACATGGGCTGCTCAGCACTTTTTTCAGAACTCCCTGCTTCACAAAACCTTCAATTTCAGGTATTACTCCTTTAATTAGATCTGGTGCCATCCGATACTGAGGAGTTTGTGAAAAAGCTACATTAGGCTTGACTATGACTTTAACTGGATCAACACCTTGATCAGACCAATGTCTTTCCCAGAACGATCCCAAACTTTTAATGAAACAGTACCCTGTAAATCAGCTGGCAAGTCTTGTACTGTAAATGCAGGAAAGAAACTAATCTGTGGAAATTATTCATTAACTGGATCACATTCGATCTGCATAGATGAATCCTCATCATCATCACTGTTCGTCTGAATAGCAATTCCATCATTTGCACATGTAATCAAATATTTTGTTTTGCACAGTAGATCTCTTCCCAGTAAGGAAACTGGACATGAGTCACAGACTACAAATTTGTGCAATCCTTCAAAAAGTCCAAGTTTAACAGAATTGGTTCAATAATTGGATTTGTCAGGAATTGATTGTAACTCCTACAATTTGCACTCCCAGAAAGTGGCACAATAGGAACTTCGGCAGTTCTTACTGTAAAGCGTGTACCTCCTGTATCAACCAGAAATACAACATTGTGACCCATCACTTTTCCATTTACACAAAGACCCTTTTAATCCACCCCTAATGAAGCTGCTAGCACACATTCTTCTTCATACAAACTCTCACTCATTGAATCATCATTCATTTCATCCTCACTATGTAATGTGAACTGCTGCACAATGTGATTACTTTGGTTTAACTTTTGACCTGTGTTCTGCTGAGGAAGCATCATCTGCTGCTCTGGTGCCATTGGAGCTTTAGGTACTTGTATTTGCTGCAACTGGGGCTATTGCACTTGTTGTGGTACCTGAAAACGAGGCACATTCATTTGCTGAGAAATCTGCATCTGATTATTCATGTTTTGGACAATAAAATTTCGACCTCTTAATCTTCGACCTCTCAAATTTGGGAACAAATTGTTATCATTCATCTGTGTAACAAAACCTTCCTGTACCACCGCTGGACACTCCCATTTCCAATTCCCGAGGACCCCGCAAGCGTAACAAGGTAAAATCCTTTTCATCGCCTGAATATCATCTGGATTCACAACGGTATTCATATTGACAACACCAGCACCTCTTCCATTACCACCACTACCTCTACCTTTTGCCTGGTCCCTGCATGTTTCCCTGTTGTTGTGGAACAATCCCCTGCATTCCTGATTGTGCTGCTTCAATCTGCATCACCATCGCCTTCTCTTCAACTTCTTCTGCTTCATCTCAATTTCATCACTACAGTATTTAGCAAACTGTAACACTTCATCAATTGGTTTTGCTTTCCAGCAAATCAAATGACTGTTAATCATCTGACTAATTTCAGGTCTCAACCCTTCAACAAACCTGAACACAAAATGAATTATGTCTTTGGGCTCAATTGTTTCTGTACCACTGAAATATTTAAACACTTGCAACAATCTCTCATAATACACACATATTGATTATTTAGCTTCCTGTGCTGTCCTATTGATTCTCTGCCAATCAATACTTTTGGGAGAAATTCTTGTTTTTCGAAAATTCAATCACTTTGTAATAGTACTTCATTACATCAGGAGGTGGCATACCTGTAACTGGATCTCATGGAGGTTCTCTTGTAGGCCTGTCAGCACTTCTTTTGCACTCAACCCATAAATCAGCTGGGACTACTATTTCTAACAAAGTATTCAAATCTTCCCACAGGCATTTTGCAAGATTCACAAATCTATCTGTATGCTGGTACCATTCCACTGGTTTCTCTCCCAGTCTTGGGTAGGCATTTGTAAATGACAAAATATCACTACTTCTCCAAGAGACATGTACAAAATTCCCTCCTGGAATTTCTCTCATTGGTAATATCTTTATTGAATTATCAGTCTGCTGCACATCATTATTTACTTTTGCCTACCCCTTTTCTCCTGTTCTCTTTTCTTTACCCATCTGTCTTACCATTTATCTAATGCTCCCCATGTTTGAATATTTAACATTAATTCCATAATGTGAATTTTCATTCCTGGCATTCTCATATTCTCAATATCTTTTGAATTAAATTCTAATCTATAACTTTTCTTCAGCAATTTTGATTTTTCAATCTCAATATCCTATTTGTCTGCTAGATCTGACAATTTCTCATGTGCAATTCCTGCTCTGTTCCTGACAACTTTACACATATATCTCAATTTGTCTTCATTACATGAATCAATTCTATTTAACTCCAATTCATTTGCTCTAGCCAGTCCGATAACTGTTGGGCTGATAGAGCTTGCAATGAAACATCATTATTTGCATTAGGCATTTGATTAATATTTTGTGTCTCAAGTGTCATTAGGAAAGAATTTCCATTTTAATTTGTCTATGAAGACCTGGAATTTGAAAAATCAATCAAGGGACCTGTTTTATCAAAGGTCTGATTCTGGCTCATTAGAGACATGATTACAGCAGATGCATTTAATCTCTCCATTTCTGAATTTGTGTAAAAAATATTCTGTACATTATTCTCATTCTGGTTTCCCTGTCCATACAATGGTACAACAGGACCAATTGTAACAGGAACTGACAATGCTTCTGGACTTGTGGTAACATTCTGAATTCTCGAGTAAATTACTCCTGAGCCCTGACCTGCATTACTGTTACTGGTGTGCATCCTTGAACTGAAACTGGAGTCATCAAATTCGGAGTAGACTCTCTATGAACTATCACCTAGCCATTCTGTATAATCTGCGATGCTGCCTGTGGAGCAGCTATCGGTACTGTAATATTTGGTGCAGAGCATACAACTGGAGCAGTAGGATAAATAGGTTGGGGCACAGTTTGAACTATAGGTGTCTGAGTTACAGCAATAGTCAGAATGTTAGTTGTAAACTGTACTTGACTTTGTGTTGCCACTACTGGAGACTGTGCTGATTGTGCTGGTGCTGATGCACTCGAGCTAGTACTGCTGGTAGTTGTGTTAGAACCAGAACTCATGACCTGCACTGCATAGGGAGGAGATGATTTCTCAATAACTATATCATAAATTCTTCATCGTCTGACTCATCATCAGAAGACAATGATTTACTAGTTTCATCTGATTTTGATTTCTCATCCAGAAAATCTTTGTTCTTTCTCTTGGACTTTTGTATGACAGTAGTCTCTTTCTCTTGTGTAAGGGTAGGTCGCTCCCCCTGCCGCTGCAGCTCCTCCAAGTTCCCGAGTTCCTGTGTTCCTGAGACCCACCTAACTGTAAGTACCCCCCTCCTCCCAGCCCCTCGCCCTGCCCCGCGCCACTCACCTTCTCTCCTGCTCCTGCTTCTTTTTCCTCCTCTCTGTCTCTTCCTCCTCGCTCCCCCTCTGCAATCTTCTTCTGTGTTCTTCTGTTCTTCTCTTCTGTTCTTCTGTTCTTCCCTTCTGTTCTTCTGTGTTCTTCCGGTCTTCTGTGTTCTTCTTCTCTGTTCTTCTCGGTGCTTCTGTGTTCTTCTTCTCTGTTCTTCTCTGTTCTTCTCTGTTCTTCTGCTCTTCCGATCTTCTGTGCTTCTGGCTTCTGTTCTTCTGTCTTCGGTTCTTCTGTTCTTCTGTCTTCTGGTCTTCTGTCTTCTGCTCTTCCGGTCTTCTGTTCTTCTGTCTTCTGTTCTCCTGTCTTCGGCTCTTCTACCTCCTCCGTCTTCTTCCCCCGAGCCTGCCCTCCTGCTCCTTCCTCATCCCCCTCCCTCACTCGCCTCCCCCTCTCTCACCCCTAGCTAACCCGTTCGCTATCTACCTCCCTCACTCCTCCTATCTTCCTATCTCTCTAGCTCCCTATCTCACTATCTAACTCCCCCACTCTCCACCTCCTCCTACCTACCTATCTGTCTATCTATCTATTTCCCTATCTATCGACTTCTCTATCTATTTTCTCTATCTATTTCTCTATCTCTCCCCCCCTCCCGCCACCCCCTCTACTACCTATCTCCCTATCCTCTCACTCTACCTCTCTCCCTCACCCACCTCTACAACCCCCCCTCCCCTATCTTCACAACCCTACTCCTATCTCTCTCCCTAATCTCCAAACCTCCTAACACTCACCCTCCTCCACCCTAAACCCCCTCCCCCAGCTCCTCTCACTCTACCTGTCCCCCCCCCTCCCTCGCGCTTTCCCGCCGCGACCTCCTGCACGCCCCCGCCCCCCAGCTCCCATTCGCCCCCAGCTGACCCCTCCCCCCCTCCTACCTCTTATGGCGGCCGCTGCGCGACAGTGGTAGCGACCCTTGACCCAAGGGTAGGTCGCTCCCCCTGCCGCTGCAGCTCCTCCAAGTTCCCGAGTTCCTGTGTTCCTGAGACCCACCTAACTGTATGTACCCCCCTCCTCCCAGCCCCTCGCCCTGCCCCGCGCCACTCACCTTCTCTCCTGCTCCTGCTTCTTTTTCCTCCTCTCTGTCTCTTCCTCCTCGCTCCCCCTCTGCAATCTTCTTCTGTGTTCTTCTCTTCTGTTCTTCTGTTCTTCCCTTCTGTTCTTCTGTGTTCTTCCGGTCTTCTGTGTTCTTCTTCTCTGTTCTTCTCGGTGCTTCTGTGTTCTTCTTCTCTGTTCTTCTCTGTTCTTCTCTGTTCTTCTCTGTTCTTCTGCTCTTCCGATCTTCTGTGCTTCTGGCTTCTGTTCTTCTGTCTTCGGTTCTTCTGTTCTTCTATTCTTCTGTTCTTCTGTCTTCTGGTCTTCCGGTCTTCTGTTCTTCTGTCTTCTGTTCTTCTGTCTTCTGTTCTCCTGTCTTCGGCTCTTCTACCTCCTCCGTCTTCTTCCCCCGAGCCTGCCCTCCTGCTCCTTCCTCATCCCCCTCCCTCACTCGCCTCCCCCTCTCTCACCCCTAGCTAACCCGTTCGCTATCTACCTCCCTCACTCCTCCTATCTTCCTATCTCTCTAGCTCCCTATCTCACTATCTAACTCCCCCACTCTCCACCTCCTCCTACCTACCTATCTGTCTATCTATCTATTTCCCTATCTATCGACTTCTCTATCTATTTCTCTATCTCTCCCCCCTCCCGCCACCGCCTCTACTACCTATCTCCCTATCCTCTCACTCTCCCTCTCTCCCTCACCCACCTCTACAACCCCCCCTCCCCTATCTTCACAACCCTACTCCTATCTCTCTCCCTAATCTCCAAACCTCCTAACACTCACCCTCCTCCACCCTAAACCCCCTCCCCCAGCTCCTCTCACTCTACCTGTCCCCCCCCTCCCTCGCGCTTTCCCGCCGCGACCTCCTGCACGCCCCCACCCCCCAGCTCCCATTCGCCCCCAGCTGACCCCTCCCCCCCCCTCCTGCCTCTTATGGCGGCCGCTGCGTGACAGTGGTAGCGACCCTTGACCCAAGGGTAGGTCGCTCCCCCTGCCGCTGCAGCTCCTCCAAGTTCCCGAGTTCCTGTGTTCCTGAGACCCACCTAACTGTAAGTACCCCCCTCCTCCCAGCCCCTCGCCCTGCCCCGCGCCACTCACCTTCTCTCCTGCTCCTGCTTCTTTTTCCTCCTCTCTGTCTCTTCCTCCTCGCTCCCCCTCTGCAATCTTCTTCTGTGTTCTTCTGTTCTTCTCTTCTGTTCTTCCCTTCTGTTCTTCTGTGTTCTTCCGGTCTTCTGTGTTCTTCTTCTCTGTTCTTCTCGGTGCTTCTGTGTTCTTCTTCTCTGTTCTTCTCTGTTCTTCTCTGTTCTTCTCTGTTCTTCTCTGTTCTTCTGCTCTTCCGATCTTCTGTGCTTCTGTCTTCTGTTCTTCTGTCTTCTGTCTTCTGGTCTTCTGTCTTCTGTTCTCCTGTCTTCTGTTCTCCTGTCTTCTGTTCTCCTGTCTTCTGTTCTCCTGTCTTCGGCTCTTCTACCTCCTCCGTCTTCTTCCCCCGAGCCTGCCCTCCTGCTCCTTCCTCATCCCCCTCCCTCACTCGCCTCCCCCTCTCTCACCCCTAGCTAACCCGTTCGCTATCTACCTCCCTCACTCCTCCTATCTTCCTATCTCTCTAGCTCCCTATCTCACTATCTAACTCCCACACTCTCCACCTCCTCCTACCTACCTATCTGTCTATCTATCTATTTCCCTATCTATCGACTTCTCTATCTATTTTCTCTATCTATTTCTCTATCTCTCCCCCCCTCCCGCCACCCCCTCTACTACCTATCTCCCTATCCTCTCACTCTACCTCTCTCCCTCACCCACCTCTACAACCCCCCCTCCCCTATCTTCACAACCCTACTCCTATCTCTCTCCCTAATCTCCAAACCTCCTAACACTCACCCTCCTCCACCCTAAACCCCCTCCCCCAGCTCCTCTCACTCTACCTGTCCCCCCCCCTCCCTCGCGCTTTCCCGCCGCGACCTCCTGCACGCCCCCGCCCCCCAGCTCCCATTCGCCCCCAGCTGACCCCTCCCCCCCCCTCCTACCTCTTATGGCGGCCGCTGCGCGACAGTGGTAGCGACCCTTGACCCAAGGGTAGGTCGCTCCCCCTGCCGCTGCAGCTCCTCCAAGTTCCCGAGTTCCTGTGTTCCTGAGACCCACCTAACTGTAAGTACCCCCCTCCTCCCAGCCCCTCGCCCTGCCCCGCGCCACTCACCTTCTCTCCTGCTCCTGCTTCTTTTTCCTCCTCTCTGTCTCTTCCTCCTCGCTCCCCCTCTGCAATCTTCTTCTGTGTTCTTCTGTTCTTCTCTTCTGTTCTTCTGTTCTTCCCTTCTGTTCTTCTGTGCTCTTCCGGTCTTCTGTGTTCTTCTCTGTTCTTCTCGGTGCTTCTGTGTTCTTCTTCTCTGTTCTTCTCTGTTCTTCTCTCTTCTTCTCTCTTCTTCTCTCTTCTTCTGCTCTTCCGATCTTCTGTGCTTCTGTCTTCTGTTCTTCTGTTCTTCTATTCTTCTGTTCTTCTGTCTTCTGGTCTTCTGTCTTCTGCTCTTCCGGTCTTCTGTTCTTCTGTCTTCTGTTCTTCTGTCTTCTGTTCTCCTGTCTTCGGCTCTTCTACCTCCTCCGTCTTCTTCCCCCGAGCCTGCCCTCCTGCTCCTTCCTCATCCCCCTCCCTCACTCGCCTCCCCCTCTCTCACCCCTAGCTAACCCGTTCGCTATCTACCTCCCTCACTCCTCCTATCTTCCTATCTTCCTATCTCTCTAGCTCCCTATCTCACTATCTAACTCCCCCACTCTCCACCTCCTCCTACCTACCTATCTGTCTATCTATCTATTTCCCTATCTATCGACTTCTCTATCTATTTTCTCTATCTATTTCTCTATCTCTCCCCCCCTCCCGCCACCCCCTCTACTACCTATCTCCCTATCCTCTCACTCTACCTCTCTCCCTCACCCACCTCTACAACCCCCCCTCCCCTATCTTCACAACCCTACTCCTATCTCTCTCCCTAATCTCCAAACCTCCTAACACTCACCCTCCTCCACCCTAAACCCCCTCCCCCAGCTCCTCTCACTCTACCTGTCCCCCCCCTCCCTCGCGCTTTCCCGCCGCGACCTCCTGCACGCCCCCGCCCCCCAGCTCCCATTCGCCCCCAGCTGACCCCTCCCCCCCCCTCCTACCTCTTATGGCGGCCGCTGCGCGACTGCGCAGCGGGCACGCGCAGCGGGCACGCCGCTGGCGCGCCGGAGGCGCGCCAGAGGCAAGCCCGTCTGCGCCCGTCCGCGCCTGGCCCGCGCCCAGCGCCACGACCCCTGGTCCCCAGCTCCCCCAAGCCCCGCTGATCCGCTACGACCCCACCACCCTCCACGCCCTCAACCCAGGGCGCTCCAAAACCTGCTTCCTAGCTCACCCCAAACGCACCCATGGACCCTTCGCCTGCAACTCCTGCAAACGCATCTTCCACCACGCAACTACCACGACCACAAGCCCACGCGCCATCAACCACCTCAAGTGCATCCTGATCAACGCTCGTTCCGTCCACAAGCACGCCGTTGAACTTTGGGACCTCCTGGACTCCACAGCCCCGGACGTCGCCTTCATCACGGAGACATGGATGAACGCCTCCTCTGCTCCAGACATCGCTACCGCCATCCCCGAAGGCTACAAGATCTCCAGAAAAGACCGCACCAACCAAGTAGGAGGAGGTGTCGCCATCATCTTCAAAGACTCCATCAGCGTCACCACCTCCACCGAAGACCCCCTCCTCGCCGCTGAACACCTGCATTTTCAGATTCGCACCGACCCAAGGACCACCCTCAGAGGATCCCTCGTCTACCGTCCTCCCGGACCTCGCGCCTCTTTCAGCGACACCATCGCCGACTTCATCTCCCCGCACGCCCTCGCCTCACCGGACTACATCCTCCTAGGCGACCTCAACTTCCATCTGGAACAAAACAACGACCCCAACACCACCACCCTGCTCGACAACCTCGCCAACCTCGGCCTCAAACAACTGGTGAACACCGCCACCCACATCGCCGGACACACGCTCGACCCTATCTTCTCCGCCAGCAAACACGTCTTCTTCAGCCACACCTCTGCCCTACACTGGACCGACCACAGCTGCGTCCACTTCACATTCCGACGCGAGACCTCCCACCTCCGCACTCAACCCACCCCTCGTCGACAGTGGAACAAGATCCCTGAAGAGCAACTCTTCTCCGCTCTCGCCGCCAACCAACCCACCCTCACCACCGACCCCAACGACGCAGCTCTCAACCTCACAAACTGGATCTCCAACTGCGCTGACAACCTTGCTCCCCTCAAACGCACGCATCGACAGACCAACACCAAAAAACCTCTCTGGTTCTCTGACACCCTCAAAGAATCAAAGAAAACTTGTCGTGCCCTTGAGAAGGCCTGGCGCAAGGACCACACCGCAGACAACATGACCGCCCTCAAGAACGCTACACGCGAACACCACCACCTGATCCGCACTGCCAAAAGGAACTTTTTCACCGACAGACTAGACAAAAACAGCCACAACAGCAGAGAACTCTTCAGCATCGTCAAAGAGTTCTCCAACCCCAGCGCCAGCGCCAACGCCGTCACACCCTCACAGGATTTGTGCGAATCCCTCGCCACTTTCTTCCATCGCAAGATCAGCGACCTCCACGACAGCTTCGGACACCAGACCCAACCATACACCACTGAACCCGCTTCCCCGGACATCACCCTCAACAACTGGACCCACATCAACACGGAAGAAACCAAATCCATCATGAACTCTATCCACTCCGGCGCCCCTTCGGACCCCTGCCCGCACTTCATCTTTAACAAAGCCGACGACATCATCGCCCCGCACCTCCAGACCGTCATCAACTCTTCTTTTTCTTCTGCTACCTTCCCCGAATGCTGGAAGCACGCTGAAGTCAACGCCCTACTAAAGAAACCTACGGCTGACCCAAGCGACCTGAAAAACTTCCGCCCCATCTCTCTTCTACCTTTCCCAGCCAAGGTAATAGAAAAGACCGTCAACAAACAGCTGACCACCTTCCTGGAAGACAACAACCTGCTCGACCCTTCACAAACCGGATTCCGAACCAACCACAGCACGGAAACTGCCCTCATCTCAGTCACAGACGACATCAGAACCCTGATGGACAACGGTGAAACAGTCGCCCTCATTCTCCTCGACCTCTCGGCTGCCTTTGACACCGTCTGTCACCGCACCCTAATCACCCGCCTACGCTCCACCGGGATCCAAGGCCAGGCCCTGGACTGGATCGCCTCCTTCCTCGCTAACCGCTCCCAAAGAGTTTACCTCCCTCCGTTTCGCTCAGAACCCACCAAGATCATCTGCGGCGTACCTCAAGGCTCATCGCTCAGCCCGACACTCTTCAATGTCTACATGAGCCCCCTCGCCGACATCGTACGCAAGCACGACATCATCATCACCTCCTACGCCGACGACACCCAACTTGTACTCTCCCTCACCAAGGACCCCGCCAGCGCCAAGACCAACCTACAAGAGGGTATGAAGGACGTCGCAGATTGGATGAGGCTCAGCCGCCTAAAGCTGAACTCTGAAAAAACGGAAGTCCTCATCCTCGGCAACACCCCGTCCGCCTGGGACGACTCCTGGTGGCCCACGGCCCTCGGCACCGCACCGACCCCCGCAGACCACGCCCGCAACCTCGGCTTCATCTTGGACCCTCTTCTCACCATGACCAAGCAAGTCAACGCCGTGTCCTCCGCCTGCTTCCTCACTCTCCGCATGCTCCGCAAGATCTTCCGCTGGATCCCCGCCGACACCAGAAAAACCGTGACCCACGCCCTTGTCACGAGTCGCCTGGACTACGGCAACACCCTCTACGCCGGGACCACCGCCAAACTCCAAAACCGCCTGCAACGCATCCAAAACGCCTCGGCCCGCCTCATCCTCGACGTACCCCGCAACAGCCACATCTCCGCACACCTGAGACACCTGCATTGGCTCCCAGTCAGCAAAAGGATCACCTTCCGTCTTCTCACCCACGCACACAAAGCCCTCCACAACAAGGGACCGGAATACCTCAACAGACGCCTCAGCTTCTACGTCCCCACCCACCCCCTCCGCTCCGCTGGCCTCGCACTTGCTGCCGTCCCTCGCACCCGCCGCTCCACGGCGGGTGGGAGATCTTTCTCCTTCCTGGCGGCCAAGACCTGGAACTCCCTCCCCACCAGCCTCAGGACCACCCAGGACCACTCCGCTTTCCGGAGACTCCTAAAGACTTGGCTGTTCGAGCAGCGATAACCCCCCCCTTTCCCCCCTAGCGCCTTGAGACCTGCACGGGTGAGTAGCGCGCTTTATAAATGTTAATGATTTGATTTGATTTGATTTGATTTGATTTGTAACTGCAGGAAACAATCCAATTTCTGTAAAGTCTCTTTCACCCAAAATGTTTGATTTTCATCCCACTTTGCCTCTAATAAAGACTTTTCAGCTTTTCTCATTGTTCTATCAAATTTTAATTGCTGTTGTTGTCGGACCACTAATTCCCAAATAGCTAAGGCTTCAACTTGTGCTGGTCTAGGAGGAGGTTTTAATTCATACATTATTCTCCTCAAATTCTCAAAAATGCTCCTATTAAATGTTCAGTGAACAGGAAATGCTAAGCTCCCATCCTTCTCTGTAATTTTTGCACCATTGTTTTAATCAAATACATGCTGTGGTACCTTTGTCTACAATTACGATATATACTGGTGTACCTTCTGGTGGGCAGATTTCTCCTACACTGACTGGAATAAAAGCCTCTCCCCTAAGTGCGCTCTTTAAGGTTTTGAAAATGACATTTTTACTTTAAATGTGGTTTAAAACTAAAATATAAATTCAAACAGGAAGTAATTAGATCTCAAAATCCTTTTCGCTTACTCCTCTTAGCCAATAATCTTTCACAGTTATGCACCAATCCGGTTCGCATCTCCTTCCCACCAACCAACCAATCCCATTGGGGTCGTAATGACATCACACAGAGGCTGACAAAGTTTTGCGGAGTCGCTTCTACCAAAACTCAGTTTCACACAACTAAATGCAAATATTGCGAGTACTAATAAAAAATCACACCAATTGACCTGCTTTCTACAGATAAGGGTAATACAATCACTTTCGGAACTTCACAAATTTTCAATGGTGGCTTTTAGCTCTGACAGCTTACTCGTTCGATTTTAGCTTTCTATGACTCACAAGTAAAATTGGACCAGCATATTCTACCCTTGACAAACATCAGATCCTCTTTGCGTGCTCAAGAATCACCAATATTGTCAAACTAACACTCCTTTTAACACACTCTCTAACAATAATATTTGTTGACAACGCCCGATTGACCACACAAAGCAGACAAACTTCCAAATAGAACCCAAGTGTGTAGAAGACACTTGTACAATACTCTGGATTCTCAGACCACTTAGGGTCCGTATACCAACAACCATGTGGGCACTTCCCTACATACACCTTTAGAGTATGACGACTCTCTAACAAACTACGCTGGAGTACGCAAACTCCCTAATTCTCTCAAACATCACAATTCACCTGGAATTTGCTTAAGCAGTGCAAGCGCAATCCCTAACTCAATCACAAAATCACACTAGGTATGCTGGAAACATCCAAACAAACATTAACTTTAAACTTTGAATTTTTCATCAAGCACTGGTAAAACCAAATCTCCTGATTCTTTCTAGATGACATATAACTAATAAAAACAGGACGTTTCCCTCCTAATGAGATGAAACCATCCTCTGCTACCAGATTTGTGGGCGTGCCCAGCCTTATATTTCAATTGATAATGTATTTATAAGGTGACACGTATAGGGTAACTATCTATTACCCGTAGAGGTCGACACAGATCTTTGGGCTCAGATAGGAGTGTCATAACATCATTCCACATTAAACACATTAAACAACAAAGTAATCAACATGAAAATCAATTTTCATAAGGAGACATTACTTATTTACGCACCATGACCAATTTGCCCATGAATAACCAAACCAGTTTAATAAACTTCAAATTATTATTTCCCTATATTAACAACACTAAGGTCACATAAATCATACAAAACACCAACAATAAAACAAACTAGTTGTCCGAAGCAGATGGAAGGATCCATACAATCAAATAACTGAATTATCATTCAAGTGTACCCATACATAGAATCAGCAACAGAATAACGATGTTGGATACATTTAGTTAGCACAGATGAATTAATAATCAATTTGGTTCAAAAAGTCAAATCAAGAATGAGATCCTAACTGGCCTCTAATTAGACATGAATGTTTGGACATACATGCAAAAAAGAGAAAAACAGACAAAAATATTAATTTAGAAAACATCTAGCTGTGGTTCTAATAAAAAATAGTGGTTCGATTTCTAAAAGAGAAACACAAAAAGGTATAAAAAGACAAATGCACATTTTTTACCTTTCCCTAATTGATCAGAACAGCAAGCAGAAAAGTCATCATCAGCAGAGCATCTTCAGTCTTCATTCAGGACAAGGGAACAGTTCAGTAAATTTGGACTTAGTGCAGCTGAACCATTAAGCAGTAGTAAAACCAGCAGGTCTGTAGTCATTGAAAGTTAGAAAAGAATCTCACTTACATCATTTAAGTTTTGCTATATTAAAGTCCTAGATGAGGAGCAGAGTGAGGGCTGATCTGCATTTGGCAAACTGAGGTGTCATAGATGGCAAAAAATGATGGACTGGGATGTGGCCTGAGTTATCACCAGTGGCTGAGAATAATTCAAGCATTCCATCCATTCCTTTGCTTTTTGATGCACCAACTTTCTAAAAGTAACATTTTTTAAATTGTAATTTAAAATCCAACTTCACCATGAGAGAGGATTTTTCATTACAATTCCAAAGACACCAAACATGAACTGAAGATCTGCTCCCATTTGGAAATGATCACATTAAATGTAATACAGTGACTCCAAGGTTAGTTAGTGGGAGAGGTGGGCGTTGCAGTAGTGAAAAACATATTTATGGGTTCTGAAACTATACATACAAAACGTGATGGATGGAATGCTTGAATTAATCTCAGCCATCGGTTGAGTGGGGGGGTTGCCCTGGCAGTTCGGGCTGGCCATGAGGAGCAAGGTCAAGGCTGATTTGAATATGGCTGGATCCAAACTGAGGTGGCATGCTAGGTGTAAAGCGATAGATTGAGATGAGGCCCAAGCGATCACCAATGGCTTAGATTAATTCAATAATTCAATTAATCACTTTGTTTTTTTATGTCCTTCGTGTGATGTGTATTCCAAGATGTGGGTCCTGTGCTCACTGTGCCACTGGAATCAAGTTATACCTGGCTGATGAGCTCATAATAAGGGCAAACCGGTCCTGGGTTGCTTATATTTTGGTTAAAGGACGAACTGGTGTGGCAGTTCTAGCTGGACTGTTCCCTTGAAGAACTGGGTCAAGGCAGATTTCCTTAACCTTAATGCTGAGTTAAAACTGAGGTGGCATGGTGGGCAAAAAACAATGGATTGGGATGCGGCCCCAGTGATCACCAGTGGCTCAGATTAATTCAAGATTAATTCAGTTTGTTTCTTGATGCCCTAAGTGTGGTGGTTAAGCCCAGATGTGGGTCCCTTGCTCACTGTGCCATTGGAATTAAGCTATACCTGGCTGATGGGTCCAAAATACGGGGGAAACTAGTCCCAGATTTCTCCTATACTGGTTCAGGGAGGAAATGGCCTGACAGTTTGGGCTGGACTTTTCCCTTGAGGAGCAGGTCAAAGTTGATTTGCATAAGGCTGGGACTAAACTGAGGTGGCATGGTGGTTGAAAAACGATGGACTTGGATGTCACCCGAGCAATAGCCAGTAGCTGAGATTAATTCAAGCATTCCATCCATCTCTTTGTTTTTTTGATGCCCCAACTTCTTAAAAGTTGCTTTTTCAAAATTGTAATTTAAAATCTGACATTACCATGAGAGGGGATATTTTATCACAATTCAAAAGACACCAAACATGAACTCATCATATGCTCCCATTTGGAAAGTATGATTTTTTTTAATGTAATAAGGTGACTACAAGGTTAGTCTATGGGAGTTTTGCAGTAGTCAAAAACAAATTTCAGTGTTTTTCATTTCCACAACATGCAAAACTATAAAGTACATATCCAACTTTTTAAATACACTGCATCCTATCATCTGGGCTGTCCAAGGCCTACCTTACAGGTAAAGTACACATTTACAAAATTGAAGGTTTGGGCCTGGCTAAAGGTTTATTTTACCAGGTTGTCATGGCAGTTTAGAAACTGCACACACCGGCAGCAATGGCAGACGTGAGACATGTTTAAAGTGCTACTGAAGTGGGTGGCTCAAGCAGTGCTGCATGCCCACTAGTAGCGTTTAATTTACAGGCCATGGAAACAGGCAGTGCCATTTTACTAAGGACTTACAAGTAAATTAAATATGCATTTGAGTGTAAGCCAATTCTACCATGTTTTAGGAAGAAAGCATAAGCACTTTAGCAGTGGTAAAGTTCACAGAGTCCTAAAACTCGCAAAACTGAAGTCAGCAAAAAATGAGAGTTGATGGCAAAATGTTTGAGGGAAAACTATGCCAAGGATGGCAGGTCCAACACACACAATATAAATAAGTTGACAAAAACTGTTGATTTGAAACCAAAACAAGTATCAAATTCCAATGGGTAAGTACTTATTATCTACACATTTCTATACATTTGTTGGGAGTGAAGAGCAACACAAATTAATACGTGGTCAATCACATCAAAGCAGGAGTGTTAAACTTTTCATCCTTGGCGTGGTCTCCCTTAACATTTTGCCTTTGTTTCCCAAATTGTTGATGTGTGCTGGGCTCTGTTTTTGCAGTTTTTGTTACTCTGGACACTTTACCACTGCTCACCAGTGCTAAAGTGCAAGTGCTCCTATACAAAATGCATGTGTAATTGGTTTATCCATGATTGGCATATTTGATTTACTAGTAAGTCCCTAGTACAGTGTACTAGAGGTGCCCAGGGCCAGTAATTCAAATGCCACTAGTGGGTCTGCAGCACTGGTTGTGCCACCCACCGAAGTAGCTCTGTAATCATGTCTCAGACCTGCCACTGCAGTGTCTGTGTGTGCAGTTTTAACTGTGAATTCGACTTGGCAAGTGTACCCACTTGCCAGCCCTAAACCTTCCCTTTTCTTAGATGTAAGGCACCCTAAGGTAGGCCCTAGGTAGCCCCAAGGGCAGGGTGCAGTGTATGGTTAAGGTAGGACATATAGGCCCTCATTACAACCCTGGCGGTCGGTGATAAAGCGGCGGTAATAACGCCAACAGACCAGTGGGTAAAGAAATTGGAATCATGACCACAGTGGAAACCGCCAACACAAACAGTCACTTTAACACCACGACCGCCACGGCGGTAGCAACAAACACCACAGCAGTAACCGACAATAGCCAGACGGAAGACAATGTACCGCCCACTGCATTACAACACGCCTATCTGCCAGCTTTTCCGGGGCGGTACCAACGCCATCAAAAGCATGGTGGAAACACTACTCTGAAGGGAAACAACTCACCTCTCGACACGCAAGATAGAACCACGACGCTATGGAGCACGAGCTGTACTTCTTCCCAATGCTGGTGTATCTTCTCATATACCAGGAATACGAACGCGGTCGAAGACGACCATGGTGAGTACTGCACCTAGCACACAAGGGAGGGGGAGAGGAAAAAGAGAGTGACACACACACGCAACAAGCAACACCCCCATCACCATACACACAAACACATGCAACAACATTACTTATACACCCCGTAACCCTCAGGAATAACGCAAGGCCAAAAGGAATGGAGTAAAATGAGTCTAATATTAGAAATTCTGAGAAATACGTTCTTAAAGCAATAAACAGTATGTACAATATATACAAAAGGAGGGACAATCCCCACTCCAAAATGTCAGTGGCCTGCTGGGCAAAACACATAGGCCAAGGCCATACTTGACTCCTGCCTCAATACGGAGAGAACACTGCAGGGGCATCAGGTCAAAAACACACAGGCACCTCAGGGGGATGGGGAATGGGGGGGGCACCTCAGCCGGAAGACGGTACAACACCACTGGCCTGGAGTGGGCTCCGTGCCCACTGCTTGGTCCTGGGGAGTGCAAAGCCACAGTCTCTCAAGTGGGTGGTTTGCCCACTGCTTGGTCCCGGGGAGTGCAAGGCCACAGTCTCTCAAGTGAGTGGTTTGCCCACTGCTTGGTCTCTGGGAGTGCAAAGCCACAGTCTCTCAAGTGGATGGTTTGCCCACTGCTTGGTCCTGGTGAGTGCAAGGCCACAGTCTCTCAAGTGGGTGGTTTGCCCACTGCTTGGTCCTGGGGAGTGTAAGGCCACAGTCTCTCAAGTGGGTGGTTTGCCCACTGCTTGGTCCTGGGGAGTACAAAGCCGCAGTCTCTCAAGTGGGTGGTTCGCCCACTGCTTGGTCCTGGGGAGTGCAAGGCCACAGTCTCTCGAGTAGATGCCTTCTTCCACTGGTTCTGGAGGGGGCCTTGTTCCCCAGTGTGCTTCATTCTGGCAAAGAAGGGGTGAGTGGATGCCTTCTTCCACTGGTTCTGGAGGGGGCCTTGTGCCCAGTGTGCTTCATCCTGGCAAGGAGGGGGTGAGTGGATGCCTTCTTCCACTGGTTCTGGAGGGGGCCTTGTGCCCAGTGTGCTTCATCCTGGCAAGGAGGGGTCAGTGGATGCCTCCTTCTACTGGTTCTGGAGGGGGCTTTATGCCCAGTGTGCTTCATCCTGGCGAGGAGGAAGTGAGTGGATGGCTTCTTCCACTGGTTCTGGAGGGGGCCTTGTGCCCAGTGTGCTTCATCCTGGATGGGGCAAGGTCACAGTCTCTCACCTGTGTGTCACACCGACAGGTGTTGCAGGGGCCAGGACACACTGCAGCCCATGTAGTCACCACTACACACTGCACGCCGGCGGTGATGGCTGCTCAGTGGATGCCAGTTGCGCTGCAGGTGGCAGTGCTGGCAGTGGTGGTGGTAGCCTCCAGGCCTTCACCTGCAGCCTCGGGCGGCTGCTCACTGGGGCTGCTGCCGCTGGCAGTGGTGCTGCTGGAGACAGTGCAGGTGGCGGTGCAGCCTGCGGTGCAGGTGGCGGTGCTGGCAGTGGTGGTGGTAGCCTCCAGGCCTTCATGTGCAGCCTTGGACGGCTGAAGTGCCATGGCTGGTGTTGTGTGCCCCTTCCTGCCCTTGGCAGATGGTGGTGCCTTCTTGCTTCTGCCAGCTGGTGTCTTTGTCTTGCCCTTGCTGGCTGGTTGTGCCTCCTTCCCCTTGCTGGCTGGTGTCCCCTTCTTGCCCTTGCTAGGTAGCGGACCCTTCTTGGCCTTGGCAGGTGGTGCTGGCACACTGGCTGGGCTGACGGGTGCCTCCTTGGAGCCTCTCACACCTGCAGTAGCTGCGGAAACCACAGTGGCTGTGGCTGGGTGGCTGAGGTGCTGGGCTGGGTTCTGCCCACCTGGTCCGAGGTGAAGGACGGGGGAGGGGTAGGGAATAGGTCAATGTTGGTGAGGAAAAGCTTCTTAGGGAAACTGGGGCGGGAAGAGGGTAAAGGTTTGGGAGTGGAGGAAGAGAGAATGGTTGTAGGACATGTCAGTCTGCTGTGTTTGGGTGCAGGTGCATGGGCTGGATGCTGTTGTGAGGTGGATGGCTGTTGGGTGTGTGTGTGCTTGCGTTTGTGTACTTTGGGAGGAGGGTTCACAGACACAGTGGGAGAGGACACAGGTGACGTGTGCATGGATGTGGGGGTGGTGACTGCCAGTGAGGGGCGTGTAGTGATAGGCGTGATGGTGATGGAGTGATGTAGTGGATGAGGATGTAGTGCATGCAGGTGTGAGTGGAGACGCGACTGGGAGGGAGGTGGACGACGAGGATGAGGGGGACACAGTGGAGGCAGTGGATGTTGGTGTGTCTGCATGTGGATGGTGTTTGTGTGAGTGCCTGTGAGATGAAGTGTGGTGCTTGTTTTTGCCTGAGCCGCTGTGTGTTGATTTGGGTGATTGCTGGTCTGAAGGTGTGCTTGGGAGAGGCTGGGGTTGAGGGGATTGGGACTGGGTAGAGGAAGTTGGAGGGGGAGGCTGGAGACAGGGACAATGGCTGCCATCAATGCGTTGGCCAGAGCCTGGAATTCTCTCTGTTGTGCTGCCATGTCAGAGTGAATGCCCTCCAGGTATGCATTTGTTTGTTTCAAATGCCCTGCTACACCCTGGATGGCATTCAGTATGGTTTACTGCCCAACGGAGAGGGATCTCAGGAGGTCAATAGCCTCCTCACTGAGGATAGCAGGGCTGACTGGGGCAGGGCCTGAGGTGCCTGGGACGAAGGAGATGCCCACCCTCCTGGGTGAGCGGGCACGGGAAACATGCTGAGGGTCTCCTGGGAGGGCAGTGCTAGTACGGGGTCGCGGCTGTACCTGTAGTTGAGGTGGCCAAAGAGGGGTCCGCCGCCACCAGGGAGCTTCCATCGGAGGAGGAGTCGCTGTCGGTAGTATCCCCTCCTGTCTCCGTCGTGGTGCTTCACTCACCCTCCGTCCCACTGGTGCCCTGAACCGTCGGTGGATTCGGCCTCCTGGCTCATGTGGGATGCAGCTCCCTCCATCGCCAGTGCCTCTGCTCCTCCGCCAGATTATGCTAATGCACACAAGGACAGGGTGACAAAACAAAAAGGGGGGGAGAGATAGAGGATACACTTGGTCAATGCCAGCAACAGCACTACCGTTGGCATACACAACACACAGGGAACAGCCCTATGCAGTAGGCCATGCACTACCAGTTACACTGCTTGTCACCAGCCCATGGGGTACAATGCCTAACACCATTAGATGCACACCTGAAACCCACAGGACCCGGCCCAGTAGTAAATGCCCACTAACACTATTGGGGTTGGAGTGCATTTGATCTTTCCCATCATTGAACATACCCTACCATGTTCACCCTGGCCTAGGGGCACCCACAGCCCACATCCCCCACCCAGGTAATACCTTAACACCCGCAAAGTCATGATTCTGAATCTGTAATCACCCCCTTGTGACTGCTGTGATGCCTTCAATCGCCCATACAACTCTGGATAGGCCACCGGCAGGATGCGGAACATCATGGGGAACAGGGTACGATGGGCATCCCTTCCTCGTTGGGAGGCCAGCCCCAGCTGGGCCTCCGCCATCTTCCTTGCCCAGCGGCGCAGGTCCTCCCACCGCTTGCGGCAGTGGGTGCTCCGCCTGTCAAAGACCCCCAGGGTCCGCACCTCCTTGGCGATGGCACGCCAATTTCCCTATTTCTGGTGGGCGCTGACCTGCAGAAAAAATACAGCAGAAAAGGTATTAGTCATACCATCCGGACTGTCATACTCATGGCCCACCATGTCCCTCCCATCCCCTTACGCACATACATTGACCACCATACATGCAGCACTCTGCCCAGGACCCCTCAGACCCCCCCCACACGGGGCTTACACACACAGCAATCCATACATTCTGGAGGACCATAGAGTAAAGTGTACTGGGGTAGGACCCCATCCACTAGCCTCTCCAACTCCTGAGAAGTGAAGGCAGGGGCCCTTTCCCCAGACACTCGAGCCATTGTCGCTTCCAGACACAGGTCACAGCAGTACTTGCAGTGTAGGTCCTCTCCTGTTGAAGGTCAGGTAGCAAGTGAATGCACAGATCAAAAATGGTAGTCATGTCCGCGGCGGTGCATCCCGTCACCGCCAGCGTACATCGCCATTGGCTCCTTGAACCCTTAGGGCCCAATGATAACCAATGCAATGTTGCGCGGTGGTCGTTGACTGCCGACCGCAACGGTGCACAACGCCAGCGGAATTACCTAATTTCCACTTGTCTCTCCTCACAGGTCAGGCAGCCGCCATTTCAGGGGGGCACAGGCCATGTCACCTAACTGCATCACAGCAGACATTGGCACATCAACTGACTCACGAGTTCACATACTGTTTCTGTAAAGTAAGAAATGCATATTCATTTTGACATATGTGTGAATATGACCTTCTGCTCACCGTTTTTCACCCTAGAGTTCAACCGCTGAGGATGAATAGGACATGGAGACATGCCTCCGTGTACAGACCCCTGGTGGACCTGGCGACAATGGAGGACAGGCACATTATCCTGACCTACAGACTTGATAGGACCACAAACCAAGAACTGTGTGCCCCGTTGGAGCCAGACATGATGTCACCTATCAGCCATCCCACAGGCATCCCTCCTCTAGTGCAGATCCTGTCAGTGCTCCATTTCCTGGCAAGTGGTTCCTTCCAACTGACAGTGGCCATGGCATCAGGGATGTCTCAGCCAATGTTCTCAAACATGCTGACCAGAGTGTTGTCTGCCCTGCAGAAATAAATGCACAGCTGCATTGTATTCCTCCAGGTGGAGGATTTTGCCACAGTGAAGGCTGACTTTTATACACTGGGACATATCCTCAACATCATTGGTGCCATTGATGGTACACATATTGCATTTGTCCCCCACCCCCCCGGAGAAATGAACAAGTGTTCAGAAATAGGAAAAGCTTTTACTCTCTGAATGTGCAGATGGTGTGTTTGGCGGACCAGTACATCTCCCATGTCAATGCTAAGTATCCTGGCTCTGTGCATGATGCCTTTTTCTTGAGGAATAGCAGAATCCCATATGTGATGTCTCAACTCCAGAGGCAGTGGGTGTGACTAATCGGTGAGCCCATGGTCCCAACCCAGTTGATGTAGGTATATGGGTGTGGGTTTGGCCCTAAGGGTGAGTGTGTGGCTTACAAGTATCCCTCGATATTTACAGGTGACTCTGGTTGCCCCAACCCAGGGTTCTGCAAAGTCGGTCCTGGAGAGCCAGGTCCATGCCAGATTTTTAGCATATCCACATTTAGAAAAAAGATGTTTCAGAAATCTACAGTTTTCTAAATGTGGATATGCTAAAAATCTGTCCAGGACTGACTTTGCAGAACCCTGTCCCAACCTCTCATGGCTACTGACCCCAGTGAGGAATGCCAGGACAAGGGCAGAGGAACGTTACAATGAGTCACAGGGGCGAACAAGGAGGATCATTGAGAGAACTTTGGCCTCCTGAAGGCCAGATTCCGGTGCCTCCATCTGACACGTGGATCCCTGTACTACTCACCCAAGAAGGTGTGCCAGATCATCGTTGCATGTTGCACACCCTGGCCTTGAGATGCCAGGTGCCTTTTCTGTTGGAGGATGAGCCTGGGGATGGTCATAAGGCAGCGGTGGAGCCTGTGGACAGTGACGAAAAGGAGGCAGAGGAAGAAGATGTGGACAACAGAAGTACACTAATTCAACAGTACTTCCAGTGACACACAGGTAAGACACTGTAACTTCACCTTCCATTGCAGTTTTGTGTTTGACATTGAACATGGCAGTCTGATTTCCCTATTTCTATGGCCACTTACTGAACACTTTGGCCTCTCTATTTTCAGATCTCTATGCCCCACTCTGGCTCCTGGTGTGTTCACTGCTGCCCACTACAGGTCATACCTATGTGAATATTACAGTACATTTGAATTGCAAAGTTTACAGTTTGTGAAACTAATACATTTGTCAAAGAATTGACAGACTCCATATTTGATTTTTTTCCAAGGGTGTTTATTTCTGTGATAATAGGTGTAGGGGATATTGCAATGGGCTGGGTTGTCGATGGAGGAAAGTCCAGGGTAGAGTCCAGTCTATTTGTACCACAGGTGCATTGTCCAAGGGGGCATAGGAAGGGGAGCAATGGCAGTTCAAGGTGGACAGGGTGAAAGAGTGGGACAGAAGGGTGACAATCAGGGGAGTCTTATTTCCTGGCAGGGGTCTTGGCAATGTTCTCTGGCTTCTGCCTGGATTGCAGGGACCGTTTGCGGGGTGGTTCTCCTTCTGCAGAGGGTGGGGTACTGGTGGCCTGTTGTTCCTGTGCCGGGGCCTGCAGTGCACTAGCGCCGGCGGAGGTGGAGGGCTGTTCTTCGGCTTGGCTAGTGTCAGGGGCCCGTTGGTGTGCCACTGCCTCCCTCATGGTGTTGGCCATGTCTGCCAGCACCCCTGCAATGGTGAGCAGGGTGGTGTGGATGTCTCTCAGGTCCTCCCTGATCCCCAGGTTCTGTCCCTCCTGCAGCCGCTGGGTCTCCTGCAACTTGGCCAGTATCTGGCCCATCATCTCCTGGGAATGGTGGTATGCTTCCAGGATGTTGGTGAGTGCCTCATGGAGAGTTGGTTCCCTGGGCCTGTCCTCCCCCTGTCGCACAGCAGTCCTCCCAGCTTCCCTGTTGTCCTGTGCCTCTGTCCCCTGAACTGTGTGCCCACTGCCACTGACCCCAGGTCCCTGATTGTCCTGTGTTTGTGGGGTTGCCTGGGGTCCCTGTAGTGGTAGACACACTGCTGATTGATGTGTCCTGAGGACAGAAGGATGGGCCCGCTGGGTGGGTGTTGTGGTGGTGTTTCCTGAGGGGGGAGTCTCTGTGGTGGGTTGGGACTGTGCCTGGGTCACAGACTGTCCAGATGTCCCTGATGGGCCAAGTTGTTCTTCGTGATCCAGGTGTGCAGAGCTGCTGTCATCACTGTGGGCCTTTTCAGGGGGGGGACTGGATGTGTCTGGCACCTCCTCTCCGGTGACGTTGAGTGGGGGTCTTGTGGGGATGTAAATGCAGTGTTATTGTATCTGCGTGTGCCATCTGGTGCCTGGATATGTTTCCCTCTATCGTTGTTATTAGCAAGGCAGCTTTGGCTTGTGTGAGTTGGGCTTGGTTTGGCTAAGTGATTGTCACTAGTGTGCATGCTGTGGTGATCGGTGTCCATGCAGGTCTGTGATGGGGGGGCCATATATTGGTGTAGCATGCAGGGCTTGGTATTGGGATGGGTGGGTTGTGATGGAGGGGTATATGTGAGGTGGTGGGGTGATGAGGGTGAGGGTATGGGCTGTTGTTTGTGATGGCATGCAGGTAGGGTGGGGGATAAAGTAATAAATATTTGACTTACCAGAGTCCAGTCCTCCTGCTACTCCTGTCAGGCCCTCAGGATGCATGATCGCCAAGACTTGACCTCCCATTTTGTTGGTTGTGGGGGAGGAGGTGGGGGTCCACCACCAGTCCTCTGTACTGCTATCCACCTCTTCCTGATGTCATCCCTTGTTCTTGGGTGCTGTCCCACGGCATTGACCCTGTCCATGACTCTCCGCCATAGCTCCCTCTTCCTAGCAATGGACGTCTGCTGCACCTGTGATCTGAATAGCTGTGGCTCTACCTGGATGATTTCCTCCACCGTGACCCTTAGCTCCTCCTCAGAGAACCTGGGGTGTTGTTGCGGTACATTGGTGTATTGTGAGTGGTGTGGGTGAGGGGTGTGTGGGGTGCTGCGTTGGGGTGTGTGATGTAGGGTGCGTGGATGGTATATATGTGATGGTGGTCTGTGGTCCTGTCTGTGATCTTGCTATCTCTCTTGTGGCACTTGTTTGTATTAGTAAAGGGTTGTGGGTAATGTGTGTGTGTGTTTTATATTGGTGTGGGTGTGGTGTGTGTATGTATGTCAGGTGTGTGTAGTTTGAATTGTCCAATGTGGTGTTGTTTTGTTAGTGTGTGTGTATTTTGAGCGTGGGGGTCTGTACCGCCAATGGTTTACCGCGGTTGAATATCCGCTGCAGTGATTCGTGGGTCATGATGCTGTGGGTGTATTTCTGTTGGCGTAACGGTGTGGTTTTGGTACCGCCAGTTTATCACTGACCTTTGGGCTGGTGGACTTGTGTGTGTGTCTGTAAGGTGGGCGGATTTCTATGTGTGGGTCATAATACCCGTAGCGGTGTACCGCCGCAGTCACGGTATGTTGGCAGCAGTCAGCATGGAGGCAAGCGGCACTTACCGCCAATGTTGTAATGAGGGCCATAGTAAAGTTTTTTGTATGTCCTGACAGTGAAATATTGCTAAATTTGTTTTTCACTCTTGCAAGGCCTGTCCCTCTCATCGGTTAATATGGGGGCTACCTTTAAATATGATTAAAGTGTAGATTCCCTTTGGGAGTGGATAGAAATGTGGAGTTTGGGGTCTCTGAGCTCACAATTTGAAAATACAGCTTTTAGCAAAGTTGATTTTAAGATTGTGAGTTTGAAAATGCCACTTTTAGAAAGTGGGCGTTTTCTTTCTAAAACCATTTCTGTGACTGCCTGTTTGTGGATTCCCTGTCTGGGTCAGTTTGACAGTTGGGCTAGTTGCACCTCTCACTAGACAGTGACACAAAGGGAGCTGGGGTGTAGTCTGCATTTCCTGATGAGCCATCTTTGCTAGGACGGAGGGGAAGAGTGGTCACTCACACCTGAAAGGGCTGTGTCTGCCCTCACACAATGCAGTTTCCAACCCCCTGGTGGGTGTCTGAGGCCTGGCCTCGGCAAGGCAGGATTTCACAAACAAGAGAGACTTCCCTCTGAAGTAGGCCTACTTCAAAGGGCAAAATGAGTATAAGAAGGGCACCCAAAACCACAGACTTTAGAACACTTCTGGAAACCAAGAGGAACCTCTGCCTGGAGAAGAGCTGAAGAACTCAGAAAGAAGTGCTCCCCTGCCTGTGACTGTGCTTTGTGGAGCTATCCTGCAGTTGTTGCTTCTGCCTCTGCTAGAAGACAAAGACTGGACTTTGTGTCGCCTTCCTCCTTGTGAAGGACTCTCCAAAGGCTTGAATTAGAATTTGCCTCCTGTTGTTTTAAGTCTCAGGGACAGCAAAGACTTCTCTCTGCCAGCACCTGGAGCCTCTGCTGAGACTTCTACTCTGCCAAGTGGTGCCCATCCAGTTCCTGGGACCCTGGAAGGAGAAGCTGGCAGGCCAAGAGTGAGAAATCCACGCACCGACCGCCGTGCGGGGAAAAGATCGACATGACTCCGATCCTCGGCTGAAAAAATCGATGCCCGCTGGCTTCGTGGCTGAAAATCAATGCTAGCCTGCAACACGACCGGAAGATCTACGCCCGCGGCTGGAGAAACGACACGCAGCATCGCTGACAGAGGATGGTGAGATCGCAACCTGTGCTGCATGGTTTTTGGATCATCGTGCGGCTGGATTTCCGACACAAACACCACTGGGCGTGTAAAAACAATGCAAGGCCTGCCCGGACCCAAGAGTGCTGACCGGATCGACGCATCACTCTCCTGCGGAGAGAAGAAACGACGCACGCCGACCCAACCAAAGGAGAAACGATGCAAGGTCTCGCTCATGAGTGAAATCAACGCATCGCATGCCCTTTTTGACGCACACTCGCCCGTGCAGGGTTGTTTTTGACGCGCCCAATGTACCTTTTCATGCTAACAGCATTAGTGTGTGTTTAAAATTACATGAAGACTCTTTTTGACCAGCAGGAGCCATCCCAACTGGAAGCGCCTTCTCATCTACATTCAGGCCTGTGAGTACTACTGGGGGTCCCATTTCCCCCCTCCCCTATTGACCTCGCCAGACTGATGACCTTTTGGGGGGCCCCGGTTTTTGTGGGAGAGACAATATAGGACTACAGCCTCTAGTACAAGGAATTCCCTATGTGTAGTGGCCAGGAGGGTTAGAATGGGCTGCATAGAACTAACCTGGGCGGTATAGCGCCCCTGGGTGAGTAACTGGTCGCGGTGCTTGGATTGCCTGCCTGGGCCACTAATCTACACTGCATAGCTTATTTGGACCCTGACTGCAACCCTCTTGCACTGGGGAGGTCTGGAATTAAACAAACCATTTGCTGAGGACACTGGGAGCTGTCGCCGCCCTATACTCGGATGTACCACACTTCCACAGGATGCACCACTGAGACACAGCTGAAGGGTATACCTGGGATCCTCCATAGAACAATGGGGAAACAACAACCCCCGCGGCAGCCCCTCTGGTCGCTGCTGCTTGCTCCTCGGTAGCCACCAATGTGACTGCCCCAATGCAACACCATGCTGACGCCTCCTTGATAGTTGGCCAAACTAGATCAGGTACGGGCAGCAATAGTGTAGCTTAAACAATCTATGGAGACATAGTTGGGAACATTAACAATGGATCTCAGTTTATTACGTGATGACAACCACAAACTGGTGGATAAGGTCACTGAGGAGGGAAAGTCGCTAGCCGAACTACAACCGCAGGGAGTGGACCATCATGTAGAGTCAGGGGACCTCCGCAGAAGCATTCAACATCTGGAGATGAGGGCCAAAGATGCCAAAGGATGCTCTTGCAGGAGCAAAGCTATAATAATCAGACTATCTGAGGGAGGGGAGAGACAAGATCCGTTGGCCTTCCTTGAGACCCAATTTTGAACCTTTAGCTCCAGTTTGGATCTCACATCCTTTTACTCTTTAGAGAGGGTGCACAGAGTTACCTGGCCTGCCGCCCACCACCTGGATTGACACCACGCCCAATGCTTGTCAAGCTCCCACACTACCGGGTCAGAGATGCTATTCTCCAGGCAGCCAGGCGGGCAGCGCCACTGCTGTTCGAAAATACAATCGGCATGCTGTTTCCCAATTACACAAGGCAAGTCCAGCTGCAGCATAACTCTTATTTGACGGTTAAACGCCACCTCTGGCAACTTGGACTCCAATACTCATTGCCTTTCCCAGCCCATCTCAGGATCATCGCAAACAACAAGATGCACTTCTTTTCCAACTCTGCAGAAGCTGCGCAATGGCAGGACAGACGAGAGGATGGTACACCCCAATGCAACCCAAAAGTTTCCCTGGTTCACTGGCAGGAGTCGAAATCGAACGACCCGATCAGGCAAGATAAGAGCATAGTGAGGGCCTAAGGCCACATCCCCAGATTTAAAACAATTAATCAAAGAACGCAAAGCAGCACCAACGGCAGCAGCACCTCTGGGGACCACGACTCCATCAACAGATGAAGACACGGGCCTTCATCTCTTCTCAACAGATGAAGACTCAATGAGGTCCACCATCACACCTCTGGACTCGCTAATGCTCCTAGTTGCACACCACAGACAGCAGATTAATTCATTTAAAGACCCTCGATTAAGGCCCATATTAATCTTCTCCCGCACAATCACACCTAAATGGTCCACGAGGGGACCTGCAGCTGGTGTTTTTTCCTCTTTGATGCACTAATCTTTATACATCCCATGTATATGTACTCATGTCAATACATAGGTGGCCCAAACCAGCCCTTACATTCAGCCCTATCCATTTCCACCCCATACTGCAATAGTTAATATACTATACTCACCATTTGGGTGCATCACCTGTTACGAAGTGCTCCCCTCATTATGCACTCCCTACATAATCTTGTTACCATAATGAACAACTTCACCCCTCCTAGACAGCAGCACACAGATCATTCCATATACAGGTACCACATGGTTACATCAGTGGAATTAGGCCTGCACTTGGGTACACATCGGCCCCCAATTTTCCCCCCTACACTTGTTTGTAGTAAATGGCCACACCAGCAAAAGTTCAGTTTCTTACCCTTAATGTTCGAGATATGCACTTTGCGAGGAACCGCTACACAATCTATTGTTATTTGCATCGCCAGCATGCCCATGTAATACTCCTACAGGAATCACATACCGCCACTGAGAAGTTACAAAGACTCTGCCGCCGTTGGCATGGGGCAATACATGCTGCCACTTACTCTAAATATGCTCGCGGGACATTGATCTGGGTGCAACCTATTCTGCCATTTCAGGAAACGGGGTAACGTTGGACCACTGGCAGCTACATGGGTGAGGCTGTAGGCCCTTGTGGACCATTAGACATGGCCACGATTCTTGGCCTTTTGTTCCCAAGACTGATGGCTACCACTTTCAAGCCACTTCAAATGGCAGTGGCATGACCCTGTATGCTGCAAGTCCATCGACATACTAGAAACAAGCCCTGCTATGCACCTAACATCCCATTGGTGGAGCTTCTCCACTCCCCAAATTACTACACAACACAATACCTAGCGCAGTGGACGGCAAGCAACATCACCACGATTGGGGATTTATATTTGGATGGTCAGTTACTTACATTCGACTAGCTCATCACAGATGGCAATATATCATGAGGACAATTTCTTCATTACCAACAACTGTGCCTCTCTATGCAGACACTATGGGGGCCAAAAGACACTGAATAACTGCCACAACCAGTCATACAGACCACATGCACCATGGGCCCAGGACATCATCTTTTAACCTGGCTTCTCAGAGCTATAGTTTCTGTCCTTGGCATTACGCTGACTCCACTCAGGAACCGATGGGAGATGGACATTGGCAGAACATTAAGTGACAAAGAATGGGGGATGGCATTGTCCTACCCCAAAAGAGCCTCCTGTAACTCTTGTTTTAAGAATATCCAATTTCATCTTTACACAGAGCGTTCCTAACACCAGCCGGATGAAATAAATCTTATCCAACCGGCCACTCAACATGTCTGCCTTGCCCACATCAAGAAACGGACCACTGCCATATGGTATGGGCCAGCCCGGCGCTAAAACCCTGTTGGTCAGAAATACATGACACACTGAGAAAAGTCATTGACCTGCCCGACCTCCACACCTGGGAGACCTGCGTCCTTGGCATCTTTAAAAGCAAAACAATGCATAAAGTGCGCACTTAGTTTGCGATGTTAGCACTCTTGATAGCAATCTGAACACTCACCCTCCATTGGCGATCTCCTACCCCACCACTGGCGGAGGTTTGGAGGGCGCTATGCGCAAGCGGGGATCAGCAGAGGAGGAAGCCTTGCATAGAGAGGAGGAACGTGACCTTCGCCAATGCCCCATTAACACACACTGGGCGACGATCCTCACACACTTTAACCAAAGCCCCCGCGATGACACCAGACCACCATGAAACACATCTATTGACTTCATATCAAACCCTCCACTCTTTCTCCCACAAACCCACTGTCATCCCTCTTTCCTCGCACCCTGAAGGAACAGACCCCTTTACGTTCGTGAGAGACCTCCATCTCCTCTCCACTTTATAGCTTGCAACCCCAGAACCCCCAGGCCCCATGCCCAGCTCCCCATATTTCTAATCATTGCAACATCAGTACCTTTATAACATTACACCAAATGTGCCTTTACGGACACAACTAGCAGCCGTCACCCCCTTCTCCCCCCTGTTATGTTATCTTAACTCTTAATGGCAAACAACCTCCCTCTCTTCTGGCATGCACGCAACTCGTAAAGTACATAAGCATAGATGGTTTTATATTGTTTTGGTCTGCTTCACTTCATCCTATAATTTAGCACATGTTATCACTGCAACAGATGAGTGTTAGACCTGACACCCTTAGGGTGGTCATCCCTTTGCCTGCCTCCCCCCACTTTTTGGACACTGTTTTTGCTGGGTTTTAGACTCTGCACACTTTACCACTGCTAACCAGTGCTAAAGTGCATATGGTCTCTCCCTTTAAACATGGTAACATTGGATCATACTCAATTGGACTATTTAATTTACTTATAAGTCCCTAGTAGAGTGCACTATGTGTGCCCAGGGCCTGTGGTTTAAATGCTACTAGTGGACCTGCAGCCCTGATTGTGCCACCCACTTAAGTAGCCCCTTTACCTTGTCTCAGGCCTGCCATTGCAAGGCCTGTGTGTGCAGTTTCACTGCCAATTCGGCTTGGCATTTAAAAGTACTTGCCAAACCTAAAACTCCCCTTTTTCTACATATAAGACACCCCTAAGGAATGCCCTAGGTAACCCATAGGGGCAGGGTGCTGTGCAGGCAAAAGGCAGGACATGTACCTATGTAGTTTACATGTCCTGGTAGTGTAAAACTCCTAAATTTGTTTTTACACTGCTGTGAGGCCTGCTCCTTTCATAGGCTAACATTGGGCCTGCCCTCATACATTGTTTGAGTGGTAGCTGCTGATCTGAAAGGAGTAGTAAGGTCATATTTAGTACGGCCAGAATGGTGATATGAAATCCTGCTAACTGGTGAAGTTGGATTTAATATTACTATTTTAGAAATGCCACTTTTAGAAAGTGAGCATTTCTCTGCACTTAAATCTTCCTGTGCCTTACAATCCACGTCTGGCTGGGTTTAGTTGACAGTTCCTTGTGCATTCACTCAGACACACCCCAAACACAGGATACTCAGCTTCACTTGCATACATCTGCATTTTGAATGGGTCTTCCTGGGCTGGGAGGGTGGAGGGCCTGCTCTCACACAAAGGACTGCCACACCCCCTACTGGGACCCTGGCAGACAGGATTGAACTGAAAGGGGATCTCGTGCACTTCTAAGCCACTCTTTGAAGTCTCCCCCACTTTAAAGGCACATTTGGGTATATAAACAGGGCCTCCGCCCCTTCCAACTCAGACACTTCCTGGTGGAGAAACTTGTAACCAGAGCCTGCATCCTGCCAAGAAGAACTGCCTGGCTGCCCAGTGGGCTCACCTGACTGCTTTCTGTGAAGGACTGCTGCCTTGCTGTTGACCTGCTGCCTTGCTGCTCTCTGGCTGTGGTGAAGAAGTGCTCTCTAAGGGCTTGGATAGAGCTTGCCTCCTGTTCCCTGAAGTCTCAGGACCAAAAAGACTTCACTCTTGCAACTGGACTCCTTGTGCGGCGAAAAGTTGACACACAGCTTGCTAAAACAGACGCACAGCCTGCCCAGCGGTGAGAAATTCACTGCACGCTGAACCAGAACAATGCAGCGTGACTTCGCAAGGAGAAGATCGATGCAGTGCCAGCGTTGCAACCAGAACTTCGATGCACGGCCCACTGGATCAACGCACAGCCAACCTTGGACGATGCAGCCCATCTTACAGAGGGGAATCGACGCAGCGCCTGCTGTGCGGGAAACAATTCCACGCAACGCCCACTGGATCGACGCAGCACTTGTGACTTCGCTCCACAAGCCCAGGATTCCACGCACAGACCCCGGGGTATCTGAAAACCCCACAACCCAAAGAGGATCCATGACCGAGCGCCGGAAACCGACGCACAGCTGTCCCTGCATAGAAAATAAACGGCGCATCGCTGTGTGCGGCCTGAGAAATCGATGCATACCCCTTTGTTTTCACACTTCTCATCCTCTGCGGCCCTTTGCAGAGATTTTTCACGCGAACCAGGTACTTTGTGCTTGAAAGAGACTTTGGGGGTCATTCTGACCCTGGCAGTCATCGACCGCCAGGGTCGACGACCACGGAAGCACCGCCAACCGGCTGGCGGTGCTTCCCAGCCCATTCTGACCGCGGCGTTAAAGCCGCAGTCAGAAAAGGGAATCCGGCGGTTTCCCGCCGGATTTCCCCTGCATGGGCTGAATCGACCCCGTTCCCGCCATCCTGTTTCTGGCGGTTTTTACTGCCAGGAACAGGATGGCGGGAACGGGTGTTGTGGGGCCCCTGGGGGCAACCTGCACTGCCCATGCCACTGGCATGGGCAGTGCAGGGGCCCCCTAACAGGGCCCCATTAAGATTTTCACTGTCTGCATTGCAGACAGTGAAAATCGCGACGGGTGCAACTGCACCCGACGCACCCCTGCAACTCCGCCGGCTCCATTCGGAGCCGGCTTCATTGTTGCAGGGCCTTTCCCGCTGGGCCGGCGGGCGCTCTTTTGGCGGTCGCCCGCCGGCCCAGCGGGAAAGCCAGAATGGCATCCGCGGTCTTCTGACCCATTTGGCGGTGACCGCATGGCGGGCGGCGACCGCCGCCCGCCGCAGTCAGAATGACCCCCTTTGTTTGCTTCAAAAAGACTTGAGGCACTTTATATCACTTTTCAGTGATATCTCTACATTTACTTCTTGCATCTTTGATTGTTTTGACCTACAAATATCCAGATAAATATTATATATTTTTCTAAACACTGTGTGGTGTATTTTTGTGGTGCTATATGGTGTTATTGTATGATTTATTGCACAAATACTTTACACATTGCCTTCTAAGTTAAGGCTGACTGCTCAGTGCCAAGCTACCAGAGGGTGGGCACAGGATAATTTGGATTGTGTGTGACTTATCCTGACTAGAGTGAGGGTCCTTGCTTGGACAGGCGGTAACCTGACTGCCAACCAAAGACCCCATTTCTAACAATGAGTAAATAATATTACTGCATATTTAAAATCATAATTCATTTATGTTTAATGTATGCTGCATAATTTACTTGTTCTCCTTAAACAACAATAAAAATTTCAACAACAAAAAAAATGGTGTGCCATAATATAAGTTCAGTGCAAACATGATGTTGTTAGGTGGCAGTACGGGGACGCAAGAAAAGTGGCGCATCGGGACTGATGTGCCACTTTTTTGTAAATCTGCCATTTTCTGTTCTATAGATTCACTTATTATGCTTGTTGATTGTTTTATTCACATTTAACTTATTTATTGTGTTTTTTAAATGTTTGATTGACAAATATGTCTAATAGACATTGTATAATCTAAACTTGTAGGTGCAGATTTAGTAAAATATAATGCAACACAGTGCAGTGAATAAAGCTGTGCACTGTGTTACCCAAAGGGAACAGAGCAGCACAGAGATGTATTTAGTAACTATGGCAGGCTAAAGCCAGGTGAGACTACTTCCTTTTAATAAATAACCAGTGGTTAAAGTATAAATGTGCCTGAAAGAAAGCTGGTTTTCTGGATTTTAGAATTCTAGAGGGATGCTACTATGTTGCAAAACATTTGATGACTCTGGAATCACTATTAAAAGGATATTTGAAACAGAAGAGTGGATCTTAGAACACATCAACTATTCCCTATGATATCCAATGAATGCCGCTCAGGAGATTTGGGGCCACATGTACGAAAGGATTTAGCAGGTGCAAATGGCAAATTGGGTTGTTTGTGACTGCTAAATGGCCTTCTTACATATACAAACCCAATTTTGCGAGTCGGTAACCTATTACTGACTTGCAAAGTAGGGCTGGCAATTCATTATTAGCAGGGGGCATGTAATGGGCGTCCCTTCCTAACAGCGACCCACTGGGCCATGCATGAATGTTTTGTGACTTCAATGCGGTTGCATCATTTTCGCATGTTATCACCAATTTCAATTTGATGTTAAAGCCATTCGCAAATGGGAAGGGGTCCCCAAGGGACCCCTTCCCCTTTGTGAATGGGGGTGCATTTTAAAAAAAACTGCTTTATTTAAAAAGCAGTCACAGACATGGTGGTCAGGCCACCATCCCTTTGAGTGTTGGCCATTCCCAATGGGTCACAAATTATGACCTGCCTCATAAATATTAATAAGGCAGGTCCCTTGTGACTCATTTGGGAATTGCAAACACTCTCCCAGACCATGTTGTACATCAGATTTTGCATCTCGCAAATTGCAAGTAGCTAAAAATTGCAATTTGCAAGTGGTCAAATCTGATGGTCGTACATGTGGCCCTATGGTATTGATTTATAATCTGTATAAGACTTTACTTAGATGTTTGACAGAAGACCACATTTGAAATATATATCTTGAGAGACACCGCTTAGAAGTTTGATGCAAGACCTCTGTTGTATATTCTACTAAGTATTCCTATCTAGGAAGAGACTTTCCCCTGTGGATTCAAGATGGATCTATACATTAGTAGACTAGAGAAGCTCAAACTGGATGCAAGAAAGACTAAACAAGAACTTCAGCACCACCACCATTCCAGTCCATTGCATCACCATTGGGTACAAGTAGTGATGGATTCTTGACATTTGCTTGCAATCACAATATATAAGGCCAGCTAGGAGGTGTTTAGTTAATCAAGAGCAGGATAAAATCATTAAGGAAGTACACATTCAAGTACTACATTTTCCTGACAATAGGATCTACTCCCCATTGTCCATTTCCTAGCCCTCTCCCTAGATTTTGTAAAGGTACGCTATCTAAGAATACAGCACAGCTGGTATTCCAAGCTGAGAGTAGCAAGTGAGTGCATTTTGTGTTTTGGTACAAAATTGGGACTACAAGTTCCAGAATGCAAAGGAAAATCAAACTCCTGTACTGTCTTGGAAAGTCGCACATGGACTTGGGAAACCTTAAAACTCTGCACTAACAACCTTTGTATGATAATGAAACATCCTCACCATTAACTGGGTCTCATTTTCAGTGCCAGATTTGACTGTACCCTTCCAGGCCCTGGAATTATAATGGAGAAGGAATGCCCAAGTCTATATAAAAAAAGATATATCAAGTAACATCGATATTCTATGCTCTACATGGTCATAGAGGACTATGTTGACTACCATATGCCACCAGTGATGATCTGTGTGCTCGTAATTATACCAAATTGATTACTGAACTAGAAGGAACAGCAGTGGATAAACTTTTATAAAGTTAAGTAGCCTAGAAGTAAACATCAGGTTACAATGAGGATCATTGGCCTTTTGCGAATAGCTGTGGCTCAGAGTGACTAACTTCCCTCTGAGGAAATGTGTAGAAATTATTCTTGCAGCACCAAAACAGTAACAATGTGTAGAAATTAAGCAGATAAAATCCTCAACCTAAATTAGTAAAGAGAAGATAAATGTAATGATTAAAATGATACCAAAACTACAGTAATCGGTAAAAGCGAGGAGGAGATATGATTTTGTGAGGAAAAAACAAAAAGGGCCCATAAAAAACAACAGAATATGTAGAAGCCAATGTCTATGGGGCACAGGTGTTCAGGTCTTTGGAGCCCTTTTTGGCCAACCACCAGGGTGTGTGGTTCAGGTAGAGCCTAAGGGTTTGTAAAGGTGAATGGATTTATTTTCTGAGTAAAAATCCTGTAAGGGTTAATGCTGGATATAATGGCTCTCAAGCACTCCATGAGGACAAGTATATTGAATTTGGGATCCTGCTGAACCTTTGAGTTCATTGAGCTTTGAATCCAAAAGTTCTGAAGAGACAAAGTTAAAAACTGTGGCGTACAAAGTCATCTCACCCCAGGATTTTCCTATGATGCTTTTTGACACTCTTAACCTGTATGTTCAAACTTATTGGGGTATTTAGAATCTATTGTGTGGTTCATCAAGCCATAGGATGGGAGGCATGCCCCCCTATATTTAATGCCCCCCCTTGGCAGTGGTGAAAAATGTCTGATCAAAGTATCAACACTATAAAGGTACTGTAATAAAAAATGCAAGGGAAGTGAAATTAGTTTTTTTCCCGTGGGAGGGATAAAATGATTATTTTTTCTGTCTTTTTTTCGGCAAGAAAAATATGTATTCAAAGGCCAGGCCACATAGATCATTCTAGCATTTTGTCTTGTTGGCCTTTTGTCAGAAAGACCATTTAGTCATTGTTTTTCAATGTGAAAGCCAGTTGAGGCTTCACCAATGGAATCATACCCATACCCTACCTATAAATGAAGAGAGGATTCCATGAGCTAAGTGAGGCAGGTGCACATCAATTAATTCCACATCCTAAATGAGGGCCTAGGTTACTTTTCTGGAGTTTAAAATTGACCAGCAGCTTTAGGGAGAGAGCCACCGCTGAACAGGACCAGTCAAGGCCTTATACTCTTAAAACAAGGCCCACCTAGAGCTTTGTTTTTTTGGACAAAAATCTTTGAGTAGACAAATGAAGACCTTTTATCTACCAGGAGCACCTTCTTCAAATGGCTTTGGCACATTGTCCTGGATCTCCGGAGGGAACATTTTTACAGGATGATGGTCACTCCTAAATATTGCAAACTGCCAGGTATAGCTTCTAAGATCACAGAACAAACATAGCAGTCAGACACAGGTTCAACTACACTCTTCATCCCAGGCCAAGCTAAGGTCCAGTCCGTAGTGGTCTACTGTGTCTTCTGTAAAGATACCCTGTCTTCAGAAGGTCAACTTGCCTGCACCTTGAGAATCACCTTGCAAAGCTTCAGTTCAAGAGATATCAGTATTTACGTCCCTATTACTTCCTCAATCAAGGCAACTGGGTTGTCCACTTAAATGAGGTATGTCCTTGTTGCTAATGTTCTCAGGTATCTCCCCTCTGGGAAGGGTGACAGTGTGCCAATGAGAACCATTCTTTGAAACAGCTATGTCTTTTTGTCAGATTCGTAACACTTCCAGATGTTTCCCTTGTGTCCCTTGTGTTTATTACTTGTCTCAACTTCTAACCCATCCCCCAATACGTACAGGTAGATATTTCCTCAATGGGCAAGAGCCTATAACTACCCTGCTAATAGGAATGTCCCAGCAGTGCAGCATTCCTCCCAGTACTGAAGGCCCCTTTGTTTTCCTGCCACCAGTCATTCTCACTTTTTTCCTAGCTGTTCCGGACTGGGGGAAGTCTAATTAAAGTTACGGTTAGAGTTGAGAGCATTGATCAACCTGTTTAAGGGGTTTCCACGGCTTAAGCAGAAAAACACACATTTTTAAAAGTAATCACTACGGAATGTTTAGTAAAAAACAAATTATGCCAATAAACTGTCTGTTTAATACCCAGCCAAATGTTGTGAATATGCATTTTTTAGCTGATTGCTAAGCTACCTATGTTATACAAATGTGGGTTATATACCTAAAGCAGATTATTGCAAAATAAAGGCTATTTCTGATACAGCACACAGAAACTAGTTACACATTTCTCATATCCCATTTTTACACTTTATGTATTTAGGCCAAGAACCTTTTAAATTTTGTTGTAGCTTGACATAGGGTAGATCAGGCCTGCTGGGGCAACCAGAATACCATGTTTCAAAGTTTCACTTATGGATGGTGCAAACTCTCTACAGTAACATGTGCCATTTTATTTTTATGCCACTTGCACATTCTTACCATATGTCGTGATTCCCTCACTTTTATCTGCTTCTTGTATTGTGTGTAATAAACTACCACCAGGTTGTTGTCTTTATCATGTTCAGTTGGGGTAGTTAGGTTAAGATGTAATATTTACAGTTATTTGGACAAAGCTTGTTGCCTTTGTAGATTCAAAAGTTTGTACACCATGTTTTTACCAAGGCTTGTTTACCCAGTTTTGTTTGATTTTATCAAGGCTTGTTACTCAATTTCCACAAGGTTCTTTGGAGCATCTACAGGGTTAATTAGAAACACCTAAGCCCCTGCACGTAATTAGGCAGCTGCCTTTTCTTATTGTTAAGCAGCCCTCTTGTTTTCAAGAGTCATGTGCTAATCATGGCTCATCACACATGACTTGTGTTTCAAGAGCCATGTGTTAATCATGACTCATCACTCATGCCTCATTCCTGCACAAACTATAAAAAGCCTCACAGGTATTCAGGTATTAGTCAGCGATTGGCTTTGTTCCGGTTCTTATTGAACCTGTCATTGAGAGGCTGCTCCTGGGAATTTCCTGCAAAGCTTCTGTATCGTTGCTGGGCAACAAGAGAGGAAACAACTTCTTCAGCCTCTGTGCGCTGGCACCTGTTTACATAAGCTAAGTGGAGGAAGTGCGCTCTGTTGAGCGAATGTATTAGGTTTTTTTTAGATTAAGAACCTCAGTGTGTAACTAACTGACTTTATTTTAGAAAAAGAACAAAGGTTTTGAGGTTGATTAAGAGAGTGTACGGAAACACTTAAAGCTTTGACATTTATTGTGCATCTGTACCCTGCCTTGTTGATTCATTCTAAAATCAGAAAAGACATCAGCACGCAAACATGAATGAGATGAACAACCTTCATATGTGTGTGTGTGTAACTTTGCTAATTACAAGTGTGTCGCTTGTTATGGTAACACTCCTCATTTTGCAGGAACTCTTTTAGTATTGACCAAAATTGATATTAGTGATTCCTCAAAAACTGAAAAAGCAGGTTTTCACTTGACTGTATAAATCAGTGTACGTTTATTCCTTTTTGGAAAGAGTTTTTGTTGTGTGTTTGTGTGCTACACGTTTTCAGTGTGAACAACTACACCAAGAGTGATTACTCTAAGCAGTGTGAGACAGAGACAAGATCACGGCATTGATCGTGAATTCCCATAAGCTCAATTGAGTGGAGAGGAAGTGCAAGGAATGTGTTGAGTGACATATCTGGGCACTCAACGACTAACGCTGACCGCACCCCCAAAGCATCCGGAGCCCGGCTGGACCAGGCAGCAGAGACAATATCTTTCTTCTCTCTCATCCAATCCCCCACCCTTTTGGGGACACTTGCCGGGACTCCCGTATTACATCAACAGTGCTGAGAAGGAAGGATGGGGGAACAGTCATCGTCCCTGTAGACAATCTGCCTTTCAGGTCAGTGGTCAAGCTCTTACACCATCTCTTTTCCTGTAAATTGATAAGCCACCTTGGGTTAACCAATTATTCACAATGCTTTAGGGGCCAAAACATATGCACTGGAAGGTGTTAAGCAGTAACTCACTGCTCAGAGTCCATATAACCAAGCAAATTAGTCCAACAAAATGCATATATCTCAAGAGACCATGGGCCAGATGTATCAAAGGATTTTGTATTTGCAAACAGTGCGAATCGGTAAATTTTGCCGTTTGCGAATGCAAAATCACCTTCCACGATGTATGAAAGGCAATCGCAGTGCAAATATAAGGAGTCACAAAAATAACGATTCCTTGCAACCGAGACATAATTCTGGGGGTCGCAATCTGCGTATCGCAAATAGCGACATGATTTTGCTAATCGCATACTGTGAATCACAAATTGCGACCTAGATTAGCGAATCGCAGAATGCGAATCGCAAAATTATGTCTCTATTTGTGATATGCAGAATGTGACCCACAAAATCATTCTCGCAATGCAATGCATCAACAATTCGCTAATGGCGAGTATTCACAGAATGGCCTTTTGCACGGGCAATTTACCACGAAGTGAAATCAGGTGGTAAACAGGTGCAACCTATATAAAGAGGCCCAGAATGACTCAGCCTCTTTTCAACAACGGCTGCACTCTACATGATGGCAAGGAGGATGAGGACCCTGGCAGGTTGGAGGAGAGGGAGAAGGAGTGCATTTTTATAGTGCGCATTACCCTTTTTGACCAGACAGAGGAGGCGATATATGATGTTAAGCTCAGCCATGATACTTGACCTGATAGTTGATCTACAACCCGTACTGCAGCACAAAACACACAGGACCAACAGTATACCCACCCATGTGCAGGTATTATGCGCCCTACACCTATTAACCTCAGGGAGCTATAAAGTGGTCATAGCAGCAGCTGGAGGGGTCTCACAGAGTTCTCTCTCAAGATTTTTCAATGCATTTCTCAATGCCATGCTGAGTAAAATACAATAGCACGTAAGATTCCCCAACACCCCACAGGAATTACTACAGACAAAATTTGATTTCTACGAGATTGCCCAATTCCCACATGTAATAGGCGCCATCGATGGAACACATGTAGCTATCTGTCCACCATCGGCCACAGAGTATGTTTATCGGAACCGTAAAAGTTCACATTCCATGAACATACAAGTAATTAGCAATGCCTCCAACATTATAACTGATCTTGTGGCCAGATACCCAGGTAGCACACATGACTCCTACATCTTTCGGCACAGTGGAATTTGCACAAGACTACTTGCTGGGGAGTTTGGTGAAGGATACCTACTGGGTAATGCAATAGTTGACAATGTCGCATTGATGTATAAGTGATGTCATGGATAACAATTACTCATTTTACTATCCTGTCATTCCAGGAGACAGTGCCTATGCCATGCGGTCATACGGACGACCTAACTGCGTCCTGCAACGCCAGCCGAAAGGAGGTATAATGCTGCTCACAGGACAACTCACAGGGTTGTGGAGAGGACCTTTGGCCTGCTGAAGAGCCGCTTCAGATGCATACACAAGAGTGGTGGTGCACTACAATACAGCCCTGAGACAACATGCAAAATCCTGGCTACATGTGTTATGTTGCACAACATTGCTACAACAAGGGGCATACTTGTAGAACCCACCGAGCCGGACTCAGATGAGGATGATGATCCCTTGCCACTCCTCCAACCAGCAGACAGAAGCAGTGTAGCAGAGGGCAGACAAAGATGTGCTGACATCACGCGCAACTATTTCTGATGTAAGTAATGACAATACCACATCTTTTTTATGTATTGCTGTAGGTAGCATCTTTACTGCCTTGACTTCAGGTAATATATGTGTGATTAGGACATAGCTATGCACTATACACAGTGCCAGTAACAGTTTCACACTATTAGCATCATAGTATAACTGTTTTGCTACATGTTAAGCTAGTCCCCTTTATCTTCCCAACATTATTTCCTACTTCCACGCACTCCACTTGAGTGCTCAGTGGCCTCGGTGGCATCTCTTGTAGTGGGTTCAAATACAGTACTGTGTCTGGTACTGCGACGCCTAGGATCCATCACAGGGGCTGTGAGACTGCTGAGGTTAGAGAGCTCCTCACTATCCCCACCACCCAGTTTGCTGTTTGTAGCACTCCATGCTGTCTGCATTGTCTCCAAAACATTGTGGTGATTTGCATCAATCCTTGTGCAACATCCCGAATACAGTGTGCCATCTCCACTTGTATGCCCACAGCACGTTGTGATATCAAGGCAGTTGGGGTAGTGAGCCGATTGACAGTTCTGCAGAACCCAACGAATCTGCCCATCAATTGGAGATGGCGCCTACGGTGGCTGGCATGCTCCTGCTGCATCACAGTGCAGAGTTCCCTTATGGCGTTTGTCATCTCCTTTGTGTTTTCTGCTGCTGTTTGCTGTCCCTCATGCAGCTTGCACATGTTTTCATTGAGAGACTTGAACTGCTTGTGCATTGCTCACGTGTTTTCATTGAGTACATCCACCTGCTTGTGAATTGATCCCATGTTGTCATTGTGAGACTCAAACCGCCTGAGCATTGCGCCCATTTTATGAACGATTGACACCAACTGCTGTGCATTGACCTCATGTGTTTATATTGCAGGCGCTGCACTTTCAGCATGGAAGCCTCAAGGCCGCCAAAGAGTGATGGGCCCTCACCTTCCTCTGTGCACTGTCTGCCTGCTTCGCGATGCCTCCTGAGGGCAGTGGACTGATGATGGGGCAGGGGCAGCTGTCTTACTGTGTTTCTAGCCTCTGGGGTGCGGTGGGTTCTTCTTCAGAGTCCAGGTTATACTCTGGGAGAGGTAGCGTTCTTGCCCTGTGTCTAGTTGTGCATGTATGAAGGACTCAAAGGTATTTGAGTTGGACTGTGGCTGAGTTTCGCTATCCCCCACATTTCTACCTTCTGCTGCAATAGGGCCAGGAACAGCTGCAACAACAATGTGCAGCATGTCATTTTTTATTAGCACTCAAATAGTTGCATAATAGTATTACATGTACACTGCCATAGTATCACTAAGAGTCTTTTGTGTTTTTTCTCTATTTGGCTTAACATTATCTTGATATTTATGTGGTATTTGCACTTTAGGGGTGTGGACTACCATAGGCATTGTTGTGTTGCATGTAAGATGTGGCCTGGCCTCTTATCACACTGCATAGTGCCTATAGCTATTTTCTAAGGGACATTTGTACAAGCACATATGGGGAAACAAATCATTACAGCCCTTACCATTGCTGGTGCTGGGTGTGCCTCAGGTGTCAATGTCAGTGACACCACTGACAGCTTCAGGAAGCAGTGTCGACTCCACCATGTCTTCCATTGGTGTGGAAGGTGTCTGGGTGGGTAGTCCTCCTCCGGTGCTCCTTGCCTCCTTTAGCCTTCTGGATACCCTTTCTTTGGCACTGGAACGCAAGTCGTACCATCGCTTGCATATCTCCTCAACGGAGCACTGTGCAACACCCACTGCGCATATTTTGATCTGCATGTCTGACCACAGTTTCCTCTTCTCACTTTCAGGTACCTGGAGTGAGTTCTTCCCAAAAAGTTTGTTGTGGTTCCTGACTACCTCCTCGGTGAGCACCTCCAATTCCTGCTCACTGAATTTGAGCTTGCGCTTTCTGTCACCTTTCTCCTTCACATTCCCATCAGTAGCCATGTTCCTGTTTGGTCCTGGCTGGCTCACAAGGCTGCATCCCTGGTGCTGGGCTGTGTCTCTCTGCCTGCTCCTGTGGGTGTGGTTTCTGGAAACAGCATGGGCTGACTCACTTCCTGGTTGTGATGTCATCAGGCTGTTCCGGGTTGCCGCTTTCGCAATTTGCAATTTGCAAATACCGATTCACTATTTTTTGCGATTCAGTATTTGTAACTCACAAATTGCATTTGTGAATTTTAAGAAATCACTATTACCGACTCGCAGTTTTCAAACATCCCATTTTACATTTCTAAAATAGCGATTTCTTAAAATTCGCTATTTGAGAAATGCAAACCGGGAGCTTGATACATCTGGTCCCATGTGATAAGGTTAATTTACCTATGGTAATGATGTAGCATATTCCAACTTAATGGGAAAGGATAGATGTCCCAGTTACATGGCAAGACAAAGCAGAAAAATAAGAACAGGAAGCACAAAGGACATGGTGGAGGACAGAGGAAGTAAACAGAGTGCAGGACAACATTCAATAAAGAAGCAAAACTCTGCACTAGTTAATTCAGTGGGCAAAAGATGGATAGACATGATGAGCAGACATAAGGTAATACAAGAGAGAAAAATAGGGGAGTCTATATAATCTCCATGTGTGTCAACATCAGGGCAGTGCGCGCTCTACGACTAAAATGCAAAAACCCAGCCTTTATGCAAGAGCATAATTCATGCATTGTGTTTATATGCAGTTTGTTAACTTTTTGCATTGCAGACTTTAACCTTGAAAACACTATTAATGATGTTTACAATAACTGTTCTTTTGCAAGGTATTGCTGCAGACTTACTGAGTGTGTTAGGGTGTGGTCCCTTTCTAGGATCTTCCAGAAGCTTTCTCTGCAGCATGACTGGGTGTGGTTGTGGCCTGGGCCTGATTCTATATAATGGAGCTCACCCAGCTCCATGTGCTCACTATTCAGAGGTCCCGGTGCAGAGCAGCAGCAACTTCCTGAGCTCCTGTTCCAGAGGCCTACTTTGACCTTCCAGGCCTTGCCCTCCATTGTATTGGTGATCCTTGAACAGGGCAGTAAGACGGAGGTCGGGCTAGGGCCCCCGACCCCGTTTTCAAAGGTATTCGAGTTTTTGGGCCTAGCTTTCATGTAGAAAGATTTTCCTTGTGCGTGTGAATGTGCTCGTGGTTTCTGACATTGACATGTTGGTGTTCGAATCGGCAAGACGCGCAATTCATTCTTGGCATTTGACTTTTGAGTTTCGGGTCGGCAACAGTGTGCATGACCATTTCTTGACATTTGCATATTGGCTTTCGAATTGGCAAGACGCGCGATTCATTCCTGGCATTAAACTCTTGTTATTAAGTGTGCGTTACCATTTCTTGGCATTTGCATGGTGGCATTCGAATCCGCAAGACACGCGATTCATTCCTGGCATTAAACTCTTGATACCCATTGTGCGCGACCATTTCTTGGCATTTGCATGGTGGTCTTATAATCAGCAAGATGAGCGATTCATTCCCTGCATTTAACTCTTCATACTCATTGTGCGCAACCATTTCTTGGCATTTGCATGATGGCATTCGAATCGGCAAGACGCGTGATTCATTCCTTGCATTTAACTATTGATACTAATTGTGTGCGACCATTTCTTGGCATTTGCATGGTGGCATTCGAATCGGCAAGACACGCGAATCATTCCCGCATTTAAACCTTGATGTTCAGATCGCTTACAGAGTGCGCAATCATTTCATGGCATTTGCATATTTTTGTTGGGATCAGCAGTGTGCGCGATTCATTTCCCACATTTAAACATAGGTGTTCAGATTGCTTACAGTGTGCGCAATCATTTCATGGCAATTAAAACCTTGATGTGTGGTGTTTCCTGAAGTGCACACAATTATCCAGGGCCTTTGAACTTTCTGCAAAGGTGCTAAATTCAAGATGTTACATTCTTTGTGAATATTAAGTCCTTAGTACAATTCCTATTGTTTTCCAGGGAATGTTTCAGATATCTTTTTGTTCTCATGTAAAGATGCAATGTTTGTTCTGAAACATTATTCTAGAAGGTTCTTATATTCCTAGACAGTGTGTAACTATTCATGAAAAGTTCATGTGAAACATTGTATTAACCATTCTTGATTCCTTTCCAGGTACCCCGACTTCTTGAGGTCTAGTTTTAGTCCTTTCTTAAGTTATCCATGGTTACAGTATGACAATGCTTAGAACCATAGTCTAGTGAAAGTCAATGTGACAAAATATTGATATTGTGTTGTTTAACCTTTTGCTTCCTACAGGTCTCCTTCCCAGCTGTTCCCTACCTAATCCCCTTTTCCCCTCCTTGGACTCTCTGATATTTCTATCAGAGTTTTGGAGCTGTCTAGTGGTGGACGTGTTGGGAGCGTACGCAGTCCCCAAGTATCTGGTCTCCCTAACAATCTGCAGGTAAACATAAGAACACACAGCAGAAGTCAGAGCAAAGGTAACACAAATAGGTGGGATGTCAGGGTGGTCTCACCTATATTGTTTGTAAAAACAGTATATTCTGCAGTGGACCACTGTGAGGATTTGTGTGTACTCTGTGGCATAGTTGGGAAGCCTTACTGGGCAGTACACTTACAAATACCATCTTGGGTCCAGCCAGGTACGTTTATTTAACCTTAGCTCAAGACTGAGTAGCTGTGGCTTTGAGCAGTAACACTTAGCTAAGGAACAATGTGTAAAGCATTTAATGGCTTCAAACAACAGAATAAGACAGTCTCATGACACAAAAAAAAAATACAAAATAGAACAGAATTCTATACATTTTAAGAGACTTTAATCATCAAAATCCACAGGATGGTTTCATAGATACACATTTTGTAAAATAGAAAGTAACTTATGTCGACTGCAAACAAGCATTGACCAATAAAAAGCTTGGAAGGTTATAAAAAGTTTTTAAAAGTGAGTTTGACAACTCCAGCTGGGGTTGGTGGACCACGTCCAACAAGACAAAGGTCTAGGAAGCCAGAAAGAATACTTTGGACAGTGACCTTGCCACCCAAGAGTTTTTTAGAGTAAGAACCAAAATTACGGGATAACTACCAAAGATGACAATGGAGTGGTCCTGACGCAGAGGGATGAAGGCTTAAAGATACTCAAGGATGCTCCTGATGCTGTACCATTGATGGGGGTGAGGTTTGGTCGAGTCCTCGGTCCACAGGTGAGTGGCAGGGACTCTGTTCATGGATCTCAGGGTCCCATGAAGTCCTCCTTGCAGGGTTCCAAGGGCTGCTGATACAGACCTTGCACTTTTGCAGCACAGCTGTCACGTTGCAAATCTTTGGTGGAGGCTGGTGTCCCTCTTGTGTGACAGGTGTACCTTTTGGCTAGCTCTGAATTTTCCTTTGGGTGCCCGGCACCTCATAGCAGCAAACTTTCTGCGTGACTACCAGAGATGGGAGTTGGACTCTTTCAGCTTCAATGTCCCCAGTACCATTCTGGAAAGCCAGCCAACTGACCCTTAGAGTCTCTACGTTGGACTGGGGCCAGAGATCAGCTTTTCTCCAAGGCAGGCAGACACAACAGGGTTGAAACTCCGCTAGCCCAAACTGCAACAGGTGCAGTCGCTCCAGCATTGCAGCATGCACGTCTAACTGGTGTAAAGTGGTCTTCTTCTCGTCTTCCTACCAAGTCCAGCACGTACTGACAGTCAACATGCCAGAGGTGCAATATTTATCCCAGGAAAGGGCCCTGAGGGCACCACGTGGACAGTAACGATGGGTTACTGCGTCCATACCTACCTAGCAATAAAGTTCCTCTGAACTATCCCAGCATGCCACAATCTTACCCCCTTCAAGATGGCACAAACCTTACTCGGTCGTCTGGAGCAAGGTAGCCCACCCTAGATATTTGGCTACCTTAGGGAAACACACCCAAGGCAAAACTGATTTGGGGGTGAGTTTCCCTTCTCTGAATCTGCCTCCATGATGTCTACAGGAACAAAAGGCACCCTGCTCAATGATATTGGGCCAATCAGACCATCAAAGGCGACATCCACTTTGAAGTACGTCTCCGGGCCAACCCGCCAAGTGGCCATCCTGGCAGATGAGGTGACACCTTGCTGCTGCGGCACTGCCATTGTTCCTGGGCCTGGAAGTTGTTCATGCTTCTCTACCGGTGGTCAGAAAGTTGTCTTAGTGTATATGCCTTTGTGTGACCACTGCATGAGCAGAGCACTTTCTAAAAGTTGCATACCTTTAATAGTGACATTAATTTTGACCTGGGCATCAGTTCGTATTTAATGCCATGATTAATTTCATACCTCACATGACCCAGTTTAGCAGTCCCAGTCAAAAGTTAAGCAGGCAAGGATGTCACCAGGTAACTCTGTATTAGCCAATGGAGCAACCAACTTTACCCACAGCAAAACAACAGTTTGGAAGTGTTACTGCTAAGACACACTGTATAATAAATGTCTTACCCAACGAAATAATGCTCCCTGACATTGGACTCTATAGACCTTCCTTAGGGGAAACTTATATATAATGTAAAGGGATGTAGTGACGTTGCCATTGGCTTAAATGTCAAAGTCGAACTAGCAGTCTAAACATAGTCCTTCCGGTCTGCAGTGGCACGCTGGGAGCCATTTTGTAGCTTGGGTGTCATAAACAACAATGCAGCCCTGAGTGGACACTCTGTCTTACATGCCCTGGGTATCCTGGGTACCATATACTAGTGGCTTATAAGTAAGCTAGACCTTACCAATTGGTGGTATTCAATTCCACATGCATTTTGTATAGGGTTAAAACACTGCCGCTGTGATCTAGTTAGCAGATTTCAGTGCGCTCTCAGAGTTTAGAAAAAAAGCAGCATCAGTCCCAAAACGTAGGGTGAACATGCAAAAAGAGGCATTTCCTTACAACCAAACCTGAATAACCAGCACACTAGCTACATTTCCAATATTCACATCATATGCTAACTACGACAGTATTTTATCTGAGTACCTAGATTATGCATTACAAAATTACAGTTTTCTATGCCACAGGTGTATGATGTAGAAACAACAAAAGATCTGTGTTGTTATTATGAAACGTCTGCCTGTTCAAACATAATGGAGCAGATTTATGAACACTTTCCACCAATGCAAAGTCACAAAAAGTGATGAACACCAGTGCAAAGTGTTGATAAACAATTTACTTTCCAGCACAAAACTGGTTCTGAGCTGAAAAGTAGCCCGTAAAGAAATGAAAATAATGCTTTGTGCTGCTTTGCGTTACTTTGCATAATGGGAGCATCCCATGGGTGGTACATGGGCATTCCTATACTAACACCCATAGATTTTGATGCAAAGCTATATCTGCTAGCAATGAAGGCAGGGTTTGCACCAAGAAATACTGCCTCTTTGAGGCAGTGATAACAAGGAGAAATGTTTCCATTGTTTTGAACGCTTTCAGCACTGCATGTGTTCGGCACTGTACAGCACACAGCCAATGTGTGAAAAAGTTTAGCATAGCATTTGGTGCTGGATTGGTACGCTGTCAGTACAAATCTTTTTTTAGACATCACACACATACTTTACACTGTGATGTAAAGGTATGTGGGTGGTGCTAGGTGTAGAGAGCCATCCGGGCTCTCCCCAACATTGTATCCTGTTCTGCGCATCCAGGCAGAGCGCAGAACAGAGGTTATAAAAATAAAGACGGAGCTGCGCTGACGCAGTTCCCACTGGAGACCTGAACAGTGTGGTGTCTCCGTTATTGTGTCCAACCCGGTTTGGGGCCTACATACCTTACATTGGCGACGAGGCGGGTATCCAGCAATCTCGTGTTGCGAACACACTCTTAGGCAGGCAAGGGGGCAGAAGAAAGACACGATAATAAAGAGGTGACCGGTGCTGTGCCCCGTGCCGCATCAACCGCCTACCGAGACGAGGAACAGACGGAAAAGGAAAAGAACGGCGTGCGTCCTACCTTCTAAGGTGAGCCCCGCCTCCGCTCTGGGGCGAGACCCGCAGTGATTGGTGTCGCCGCCTGCCCCGAATGAGCTGAGTCCTCGCTGCGGCCTGGAAAAGGTAGAGGTGCGGCCAGCGCCGGACTCTGCTCAGCGCGCGCCCCAGAGGCCGATTACACCACGTGGGGGGGCGGCGCATGGCAAGGAACACCCGTGCACACCCCGTTGCGCGGCAACAGCCACGTGTGCTCGGGCTGTGCTCCACAGGAGAGGGGAACGCAGCGTATAGAGCCAGACAGGCAGGAGCCCCATACAGCCAAATAAACAGAAAGAAAAGGGAGAGAAACCCCTAACAAACAAAAAAAAAGTGACTTTCAAAAAGAAGAATCACATACAAGGCAGATAGAAGCCTAGGGGAGCCAGTAAAAAAAAAAAAAAACAGTAAATAAGACATGCTAAGACTTCACAACATGTAGTGCACAAAAGTACAAACAGCTAAAGCTCAACAATAAATGACACTCTAAAGAGAGAATAACTGTGGAAACAAAGAATAGTACCATTGTCAAAAGAAACTGCAAGAAAGAATCCTGCAATATAGCAGCAAAGTGCCCGTACAACTGATGAAGCAGAAAATGAAGGTTTTCATTTATTGACGCATAAACGTAGTATGAAATAATCATGTGTGACTTTAACCGAACTAATAAAGATTGTACGGGGACAAAATGTGCCCTCAGAGTAGTTTGCCAACATTTATAAGCGTGCTTTATATAACGTGATGTATTAGAATTGCACTAATCCGACATAATCATGAACGTGTGCTACGATTTGCTTGTTTGAAATGTTTTAGCTTAGCATAACTTTAGCGGAGGCTTCGGCCTAGTTGCCTGGTCTCACGGTTTAGATGCTCGTATTTTTCCAATGTGCTAATAAACGTGTATTTTTGCTTGAAGCTGTACTTTTCCACTGAGATCGTTCACATGCTTATCTTAAGGTTTCGTGCCAGCCTGGCATATTTTTCTCTTTGCTCCAAGGTCAATCTGCAGGTGCGGACAATGGAAGCTCTGAAAATGAGTTAATTGGTATAAAATGTTGCAACTTGCGTACCCGTCTCCAAGGATAATGTATGCTTAAGTAAAAGCTTGAGAACTGTTGTTTTTGATTGGACAATTTGAAGCTAACCTATGAACCCTCCAATGGAAGACCCTACTGGATTTGAACTGTTGTCTATTTAAACCAGGTGCACGAGAGGAAAGTAGCCATTATTGCCATTTTGCCAGCCATTACAGCCATTATTGGACATCCCGCCATTTTGTAGACTTTGCAGCTATTATGGCCCATCTTGCTGCGATGCCATTTTGAAAGAGACTTTGATGCTTTCTCTAATCGAGAGAAAGAGACTTTAAATGATTCTTGCCCTAGAGACTTTAACTTTGAACTGCCCCTTGCATGAAGTAGTAGTTTTATTTTGCCGCCGTGAGGCAATTGCCCCGTCCACCCCTGCCCCTTTGGCCCCGTCCCATGCTGATCGAGAAACGGTACCTGTGAGACGAAGACTTCCTTGAATGCTGATCGTAATTGGTAAATATGAAAGGAAATTGTACAATTGCATTGTGTCTCTTTTAGGTAACCAACTGCTGATTTGATAAGAGCCCTAGTTAGGAGTTTTCTAAATTGATGTTGCTAAATTGTTTTTGCATGAAGTCCCACATGCCGATGCTAATTTGAGGTTAGATGAGGATTCCTTTTGTCGCACGATGCAATTTGAGACCTTGTTATGCTGACTAAATGTATGCAATTAGCTCATTACAGATTATAGTTCTAGTGATTTGCATTGCCATTATCGAATGCCTTGTTATTCAAATGCTGCATAGATTGCACCTGTTCCGCCGTTATGGACAGCTATTAATGTTCATTTACGTTTATCATCTGGTGTTGAGACACATCTATATTGTGCTAGCTTTGTTAATATAGGGAAATAAATTTACTAACTTTGAATAAACTGGTGTGGTTATTCCTGACTGAAAGGTCAGGGTTCGCTGAAATGTATTCTGGATTAATTTTTAAGTGTTATGTTGATCAGGGCATTGCTTACGTTCGTTATTGATTATTGATTTAATGAGATTGACCGATTAAGGGTGTGGAGAGTCCCACTTAGTCAAAAGATTCATCGGCCTAAAGAGCGTCCAAATACTGGTAAACTATTAGTACGGAACGCTCTATCAGTAGATGGTAGCAGAGGACGGTTACCCCTTTTGGGACCCCGTACTCTTAAAGTACATGGTGTTGAATTGACGGTTACGCCCTTTGAGACCCCATTCGAGAAGTTGAATTAGATTTTCTTGGGTAAAATAGATTGACAGAATGATGATGGGCTAGGTCCACCGCGACTTTCCCGGGATCTCGGAGCTTGCGAATGGAGAGAATGGAGGTGTGGAATCGGCGTTGGCGGTACTAGTGATGGTATGAGTGAAGTTAGGGTTTTGCGCTTGCACAGCTTATTGCCGCAGATTGTGTGAAAAGGTTGCGAGGAATTTTTTCTTTTTAGAGGATAGCGGAGGTGCGACTCCGAGTGTAGAAGTAGGGAAGTCGTCGAACTTCATAGAAATAGCGGAGGTGCGACTCCGAGTGTTAGAGTAGGGAAGTCGTCGAACTTCATGTGCGTGTGGCGCTTTGTGCATAAAAAGGTCCACGTGGTTGTTGTTGTTGAGACGGGCCCTGCGAGGTCAAGAGACTCCGGAGTATGTTGTTTTATGTTGTGGTCTGGGCGGTTTAGTAGGTTGATCGGGCGTGGTCAACGAGTCGGTACGTGTGTAAGGGAGTGAAAGAAACTTCGACTTCGGGCTTTGACAAAATTCTAAGTGCACTAGAATAGATCACTGACAAGTTGAGAGCAGTCTGCGGGTCAGATTTGCTTGCGAACGTGGGGACCGAGAAAGATGGAATAACTGCCAAGGCTAGTGAAAAATCCCTAAGGTCCTGAAGCGATTGTGTTACCCTTCCTGTAGTAAACCGACAGATCTGTTTTATATTTTTGGTAGCTCGCGATACATGCAAGAAGTTGTTACGAGAGGGGCTGAGTGAAGGAAGACTAGCCGCGAGGCTTTGTCAGCCGCAGTGTGTGTGAGTGTGACGTCACTAGGAGCCGCGCTGGGATAGGTTGGTCGTAGAGAAGGGTCGCGCACGGATTGGACGCAGTCCGTGGGGCTCGATTGGAAGGGGAAAGGCAAGCGAAGAGTATTCCGGGAATTAAAGTCACCTATTGATTACAAACTTTGTGAAATAAAAAGACGAGAAAATGAAATTTTTTAAAGCATTAAGGAGTGCAATGAAGGGGGAGTCTTACATTAAAGCGAGCGTAGGAGAGGAGACGCCGCCTGAAGGTACACCAGCTTACATTGTAATGGAGGAAAAAGGGGTAGCTCCGTGCCTTTGGCTAAAGCAATGGCACAAGTTGACAGAGAAACATGGGAGCGTAGCATTCCCGATCCACGGGACATTCAATATAAGGATTCTGGAGAATTTGAGGTTCACGATGTACGACATGAAGGTGCCTCCAAGGCCAGCCCAGTTTGAGGCTCTAGCGATTTGGGAATTAATGGCTAGACAGCAACAGAAAAATAAGTTCGAAACAAGGATAAGGAAGGTAGAAAAGACACTAGCGGACCCTAGGTGGGATAATGCACAGAAGGTGTGGAGGTCAGATGTATTTCAGGGGATAAAATTGTTTCCCGCAATTACTAAGGAAGAAGAGGAGACAGGTAAGAAAGCTACCTGTAAGACAAACAGGAGGTGTTCCAAGGATAGAGAGGACGAGGAAAAATTGAGAAGAGAAGAGGAGTTAGAGGATGAGGAGCTAATAATGCAATTGCTGAACGACCGTCCACCACCTTACGCGGAGAGTGGACGAGGTCCAAGTACCAGTTCTGCCCCTCCGGCATCGATACAGAACAGTGAAACTCAGAGTTCAGGAGCATCATCGGGGTCTAAGGACCCGAGTTTACTGTTCACCCCGCAAATACCGCAGGTTAGGAGAATATATCCAGATGTGCCCATGTTGAAACCAGCAGAAAATTATCAGCCGCAGATTCCAGGATACTATAGCAGTGACAACAGTGCAGGAATGATTCTAGATCCAACCGTAAGGGGAGTACAGAGTGGTCACAACCCGACATTGGCACAAGCTGAATCAACTCAGTTTTTGATGCCTCAAAAGTAGATGCAAGGTGGAAATGCACATGCTCAGATGACGGGGAGTCAAATGGGCATGCCGGCAATGATGACCCATAATATGGGAATGAACATGCCTCAGAACATGGGAAATGGACAGAACCCAGATGCGATATCGCTACCCATTACTGTAGGTCCACCGGTACCTCTGTACAGTCAGCTTAACTTAGGTATGAGTGGTCAGGGATCAATGCTGCAGAATGGGACAGAAAGGAGGTGCATAGAAAACACTCCAGGGATAACCCCTATAGCGGTTCAACCAACTGGACCCGGATCCTTGATGGAGTTTAGTCCCATATGTGCTCAGTCGACAGTGGTGAGGTCGAGCCCCCCACTGATAATACCTCTAACATCGAACACTGAAAAGTTGCCGCAACCATCCATGGCAGTCGATGTGAACGCTACACTGATGGGGTTGAATGCGCAACAGCTGACACAGTGGTTCAACAGTCTGAATTCCACACAAAGCTCAGACAGTGGGAAGGGAGAAGATTATATGAATAGGATGAGGTTGAACATGGAAGCACAAGAATTGGTGGAAGGGACTATGGGTGTGAATAGGTTAGAGTCCTACTCGGAAGAAGAGCTGAGGTATCTATGTCCCAGGATTACGAAAGAAGTGAATAAGGTACATAAAAGCTTGCAGGAAATAGCTGACAAAAACGGGGTTGACATAGACAAGACAAAACACTTGAGCAGGAGCTACAGGTTGGATTTTGGGACCACAGATTTTGAACACATGAGGTCAGCAGGCATGAAGGCGCACCTTAGAGAACTGTTGCAGAGTGCACAAGTGTGGAGGTGCTTAGACAAATGGGAAAGCAGATGGGTAAAGAGAAAGGAAAAGAGGAAAGACAGTGTCCCAGAGCTAAACGAGAAAAGACCACAGAGTAATGATGCAGTAACCATGTTACCAATGAGGGAGACAGCAGGGGGAAAATTAATACATGTACCATGGCACAGAAGCGACATTCAGTCTTTCACGGATGATTTTCCCAAACTGAGAGAGAAACCGATTGAATGGTATCAACAGACTGACAGGTTTGTGAAGCTTGCAAAATGTCTTTGGGAAGATCTGAACACTCTCTTTGAGATTGTGGTTCCGGCAGATTTGTGGGAGGATTGCAAAAGAGCTGTAGGTTGGCCGACAAGTGAACCAGAGAGAGACAGGGATACGGGTGCACCATCACCTATGGTGATGAGCTTGTACTACAAGGTGATTGAGCATTTGAAGACGAAAGTTGCCGCGAAAAATGTGGATTGGCAGAAGATCGATCGAACCGCCCAAGAGGCTAAAGAGTCGATTCATAGTTACTATGAGAGGTTGTTGAAGGCGTTCAAGAACTACAGTGGCACGGAAACGATAGAGGCGAAGGACATGCTTCATTTTGTGTTTAGATTTGTGGAAGGGTTGAGACCAGAAATAAGTCAGATGATAAAGTCGCATTTGATTTGCTGGCAGTCGAAACCGATTGATGAAGTGTTGAATTATGCGAAATACTGTAGCGACGAAATTGAAGTGAAACAGAAAAAGTAGAAAGAGAAGGTGATGATGATGCAACTTAAAGCAGCTCAGACAGGTCTGCAAGGTTTGCAAGGGTTGCAAGGGTTCCAACAACAGGTACCGCAACCGCAGCCGCAGTTGCAGGGAAACATGGCGTTTCAGCCACAGGCCAGAGGCAGAGGAGGTTTTGTGAATAATGGTCCGGATTTGAACACTGTTGTGAATGGTGTGCAGGCAATGAAGAAGGTGATGCCGTGTCACGTGTGCGGAATTGTCGGTCATTGGAAACGCGAGTGCCCGATGGTGGTGCAGGAAGGTGCAGGTGTTGGTCAGCAAAACAATGATGTCAATGCATTTCAGACAATGAGGGGACCGAAAACGAGAGGTCCAAACCCAAATTTTCAGACCATAAATCAGTTGCAGGGATTACAGCCCATGCAGCCGCAGCAAATGCAGATGCCCCGTATGCAGATGACGCAAATGCAGCCAATGCAACAGCAGTTACCCATGGTACCTAATCAGCAAATGCAAATACCTTTGGCACCAATGAGTCAGCAGCAAGTGATGGTTCCTCCACAGGTCTCGGGTCAGGTAATGAATACAAATGGCACCGTACAACAGTTCCCATTACACAGTGAGAGTGGAATAAACAATGTATGGGAGAGTGAAAGTTCAGGAGAGGAAGGAGATTGTGTGCTTGCAGCATCCTTGGAAGTTGATCAAAAGGGTCCGTACGTAGAGGGAAGAGTAATGGGTCATCGTGTCTCATTCTTGGTTGACACGGGAGCCACACGTTCAACAGTTAAGAGCAGTGAAGTACCAAATTTGCCACTCTCAGGGAGTACAGTTCAAGTGGTGGGAGTAGCAAACAGGCACCTGACAAACCCAATAACAGATCCGGTACCAGTCAGCATTGGCAACTATCAAGGGTTACACAAATCTGTGGTATGTGATTCAAGCCCGATAGCACTATTAGGGAGAGACCTATTGTGCAAATTGGGATGTTCGATTATGTGTTCGAACGAGGGAATACAAATTCAGACGAGCAGTGATGGGGAAGAAGAGGACAGTGTAGAGGGGGGTGAGATGGAAACTGTCGATGAAGACTATCCTCTGATTTGTCTTTTCCCGATGATAACTGAAGAAGATATTCCAGCTGAATTTCGGGAAACAGTCGGAAAGGAAGTGTGGGATATGACAGGGAAAGAGGTGGGATTGATGAAAGGAGTGGAACCAGTGAAAGTGACTGTAAAGCCCAATGCGATCTTTCCCCAGACCCCACAATACCACATGGCACAGGACACCCTCATGAAAGTTGCCCAACTCATTGACGAATTTGTAAAACAGGGAGTACTGAAAGAAGTGTTAAGCAGTCCATGTAATTCACCAATCATGGGACTAATAAAGCCGAGTGGAAAGGTCCGACTCGTGCAGGACTTGAGGAAAATAAATGACATCATAGTCAAATGCTGCCCTGTAGTACCGAATCCAGCTGTGATAATGTTTCAAGTCCCTTGCGATGCCGAGTGGTTCTCAGTCATCGACTTGTCACAAGCATTCTTCTCGGTGCCTCTTCATGAGGACAGCCAATTTCTCTTTTGTTTCAAATTCTTAGACAGAGTGTACAGTTGGTGTCGAATTCCTCAAGGGTTCTCTGAGTCACCGTCAATATTCAATCAGATCCTAAAGAAAGACTTGGAAGCGCTAGAATTGCCATTCGAGTCAACCCTAGCACAGTACATCGATGACTTGCTGATTGCATCAAAGACAGAAAGTGGCTGTACAGCTGATACCATTGCTCTGTTGAACCATTTGGGAAGGAATGGACACAAGGTGTCTCCTTCCAAATTGCAGTTCTGTCAGAAGAAAGTGAAATACTTGGGTCACCAGATAGAGAAAGGGTCACGGAGAATAATGAAGGAAAGAATAACAAGCGTACTTCAAATGAGTCCACCAAAGACAAGGAGGGAGGTGAGGAAGTTTTTGGGAATGGTGGGCTACTGTCGCCAGTGGATTCCCAACTTCTCAACTCTAGCAAAACCTTTACTGAAACTGACCCAGAAGGATGCCTTGGATCAAATTGAGCTGAAAGGAGATGAGATGGATGCTTTTATTGAATTAAAGGAATGCATGTGCAGGGCTCCAGCTTTAGGTATGCCTGACTACACAAAGCCTTTCACACTGTTTTGTCATGAACGTGATGCATGTTCTTTGTCTGTCTTGACTCAAGCCCATGGTGGCATAAACAGACCAGTAGCGTATTTTTCAGCTACTTTGGATCCGGTTGCAGCAGCACTCCCAGGGTGTTTGCGCGCCGTAGCAGCAGTTGGTATCAGCCTCACTCAGAGTGAAGGAATAGTGATGGGACACCCAGTAACAGTCATGGTCCCTCACTCAGTTGAGATACTTTTGACCCGCTCCCGAACGCAACACATGACTGGAGCAAGACTCACAAGGTATGAAACGATAATTCTGGGCTTACCGAACGTGCAGCTGAAAAGGTGCACTACGTTGAATCCAGCAACCTTGCTTCCTGGTGAAAATGCTAAAGTTGAGAACGCTGAAGACGTCGAGCATGACTGCCTTCAGGTGACTGAATTTTGCACAAAACCTCGACCTGACATTAAGGATACTAAGCTTGATGAAAATGACCAAATTGTTTTTGTTGATGGGTCATGTCTAAGAGATGGGATGGGAATTTTGAAAGCAGGATATGCTGTATGTACTGTAACAGGTGTCTTGGAAGCGGGGTGGCTTCAAGGAGTCTATTCTGCACAAGTAGCAGAACTTGTAGCCCTTACAAGAGCATGTCAACTGTCTACATTGATGAAAGTCACCATTTACACTGATAGTCAGTATGGGTTTGGGATTGTGCATGACTTTGGACAACTGTGGTCACAGAGAGGTTTCCTGACTTCTTCAGGATCCCCAGTGAAGAACGGGGAGAGAATAAGGGAATTGTTACACGCCATTCAAATGCCAGCCGAAGTTGCAGTGGTAAAGTGTAGTGCTCATACAAAAGGACAGGACTATGTTTCTCTGGGAAATGCATATGCGGATCAAGTCGCAAGATTTTGTGCCTTGAACTGTATATTACTCAGGGACGAATGGAATTCAATAAGTGAGCCAGAACTCGAACCAGCTGAAGCATTTGCCTTGAAGGTCGTAGATACAATAGATTAATTAAAAGCATTACAGAATAACGTCAGGGAGGATGAAAGAGATTCCTGGATTAAATCACAATGTATAAAGAGACCAGATGAGTTATGGGTTTCAAATGAGGGAAAATTTGTTTTGCCAGATAGTCTCTTATCACAGCTTGCGCGGTTCTATCATGGGCAGGCTCACCTAGGGAGAGATGCCATGATAAGATTGTTCAAAACTGATTGGTTTAACCCCAGATTTCGTCAAGCTGCAGAAGCAGTTTGCCATCGATGTGTCACTTGCCAGCAGATGAACCCAGGAAAGGGAACAGTTGTGAACGCGAGCCACATTGGTAGAGCCAGTGGCCCGTTTAGTCGAATGCAGATGGACTTCATTGAGATGCCTGTGCATGGAGGATTGAAGTATGTGTTGGTGATTGTGTGCATTTTTAGTCACTGGATTGAGGCATACCCCACACGCAGAAATGACAGCCTTACCGTTGCAAAACTATTGTTGAGGGAGTTGATACCACGTTTCGGATTCCCGATCTCTTTAGAATCAGATAGGGGAAGTCACTTCAATAACGAGGTGATAAAGTTACTTTGCGAAGCGCTGAACATTGAGCAAAAACTGCATTGTAGCTATCGCCCTGAAGCCTCAGGACTGGTGGAGCAAATGAATGGTACACTGAAATCAAGAATGGCGAAAATATGTGCATCAACAAATTTGAAATGGCCTGACGCATTGCCCTTGGTGCTAATGTCAATGAGAAACACCCCTGATAGAAAGACTGGATTGTCTCCGCACGAAATTCTCATGGGCAGGGCTATGAGACTTCCTGCAGTTCCCGCAAACGCGCTTTTGAATATTACAGATGATATGGTGTTAGACTACTGCAAGGGTCTGGCTGACGTGGTTCGCTCTTTCTCTCACCAGGTGGAAGCGACCACCTTGCCACCGATCCAAGGTCCCGGACACGCACTGAAAGCAGGTGACTGGGTCGTGGTAAAGAAGCACGTGAGAAAGTCGTGTCTGGAACCCCGTTGGAAAGGCCCTTTCCAAGTGATTCTGACGACAACTACCGCTGTGAAGTGTGCGGGGGTTCCCAACTGGATTCACGCCAGTCACACAAAGAAAGTGTTGTGTCCCACAGATGAGGAAGTTGAAGCGCTAAAACTGCCAGTGCCTGATAAAACAGTGCTGAGTGCTGAGACAGAGCAAAACCGAACTGAAAGCGAACAGGCAGGAACGGAGGAGAGAGAGATATTCTCTGAGGACGAAGTAACAGACTCACTTGGGGAAGACCAAGGAGAAACCTCAGACAGTGACAAAGAAGCTGAAGGTGACAAAGATCCTGAAGCAGCTGAGGGTAGCAAAGAGCCTGAAGCAGCTGAAGGTGACAAAGAGCCTGAAGCAGCTGAAAGCGATAAAGAGCCTGACGAAAGTAACGGTGACGAAGGGCTCAAAAAAGGTGAAAGAGCAAGAGAGCCTGATCAGAGGAGGGCTTTCCCAGAAGCAGACGATACAGAAAAGGAAAAGGAGAACGTGATTGATTCCCCAGAAGGAGGGGACAAGGCAGAACAGAACGAAAAAGTTCAAGCTTCCACAGAAAAGGTCGCAGGTCCATCAAATGGACACGGTACAAAGAGGAGGCTAAGCATATCACCAATAAAACAAAGGACCGAAGAAAGTTTGAACGACGGAGAAAGGCCAAAAGTGAAAGAGAAAAGAAAAGAAGTAACTGTCGCGGTACCATCCCCGAGTGAAGAAAAAGACTTGACAAAGGTGGAAAGTACCAGCGAAGCAGAATCGAAAAGAGAAGCAAAATTGAAAAGGAAAAGGATACCGAACAGAAGGTATTCCGGTCCTGGATGGGCATATGTAGCCAATGACGATTGGACGGACGAATTTGTATCTCTAAGCCTCGAGAACGAAGAAGAAGAGATACCAATAGAAAAGAAAAGTTTTATGGACTCTGTTGATTGAAAGGGGATAAATGACATTGCTTGCTACAATTTAACGTGATACAACCAGCTGAGACATTGCTAAACCGGATGAGACATTTGCTAACCTGATAAGACTTTTGAAAACTTGATTGACTCTTAAACACGATTTGAGACAACGTGCCAACTGAAAAAAAAAAAAAAAAGAGTGAGTTATTGCCGAATTGAGAGCCGAATTGAGACAAATGCTGCTAACCGATAAGTGACTTGGCCTCTTGAAGAAGACTGTGTGAACATTGCGCTCGTTCAGCTTTGTAACTGATTTGCTAAATAGTTTTATAGGTGCTTCTAGCTCTCTGATTCTTTACAGATCATGACGCAAAACAGTAGAAAGAAATATTGTAAATATGTGTGTATAGGCTTGGTAATTGCATGTGTACTAATAATAATGGCAATAGTGCTTGGAATGCATGGTAAGGGTGAGAATGAGAAAATTGATGCTTCTACTTTTGCTCCTGTTACTGTCATTGAACTAACCGCATTGAAAAGACTAGAATTGGATGAGAGACTCTTGCATGATAAGAAAGAACTTTCATATAATGTTTTCTATCGCTTGCTAACAGAATATGTTGAGACTATGGATGCGAAAGATTGTTATGTGTGTACACAGATACCGACATCAGTAAAGGAAGGGGTGACATATCACCACATGCCTCTTACATATGGGATTACATGTAGTATAGTAATGTCTAGGTTTTATGGTCAGACTAACATACAGTATTTTTATTCAAATTATGATGTTACCTTTGCATATGTTCCTATAATAGCGCAGCTAAGCCAGATTGCTAAAGATTGGGATGCTAAAATAATGAGGGAATTTTTTGAGCCAATGCAACCTTTTGAAACGGCTCACGCTCATAGGGAAAACCTTACCTGCTCGCTATCTGCAGTAGAAATAAGCTTTTTAGATCGCACAGATGATAGAAGGGCACAAATGATTGCGAAATTAGAAAAAGAGCTACATAAGAGGACTTCAGTAGATAATTATGATTTTGCCGCAATAAAGACACAAGGGAGAATTGCTTTAGATGCTTGGCATGTGGGGAAATTTTGTATATATCGAGGTGAATCTTATTATGATAACATTTTCGTAGGAGCGAGTGAGTGTAAACATACGTTTATCTTTAAGGCCAAATGGACATTCATGATGAACGGACTTGACCCTGTCATTCCAGGTGTATATTACATTTGTGGGTATAATGCCTATTATCGTCTTCCGAAAGGATGGTGGGGGAGATGTTATTTGGGTATAGTGTTCCCAAAGGTTTATCAACTGGATGACCTATCGATGATTCAAAAGACATCTGGATCCCATCGTATCCAGAAAAGAGAGACCGCAGCTGCTGTGGTAGGAGATATATTTGGAGCCATGATTCCTTCATTGGGAGTCGTGTTGAATTCCATCAAAATAAGAAAGTTGTCTACTATAGTGGATAACATGTTGACAAAGTTTTCAGGTGCTATAATCCTGATAGATGCTGAACTTGCAGCGGAAAGAGCTATGACTCTTCAAAATAGGCTTGCTTTAGACATTCTTTTAGCAAAGGATGGCGGCGTTTGCAAAATGCTTGGTGCACGACACTGTTGTACGTATATTCCAGACAACAGTGTGAAGATTAAAACTATGCTTGCTAATCTAACAAAAGAGAGTGCAGATTTGAAGGAATTGAAAGAACCAGGAGTGTGGGAGAAGGTTGGAAAAGGACTTGCTTCAGTGGGAAGTTGGCTTGGTGGAATTTGGAATGGAATCTTGCTAAAAATAATACAGGGAATTCTAATAGTTCTAATTTGCATATTTGGAATTTGGGGAATAAAAAGGGGAATAATAATGATTATGGAAAGAATTAGAAGAAGGAAGGAAGAGAAAATAATGAAAAGAATGGCAGAAGAATACAAGGCGAAAACTAGGGGAATTAAAAGGAAAAGAGAACTGACAGAATTTTAATGGAATAAAATTTGTGGGCATGGTTTTGTGTGATGACAAGTAGTCATCAGAGGAGGGATTGATGAAGCAGAAAATGAAGGTTTTCATTTATTGACGCATAAACGTAGTATGAAATAATCATGTGTGACTTTAACCGAACTAATAAAGATTGTACGGGGACAAAATGTGCCCTCAGAGTAGTTTGCCAACATTTATAAGCGTGCTTTATATAACGTGATGTATTAGAATTGCACTAATCCGACATAATCATGAACGTGTGCTACGATTTGCTTGTTTGAAATGTTTTAGCTTAGCATAACTTTAGCGGAGGCTTCGGGCTAGTTGCCTGGTCTCACGGTTTAGATGCTCGTATTTTTCCAATGTGCTAATAAACGTGTATTTTTGCTTGAAGCTGTACTTTTCCACTGAGATCGTTCACATGCTTATCTTAAGGTTTCGTGCCAGCCTGGCATATTTTTCTCTTTGCTCCAAGGTCAATCTGCAGGTGCGGACAATGGAAGCTCTGAAAATGAGTTAATTGGTATAAAATGTTGCAACTTGCGTACCCGTCTCCAAGGATAATGTATGCTTAAGTAAAAGCTTGAGAACTGTTGTTTTTGATTGGACAATTTGAAGCTAACCTATGAACCCTCCAATGGAAGACCCTACTGGATTTGAACTGTTGTCTATTTAAACCAGGTGCACGAGAGGAAAGTAGCCATTATTGCCATTTTGCCAGCCATTACAGCCATTATTGGACATCCCGCCATTTTGTAGACTTTGCAGCTACTTTGGCCCATCTTGCTGCGATGCCATTTTGAAAGAGACTTTGATGCTTTCTCTAATCGAGAGAAAGAGACTTTAAATGATTCTTGCCCTAGAGACTTTAACTTTGAACTGCCCCTTGCATGAAGTAGTAGTTTTATTTTGCCGCCGTGAGGCAATTGCCCCGTCCACCCCTGCCCCTTTGGCCCCGTCCCATGCTGATTGAGAAACGGTACCTGTGAGACGAAGACTTCCTTGAATGCTGATCGTAATTGGTAAATATGAAAGGAAATTGTACAATTGCATTGTGTCTCTTTTAGGTAACCAACTGCTGATTTGATAAGAGCCCTAGTTAGGAGTTTTCTAAATTGATGTTGCTAAATTGTTTTTGCATGAAGTCCCATATGCCGATGCTAATTTGAGGTTAGATGAGGATTCCTTTTGTCGCACGATGCAATTTGAGACCTTGTTATGCTGACTAAATGTATGCAATTAGCTCATTACAGATTATAGTTCTAGTGATTTGCATTGCCATTATCGAATGCCTTGTTATTCAAATGCTGCATAGATTGCACCTGTTCCGCCGTTATGGACAGCTATTAATGTTCATTTACGTTTATCATCTGGTGTTGAGACACATCTATATTGTGCTAGCTTTGTTAATATAGGGAAATAAATTTACTAACTTTGAATAAACTGGTGTGGTTATTCCTGACTGAAAGGTCAGGGTTCGCTGAAATGTATTCTGGATTAATTGTTAAGTGTTATGTTGATCAGGGCATTGCTTACGTTCGTTATTGATTATTGATTTAATGAGATTGACCGATTAAGGGTGCGGAGAGTCCCACTTAGTCAAAAGATTCATCGGCCTAAAGAGCGTCCAAATACTGGTAAACTATTAGTAGGGAACGCTCTATCACAACCAAAGACATGATGAGTGCCCCACAACAAGAAAAACCCCAAGTGCCCGTGCAGGCCAGCACCAGTGCTCACTCCTCAGTCACTGCGTTGCCCCCGTTCAGCCTACTGATTGACCCAGCCACAGCAGCGCCAAGATGGCGCCTTTGGTTAAATTGTCTAGAAAACTACTTCTGCGGCACAAGAGAGACAGATGGGGCAGTGCGCAGATCTCTCATGCTGCTGATGGGAGGAGACCAGCTGCAAGAATTATTTGATTCACTCCCAGGTACTGGTGATAGATCAGACTTCAACGCGGCAGTGGAATCCCTAAATAAACACTTTGACCCACAGTTAAACTCAGACTTTGAACGCTTCAAACTCCGGCAGGCGCAACAAACGGATGTTGATTCAATGGACATGTTCTATGCACGCCTGAGGAAATTGACAAGTTTGTGTGTAGGCCTTAATCAACAAGAAGAGATTAGGGCACAGATCATTCAGGGATGCCGGACAAATGCACTACGGAATCTCACCCTACTCCAACAAGGCATGTCCCTCGACGACATCTTGGTTCTGGCACGTTCCCACAAACTATCGACGAGCTGGGCAGATGCCATGGCGGCGGTGAGGGGACAGTCGCTGGTGGCGGCATCAAACACACACCCAGTTCAGGTGAAGGAAGAGCAGGTAGACGCGATACAAACTCGTCAACCGCCAGGGCGTAGACCAAACTCCGTCAGACAAGGAACACGCACCTGCAGAAGCTGCAGGTATGAGCACAAAACGACAATGGGATGCCCGGCGAAAGGTAAAACATGCGACAAATGTGGCAAAGACAACCACTTTGCGAAGGTGTGCAGGCCAGGGAGAGCCTGGCAAGGAAACCGGAAAGGAAAAGACGCCAAAGTCAGGAGCGTAACCAAAGAAGTTGAGTAATCCCGAACAACCACATACCAAAGAGACCCAGTCTTTGAAGAAGACGAGGACGAAGACATCTTCGTGATCTCATTCACTGGCGAGGGAAAGCAGAAAAAGCGACCACCACCCATGAGCAACATTCAGATTAACGGCAAATCGGCGACAGTGCTCATAGATACAAGGGCGTCTGTAAATGTAATGGATGACACCCTGTTTAAGCAATTTACTCCAACGCCATCGCTTACCCCAACCACCACCAAAATATATAACTACGGGGGCAGAGAACCGCTTCCTCTAAAAGGCACTGTGGAAGTGGCAGTATCAAGTGGGCAAGTATCAACACAGGCAAAATTCTATGTGGTGACCAGAGACCGAGGCACCTTGCTGGGATGTCACACCGCGGAAGAGCTGGAATTGGTATTCTTCGCGCGACAGGTATACAACTCCCATGCTGAGCACCTGATCAGTGAATTTCCGCAGCTCTTTGAAGGGTTGGGCCAGCTTAAAGATGAAAGAATCAAACTCCACATACATCCAAGAATCACAACCGTTGCCCTAAGACACCGTTATGTACCATTCCATTTGCAACCAGCAATGGAAAAAGAGTTACAACTGCTCGAAGACCAAGGAGTAATCAAGAAGGTGGAAGGACCAACACCATGGGTCTCGCCGTTAGTGATAGCGCCGAATCCCAAGCAACCAGGAGCCATCCGTCTTTGTGTTGATATGAGCATTCCTAACAAGGCCATCAAGAGGGAGAGACACATAACACCTACGATGGATGACATCATAGCTGATCTGAATGGGGTACAGTGGTTCTCGAAATTGGACCTCAATGCCGGGTCTCACCTGCTGGAGCTGGATCCAGACAGTAGGAACATCACAACATTCTCAACACACGTCGGGCTCCGGTGATATAAGAGACTGAGCTTTGGGGTATCCTCGGACACCGAAGTATTCTAAAACATGAGAGACGCTGTCAGGGTTGCCAGGAGTGATCAACTTGAGTGATGACATCCTCATATACTCCTAGACCAGGGAGGAACATCATCGACATCTCAGGGACACACTGCAGAGGCTGGCGGAGGCCGGACTAACACTCCACAAGAAGAAATGCGCGTTCTACCAAACGTCGGTGGAGTTCTTTGGATATGTTTTCTCAAAAGAGGGGCTACAAGTAGACCCGCGGAAAGCTGATGCCATTCGTCAAGCACTGGTTCCCAAGAACCCCACTGAAGTAAGAAGTTTCTTGGGCATGGCAACATATTGTGGGAGGTTCATTCCCCAACTTGTGACAATGGCAGAGCCTCTCCGGCAGCTCACAAAAGGAGTGCACCGGTGGGAATGGAGCCCAGAGGCTGACAAGGCATTCACGAACATCAAAACAGCGTTACTCGACAAGGCAACGATGGCCTACTTTAACCCCCACAGACGCAGAGAGGTGGTAGTAGATGCCAGTCCAGTAGGCCTGGGCACGGTCCTCCTTCAGGAACAGAACCCTCAAGAGTGGGTTCCAGTTGCATATGCCAGCAGAGCGTTGTCATCCGTTGAAACACGATACGCACAGATAGAGCGCGAAGCATAGGCGATTCGTTGCGCGTGCAAGCATTTCCACCTGTATCTGTATGGGCAAGCATTTCAGGTGGTAATGGATCACAAGCCTTTAGTTGCACTCTTTCCCGGATGCCCTCGTCTGGCACCCCCACGGATAGAGCGGTGGACCATTCTCCTGCAACCCTACCGGTTTACCGTTGCCTATCGACCGGGAGTGAATAACCCTGCGGACTACTTGTCTCACAACCCGTCTCCAATGACGACTGATCACTCTCAAGAGAACAATGAGGAGAGCACGGAAGTGTTTGTCAACATGATTGTACAATCAGCCTGTCCCAGGGCCCTTAGTGTAATAGACATTGTGAATGCTACCAAGGGAGATATGGTGTTAAACCAGGTCAAGGAGGCATTGGACCACAGAAAATGGAAGCTCTTCCTGGAGAAGACACAAGTGGCTAATCATGAGTGCAAGATAGCCATGCAGGGGATGTGGAGGGTGCGAGATGAGCTATCGACAGATGGTCAAGGGCTGGTTCTTCGAGGAAGGAGAATTGTGCTGCCGCAGAGTTTATGGGCCCGAGTGGTGGAGTTAGCGCATCAAGGCCATCAAGGCGCTGCGAAAACTAAGGCAAGGTTGCGAGCAAAGGTGTGGTTCCCGGGTATGGACAGTCAGGTAGACGAATTGGTGGGGAAATGTCCATGGGCAGGAATTTCGGTCTTATCTGGAGGAGCTAGCCATACATCATCGTAGGGTCATGCCCTATTGGCCACAGGCTAACGGGGACGTTGAGAGGTTCATGCGAACTCTAAACCAAGCCCTCAGAATAGGCGTTGAACAAAGAGAAGACAATGAGCAATGTCTGCAACAGTTTTTGAGTGCTTATCGCCAAACACCTCACAGCACTACAGGGTGTGCACCTGCTGCACTGATGTTCAAAGTCCCGCCTCTGGACTGCATCCCATCTGGCCCTCGTTGGGTATCACCTGAACTAGATGTCGAAGCCACCCAGTGGCGCCGAGAGCGCACGAACCGGAAGGCCACTGAAAAACGGAGAGGTAGGTTCAGAGACTTTCAGGAAGGGGACCCGGTGGTAGTGAAGAGTCGCCGGCCAGGAGGGAAATTCCAAACTCCGTTTGAGCCTGAACCCTGGCAGGTCATCAGTGTAAGGGGCGCCATGATAACAGCAGCCAGAGGCAGGCAGAGAATACCCAGAAACATATCACACTTTAGGAAAGCAGGAGTGTCGAGCACGTCTAGAGAGGAAGGAGAAGTTGACGAATCGATGGCCGAATCTCCGGGTGAGGAAGTCGGAACAGAGAAGACTCTGGCAGCCGTACCCAGTACAAGGCACCCACTGGGAGAGAGCGCTGGCCAGGAGGAATCACTTGCTAGGGATGCACGGTACCATCTGCGCCCCAACCCTATGCCTAACAGCCAGCTCAGATACTTTGTCTGTACCCTTGGCTGAGGAGGAGTCCATGTTCGAGGTTGTATACATCAGCTGTAGGATCCTCCGGGTCCATTGACAATTTTCTTTTTTTTTTTCCTTTTGTTCTTTTTCCCGTCCTTGTGTTTCTATTTCTCTTTTATTTCCGGGTTCACGTCTCCACCACTCTAGCATGGCAGTTGTAGTTGGTTATGGCTTATGTGTATTCATTTCCTCTTCTGTGTGAAGTAAAACATGGGAGGGATGTAGAGAGCCATCCGGGCTCTCCCCAACATTGTCTCCTGTTCTGCGCGTCCGGGCGGAGCGCAGAACAGAGGTTATAAAAATAAAGACGGAGCTGCACTGACGCAGTTCCCACTGGAGACCTGAACAGTGTGGTGTCTTCGTTATTGTGCCCAACCCGGTTTGGGGCCTACATACCTTACACTGGGCACCCTGAGTGAAAGTCAGTGTAAGGGGTAACAGCCGCTGCTCCATGTCTTTACAGTTCTGTGCTGTGTTTTCCAACTTGTGCAATGCAGTGCGGCTACTTTGTTTGCTGCACTTTATTGCTCAATGTTTTTTAATAACACCATGCAACTTGTTTAGAATAGTTAACCATACACCAAATGACGTAAAGCAATGTATCTAATACATATCTAAAATCAAAAACTCAAAGACTGTAGCAAATATACCAGTCAAGAGAGTTTTACAAACCTGCCTCTAACATCACTTGGGCTTGGACGCTTTTTCTCTGGTTCTGTTATCATTGATTGCTAAGCAGGGATCCGCACTTACCACTGCTGGACACCTGTTGTTTGTACTAGACATCGGCTTTAGAATTAATCTGCTTTCTGTAACTGCAGTGTTCATTGTGCTTCAAAGTCCACAGCAGCATATTTCTGCTCCCACGTTTAGACACCTCCAGGTAGCTTTGAAGTCATTTTTAGAGCAAAGCGAATCTTTGGTTCATTTATTTTCAGTTCGTAGAAACATAGCTTATTGTCTAATTAGAAAGTTCTGTCTTATATTCTCACTGGGTTAACTATTGGGGCTAGATTCTTTACCTCCTGATGGTTCCACCAACAGTGCCGGATTTCCAAATAGGCAAAGTAGGCACTGGCCTATGTGCCCTACTCTTATTAGGGGCCCCGCGACAACAGATCAAAATAATATTGATTTGATCTAGAAATAAAATTATAATCAGGGTTTCATAAATTGTTTCAAAATATATAAAAAATGAATCAACTCAAAAAAACAATAGCTTTACATTAAAGACTCCCTAGAGAAAATACTGTATTAATGTAATCTACCCATTACCAACTTAAAGTACATACACCATAGACATAAGATTCACATAACAGTTTGTCTATTAAAAGCTCATCTTCTGTAAGCTGTCAGTTTGTAAAAAACACCTGTGCAAACTATGTACTGTATTGTTTTGTTTTGTGTAATAAAATTGGGGTTTTAAAATTGTTGGTTGGTAAAATGAAAAACGTATTGGGAGATAATTTGCAAGGTGTGTGGCGAACTTTCGACAACCTAGGGCCCACCACAGGGTTTAATCCAGCACATCCCAGCTAGTTGCTTGGGATGTAAATTGGGAATATCGAAATCCAAATATCGATGAGTTACAATATCATCCCTACAAAATCCAGGGGAAAATTATTGCAAGGTAAGTTTCTATATATTTCCTACACCTAAATCCACATATTGTATCTTGGCAACTTCCATCTCCAAAATAGGCATATGTGGAGTTAAGAATAGTTAACCTTTACCACCCTCTGCTCACTTACTCCTCAACATTTTAGCTCGATATATTGTGATAATGATACTCTGTTGTGTTGAAATTTGGGTTTCATGAGTTTTTTCTATATAGACTTTTGGCCCACATTTATGGGGAATTGGCGTAGGGCAGCTAGGCAAGTCTTTATGCTGTGCTGCCCTAGACCAACGTGAAAGGTCAGGAATGCAACGTATTTATGAAAAACGGTGCATTGCTGTCCTTTCCTTCTGTGCTGGCGCACAATTGGCTGCCTTGCGCCAATGCAGGCACCCTTGCACCATGGTGCAAGGGTGTCTGTGTTGCATGCAGGATTGTTTTTGTGCAGAAAGGGGCATCTTCCTGCACTTAAACAATCCTGAGAGGCATTTCCCTCGTTCTATGTGTGCTGCAGAACGCAGCACTCATAGAAAGAGGAAAAAACAAGGAGAAATAAGAATGTTTTTCCTTGTTACTCCTGCTATGAGGAGGTGTAAGGTTTTGGCACAGCCCCAGCTTTACTTGATTAGGTAACTCGGGGGCAGCATCAAAATCCATGGTTGTTGCATGGGAAAACTCACTGAAACACCCATGACACGCCTCCCAGACACAGGCTTAGGCAACGCAGCGACTTGCGCTGTTTTGTCTTACTCCATACCTATCAGGCCATTCAAAGCCAACCAAAGTGGCTTTGCGTGGCTCCATAAATATAGTTGAGAGGCTTGCATTGCCGGAGCGTAACAAAAGTGAAGCCAACAACTTCTTAATTTTTTTTCCTGTTAAGACACTACTGGGGATCCAAGAAAAGGTCAGTGAAATTTTAGAGTACTTACTTTTAGAAAAGTTGGCAAGTGAAGAACCAAGGTCGTTTTCATAGTCTGGTTAACTGTTTCTCTGTAATTCTATATAAATGTGAGCATTTAATTGACGTCTTGTTGCTTTAAAAAGTCTAAAGATTGAGTGAGATTTTTTTGAATGGGATAGGATTAACATTACATTTTCCAGTAAACTAGATTGTTCTACGATTATGAATTAGATAGGAGAAATATTGTGCATGGCAGTATGCGTTAGATCATTCTTTTCATTGACCCTTACTGGCTAGGGTCGAAATTGAGCCACGATTTTGATGTCCATCAGGGGTGATTGGGGACATACACCCTTACAGGCTTCCCCAAGAGGTGGGCAAAGGCTGCTTGGTCCCTCCCATGGCATTGGGACCAATTCCACTCAGCCCATAAATACCCAAATGCTTTTTACCTCTCCTCCGCCCATAATCATCCCCCAGGGGCAGGTAAAGTCTTTGATTAATTGGTGCCATCGTCTAGTGCTGGGTATGTTGTGAGCAAACTATGGTTTACATGGCTGTTGTGTGAATTACAAGTTGTGGCCCTAAACAAAAAATATGAATTTGTAGGGTTTTTTTGGTTTTATTTCTTAACCATAGCTGCGCTTAAGCTGACGTTTAATAGCTGAATGTGTGTTAGTGTGTGTACATGTGTGTGTGGGTGTGTGTGTGCATGTGTGTGTGTGTGTCTATGTGCAAGTATATATTCATATATATTGCAGAGTGGTGGTAGCCACTCTGTTGTTATTTTTAGGATGCCCAGGCATAGGAATTCCTCAGAATTGTGGTCACTAATAATATTGCCTCCGTTTGATGAATTTCAAAGACACTTTCCAGACCTATTCATTTATTTACATTGCCCGTTTATGGAAGGTTTTGTAGTGATTGGTCAAGGGTGAACAAAGATAATAGGGGGTTGCTTTGGTTACTACAGGTAAGTACTGTAACAATTGTTTAAGTTAAAAGGCCTTTTAATTTAGTGATATCTGTTGTTGCAGCACTTTTGCAAACCACAGTACATGGTGATGGGAATTCATTAGTTGTTTGGCTAATTACTTGTTTTACAAAAGTTAAAAGCAGTAATGTTGTTTTTATGTACACTTTGGCTGTGTTTTGTGTTTCGGCCTTAGATTAAGGTATTTTTCCTCTATCCATTACCACTTTGTTAAAGTTGTAATAGGTATGGAAAATATTTATAAGTTTCTATTTATTTTTAAGAAATGTACAGAGTACTATATTACTGCTACGTGGGTACCTCAGTACTTTACAAAAAATAAAAAAATATATATTCACAATACACAGTGTTGTATTATATTTTACAAATATGGTGTACTACAGTGTATTTTTAATGTTTAACATATTTACACGTTCACAGAAAAGAGTACGGTAGTACTGTGGTGATACTAACATATTACAGTGCTGCTTAATTTTCCTTTCAGCACTGTTCTCCTGGAACCATTGGAAAAATGTATACAAAATTATAAATTATTTTCTCTAACTATTATCACTTTTATAGAGTGGTAATAGGAAGGGAAAAATATAAAACCTAATACTTGCCTAATTAAGGGCCTCACGCAGAATGCAGCGAAAGTGTGCTGAAAACTACATGGCTGACTTTCATGTTTTGTAAAGACAGCCATTTTGTAAAGACAGCTATTACCCAATCAGGTACTGCCACATACCGCAAAGTTACAACGGTATACCATGGAACAATATATTACTAAGTAACATAGGCTTAATTCACAAAGGGCCTCCACACTTGTGGCACAGGCCAGCAGTCATGGCCAGGGGCCCACACTCGTGGAAGGACCTCCGCATTGAGTAACTGTAGTTCAGAGGTCCTGCCACTAGTGCTGGGTCTTGCCACAAGTGCGGGCCCCCAGTCACGACTGCGGGGCCTCTGCCGCGAATGCAGAGGCCTTTTGTGAATCAGACTCTAAGTATTTGAAACTTATAACTTTAACATTACTTACACTATTCACACAAACTACCAAAAATAGCAATTGTCCCTTATAATCTGTTTTCTTAGAACATTATATATCCATCCATTCAACCACTTTCATGCAACGTCTGATTCAAGTACCACACTCCACTGTACACCACTCCACTCTATGACACTCTACATTCTTACACTCTATACCATTCCACTCTGTCACTAAACTATACGCTACTGCACTCTACACTAATCCACTGTAGGACACATCACTCTGTGTTATTCCACTGTACACCACTCTACTCGATGCCACTATACTCTAAGCCTCTCCAGTGTCCGCTATTACACTGCAGAGTATGCCACTTCACTGTACAAACCTCCACTATACACTACTCCACTTCAGGCAATTCTACTGTATGAAAATTCATTCTACACTCTATACTATTCCATTCTATGCCACTCCACTCCATGTCATTCCAGTGTGCACAACTGCACTGCAAGCTATTCTCCACTCTACGCTACTACAGTTAACACCATCCCTCTCTAAGACACACCAGTCTACATTACTCCACTCAACAACACCCCACTGTACCCCATAGCAGTGTATGACCGCTCACTCTACATTGTTCCACTATACACAACTGCACTCTACAACACTACACTCTACTCTATTTCACTCTATGACACACCATTCTATGCCACTCCATTCTGTGCCACTCCACTGTATACAATTTGACTCAACATCACTAAGCTCTACCTCCCTCTACTGTATGCCACTCCACTGTATGCCATTCAATTATGCACAACTTTACTGTATGCTATTCCATACTATGCAACTCCACTCTACACCACTTCATTCTACCCCACTCCACTGTGCAAAGTTCCACTGTATAGCACTACACTCTACCACACTCCATCTACTCCACTCCAATTTATACCACTCTTCTGTCCATTGTTCCACTGTAAGCAACTACACTATGCTATTCCACTCTATTCTGGTCCACTGTACCCCCACCCCACTCTAAGCCATTCTACTATATGCTCTTCCACTGTACACAACTGCACGCTATACCACTGCACTTTACACTATTCTACTGTATGTCCACCCAGTTTATTAAACTTCACCGTGCGCAACTCAACCGTATGGTTATCCACTGTACTCTACTGCCCTCTATGCCACTAAACTCAAAGCTACTACACTCTACGCTAATACACTATACTACACTCCATTCTACATCACTACTCTGTATGCCACTTAACTGTACTCTACTCCTCTGTATGCCACTCCACTCTATACAAATCCAAACTACCCTATTTCACTGTTTGGCACTCCAGTGTACACTACAACACTCTACACCACTCCAGTTTATGCCACTCCACTCCACAATATTCCACTGTACTACATTTCACTCTATGCCAGTCCAATGTACACTATTTCATTATATGCCACTCCACTGTACACCACTACACTGTATGCCACATCCCTCTAGGCTATTCAACTATATGTGTGTCAATCCACAGAACAGCATTTTACAGTATAATACTACAATGTATGTCACTCCAGTTTACAACACTCCACTCTACCCCACTGCACTCTACACTAGCGTATTAAATGCAACTTCACTGTATGCCACTAGACTCTAAACTGTTTCACTGTATGCTACTCCATTTTACACCACTCCAGTGTATGCTATTCCACTATATGCTATTCCAGTGTATGCCACTACACTCTCCAGCAGTCCAGTGTACGACACTCCACTACATGCTATTCCACTGCACACCTCTCCAATCTATGCAACTCTACTCTATGCCAGTACAGTCAACACTATTCCCCTCTACACCACTCCACCTACACTACTCCACTACAGTATATGGCACTGTATTTTATGCCACTCCAACCTATGCCTCTAAACTCTATACTTCTCAACTCTACGCCACTCCACTCTACACTGTTTAGCACTACACTCTACCTCACTGCAGAGTACCCCACAGCACCCTACACTATTCCAATCTACAGTACTGCACTGTTTGACACTGCAGCTACACCACTCCACTGTGCAAATCTTCACTTTATGCTACTCCATTGTAAGCTATTCCACTGTACAACACTCTATGGTGTTCCAATGTATGTCACTCCTATTTACGTGACACCCCTGCATGCCACTACACAGAAATGTATTCCATTCTACAACTCTCCCCTCTACTCTATTGTATGCCACTCCACTCTATGGCACTGCATTCTATGCCACTCCACTCTATGCCTCTAAACTCTATACTTCTCCAATATACGGCACTCCACTCTACACTGTAGAGCACTACAGTGTACCCCACTGCACTCTACACTTTTCCACTCTAAACTACTCCACCACTCCACTGTGTACAACTTCACTTAATGCTACTCCATTGTAAGCTATTCAACTGTACAACAGTCCAAGGTGTGCCAGTGAATGCCACTCCCCTGCATGCCACTACACTGAATGTTATTCCACTCTACACTACTCTACTGCATGCCACTCCACTCTATGGCACTCAGCTCTATGCAACTAAACTCTACACTGTTCCTCTCTATGCCACTCGACTCTACACTATTAAACTGTACGCAAATACACTCTACCGTACTCCACTTTACACCACACCACTCCACGCTATTCACCTCTATGCCAGTGTTGCCTACAACACCCCACTCCTCGTCACTCAACTGTGCGACACTTCACTCGACCACATGCCACTGTACAGTACTGAACTGTTCGCTACTCCACTCTAAACTATTCCACTTCATGTCACTCCGGTGTACATCACTCCAGAATACGCCACTCAACTCTACCCTAATCCACTATACACCACTTCACTATATGCCACTCCACTCTACGTGTTCCACAGTACACCACTCCACTCGACATCATTAGACTATACACCTTTAGATTCTAAGCTAATCGACTCTTTGCCACTCTAGTCTATGCCACTCCACTGTAAGATCTACGCTACTACAATGTACACTATTTCACTGTGCAGAGCTGCTGGGAGCTTTAGAAGTGACCAATAGAAGCTTCTTCAAAAACTCTGAAAAGTTGAGACTTCTGGCACGTCAGCAAGACCTTGCGGTAAATGTGCCAGATTTTGGAGGGACTTTGTCAGATACAACTTCAGGCTTGTCCAGCTGGAGGATTTTGAGCTTGATAAAAAGTCTTGGGGCTTGATTTAGAGTTTGGTGGAAGGAACATGTACCATCACCACTGCATAGTAGTTTACACCTGCCATGGAGTGCCCTGCTTGCCACATTTGCTGTAGTCCGAAGCCCAGGGGACTTCTCCTGAATTTCTAGGAACCGCTATCATGATGGTCCCTAAGTGGGATTATGTTTTTGCAAATATAAAAATAAAAATCAATTACTCCTTCACCATGCAAGCTTCTCCCATGACATGACGGTCATATTACAATTATTACTGTCCCTTACGACCAGGTTTTACCTTTCATCAACTGACAGTAATACATGTCGTGTTTGCCCACTCTAAATAGGATGGGTGGACAAATGGCAAAACCTGCAAAGGCCATTAATCTATTGTTGTAGGTGTAGGACCGTCACTTGCCAACTGAATTGGACCACATGTTTCAGGGTACGTCGGGTAGGGAGTTGGAAAAGCTGATAGGGCTGTGGAAGAATAAGGTGCATGGGTGTTATTGAGAGCCCAGGTTTGAGCAAGTTGCACTGGAATGAGGGAGAGAGCAGGGTCTATAAGGGTCAGAGAAGTTAATTGAATGGGTTGGAACAGTGTTCCAGAACAGAGTGGGATGGTTTAAGGTTGCCTCGGTTGGCACAATGAAGACCAGCATAACCCTGGTGGTGCAGCTGGATCTCATGTAGACATGTTGTTTGGTGTCGACTCTGAGCATTATGTGGCAGCTGGAGCTTCAGAATGGAAAATTGGAGGACTGTCTGGTGAACAGAGATGAATCTGGTTGGAAGGCCTGTTTGAGAGCCTTGGTGGGCAGTGTAGAGTCTGGCTGGACTCATTCTAGAGTTTCCACCAGCCACTCTACTGAGGGCTAGCTTCCACACTCACCCCACACCCATCCATCACAGGTGCCACCAGTCAGGTGACCCTGCTAATAAAAAGGGCTGGGCGCACATGCTCGAGACCAGTTTTACGAACCCTAACCTCTGAGTCTGTGTCACCTTTATTAGTAGCATGAGGGCATAGGGCCCCCAACACTACAATGGCGACGAGTGGGTCTGACCCCTAGTTGGGTGCTAGCAGCAGTTCTGCTGTTGGTCGTGAGAGGAAAGTGATACCTGTACAGAAAGGCACCCACGGCCAGCGTGAAGGTCACCAGCGTGATGCAACATGACGGCCACCCAGTGCGGACACCAGCGTCCCTGTTGAGGCACTCCGCAGCCACCCGCCCACCTGCCATGACTTCTGAAAGGTAGTAGGTGGCTGGGAGCTCTGTCTAACACCCCACCAGGCATGAGGTGAGCTCAGGGGTAGAAGAAAAGAACCCTCCAACATCGCATGGCCCTTGGGTACAGAGGCTGCCATGGCCGGGAGGAGAGGCAAGGGCTGTCCCACTGCCTCAAGACTGTGGCCCTTCCCACGCTCAACCCGGGCAAAAGAGGCTGGGATGACTGGAGCCAGCATGCCCCCAGGGAGAGGCACACTGAAACAGAGCACTGGCCGCTAGTGACCTCCACCCTCCCTGCGCCCACGTTGCAGTGCCCATGGCGATGGGGCTGCACTGGCCAGAAGCCCGGCACCAGGGAGTGGGGGACGGGGTCGCCCCACCATTAAAGGACCCCACAGAATGTGCCTGCCTCCCCACTGTGACGCTGAATGAAAAAAAAGAAGAAAACTGCACTTATCTGGAAGCAGGAAGAAGAAAGGATTGCCCCAGCAGCATGCGACCTACACCACAACCACACCAGCATTCCAAGTGGCCCGCGGCATCAGCGAAACACTGTGTGGCCTATAGGATTGAAACCACAGCACCACCTAGTGGCAACCCTCCTGCACTGCACCTAAGCCAGGCAAAGAAATAAAGAGGCCTGACTGACCTGCCAACCAGCGACAGCGCAGAGCTGACTGTGCCCACAATGCAGCCCCTTCATTTGAGTCAAACATAAGACTGATGAGCAAAGTGCAAGATGGTGAGAGCTGAGGGTACTGCATGCTCTCTGGTAGATGCCTGCAGTGATCCAAGGAGTGACATGGAGTGTTAGCCCTCAGAAGAGACTGGAAGCTCCCACAAAGTGCTCCATGAAGTCCAAAAACTAGTCAAGCCAAAATAAGTCCCGCCACACCAGAGAGACCCAAGGCATGCAGAGCCCATCAAGGTTTCTGTAGAAAAGGAACAGAGATGTGTGCAACCACTGCACAGCGAAAGGAGAGACTGCTGATGCCCAAAGCTTCCCCAGCCAAGCAGCAAAGCCTAAGAAGGCCCACAAGTGCCACATGGAGCACAAGGAGAACATGCGTGGCATGTGCAGCCCCTAGCGGCTGACTGCTGCCACCAACAGAAAGATAGCGCCACCTACACCCAGCAGTAAGCATCCACCACTGTACACCCGGAGAATAGGCATGCCAAGCGCTAGCAAACCTGACAGCATGGGCGCAAGAGAGAACCCTCTGAGAGCTTGATGCAATGCCAGGAAGAAAGGCCGCGCCAGCCAGCCATACCGTAGCACAAGATGGCCACCATTGGCCAATCGTTAAGCAGGTCAGGAGGATTGACTGACCCTGCCAAGCAAATGAAGGCAGAAGCAAGCTCTGCGACAGCACAGTCTTGGGGCACCAGCACTGCGCAAGTGAAGACAGGAAGAAGAGAACGTTGACCCCCCAGTCAGGGAGCCAACCACCAAGAAGATCCCAAAACTAACCAGATCTGCGAGAGGTCTGTGAGGAGAGCAGATCAAGTCATACTGACAGGACTAAGCCTGCAAGAGGCTGCGACAGAAGATGATGCACCGTCCAAAGTGCACCACAAGCCAGCGAGAGGTCCATGTGGCTCAACATGCAACCAGTGGAGCAACGCTACATCAAGAAGTGAGGAGAGTGAAACATGGCCCGATGCCACGATGTGAAGAATCAGAGAAGACTGTGACAGACCGGTCACATGGAAGATCAGGAACACCACAGGTGTGAAAGACGAAGGGAGAAGAGCAACAGGACTGAGAACTTGCGCCAGCATAGGAGAGGGTATCCATCCCTACAAGCCAGCACCAAGGGTGAGCAGATGTCACTGGAGATAGCTCAGTGGGTGGACCAACTGTAAGCCGTCATCATGCGCAAACCCTGTCCAAGCCTCACACTTCTCAGTGCGACCATCCTGCTACCTGTCACCACCTGCTTGGCACTGATGGCATCCCTGCTGCCAACTGCACACACCATGCAAGAACGTATGTGGCCGCGAAGTCCCTCAAGTCATCCCTTCTCCAAGTACAACACCACCACCTGTTGATCTGAACAAACAGAGGGGAAGATCATCATCCTTACCAGGTGCATCACCCAAACCACCTAAAGAGCACTCCACCACCAGAGTGGAGCCAAAGTCAGCAACAAGACCAGAAGTTGACAAGGAATCCCTGGCACAGTGGGAGGCTGTCCACCCAGAAACCTGCTGTGAGCCCCTGTGAACCGGATACCTGCCAAAGAGAGCATACTCGACCATTTGGATCATCCACCCTTGGGGTTGCACGAGGCTTGGACGTGGCCCTGTTGGGAGTTCCGCAGCGACCCCCTTGGCTCGGCCTACCAATGGTTCGCACAGCCCACGCTGTCCTGTGGCATTCTAGGGCCAAGGGCCTCAAGGAAATACTGGTGAGAGGGGAATCCCACAAGAGATGTGTCCAAGGCAGCTCCACGACAAGTACCAGGAAGGACTGCGATCACGGACGGAAACTGGTCACCCAAAGACTATTGCAGAAAGGCCAGGCCACCTGAGTCCTGAAGGCCAGAGCACACTGACCCTGTGACAACCACCCTAGTGGCTCAAAGCACGACTTGGATCTGGTCCTGTTGGCAGTTCCTCAGCAACGCTTCTATTTGGCCTGCGATAGGCCAGGAACAGCCCATACGCTCCCGTGGCAGCCCACCAAGGGGACTCGAGGAGAGTCCTGTCCCATGGAATTCTGGCACGACGGGGAAGCCTGGAGCTGCTCTGCCAGCAGACTTTTGGATGTCTAGGGCCCCCAACACTACAGGCCGGAGCTATTGCAGTGGGGCACCCTAAATAGACACTAATCAATGGATCTTAAATGTTTCCTGGGCTGAGTAGAATCCCTTAACAACGATGATAAAAGCAATGTTGTACAGAAGGCAGAGAGACACCTGTGTTCCTCAGTATGCGGTCACCAAAGGTCCCGCCTATCAATCTAATAGGATAGAAAAGAGTCTAACTTCCATCAGTGCAGTGGCACAGGAGCCTATAGAAAAGAGGAGCCCACTCAGCCCTGATGAATGCTGTATTTTATAATTCAAATAGGAGGCATTGAGAACTTTTCCTCCCTTGCACTAAGGATCCTGGTACACTGGCTACGCTTCTGGGTGTAGAATGGCATTCCATTATTTATTTATTTAATGGATTACGCATATTCTCCTTCAGGCCCTAAAATTCCATATTTGTGACAATACATTCCGCCTTCATCTAAGTAGATCATGCTTCGGGAATGACAAGTTTCTGAAATTCGCCAGGTATTGTTCGCATTGTTGCTTTTCAAGCAAGAATTAAACAATGTCTTCACTTTCCAGATTAAAGTGGCTGCCGAGAGACCTTCCCTGGCACTCATCCTCGAGGCCCGGTGGTGAGCTGTTGTCAGGTTTGGCCTAATAGATGGGGTTATGAATCAGTCATTTTCACACTGCCGTGGGGAAGTGCTGGGCCAGCAGCTCAGGTAAATCTCACAATTAGGAGCCTCCAGGCTTTAATGGAACACCAGCCACAGCGCGCGCTAACGTGTTGTTTTCCAGAGAGTGGGTGAAGGGGACAACAGCTGTCCACACCTTCCACTTATGCCACTTAGGAAGAGTACACATTGACACTCTGCCGAATTGACTACTGTCACTGCCAGCCGCACGTTAAGCTTATCAGAGTGTGGAAAAAGAAAGCCCAACTTAATTTCTTTTAATAAAATAGACAAACAGGTTACAATATATCCATCAGGAGCACTTGAATCAGTTTCGATGTGCCTGAAAATATTTCAGAATTGACTGCATTATGTTCCCAAATGTAGGATTGTTTCTTTAGAGCTCGTGAAACTAACGAATTTGTATTGCTGCCTTTCTCCGTTTGTTGCTCATTTCATTATTTCCTATTACAACTTATTAATTATGTACCACATGCTTAAGCACTGCTTTATTGCATAATATTGCATTAGCAATGGAGGACCTCTAACAAAGCTGTACCTATTTTGGAAAATTATTACCGGACATAAAAACTATTCTCCAAGACTAGACTCAATTGCGAGCATTTGAATGAAATAAAAAGCGGCGCAGCATGCAGCACAATCACGTTGTGATAGGACCTAATGTAGCACAGCGGGGTGATCCACTTAAGCTGGAAAAACATGCTCATCGGGGCTGCCAGCTCCCCAGCACTTTTGATGAAACGATGATAGACCATTGGAAGTGAAAAAGCATGGGTCCGCCTCGTTACCTCCTGCTCCCTCTAGCTCCTTGGGAGGAAGCCCTCTCCTGGGGTCTCTGCAGATCCATCTGCCCAATTTATAGCCAGGGTTTTGTGACCTCTCATACAGAAAAAGTGCATTCAAAGTGAAAAAGGGTAAAATAGGCCTTCATCTTTTGCCTTGTCGATTTTGTTTTCCTAGCGGTGACCCGGAACACTCCTATTTAGGTGCTGGAAATACGAATATTTGGGCTCTTGGTTTATGAAAGGTTGCTATTGATTTGATTCTCTTTGTCTCCCCTCTTTCTGAGAAGTTATGGTGCTCTTGGATTGCACAGACAGAAACCTGGCATCATGCTTGAGGCTGGAGAGGACCTGCAGGATACGATACCTTGAGAATTAATCTTCTCAGCACCATTGAGTAGTCTGGTGCTCAGATGGTGGATACTCTATTGCTCTGCAGCAATACAAGGTACTGAAGGGGTGGGACCTTCAGTTCCCCAATAGAGACCTACTTAGAAACAATTCAGGTGATTAGTGCTCAAGTATGGATGAAGTCAGACCTTTTGGAAAATCGCTGCATCTTATGTATTGTGTGAAGATATATTGGATAAATTACCACATACTGAACATTACAGGGATATTACAAGTCACTGCGGAATTCTGTGACCATATAGAGAAATTATGGTGGAGGATGAGGTCAGGGACCTCCAATGTGACTTGTAACATCCTTTTAATATACTACAGATGTTATTTTATTCCTTAAACTATCTCTTTTCCCATGCCCAGAACATCACCCATTAGAAAACCATTTACATCCTTGCTGTATTGCTCTTGTCTGTTCTTTGCAGACAAGAAGAACAAAAGCAGAATTTTACTGCAAAACTGAATAGATCAAAAAACAGTTGCACAGTTTTGCAAAAAGATATTAGAATCAGTACAAAGTCAGTCAGGTTGAAAAATGTATGGCTCAGAATCTATAGAAATATGCAGAGATTCTATCGCCCCTGTAATGACCTATTGCATGGAAAATGTTAAACGTGTAGCCATAAGTATCTTGTTGCTGATGCCCAGTGGTAAGAAAAACAGACCAGGAACAGGAAAAGCCAGTTTTAAGGTTTCACCTGCCGACAGTGCATGTGCTGCCGCTGTAAGTGGAGCCCATGCTTTGCTGATCATTTGTTGGCTTCATTGTCACTCTTCGTTGATACCCATCACACCTTGGGCATGCTGCAGGAATATCATTTACAGGTCTCTAAGTTCCTCGTTCTACTCGACTTTCTCTCATCTCTCTATCTCGATCAACTTCTCCACTCATTCTATTTATCCGTTTAATGTCCTCCTGTCTACCCAGTTTCTATCTTCCTGCTCTTCTGTCTCTCACTCATCCTTGCCTCCTTTCTCCTTTCTCTCCTTATTTTGGGTTCCTTACTCTTCTCTTGCACACTTTTCTTATCCTTATCTTCTTTCCCTTTCTCGCTCAATCTTCAGTCTCCCTTCTAGATGTCACCTTTTGCTGTCCTCCTCACTCTTCTTTCACCCTCTCCTTTTCTTTCATTTCTCTTCTTTCTTTTTTGGGGGAAAATTATTTGTATTAGGTTTTGCATGAAAAGAAACAAACCAACATCATCAACATGTGCAATACGACCAAATCTGATAATAGTTATAACACAGCATTGATAAAAAACAAGTAGAGAAAAATCACAGGAAGAAGCTATGTGTCATGGAATAGGGAGTGAAGCAAAAATAAGAAAAATGAAGTGTGAAACGTAGGATGAAATGAAAGGGTCCAAGGGCCCAGATAGCAGGTTGTGTTAATGGGAGAGTTGGTTGGCTCAATAGAGGCCACATATGAACATGTAATGGTGGCACGCTGGCATGTGGGGCGGGTGGCGCAGTCCAGTGTGTGCCACATGTTTACATGGGATGGCCAGTAGTATTGTGAATAGGAAAGTGCTCTTGTGAACTGAGTCCCTGGTGGAACAGAGGTGGGTCTCAGAGGAAAATGGGGTAGAAAGGGAAGAAACTGGAAGGTGCGAACTTATGGAATATTGAGGGAAAACAGAACAGCATAACTGTTGTGGGGTACGAGCTGAGGGGGCACTTAGAGGTTAGTCAGAGGTGGTTTAGCGCGTGCGGGTTGGATGAGTATCAGACACATAGGGGTTTATGGCTGTTGTTCTGGAGGTGCGGGGAGGTGGGGTTTATCTGCTGCAAGGTCTTTAAATTGTTGCAGAATAGTATCCAAAGCATGGGCTATAGGACATTTATGTATGCACCTTTCCTCCTCCCAACGTAGCAAAGAGCTTTCCATGGCACTCCAGCAGGTGGTGCGCCATTTGCTACTGAAAGAGGGTCGGGTGAGGAGCCTGCCAGTGCATGGAGAGGAGGAGTTTGGCTAATAGAAGTGCAAGGTTGGTGAAGCTGGCCCTCACTTTGTGGTTTTTCCAACTCAGGAAGATGAGGTAAGTCGTGGCTTCCCAGGAGTTAACTGCTGGTACTCTCTCTTCCTTTTTGCCCACTTATCATCTACTCCCTCTGTACACCTCCCCTAAAAAGTAAACACAGCCAAGCCCCAGGTGAGCAAAGCCTGTGGCCAACCCCTATAACAATCCAACTCCATGCTGCACTCAGCCTTCAGTTGTGCGCAGCGGGGTTTGCCACAGGGCCTGCAGCCAACCACTATAACAACTTATGACTGTGCTGCACACAACATTCAGCTGTGCGCAGTGGGTGCTGGGCTAGGCAGTTATAGTTAGGACCTAGTTTCTATAGAGAAAGCATTATTGTTTGTTAATACCTTTGGTGCCATTTGATGAATCTTCACAAAATTTTCTAAAAAATATGACGCTCACTTCAGCTCCTGTCTGGAAAGTTTTGAGGTGATCCATCAAGCAGAAGTCAGGGAAAAGGAGGGGTCCCAAAACACTTTTTCCCCATGCATTTTTCCACAGGGATTCTGAGCAGGAATAGTGCCCGAACCTCTGGACAGAATTACACCAAAATTGGCAGAAAGGTAGCTTTTGATCCTAAAAGTGCCCTATTTAGTGTAAATCTGTTAAATAGTTTTTGAGAAATTAAACAAAAAACTAATTTTATATATAGGGATGCAAAGGCTCTGCGAGCCCTCTTGATCTTGGCTGAGATCTGATTAGCTGCGAACACTTCAACAAGGAAGTGTTGGCAGCCATCTTGGGACTTGGCTTCAGCCGAGTTCCAGAAAAAAAGATTTTAAAAAAGGGGCCAGGGTAGGTACACCCTGACCCCTTAGTTCTGGTGCTGGCGTTCCAGAGGGACACCCATGAAGCAAAAAAACAAATTTTCAGTGGGAGTCACAGCGTATCTGTGGACCTGTGAAAATATTTTTTTTAAAACCAAGCGCGGGCTCCCGTGCTTGGTTTTTTAAAAAGCCCCTATGTGGGCCAGGTCCCAGGGGCATTGAAATTTTTAATTCAGCTACCTCCCTCGGGCCGAACACAGAATTAATTGCGGAGGGCCACCCGGCCAATCCACATCCCTGGGACCACCATCTCCACAGGGCCAGACACATAATGAAATGCAGAGGTCTGTCAGCCCCCCCCCAGCTCTGGAGACAATCACCTCCCCGTGCCAACAAATAATTAAACGCAGGGGGCTGACTGCCCTCCCCCATGGCAGCTCAAGGGACTGCCTTCTCCTCAGGGCCAAACACAGAATTAAATGTGGGGGGGGGGCACCTGACCCCCCGAAGCCCTGGAGACCACCATCTCCTCGGGCAGAAGATAGAATGAAATATTGTTGTCCACCCGGCCCCCTACAGCCCCAGGGGCCCCATCTCCCTAGGGCCAGAGATAGAATGAAATGAGGGGGTGCTCGGAACCCCACAGCTCCAGGGACCGCCACCCCCCAGGGCTCAATTTAAATAAGATGGGGGTCCATTGCGGACCCCCTGACCCGGGGACCACCACCTTCATGGGGCTAATTGAAATGTTGGAAGGGGGCCATGCAGCCCCCCTTCTCATGGAGCCAATAATGGACCTGGGGACCGCCACACGCAGGGCCGCCTCCTGCTATGACCCGATGTGTTTGTTCTCACTTGGCGGGAGCATTAAGAGTGCCCACCAAGTCAGAGCAAATACTTCGGTTCCAGCAAGTGAGAGCTGTCAAACAGCTCTCACTTGCTGGAAGTGGAGGTTTCCTCTGTTTCCCTCAAAGAGAGGGAGCTGCATCTTTAGCAGCTTCCACTCAGTGACAGCAATGCTGGCTCTGGCAAGAGGCAGGGAGCTGGCTGGGACCACAAGGGCCTTCAGGCTCTCCATGTGGTCCCCAACTATTTTGACTGAGTGCCATGGGGGGCACACAGGTCACAGGGTCAGGCACCAGGGGATGGGGCCCAGGGCCATGATCAGCCTGGGGAGGAGGGCCATATGACGCCCTCCCCAAAAGAAGAAAAAAATGTTTTGGCTGGGCCCCGGGGGATGGGGTCCCTGGGGTCAAGATCAGCCCCCTCCCCAAAAGAAATATATTAACACCGGGCCCCGGGGGATGGGCTGCCCAGGGATGAAATCGGCTGAGGTACAGGGGCTGCATGGCCCCTCTCACCCCCCCCCCCAAAAAAAAGAAGAAGGCCGGGGGATGGGATACCCGGAGCTGAAATAAGCAGGGGGAGGGTAGCCATACAGACCTGCAGCTAACTACCGCTGTGCATGGCCAAAGGCTGTGTGCAAAATGGGGTTGGGTGGTTTGGGGGCTGACCAAAGGAGCTGACCGCAGGGCGGGCCCTGTGACCAACCTCCGCCACGCAAGGCTGAAGGCCATGCACAGCAGTGTTTGGATTAATGTATGTTAATCAAAATTACTTTAAGTTGAAAAAAACAGAGATATTCACCTTTTAGAGTTATCTCAAGTAACTATAACTCGTGCCCTAAGGTAACTATAACTCGCAACTTCGCTATGCACTGCTAATTACCCCACAAATTATGGCACTCATGACATCTTTGATAACATCATTGATAATATCAATGTAATGTTTTCAGTATAATTTTTTATGCAAAAAAAATGCGCATGGAGGGGGCGAGAGTTATGGTTACTTAGGGCACGAGTTATAGTTACATGAGATGACTAACTATAACAGGTGAATTTCTATGGTTTTGTACATTAAAAATGTGAGCCTAACTATAACATCCCTGTAACCCTTATTTTTTTAAATTAATTGTATGTGTTTTTAATTCTGTTTCCTAACTATAACTTCCCTGTAACTTTTTCAGTGAATATATATATTATATATATATATTCATATTTTTTTATCACTTGTATCCTGACCCCTTATGTAATTTTGCACTCTTCTTTTCCCACCCCAGAGCCGAAGGGACAAACAAAATGCCAGGCACATCTTCTCTTTCAGGTTGCGGACTGCCAATCAGGGCCTTGCTTTTCCCCTGGATCTGTGGATCGGTCCGGATCCATGGAGGATCCACTTCCCTATATATACATTTTTTTTTAACTCTAATATTTCAGAAACTACTGAACGCATTTACACCAAATCACAAAAGTGTGGTTTCTATACCTAGAGCTAGCTTTCTGCCAAATTTGGCGAAATTCCATTCAGTGGTTCGGGCTGTAGTTGTGTTCAAAAACCTGAACAATCCCATTTACAAAGAATGGGGAAAAAGAGTTTTGTGACCCCCTCTTTCTCAGCCCCCACTTGACGGATCACCCCAAAATAGAGACAGCAGTTGAATTGACCAAAGTATACGTTTTGAAAATTTTGTGAAGGTTCATCAAACGGTGCCAAAGTTATTAGCAAAATAAACAATGCTCTGTCTATAGAAAAAAGGTCCCAACTATGACTACCGAGTGGCAACCACCGATAGGCAATATATAGTTACAATTTAAAAAAACGGAATCCCTGCACCCTTTGAAATAATATCAGTGCGTGTAAGGCAGACTGGGGCCCCTCATGCCTATGAGCCATGGTGCATTACACCGGCTCTACCAGTGGTAGCTATGCCCCTTCAAAGAAGGCATTGTGGAGTGAGAACAGTGTAATAACTTATTTCAGTTGACCACCTATGTAATTCCATTATCAGAGATGACTAGAGACGTGCTGTAAAAAATCATTGTGTGTTCTGTGTCCACATAAAGGTGAAGTTCATCATTTACAGAGAAAGGCGAAAAGCATCATTTAGAATGTGTTCACTGAAGTAATAAAACGCTTTCACCCCCATCAATCTTGCCTTTTCATTTCTCTACCCCAGGATCAGGTGTCTGCCCTTCTCCTGATGTGCCTGCTTGCTCATCCACTGCATTCCCTACCTCTTTCAATCCCCACCCCTTCTCTAATTGTGCTAGCATTTCTGTGACGTGACATGAGCAAGTAGGGATTAAGTATAAATAGATAACACCACTTGTGGCACTACTTTGGAACATCGGAGTCACTGAAAATCATTTGAGATGGATGGTTAAAGCTTGGTTAGTCCTTAATGTGATCCAACAAGGAATTCTTATATTCACATTCCCTGCCTACACCCAGATACTCCCCATAACCCTCTACGATAAAAGAAATACTAAGTCAGCAGAAACCCTTAACAAAAACACCATAATATCAAGGATAACTATATCAACCTAGAAATTAAATACCTGTACATCTTTTTTTCAAACACATAACTGTACCTTCACTGCAAAAGCTGTTGATTGTCCACTCCTCGCAGTCTCAACAGACATATGTAACAGCCCACTATACAGACTTAACACATAACCCATCTCCAGAAACTAGTAAAAAGTCAAACAATTTCAGTAATGGTCAAAATCAATATAAAAAAAGAACATAGTGTATCAACATCATCAACAGTCAAACAGAATAGTCTAAGATGGAACAACTTATATCACCTGCTTAATCTTCAACATTTCTTTTCTACCCTCTGTACTTCCTCAGACTGCATCCTACCAAAAAGCCCTGCATTAAAATAACCTGATTTATAGCAATGGGTCATTATCTCTCATGCTTTTCTATTTGATTGATAGTCTCCTTACACTCCATCCTCTGCATGCCTTATTGCCTCAAAGTTTACCCTACCCTTTCACAAACCTTTTTCCTTACTCTCTACTAAACTTCAGTAAACTAACCATACTCCTCCTTACCTAACTCACCTTCTGAGTAAGCGTTCCTGCGATACCAATACCTTTCTAACCTATCTGCACATACCACTCTCATAAATCACAGTGTTTCGTTCTGGTACCCTACCCTTGGTATTTTACAATATCTGGCCTCCTCCATCCGATTTCCTGATTCCTCTTTTTTCATTTACATTAACATACTCTAATAATTACACCTAACTACAATTAACTTAATACATCATCTCTAGAAAATGGAGTAAATTCTTTAGTTTCCTTGGAGCACATGACTAACCCAATCAACCAACAAATTAACCACTGAATTGTAATCCCTAATTTTGGATTACGAAGTAGCGTGCTACCCTGCCATGAAGTGCTGAGCCAGAAACTACTATATAAATGCAATAGATTATGATCATCTAACCATTATTATCATGTATTCTATGGTCACTGGAAGAACGTTTGACATCTTCTTTTCGTGATGTGCACTCCTGCATTTGCACAAATCACACATCAAAGTTCTGGTTATTAATAATGCTCCTTCATCTGACCGAATTTTCATCTTGATTTCATTTTTTTTTCTTTTAGACACGTTTGTGCTTGACTACCTTACCACCATTTTTCAATCAAAATTCCACTCATGATCTCTGCCACTCTGAAGCTCTGAAAATCTCCAAACTTCTGGACAAGGATTCTTTAGTTTGTTGACAATAGTGGGCCACTAGCAAAAGATTTATCTCTAGCAAATGATGGATCTCTGATATTCAAATTGCATGCTTGCATTTAGTACCTCGTTTTTATTGATTCTTACATTAATTTTGTATTGTTCGTCATTGCTGTAAGCAATATTCAAGTGGTTAGTCATGCGAAGTTTGAATAGCTTTTAATTTGTTTGCAACATCTATGATCATATGTGGTTTCATTGATTTAAATTGTATATTCATTGCCGGTATGTTTCTAATGGTCCACGTATATTTGTGAGAAAATATTCAACTAGGGAAAGATGCAGTAAAAATTAGATATGAGGGCGACCGGTGAACCCCATTGGTCAACCTGCCACATTACAAGTTCACAAATGCAGGTCACTTAGGACAGGGCTTTCAAATAGCGGCCGACATTTTACATTAAGCATCCCCGGACTTTAAAATTATATCAGTAACAATTGCACAGGGATGCTAAGGTGATTAGATGAGTTGGGCGTCTTCGATTACTGAGGGTATTTATTTGAAAAGGGTAAAATGAAAATGGGCTCCAATTAGCTTAAATTAGGTAAAGAACGCGGCTGCCCGTGCATATTGTACCTTTTCATTATTTGTTTTTACTTTTTAAAGAATGTGGGGCAATCGACATATTTTTATTTGGTTGGACAGGTGATTATAGGAATTAAACTACGACTGCAAATTAGTTAGTAATAATGAGATAACGAATTAGACAAATGTAAACTAAACTAAAAAGTCGGTATCTCAAACCCTAGTATTACATTATCAGTACTTTAACATTTGGATACACACAATAAAATCGCCTATATATTTCAGAAGCATAATAGTCGGTAATCGGGACCTATGGCAGCATTCGCTTGCGAATATAAAGAATACTTAGAACAAAAAGAAAATATGAAATTGTTCATTTGTCTGGGACTAACTCTTTTTCATTTCTGTAATTGCAAAATGAATAATAATCAAGCAGAGGGGCAATAGTTGCATTATTTTCTGCTCTGCATCAATTGTACTAGCTAGAAGCTGAAAGACAGAGATGTACTTTTCCATTTACATATGTATGTTACTTTGGGGCCTTGGCAGAGCTGCCAGCAGAATATAAAACATCCAAAGCATCCAAGGTTGGAAGTGAGAAAAATAATATAATACAAGGTGGGGGACACTCCATGGTGAGTAGAGTTATAAAAGGATGGCCATTAGGCACTGCTGTACTGGAAATCAGAGGCATTGAAGCTGAATTCACTGAGGACGCCGGTCAGGGCAAAAACAAATGGTGGCAGACTCTTCAAAACAATGGAATGAAAATGTAGCTGCTTTCAATGAATTATTCGATTATTTAAAAGTAGCACAAGAGGAGTTCTTCTTTCATCAGTTCAGCAAATTGGTGCCCCCTGGAGGCCCAGTGTGTATGTGCACAAAAAGAATACCTCGGCAAGACGCATGCTTACTGGAAGCTAGCATCTATAGCGAGGCATAGGAGAAGGGAGGGGTTACACTCAGCCCCATATCAGGAGTTGGAACCGTTCCATTCCATTACCGGGAAAGACCTCAATTGCCCTAAATATTGCAGGCTGTTATTTTGGACAAGAGAGGCGATTGGAAACCTCATTTGTGTTTTACTATGGTGCTTTCTCCCGACCCTACTCCCTAACTGGTTATTACCTGCGACACCCCTTTATTTCCTGAGCATAATACACCATCTACTCTTCTGTTATTTTTTTTTATTAATTCTCCATCATGTTTCCAATGTTCATCTCCACTCTAAAACTTTCAAACTATCCCTTTCTTCCAGTTGTCAGTTCCTGCCATCAGCCACAAATAACTACCATACTCCCATCACTGGATCATAACTTGGTCAATAATCTCCCTACACCCCACCACTCCCTGTTTCATCTCTCTCGATACCAGTGGTGAACCACCACCTTCTCCACTTTCATTCACCTTTACTCATCATGACCTTCAATTCCTCAATATTCCTGCTTTTGTCTTCTCCACTATTTTCACTCTTACTTCCTCGTACACCTTAACATTCCTTCATAAAGGTTTTATTTCAACTTGCCTTTGTTCTGCAATATCCTCTGAAATCACTCTATCCTTCTACTCCATTTATTAAAAAATTTCAAGATTCCCCAGCCTTGGGCTACTCCTTCTTTCTCGCATACCGCAGTTCATGCCACAACGAAGAGACAATGTGCAAAAGTTGTGCTTCCTTCTAACCTTTCCAAAACATCTTTGCCACACTCCTCCTCCTATAGTATTGCTCGCTTCCAGGTTAAACAACTCAATTTTTAAGAATTGATTTATTTTCTCTCTCCGTACCTTCGCTGGTTCTTCTCTGTTCGTCCTCCTCTTCTCAACCTCCAATCTCCTGTCACTTCACTCTTCCCTTGTTTTCGATAATAAACTTTGCTACTCCTTTTACTTCATATATCAATAAACTAAAAAACTAGGTTCATCCATATTCGGTACAGCTTCTGCTCACCTTTCGCTTTTAACTCTCCCTTCCCTCCCTCCACCCCCCATTTGAATTCAGATTCAGATCTTAGGGTAAACCCTGTACCACCAAATCACATGTATGCCATTTGGTTGACTTTGCTCATACGAAGGTCTGAGATGCTTCTATGGTTCTGCACTCCACTAATCATTTCTACTCAGGGTTTTACAAACTTCTTGGGGTAAGTCAGTGAATTTGGTGCTGGGTTCACAAAAAGTAATTCCTAAAAATGCTTTATCACTGTGATAATTGTTTATAAATGGAAAATAACAAAAAAAGTTCTAAAAACTTCACAAAGACAGTCAAAATGCCTTCATGTATATATAAAAAAAAGAAATATAAAAAATTAAAGAACACAGATACTTACATTTTGTTGGCCCTGACAACGAAACGGTGACTCGTTTATGCTCATCATCCGGAAAAACTCTGAACAACAGATTTACTTGCAGAACAACATCAGGGATACCTTCCCTGGAAATATGTAATACAAACACATCATGCGGGTAAAATACCAGACCTAGAAAGAAGTGTCAGATGCACTAATATTGCCCTTTTGGTACAGCAGGGCATAACATCTTTTTTTAGATTTCAAGATGAGCTAGAAACATTTAAAAACCCACATCACCATGTCCATCATTCTAACTATGTTAGTGATTCTCATTCGGGGGCAAACCAGGAATTATAAATATACAAAAATAACCCAATTTTTCACAACACAAATTCCTCCAGGTATATCTTGTTGGAGTCTCTACATGGAAACTACACAACATTCCGATACAGGCAAAATCATGCATTATTTATGCATGGCTTCCATACGAAGCCTCTATTGTTTACGCCAGATGCTAAATCTAGTCACTCACTGCTACGATATAGTAACAGTTGATAAAAACTCACTGTGGCTAATCCGTTAAGGCCTTGCAAGCCGGGCTCACAGGGCTCTCTGAGCATATATCAGCGCAGTGATGCTTATCTGTTTTGACTGAAAACAAAAAGCACAGCTGCAAGACTGGCAAAGAAGGCCGGGAAGGTGGTGGGACTGGTAAAGGATGCCAGGTCAGGTATATGTTAATCACATTTGGATTGCGTTGGAGAGGCAGTGGTATGAATGTTCCCCCCACACTCGACTCCCCTGCGTAGCAGTTGAAACAGTGGCAGATAATTTTGGGTGCTTTACATAACATAAAATTATAGATGGGTAAAAAGTGAATTAGTGGGGTGTCTTTCACCTCGGGGCTCTGAGTGACATCATAGACAATTGGAGCATTGCTCTCGTTTTCTAATTGATATCTGTACCCTTTGGTGAAAAATGTCCCTGTCATTTACTGTCAGCCATCAATAATCGATAAACTTTCCCCATTCTGGGGTGCAGGACTCGAAATGTGCAGGGAGCACTGCACCCTGCGGTATTTGTAGGTACTGGGTACAACTGTGCACGGGACAATCCTCCCCGCTCCCTGAACAGACGCCATTGCACCCCAGCCTTCTCACTAAATAAGGGCACTGTCAATAAACTATAATGTACCAGTCAGACATCAGCGGCGAACAAAATGTGTGCAGCCTATTAGCAAGGCATCTTTCTTCAAAGATAAACTCTTGGATTCAACAATGCAAATGACTGCATTGGACAGCCACACCTCCAGGGCTGGCAGGGGGAAGGTAAGGTTTCCTTGCCCCTTGCTTATTTCCCACGGCGCAGGGATTGGCCAAATCCCCGAGCCTTCTAGGTCTCCCATGTTATGTGTATTTTTCGAGCTTCTCTGAGAGCTCGGCATGGATAAATGAACACGGGATATTAAAATGTAATTTGTTCAGATCTCTGCCTCCGGGGTGAGCACTAAGATGCTGCCATCAGCCAGAAAATTTGTGATCTAATTTAGAAGCAGCGAGGCATGATGTCTTTCCTCTGAGGGCTTCAGCAACAGAGCTCAGTTCGGTTCCAGCTTTTATATGGCGCAGTAAAGCCCCAGTTTTGAACAATAAACAACATTTTCCTTTGCATTGCTGCGCGCCACCACGATCGTCTCACCGTGGTTGCGTCACCGCCGCGCCAGAATGCAACCGCGCGTGCTGCGCTCTCTGCGCTCCTCCATTTTTTATTTTTTTTTGCCATAGTGGGATGTCGTGACTGGGTGAGTTCATTTTACATATCATAGTTTATTACTGCAGAGCTGCTGTGTGATGCGGTTTCTGAGCTGGAAGTACGCACGCACTTTTGATGGAGAGGCGTTTGCAGCATGTTAGTTGAGTTGGTGTTTTGCATGCCCAGCACAAACAGGCCCATTACCAATATAAGTGTCTGTTCTAGCATAATTTACCAGCTATGCGTAGGCTCTTCAAAACGAAGTGCTCCATCCATGCAGAGGCACCCAGGATGCTCTTGGGGTCAACCGGTGGCTCGTTTGAAATACTATTTTTAACACTCCGGAATTAAATACCAACCCTGACAGAAAGTATTGCTGTTTCAGCGGTTTATCCTCATAAAAAGATACACATCTAATTTATATTCGTCTTGTTAGTGCCTTGAGATACAACTTTTTTTAAAACCGCATGCAGCAAACATGGCTGCCTGCCCAAGAGTTCCAAGCCGCACTGTAAGTTCATTGCATTCAAAAGCCTCGCAGCAAAACTGCATTCAGAATACTAATTTCTTAAGAGGTTCTTAACTATACAATAAATGGTTTGTCAGGCTCTTTGAAATTCCACGCTGCATCCCTGCAGTAACCGAGGCAGGAAGGCAAATATAATTCCACAGTCAATGCACTGTGATAATGCATTAAAAGGTGAGGAATAAGTGTTAGCTGATTGTATGACAGATGACGCCTGCACCTTCGACCTGCCTCTGCAGCGAGAACACGCCGCCATCAAAAACCTCTTTAAAATTCCATTCACCTAATACCGGAGGCACTCTCTCAGGAAAGGTCTCTATTGCATACTTACCGCAAAAAAACGGAAAAGCAATTCCGCTTAAACACAGTACCATTACGTCTTGCCCCTGGTTAGCATTTACATGTCTGATATAGCTGTTCAAAGTTGATATGGAAGACAGATTGTTATAATGGTGCCTAGGAGTTGTGTTTTTCAAGGACACTGTATTTCTACTGCTAAGCCCCTGGATCAGGGGTTCTCCAACCTTTTATATAGGGAGAGCTACTTATGATTAGTGGAAATCATTGTCCGCTACTGAAGGCTAGGCAACGTGCATTGTTACCAGACACCCCCATGCCCAGCTTTGTTGACTTTAAACTTAATGGCCATAGAACCAGATTTTGTGGCTGGAACAAAATATTTTGACTATGGGCACCATGACAGCTCTGCCATGTGTGTCAGTGAGAGCGTGGTTTTTGGGGACGTATTAACATGTGTGCCTAAGAATGGGATATATGTGTATGAGTGACTGAGAGCCTATGTCATATGTACTTGTGGCACAGGACATACCTTTCACCATGTGTGGTACCGTTACATGTTCAAGACAAACATACAACCATTTTTTTTTATATGGGAGAACTTCATATTTCAGAAAAATGTTCTCCAAAAATGATCATAATATGGAACATTTTTCTCCATTTTAAAGTTCCTTCTACTTAAATAATGGCTGTATTTTTCACTTATGACTATGACAGCGTGTCTACCAGCCACTGGGAGGAAGATGCCTGCTCTGTGTTAAGGACACGCCTTAAAATGGGAGAAAAATAAATTGAAGAGTTAACTTTATATTTATATGAATTCCATAAAACTCATCATTCAAATTTTCTCCTATTTCCAAGCATCACAATTACAGACACCAGATATCTTGATTCTAGTGGTCTGTAGACAAGGTACCATGTTGATAACAGAAAAATACAGCCATTTGTTTAAATGGGAGGCATTTTAAGGAAAGAAACATGCTTCATAAAACATTAGGGTCCTAATTACGAGTTTGGCGGTTTTCGGGCAAGACCGCCATGCAAAATTCCGCCACCATCCCGTCAGTGTTGGCAGTACTGTGTCCGCTGTATTATGAGACACAAACACCAAGCCAATGAAACACAGCCAGAAATCCAACACCGCCAGTGCCACTGATGGCGAAAGAGCAACTGCCCGACCGCAGGGCCCGCCACGCCGACACCATTCCGCCCGCCATATTTTGAGTCACAATTTAGGACAGCAGAACATGCAGGGTGGTAAACCATTGGGGGTGCGCACCACAGCGGGCTAGAAAATCACCCCCAATAGAAGGCAACACCAGATTGGACAGGCCGAATACCCCACACCTGAAACATATACATACACCACACACACATGTTCACCGCACTATAATACACATCCCCTCCCACTCCCACAAACCTTTGCGAATATCACCACGAGCCAGAGTTATACAACCCACGAAACACTGCACATAGAGCAAGAATCCACACATTGCACGCAACCCCACAACAAGTCATGCCACAAGCACCCACGCTTCACCAACAATGAGTTGCGGGTCACGGTGGACGAAATCGTCTGAGTTGAGCCACAACTGATGGGAGCACAAGTACAGTAAATATCAATGGCCAGGAAAACCGAGCTAAGGCAGAGGATCGTCAACAGGGTGAACGCAGTCGGCAGCTACCCACGTACAAAGGAGGACATCAGAAATAGGTGGAACGATCTCAGGAGGAAGGTCCATTCCAGGGCGTCCAGGCACAACATCACCCTCAACAAGACTGGTGGTGGACCCCACCTGCTCCCCTCAACCTGACAACTTGGGAGGAGAAGGTCTTGGACATCATGCATCTCGAGGGCCTGACAGGAATCAATGGCGGGATTGACACTGGTAAGGAACCTATACCCCCGCGCACTAACCACTCCAGTCCTGCAGGCCTCCCAAGCACCTACCACTCCTCATCATATTACAAACCACAAGATTGCACGCTCCCACTATCACCCCACCTTCATACTCTGCATGCCACACCACTCCTCTCCCACCATCCACACACCCATCCCAGACAATGCATGCTAAACCTTCACTATCCCCTCAACTACCACTCCCACAATCCATCACAAGGCATGCCGGACCTGAGTCATACTCGCACCTCACAATGGTGCACCTGCGTGGACATGCATCCCACAGCCTACCCAGACTGTTAGCCAACACCACCTCACTACCAAAGCCAATTACAGCAAAGTCAAACAGCAAATCCACAATTACAATTGACATGACTAGCACAGCCCAAAGGCCATTCACCATGCAGTGTCAGCATTGCCGCAAATGTCATTGTTATCCCTGGGTAACGCTTCTACCCACTGAAAGCGGCACACCATGACACTATAACAACATTTCCACATAATAACTCTCACCCTTCCCATCCACAGCGAACCCTGCTACTGCCATCCAGCAGAGGATGCCAGGGTCAGACAGCCCTCCCCAGGATGAAGGCCCCAGTGGATGTCTGGAGGACGATGAAATGCCTGGGTCATCTGGGATGACTGGCTAGTCCACTTCCAGCAGCCCCAACCTAGACACCCCTGACTCACCCTCCTGTGTGGCTACTACACCACAGCTAGCACCTACTCCCCAAACCTGTGCCTCAGGGACCATTCAATTAGAGGTGTGCCCCACAGTACAAGGGCTTGAATCAAGGGCACCTGCCCCAGACAATTAAGGCCTTGATGCTACTGGGAGTGGGCACAATGTGCCAGGGGCACAGACACAGGGGGGCAGAGCTAGTGGGACGGGATCTGTGATCCAAGGGAGGGGGCAGCAACAACATCAGACTGGCCAGGAGGCCCTCAACCAGGTCCTTGGTGCATACTACCAAACCCAGGACACCATGGCCCAGATCCTCACTACCCTGCAGGAGATCCAGAGGCTCCAGAGGGAGAACCATCAGGAGTCCATGCAGCAGTTGCAGACCCGCAGTGCCACCATGGCCACTGTAGCAAGGGTGCTGACAGAACTTGCCACCATCCAGCATCAGTCCACCTCCCACCAGCAGGCCCCTGCCATAATCCAGATCACATCTGAGCCCTCCACATCAGCCGCAACCAGTGGAATGGAGGCCCTGCCACAGGACATGCACGACACCAGCACCCATTCCCCTGTAGCGGAGGAGTCCCCATGCAAGCGAGGACGACCAACCAAACATACAGCCTCCATTGATGCCAAGACCAAGACCACCGCCAGTGAGTAAGCCACTTCAGAACATACTACCTTGTGTGTCACAGCGACACCCTGTTGACTGTCCACTGTCATAACTCCTTTTTCACATGGCGATCATACTGGACATCGACTCCCCACAGGTGTGGTAAGTACTCTGATGATCCCGCTCGCTTTCACCCCACTCTTCAGCCCTTGCACTTGTATCACTAAAATAAACACCTTTGAGCACAGTTACTTTCTATGTCTTTATCTACCATGAGTACATTATGTACTGCCATCACATATGTAAGAGGAAGACCATTGACCTACCAATTAATGTGACAGTGCCAGAAGAGGGAGCAATCATATACAAGTTCTGTAATACAGTTAACAGCACCACATCTAAAGTAATGTGTACACACTACACCCACATTGAATACACAACCCTGGTAGCAGCCCTGCACACAACAGGCAATGCCGCTGGTTACATAGCATGGCTCTGACACATACCTGTATGTCAGTGGAAGTATTGTTGTATCGGCTCTGCTCTGGAATCAGCTGCATCCCTGTCATCATGCTCCTCATCACTCCGCATGCCCCCTTCATCAGCCACTGGCACAGCTGTAGCCTCCTCAGCATCCAGCAATGGGATGTGATGTCTGATAGCCAAATTGTGCAACATGCAGCTCGCTACAATGATCTGGCACACTTTTGCTGGTCTGTACAGTAGGGCCCTTCCAGTAAGGTGCAGGCACCTGAATCTGGCTTTCAACACTCCAAAGGTGCGTTCGATTACCCATCGGGTCCTACCATGGGCCTCATTGAAACGGTCTTCTGCTGCTGTAGTCGGAGGCCTGAGAGGTGGCAGTAGCCAAGGCAGGTTGGGATAACCAGAGTCACCTATGTGCACACAGGTAATAGGCATATTGAACCCTGTGTTGAAATCTGGACGGTGGTGTAGAGTGTGCAGAATACAGAGGCACACATATGACATGATACATACCGATGAGCCAGTCACGTTCCCTTTGCAGTGGTGCCATCAGGTGTGGGATGCTGCTGTTCAGCAGTATGTAGGAATCGTGCACTGACCCTGGGAACCGGGCAGTCACTTGAGTGATGTAGAGACATACCACCTGAACATTGGTTGAGTAGAAGTTTTTAGGGTTCCTAAACACTTGTTCACTCCTTCTGGGTGGCACCAGGGCAATGTTTGTCCCATCAATAGCCCCGATCACATGTGGCACATGTGCCACAGCGTAGAAGGCTGTTTTCAAAATGGGCAGATAGTCACGTTGGGGGAACCTGATATGGCTACCAATATGTTTCAGTAGGACACATAGGACATTCTTCAAGATGTTACTGAACATGGGCTGGGACATTCCGGCAGCCCACTGTTATTTGGAAGGACCCCGAGGCAAGGAAGAGGAGGACTGCCAACACCTGTACTGTGGGTGTGATGACATTGGGATGACGTATACCAGGCCACAGATCTGGATCCGACAGCCTCACAAGATCCATGATGGTCTGACGGTTGGGCCGATAGCACTGGATGATGTGCTTCTCTTCAAGGGAGGCAAGATCGACCAGAGACCTGTAGACAGGAGCATTCCTCACCATCATTCTTCCACCATACCTGGGAATAGGAGGAAGTGGCAATCATTATGTGCATGAAGGACTGTGTAGACGCAGCAGAGCTGTGCCCAGGCCACTATTTAACATCCATGACGCACCTCGTAAACCCCCTCTGTACACATTGTAGTAGTAAAATGGCAGTTACCTGTCCTGCATGCACAGGACAGAAGGAAGTGAGTGAATTTCGCTGGCATAACACTTCATAGCGGTAAGCAGTCGCAACCGCCTTACAACTCCTCATTGGTTAACATGGTTGCCTATGTGAGACATGAGCCAATGACAATCACCGCCGGCGGTGACGGTGCGGTCCGCGGCGGCCGTGACCGCCATTTCATGTGCTCATGTTCTCTTGACTCCTGACACATGTGCTGAGTATACCTCCACTGCGTGTGCTGCTGTGTTCTGCCACTGGTAGCCAAGATGCCACGTGCTGCAGGGGATAGGGCCCAAGCCTTCACACAGGAGGAACTTGAGAAGCTTGTGGAGGGTGCCCTACCTCTGTATGCCCAGTTTTATGGGGCACCAGGGCAGCAGGTGAGTGCACTATGATTGTACTGTCTGTAAGTGGTAGGAATGTGGATAGGGGCCCTGGGACAAGGATGCGTGACTTGTGGAAGTACCTGGCTGTGGGCTGTGAGGACAACTGGAAGGTTGAAATGTGCATCTTTTCAGGGGATGGGTTGTGTCCAATGCAGTCCCTAAGATGCCACGCCACATGACTGTCTCCTCTTCTCCGTGTTATCCATGCAGGTGAGCGCCCATCAAAAGAAGGGGATCCGGCATGCCATCACCAAGCAAGTGTGGATCTTGGGGGTCCTTGCCCGGCAGGGCACCCACTGCAGGAAGCGGTGGGAGGACCTGCAATGCTGGCCAAGGAAGATCGGTGAGGCCCAGCTGGGGACTTCCTCCCAACAAGGGAGGGGTGCCCGTCGGACCCTGACCACCCCCCTTATGTCCCACATTTTGGCAGTGGCATACCATGAAGTGGAAGGGTGCTTGAGGACAGCACAGGAGTCACAAGGGGGTGAATTCAAATTCGTACCTAGGTTATGTGATGATTGGTAGGTGCACCCTGTGCAGTGTGTGAAGGCTGTGGAATGTTTGCTAGTTAGCTACTGTATGACTAGGCTTGGGACACATTGATGCGGTTGTGCTACATACATGTGTTCAAATGCCGTGCAGGATGTGAGTTGGGGTTACCTTCACTGCTAAGTGGCATCGGTGACCGGGCAACTGCGTAGTACATGAGCAGGGTCTTAGATGTGGACATGGTTACTGCTTCTGGAGTCCATAAACATTCTACTCCCAACTATCCTATCAGTGTTGCTGGGGCAATGCCCCTATCTGCTGTCTGCTGGCATGTGGTGTATGTGTAGTCTGCAAAGTCCGAGGTTTTACATCATACAGCTATATGTGCTTGGGTTATGTGGCTGTGTAAGTATGCCTCCAAACGCCCATAGAGCACAAATGTAGGGTCTATTGATTATATGGAGCCATGAGCCAATTGGGTGGGTAAGACATGTGTTGAGGGTATGGCTTTCATCCTGTACAGGATCGAATGTGTGTCAGCATGTGTGAAACTCATAAGCATGACTGAGGTGGCACACATGGGATGTCATTGCTGTGGCATGTGTGTGTGAAGGCATGGCATGTAATGACATGGCACTGGAGTATGTTGTAGTGACTAGTATGTGGCTAATGGGCTGGCATTGACAACTTGCTCCCTGTTTCTCTTCCCCCCACCCTGTCTCTCATTGTCCCTCCCTCCCTCCCTCTGCTCCTCTGTCTTTGTGTGCAACAGCATCATCTGTTGAAGGAGAAGGGGCACCGGCAAGTGGGGAAGCTGCATCCCATGGGACCCAGGAGGCTGATACCAGTGGAGCCGAGGGGACCAGTGGAATGGAGGATGAGTTGAGCACCACAGGGGAGACAGGAACATCTACAGCATCATCAGATTCTTCCTCCGATGGTGACTCCCTGGTGGTGGTGGATCCTTCAGGCCCTATGCCTGCACCATCCTTGTCCGCCAACCTTTACCAGCACTGCCCTCCCTGTAGCTCCCCACCCAGTTGCCTGTGCCCACTCACCCAGGAGGGGGGGCATCTCCTTCGCCACGGATGCCTCTGCCAATGCCTGAGTCAGCCCTGCTGCCTTCAATGAGGAGGCTATTGACCTCCTGAGGTCCATCTCTGTTGGGTAGACAACCATTGTGAATGCCATTCAAGGTCTGGCATCCAAAATGCAACAGTCAAATGCATTCCTGGAAGGCATTTACAGTGCCCTGTCTGCCCTTCAGCGATCGTTTCAGGCTCTGGCCTCCTCATTGATAGCAGCCAGTGTTCCTTCTTCTTCTGCCTCCTCTCCAACTACCTGTTCCCACTCCCACATCCCTATCCTATTTCCCATCTAAAGCACACTTTCATACCAGTATGCATCCCCACCAACAGACCCAGAGCGCAATGACATTCACATGCATCACAAACACCACCACCGTCATGCACACATCCACCATTCAGACGCACACACCAACAACCACTACCTACCATGACTCTCCCACCTTCTCCCCCTTCACAGTCACCACATTGCCACTCACACATGCAGACACCACATCATCAGTCCCTGGTCCAGACACATGTCCTGTCACTGCCACCGTCACCACAACAGCTGACCCCCATGCATGTACCCCATACACCACATCCGCATGCACCACAAAAGTCAACACAACCACATGCAGGGTATCAACCCTACCTGCACACACCACCCCAACATTCACTCACACATCCCCCTGCCATCTCCCTGTATCTCCACCACTCCTCCTCCCAGTACACGTTTACGCCCACACTTAGCCACACAACACACACCCAGCACACACATTTCATACACCCATGTACCAGCACCCAAACCATACCCACTTACACACCTATCAACCATCCCCTCTACCTCCACTCACAATCACCTAACCCATGACCTACCCCGCTGCTCTTAAAAAGAGATTCCTGCATACGTTTTTCCTGTTCCAGTCTCCTGGTCCAGTCCCTGTTCCCCCCAAACGCCCTGCTACCCTTCCCAGACCCCTGCCTTCCACCTCCCTGTCCTCCTCTTGGCTGAGCCATGCCCCGCAGTCAGCAGTCTGCAGTGCTGCCACAACATGCACACCTGCCCATCACACCTCCAGCCCTGGTAGCACTCCATCTGGGTCCCCTGCTGTGGTGGCCTCCACCCCCGTCACACCTAAGAAGGCAGGGAAGAGGGGCAAGGCCAAGGTGTCCCCCCGACAACAGGCCAGTAAGGGGGGAAGCGTGATAAGAAGAGGAAGGACTCCCATCCAAACCCTGATCACAAACCCCCACCCCCCATCTCTGAGGTCCCTGCATGCCGCATTGATGCCCCTGCCCTGTGGAGGTCTGTACATTGCAGTCAGGAGTTAAGTTGGGCAGTCCTCACATGCCCAGTGTGCCCAGGACATTTGGACAATGAGACACTGGCCCTTGTGGCATCTTGTAAATAGTTGGTTTCTTGGGATTTTGATATTTCCAACAATATTTATCTACAACTGCACCGTTGGTGTCAGTGCTACTAACTTGTCCTGGCTTTCCTTGCGCATATATGTATGGTGACTGTTCATCTGTATGTGTGTGTACTAATGTCCTTCCCTCCAGTGTGTGCTAGGACTTATGGCTGGTGTCTACGTCAGTGTCACTGGTCCTGGATGTCAATGGTTAGCAGGAGCATTGGAAAGACGTGCCAAGGTGCTTACGGACGTGCTTGTGTTCCAGAAGGTGGGTGCTTCCTTTTATGTTGTTTGTTTCCGTCTTGGTTTTCGCAGTGGTTGGACTGCCCCGGAAATTCTGGCGGTGTGCAACCTCGTAATACGATGGGTGGAAACTGTCTGACCGCCAGACTGAAGGGGCCTTCCGTGGCAACAGAGGTCCGTCCACACTGGGGGTCCGGACGGAAACTTGACTGTGTTCAGCAGGTGCCTTTCAAATAATCGTAATATGGCGGTCTATACCGCCAGTCCTGTGGCGGTGCAACCGCCATCTTCACCGCGGCGGTCCACTGACTGCCAAACTCGTAATGAGGGCCTAGGACTTACTGGACCATAATTGGAAGTGGCGAAAAACATGAAACCACTGTTTCCTATAAATATTTTAATCCAGTTTAAATTTCTCCCATTTGAAAACATGATTGTAGTTTTCAGTTATAAATATGGCGCAGTATCTATTTGCCACTGGGAGCAGAAGGCCTGTTGCATGTAAATGCAACACTTTGAAACGGGAGAAAATTAAAAAGAAGGGTTACTCATTAAGTCAACTTTTCATTTCAATTTTGTCCTTTTTAAAAGCATTCAGGAACATCAGTTTCTTCTCATGCTCAAATACTGAGTTGACAAGGACTTTTAAGAGTTAAATACCTCAGTGCTTCACCTCTGTGCCCTGGGTCATAGATATGACTGAGCATTGCTCATTATCAGGCACTGCTACATGCAGCCTGAAGATAATAATGTAAAAGAAGCACAGCCTTCCCTTAACTTTAAAAGAAAAATATGACCTTGTGCTGACTGGTTAGAGATACCTGCTGTAGATCTTTGTGTTTTAAAAATCAGATCCTCATCCACCATTACCTTCATTTTCAGAAAATGACTCCTCTTGAAGGTATTTGGCACTTGCAATCAGGATTGAGGCGTAGTGATATTGGGTGTGCATCTTTATACAGACTGATCATAATGATAAAGGACATGGTAGGAGCAGCTTGCAAGAACTTAAAGGCAAGTGCAGAATGGATCACTATATGTTGGACTTTGCAACAACTGTAATGAACTGTAATTTTAGGGAAGGCATAACCTTCTATGAGACTCTTTACTTACATGTCATTATAATGCCACACAGTATGTCACATTCTGAAGTATTCCCACCTAGACACCTTAGTTATCAGCAATACTTAGAGTTCTTATCTGCATTTCACAGTTGCATGTATAAAGATGTGTACATTATGTAGCACATCTTAGACACTAGATATAAAGTTGGGTAATGCAACAGAGGTACTTATTAGAAGAGACAAAGTACAGCTTACTGTGTGTCCTATTTTTTTGTCTTGGTGTTTTCTCACTATTTATGCCTGATGTTGTCTGTATGACCAATGTGTATAAGGTGTGGGAGAGATATCCCATTAAGTTCCTGAGCTAAGTCATTGTGAGATGTTATCCGTGGAACGTCTGATGTGGTTATGCCTGGCAGACAACACGGGCTGCTTTCCAGTTTCACCTTAGGAACCCTACATGAATGCTTTGTCAGGGTACAGTTTCATTAAGTTGCATCTACCTGGAACCTTTACCCTGTTAGATCATGGGGAAGGTTCCAGGTGTATTAAAACCTGGCCTGGATTTTTTCATTGTTGTAAGGTTTCAAAGAAGTGTTTCCGGTACTTTTTAAAATATCTGTAGTAAATATGGGGATGACTCTTTGGTTTTTCTTTCCAGAGCAGATGACCTTTTGTGTTCCCCGTAACATGTGCCAAATATGGCCAGCCGTGGGTCAGACTTTTTCTCACTTGCTGGAGGAACTTTAGCTGGAACACCTACTTCTTCTTCTTCCTGCTCCTGACTCTGGGCCTCCCTCTCTGCACAAAAATGCTCATTTGGATGTAAGGCACATTGATGCTTGATCATGCCAGTGATCCCTGAGCATGCACTGGCCACAGTGTCCTCTCTTTAGTACTTGACCACATAATGCGTACTACACTTTACGAGCTTCCACTTTTTAACTCCCCTTCAGTGGGTGAAAAAGTTTGAGGCAAGCGACTCCCTGGCTGTATTCTCTGGCATTCGAAGTTGAAGGAATTTCAACAATAACTTATCCTTTGTCCTCAGCCAAAGGTGGAGATGGTGTGCTGTAGATTGCTCTGGGTGGACATCTTGCTTCTAGTGGAAAAGGAGATGGGAATGATAAAAATGCTCTTCTCTGCACAGATTGAAGGTCAAGGTAGCGTATTACAGATGGTGGGCTCCATTTTTCTGTAGGCAATGTTTTTTTGTTTTGTTAGTGTGAGTGTGTAACCAATTAGATGCTTCCTTTGTTTTTTCATCCAGTTTCAGTATTTACGAGTCCCCCTCCACCCAACTCTCAACAAGCAACCACCACTCAGAGTGCAGATCCTTGGCAGTCCTGTGGTTTGAACTTAGGACTCAGCCTCCTATTAGGCCCTGCTCCAAGCCTATGCAGGGCATAAACTTCAGTATGCACAACATTTAGCAGTACAAATTATGGTTGGCAGCAGGAGCTATACCCAAGGCTCTAGGGGTGCCATCGGTTATGTGCAGCAGAAACTGGCCTCAGGGCTTGGCTGCTGGCATTGAAAGTGTTTTCTGAAAATTAGTCATAGAGAGAAAAAGCAAAAATAAAAAGTACAGTTGTGCAGCAGGCTGCTATTCCCTAAAGAGTAATTGTAACCAGAGTATTGACTAAAAAATAAAGCAGGATCACGCAGAACAATTCCAAAATATGATGAAAAACAATACCTTCCCACTTTTTGAACCCTCCATTGAAAGAAACTATTCAGAAGTGGATTTAAGAACAGTGATTTCTCAAATTGGTACAAATCGAAGAAGAGGCAATATGCAACAATTATTGCTGAAAAAAAGATGTGAGCATGAACCTCCCTCTAAGAGCAAAAATCTAAGGCCTAAATATCTAGCAAGCAATTAACAGTCTCTAACATATAATATCCTGTCATACTCAACTCCTGACATATATTAGCATGTTACTTTTATAAGAACCATGTATCTACACATACCTCACCATAACTCCAAACAAAACTAAATACAGTCTTTCACTGATAGGTCCGCCAGACTGAACATCCCACCATTAGACATGTACCTTTGTACCTTGTATAAATCATAATCACACTTCTGCCCATGGCTCAGTTCTAGAGGATGGGCCAGACCCACCCAAGGAAGAGCCCTGCCCCTAGCATGGTTTCCATGTTTAGTATAGGCCACTGCAATATTTCTTTCCTGAATAAACGAAAGTGTCTTTTATGTCGAGTTCAGTTAGTAAATGTTAACTACCATTTACACAATTGCAAACCAAATTCAATTTACAAAACACCCATGCATCTCAATACTAGCAGCCCAACCATACAGTTTCTTCTTGTAGGAAGGGGTTATCAGAAAGCAACAACAATGGATAATAGAGGCAAGAAGAGCCAAAAAACGAATACTGTTCATATTTACCACTTAAATGGTCCACACACAAAAACTGGATGGTCTCAAAGCCAGCTGGAGAAAGACAGAGGCCAAATAAAAAATGGATTAGGATAGTGTTAGACTTTTCATCCTTGGCGTGGTCTCTCTTAATGTTTTGCCTCTGTTTCCCAGGTTGTTGATGTATGTTGGACTCTGTTTTTGCTGTTTTTGTTACTCTGGGCACTTTATCACTGCTAACCAGTGCTAAAGTGCAAGTGCTCCTATACACAATGTGTATGTAATTGGTTTATCCATGATTGGCATATTTGATTTACTAGTAAGTCCCTATTAAAGTGCACTAGAGGTGCCCAGGGCCTGTAAACCAAATGCTACTCGTGGGCCTGCAGCACTGGTTGTGCCACCCACATAAGTAGCTCTGTAATCATGTCTCAGACCTGCCACTGCAGTGTCTGTGTGTGCAGTTTTAAACTGTAAATTCGACTTGGCAAGTGTACCCACTTGCCAGGCCTAAACCTTCCCTTTTCTTACATGTAAGACACCCCTAAGGTAGGCCGTAGGTAGCCCCAAGGGCAGGGTGCAGTATATGGTTAAGGTAGGCCATATAGTAATGTGTTTTATATGTCCTGACATTGTAATACGGCTAAATTTGTTTTTCACTGTTGCAAGGCCTGTCCCTCTCATAGGTTAACCTGGGGGGTACCTTTAATTATGATTAAAGTGTAGATTCCCTTTGGGAGCAGATATAAATGTGGAGTTTGGGGTCTCTGAACTCACAATTTAAAAATACATCTTTTAGTAAAGTTGATTTTGAGATGGTGTGTTTGAAAATGCCACTTTTAGAAAGTGGATATTTTCTTGCTTAAACCATTTATGTGACTCTGCCTGTTTGTATTCCCTGTCTGTGTCAGTTTGACAGTTGGGATGGTTGCACCTCTCACTAGACAGTGACACAAAGGTAGGTGGGGTGTAGTCTGCATTTCCTGATGAGCCATCTGTGCTAGGAGGGAGGGAAGGAGTGGTCACTCACACCTGTAAGGGCTGTGCCTGCCCTCACACAATGCAGTCTCCAACCCCCTGGTGTATGTCTGGGGCCTGGCCTGGGCAAGGCAGGATTTCACAAACAAGAGAGACTTTTCTTTGAAGTAAGCCTACTTCAAAGGGCAAAATGGGTATAAGAAGGGCACCCAAAACGACAGGCTTTAGAACACTTCTGGAAACCAAGAGGAACCTCTGCCTGGAGAAGAGCTGAAGAGCTGAGGAAGAAGAGTGGCCCTGCCTGTGACTGTACTTTGCGGAGCTATCCTGCAGTTGCTGCTTCTGCCTGTGCTAGAGGACAAAGACTCTACTTTGTGTTGTATTCCTTCTTGTGAAGAACTCTCCAAGGGCTTGATTTAGAGCTTGCCTCCTATTGTTTGAAGTCTCAGGGACAGCAAAGACTTCTCTTTGCCAGCACCTGGAGCCTCTGCTGAGACTCCTACTCTGCCAAGTGGTGCCCATCAGTTCCTGGGACCCGGAAAGGAGAAGCTGGCAGGCCAAGAGTGAGAAATCCATGCACCGACCGCCGTGCGGGGAAAGATCGACGCAACTCCAATATGCAGCTGAAAAATCGCTGTGCTGCCGACTTTGCCGCTGTAAATCAACACTCGCCTGCAACGCGACCGGAAGATCGATGCCTGCGGCTGGAGTAATGACACGCAGCATTGCTGATGGAGGATGGTGAGATCGCAACCCACGCTGCGTGGTTTTTGGATCATCGTGCGGCATGATTTCCAACGCAAACATCGCTGGGCAAGGCCTGCCTGGACCCGAGAGTGCGGTTCGAATCGACGCATCGCTCTCCTGCGGAGAGAAGAAACAACACACGCTGACTCGACTGAAGGAGAAACTACACACAGCCTCGCTCGTGAGTGAAATGGATGCATCTCAAGCCCTTTTTGACACACACTCTCTGTGCGGGGTTATTTTGGAGGCACCCAGGTACATTTCCACACTAACAGCGTTAGCGTTGTGTTAAAATTACATGAAGACTCTTTTTGGTTTTTAATTGATGACTTGTGTATTGTGGATTTTTGTCATTTTGTTGTTGTTTTGTTTAGATAAATATTTTCTATTTTTCTAAACCTGTGTTGTGTCATTTTGTAGTGTTTTCATTGAGTTACTGTGTGTGTTGATACAAATACTTTACACCTAGCACTCCGAAGTTAAACCTGCCTGCTCATGCCAAGCTACCAAGGGGGTGAGCAGGGGTTAGCTGAAGGTGATTCTCTTTTACCCTGACTAGAGTGAGAGTCCATGCTTGGACAGGGGGTAACCTGACTGCCAACCACAGACCCCATTTCTAACAGATAGGAATTGTGCATACACCTAACAAGTTACCAGCTAGATATGATGTCCACCTGGTCCAATTAAAAACTCTCCACAGGGTGTACTAGACAAGGTTTCAGCTGTGGCTGTATGGTTGAACTAACATCAAAGTGCGCTTATAAGGCGGTGACCAAGAGAGTACCTTTATCTGCACAGTGTGAAATCACTAAGGTTACACAAGAATACTGGGAGTAAGTTGGTAAGAAGCAGGAGGCAAAAACCGACCAAGGAGAGATATGACTTTATGATAGGGAAGCCCATTAACACCAGCCATGGAAGAATGGACCCACAATATGGACTGGTATATAGCAACAGAAAAGGTAAAATGTTAAGAGAGGCGCTGTCTGAACATATTTGTAAAAAACTTGGAGGACCCTAGAGGGGCTTAATGGCCTTGGTTATGTGAGGAGAGTAAATCAAGGAGAACATTTAGAAAAGTACCATAGAGCCACTAGCAAAGTGATTACTCGAGAACTGCAAGAACTCAAAACCTACCCTGTAATAAAAATGTGTAGATGAAACCACTTATAAGCGTACAGGTGGATTACCATGCCATTTTGCTTGCATTAATAACAAACTTGGTCATAACTGGAATATGTACATCTTGCAGACTACATATTTCCTTTTGTAGTGTTTTCACAATATATATTTTAAAACCGTTCATCCTGTAATCTACAAAATCCTTGATCAAGGGTCAGTTAACTTCATTTGTGTAATACCATGAACATACCAAGATGTAACTGAAAGTTGGTAAACTTTATTCAAGTATTTTAAAAGGTTAGCCAAAAATGAAGTTTGAATCCCATTGTAATCACTGAGAAAGGCACTAAGACATATTTCTGACTCAAATACGGGAAATCCCTGATAATTGCCAGTTATTGTTAACAATACCATAACGCATGTAACTTGTGATGTCCGCCATGTTGTTCACTTGATAACTTTTTTATTTGTCTTTGTAATGTTGGCAAGTTGTTTTTTTAGCATGGCGGGTGATCTGAGTTATGGCATGTGTCTAGTATGTGTTACTAACAATAAGTGGTGAATTTCAGTGTTTTTCTGCATTTGAGCCACAGCCATAACTATTTTCTACAGTGAACAATTGCATAGAAAAAAAGATAAATTATAGCAATTGGGGTGTGCAAAATAGTTACAGGACTTAGAGCGTCACATTTTTAACCTTCAATGCTCTGCAAAATGCTAGGCTGCTAAAGTATTTTTTTCTAACGTGAAAACCGCGAAAGCGGTCCTGTACGGCAGTAGGATAGTTTCTACTGTTGCATTTATCATGAGCATGCTGCACGCCCTTTGCATCTTAAAGTTCTTGTAAGAAGCGCCCCTTCCCTTCACTATAGCAAGAAGCCTTGGTTCGGAAATTTTTGTAACAGGGAACGCAAAGTAGATAGCTCACTGGGTAGTGGTTATTGTTTTAAAAATGTCAAAATTGGACAACACCAAAACTCACGGTATGCGTGTGTTGCTTTCTTGGTGTAAATGTATGTTTCAACACATTGCCCTTTAGCAAACATGCCTTCTGGGGACCAAAAATGTGACCTTGAGCAGCATTTAACCTTGGATCGGCTCATCTCTTTCTTTTTCTAAGTTGTTTTTGAGAACACTTCTAAAAATTGAACTTTGCAAGAAAGCCTTCCAATAAACCTCAGACATGATCCCATACCACGAAACTGGAATTTAAGGGTCCCGTTATTTTCTACAGTGAATTGTGTGTGGATGTCTTCATTTGTTATATATATGTTCGCAAGACAGAAAATGGTTCTTTAAAAACCCCAAAATAAATAAACAAATGGGGAACGCTTTGAACTTTTGCTGGCTTCCCTCCGAGTTTGATGTACTTCCTTGAAATGTTAGATATTACAGGAAACTACTGTATTTCCCAGGATTCAATACCATCATTTTTGCAAATGGTGATATTTCTGTGTGCAGACACATGCCCAGGTAATGGAACTGTCTGTCATGTCTCACAATCCCCACTGGGCAAACTGCGAAGTCATTGAGGCAAGCTGAGCGGCTTCATGCGTAATTGGCCAAGTAGTCTGTAAGTAAAGTAAGCAACCGACACGCGCTACGGTAACCATAGAAACAGTGCTTAAGTACGTTGCAAGTAGCGTTAAGGCAGGAATCCGTGAAGTCGCACCAAGGCCCGTATTTATACTCCGTTTGCGCCGAATTAGCGTAGTTTTTTTCGACGCAAATTCGGCGCAAAACGAACGCCATATTTATACTTTGGCGTTAGACGCGTCTAGCGCCAAAGTATGGGAAAATAGCGTCATTTTTTTGCGTGAACGCCTTCCTTGCGTTAATGAGATGCAAGGAAGGCGTTCCCGTCTAAAAAAATGACGGCGACGCAAATGCGTCGTATTTATACTCCCGGGCAAAAATCACGCCCGGGAGGTGGCGGGTCAAAAAACCCCGCATTTGCGCCACTATTTAACGCCTGGGTCAGGGTAGGCGTTAAGGGGCCTGTGGGCTCAAAATGAGCCCACAGGTGCCCTCCCCTGCCCCCAGAGACCCCCCCTGCCACCCCTGCCCACCCCAGGAGGACACCCAAGGATGGAGGGACCCACCCCAGGGACATTCAGGTAAGTTCAGGTAAGTATACTTTTTTATATTTTTTAATTTTTTTTGGGTGGCATAAGGGGGCCTTATTTGTGCCCCCCTACATGCCACTATGCACAATGACCATGCCCAGGGGACATAAGTCCCCTGGGCATGGCCATTGGGCAAGGGGGCATGACTCCTGTCTTTACTAAGACAGGAGTCATTTAAATGGCGTCTGGGCGTCGAAAATAATGGCGCAAATCGGGTTGAGGCGATTTTTTTGCCTCAACCTGACTTGCCCCATTTTAAGACGCCCTAACGCCATTTTCCCCCTACGCCGGCGCTGCCTGGTCTACGTGGTTTTTTTCCACGCACACCAGGCAGCGCCGGTCTGCTAGCGCCGGCTAACGCCATTCCATAAATACGGCGCCCGCATGGCGCTTCAGAATGGCGTTAGACGGCGCTAAATTTTTTGACGCTAAACTGCGTTAGCGCAGTTTAGCGTCAAAAAGTATAAATATGGGCCCAAGCAGCCTACTGCATCCAATATTTAACATCAGTCAAGTTCTAGGGTTAAGCAGACACAAAGTAATGATTCAGAGGTTTATGGGCCTCTTTCATATTTCTCCCCAGTCGTGTTAGGATTCTGTGTGCACATTTGAGTGTGCAGTGGAATTCTATATAAAGATTTCACTGGATTTCTTTTTAAATGGAATAATGTTGGAAACACGTAAGGCCATATTTATACTTTTTTAGCGCTGCATTTGCGCCGATTTTTGACGCACAAACGGCGCAAACTTTTGTGCCGCTTTTGCGTCAAAACGTGACGCAAATTCGGCGCTAAAAAAGTATAAATATGGGCCGTCGTTTTTTATTCTTTTCCGTGTTTTTAAGAATGCGTGTCTACATGTATGCATGCATAGGACCTGGTTTCGAATCAGCAGATATATGTATAAAGAATGTAGTATGAGGAAGGGAGGCTACTGGGAGCATAAGGAGGAGGAAGAGTGGGGAATTGTAAGTAGGTTTGCAGCATTAAGATGAACTTACTGATGGCCTCTTCAAAGCCATCCAACATCTGGAGAGGGTTACACACCACAAAGCTGTTGCTTGAAAAGATGGGTTTTCAGTTCCTTCAAGAAGCGAAGAATACCTGCCTATGCAGTGGCAGGAGCCTCTTCGTAAAACCCTATCTCCGACACTCTCCAGTTTCTCTGTTTTCTCCAAAGAGTTCACCTCCATTTCATTTATTTGGTTAAGCATCCAATTGCCTATTTGCTATAGTGTCTTTTTGCAAATACTGTCCTCACAGGCCCCAGGCGCCTGCCCAGTTCTCTAAAGCGTTTATTGATTATTGAATATTGCTCGTCCCATCTTGCTTGTGTTTCTCGATGAGACCCTCCGTCCTCTGTCTGCCTTCTGTCATTTCCTTTGGAGTATATATTAGTAGACAGCAACCATCAGTAGAGAATTGACGAGTTGAATTAGCTAGATGGCTGTATTTAAAATACACAGGGGGGCAAGTTAAGGTCTCAGCAAATACTTTAAAGATTTTTCTATTGTAATTTACCCAACTAAAGGTTGACATGGAACAGTTTTTGGACATGTTACTGGGTGCTGTAGTGTGGAGGCATTTAATACTGGGGTTCTCTTTCAAAATGTTATTCAATCCAATTTCTTTTTGACAATATTTAGGCCTAGTGGTACCAAGGCTGCTCAGCGGCGTCTTCAAACTTTGGCCTTCTCTCTTAAAACATTCAAGAACGTGTTTGCATCTGATAACAGACTGCCATGTACCCTTTTGCTCTCTGACGAGACATTTCAGCAGGCAAATCACCCAATACTCATTGTGGTTGTTATTAAAATGGTGGGAATAATCTGACAAAAGGGGAACAAATTACCAATGCAATTTCTTTTAAATTATTTAAAATCAAATCAAAAACCTTTTATGCATTTATCCCTTAAGAGCATCATTACTTAAAATAAAACGATTATCTTTGCATAGATAATGTATCATAACATTTGTTTTAAGAAATGAATGCAATTTAATTACGATCAAAAGGAATACTCTGCAGTTTGTAGGACGTTTTCAGATCTAAAACAATATTTCAACGCTTTGGGGATACAACTTGTGGAATGCAGTGAGGCAAAGGCACATGTGATTTAGGGTCAAGTAATTATGGCATGGCGCACCTACCATTGGTGTTTTTAAGCTGAGCCTGCGACAGCGCACGTGCACTCTCACTTGTGAGACTATTGTGTATAACAAAGGGCTTCACAGCCCACTCATTGCTTCCCATTCGTAGGCTTCTTTGTCACTCGTCTTTGGTGCCTCTTTATTTGCCAGCGCAGGCTAAGCCATCACTTCCGTTCTCTTCCTGGAGCATGGACCAAGCACAGATTTATTCCACTTAATTTAGATCATGCTTTGATTGATGTAGCCTCCTACCTACCCCCTTCCTGATGTTGCTGTCTGTCCGGTATTATTATTTTTTGTGCAAACTTGATTGCTTTACAAAAGCATCAATGACTTTTTTTATTTAGGCACAGAGATATTTCATTAAACAAAGGCGTATTCATGTTTTTTGTTTATGCATCGAGGGGCAAGGCAATTTGCCCAGAATCACAGAATGTTGAGCTGAAGCTGAGACTCGAACCTTGCTCTCCAGTTCCAAAGTTGGCAGCTCTGGCTGTAATGCCACATCCTCTGTACTGTGAGGAATGTTAATTGTTTCCTGTTGCTTTGTGTGCAGTGTTCTATAGCGCGAACTTGAGCACTTTAAAAGAGCACTAATTACATTCAGTGATGTACAGTGCAAACTGGAGCACTTTACAAGAGTTTCTATACCTCTAATTTAAATAAGCATTGGCAAAGCCAATAAGTCTCACTTATCAATCAATCAATCAGTCATTTGTAGAGCACGTCACTGTCACCCCTCAGGGTATCTGGGCACTGGGGTGTGATCTCTCTGTCAAAGAGCCAGGTCTTGAGTCTCTTCCTGAAGTCTGCCAGTGAGGGTGCAGTTCGGAGGGGGAGGGGTAGGTTTTTCCAGGCCTTGGCGTCAATGTAGGAAAAAGAGCAGCCGCCGCTGCACCTGATTCTGGGTGTGTGTGTGAGGGCCAGAGAAGAGGGGAGCAGGTGTCTGGTGGGTTTGTGGAAGTGTAGACGGTGGTTGAAGTAGTCCAGTCCTTGATCATGTAGGACTATGTAGGCACGTGTGAGGAGCTTGAAATGACATCTCTTCTAGACAGGGAACCAGTGGAGGTTTCCGAGGTGGGGGTGATGTGAGTGTACCTGGGAAGGTTCAGGATGAATCTGGCAGCAGTATTCTGTATTGTCTGGAGTCTCTTTAGGAGCTGGGAGGATATGCTGGCATAGAGGGAGTTGCGGCTGCTGAAGAGGGCCTGGATGACGGCTTTCCTGGTGTTAGGGGGATCCATCTGAAGATTCTGCAGAGCATGCAGGGGGTGTGGAAGCAGGAGGCGGTGACTGCGTTGATCTGACACTTCAGCTCACTGTTGAGGATGATGACAAGATTGCAAGCTTGGTCTGTAGGCATGGGAGTGGGTCTGAATTTAGATGGCCAACGGCTATTGTCCCAAATGGAGGTGTTTTCTCAAATGTCAGGACTTTCGTCTTGTCGAATTTGAGCTTCAGGTAGTTGGTCTTCATCCAGTCGGCTACTGGCTTTAGAAATGTTTTCTAGCCATGTTGTACAACAATGAAGATGCTTTGCAGTATTTCTAAAACTAAATTAAGAAAGCTTTTAGCCACACTGCAAAGCATCTGTGTTGCTGTACAATATGGCAACATTGGCAAAGCCAATAGCTCTCGTAGGTGAGACCTATGAGCTTTGCCAGTGCTTGTTTAGTGAACAAGAAGACAGGAGCCTCTTTGGAGTGAAAAAGTCACCAGCAAGCCGGGAACTGTAAATAACATGGGCCAACTGCTGATTGCTCAGTAGAAGCAATTGTTGACCACCCCTGTTATTGGGTGGGAACCCATCATACATTAATTGGTCCTTATTGTCTTCAATTTTCTGTAGCTGGAATGCCAAGAAAGACAACCTTCAATACATTTAGTGCAGTTGGTTTATTTATGTTCCAGATAATATTTCAGTTCTGTCAAAACTTTTCTACTGAATTTTGTTTGAGTCAATCCTCAAAAATTCATAAGCTGCCTATTGCCACGTCTTCATCTTAGGCATTATCATAAAAACTCTACCAGTACAGAAAAGCCATTTTTCCAGGTCAGACGATAGCCCAGACAAAGTGCAGAGAGTGACTGATTGCAGAAAGTTACTGTTGTTTCTTCTATCATGTAGGTCATATGATGCAAGAGTATTATTGACAAATCAAGAACTACAGAAAAGATTTTCATGTGATTTCTTTACAATGTTTTACTTATTTGTTGTGATGCTTTCTATACCATGAGAAACCTTGTTAACACATCAAGGAGAGAAAGTGGTGTATGCAGTTCTTAAGCTTTTCTATACACCAATTTTGGAACCACTTTTCATGTGGGGATTAGAATTTAAATTAAAGTGGCACAATTCTCAATCTACATTGTGCACCTAACTGTCCCTTAGGTGCACACAAAGTTGAATTTGTGGTTGGAAATCACAGATCCAACATCAGTGAGTCAAGGTTTGTACCTGCTCCAAAGTTCTCCTACAACATAGAAACATGCCTATACCCAGTGGGTTTTGCACAAGTGTAAAAATAACGGTTGTGTACTAGTGTGAGGGGTGAAATGAGGTGTATCGTTTTTGGGTGATCATGCAAAATGTTTCGGACAAACACAAACACAGAACCGTGTGCCTGTTTACAAAGATGTGACAAGGCCCTTCAGTTTCTAGAAATGTAATGTCATACACACCAAAGTGGAGAAGTGATTATATTTCTAGAAAGTAAAAGGATACACTATACCCTTTCCTCCATAGGGGTATGACAAGTGGTTTCCCCAATTGGAAGAACGCTTTACTGGTGGAGAAAAATAAGGGAAATATGCTGATGTACATTTTCAACTTACTTGCCCCTGCAAAGCGTCTTACCAGCACAGTCTTTAGAGGGACTGTCTCCATATAGTTCTGAAGATATTTGTAAACCTATAGCAAGTAAGAAAACTATGCCAAATGTATTAGGAAACTTCTGGGGTCGAATACGTAAAGTGCTGCAGGAGCACAAAGTGAGTGTGTACTCTCCTGCTCCCAAAGCACTTTAGCATTACAGAAGGGGCTGCAGACGCTTGCACAGCACCTCCTGTAATACCGATAGTGCTGGCGCACCTTTGGCATTGGTGATGAGGGAAACACTTTGCGTCTGCGGCCATGCCGTAGTATGGATGCAAGCTCAGAGGGCAAGAAGCCATCAGAAGGCGCAATGATTGTGTACCACAAAGAGGAGGTGCATAGTTAGTGCACCCCTAGAGCCGTTCCTCTTGAGGAGGTTAACAGGGTACCCATGAACCTTAGACATCTCCATGCAGGCAGGTGCAGTCACTTACTCTACCCGTCTTGAGTGGGATCTCTGTGTCAGTTGAAAGTGCAGGCCAGATGCCACCTGCACTGTGAGAAGGTGACCAGCTGCTCCAATCGACCAGTTCATTGTAAACTAATGTGCTGGAACCAGGGCAGTGTGAATTCACAATAACCCTGGGGTAAGCTCATTACCAGTAATATGGCGCATTGTTCTTGTTTGCACGTGGTGCGCTTAGTTTACTCAGTACAAAGGCACATAAAGGGACAGTGAACCCTATTTGTAGCACAGCCCTGTTTTTTTTTTTACATTCAACTGTTTCTTAGTAAAAGGGCCCAGAGTCAGAGAGGAGACTTCCTTAGATGAGTCACTCTATCCTATTTTATTCTTTACAATGTTCTTCCTGACCTGGAACAAAGACACTGAGAATGGGTTTTCAATGAGGATGTCTTATATGAAGGGTCACTGTAATTATGCAGCAATAGAGGGCCAAATTATGTGTCGGGATGAATAAATTATGCAGCAAGAAAAAGCATATTATGCGACATAATGCAACTCATTTTCAATAATAGTGCATCATTATTTTGTCATTTTTAGGGTTGAGCCTGCGTTGCATGCCCCCACGCATGCGTATCGCAGCGAGACGCTTTAGTGTTTAGAAAAGGGCTCGGAGCCCCTCCCATGTCACGTCAGTGTCTTTCATTGGTTCGTGGGCTTGCCTAATAAAATCTGCTTGCTTTCATTAGTCGAAGGCACGCATACGTCATGCCTTTTCCGGTGGCTAGCCCTCCTCGAGCGCATCGACCAAGTACAGAAAACATGCGAGGCTCGCTGTTTTCTGTCCGGCTCGTGGACTACTTTTTCTCTAATTTACTAGCGCAATTTCGCTTGTTTTGTACTGGAGGGGTGATTGGACAGTGCTCTATTTCAGTTCCACTCCTTTGTGGGCTGACTCACAGTGGGAATCCACTTTCTACAGTTGAACATTGTCCTCACCTCTCATTTCTGCCACCCACAAGATCGCTTTTGTTTTCCAATTTGAGGTGGCGCATCGCTGCTCTTATCATCTGTGCTCTAGATTCTGGTGTGGCACACACATCGAACTTTGTGCTCAGGCCATACTCAGTTCTCGTTCACCTTTGCGCACACCATCCTTGCTTATATTTGTATATTTCCTCTGCCTCACTCAGTGCGTCTTCTCCTTTCACCCCACGTTGCTTCCCTCAGTGGGTTTGCACTAGTGATCTCCTCTCTATGGGCCAGATGTAGGAAACTGTTTGCGACTCGCAAACGGCAAAATTTGCCGTTTGCGAGTCGCAAAACGTAGTTTCCTATGCAGAAATGCATTTTGCGAGTCGAGGGGTGTTCCCTTCCTATTTGCGAGTCGCAGTGGGATGCAATACCATTTGCGACCGCGTACGCGGTCGCAAATGGCATCGCAGTTACCATCCACTTCAAGTGGATGGTAACCCACTCGCAAATTGGAAGGGGTCCCCATGGGACCCCTTCCAGTTTGTGACTGGACCCAAAAATATTTTTTCAGGGCAGGGAGTGGTCCAAGGGACCACTCCCTGCCCTGAAAAAATACCGAAACAAAAGGTTTCGGTTTTTTTTTAAGTGCAGCTCGTTTTCCTGTAAGGAAAACGGGCTACACTTAAAAAAAAAAAAACTGCTTTATTTAAAAGCAGGTCACGAACATGGAGGTCTGCTGACGTCAGCAGGCCTCCATGTTAGCGAGTGCCTATACTCGCTATGGAGCTGCAATTTGCATTGCGACCCCATAGCGAGTCGCAGTCGGTGTCTGAGACAGGGACTCGCAATTGCAAGTCGCAAATTGCCGATTTGCTACATCTGGCCCTATATTTGTATGTGTAGCTGTATGTACATTTTCGTACTATGTCAAAGATATTCAGGCCTTTTGTGCAATGAACATTAGGCTCTCTGTTGGCAGAGAACTTAAACTTCAGTTTGCATGTCCTGGTTATGAATTTGTGCACATAAAGTGTATTTTAATTGCCAATACAGGTATATAAAACAGGCGCTCCACTCTGTGCTGTGCTGTGCTGACAAAGCCGTAATGAGAACATCCTAGACCTCAAAAGTAACCATCACACCATCTTAACAAGGACAGACCGTGGAAACGGTTTTACCAAATCTAGTTTCTCATGTCAAAATCTCTTTCCGTCTTGAGGGTCTGGTGTATGCGTTACAAGAAGTAAATAAAGACAACAAATAAATGAATGCCTAGTTCTTGTTTCTCAATCTTTAATCGCAAATACGTGTTCACAGATACAAAAGAATGATACACTGTGTATGAGAGTAATCCGATCATGGGATTGCTTTCTAAGGACGTGATTACTAGTGAGTGGGAATTCCATACATATTCAGAGCGGCTGGAACTTCTGTTACCTGCTGGTATCAGTATGAAATTCTGGCAATTACGAAATATCTCTCTCGGAATAGGACCAGTGGTGTACGCAGAGAATTAGCATGCAGAATTCCAAACAGTATTCCCTATACTGGGGTTTAATACCCACATTTACCACATTCTCTGATCAGTTGGTAAATGTGTGCAGGTTCTTCTCTGTGGGGCAGGGTTGAAGTGTGGGGTCTAGGGAGCATAGGCGATGTAAAGGGAGGGATAGTTCTGACAAGCTACCCTTTGACAGAGAAAATCATCATCGGCAGGGACCGGGGACAAAGCTTGGCTACCTAGCAACCAAGCCTCGTGCATGCAGTTTTACTGCTTGGAATTACCGGCTGGTAAATTAGGGTCTACGAGAGTGATGACGCAGAAAAAGAAGGTCCGACATATATTCATGTATACCGTGTAACCGACATATATATTGAAGTGTGATTTTAGTAAAAGAAATAATGTACGAGGGAAATTGTGCCCTCGGGGTAGTTCGCCATCATTATAAACGAGCTTTATTAATCATGAAGTATTAAAATTGTACTAATCCGTCATAATCGCAAATGTATGCCATGATTTCTTGTTTGAAAACTGTTTTGCTTAGCTTAAATTTAGTACAGGCTTTGGCCTAGTTGCCTGGTTTCAAATTCTAACTGCGTGATTCTTTTTTCTTGAACTAATGAAACAAATATTCTTGCTTGAAGTTGTATTTTTCCAGTAGAAACTGGCTGGTGCACTTATCTCCAAGGTTTCGTGCTAGGCCGGTTACATCCCCTTTGATACAAGGTCAGTCTCTGCAGGTGCGGACAATGAAGGTACAGATAGTAAAATAATTGGCAAACCATGATACAATTTGTGTTCCAAGGCGCCAAGGACAGTGTATGCATAAATGGGCGCTAGTAAAAGACAATTTTTGATTGGACAATTTGAAGCCAACCTATGAACCCTCCAATGGAAGACCCTACAGAATTTGGAATGTTTCTTACTTAAACCTACCGGACAAAGAGAAGTCAGCTATTTTCCTCGATGCCAGTTTGAAGCCTGATGCCAGACTCCATTTTGGACGATACCCTGATGCCCTTTTCTCTATCTGAGAGAAAGAGACTTTGACAATTCTCACCCTAGAGACTTTAACTTTGATTTGCCCCCGTCTTGCCTATGCAGTAACTTTGCCCCATTCTCCTTGCCGCTGCAAGGAAACTTGCCCTTAACTTTGCCCCTTCGAAACTTGCCCCATGCTGATCAACCGGTACCTGAAGGACGAAGACTTTTCTTGAATGCTGATTGTATTTGGTAAATATGAAAGGATAAATGTATTATGCATTGTGTTTTTCCTTTTAGGTACCAACTGCTATTTTGACAGGGCCCTAGCTAGAAGTTTTCCAAATTTGTGTGACTAAATTCGTTTCGCATGAAGCCCCACATGCCAATGCTAATTAGAGGTTAGTCGAGGTATTCATTCAATGTATCATGAAGAATTGAAATCTTGTTATGCTGACCTAATGTACGCAATTAGTCAAATACAGTTAGTCACATTGGTGATTTGCATTGCTATAACAGAGTGTATCATTATTCAGATTTTGCGTAGATTGCGTTTCTTCCGCCGTTATGGACAGCTAGTAATGTTCATATACATATATCAATTGGTTTTGAGACACATATATATCGTGCTAGCTTTGTTAATATAGGGAAATAAATTCACTAACTTTTAATAAACTGGTGTGGTTATTCATGACTGAAAGGTCATGGTGCGCCGAAATACCAACTGTTATTGATTTCTGATGTGTTGTATTGATCTATTAATTGAGTATTAATTACCAATTACAACAGTTATTGATTATTGATTTGAGCGACTCGACTATTGAGGATGAGGAGAGCCTGACTCGGTTAAAAGATTCACTGACCTCGAACGTGTCCAGGTACAGATAATTTATAAGGGCTGGACGCGTTATCAGTAGATGGTAGCAGAGGATGGTTTAGCCCTTTGGGACCCCATCCGAACAATAGACAGAGTCAGGTTAGAATTTTCTTTGATAAAAAAGTCGGAGAGATGATGATGCCCTAAGTCCCCAATGACTTTCCCGGGATCTCGGAGCTTGCGAATGAGGAACATGAAGGTATGAGAATGGTCTCAGCATTTCTAGTGACGGTATGAGTGAAGTTAGGGTTTTGCGCTTGCACAGCTTATCGCCGCAGATTAATTGAGAAGTCTGTGAGGATTTAAGGAGTTAAAAGATATTAGAGGAGTGTTCCTCCAAAGGTGTGAGAGTAGGGAAGTCGTTGAACTTCATGTGTGTGTAGCGCTTTGAGCAGAAAAATTGTCCACGTGGTTGTTGATGTTGAGACGGGCCCTGCGAGGTCAAGAGACTCCGGAGTATGTTGAAAAGTGTATGTGACACTTGTTTGATGTTGTGATCTGGTCGGTTTAATAGGTTGATCAGGCGTGGTGAGTAAAAGAAAACTTCGACTTTGAGATTTGACGAATTCTAAAGTGCACTAGAATAGTTCATTGATCAGTTGAGAGTAAAGTTTGCGGGTCAAATTTTGCTTGCGAAAGTGGGAAACCGAGAAAGATGGAATAACTGCCGAGGCTAGTGAAAAATCCCTAAGGTTTCTGAAGCGATTGTATTACCTTTCCTGTAGTAAACCGACAGATCTGTTTTATTCTTTTGGTTAAGTGCTCGCGTTATATTGCAGAAATTAGTTTATGAGTGAAGCCGAATGAAAAGAGGACAAGCCGCAGGACTTTGTCAGCCGCAGTGTGTGAGTGTGATGTCACTAGGAGCCGCGCTGGGATAGGTCGGTTGGTGAGAAGGGTCGCGCACAGATTGGACGCAGTCCGTGAAGCGCAATTGGGAGGGGAAAGGCAAGCGAAGAGTATTCCGGGAATTAAAGTCACTTATTGATTACATATTTTTAGAAAAACAAAAGACGGAAAGATGAAATTTTTCAAAGCATTCAAGAGTGCCATGAGGGGAGATGTTTATATTAAAGCCAATGTAGGAGAAGAAACACCGCCTGAGGGTACACCAGCTTACATCGTCATTGAAGAAAAGGGTGTAGCGCCGTGTCTTTGGCTAAAGCAATGGTGCAAATTAACAGAAAAACATGGAAGTGTAGCGTTCCCTATTCACGGGTCGTTTAACCTAAGGGTTTTAGAAAATCTGAGGTTTGCGCTATACGACATGAAAGTACCCCCAAGGCCAGCACAGTTTGAGGCATTGGCAATTTGGGAGCTAATAGCTAGAAATCAACAACAAAAGAAATTTGAGACAAGAATAAGGAAAGTAGAAAAGACCCTAGCGGATGCTAGATGGGACAGCACACAAAAGGTTTGGAGATCAGACTTATTGCAGGGAATTAAATTGTTTCCAGCGATTGCCGAGGAAGAGGAGACGGAAGGAAGGAAAGCCACCTGTAAGACAAACAGGAGTCAGTCCAGGGAGGGAGAGAGCAATAGAAACTCGAAAAGGGGAGACGAGTCAGATGATGAGGAGTTCATTATACAATTACTGAATGATCGCCCACCACCATATGTGGAAAGCGAAAAAGGCTCAAGCATTAGTACTGCCCCTCCAGAACCAATACAGGGTAATGTGACGCCAAATTTGAGAAGATCTCAGAGGCCGAGCAGTTCCGACATGCCTTTCTCACCACGGATACCACGGGTTCAGAGGATGTACCCAGACGTGCCAACATTGAAACCTGCTGATAACTATCAGCCACAGGTTCAAAGGCATTGTTGTGATGAGCATAATGTGGGAATGACTTCCGATTCAATGGCGCAGGGAGGACAAAACTATCAAAGACCGACATTGATTCAAGCTGAATCAACACAGTTCTCGATGCCCCCACAGCAGACACAAGAAGTGCGAGTAGTAGAAAGCCAGTTAGGTATGCAAGCAATGATGAACCACAATGTGGGGATTAATATGCCACAGAATTCGGGGAACAGACAGAATCCAGATGCAATATCTCTACCTATCACTGTAGGTCCACCAGTACCACTGTACATACAGGCAAATTCAAGCACAAGCGACCAAGGGTTAATGATACAGAATGGGACAGGGAGAAGATGCATAGAAACCACTCCAGAGACAACTCCGATAGCGGCACTGCCAAATGGATCTGGGTCCTTGTCGGAATTTAGTCCAATTCCAATTTGTGCTCCGTCAACCGTGGTAAGGTCACATCCACCACTATTAGTACCGTTAACATCACAGACTGAAACATTACAGAAACCGTCAATGGCAGTTGACGTAACTGCTACATTGATGGGACTGAACGCGCAACAGCTAACACAATGGTTTAACAGCCTGAACTCCCCACAGAGTGTATCTAGCGGGAAGGGAGAAGAATACCTGAATAAAATAAGGTTGGGTATGGAGGCAGATGAACTGGTAGAGGGAACAATGGGTTTGAACAGATTAGAATCATACACGGAGGAAGAACTAAGATACATGTGCCCTAGGATTACAAGAGAAGTGAGCAGCATACATAAGAAATTACAAGAAATTGCAGACAGACACGAGATTGATATAGGTAAGACTAAACACCTGAGTAGAAGTTACAGGTTAGATTTCGACACAAAAGACTTCGAACACATGAGATCCGCAGGGATGAAAACACACCTTAAAGAGATACTGCAGAGTGCACAGGTCTGGAGATGTTTAGACAAGTGGGAAAGCAGGTGGGTCAAGAAAAAGGATAAAAAGAAGGAAAATACTTCAGAACGAAGTGAGAAAAAACAACAGAATGACGATCTGATAACCATGTTACCAATGAGAGAGACAGCAGGGGGAAAACTTGTGCATGTACCATGGCACAGGTGCGATATTCAATCCTTTACGGACGACTTTCCCAAATTGAGAGAAAAACCGATCGAGTGGTATCAACAAACAGATAGATTTGTGAAACTCGCGAAGTGTCTCTGGGAAGACCTGAATACCTTATTTGAGATTGTGGTTCCGGCTGATTTGTGGGAAGATTGTAAAAGGGCTGTAGGTTGGCCGACGAGTGAACCAGAGAGAGATAGGGACACAGGTGCGCCATCACCTACGGTAATGAGTTTGTACCACAAGGTGATCGAGCACTTGAAAACCAAGGTTGCGTCGAAAAATGTGGATTGGCAGAGAATTGACAGAACAGCCCAAGAGGTTAAAGAGTCTATACATGCGTACTACGAGAGATTGTTGAAGGCGTTTAAAAATTACAGTGGCACGGAAACGATTGAGCCAAAGGACATGCTTCATTTTGTGTTCAGGTTTGTGGAAGGGCTGAGACCTGAAATTAGCCAGATGATTAAATCGCATTTGATTTGTTGGCAGTCAAAGTCGATCGATGAAGTGTTGAACTATGCAAAATACTGCAGTGATGAGATTGAGACAAAGCAGAAAAGATTGAAGGAAAAGGTGATGGTGATGCAGCTCAGAGCAGCTCAGACAGGTTTACAAGGTTTGCAAGGGTTTCAACAACAGATGCCGCAGCAGCAGCAACAGGGAAATGCTATGTTTCAGCCGCAGATGAGAGGCAGAGGCCGAGGAGGTCTTGTGAATAATGGTCTTGATTTGAATACCGTTATGATTCCAAATGGTATACAGGCAATGAAGAAGGTGATGCCATGTCACACGTGCGGAATTGTCGGGCATTGGAAACGGGAGTGCCCAATGATGGTGCAGGAAGGTGTAGGTCAGCAAAACAATGATGTCAATGCATTTCAAACTATGAGAGGACCGAAACTGAGAGGTCCGAACCCAAATTTTCAAAACAATATGAATCAGATGCAGGGTCTACAACCCATGCAACCGCAACAGGTGCAAATGCCCCGTGTGCAAATGACACAATTGCAGCCAATGCAGCAGCAGTTTCCCATGGTACCTAATCAGCAAATGCAAATACCCTTAGCACCAATGAATCAGCAGCAAGCAATGCTTCCTCAACAGGTCACGGGTCAGGGAATGAGTCAAAATGACACAGTACACCAATTCCCACTACACAGCGAGAATGGAATAAACGATGTATGGGAGAGTGAAAGTTCAGATGAGGAGGGAAATTGTGTGCTTGCAGCATCCTTGGAAGTTGATCAAAAGGGTCCGTATGTGGAGGGAAGAGTTATGGGTCATCGTGTTTCATTCTTGGTTGACACAGGAGCCACACGTTCAACTGTTAGGAGCATTGAAGTACCAAATTTGCCACTCTCAGGGAGAACAGTTCAAGTAGTGGGAGTAGCAAACAGGTACCTGACGAACCCAATCACAGATCCAGTACAAGTCAGAATTGGTAACTATCAAGGGTCACATAATTTTGTGGTATGTGACTCAAGCCCGATATCACTGTTAGGGAGAGACCTATTGTGCAAATTGGGATGTTCGATTATGTGTTCGAACGATGGAATTAGAATTCAGACGAGCAGTGATGGGGAAGAAGAGGACAGTGTAGAAGGGGATGAGATGGAAACTGTCGATGAAGAGTATCCTCTGATTACCCTTTTTCCGATGATCACTGAAGCAGACATTCCAGCTGAATTACAGGAAACAGTCGGAAAAGAAGTGTGGGATATGACAGGAAAAGAGGTGGGATTGGTGAAAGGAGTGGAACCAGTGAAAGTGACCGTAAAACCCAATGTAACCTTTCCCCAGACCCCACAGTACCATATGGCACAAGACACCCTCATGAAAGTCGCCCAACTCATTGACGAGTTTGTAAAACAGGGAGTACTGAAAGAAGTGTTAAGCAGTCCATGTAATTCACCAATCATGGGACTAATAAAGCCAAGTGGAAAGGTCCGAATTGTGCAGGACTTGAGGAAAATAAATGACATAATAATTAAATGCTGCCCTGTAGTACCAAATCCAGCTGTGATAATGTTTCAAGTCCCTTGCGATGCCGAATGGTTCTCAGTCATCGACTTGTCCCAAGCATTCTTTTCGGTGCCTCTTCATGAGGACAGCCAATTTCTCTTTTGTTTCAAATTCTTAGACAGAGTTTACAGTTGGTGTCGAATTCCTCAAGGGTTTTCGGAGTCACCGTCAATTTTCAATCAGATTCTAAAGAAAGACTTGGAAGCGTTAGAATTGCCATTCGAGTCAACCCTAGTACAGTACATTGATGACTTACTGATTGCATCCAAGACAGAAAGTGACTGCACAGCCGACACCATTGCTCTATTGAACCATTTGGGAAGGAATGGACACAAGGTGTCTCCTTCAAAATTACAGTTCTGTCAGAAGAAAGTGAAATATTTGGGTCACCAAATAGAAAAAGGGTCACAGAGAATAATGAAGGAAAGAATAACAAGTGTACTTCAAATGAGTCCCCCAAAGACGAGGAGGGAGGTGAGGAAGTTTTTGGGAATGGTGAGCTATTGTCACCAATGGATTCCCAACTTCTCCACCCTCGCAAAACCTTTACTGAAACTGACCCAGAAGGATGCATTGGATGAAATTGAGCTGAAAGGAGATGAGATGGATGCTTTTATTGAATTGAAAGAATGCATGTGCAGGGCTCCAGCTTTAGGTATGTCTGACTACACAAAACCTTTCACATTGTTTTGTCATGAACGTGATGCATGTTCCTTGTCTGTCTTGACCCAAGCCCATGGTGGCGTAAACAGACCAGTAGCATATTTTTCAGCTACTTTGGATCCGGTCGCAGCAGCACTGCCAGGGTGTTTGCGCGCCGTAGCAGCAGTTGGTATCAGCCTCACTCAGAGTGAAGGAATAGTGATGGGACACCCATTAACAGTCATGGTCCCTCACTCAGTCGAGATACTTTTGACACGTTCCCGAACACAGCACATGACTGGTGCTAGACTCACAAGGTATGAAACAATAATTCTGGGATCACCTAATGTGCAGCTGAAAAGGTGCACTACGTTGAATCCAGCAACCTTGTTTCCCAGTGAAAATGCCGAAATTGAGAACGCTGAAGACATCGAGCACGACTGTCTTCAGGTGACTGAATTTTGCACCAAACCAAGGCCTGATATCAAAGATACCAAATTAGAAGAAAATGATCAAATCATTTTTGTTGATGGTTCATGTTTAAGAGATGCACTGGGTGTATTGAAAGCAGGGTATGCTGTATGTACTGTAACAGGTGTTCTGGAAGCCTCTTGGCTTCAAGGGGTTTACTATGCACAAGTGGCAGAATTGGTAGCTCTTAATAGAGCATGCCAACTTTCTGCACTAATGAAAGTTACCATTTACACTGACAGCCAATACGGGTTTGGAATAGTGCATGATTTTGGACAATTGTGGTCACAGAGAGGCTTCATGACCTCTTCAGGATCACCAGTGAAAAATGGTGAAAGAATAAGAGAATTGTTACATGCCATTCAGTTACCAGGGGAAGTAGCAGTGGTGAAGTGCAGTGCACACTCGAAGGGACAAGACTATGTTTCCCTAGGAAATGGATATGCGGATCAAGTCGCAAGGTTTTGCGCATTGAACTGTATATTGCTCAGGGATGAATGGAATTTGATAAGTGAACCAGAACTTGAACAAAGCGAAATATTTGCTCTAAAAGTTATAGATACGATGGACGAATTGAAATCCCTACAGAATGATGTTAGTGAGGATGAGAAACTTTCTTGGACCAAATCACAATGTGTAAAGAGACTAGATGAATTGTGGGTTTCAAGTGAAGGGAAATTCGTTCTTCCAAATAGCCTTTTGACACAGATAGCCAGATTTTACCATGGACAAGCTCATCTTGGGAGAGATGCCATGATTAGTTTGTTTAAAACTGATTGGTTTAACCCCAAATTCCGTCAAGTTGCTGAAGCAGTTTGCCACTGTTGCGTTATTTGCCAACAGATGAACGCAGGGAAGGGAACAGTAGTAAATTTGAGCCACATTGGAAGAGCAGGGGGTCCATTCAGCAGGATGCAAATGGACTTCATTGAGATGCCTGTGCATGGAGGCTTGAAGTATGTGTTGGTGATTGTGTGCATTTTTAGTCACTGGATTGAAGCATACCCTACACGCAGAAATGACAGTCTCACAGTTGCAAAACTACTCTTGAGAGAGTTAATACCACGTTTCGGATTCCTGATCTCTTTAGAATCAGATAGGGGAAGTCACTTCAATAATGAAGTAATAAAATTGCTTTGTGCAGCACTGAACATTGAGCAAAAGCTTCATTGTAGCTACCGCCCTGAAGCATCAGGTTTAGTGGAACAAATGAATGGCACATTGAAATCAAGAATGGCGAAAATATGCGCATCAACAAACTTGAAATGGCCCGACGCATTGCCTTTGGTGTTAATGTCAATGAGAAACACCCCTGACCGAAAAACTGGACTGTCTCCACACGAGATTCTCATGGGCAGAGCTATGAGACTTCCAGCAGTTCCTGCAAATGCACTTTTGAATATTACAGATGATATGGTGTTAGACTACTGCAAAGGTCTAGCTGATGTGGTTCGCTCTTTCTCTCACCAGGTGGAGGCAACCACCTTGCCACCGATCCAAGGTCCAGGACACACCCTGAAAGCAGGTGACTGGGTCGTGATAAAGAAGCACGTGAGAAAGTCGTGTTTGGAACCCCGTTGGAAAGGACCTTTCCAAGTGATTCTGATGACTACCACCGCTGTGAAGTGTGCGGGAGTTCCCAACTGGATTCACGCCAGTCACACAAAGAGGGTGTTGTGTCCCACAGATGAGGAAGTTGAAGCGCTGAAATTACCAGTACCTGATAACAAAGTGCCAAGCGCTGAGACAGAGCGAACAAGGACTAGAAGCGAACAGGCAGAAATAGAGGAGGGAGAAATATTCTCTGAGGACGAAGCAACTGATTCACTTGGGGAAGACCAAGGAGAAGCCTCAGACAGCGACAAAGCAGCTGAAGGTAACAAAGAGCCTGAAGCAGCTGAGAGTGACAAAGAGCCTGAAGAAAGTAACGGTGACAAAGGGCTCGAAACAGGTGAAGAAGCAGGAGAGCCTGATCAGAGGAGGGCTTTCCCAGAAGCAGACGATACAGAAAAAGAAAAGGAAAATCTGATTGACTCCCCAGAAGGAGGGGACAAGGCAGAACAGAACGAAACTGCTCAAACTTCTTCAGAAGAGATCGCAGGTCCATCAAGTGGACACAGTGCAAAGAGAAGACCGAGCATATCACCAGTAAAACTAAGAACTAGAGAAACGTTGAACGACAGTGAAGGGCCAAGAGTGAAAGAGAAAAGAAAGGAAGTGTCTGTCGTAGTACCAACACCAAGTGAAGAAAAGGACTTGGCCAAAGAGGAAAGTACCAGTGAGAAAGAATCAAAGAGAGATGCAAAACTGAAAAGAAAAAGGATACCGAGCAGGAGGTATTCCGGTCCGGAGTGGGCATACGTAGCCAATAACGATTGGTCAGACGAATTCGTATCCCTCAGCCTTGAGAACGAAGAGGCAGAACTTCATTTTGGAAATAAAAACTTTATGGACTCTTTTGATTGAAACCATTGATCACTTGATTGACTTTTCACCCGGCTAAGACATTGCGAACTTGATTGACTTTGAAAACCGATTTTGAGACAACCCTGCTAACCGATAAGAGACTAAGCTGCTAAAGAAAACTGTGTGAACATTGAACTCGTTCAGCTTTGTAAATACCTGCAACTAAGAGAGAAAAAAAAAAAAACGCTTTGATAAAGTGTCTTCAGCTTTCTGATTCTATACAGATCATGACTAGCTTCACTACACAGGAGCGTAAAATGAAGTATTGTAAATACATGTGTATAGGCTTACTGACCGCATGCGTACTAATAATTGTAGCAATAGTTCTTGGAATGCATGGTAAAAGTGAGAGTGAGACGAATGATGCTTCTACTTCTAAACCTATTATCGTTACTGAACTAACAGCTCTCAAGAGACTCGAGCAAGACGAGAGACACTTGCATGATAAGAAGGAACTTTCATCTAACGTTTTCTATTGCTTACTGAGTGAGTATGTTGAGACCATGGATGCGAAAGATTGTTATGTGTGTACACAAATACCTACCTCAGTAGTGTAAGGGGTAACGTATCACAGCATGCCTCTTACGTATGGAATTACATGTAGTATAGTAGCTTCCAGATTTTATGCTCAAAAAGACATTCATTATTTCTATACTAATTACGATGTTACATTTGCATATGTCCCCATAATAGGGCACCTAAGTAAGATAGCTAGAGATTGGTCTGCCAAATTAATGAGGGAATTTTTCGAACCAATGTCCCCTTTCCACACAGCTCACGCACATAGAGAGAACCTTACATGCTTGCTTTCACCAGTAGAAATAGAATTTTTAGACCGCACTGACGACAGAAAGAACGAAATGAAGGAGAAATTAGAGAAGGAATTGCACGAAAGGACGTCTGTAGATAATTATGCTTTTGCCGCAATAAAGACACAAGGGAAAATAGCTTTAGATACATTGCATGTGGGAAGATTTTGTATACATAGATTTCCATCATATTATGACACAGTTTTTGTGGGAACGAGTGAATGTAAACACACATACGCATTTCAACAAAAGTGGACGTTCATGCTGAATGGACAAGACCCAGTTATTCCTGGAGTATATTATATTTGTGGACTCAACGCCTATTATCGTCTTCCTAAAGGATGGTATGGGAGGTGTTATTTGGGAATATTGTTCCCAAAGATTTACCAACTAGATGACTTAAAGAAATTTCCAAGGCTGTCTGAATCACATCGTATTCAGAAAAGGGAGACAGCTGCTGGTGTGGTAGGAGATATATTTGGAGCTATGATTCCTTCAGTAGGAGTCATATTGAATTCAATCAAAATACGAAAGTTGTCTACTATTGTGGATAACATGTTGACAAAGTTTTCGGGAGCTATAATCCTGATGGATGCTGAACTCGCTGCAGAAAGAGCTATGACTCTTCAAAATCGGCTTGCCTTAGACATTCTTTTAGCAAAGGATGGCGGCGTTTGCAAAATGCTTGCCACGCGTCACTGTTGTACATAAATACCCGACAACAGTGGAAAAATTAGAACGATGCTTACAAATTTAACTAGAGAAAGTATAGATTTAAAGGAATTGAAAGAACCCGGAGTTTGGGAGAAAGTTGGAAAAGGATTTGCTTCTGTGGGAAATTGGCTCAGCAACGTTTGGAACGGATTGTTATTAAAGATAATAAAGGGAATATTAATAGTGTTAATTTGTTTATTAGGTCCTTGGGGAATATGGAAAACTATTAAAATAATAAAAGCAAGGAACAAAAGAAAGAGAGAGGAGAAAATAGAAAACAAAATGGTGGAAATATATAGAGAAAAATCAAAAGGGACTAAAAGAAAAAGGGAATTGACTGAAGTGCCAAATTACTATACAGAATTTTAATGGAATAAAATTTGTGGGTAGATTTGATGTGATGACATAATTAGTCATCAGAGGAGGGATTGATGACGCAGAAAAAGAAGGTCCGACATATATTCATGTATACCGTGTAACCGACATATATATTGAAGTGTGATTTTAGTAAAAGAAATAATGTACGAGGGAAATTGTGCCCTCGGGGTAGTTCGCCATCATTATAAACGAGCTTTATTAATCATGAAGTATTAAAATTGTACTAATCCGTCATAATCGCAAATGTATGCCATGATTTCTTGTTTGAAAACTGTTTTGCTTAGCTTAAATTTAGTACAGGCTTTGGCCTAGTTGCCTGGTTTCAAATTCTAACTGCGTGATTCTTTTTTCTTGAACTAATGAAACAAATATTCTTGCTTGAAGTTGTATTTTTCCAGTAGAAACTGGCTGGTGCACTTATCTCCAAGGTTTCGTGCTAGGCCGGTTACATCCCCTTTGATACAAGGCCAGTCTCTGCAGGTGCGGACAATGAAGGTACAGATAGTAAAATAATTGGCAAACCATGATACAATTTGTGTTCCAAGGCGCCAAGGACAGTGTATGCATAAATGGGCGCTAGTAAAAGACAATTTTTGATTGGACAATTTGAAGCCAACCTATGAACCCTCCAATGGAAGAACCTACAGAATTTGGAATGTTTCTTACTTAAACCTACCGGACAAAGAGAAGTCAGCCATTTTCCTCGATGCCAGTTTGAAGCCTGATGCCAGACTCCATTTTGGACGATACCCTGATGCCCTTTTCTCTATCTGAGAGAAAGAGACTTTGACAATTCTCACCCTAGAGACTTTAACTTTGATTTGCCCCCGTCTTGCCTATGCAGTAACTTTGCCCCATTCTCCTTGCCGCTGCAAGGAAACTTGCCCTTAACTTTGCCCCATGCTGATCAACCGGTACCTGACGGACGAAGACTTTTCTTGAATGCTGATTGTATTTGGTAAATATGAAAGGATAAATGTATTATGCATTGTGTTTTTCCTTTTAGGTACCAACTGCTATTTTGACAGGGCCCTAGCTAGAAGTTTTCCAAATTTGTGTGACTAAATTCATTTTGCATGAAGCCTCACATGCCAATGCTAATTAGAGGTTAGTCGAGGTATTCATTCAATGTATCATGAAGAATTGAAATCTTGTTATGCTGACCGAATGTACGCAATTAGTCAAATACAGTTAGTCACATTGGTGATTTGCATTGCTATAACAGAGTGTATCATTATTCAGATTTTGCGTAGATTGCGTTTCTTCCGCCGTTATGGACAGCTAGTAATGTTCATATACATATATCAATTGGTTTTGAGACACATATATATCGTGCTAGCTTTGTTAATATAGGGAAATAAATTCACTAACTTTTAATAAACTGGTGTGGTTATTCATGACTGAAAGGTCATGGTGCGCCGAAATACCAACTGTTATTGATTTCTGATGTGTTGTATTGATCTATTAATTGAGTATTAATTACCAATTACAACAGTTATTGATTATTGATTTGAGCGACTCGACTATTGAGGATGAGGAGAGCCCGACTCGGTTAAAAGATTCACCGACCTCGAACGTGTCCAGGTACAGATAATTTATAAGGGCTGGACGCGTTATCAAAGCGCACAATAAACCAACCAATAGAAACAGTAGTGCTCACACACTGAGGTTTGATTAAAGATTGTACTTGCTTCACACACAATATCAGATGGTCTGAAAGTTGACTTGATCCCCCATATAGAGTTAAGGAGGCGGTCATTTCATACGCAGTGATGAGTGAATAGTAGTACAGGACACGATTTTGCATATAATCCCTCTGTAGCTAAGGGAAACGTGTGTCGGGGTAAAGCACATTCCAGCCACCTTGTTAGGCACGCAACACTCCGCTGACGTGTGAAGTAAAACTATGCATGGCGTTTAAATATGCATGAGATATCGGGGAGAGCCAGGGACACAAACAAATTGGACAGTTCTTTGGGGGGCAGCAGAATGTAAGGGCTCTTTGGTTGCTGCAGTGGCTTCCGTCAATCAAATATCAGCCTCCGCAAAAACTATTTTTCAACTGATCAAAATAATACGTAAGTGACGAACATAATGGAAGGCATTGTGGACCAAAAGTGTTCTGTGGACTACACCATGATATGAGGAAAGTTTTGTTGTTGTATCTGTCAGGAGGCTTTTAAAGGTACTGTCTCGCAGAGTTTCCACCATGTTCAAGAATTGTGTGCGGAATGCATTTTCTAAATGTAGCCCCCTCCATGCAAGAGTTAAACAGTAACAAGTGTCCCAGAGCAGAGTTCTCCCGCAGTCCTCGGTGGACACGCCCGGATGTGGTATTTATCGGTTCGAAAATCGAGCTGTAGCAGGATATAGCCTATTGGTATAAACAAAAGAAATATGTCATGCCTTATTATTAATGGTGTGATTTCACTCGCATTTTTGGTTTTACGGGGGTTTTCAGTTCGCAAGGCCCGCGGCTCTTTATGAGCGGGAGGCAAGAGAACGTTCAACATTCGATAACAAGCACTGGCAATGTCAATCAGTCGTGGGCATATACTGGAGCAATAATTCTTTATTTGGATTTCCTTGGCGCCGTCAACCAGAATATAAAGTGCCGCAAATGGGTCAAAACGCCACTACAAATATTTCAAAATACAACCTCAAACCTTACTAAATATTAAACAGAACCACTACTACAAGATACAGTGAAAGGCTAGAAAACTGTAGTAACACATTTTTTGATTAAAAGGCGGACGAATGTTTGCATTGTGGAACTGTAATATAATCCACCTTTCAGGAAGTTGCTACACATGTGACGGAATGCTGCAATTTCGACTTCCTCCTTACGGCGCAAGTTAAATTCAGAAATAGTTCATTGAGTAGATACAATAGATTTTTTCCCCTGCATATTTAGGAGTTTTTCTTAGGTACTGCGTCCTTCAAGTGCGGTCAGTACCTGTGTGTTAAGTGTTTAACATTTCCCCAAGTAGCTATGACATCGTTATGTTGCCTACATCCCCAGCTTTCTTTCTCGGTGGTGAAAGCTTGTCTTTCTTCTTTTTAGGTTGAGCATAGCAGCGCAGGATGTTGGTATGTATCAGGGCTTTTACCCACGCCCATCACACACCCATCACAATCACTTGTTCGTGGGCTTGCCCTTATCAAATCCTTTGGTGTCATTGGTAAAAGCTTTAGGTTTGTCCCTCCTTAGGGAAGTTTTGTTACCGCATTGGCCATCGGCCCTGTTACATGGCTAATTGCACTTTTGCCATAAGGTTGACTGTGAGCGAACTTCTTTTTCCTTTTGTGTCTCACCTTATTGCTGATGCTCATGGTGGCCGTGGCGCTGTGAAGCGGCTCGCTTATGTGAAACTGTTTTACCTTTGATTTTCAAGTTATGAGGCAAGAAAATTCCAGTTAGGAGTTTACAACGCTAATAGCACTAAGTCGAGCAAATGCGAGACCCATTGCATTGCAAATGCTTGTTAAACTTGATACCACTGTCTGGGCATTGGCTGCATATCATTAGTACCGGTTTAACACTCAACTGTAGCAATAAGCTACAGAAAGATGACCAGTCCAGCTTTGCAAATGGCCTCCCACTGCACAGCAATGTGTGTTGCTACATTTTTTGTAACTTTTGAACTATTTGTGTTGACTAAAATATTTTTGTTAGACTGCGCATTATGATGGATTAAGTGGCGAATGTGGTAAATCTATAATTATGCAAAAATCGAAACGTCTGCACAATTGCATAATTCCAGTGGCCCTGCTTATGAGTATAGAATCCCAGGAAGAATAAACTAAAACTAAAAACATACAGATTTCTACCAAAAAGCACTCATCCAAAGACACTTGCCTATACCCTACTCCTTCTCACCCTCTTATAACCATAAAACCTTCCACCTATTTCTTCCCCAACACTTATACCCTCTGCTGACTACCTCTCTTATGCCTCCCTACTCCCTCTTTATTTTGTAAACTTGTCCTTAATTTTTGGCTATAATCCTAACCACCGCTCTCACAATATTCCAGCAGTAGTGGTAAACAATATACTTATTTGAACAACTGTCCATAAAACCAAACCAAATTGCATAATGTAATTATTTCAACAATATTCAAACCCACTCACGATTACCTAAATTTTTCATTGATCGTAAAAAATGTCCCAGCCCAACTTCATCATCTAGAAATCGCTTATTTGATAAAAAGACAATGGTGGTATGACACATTTAAACACTGAGATTTAAAAATAAATGTTTTATATTTGTTTGGCCATATTTAAAAAATAGTGGACAATTGATTTGAACATGAACAATACTACATTTCATTTTCATGAGTGTGGCAGATAACAAATGATATGGAAACATATACATGTTTCCTAGTGTCAGTAATGTCAACCTAATCGACGTTTTTTGTAATAAAAACACCATATCTATTTGATGAGTTAAGGGGCTGTTAGTAACGCTGGCTACAATGCTTTGTGTCATCTGCCTAATAATCGTAGCTTATTCTCTCTAAACAAGAATAGGATTCTTTCAATAAATGTTTGAAAAACGTAATTTGTGTTTTTCTTGTGTTCATCTTGGACATCCATGAGTAAAACAACTAAAGGTTAAGATCTATTTCCACAACTACCTTGGAAGTCAGAGTGGTCATATTTGAGGTTGCTGAAATCTTCTGCTACCCTGGTATGGTTGGTGGTTCAGGTGAGGCACTGTGAGCTAGCTAGGAATTAGGCCAGCAGTTTCTGGTGGTACAGATGGACTCTCGTCCTGAAGTTCTGTCATCCTATTTTTCAGTCCTACCTTTTAGTGGGAACCATACAACAAAGGGCAATCGACCCTCATGAAGTAGCTTTTTATGGGGAGATGAATCCCAGCTACCAAACAGCAGTGGAAATACTCTTTAGAACTACTTATATACTTCAAAAGGAACCCATGCCCATTTTAACTCACTATGTCGTGCTTCAAGCCAACATTTGAGAGATAATTTTATTTAAACTATAGTTCAATAAAAGTTTTGTTTAAAATGTAAAAAAAATACATATTTCAGCCCCATGTGCCTGTTAGAGAATGGGTTAATGGTTGACTGGGTTGTGAAAAAGTCCAATAAGTAGAATTGGAGATATTAAATTTAAATGTTTAAAAAAAATAGTGCTAAGAAGCATTCTGCACCAACTGCGGATATGTGGTGTTGCCATACTGGGTTAAAGTCAAAAGTTCAGACCGACCAAGATGGAGAGTGTACCGTCTACAGCGACCCAGTCAGGTCCTCTGTACCAAAGTACCCTTAATCATAGGTTGTGGAGCATTGTGTGGATCTGGGTTGAAGATGCACCTCACAGCAGAGTTGATGCGTTGGTTCCCAGATATGCTGAGGCTGCGGTGTGAGGTCCTGTTGCGTCAACGTTAAGGACCCTGTTGGTGGGGCTTGTGATGTGAAGGTGGGTGTCAAGAATGCGAGGTGCAACCAGGGTGAAGCGTCAGTTCCGAGCAGCAGTGAAGATGCAATGGGGAATTTGAGCATCATCGTTGAGGCTGCCACCAAAGGGAGATGCGAGGAGCTTGCACCAGGAAAAGAGTTGCTCCCAAGATGCGGGAATGCAGCGATGATGCAAGTTTTTGTGACAGGTTCAATCCACGCAACCATGTTGATGACTCAGTTCTGCTCGGGATTCTGCTGCGCAGCAGAAGATGCACTGGTTCCGAAGGGTCCACAGAAATTAATTCACCTTAGGTCCACTTCCAAAGGCCCAGGACTGTGGCAGCACCACTTGGCATGATAGACTCAAAAATGGCAGAGTCCAGGTGCAGGAGCAGAGTGGTTGGAAGTCTGTTTCTTTGTTTTACGTGTGGAGTGGGGAGCCTCATGTCTTGATCTGTTGCAGAGTTCATTTGACTGCTATTTGTTGTCTTTTTGTGGATTCCTTGGTTTTGGAGAGTTTACCAGGATTTTGTTGGATAAATGTGTAAGCGAGACATGTTGGAGCTAGAGAGATTGTGAATGATTATCCCTGTACTTTATATTCAAGGGAATATCTGCTCTTTGCTTTGTGTTTGTAAGACAGAGAAGTGGGTAGTATTCTGCATATCTCCTTCCCCTGTATGTCTGAGCTGGTTTCTGGAATGCTGAGTGAGAATGATGTATAATATGTTTGTGTGGAGTGAAAGCTAGGAGATAAGGAAAGTTGGTGAGATGACCTACCTTCTGTTGCTGTAATTCAAGGGCTTAGCATGAATTAAAGAATTTACCTCCTACCTGAGTGACTCAAGTGTCTTATATGAAGCTCCTGCACTCTAACTACCACATCATCCAAACAATTGGCATTAAATAAATGTAGCATTTACTTGCAAAATTTCATAAACAATACAGCATTGTCGTTAAAATAGAAACCAGTAAATAAAAAGAAATCAAAATGTTATAGTGTTCGGGGTTTAGATGTACTTTTGACAATGAGTTAATGGAGGTAAAAGAGGATTAAAGAGTGGTAAATCCTGGGAATAAGTGTGCTCATAGCCAAATTCTATCAAGAACATGTTGCATTTTAGGGAGTACAACTTCCAATGGCCAATACACCATCTTCAGAGTATGAAAAATATTCTAACAAAGAGCACGCGGAAAGGAAGTATGTCTGGCTAGGAAGAACAATGTGGCCATTTTCTTGTTACACAGGTGTTCAACTGTATCCACTGGCATAGTGGGTTCTCTTTTAGCTTTGCCAGTTTATGGAAAAATGACCTACAAGTTTGGATGATCTGTGAATGTATAATCTAAAAGTGAATGCATTAGGAAGTTAAACAGATATAATAATGTATGTATGATTGGCAAACATTGAGTAAATATGGCCGTATTTACTTCATGGACAACGTCAGCAGATGTTCATAAAAAGATACAAATAGCAATACAGCGTTATTCATATCACTGTAAAGTAATATAACATCAGAGCAACCATCAGGGTTCATGGGAGAAACATTGGATTTAGAGCTGCAGTTGCAAATTTGAGTTAAAACCTCTGGCCTATGTATTAGTAACTTACAATGAATTAGGATTGCTATATTCAAAATACGACCATTAAATTAAAGTACACTGAAATATGAATGTTGATGGAATAGTAAGGCATTGTTGAAGGTAATTACATTTTTATGGAATATTGAATGACACAGTGGGTACATGAAAAGATTACAATTACACACTGGGCTGTCAAATCAATAAAATTAAATAAAATGCAATTGGGAGCTTAATGTGTCATCTGCGTTTCTGTTTACTAACTAAACAGAGTTCCACCCTATTTGGGGCTGTTTTAGCTTAGGCCTCCATTACTTTTTGTCCACATAAGCTATCTATACCATTTTCCAACATCCTGGGAATTCTAAAGGTTACCAGAGTTCGTGGATTCCCCTGGAGAGGTCTGAGAAATTAGCCAAAATAGAGATAAATGTAGTTTTTTGGGGAAAAATGGGAAAAAGTGCTGCCAAAGAAAGTGTCTGTTTTTTCCTGTGAGCGGCATCAACAAAAGGTTTGTGGTGCTAAGACCACCATCTTCCCAGCTATCTGGAACATGCAGCCTTTATTCAGAAAACCAAGGCACTTTTACTGGGAGATAGCCTATTTTCACTATTTTTTTGGTTTCAACTTCCTTACAGTTTGTGGTGGAGACAGGTGTGAAACCCATGGTGGATCCTGAAAAACTATACATTTCTGCAAACTAGATAACATTTTGAATTCAGCAAGGGGTCATTTGTGGAGATCATTCAAGGTTTTCCCAAATTAATGGCTGGATTTAGATCTCGGCAGATAGAATACTCCATCACAAATGTGACGGATATTCCATCTGCCATACACCACAATCCCCAAAGGATATAATGTGATAATGAACACATATGTATTTATATAAGGCACAGTCCTTGCTGAATGTACAATGTATTAGGGTGGACGGTCAGATCCATTTGTTGGGAAAGTGAGTACCATCTCCAAGTAGAATGCCTAGGATAAGAGTAACAAGGTGGAGAAGATGATTAAAAATGGCTCTATAAAACTGGAGTGGTAATTTGTCGAGGAAATGCTTTTCACTTTAATTTGAAGATCTTGTAAGATGGTTCTCGTACTTGGTGATGGATGTGGCTCCGAATGGGCTCTATTCAGGATAGAGAGCACTCTGAGCCCCACACCAGGGTTCCAAGTTGAGGCACCACATCCAATGACTGCAGGTTGACTGACAGTGGATCCCCCCTTCTCTGAAATTGCACGTGGATCAGTGGGCTGTTTTGAAACATTTTGCTTTGAGCATGCTTTTTTTAGCAGACGCATCCTTTTCTTTTTCTTTCAAGTCCTGACGAATGCCACAACACCTCTTTTGAGGATAATATGGCAGTAACATGTTGACCTGTATCGTTGACATATTTAATCAGGACAAACCCATTCTTGTAGTGTGTTTGATTTTAATCCTGATCAGGGTCACATGAATAAAAGTATACATGTACCCTGTAGCCTGTTTAAAAATAACTTTAAATCACTATATCACTTGTTGCATCCTCTGTTTACCTCTTCAACCCCCAATTCACCAAGGGTATCTACTATATCTGTAAAACATCTGCAAGAGCTCCTCCCTCACACCATGTTGTGTTACCCAGAACCCCTTGCAAACCTAAAACTTTGACTGAAGAAAATACATTTTCCTATGCATAACATTTCTGTTATGGAATGTTCTGGAATCTGTGGAGAACCACATATTTCCTTCCACCCAGCGTTCTCCCAAGTCTTCTGATAAAATTGGTACCACAGTTGTGGATAGGCTTAGTGCTCATGACAGGAAACTGCTCAAAATGCAACATGGACACATCACATTCTTCCACTGAAAACGGACACTTTTTTTGCAATGTGCCTAGCTGTGGAAACCTAGCAAACCTGTACATTTTTAAAAACTAGATATCTAGGGGAATCCAGCATGGGGGGACCTGTGTATCTCTCACCTGGTTGTGTTACCCAGAATCACTTGCAAACCTCAAACTTTGACTGAAAAAACACATTTTCCTCACATTTCTGTGATGGAAAGTTCTAGAATCTGTGGGAAGCCACAGACTTCTACCCACCCAGTATTCCCCCTAGTCTTCTGATAAAAACCTCACTTGTGTGGGTACACTTAGTGCCAGCAACAGGAAACAGCCCAAAAGGCAACATGGACACATCACATTTTTCCACTGAAAACGGATCATTTTTTCGCAATGTGCCTAGCTGTGGAGTTTGGGCCCTCGCTCAGCTGGCACCTAGGGAAACCTAGCAAACCTGTACATTTTTAAAAACTAGACACCTAGGGAAATCCAGGATGGAGTGATTTGTGTGGCTCTCACCAGCTTTCGTTACCCAGGGTCATTTGCAATCCTCAAACTTTGACTAAAAACATGCATTTTCCTAAAATCTGCATGATGTAATCTTCCTTTCACCTAGGATTCCCCCAAGTAGTCTGATAAAAATGGTACCCCACTTGTGAGTCCTGGGCCACCCTGGAGCGCCCCTGGTGTCTAGTTTACAAAACTATCGTAATACATTGGTAGATTTCCCAAAGAGACAATGTACACTCTGGCAGAGGAAGACCGAAAAGACAAAAATGACTGCACAACCCTATATTCCTCAAGTACACAAACATGCTGGTTGGGTTTGGCACAAGGGTGAGTGAAAGGTTCAAAATGTAAATTTTATTAAGAGATTTCACAAAAATGAAATAGACTGTTAATAACTGAAAGTTAAAAAAAGTGAAACAATGACAAGCCACGACAAGGCACCAAACACTTTACAGAAACCGTTCAAGCATGACACACACAAAACCATTCATACTGCCAGCCGTGGGCCCAACACATTACAACAATCACATCAACGGACAGCGCTATTCAAGGGCCCATCACTGTCATACGTCCACAGAACTGACACAGTAATCACAGCAGCTGGCAGCTGACTGAGTGTGTGGACTGACATTTGGCTGGCAATCTGTGTGTAGGGACGAGCAGCAAACCACTACACATACAGCACCAGGCAAATGCCAGCTCACACACACACCAAAAGCCAAGCACAAGTCTACGTACACCATCAGCCGAGCACCAGTCCATGGACACAGCCAGCCAAGAGCCAGTACATGCACACCGCCAACCAAGCGCTAGTCGACACACACCGCCAGCCAAAAAGCAGTCCAAGCACACCACCAGCTAAGCGCCAGGCCACACACACCACCAACCAGGCACCAGCAGGGCACTAGTCCATACACATCACTAGTCAAAAACGATACCACTCACTTTCCAGAAACAGCTAGACTGAGAATCACCTGTACCTACTCTGCACAGATACAGCAAGCACCAATAACATCCCACAAGAAAGGAAAACAAAAGAAAATTACACACAAGACGACCCACTGCAAATCTTGCATAACTCCAAAGAGAATTCAATGCACAATCAAACAGAAGTTAAATATGCTGCAGTTATTATACTATTTAAAAAATAATCTATGCAGGGCAATGATACACATTTGAAGTAAACAGTAACAAAAGTGTTTTTAAGGTTTCTTGTCAAACACATTCAACTACACAAACGTCAGATCTACCAGTGCCGAAATCCTAAGCAGGAGCCACCACCAAGGAAATCTAAAGATTTGTACCAAAATAAAAAAGAGAAACAAAACATTAATATCACAAATTCAAGTGATGACAAGAAATAAAACAGTTTACATTATAAAACACTATGAAGCCTGACCTTGGGGGCAGATCAACATCACAAACATCCGATCTGCCCCCAAGTGGGGCACAAAGCAAAGGCAAGAAACTGAATTGACTTGAACAAATGACCCTTACCCAAGCCAAACACCACTTCACACACACCACCATCCAAACACCAGCCACACACATCACCGACCAGAAGCCAGTCCACACACACCACTAGCAAAATCCTCCATTTAAACACCCCATCTGCCAAATACCAGTCTACACCATCCACCAGGCAAATGCCAGTACACACACCGCTAGTCAAACACCATTATATGCAGACTGTCAGTCAAACTCTAGTTCACATACACACAGAAACATATTCCCTGGTGTTTAGTGGTTTTCCTCAACCCTTGGGTGCAGAAGGGCTAGAAATATGGCCGATCTGCCGCTGGGGGCAGAATACAGACAAAATAAATGCCCCCATTAGTGGGGAGTAATCTTTCCCAAGGGGCCGCTCCTTGAAATGCATAGAAATGAATCCCTGGTGTCTAGTCGTGTTCTACCCCCTGGTGGGAAATCAGGCAAAAAATATGGCAGAGCTGCCCCCACTGGTGTGAAAAATGGCCAAAATAAATGCCCCCCTTTAGTGGGGATTAACTCTTGCCCAAGGGGTCACTCCCTGAAATTCACATGAATTCATCCTTGGTGTCTAGTGGCTTTCTGCCCCCTTTGGGAATAGATCAGCCTAAAAATATGGCCGATCTGCCTCAGGGGCGGAAACCTCCAAAACAGGTGCCCCAATAAAAGGGAGCAACCCTTGCCTAAGAGCTGCATCCCAAAAAAAGAAAATCCCTGGTGGCTACTAGGTGCATTCCTGCTACATGATCGCTGCCCCACTGATTGTTTTACATTCTGCAATGTTGGAGTGGTTAAATGAAGCACCATTTGCTTCAGTAGAAACAGAAGGTATTTCCCCCACATAAACAAAATAGAAGACATAAACAAGAGTAGAAAACAACAAAATTAGAATATTAATATCCCATGAGAAACTCAAACCAGGGAATTGGAATGTAGGGCGTGAAGAATCATTTTGGGAGGTACAACCTCAAGACTTAACGCTAATTTATGTCCTTCAGCATGTTAGGAAAGAGACAGACCCTTCGCCTTACCCTTTATGTCACAATTTTCTGTGGGAAAGAGGGTCAGTGTACAGAATGGCTCTGAGCAGGAGATGCCTATTCTACAAGTCCTAGTACCCAGATCTGTTAGGAAAATTATGCTGAAACTAGCCCGTATCCTTATTCCAGGGGGAACTCAACAGGCTATTCTACAATGGTCTATTAGCCAGAGAAACGTGCAGAGACAGTCAAATAATGCAAACAGTGTCCTGAATACCACTTGTGAATCCCAGAAATGCTCAAAAGGCCCCAAACCAACCTCTGATAGTAATTATCATGCCATGTCAAAGAACTAGAATGGATTTTACAGACCAAGTTCTGGTGGATTACGGCAACCATTACCTGACGTCTTTCTTTTAAGAGGAGCCTCTGCACTGCATATCTGTGAAATGTTGAGTCATTAGTTTTTCCAGGTAGGTTTACCTGAAGAAATGTTGACAGACCAAGCACTAATTTTAAGCATAAACCTCTGACCAAGTTTTTGGACTGATTATGCATACACCATGTTAAAACATCTCTCTATTATTCACAGACTGGCATGCTAGTAGAAATATTAAATAAGATCCTGAAACAAATGCTACTTAAGGAAGAGATGGGAGAGATTGGAATAAAGTGTTACCTTAGCTGTTGTTTATTTTAAGTACTGTACTCCAATCTTAGGAAGGATGGGCACCCTTTGTGGGCAATTGGGTTTTTGTCTGAGTGGGGTGTTAACCGTGCCAAAGTTACAGCCACAATCACTGTCAGGGTGAACCACTAAAGTCACTAAATTAACCTGTGCTTAACCCTCTGGTAACTTGACACAAAGCAGTCAGAAATGTGTAAAGTATTTATGCAGTGAAAAAATCAGAGGTAATGTTAAAACACAACACAAGAAAACCCACACACCAGTTTAGAAACATAGAGAACATTTTAATACATTATTTGATACCAAAATGACAAAAATTCAATCAATAGAAAGGGAGTTATGAATTTTATAAGTTTACGGTAAAGACTTACACCTAAAAGATGAAATCGGCAATCATGGCTATCTAGTCATGCCAGACTGGGTCAAAGTTGAAACATGTGGCCAACCACAAAGGATCCCGAGTCGGATACAAGAAGTGGATTGGACTTGTAACTGCAGACTTACAAGAAATTTCAACAAAAAGTCTCTTGAGAAGGTAGAAGTTAAGAGGGGCAAGGTTGCAATCAGTGTCCGAGGAGGAGGATTCATCGTCGAGGACCTAGAAGATGAAGCAATGGTAAGGATTTCAACTTCTGGGTGAGGCTGGAGACTGTAGGCAACAAGGGCTCCATTAGGCTGATACCCGTTCTGTAAAGGGCCACTGTTGGACTTGGTTCTTTCTGCAGGGTCATCCCTACACATTTTGCCTACCTGCTCCTATTTTTCTGACTTCATTTTTGCTAGCCTTCGAACTCTCTGCAGTTTAACACTGCTAACCAATGGTAAAGTGCTCAAGCTCTCTGCTTAAAATATAGTAATTTTGGCTTATCCCCAATTGGCATATTTAATTTACTAATATATCCCTAGTACAGTGCACTACATGTGCCCAGGACATGTAAATGGAATGCTACTTGTGGGCCTGCAGCACTGATGGCGCCACACACTTAAGTAGCCATCTGACCATGTATCAGGCCTGCCATTGCAGAGCCTGTGTGTGCAGTTTTACACTACCAAACCGTCCCTTTTTAGACAGATGTCACCCCAGGGTAGGCTCTGGACAACCTACAGGGTAAAGTGCAATGTATTTAAAAGGTAGGCCATGTACTTTTAGGTTCTACATGTCCTGGTAGTGAAAAACTCCCAAGGTTGTTTTTCACTACAGCAAGGACTATCTGTCCCATAGGGCAACACTGAGATTACTTTATTACATCTTGTAAGTGTAATGCCCAATCTGGAAGAGATAAACTTTTTGAGTTTGTTGTCTCTGGAATCACAATTCAAAATCACAATTTATGGTGAAGTCGGATTTCAAATTGCAATTATCAACATGCCACTTTAAAAAAAAATGCATTTTCTGACTTTAGCCATTTGGTGCCTGCTGCCTGTCTCAGATCACTTGTCTGGTATGAATGACAGCTCAACTTTGTGTATTTCCTCTAGACAGCCACACACTATGGGAGCTTAGGTGTGACTTGATGGGCCATCGTGGGAGGATGGGAGGGAGGAGCTGGGCACAGCCTCACTTGAATATGCTGTGTTCCTTTCCCACACAAAGAGCTGCATAACCTCCTGTAGTGAGTCTGGAGCCAGGGCAGGAAGGGCAGAACCTCTGTGCACTTCAAAGGCCTGTCTTTAGAGTCTCTCCCACTTCAAAGGTCCAACTGCATATAAGTACTGAACCTCTGACACCCACCAACCGAGTACACTTCTGGACCTGTGAATACTCTGCCAGGAAGAAGGACTGCTGTACTGCTGAAGGACTGCCACTGTACTGGACTGCTACTTTGCTGGACTCCTGCCTTGCTGCGCTGCACTGCTGCCTGCAGTTCCCCAGTCTAGGTGAGAAGGACTGGACCTCCATCACTTGAACCCAGAGTGACTCCAAGGGCTAGCTGGCTGGCCTTCCTGATGTGAAGTCTCTGGGACATCAAAGACTTCCAACCACCCTGCTCCTGCACCAGGACTCTGCCATCTCTGAGTCTGCTCTGCCAAGTGGTGCCACCGCAGTCTTGGACCCTTGGAAGTGAGCCAAAGGTGTTTGCTCCAGCAGAACTGATGCATTCTCTGCTGCAGGAGTAGAATTGATGTATCGCCACTGTTGCATAGAATATAACTGGCATATTGCATTCAGAACTGCCACTGCAACGCTTTTCTCAGTGCAAGGTCCTCGCTTCCCCGTCAACAGCTACACAGCCTCTGCACTCATCAGAACTGACCCATCACCTCGTATGCACAAAGCACCCTCGACCTCAGCCTTCTCATTGAAAGCCCCGGCTTCTAGAGAATTCCCCTTGAAGTGCTTGAAGTTTCCTGCTTCCTGTGACCAGGCTCCTGGCAGCCTGAATGACCAATGCAGGGGTGATGATGTCCTCTGTGTGAGCAGGGCACAGCCTATTGATTTGCAAGTGGGACTGTGCCCAGCTCCGCCCCCCACACCCCCATTCTTCCAGTGATGGCCCATCTCGGCACAGCTAATCCCACTGCTGTGTTGCTGTCTGGGAGGAATAAACAAAGTCCAATTGCCAACTACACCCAGTCATGTGATCCAGCAACAGATCACAGGTGCAGTATAGGGCAAGAAAATGCCACCTATCTGAAAGTAGTATTTTCAAATTGTATCTTAAAATGTGAGTTAACCATTAAAGAGGAATTTAAACTACAATGTCTCAGACAACAAACATGACATCTTTACTGGTTCCCAATGAAATGCTGGGACAAATGAAATGTAATAAGGCAATCTAATACTATTGTATGGGAGAGGTAAGCTTTACAGTAGAGAAAAAGTTATTTAGGAGTTGTTCACTACCAGGACATGTAAAACATGAAAAGTACATGTCCAACCTTTTAATAACAATGCACCCTGCCCTTTGGGCTAAATAGGGTCTAGGGGTGCTGTAAACGTATTAAAAGGGTAGTTTAAGGCTTAGCAAGGGATTTACTTTGCCAAGTCAAACTTGCAGTTTGGCAGCTACATAGGTAGGTGGCACAATGAGTGCTGCAGGGTTACTAGTAGCATTTAATTTACAGGCCCTGGGTATATGGTATACCACTTTACCATTGATGCATACCTAAATTAAATATGCCAGTCAGTTGTAAGCCAACTGTACCATGTTTTAGGGAGGGAGGGAGAAAAAGCACTTTAGCTCTGCTTAGCAGTGGTAAAGTGCACATAGTCCTGAGGTCAATAAAATGTAATTCATAAAAAATAGGAGAGTGAAAGAAAAAGGTTTACTGGTGTCATATGACTTTTACCTTGGGGGTAAGACTGCTTGGTTTCGGGTGGTGGCGCCACCGCATGTGGGTGACTGAGTCAGTCCCACACCGAAAGGAAGCTGTTGGCCTGACCTCATTGGCTAGCTAGCAGCACCCCACCCAAACCTAGAAAGTAAAGGAGATTTGTGGCAGGCTAAAAACATGACACTCGGGTTCCTCAGGGAAGTTGTGGTGGAACAGATCTTACCCCTTTCTCTCATTTGCACAAATTTTCACACATGTGAAGGCAGACAAAGAAATGCAGAATAAGTTTCAGTGCATCTATTGATGCAACTGCACTCTATGATAAAAGGCATGAGCTGCAATTATTAGAAAGATGAAACATAGTACAGCGATATTTGTGACTATTAGCGTAAAACATATAAACAGTCCCAACATCCTAACATAAACATGAGCCTTAGAATTCCAACCTACACTCTAGTATCTAATATCTAATATGAGAGCATAGTAGTGTTAGCCTTTATGCCCTTACTAGTCTATGGAAGGAGCCCTGTACCTCATACCTGGGAAAAGGCAAGGGTCTGCCACTTGTTCTGCTGGCAGTCCTCCCCGTTGGCTGGAAAGACAGGGCCAAGATCAGTAAAGCTGTGCTGAATTGGCACAGAGCGTAAGATGGCTGGCTCGAATTTCTCCTCTACCCTTCTTTGGCCTGCATGGTGTAAAGTGTTGAGTTATGAAAACAGGCCTGGCTTGATAATACATCTATGGTTAGAAGGTGAACTCTGTAACTCCTGGATTGGCAATACCAAGTAAACTATTGTGTACAGCCTTGAGCAGGGCACTGAATGAAATGTTATGCAAAGGAATTGACAACAATGCTTTTGCAGAAAGGCTAAAAAGCAAGTTGTGCTAATATATAATAACATGAATAAAATGTATATATAGGTAAAAGGGCACAGGCCACAGGCATGCAGTTAAAATAAAGGAGCCCAATCTAGGCGCTTAAAGGAACCCACAACATCTTTTCCATTGGTACAAGAGTGCAGGGTCCAACCTTCAATGAACTACATTAATGCTAATTACTTAGAAGCAATCTACAAATGTACATAAGAGAGATAAAAATCTCTACATTGACAAGCAGGTCAGTCCAAATTATGTGGCCAAATCAAAAATAGGTAAATTTTAAGATTTTTTAAAAAAATATCCAGAACGACAAATTAACAATAATTATCATCTCGCAGGAGATCTCCAAACATATCGATGGTAAGGGAATCCAGGATGGACCCCACTTCAGCAGGTGATAAATCCACCAGCTCATCAGATAAACAGTGGAAGGAAACCACATGTTCTGCTTCCTCAGCCACAGTTATGGCAGAGGAAGCAGTATTTTGACCAGTGCCAGGAGCGCCAGGAGCCAGGAAATCCATGAAGGATGGTTCATAGAAGGCATCCAGCAACAACTGTATTTTCATTAGACAAGTCCGTCAATGAACCCTCATTGAGAACATCATCAGATTTATGTCTATAGATGGTACAAGTTGTAATGCACGACACACTTCTGGTCCATTTTTTAAGGGGCACCACAAGTAGCGAAAGATGGGCTGCACACAATTCAGAACCATTCAAAATGATTAGGATAATAAACAGTAGGAAAATGCATAATGGTGAAAAGAAGAATTCTGAATACAAACCCCCCCCCACCATCATACAATAAACATGCAATGTAAAATTCCTAGCAAGGAGAACCCAGGCATTCATTACGAGTTTGGTGTCATGAGACCACCAAACGCACAGGGCGGTCTAACTGCTGCGGACCCGGCGGTAAAGACTGCCACATTACAAGCTGTGAGGTTCGGCTGAAACCAAACAGCCACAACACCGCCTGTCTCGACGGTCCGGTCGGAACATCGTGGCCAGCGGTGAGCTCCTCCGCCCACTGGCCATATTAGGAGGCACCGAACCGCCAGACTTTTTGTGGCAGTTGCCCTGCAATTAAAACCCTGGCAGTAATGCACCCAGCGACAGGAATCCCCATTCCTGTCACCGGCACAGGCACCCCCACACATCCACACACATGCAGACACCCCCTGTCCACACACTTCAAAACACCCCCAACCGCACACATCCATACTAACACCCTCACCTGCTCACACATTGACATAAACCCCCCCACTCAAACATACGCACCCCTGCCGCAATCATTCCCACCCCCACCGCATTCATGCACACCCCCACCCCTCCACACTCACATACATTCACACACTCACCCACCCCTCCACGCTCACATATATTCACACACTCCCCCTCTGCATACGCATACATGCACACATCCCCCCTCATCCGCACACTTCCATACAAATACCCCCTAATCCGTACACTTCCATACAAACAACCCCCTCATCCGCACACTTCCATACAAACACCCCACCCGACCGCACGCATCCACACAGATCCCCCACTCACTCGCATGCATCCACACAGACACCCCCACTCACTCGCAGACATCCGCACAGACATCCCCACTCACTCGCACGCATCAACATAGACACCCCCACTTACTCACAGACTTGCACACATGCACCCCCACTCGCATGCATCTCAATTCACACACCTACTCACTCACACCCGACCCCCTCTCCCCTCGGCATACATGCAGACACACACACCCTCCACATACACATACATACACATACACACACACACATACTCAGGCACACCCATTCCGCTACACATACACGCACACACCAGAAACATGAACCCAACACCCCCTCTTTTGGACGGTCCACTTACCTGTTTCGGCAAGGTGGTCGTCCGGGAGAGGATGGGTCCCAGCGTCTGCCACCGCCAGCACAGCACCGCCGTACAGGACACTGCTGTGCCTTATTACGCATCGTAATAAGGCGGGCGGAGTTCTGTTGGTGTGATGGTGCTGGCGGTGGATCTGCCTCTCTTCATCCATCGGCCAGGCCGAAGGGGTCAGATTTCCACCCAGTATTGCAAAAAGATCACCGAAGACGTAATGAGGGCTCTAAACTCTAGCCTAATGAAAGCTAGGTATGATAAACCCAATCTGCCCGTACTATGTCCATGAGAAGCTTCTCCAACCCTTGTTACCTTGCAATAGGTCACACTCCATGGTGACACAAAGGCTGAGTTCTGCAGCAAGGTGACGTGCAGTGTAGATGGTATCTGGAAGGAATCCCTCTAATCACCAGGTCCATGTGAGATGTATTTATACAGATCGTGTAGGACCCATGACACAGGCATGTTCCCAAACAACTGATAAGCGGCAATTATACAAACAATCTCCAACAAGTGTACATTATGTTCCTGTCACACGTAATTGAGAAAGGGACATGATGTTAATACCTATGTACATCACTTGATCATGATGCTGATAATGGCGACTTCACACAGACGCACTGATAATGCAAATCAAAACAATTATATACCTTTAAACAGTTGCAGCCATCTTAAAAGAAATAATAAAATAAATGGGCTAAAACAGAGCAAGCTAAGTAGGTTAAATGTCACTAGATGACGAGGTCACAGGTCTGCAAGCCAAAGGGCACGCTAATCTCCTGAGTCTCAATAAAAACTAAATTGGATTCACCTCACCCTCCCCATTGCCAGAACAAGGATACTAACTCACTATTGAAGGTGCATGATTCCAAGCTAAAATGCTCTGACCTTAAACAGGCTAAAATCGAATAGAAACTAGTTAAAAAACATACAGAGAGAGATTGTCAACCATGACAAGCACAGCAGGCCAAGTGCGAATCAAATTAATAAGGCAATTTGACATTAAACTTTTTAAACTTTTGAATAAGGTCAATGGTCAAATCATTTAACAATAATTGTGGTCTTGAAGAATGTCTCTGAAGTCATCAAATGGGAGCACATTCAGGAATGACTCTACATTGGCAGACAAATCCACGGAGCAGGAGTGCGCAGAGACCTCAAGCGCAGGATCACCGGTGTAGGCTGCACCACCCATAGTGCCAGAGGTTGTAGGAGCCAAATAGTTCACAAGTGGTGGCTCATACGTGGCCTCGCCAATCACCCGCAGGCTCATGGGGCACGACCGTGAATGAACCATCATTGGGAATATTAGCAGTTCCTTGTCCACAGGAGGCACTGGCTGAACAGCAAGACACACCAAAGGTAGACACTCGAAGAGGCACCAGGTGCAATGAAAGACATGTTGCAAGCACCACAGGACTGGTTGGAATGACAATGATCAATCATGCTCCAATTCTTCCAGCAACGGATCACAAAGGAACTGTACCATGTGATCATGGGACAGCTGGGCTGGTGATGGTAGTTCTATTACTCCGCTTAGCTAAGAAAGCACAAAGACTGTGTATTAGGAATAGCAAAAGCAGTATCCCACCAATCAGCGCCAAAATCACAGGAAAGCCAACAAACACACTTAAAAAGAATGAATGGATAGCTGATGGAATGACTCTGAAGACAGTCTGGAAGATGGAAACGAATCTAGAATCAACAGCCTTAATGAAATGTACAATCCCCGCAGTGCTAGAGGCGTTGAATTTTCTGAAGACCAGCTCTCCAAAGTGCTTTGGGAAGTTGGTATTTAATAGGGATTGTATCTCGGCTGATGATCTCGCTCTCCGGAGAGCGTACATCTCTGCCTATGTTAACGCTGCTTGTTTTTGGAACTGTAGCACCTTTAGTCTGTTCAGCTTGCCAAATTGTCTACATTAGTAGTGTCAATGTAAGGCCACATTTCTGCTACTCTTATCTTTTGTGTGGGGGGAATAGAACATGTCCACAACAAGTTACAATTTGTGAGACTAAAATTGTGTAGGCAATTCCTGATTTCATTACGCAGCAACTCTGATCACTCAGGACCACATAACTTTCTTTCGAAAATATTTGAAATGCTGGACGAATCAAAGGGATAGCAGATCATTAAATGACTAAGAGTAGCATCACATTCGCTTCCGTTTAGATAGATCTCTGTTTCACCTTTGAGACATTTGAACTTGAAAGACAACGCCTACTCTTCTTTAATACAGCTATCTTCTAGCCACCCAGACCTGCCCACAGCAAATGTTTCAAACAGTTTGTGAAACGGAAGGTGGAAATTGGCATATTTATAACCCGATGTATGAGCTATACTGTTAATGCATTTTCTACTCTGGTGAAAGGCATCTTTTCTAACTTTTCTGTGTTGAGCATGTTGTAACTCGCTTCCTTTTTTAGACAGTATCTCTTGTTGCCTGGACTTAGGTCACAAATCGCAACTCGCTATGACTGGAGTTAATCACAAGAATGGGAGCTTGCTGAGGTCAGCAAACAACCAAGTCTGTGACCTGCTTTAATAAAGCAACCTAATTTTTTTTATTTAGCCTGTTTTCCTTAAAAGAAACCGGACCACACTCAGAAAAAAAAATTACTTTTTTGTGTGGCAGTAGTCACATTAAGATGTTGATGAAATATCCATGATTTGCCACCAGATTTTGTTTGGAAAACAATGATACATAAGATTCTGATTCGGTATTTGATAGTGATGCTTCCAACATACCTAAACAAGATACTGAATCGGAATTCCATTTTAGGAGACAGAGAAATTCCCGGTTCATAAAATAGGATTAGCACCTAAGAAACCAATTTAACAGTTACAAAAGCAGAATTAGCGAGTGTTAAAATGCTTTGTACATCTGGCCCCTCAATCATAAGCAATAAGAAATGCAGTAAGATAGAGCTATGAGATAGTTCATTGATAACATTAGCAATCCCCTATTGTTTATTAGTTGCTTCCATGAATGGTGTACAGAAACGGGGATTCCCATCACGCCAGCTCTGCTTTATATTCTGTACCTTTAGCACGAAAGAAAACTTCACGGGCAACATTAAGATTTTGCAGTCGTTACCATTTAACAGGTTTGGTGGTATTTTCACATTAAGGGTCTGATTTTGAACTTGGCGGACTGGTTACTCCATCACAACGGTGGCGGATTTCCAGTCGGGCGAAACCTAAATCCTATTGAATATAATGGAATTTAGGTTTAGACTAACCGCTGTGACGGAGTAACCCATCCGCCAATTTATAAATCTGTCCCTTAGTCAATGGTCCACAGGAGTGTAGTGGCAACATTTTGCTGTCAATTTTAGGTCTGGACTGACAGCTTTAGATGTCTGCCAGTCTCTTTTTAAACATGACATAAAACACATGTACATAGAGGACCTTTGAGTCACCTTCTCCAAGGAATTGCTCAGTTGCAATGCCTTTCACATTTCGGTTCAGCCCACAGGACAATACACCAAAAATAGGGCAATAGTCACATCCTTCAGCCACCAACTTTATTGCCAGTGCCATTCACATGTGAGTGAGCCCACTGTGCAGTCATTTGGTGACTGAGGTCCTATTCAGTGTGAGAGACGGCATTTTGGAGCATTTCCTCTAAATTCACATCACAATGAGGCAGCTTTGAGAGGCAAAGTACTTCCTAGTTCACAAACCACCATGGCGCTTTGCACAATGGCCATTCTCTGAGGTGCTGTGGAAAGGAGACAGCAGAGCAGTCCCCACACATTAGCATTTACATCTGCATGGCTCACACATTCGCTCACTAGAATTTGTGCCATTAGGGCATCACTGCCTGAGCTGCGTCCTGTTTGTACTTATTTCCAGCACAATTATTTTATTGTTAAACTGTGGTAAGAAGCACTGGCTCCACGTTCCAGAGCTGCTCCTCACACACCACCTACCGCTATTAGGCACACTCCAGAGAAGACAGCTGAATCAGGTATTGTCTAGCCGCTAGACTTTCAAGGCCACCTGAACTCACACTTTTCCAAATCTCCTAGCTTATCAATTGACGACTACATCTGAACGAATGTGATGGTGCCAGAGCGAAGCACGTAATAGTCACTGCTGCACATGCACTGCTTTTTCGGTAGGGGCCAATGCAGATCTCATTACACTGGTTTAAGTTCCCAATACTTCATTGAATTGCAAGAGCAGTGCTCAAAAACAAGTAAAAGTTCTGCCCGATAGTTAAAATATGGGTATGCTAAAATGGGGAAATTAAACATGTCCTCTTCTTTGTTGGAATCTGTGCAATGTTCCATGCTAAAGGCAGGCATTTAGGGCCTCATTTACAAGAATCTGATGCATCGCCATCGATGCGTCAGATTTCTTGCGCTTCCCGCTCATCTCCTAATGACGCCATGGATGTGCTCTATTTACTATACAGAGGTCCATGGCACACATTTTCACTGATGTGTCAGAAATACTGATGCATCTGCTGGCGCTAAACTCATGCATTGCTGGAGCAGTGTTGTTAAACTGCTGCAACTCCAGCAATGTGAAGAGTCTCCCATAGGAAAAAGCCCTGCTTGGCGTGGTCTCCATTAACTTTTTGCCTCTGTTCCCCAGGTTGTTGATGTGGGCTGGACTCTGATTTTGCTGTTTTTGTTACTCTGGGCACTTTACCACTGCTAACCAGTGCTAAAGTGCAAGTGCTCCTTTACAAAATGTGTATGTGATTGGTTTATCCGTGATTGGTATATTTGATTTACTAGTAGGTCCCTAGTAAAGTGCACTAGAGGTCCCAGGGCCTCTAAATCAAATGCTATGCTACTAGTGGGCCTGCAGCACTGGTTGTGCCACCCACATAAGTAGCTCTGTAGTCATGACTCAGACCTGCCATTGCAGTGTCTGTGTGTGCAGTTTTACCTGTAAATTCGACTTGGCAAGTGTACCCACTTGCCAGGCCTAAACCTTCCCTTTTCTTACATGTCAGACACCCCTAAGGTAGGCCCTAGGTAGCCCCAAGGGCAGGGTGCAGTGTATGGTTAAGGTAGGACATATAGTAATGTGTTTTATATGTCCTGACAGTGAAATATTGCTAAATTCTTTTTCACTGTTGCAAGGCCTGTCCCTCTCATAGGTTAACATGGGGGCTACCTTTAAATCTGATTAAAGTGTAGATTCCCTTTGTGAACGGATGAAAATGTGGAGCTTGGGGTCTCTAAGCTCACAATTTAAAAATACATCTTTTAGTAAAGTTGATTTTAAGATTGTGCGCTTGAAAATGCCACTTTTAGAAAGTGAGCATTTTCTTGCTTATACCATTTCTGTGACTCTGCCTGTTTGTGGATTCCCTGTCTGGGTCAGTTTGACAGTTGGGCTGGTTGCACCTCACACTAGACAGTGACACAAAGGGAGCTGGGGTGTAGCCTGCATATCCTGATGAGCCACCTGTGCTAGGAGAGAGGGGAGGAGTGGTCATTCACACCTGAAAGGGCTGTGCCTGCCCTCACACAATGCAGTCTCCAACCCCCGGTGAGTATCTGGGGCTTGGCCTGGGCAAAGCAGGATTTCACATTCCAAAGAGACTTTAATTTGAAGTAGGCCTACTTCAAAGGAGAAACTGGGTATAAGAAGGGCACCCAAAACCACAGACTTTAGAAACACTTCTGGAACCAAGAGGAACCTCTGCCTGAAGAAGAGCTGAATAGCTGAGGAAGAAGTGCTGCCCTGCCTGTGACTGTGCTTTGTGGAGCTTTCCTGCAGTGCTGCTGCTGCCAGAGTAAGAGGGCAAAGCCTGGACTTTGTGTGCCTTCCATCTTGTGAAGAAATCTCCAAGGGCTTGATTTAGAGCTTGCCTCCTGTTGTTTGAAGTCTCAGGGACAGCAAAGACTTCTCTCTGGCAGCACCTGGAGTCTCTGGAGAGACTCCTGCTCTGACAAGTGGTGCCCTATTCAGTCCCTGGGCCCTTGAAAGGAAAGCTGGTGGAAATCCAAGGAAATCGACTTCGGACCGACGCCGCTGCTGAATCTGGTGACACCGCCTGCACCCGACGCCGTGACCTTCGCTGGAATGCGACGCTCTTCGCAGGCCCGACGCCGCTGCAGCCACGCTGAAGTCCGCGACTCCGTGGAAGTCACCGCACCACGTCGTGACCGACGCCGCTCGAAGTGCGCGGATTCAACTTTTCGCACAGACTCCGTGTCCGGCACCGCTGGTTTTGGCTTGTTGGGAACGACTCCGTCACGACGCCGTGTTAACACCTCATCGAAGCATTTTTGTTTCTAAGTGCTATTTTTGAGTTTAATCTTTAAAAATTCATAACTTGACTTGTGTATGTTGGATTTTTTTCGTTTTGGTCTTGTTTTGTTTAGATAAATATTTCCTATTTTTCTAAACTGGTGTTGTGTCATTTTGTAGTGTTTTCATTAAGTTACTGTGTGTGTTGGTACAAATACTTTACACCTAGCACTCTGAAGTTAAGCCTACTGCTCTGCCAAGCTACCAAGGGGGTAAGCAGGTGTTAGCTGATGGTGATTCTCTTTTACCCTGACTAGAGTGAGGGTCCTTGCTTGAACAGGGGGTAACCTGACTGTCAACCAAAGACACAATTTCTAACATGGGTGATCAGCGGTTGGGATTTGGACTTGTATTTGTACTTCACATACAGTGATTAAGTGTACACTACTGTTTGAGTTCAGACCACTACGTGACCACATACTACTTGTTTGGTGATCTTTTTATTTTTTCTCTTTGGGACTGTTTTTGTTCTACTTCCATTTTTTTCCCCACTGATTCCTTGATTGACTTTCTTTGGAACTTCATTTGGGAACTTGTTTTTCTGCCTTTGGAACTTTGCACTTGTTTTTTAATCTTCATCATGTCCCATGCTGGAGATCCATCAGTTGGAGCTGACTTTGACCTTGAGAAATTGGAGAGTTATACCAAAGCTCAGTTGAAGCAGTTCTGTAAAAGTTTTGACTGTCCCATTAAGAGCTCATCCAGGAAGGAGGAGCTGCAAAAGGCGCTGAGGGCCTGGGTGACAGCCAAGAGCACTGAAGGGCACACAGAGGATGAGGAGGATGAGGAGGATGAGGAAGAGTGTTCAGTACACAATGGTATTGTGGGTGGGCCTGTTATGTCCAGGGAGAAGGTCTCCAGGGCCGGTAGCAGTGTCTCATCCAAGGGTCTGACACCTGAGGAGTTACAGGACAGACAGGCAGAAAGGGAGTACCAATTGGAGCAGAGGAGGCTAGCCCTTGAGGAGAGGAAGTTAGCGATGGCTCATGAGCTTAGCTTGAAAGAGATGGATCATAGAAGCCAGTCCAGTAGAGATGGTGGCAGCAACCCTACAGTGCAGCCTGAGAGGAGGGTGCACATTCCTAAAGAACTTGTGATAGATTACAAGAGGGAGGATGACATATACTTGTGGTTCAAAGGGTATGAGTCTGCTCTCCACATGAATCTGGTCCCTGAAGCTCATTGGGGGGCGGGTCTGTGGAAGCACTTTGAGGTAGAGGGGAGGGATACACTGACAGCCTTAGGGGATGCTCAGAATCTCACCTACTCTAACATGAAGGATGCCTTGCTTACAAGGTATGGTCTTACCCCTGAGCAGTACAAGGATAGGTTTAGGTCCTACAAGAAGAAGGAATCCCAAACATGGTTGGAATGTGTTGATTCTTATTGCAGGTCACTGGATGGTTGGGTGAAGGGCAGTTAGGTAACTACGTATGAGGGGCTTTACAATCTGATTGTTTGGGAGCACTTGTACAGTTTATGTTTTCCAGAGCTGCGCCAACACCTGATTGACAGCAAGCTGACTGACCCCAGGAAGCTTGCGCAGGAAGCGGACCGCTGGGAGAGCACCAGGGTCCAAAAGAGGTATGGGGGAGACCACGCCAAGGGTGGGCAGGATCCCTCTCAGAAGAAAGGGGGGGGTAAGGGCAAACAGGGGGAGTTCTCTAAAGTGCCCCAAACTGATTCCCAGGGTAAGGATTCCCAACCCCCCAGTGAAAAGAAGCCATGGTTCTCCAAAGGGAAGCCAGTGGCAGGTGGTCCCCCACGTAAGTGTTATGCATGTGACCAGGTGGGTCATGTGAGGGGGGATCCCAAATGCCCCAAAAGTACACTGACACCCACTGGTGCGCCGTCCCAGGGTTTGGCCAGTGTAGCGCTTGGGGAAGAGTTGGTTTCAGGTGGGTGGGAACCAGCTGAAATGGCCCTTGTCTCATTAGGGGACAGTGAGATGGTCCAGAGAACCCTAGTGCCTGAAAACACTAAGAAGTACAGGCAGTGGGTGACCATTAATGGACAGAGGGTGGGGGCTCTGAGAGACACCGAAGCCAGTGTGACTACAGTGAGGAGTCAGCTGCTGTCTGAAGAGCAGATTGATCCCCGGGTACTTCACCAAGTAGTTGCAGTGGACAACTCATAGCGCCTGTGCAGAGTGGCGCAGGTTCCCTTTGAATGGGGGGGGTCGCAGGTTCCTTGAAGATAGCTGTGAGTCCAACCATGCTGTTGATTGTTCGCTAGGCAATGACCTGGAGGATTCCCCTTGGAAGGAGGTGGAACACAGGTCTCACTTGGAGATGTTGGGTCTGCCTGGGTGGGTATGCATATCCACCCGGTCAATGGCAGCCTGACAGGGTAATCAAGAGCCCCTGGAGCCTGAAACAGTGGCCCAGGGGACCGCCAAGAAGAGGAAGGGCAGGGGGCGCGGGAAACCGGCCCCAGAAGTTCCCACGGTCCGGGAGGAGGCAGAGCCTGAGGGTGACGCCCCGGAGCCTACAGGGGAACAGGTGGCTGAACTGGGGGAGGTCCCTGAGCTGTCGTAGTGGCAGCAGGAAGGGGGGCCCACCAGGGAAGCATTCTGTGCAGCACAGAAGTCATGCCCTACTTTGGAGGGTTTGCGGGAGCAGGCGGCAGACCAGGCGGCTGGCAAGGAGCCAGGATCACACCTGATTTATTTGGAGGATGACCTCCTGTATAGCGAGCCTAAGGTTCCTGAGCCTGGGTCAGCCCGTGTGCTGGTGGTACCCCAGTGCTTCAGGGCCTTTCTACTGGGGTTGGCTCATGATGTGCCTTTAGCTGGACATTTGGGGAAGGACAAGACCTTTGAGAGGCTTGTCACCCACTTTTACTGGCCCCTAATGCGCAGGCACTCAGATGCACATTGCAGGTCTTGTAAGACTTGTCAGGCAAGTGGCAAGAGTGGGAGGAAATGTAAAGCTCCCCTCCAGCCTTTGCCTGTTGTCAGTACTCCCTTTGAGAGGGTAGGCATTGACATTGTGGGGCCTCTGGATCCCAAGACAGCCATGGGCAACAGGTTTATCCTGATCTTGGTGGACCACGCCACCCGGTACCCAGAAGCCATTCCTTTGAGATCAATCACTTCCCCTGTTGTGGGTCGTGCATTGATGGGGGTTTTTACCCACATGGGGTTCCCCAAGGAAGTGGTATCTGATAGGGGTACCAACTTCATATCCACGTATATGAAGTCTCTGTGGAAGGAGTGTGGGGTAACCTACGAGTTCACCACCCCTTACCACCCCCAAAGTAACGGTCTGGTTGAGAGATTCAACCGCACCTTAAAAGGCATGATCATGGGCCTGTCAGAGCCCTTGAGGCGGAAGTGGGACGTCCTCTTACCATGCCTTCTGTTCGCCTACAGGGAGGTGCATCAAAAGGGACTTGGGTTTAGTTCCTTTGAGCTGATTTATGGCCACCCTGTGAGGGGACCCTTGAGTCTGGTTAAGGAAGCTTTGGAGAAAGCTCCTAGTAAACCCCCCCAGGATGTATTCAGTTACATGCTGGCTTTGAGAAACCAGACTGCCCGCTTCAGGAGTCTCGCTCAGGAGAACCTGGAAGCAAGCCAGGAGGATATGAAACGGTGGTATGACCAGAATGCCACTCTGGTCAAGTTTCAACCTGGTCAAAAAGTGTGGGTGAGGGCGCTCCAGGATAAGTGGACTGGGCCATTTGAGGTGGTGGAGCGCAAGAGTGAAGTCACCTACCTGGTGGACTTGCGGTCTCCAACGAACCCTTTAAGGGTCCTGCATGTCAACCGCCTCAAACCTCACTTTGAGCGGACTGAACTGTCCATGCTCCTTGCGACAGATGATGGGGTAGAGGAGGAGAGTGAGCCTCTTCCTGACTTCCTGTCTGCAGGAGAAAAAGATCGGTCAGTGGAGGGAGTGATCCTCTCCCCCTCCCTGACTGAGGAGCAGCAAGGTGACTGTCGCCACGTGTTGGGACAGTTTTCCTCACTGTTTTCCCTGATCCCAGGAGTCACACACTTGTGCACACATGATGTGGACACTGGGGACAGTACACCTATTAAACAGAAGGTTTACAGGGTGACTGACAGGGTCAGGGCATGCATTAAGGATGAGGTATCCAAAATGCTTACCCTAGGGGTTAGTGAGCACTCCAGCAGTCCTTGGGCCAGCCCAGTGGTATTGGTCCCAAAGGCTACTGCACCTGGTGCCACCCCAGAACTCAGGTTCTGTGTGGACTACACAGGACTCAATGCGGTCAGCAAGACTGACGCACACCCCATCCCCCGAGCTGATGAGCTCATGGACCGGTTGGGAGCTGCCAAGTACCTCAGTACGTTTGATTTAACAGAGAGGTCAGCATTCTCTACACCAGATGGACACTTTCAATTTAAAGTGATGCCATTTGGGATGAAGAATGCCCCTGCCACCTTTCAGAGGTTGGTCAACCAGGTGTTGGCAGGACTGGATGAGTTCAATGCCGCCTACCTGGATGACATTGCTGTGTTTAGTTCCACATGGGAGCAACACCTGCAACACCTCTGGAGAGTGTTAGAGGCCCTGCAAACAGACGCCTCAGAGCATGGTATTGGAGCAGTACTCTCACAGCTTAATGAAGAGGGCCTAGATCAACCCGTAGCCTTCATTAGCAGGAGGTTACTACTGATGAAGCAGAAAAAGAAAGGCTAACAAATATTCATATATCATGTAACAAAATCGTATTATGCAATGTGTGTTTTAGCAAAGAAAAATAATGTATGTAGAAAATGTGCCCTCGAGGTAGTTCGCCATCAGTATAAACGAGCTTGATTAATCATGAAGAATCGATAATGTAGTAATCCGTCATAATTGCAGATGTACTTTATGATTTTCTCGTTAAAACTGTTATATGTTTAGCTTAAATTTAGCAGAGGCTTTGGCCTGGTCGCCCGGTCTCAATTTTAACTGCGTAGTTTTCACTTGTATTAACAAAGACATGTCTTATATATTTTAAAGCTGTATTTTTCCAGTAGAATGACTAATACACTTATCTCAAGGTTTCGTGCTAGGCAAGTTTCATCCCTTTTGAAGCAAGGTCAGTTTCTGCAGGTGCAGACAACAAAGACACTGATACAGAATTAATTGGCAAACTTTGTTGCAACTTGTGTTCCAAAACTCCAAGGACACCTTATGCATAAATGAGTACTAAGAGAAAGACAGTATTCATTGGTCAAAAGGAAGCCACCCCATGGACCCTCCAATGGAAGACCCTGAAGAATTTGGAACATTTTCTTACTTAAACCCACCGGACAAAGAGAGGCCAGCAATTTTCTTGATGCCATTTTGAAGCCAGAATCAAGACGCCATTTTAAATGACACTTTGATGCTTTTCTCTATCCCAGAGAGAGAGACTTTAAAGAATTCTCACCCTAGAGACTTTAACTTTAACTTTACCCCGTCTTGCCCATACAATATCTTTTGCCCCATTTTCCTTGCTGCCGCAAGGAAAACTTGACTTAAACTTTGCCCCTTTGAAATTTGCCCCATGCTGATCGAACCGGTACCTGAAGGACGAAGACTTACCTTGAATGCTGATTGTATTTGGTAATTATGAAAGGATAAATGTATTATTCATTGTATTTTCCTTCTTAAGTACCAACTGCTTATTTTGACAGAGCCTAAGCTAGAAGTTTTCTAAATTTATGTTGACTAAATTCTTTTGCATGAAGCCCCACATGACAATGCTAATCAGAGGTTAATTGAGGTATTCACTTGATGCACCATGCTGAATTGAAATCTTGTTATGCTGACTAATGTATGCAATTAGTCAAATTCAGTTACTCATATTAGTGATTTGCATTGCTATAACCGAGTGTATTATAACCCACATTTTGCGTAGATTGCGTTTCTTCCGTCGTTATGGACAGCTAGTAATGTTCGTATACGTATATCATTTGATTTTGAGACTTACTTATATTGTATTAGCTTTGTTAATATAGGGAAATAAACTCATTAACCTTTAATAAACAGGCGTGGTTATTCATGACTGAAAGGTCATGGTGTGTCTAATTACTGATTTTCTGTTTAATTAAGTTGTTGTTTGACCACTAATTGAGTATTGGTTATTGATTATAAATGGTTATTGACTATTGATTTGAGGGATCCGACAATTCTTTGGATGAGGAGAACCCAACCCGGTCAAAAGATTCACCGACCTCCGGCGTGTCCAAGTATAAGTAATTTAGAAGGACTGGACGCGCTATCAGTACATGGTAGTAGAGTTTGATGGTTTGGCCTATTGGGACCCCATTCGAACGATAGACAGATTCAAGTCAGAATTTTATTTGATAAAACAAGTTTGAGAAACGATGATGCCCTAAATCCCCAATTACTTTCCCGGAATCTCGGAGCTTGCGAATGGAGAAAATGGAGGTGTGAGAATGTTTTCGGTGTTTCTAGTGACGGTATGTGTGAAGTTAGGGTATTGCGCTTGCACAGCTTATGCCGCAGATAAATTGTGGAATTTGTGAGGATTTTTAGGGGGTTACGAACCCCAATCAAAACTTTAGAGGAGTGATACTCCAAAGTGTGAGAGTAGGGAAGTCGTCGAACTTCATATGTGTGTAGCGCTTTGTGCAGAAAAAAATTGTCCACGTGGTTGTTGATTTTGAGACGGGCCCTGCGAGGTCAAGAGATTACGGAGTATGTTGAAAAGTGTATGAGACACTTGATTGATGATGTAATTGGTTCGGTTTAATAGGTTGATCGGGCGTGGTCAACAAGTCAGTACGAATGTTGAGGAATAAAAGAACATTTTCGATTTTGAGATTATACGAATTCTAAAGTGCACTAGAATAGTTCATTGATCAGTCGGGAGTAAAGTTTGCAGGTCAAATTTTGCTTGCGAAAGTGGGAAACCGAGAAAGATGGAATAACTGCTGAGGCTAGTGAAAACTCCCTAAGGTTTCTGAAGCGATTGTATTACCGTCCTGTAGTAAACCGACAGATTTTGTTTTCTTCTTTTTGGTTAGTGCTCACGATATATTGCAGAAATTAGTTTTGAGTGAAGCTGAATGAAGGAGGACAAGCCCCGAGACTTTGTCAGCCGCAGTGTGTAAGTGTGACGTCACTAGGAGCCACGCTGGGATAGGTTGGTTGGTGAGAAGGGTCGCGCACGGATTGGATGCAGTCCGGGAAGCGCAATTGGTGGGGAAAGGCAAGCGAAGAGTATTCCGGGAATTAAAGTCACTTATTGATTACATTTTTTTGAGAAAATAAAAGACGGAACGATGAAATTTTTCAAAGCACTTAAGAGTGCCTTGAGGAGAGATGTATATATTAAAGTAAATGTAGGAGAAGAAGCACCGCCTGAGGGTACGCCAGCTTACATCGTAATTGAAGAAAAGGGTGTTGCACCATGTCTTTGGTTAAAGCAATGGTGTAAATTAACAGAAAAGCATGGAAGTGTATCGTTTCCTATCCATGGGTCGTTTAATCTAAGAGTTTTGGAGAATTTAAGATTTGTGCTATATGACATGAAAATACCTCCAAGACCAGCACAGTTTGAAATTCAGTTACTCATATTAGTGATTTGCATTGCTATAACCGAGTGTATTATAATCCAAATTTTGCGTAGATTGCGTTTCTTCCGTCGTTATGGACAGCTAGTAATGTTCGTATACATATATCATTTGATTTTGAGACTTACTTATATTGTATTAGCTTTTTTAATATAGGGAAATAAACTCATTAACCTTTAATAAACAGTCGTGGTTATTCATGACTGAAAGGTCATGGTGTGTCTAATTACTGATTTTCTGTTTAATTAAGTTGTTGTTTGACCACTAATTGAGTATTGGTTATTGATTATAAATGGTTATTGATTATTGATTTGAGGGATCTGACAATTCTTTGGATGAGGAGAACCCAACCCGGTCAAAAGATTCACCGACCTCCGGCGTGTCCAAGTATAAGTAATTTAGAAGGACTGAACGCGCTATCACTACCCAGGGAACGTAGGTGGAGTGCCATAGAACGTGAAGCGTTTGCTGTGGTCTGGGCACTGAAGAAGCTAAGACCCTACTTGTTTGGGACTCACTTCCGAGTTCAGACCAACCACAGGCCCCTCAGATGGTTAATGCAGATGAGGGGTGAGAATCCAAAACTGTTGAGGTGGTCCATTTCCCTACAGGGTATGGACTTTACGGTGGAACACCGTCCTGGTACAGAGCACGACAATGCTGATGGTCTGTCCAGGTTCTTCCGCCTTAGTGATGAGAACTCCTATGAGGTTGGGTAGTTGCTCCCCACTTTCAGCTGGGGGGGACATGTGTTAGACTTTTCATCCTTGGCGTGCTCTCCCTTAACTTTTTGCCTCTGTTCCCCAGGTTGTTGATGTGTGCTGGACTCTGATTTTGCTGTTTTTGTTACTCTGGTCACTTTACCACTGCTAACCAGTGCTAAAGTGCAAGTGCTCCTTTACAAAATGTGTATGTGATTGGTTTATCCGTTATTGGCATATTTGATTTACTAGTAAGTCCCTAGTAAAGTGCACTAGAGGTGCCAGGGCCTGTAAATCAAATGCTACTAGTGGGCCTGCAGTACTGGTTGTGCCACCCACATGAGTAGCTCTGTAGTCATGACTCAGACCTGCCATTGCAGTGTCTGTGTGTGCAGTTTTACCTGTAAATTCGACTTGGCAAGTGTACCCACTTGCCAGGCCTAAACCTTCCCTTTTCTTACATGTCAGACACCCCTAAGGTAGGCCCTAGGTAGCCCCAGGGGCAGGGTGCAGTGTATGGTTAAGGTAGGACATATAGTAATGTGTTTTATATGTCCTGACAGTGAAATATTGCTAAATTCGTTTTTTACTGTTGCAAGGCCTGTCCCTCTCATAGGTTAACATGGGGGCTACCTTTAAATCTGATTAAAGTGTAGATTCCCTTTGGGAGCGGATGGACATGTGGAGTTTGGGGTCTCTAAGCTCACAATTTAAAAATACATCTTTCAGTAAAGTTGATTTTAAGATTGTGCACTTGAAAATGCCACTTTTAGAAAGTGAGCATTTTCTTGCTTATACCATTTCTGTGACTCTGCCTGTTTGTGGATTCCCTGTCTGGGTCAGTTTGACAGTTGGGCTGGTTGCACCTCACACTAGACAGTGACACAAAGGGAGCTGGGGTGTAGCCTGCATAACCTGATGAGTCATCTGTGCTAGGAGGGAGGGGAGGAGTGGTCATTCACACCTGAAAGGGGTGTGCCTGCCCTCACACAATGCAGTCTCCAACCCCCTGGTGAGTGTCTGGGGCTTGGCCTGGGCAAAGCAGGATTTCACATTCCAAAGAGACTTTACTTTGATGTAGGCCTACTTCAAAGGAGAAACTGGGTATAAGAAGGGCACCCAAAACCACAGACTTTAGAAACACTTCTGGAACCAAGAGGAACCTCTGCCTGGAGAAGAGCTGAATAGCTGAGGAAGAGGTGCTGCCCTGCCTGTGACTTGTGGAGCTTTCCTGCAGTGCTGCTTCTGCCAGAGTAAGAGGGCAAAGACTGGACTTTGTGTGCCTTCCATCTTGTGAAGAAGTCCCCTGGGCATGGCCATTGGGCAGTGGGGCATGACTCCTGTCTTTGCTAAGACAGGAGTCATTTCCATGGTGGTTGTGCGTCATAAAATGACGCGAGTCAGGTTAGCGTCAAATTTTCTGACTCTAACCTGACTTGCACCATTTTTTGACGCACAATCCCCATTATTCCCTACGCCAGCTCTGCCCGGTTCGCGTTTTTTTTTTTACGCTCACCAGGCAGCAGCGCCGGCTAGCGTAATTCCATAAATATGACGCCCGGCTGGCGCGTTGGAATGGGGTTAGCCCACGTTAAATTTTTTGAAGCAAAACTGCGTTAGCGCAGTTTTGCGTCAAAAAGTATAATTATGGCCCATAGAGGAATAATGATGCAAAATCAAGATTACGTTTATTCGCCTTATTTTTACCATTTTTTTTGTTAAATGTCAGAGCTTTGGTTAAATCGCCTTATTTTTACAATTTTTTTTGTTAAATGTCAGAGCTTTGGCTAATAATTCAAATACATGAAAACATATATGATACATGGTGTGTTTAAACTGCATGCAAAAGGCCCAGAAAATGAATGTTTCTCTGTCACATTGAGACCCCAATGTTCAGGCTCTCTGTAAATATAAACATATCCAGTATAATTAACTGCTTCAGTGCGGGCGTTGGCCACTAGCCCCTCCACCGGGGGCATTTGTTTTTAAAAAAAAAGGAAGGTTTACCCCCCCCCCCAGGGGTTTAAAATGTAAAAAATTAAAATTAAAATAAAAATGAAATTGACAGGGGGTCGCCCGTGAGCAGGGCGAGGGGCAATCATTTTTTTAAATAGTTGTATGGTTTCCCGGGGGGCCACTATAGCCCCCAAGGAAACCATACAGCTATTAAAAAAAAATATATATATATATATATATATATATATATAGAGAGAGAGAGAGAGAGAGAGAGAGAGAATCTATATATAGAAATAACTATGTAGTTATATCTATATATATATATAGATAGATATATATATATATATATATATATAGAGAGAGAGAGAGATATGTGTATAGATACATATATATGTCTATATATAGATCTATATATGTATATAGTTCTATATATTTATATAGATATATTTATATAGCAATCACTTTTGTCAACATATGTGTGGTTTCCCTGGGGGCTGCGGACGGCCCCCAGGAAAACCACACCCACATATAAAAGTGATCTCTCTCTCTCTCTCTGTCTATATATATACATACATATATATATATATATATATATATACATACATACATATATATATATATATTCGCCACAACTTCTCTTACAGTTGCAGCTTGCGTCTTCAAAGCAATGCACATACATCAACTGAGGTGTTTCAACTGTAGCTTTTAGGCAGCAAAAATAAAATCAAGTAAGTCTTGTGATTATGTTTCATTTCCTGTCACGGGCATTAGTCCTACCCACGCAAGTGAGGTACCATTCTTATCAGGAGACTTGGGGCAACACAGAATAGCAGAACAAGTGTTATTGTCCCTTGTCTTTCTCTACATTTTTTCCTTCCAAATGTAAGATAGCGTGTGAAAAGCCGTCTATTTGAGAACTGCCAAGTAATTCACATGCTAGTATGGGCACCCCGGAATTCAGAGATGTGCAAATAACCACTGCTTCTCAACACCTTATCTTGTGCCCATTTTGGAAATACAAAGGTTTCCTTAATACCTATTTTTCACTCTTTATATTTCACCAAATGAATGGCTGTACAACCAGTAAACAATGAAAACCTATTGCAAGGTGCAGTTCCTTTATTGGCTCTGGGTACCTAGGGTTCTTGATGAACCTACAAGCCCTATATATCCCTGCAACCAGAGGAGTCTAGCAGATGTAACGGTATATTACTTTTGAAAATATGACATTGCAGGAAAAAGTTACAACGTGGAGAAAAATGGCTGTTTTTTCTCCTCAATTTCAATATTATTTTATTTCAGCTGTTATTTTCTGTAGGAAATCCTTGTAGGATGTACACAAATGACCCCTTGCTGAATTTAGAATTTTGTTTACTTTTCAGAAATGTTTAGATTTACAGGATCCAGCAATGGTTTCACACCCATTTCTGTCACTAACTGTAAGGAGGCTAAAAGCACAAAAAATAGTAAAAATGGGGTATGTCCCAGTAAAATGCCAAAATTGTGTTGAAAATTTGATTTTCTGATTGCCTGTTCCTGAAATCTGGGAAGATGGTGATTTACACAGCGCAAACCCTTTGTTGATGCCATTTTCAGGGGAAAAAAACACATGCTTTCTTCTGCAGCCTTTTTTCCAATTTTTCTGCAAAAACAAAAATGTAGCTCTATTTTGGCTAATTTCTTGGTCTCCTCCAGGGGAACTCACAAACTCTGGGTACCTTTAGAATCCCTAGGATGTTGGAAAAAAGGACGCAAATTTGGCGTGGATAGCTTATGTGGACAAAAAGTTATGAAAGCCTAAGCGCGAACTACCCCAAATAGCCAAAAAAGGGCTCAGCACCGGGGGAGGAAAAGGCCCAGCAGCTAAGGGGATAAGTTATATTACCTAGAACTGTCTAAACTACTGTCCTCATTCACTTTGACATTACAGACAGATCATTTGGCCAAAAACCCAAATCATGAACGTTAACATAAGAGAAGGAAATGTCGCATTTTGAGGAATTGATTCCCTACATCATTTTCCTTACATGAGGCAACTTTAGTTCAATTTTCCAATAGTACTCTAGGAAGAAGGGCACTAATAACCATCAAATAATTTGTCTTATACTATAGAGGTCCTAGGGATCAAGTGGTCAAGTACTAATAGATATTAGCTGGATATTAGCTAGAAAAATGATGTAAGAACTGAGACGTTATTAATTGGCAATAAAATCACCTTCCAGTGATAAATTATTTGTCGCTCTATTTTGCATAAAAGTTATTTCTTAAGAGCTATGCTTAATGGTATTTTGACCTTTCCCACACCATGTTGCAAACAAAGCTAATGAGATGCTTAGAATACTTTTAAGATTAAATTGAATTGTATTATTTTTTAGATAACTGATCTATGTATATTCCTATATGAAATATTAGAAAAAATGTCAGTTTCTCTATCATACTGAATACGTTGGCCTCAAGAAAAGATGAAAATGGCTACATTAAAAAAATTAAGAAAATTATACATTAAAGAATAAGGCATGTGAATGACATTTCTAGCATTCTTCTTGTATTGTTTTAAGCACGTATAAGGGAAATCAATACCCCTTAACAGCTCTTTAGGAACAGTTGTCAATGATGATCAGTACAAACTGCATTGATAAAGCAAGCAAAGATAAGAGAAAATATACAAAGGTTGCATTAATTGCCAACCATCTACTGTGTACTTCAATTTAATGACAGAATTTTCTGATATTGAAAGTAACTGGGTACATTTTTTATGTATCACCATAACAATGCATCATTTACTTCCCTAACCAAATATAATACATGTATTTCTTTGTTTGTGCATCCACAGCGCAGGACATCACTCTGTTTGGACACAACTTTAAAAATACTGAAAGTTACTTTAAAAAACAAATGCATGTTACACAGACACACACACACACACACACACACACACACACACACCATACACCCCTCCCACACCCACACACGTTTGATATATCTTTATTCAACACTTATTGGGATGTTGACCCCCACATTTAATATAGTAAAAAGGTCCTGCTTATATTTGTTGCATGAATATACAGGGTTGGGGTGGGATTTGCCCCCCCAAAATACAAAAGATCCATATATTCACTTAAAAAAAACAGAGGTTACAGGGATGTTATAGTTAGGCTCAATTTTACTGCAAATATTACATTGGTATTATCAATGATGTTATGAAAGATGTCATGAGTGCCGTAATTTGTGGGGTAATTAGCAGTGCATGGCGAGGGCACGCGTTAGAGTTACCTTATGGCCTCGACTTACACTATAGGCATTGGTCACACTAAGGGCTCGATGGGAGCAAGACCTAGGAATTCCTATCCCAAAGGCAGCCTGGGAGTCCATTCTAGAGCACACCCGAAAGTTTCTAGAAATGCATGCTTCAAACCAATACATTTTTATATTCTCCATAGAGCTTACCTCACCCCAGATAGAATCAACAGACAGTTTGGAAAAGCAAATGCCTCATCCCCTAGATGTAACAAAGTGGATGCTAACTTTATTCACTTGCTATGGGAGTGTCCCCAACTGTCAGACTATTGAGAAGGGGTTACATGTGCACTAGCAGATATAACAGACAAGGAGATCCCCTTATCCCCTGGACACTGGTTTCCCCACACCTCGAAGGCGAAGGTGACCAGCAGATTTCAGGATCTTGACCAAAAGAGAGATAATGCTGCACTGGAAGGATCGAGTGGGACCCAGGCTGACGGCCTGGTGCACAGCATTAGTAAAATGGACTGACTGTCAGGGAACGCTCCTTCTGAGGTTTGCACGCTGTGGAATTGGTACACTGGGAGCTGCCCGAGCCTGGGGAACACTGCTTGATGCACTGAAAAATCCTGCCCTCTCTCTTCGCAGGAGACCTCCCCAGACGCATCCCCCCTGTGGAGAGTAACTTTTGTGCAACTGTGAGACTTACAGTGACACTGCAGGTAAATTGTGTAGGACTCCTTGTGTGGGACCTGATGTTCTCCTGACAAACCCTCCAAGTACAATTAAAACTCACCTGGCAGGGTCACTGCCCTCCTTCAGGTGCCAGCAGGCTAATATGCAAATGTGCCTACATGCACAGAGGCTTATTGTGGAGACCTCTCAACTGTTTTGAGCTGCATCTTTTCCCAGTTGGTGCTCCCTTTCCCCTGTGGCACTTGGGTCCTGTAGCACAGGGGCAGTATGGGATCCCGCGCCTTGCAGCTCAGCCAGCTCCCTGTCCACCCAGCGCATCTCTGTGTGCTGACACATAAGCCAGCGGACTACTATCTTGTTGTGACCATGTGTGGGGTTTCACAATTGTGCACTTCTGCTCCCCGATCACAGGAACAGAGAACTTGGGTTGGCACACCATAGTGCTGCCAAGCTTGCCCCTTCCCTGGAGCATGCAGGTTCAGCAGCGCAGTGACGCACCACAGTATTCTCAGGGTGCTGGTCTGCTCCAGGAGCTAATGAAGAATTGGTGGTTGGAAGCTCGAGCACCTCTTCTACCCCCAGGGCTCTGATCCTCCCCAGAGGTTAAAGGAACAGAGAAGTGAGTAGTGCCATGCACGTCTATCTCCAAATGGTCCCCAGGGGAACCCAAACCATTGGGTGTTGCCTATGGGGATGTTACACATATCAGTGGATTCAATTGGTTTCTTCTGCCCTTGCAGCCTTGAGGACCGACCGGGCAGGCCCAGAAAAAGGGCCAAAATAAATATGGTTTTCTCCACTGCCAATGGGCCTACTTTGGTAGGATCTGGCTTGTTGTGTTCCTGGTGGAGTACTCAAGGCACCAGGAGTGTTAATTTTAGGTCTTCTAGCCTCTAACAATTTGTTAGATAGTTCGGATCAGTTTTCCTGCCCCTTTGCTCGTCACAGCCTGCTGTTAAGGCTTCTTGACAACACCAGGACCTGCTCCTCTGTCGGGGCTCCTCGTACTTTTCTTTCGCCTGGGCTCTTCCTCAGGAGGATCCCACAGCCCTCAAGGCAGAAAACCCTTCCACCTGCCCTCCACAGGTTACAAGGCATCCTGGCCACTTGCAAGGGACCTGTGAGTCCAACAGATACTAGAAATCCACCTTTAGGTGGTACTCTCCCCTCGACAGATCCAGTCTACAGAGCTTCCAGGGGAACCCTCTTGTTCAGTTTCCACAGCTAGTCCATCTCTCTACTACCCCTAGAGGGAATGGGGACACACATCCACAAAGTCCATGTCAGTATAAGTCCAGAGTGCCTCACCACTCCACACAGACAATTATCCATGAGGGCTCCTTCCTTTCTTGGCTCCTGAAGATTCCAGTGCTTCCCCCAGTCTCTCCAATGTGCAGTGTTTTTAAGTAGGTGCCTCTGCCCAAGACAAAGATGACATATCATCACTCAACACTTGTACATACCACTCCCACCCCGCACAGAATCTTAGAACTTTTCAAAATGGTGACTTCAAGTAGTCAAAGGTCACAGATCTCTTGAAGCTTTATACCAGCCATCTGCCAAGGTTCCTTCCCATCAAAACTTCAAAGGGGCCTCTCGGAGAGAATGGAAACAGATGTCTGCTGCTCTTCTACTGTTCATCTGGAAAGAGAATGCACAGGCTTGTCAGGCAGTGTGCATGCAATGACCCTATGACGATACTGCCCCTACCCACTTCTTTCCCAGGAACCTGCTTGATCCCCTATAAATGGGCATATTGTGTAACACGGCTTTGACCTGCCTGCAGGCCAGCACTACAAGTAACTTGGCCCAGCAGGATAGTTCAAAGCTCGAATCTAGTTAAGGGTTGACTTAAGAAACTATGACCAAACCCAAAGTACATATAGGAATGGCTAGTTGGCCAAAATAATATGATATTTGCACTCTGAATCTTTGTTTACCTACGGAAGCACTCCTCGGGACTCGCCAATGCAAAATTATCTTGGTACATCCTTTGCCTATAGTGTGAATGCAGTAATTCACTACAGTGAAGCACCACAGACTGACACTATAGTCAAAAAATTAGGATATTTACTTTTGAACTCTTAACTCAATTTTAAGGGCTGCGCAGGACATAAACAATTTACCAAAGGTCCCTTATATGACAAAAGACCTGTGAACAGATATATTAGGCTGAGTTAAACAGTAAACCCACACTCTAGGCTCCCACAAAATTGCAAAAATATGTTCATGTGATCAAGTGCAGAGACCCACAAACCGAATGCCCAAAAAACAAAAAGCCTCGGGTGGAGGGAGAGCAAAATGGGTCAGCACCTTACTCTTCTCAAATGTTTTATTAATTTATGTACACCTATTTTATTTGAATAGGTCGTGCTGTGTTTCACCTGTTATTTGTCAGTCACCCGGTAATTGCCCTTTCAAGTTGAATGTGTTCTCAGGCATGAGATGAGGTGGTCTGCAAAGCATTGCTTTTCAGGGGCATGCTCTTATGACCATTTTTTTTTAATTACAGTCTGTGTGTTGTCTTTAATGAAAGAACGTTTTAAGGTGAGAGGAAATGTTTTACTAGTGGCAAGCAGTGGAATGGATGTAGTAAATAGTAGAATTGTCTCTCAAGTTTTACTCATAATTTTTATTCATGGTAAAACATTTTTGGGGCCTTCTACACATTTTACAAATAATGCTGAAGAAATAAAATGTGATTGAATGTAAAAGTACATTACATTTCTTTAATACAAAGTAAATGGTAAAGTGCGCACTGTATTCCTAAAGGAAGTGGTGTACAGTCAAATTATCAAAATCTCGTAAAATTGGTAAGACAAAATGACATTTAAAACATGATTTGAGGCTTTCACTTTTAAATAAATGACAGATTAATTTCAGGGCATCACAAAATAGTTTTAAATGCAGAGCTTTTTCGAAGTCACATATGGATACTTTTTATCTTCCGTATCCATTTTCAAGTTGAGGGTCCAAACCTGAATCTGCAAAATTGAGGCTCTCTGATTGGTTGGCTGTGAAAGAAAAATTCAGTTACAGCAAAAATCAATCAGCACGGATCACCGCATCAGGAAGCAATATGGCGTAAGGGGAATAGTGAGCATCCGATGACCCACAGGCCCACACTAGGCACCCAATGAGTCACCACAAAATGTACCCCTGGGTATCAAAATCAAAGTAAAATGCAGTTTCAATCACAACAGATTCAAGGATCCAAATGTGGGTCCCAAGATCCTTGAATCCACTGTGGGATGCCTGAATCTTTGATCCTCAAGACCAGTATGAGATCCTTGAATCCTGAATAAAATGTAAAAAATAAAAAAGCATCATCAGGAGACATGTACAGAGGGAGTTGGATGTGATCGAGGATTGAGCTTGGGATTTGGGTGGAAAATCCATGCTCGGTCTGGCACTGCCTTTTTAGCTTTTTCTATTAATCAATGCTTTCTTGTTTTGCCACTGTTTTTGTAAAACATTGTTGTGGGAGCTACCAGACCATTGCAAAATATGAATTAAAAATATTTGTAAAAAGTAAAAATATGTTTTGGTCTTAAAAAGCAGACTTTGCCATTGTAATCCCAGGCACTGAAGAGAACTACTTTGTATGCAAAGGTACTCGTTGTCAAAGAGCAGAATTCTGTCACTCACAGTGAAGGTAGCCAATGGCTGAAGTAAACCGATCTGTTGCCCCATGCTATATACTGCAGTGGATGGAATTCAAATATGAATGACGCAACAATAGAGCAACGGGTGGAAAGGGCTGGCTAGGAGGCCCTACAATTAAGTGTATTATATATGTAATTATTCTAAAATCAAAAGGTCTTGGTTTACGCATGCCACAAAAACTCCCAAACTTATTTACTTTTCCTTTAGCTGAACCACTAGTGTGTGAAGCACCCATGCCTAGTGGTCTGATTTGATAGTAATAGCTCACTTTGGCCCTCATTACAACCCTGGCGGTAAATTCCGCTTACCACCGTGCCGACGGCCGCCAACATACCGTGACCGCGGCAGTAATCCACTATGGGTATTATGACCCACACAGAGAAATCCGCCACTATACTGACACCCACACAAGTCCGCCACACCAAAGGTCAGTGATAAACTGGCGATAGCAAAATCCGCACTGTCACACCAACAGAAATACGCTCACAGTATCACAACCCAAGAATCAACGCGGCGGTCTTTCAGCCGCGGTAAACCATTGGCGGTACACACTGCCGCGCTCAAAATACACACACACTTACAAAACACAACCACATTGGACAATTCAAAATACACACACCTGACACACATACACACACCACACACACCCACCCACAACACTATAAAACACACCCCCACATTGCCCACAATCCCTTACTGCGAAAAAATTTGAAGAAGCAGAGAGAGAGAAAAGGAAAGACACCATCCAACCACCTCACAGCACACACCCCAACACATCACCTCACACATCACCTCACACATCACTCACACATCACTCACACCACATCATGGCACCTCAAAGACACCCCAGGTTTTCTGAGGAGGAGCTCAGGGTCATGGTGGAGGAAATCATCCAGGTAGAGCCACAGCTATTCGGATCACAGGTGCAGCAGACGTCCATTGCAAGGAAGCTGGAGCTATGGCGGAGAATCGTCGACAGGGTCAACGCAGTGGGACAGCATCCCAGAACCAGAGATGCCATCAGGAAGAGGGGGAACGACCTATGGGGGAAGGTACGTTCCAAGACACCAGATTGCTGTACAGAGGACTGGTGGTGGACCACCCCCATCCACCCCCACAACTAACAACATGGGAGGAGCAAGTCTTGGTGATCATGCATCCTGAGGGCCTCGCAGGAGTAGCAGGAGGACTGGACTCTGGTAAGTCAAAGCTTTACTACTTCATCCCCCACCCTACCTGTATTCCATCACAAACCCCTACCCCTACCCTCACACCCATCACTCCAGCACTTCACATATACACCACCATCACAACCCACCCAAACCAATACCAAGCCCTGCATGCAACAACAATGCATGGACCCCCATCACAGACCTACATGGACACCCATCACCACAGCATGCCCAGTAGAGAGACTCACCCAACCCACATAATCACCAATCACTCAAGGCCAAGGCAACAGTGCAAGCACATTAATACAGGGGAACACACCCATTGCACAAGATGGCACACACGGATACAATAACAATGCATTTACATCCCAACAGGACCCCTACCCAATGTCACCGGACAGGAGGTGCCAGCCATATCCAGTCCCCCCACAGAAGAGGCCCACAGTGATGACAGCAGCTCTGCACGCCTGGATCAGGATGACCAGCCTGGCCCATCTGGGACCTCTGGACAGTCGGTTCCCCTGCCACAGTCCCAAACCACCACAGAATCTCTGCCCTCAGGAAACACCAGCACAGCACCCACCCAGCGGGCCCATGCCACTGTCCTCAGGACACGTCAATCAGCAGTGTATCCACCACTACAGGGACCCCCGGCAAACCCACTAACCCAGGATGATCAGGGACCTGGGGTCAGTGGCAGTGGGCACACAGTTCAGGGGACAGAGGCACAGGACAACAGGGAAACTGGGAGGACTGCTGTGCAACAGGGGAAGGACAGGCCCAGGGAACCCACTCTCCACGAGGCACTCTCCAACATCATGGGAGCATACCACCATTCCCAGGAGACCATGGGCACAGTACTGGCCAAGTTTCAGGAGACCCATTGGCTGCAGGAGGGACACTAAATGGGGATCAGGGATGACCTCACCAAAATATGCAACATCCTGGTCACCATAGCAGGGGTGCTGGCTGACATGGGCAAGACCATGAGGGAGGCAGTGGCACGACAATGGGCCCCTGACACTAGCCAAACCAAGGAACAGCCTTCCACCTCCGCCGGCGCTAGTGGACAGGAGGCCCGCCACAGGACCAACAGGCCACCAGCACCCCACCCCCGGCAGAAGGAGAACAACCCCGCAAACGGTCCCTGTGATACAGGCAGAAGACAGAGAACATTGCCAAGACCCTCACCAGGAAATAAGACTCTCCTGATTGTCACCCTTCTGTCCCACTCTGTCACCCTGCCCACCTAGAACTGCCATTACTCCCCTTCCTATGCCCCATTGGACAATGCACCTGGGATACCAAGAGACTGGACTCTACTATGGACCTTCCTCAACCATTACCCCAGCCCCTTGCACATACCCCTATACTCATTAGCCCCTAAATAAACACCATTTAAACACAAATCAATCTGGAGTCAGTCTGATCTTTCACAAATGTATTATTACAACATTAGCAACAAATAGCAATGTAAATGTTAATTTACTCATACCAATGTATGACAGTTGTTGGCCAGCAGTACACATAGCAGAAGGCAGATTGTGGTACCCAGATCTGCAAAAAGTAAATCCAAAGGGAACAGTCAGTGTCCATAGACAGAGGTGAAGAGGCTGACATGTACAATGTCCTATAGTATTCTGAAATGTGAGGGGGAGTTACAGTCTCTTACCTGTGTGTCACTGGAAGTACTGCATGATGATGTTCGTTATGTTGTCAATATCTTCTTCCTCTGCCTCCTCTTCCTCACTGTCCACAGGCTCCACCGCTGCCACAAGACCTCATCACCAGGCTCATCCTCCAGCAGAAAAGGCACCTGGCGTCTCAAGGCCAGGTTGTGCAACATGCAGCATGCCACTATTATCTGGCACACCTTCTTCGGTGAGTAATATAGGGAGCCACCTGTGAGATGGAGGCACCGGAATCGGGCCTTCAGGAGGCTGAACGTCCTCTTAATAATACGCCTAGTTTGCCCATGTGCCTCATTGTAGCGGGTCCTCTGCCCTTGTTCTGGCATTCCTCATTGGGGTCAGTAGACATGAGAGGTTGTGGTAACCAGAATCACCAGCAAATGTCGAGGGATACCTGTTAGACACACACTAACCCTTAGGGACTACCCCATAACCAGACACCTACTCATACTATATTGGGACCTTGGGCTCACCTATTAGCCACACCCGGTGCCTCTGGAGTTGGCCCATCACATAAGGGATACTGCTATTCCTCAAAATCTAGGTGTCATGCACAGAGCCAGGATACTTGGCATTCACATGGAGATGTACTGGTCCGCCAAACACACCATTTGCACATTCATCGAATGGTAGCTTTTTCTATTTCTGTACACTTGTTCATTTCTGTGGGGGGGACAAATGCCACATGTGTCCCATCAATGGCACCAATGATGTTGGGGATATGTCCCAAGGCATAGAAGTCAGCTTTCACTGTGGGCAAATCCTCCACCTGGGGGAACACAATGTAGCTGCGCATGTGTTTCAGCAGGGTAGACAAAACTCTGGTCTACACGTTAGAAAACATTGGCTGAGACATCCCTGATGCCATGGCCACTGTAGTTTGAAAGGAGCCTCCTGCCAGGAAATGGAGCACTGACAGGACCTGCACTAGAGGGGGGATTCCTGTGGGCTGGCGGATAGATGACATCAGGTCTGGCTCCATTGGGCACACAGGTCTTGGATTGTGGACGATCAAGTCTGTATGTGATTATGATGTGTCTGTCTTCTATTGTCGACAGGTCCACCAGGGGCCTGTACACCGGAGGATGCCGCCATCTCATCAACTGCCCCAGCGGTTGTAGCCTATGGAGGAGAACGGTGAGCAGAGGGTCATTTACCACATAGGTTGCACAAATGTGTCTGCAGTAATGTTAGTAAATTTGTGTGTGAAATAGTTAGTCCGTATTTTGCCAAAATGTGCTGTGACGCAGTTAGGTGCCATGCCATGTGCACCCCTAAAAAGGCGGCTGCCTGACTTGTGAGGAGGGACAAGGGGAAATGAGGTAACTGCGCTGGCATTGTGCAGTATCGCTGTAGGCGGTCGAAGACCGCCGCGCAACTCAGCATTGGTTATCATTGGGCCCTGTGGGTTCCAGGAGCCAATGGCCATGTACGCACCGCCGCGGACGTGACCGCCATTTTCTATCTGTTCACTCACTTGGTACCTGACCATCAACAGGAGAGGACCTACACTGCAAGTGCTGCTGTGACCTGCGCCTGGAAGCGACCATGACTACAGTGTCTGGGGAAAGGGCCCCTGCCTTCACTGCGGAGGAGTTGGACAAACTGGTGGATGGGGTCCTCCCCCAGTACACGCTATTCTACGGTCCTCCAGACAAACAGGTGAGTACACTGTGAGCATGATGCGTGGGCAATGCTTGTTGGAGTTGTGTGGATGGAAGCCACATGTTGGGGGGTGGCTGAGGGCTGCATGTAAGGTGGTCAGTGTATGTGCGTCAGGGCATGGGTGGGAACTGGTGGCCAATGAGTATGACAGTCCGGAGGGTGAGTAATTCCCTTTCCTCCTGTACTTTTCCTCTAAGTCAGTGCCCACCAGAAGAAGGGTATTTGGCATGCCATCGCCAAGGAAGGGCGGACCCTGGGGGTCTATCACAGACAGAGCACCCACTGCCGCAAGAGATGGGAGGACCTGTGCCGCTGGAGCAAGAAGACGGCGGAGGCCCAGCTGGGGATGGCCTCTCAACGTGGAAGGGGTGCCCGTCGCACCATGACCCCCCTGATGTTCCGCATCCTGGCGGTGGCCTATCCGGAGTTGGATGGGTGCTTGAGGGCATCACAGCAGCCACAAGGGGGAGAGTACAGTGTCATAAAGCTGACTCTGCGCGGTTTAGGAGGGATCTGGGTTGGGGGGTGCGCTGTGGGTGCCCCTAGGCCAGGGCGGTCATGCCAGGGTAGCTCCCTTGTTTACAGGATCAGAAGCACCCCTACCCCAATGGTATAATTGGACAGCTACTAGTGTGCAGGGTCCTGTGGGTGTCAGGTGTGCATATGTTGGCATTAGGCATTGTACCCCATGGGGTGATGACTACCATAGTGACTGGTTGGGCAAGGCCTAGTGCACAGGGCAGCTCTGTGTGTGTTGTGTCCGCCAACGGTAGTGGTGTTGCTGGCATTGACCATGTGTGTCCTCTGACTTTCCCCCCTTCTTGTTTTGTCACCCTGTCCTTGTGTGCATTAGCATCATCTGGCGGAGGAGCAGAGGCACCTGCGACGGAGGGAGCTGCATCCCACATGGCCGAGGAGGGTGAATCCACAGAGGGTGAAGGCACCAGTGGGACGGAGGGCGAGGGGAGCTCCACGACGGGGACAGGAGGGGATACCAGCGACAGCGACTCCTCCACTGATGGAAGCTCCCTGGCGGAGGCGGACACCTCTGTGCCCACCCCAACAACAGGTACAGCCGCCACCCCCCCTACCAGCACCGCCCTCCCAGCAGCCCCTTAGCGTGTTTCCCATGCCCGCTCACCCAGGAGGGTGGGCATCTCCTTCACTCCAGGCACCTCAGGCCCTGCCCCAGTTAGCCCTGTTGCCCTCAGTGAGGAGGTTATTGACCTCCTGAGATCCCTCACTATTGGGCAGTCAGCCATTCTGAATGCCACCCAGGGTGTCGAGAGGCATTTGCAGCAAACAAATGCATACCTGGAGGGCATTCATTCTGGCGTGGTGGCCCAACAGAGACCATTTCAGGCTCTGGCCTCAGCACTGATGGCAGCCATTGTCCCTGGTCCAGCCTCCCCCCTCCAACTTCCACTACCCAGACCCAATCCCCTCTACCTCAGCCTATCCCAAGCACACCATCAGACCAGCATGCACACACATCAACAGACAAAAGTGGCTCAGGAAAACATAAGCACCACACATCCCACAAGCACTCACACAAGCACCATACCCATGCACACAACCAACATCCACTTCCTCCACTGTGTCCCCCTCCTCCACGTCCTCCACCTCCCTCCCAGTCTCATCTCCACTCACATCTGCATGCACTACATCATCAGCCACTGCCTCCATCACCAGCAAGCCCATCACAACAAACCTCTGACGTGCAATCACCACCCCCACTACCATTCACACATCCCCTGTGTCCTCTCCTAGTGTGCCTGTGAGCCCTCCTCCCAAAGTACACAAACGCAGGCACACACCCATTCAACAGCCATCCACCTCACAACAGCCTCCAGCCCATGCACCTTCACCCAAACTAAGCAGACGTACACCTCCTACAACCACTACCTCTTCCTCCACTCCCGCACCCCCTACATCTTCCCATCCCAGTGTGTCCAAAAAATATTTTCCTAGCTAACTTAAACCTCTTCCCTACACCTCCCCCCCGTCCGTCCCCTAGGACCAGGATGTCTAGATCCCAGCCCAGCACCTCAGCCACCACATCTGCGTCTGCTGTGATCCGTGCAAGTCGGGTGGATCGAAGGGGGCACCCGTCAGAGCTGCCACTGTGCCACCTAGAGATAAGAAGGACCACCCTATTCCGCCACCTGCAAAGGTAAAAAATAGCCCGGCTTCTAGCAGGGGAAAGTCACACTACCCACCCAGCAAGGCCTCGCCCAAACACAGAGACAACAGTGACAAGGTCCCTGCAGCGACTGCCAAGGTGGGGAAGGGTCACAAGACAAAGGACAAGTCACCTCAGGGCACGAAGCCTCCTGGTGAGGGGCTGGTGACCACCATTCCGTCAGGGATGGCAGCGACCTGCACCACAGTCACCACCGCCACAACGACCGCCACTGCCACAACGTCAGTCTGCAGCATCCTCTCCCAGGATCAGCCATCCGAGGCTGCCAGAGACGGTATGGTGTCTCCCTCCACCACAACAGACACTTGCACCATGGCCAGCACCGGCAGCATCTCCGCCGCAGCCACCGCCACCTGCACCACCATCTGCACTGTTACGTGCCCAGCCGGTACCACTCTGTCGGATGTCAGCAGCATCACCAGTGGGCTGCTGTCCGAGCCTGCAGGTGATATCCTGGACCCTGGACACGCCACTTGAGGCACCAACTCCAGCACTGGCACGACCAGCAGTTGGCACCCTAAGTCGCCGCAGGATGGAGTGTGGCTCTGCCTCCATGGAGTATCATGCTACCTGTTCCAGGTACATTGCGTGGCTCAGACACCCAGGTGAGAGAATGTTAACTACCACACCCCTGGTGCAGCATCACAGGGCACAAAACCCCCTCCAGAACCAGTGGAGAGATACATCCAGTAACCGAATCCTTGGCAGGATGAAGCACTCTGGGCACAAAGCCCCCTCCAGAACCAGTGGAGAAAGGCATCCACTTACCGCACCCTTTCCAGGATGAAGCCCACTGGGCACAAAGCCCCCTCCAGAACCAGTGGAGAAAGGCATCCACTCACTGCATACTTTCCCGGATGAAGCACACTGGGCACAAAGCCCCCTCCAGAACCAGTGGAGAAAGGCATCCACTCACTGCATCCTTCCCTGGGTGACGCACTCTGGGCAAAAAGCCCCCTCCTGAACCAGTGGAGAGATACATCCACTCACCCAATCCTTGGCAGGATGAAGCACTCTGGGCACAAAGCCCCTTCCAGTCCCAGTGGAACATGTCACCCACTTGAGAGACTGTGGCTTTGCACTCCCCAGGAGCAAGTAGTGGGCAAACCACCCACTTGAGAGACTGTGGCTTTGCACTCCCCAGGACCAGGCAGTGGGCAACCCACCCACTTGAGAGACTGTGGCTTTGCACTCCCCAGGAGCAAGCAGTGGGCAAACCACCCACTTGAGAGACTTGAGAGACGGTGGATTTGCACTCCCCAGGACCAGGCAGTGGGCAACTCACCCACTTGAGAGACTGTGGCTTTGCACTCCCCAGGAGCAAGCAATGGGCAGCCCACCCACTTGAGAGATTTGAGAGACTGTGGCTTTGCACTCCCCAGGACCAGTCAGTGGGCAACCCACCCACTTGAGAGACTGTGGCTTTGCACTCCCCAGGAGCAAGCAGTGGGCAAACCACCCACTTGAGAGACTTGAGAGACTGTGGCTTTGCACTCCCCAGGACCAGGCAGTGGGCAACCCACACACTTGAGAGACTGTGGCTTTGCACTCCCCAGGACCAAGCAGTGGGCATGAAGCCCCCTCGAGGAGCAGTGGCGTTGTACCATCTTCCAGCTGAGGTGCCCCCCCCTTCCCTTCCCCCTGAGGTGCCTGTGTTTTTCCGACCTGATGCCTCTGCAGTGTTCGTTCCGTTTTGAGGCAAGTGTCATGTGTGAGCTTCGCCCATGCTTTTTGGGACCACTGGTCCACGGACGTTAACAAGGGACAGTGTACGGCCTTGTGTACTTAATGTAAATATTTGTATATACTGATTATTTGCTTTTCTCTTGATATATCTGAAGGTTCCAATATAACACTGGTTAGACTCATTTCCTTTTGTCCTTGCGATCTTCCATCATCGGGTTTATCAGTAATGTTGTTGGATGTGTTTGTGTGTATGGTGGTGTCGGTGAGGGCGGGGGTGTTGCGTGCCGCGTGTGTGTGTCACTCTCTTTTCCCTCCTCCCCTCCCCTGTGTGCTAGGTGCAGTACTCACCGTCGACGCCGCCACCGCCTTCTTTCTACTTTGTGGTGTATTAGTAGATACACCAACATGGGTAGGATCTGCAATTCAGGCTCCATGGCGTCCTGGTTCTTCGTGGAGTGCCGAGAGGTGAGTGGTTACCCTTAGTTGTTCAGTTTCCGCCATGCTTTTGATGTCGTTGGTACCGCACCGGAAAAGCTGGTGTATTGGTACCTTGTGATACAGTGGGCGGTACATTGACTTCCGCCTGTCTGTTGGCGGTGACCGCTGCAATGTTTGTTGCTACCGCTGTGGCGGTCGGAGTGATAAAGTGGCTGTCTATGTTGGCGGTTTCTGCCGTGGTCGTGATTCCATTTTTTTAACCGCCGGCCTGTTGGCAGTATTACCACAGCTTTAACACCGACCGCCAGGGTTGTAATGAGGGCTTTTGTGTTTATAGCACATTGGAAATCAGTAAAACCCCAGAAGTTCAAATGTGGTTTGCTAAAATGAACAGTCTATACCAGTGGTTCTTAACCTTTTGACTTCTGTGGACCCCAAGGTACCCATTACTGGAACCTGGGAACCCCCACTGAATCATTATTGGAATCTGGGGACCCTCACTGAGTCATTACAAGTATCTCGGTCCTCCACCTAATCATTTTCGATGATTTGAACCACACAAAATATACAGACAAAAACATTCATCAAACAGATACGCAAATAATCTAATATTTTATTTAATTCATAAGCGAATATAAAAAAATCTAAATTTTAATTTTAATAGGAAATTCAAATTAGGCTACTTCTCATCCATATTATATTATTTTTATGCACTTGCGCTGCTCCCACAAATCAATCTGAGGATATAACTTAATTTTTAGTCTCCAATTTGAGGTTGCTTCACATTTACAGAACTTTTTACAATGTTCAATTGTACATTTTGTTCCTTCATTTATTTTGAATGTATTTAGCTATTAAAATTAGCTAATTTTCTAAGGGGTCACAGACCCCGTGAATAGGCTTCACGTATCCCCAGGGATCCCTGGACCACGGGTTAAGAACAGGTTAAGAACCACTGGCCTATACTAAAGAAAATCTTGACACCAAAAAGATGGGGCGTTAGCAGGGAAAGTTCCTTAACGCTTGGAAATAATTTAGGCATTTTTTGAATTTGGTGAATTGATTTATCTCTCTAGTCACAGCACTAATAGAATTCGCTATGAAATGGTAATTTACTTGGTTTTGTTATTTCTCCATTCGGGAATCGCACTGTAATCTCCAGGAAACCATGAAATGCACACCAAAAAAAAAAGGTTGCTGCTCAGTTTCAGCACACAAAAAAGAAAGAAGAAGGACATCCAGTGGTAAGAGGAGGCGGACAGGGGATAAGGAACAAGATGGAGTAGGGGATGAGATAAAGTTATAAAGATAAAGGGCCAAATGTAGGTAGGCTTTTGCACCTCGCAAACGGCGAAAAACGCCGTTTGCGAGGTGCAAAAGCCCTCAAGTGATGCAGAAACACATTTTGCGAGTCGGAACCGACTCGCAAAATGTGTTTCCGACTCGCAAATAGGAAGGGGTGTTCCCTTCCTATTTGCGACTCGCACCGCGATTTAAGTTGATTTGTGACCGCGAAAGCGGTCGCAAATCAACTCGCAGTTACCATCCACTTGAAGTGGATGGTAACTCATTCGCAAAGGGGAAGGGGTCCCCACGGGACCCCTTCCTCTTTGTGAATGCTCACAAAATTATTTTTTCAGAGCAGGCAGTGGTCCTATGGACCACTGCCTACTCTGAAAAAAACCGAAACAAAAGGTTTCGGTATTTTTTTCTATTTGCAGCTCGTTTTCCTTTAAGGAAAACGGGCTGCAAAGAGAAAAAAAAAAACTGCTTTATTTAAAAGCAGTCACGAACATGGAGGTCTGCTGACTACAGCAGGCCTCCATGTTTGCGAGTGCCTATACTCGCTATGGGGCCGCAATTTGCGACCCACCTCATGAATATTCATGAGGTGGGTCATTGCGACCCCATAGCGAGTTGCAGTCGGTGTCTGAGACACCGTACTGCATACCAATTTGCGAGGTGCAAATTGCAAGTCGCATGGACTCGCACTTTGCACCTCGCAAATTGGCATTTTGCTACATCTGGCCCAAAGACACATAAGAAAGAAGAAGCTGACACAAGTGAGTAAACTGGAAGGCGTTGAAACAAGCACTTAAGCACAGATTGAGAGGTCAGTTGTATAACAATCCCACACGTTGTTCAAAGCAAACACTCAATGGAGGCAAAATGATGTGTGGGAAACCCTATTCACCAATGGAATCAGGTGAAATGAAAATACTCCTCTGAGTGAAAACGTGATTTACAAACTCTCAATACAAAGGCAGAAAGAAGCGGGTTAAAAAAGGCAGTGGCTGAAATGGGTGGACCTACAGCCCACTCTAAGGCCCATATTTATACTTTTTTAGCGCCGCGTTTGCGTCATTTTTTGACCCAAAAAAGGCGCAAACTTTCAAAATACAATTGTATTATGTAAGCTAGCGCCACTTTTGCGTCAAAAAATGACGCAAATGCGGCGCTACAAAAGTATAAATATGGGCTAAATTAGAGACAATAGGCCTGCTTGGTAGTAGACAAACGGGATGAAAAGAGCATATTTGAATATGCTTGTCTTTTCACGTGTGAACATTTTAAAGTCCAATCAATTGGCATTGCCAATGCTTTTTGTAATGTGGGCGGCTTTGGGAGCAGAGACAATTTGAGTTGTGAACGGATTGCACTCACCAGTGTCCTGAGATTACATGCCTTGGACCGTTCATTGAAAAATACAGCTACCTACTACAAATACTCTCAAGTGTGTGAAGTCCACGTTGCTAAAACCACTGTATTTTCAGGTAATTTCCCGCTGAGTTGGTTTACCAACAGCCCAGGTCACAGAAAGCACTGTAACAACTGAAGATTGAAAACTACATGACCCTTAGCTTAAGTATGTGTCTGTGCCTTGTCTCCCCAACATTCTAAAAATATAAAACCAGTATTTCATCTACTAGAATGAACCCCAAACAGATCAGAATGTACCAGCCATTATTACTATCTGTGTAAAATGTCTATTTTTGGTATAAGGAGGCAAAGGCTTTTATTATTTTGTGCTACTGCTTGGAATTTCTGAAGACAAAAAAGTCATCCAAAGCTTCTGTCTTGATTCTGAGTAGAAAATTAGAATCCCTTCTTCAGAGGGCATTTTAGTGGGTTTTTTTTGCCGGGGGAATGAATTAGTAGAGTATCTAGCCGCCTAATTCGTAATGAGAGTGCCCCTGGCACTAAACGGAGTGCACCACATCCATGGTGGTGACAGGCTTCTTCGGTGATCGGTACAGGTGACGGTGTCCCGTGTCACATTCTCCAGAAAAACCTTGAGCACACCACGGGTCTCCTAATAGCTGAGGCCGGACATGCACTTGACTCTCCCAATAGAACGCTAGCAGCAAATGGCGGGCTTGTTGATGTCCTGGAGGTTGTTACAAAGCCTCTTCCTGTGACTCTTGGCAACCCCTTTGCCAAGACCCTTTTCTTCTTTGACACATCCAGACATGGTCTTCTCTCGCTCAGAAAAGAACTAAGGGCCATATTTATACTTTTTGACGCAAAACTGCGCTAACGCAGTTTTGTGTCAAAAAATTTAACGCCAGCTAACCCCATTTCAACGCGCCAGCCGGGCGTCATATTTATGGAATGACGCTAGCCGGCGCTGCTGCCTGGTGAGCGTAAAAAAAAATGACACAAACCGGGCAGCGCTGGCGTAGGGAATAATGGGGGTTGTGCGTCAAAAAACGGTGCAAGTCAGGTTAGAGTCGAAAATGTTGACGATAACCTGACTCGCGTCATTTTGTGACGCACAACCACCATGGAAATGACTCCTGTCTTAGCAAAGACAGGAGTCATGCCCCACTGCCCAATGGCCATGCCCAGGGGACTTCTGTCCCCTGGGCATGGCCATTGGGCACAGTGGCATGTAGGGGGCCCAAGTTAGGTCCCCATATGCCACTTAAATTTTTTTAAACAAATACTTACCTCTACTTACCTGTACTTACCTGAGATGGGTCCGCCCATCCATGGGTGTCCTCCAGGGGTGGGCGAGGGTAGCAGGGGGTGTCCCTGGGGGCATGGGAGGGCACCTCTGGGCTCCTTCCGAGCCCACAGATCCCTTAACGCCTGCCCTGAGCAGGCGTTAAAAAATGACGCAAATGCGACTGCACGTCATTTTTTAAGGCCAGCCCCCTCCCGTGCGTCATTTTTGCACAGGATTTTAAATAAGGCGCAAAGGCCTTAGAGTCATTTTTAGCGTTGGAACGCCTACCCTGCATCTCATTAACGCAAGGTAGGTGTCCACGCCAAAAAATGACGCAAACTCCAAGAATTTTGACGCTAGACGGGTCTAGCGTCAAAGTATAAATATGGAGTTAGCTTTGCGTCGGATTTGCGTAAAAAAAAAAAACGACGCAAATCCGGTGCAAACAGAGTATAAATATGCCCCTTAGAATTCTAGGCACTTTTTGCGTCTTCTGCATAATTTAAATTAATGTATCTGTATATAGACTGGTAATTTCTGTGTGATAGACATCTGGTTATTTCAAGATAAAAGCAGCTCTTTTTTAGCCGATATTTCTCCATGGGCAGCCGCCGCAAATCTCATTGAGGGGTGGGAGGATGGGGGGGCGGAAGAGGGGAAACAAAAAATAAATAAATAAGACAAACTTACCTTTTCCTGCTTCTCACCTAGGCCGTCCAAACTGAGCTGCGCACTTAGGGGCATATTTATACTCTGCACCGGATTTCCGTAAAAAAAAAATTTACGCAAATCCGGCGCAAACTTAACTCCATATTTATATTTTGGCGCTAGACATGTCTAGCGCCAAAACATTGGAGTTAAAGTTATTTTCTGCCTACGGAAAACTACCTTGCAATGAGATGCAAGGTAGGCATTCACAGGCAAAAAATTACTCAAAGGCCCTAGCACCTTATTTATCCTTCCATGCAAAAATCAGGCACGGGAGGAGGAGGGCCTTAAATAATGGCGCTAAGCCGCCTTAGACCCATTATTTAACGCCTGGGTCAGGGCAGGCGTTAGGGGACCTGTGGGCCTTTTTCCATGGTCCAAGACCAGGGAAACAGCCCACAGATGCCCTTCCCTGCCCCCAGGGACACCCCCACCCACACCTGGAGGACACCTAAGGATGGGGGAACCCATCCCAGGTAAGTCCAGGTAAGTTTTTTTTATTTTTTTTTCAAAGTGCTTTAGGGCGGCCTAACTTGGGCCTCCCAATGGCTCTGTGCCCAATGGCCATGCCCAGGGGACATAAGTCCCCTGGGCATGGCCATTGGGCTGGGGAGTATGACTCCTGTCTTTACTAAGACAGAAGTCATGTCCATGGAGGTTGAGCGTCAAAAAAATGACACTAGTTAGATTAGAGTAATTCTTTTACTCTAACCTGACTAGCGCCATTCGTTCCCGCACAACCTCCAGTTCTCCTTACACCTTCCCTACCCGGTTAGCATCATGTATTTTGATGCTAACCGGGCCCTAGCGCCAGCTTGCCCCATTCCTTAAATATGGCACCCAACTGGCGTCCTGGAATGGCGCTAGCCGGCGCTATACTTTTTTACTAAAACCTGCGCTAACGCAGGTTTGCGACAAAAAGTATAAATATGGGCCTAAGTTCACTCACTCCACTACTCCTCCCCTCCTCCCATGGCCCCTCCCCTCCCTTCACACGCTGGGTGAGTGAGCAGCTCAAAAATAAAACAACAGTATGCTATTGTTTTATTTTTCCGCTGCTGGCTCTTAGCCACAGGGGCGACTCTGCTTCGCCATTGCGAAGGAGCTGCCCCTGTATTTCTCAATCACTTCGAATTCAGGCTAAACCAAAGTAATGATTTACACCATTCTGCAGATGTGTAATGCCATGTCTTATAGAAGAGGGCCCTTTACACTTCCGCACTGACCACTGAGGAGCAGTGCTTGAGGAGCAGGTATGTCCACACTAGGTGAACTCATCGTATGAGGAAAAAGGCAACTTAATTTTTACATTTTGTCATACATGAAAGATTCCAGATGGGGTTGGAAAGAAGCAGCAGGTATAAATGTGTGTTTGTATGTCCTGTGTGGGTGGTTTTGTTATATTTAATCAGTTGGATGTTAGTGTGCGCTTATTTTGTGCGGAGGTATCTGTAAGAGTTTGAAGTTTCGTAAGTGTGAGTGGGCCCATGAAAGTATGTGTGTGGGTGGGTGTGTGTGAATGCAAGAGACCCACCCTGATATATTGATTGGGTGGGCAGGAACAGGTACTTCTCAAGACGTCACCCTAGAGCTTCCCTTTCACAGTGCCTCCACTCGGAGCATAATGCAGCGAGGCACCAGGAATTGCTGATATCGTGCCTTTTCTGTCTTGAAAATGTAATCGAATAGTTAAGACAATCCTGGATGGATAGACTGCGTAAATCAAGCGAAGTTGTTACTTCAAACTCATCTAGAATAGATTATGTTAGAAAGGCCAATAGGAAGGCAAAGCAAAAAAACAGCATGTACCTCCAGCGGTAGTATGCGGAAGCATTTTACCTTAGTACATAGATTAAATCAAAACACCAGAGATTTTTGTAAAGCGCACATCCAGAATTTACCAATTTGGAGGTGCTTGCATTTGTGTTAGTGAAGGAAAGGGAGGCTTTGTGCCATAGCAATAACAGGGATGATCAAGCAGGGAAGCCAGGATTCATCTTCAGCGGCTATTAAAGGTGTTTACTTGTTGTTGTATGAGATTTGAGCGCACAGGACAAAGCCTTAGCCGTAGTAAAAACCTTGGGAGCACTTGTCTGCGAACGCAGAGGTGTTTTTGGTTCAGCACAAGGAGATATACCTGGGTTCACAGGATGGTGAGCCGAGGTCAGAGATTCAAACCTGGTTCCACAAGTTACATGGTCGGCAGCTGTAACCACTAGGTCACAGGGCATCCTTGCTCTGAGCTTGGGGTTCCAAAGAGGATCTCAAACTGAGCCAGACACAGCGTTCCCTACTTGTGCTGATGAAAAAAAGGACTCTGCTGTCACTGACTCCGAAAGGGAAACCTCATGTCTGCCTCACACCAGCTTTGACAACAAGTCCATAAAACTGTGATGTACTACAGAGTGTGGGCACTTGATTAAAAATCAGATTCTTGTATCCCTGCTGTGACAACAAGAAACAAATTCTATCCCAGACATTTCCTCACGCATGACAAAAAGTAGTACTGTTAACTAAATTAATATACAAAGAAGATCTTGGGACATGTCTTTCACTGTACGCCAGTGGTTCCCAACATTTTGACTTCTGTGGACCCCCACTTTATCATTACTGGAACCCGGGGACCCCCCCACACTGAGACCCTCATTACGAGTGTGGCGGTTTTAAGACTGCCACACTCACGGTGGCGATCAGACCGTCACCAAAGTGGTGGTCCAACCTCCACATTATGACTGTGGCGAAAGCGCCATGATCGGACTGCTGGCACCACCACTTTTAGTTCGGCCGATGGCCTGGTGCTACCAGTGGTCTTAATCCACCAGGGCTTCTCTGGGGATTACAACCCCGTGTCCACCAGCTTTTGCATGGCAGTTCCACAGCCATGCAAAGGCTGGCAGATGTCGGGGTGCTGGGGGCCCCATGGGGGCCCTTGAACTGCCCATGCGCTTGGCATGGGCAGTGCAGGGGCCCACATGGACAGCTCCGTTGCGCTTTTCACTGCCTGAATTACAGGTAGTGAAAAGCACGATGGGAGCTGTCACACCAAACGCACTGCAACATTGCTGCCAGCTCAATTGTGAGCCTGCGTCAATGTTGTGATGAGTTTCCAACTGGGCCAGTGAACCACAATACTATTTCAGCCTGCTGGCCTAGCGGGAAACTCATAATAGGGTCAGCATGAGGAAAACCGGAGTGGGCCAACAAGTTTGGCGGGCGGCCTCCACCACTCACCAAGCTTAAAAAGAGGCCCCCGAGTCGTTACTGGAAGCCGGGGTCTCAGGCTTAAACATTGTTGATGATTTGAACCACAAAACAATACAAAAAAAATACAGAAACAAGCATTCCAACAAAAACATACACAAAGGATAACACTTTAAAATAAAAAGAATACAAAAGTTAATTTTAATCAAAAGGTTTGAGCTTTTCTAAATTCAATTGAAGCCACACATCATCCATATTATTCTCTATTTGATGCATCTGCTCTGCACCCACAAATCAATCTGAGGATACAAATTTTATTTTTAGCTTGTAATTTCAAATTCCTTGACATTTAGAGTACGTTTTAAAATTCTCATGTGTACATTTGGCCACTTTATTTATATACACTTTGTTGATCTGTTAATATCAGTTAATTTTCTAAGCAGTCACGGACCCCCTGAGGAGGCTTTGCGGACTCCAATGTACCCCAGACCATAGGTTGGGAACCACTGCTTTAGGCTAAGACACGTATAAGTGCCTCTCCAGCTATTATTGGTACTTATTCATGCTGGTGAGGAAAAGCACTCTGCCGTCACCAAGGGAGTTGCCAGAAAATTAAAATACCCCCAACTTTGACCTAAAGCTCTGGTGGCACAAAGCAAGCGAAGCAGTTGAGACCGAACCTTCCCAGCAGAGCTTCCTTGTCTTTTCAATCCAAACATCTGTTCATTCACCCTTCCATCCACCAGCAATACCCACTATTTCATCCCTTCATTCTTTCAGCCATCAGTCAATGTTCCCCATTTCATCAATCGGCCATTCCATCCACCCGTTCACACATCCAACATATATGTAGGTATCCAGTCATCCATTCATCCTTTGAGCTACCCATCAATCAATCAGTAAGGCAAGGAATCCATTCATCCTCTCAGATTTCCCTTTACTCTGCCACCCTTCCACCTGTCATCCTCCTATCCATTCAATCATCCATCTACCCACTCTTCCCCCAGTTCCCATGCATCCACCCACCTTTCTTTCACCGTTTATTTCCTATCACGCTTATTTCAATTCAATATTCTTTCCTTCTTTACCCTGTTCTATCTGCCCATCTTTGGTACTTCCTTGCTCCAGCTTGCTCTCCAATTGAGGTTGGTATTCCTTTGTGCAGGGCTTTAAGTTTGCTGGGTCCTGCTGGTGCTTAGCACTGGCAGTTCTAAAAAAGTAGGTGCTGAGATGGGTCCCTAATGGCCTCTCTATCATTGCCCCCATCCTCAGGGTGAAAACAAAATCTTAACTCAGCAGCAGTACTACTCTTCACTGCCTTTTATGCAATTTAAAAGAGGCTCGTTATAATGATTCAACATTCATCTTTTCAGAATTGAAGCATTTTAAGGATTACATACAACAAAGACATTGTTGAACTTGTTTATCCTATCCAACTAAAAACCATTGCCAAAGCCAATAATACTGGCTTGTTTTAGATTTATACAGACATCACTCTGCTATCACAAACTTCGGCAAGAACAAAAATTGTTATACGGGCGCCGTTTAATAGGAAAAAACAAGCAGTTACACTGCACATCTATCAAACCTCAGGGCCGCCATTGGATGCTTTGATCTGGTTGCAGTGCTAAGCAATGTTGTGCAGGCACCGGCATGAGAAATTCATTGTGGCGCTAGTCTTCATTCACCACAAGCCTGCAGTGTGTGGGTGTTATCAGTGGAGCGTCCCCACAAAGCATCACTCGGTGACATTACTGCGGTGTGCAGGCACGCTCAGTAGACTGCGCCTATACAGAAATGTTGGAGTGAAAATATCAGTAATTCTTTTTAGTGACCCAGACATAAGCATTAGGTGACATTTATATCCACGGTTTAAAAGCTTAACATAGAGAAAAGCTGCACTGACATGTATTTTAAAAGTCCTCATGTTTTATTGGTGGCGGACACCAATGTGCCTACCGGAATTGACAATGAGCTAAAAAAATTAAAATGATGTTGAAGAACATTTTATACATTAGAGCAACTGTTAGTAGTGAAACAAATTTAATTTATAATGTTTACTGAATTATAAGCGTAAGGTTATGTGTGCAGAAAAGTAAATGCACTTCTCTGTTATATCTAATAAACATTGCAAGTATTATTAAAATGTTTTTTGCTAAAATTCTGAAGATATATTCTTAATGCTAAACTTATAAGTTGCATATTATGTGTGTTTTATTAATAATGATATTAATGCATTATACTTCTTGTGTTAGCATAATTATACCTGAAGACTTAGGGGCATTTTTAAACTTTTTGGTGCAAAACTGCGCTAACGCAGTTTTGCACCAAAAAGCTTACCGCCGGCTTGCGCCATTCCTGAGCGCCAGCCAGGCACCATATTTTTGGAATGGCGCAAGCAGGCCCTAAGCTTGGGCTAGTGTCAACAAAAATTACGCTAGCCAGGTGGGGGTGGAGGTCTTGGAATAGGAGGTTGTGAGTCAAAAAATTACGTTAGGCTGTAGCAGGAAAAAAATGCTGCTAACCAGCCTTGCGTCATTTCCAGGTGCACAACCATCCTAAAACATGTCATACCCACCACCCCAATGGCCAGCACTGGGAGACCAATGTCCCCTTGGCATGGCCATTGTACCCAGTGCCATGCAGGGGGCCCCTTGTTAGGGCCCCCAATGGCACTTTCAAAGAATGACAAAAATACTTAGCTATACTTACCTGGGATGGGGTCCCCCATCCTCTGGTGTCAGTCTGGTGTGGGTGGGGGTGTTCCTGGGGCTTAGGGCTGGCACCTGTGGACCCATTCCATGAAGTTACACCATGGAAATGGGTCCATAGGTCCCCTAATGCCTGGTCTGTCCCAGGTGTTAAATAATGGTCCTAAGCAAGCTTAACGCCATTATTTGGGTCCGCCTCCTACCTGTGGGTCATTTTAGCACATGGGATAAATATGGCGCTATGGGGATAGCGTCATTTTTTGGATGGGAACGCCTACCTTGCATCTCATTACCGCATTTGGGTTCAGGCATCCAAAAAATGGTGCCAGCTCCGATATTTTGATGCTAGACAGGTCTAGCATCAAAATATAAATATGGAGTTGTTTGCACCAAATTTGCAACAAAAAATGATGCAACTTTGGCGCAAACAGAGTATAAATATGCACCTTAGTATTTGCAGTCATGTAAAAGCGATGAATCAAATCTTTTCCTAACATGATTTGTTTCCTTTAGGTTGTTTTTCATGAATAGTAAAAAGGGTCCCATTGATCAATGTACAAGACTTGTTTCCCAATTACCTTGATTCTGGAACATTTAGGCCTGTGGACCACATATGAAATAAAATTGTTTCTTTCAAGGAACATTCACATGGAAACTGTTGAAATTGTCTTACACCCTAGGAAGAACTTGCATTGTATCAGGTGATGTACAAAATTGTTATTGGATCTTGGATTCATACGGAAGAAGGAGATGACTCCCGACCAAACCGAAGAAATCTCTGCCATGTTGCTAGATTGTTTGGAATTCTGATTGTAATTGGATATTGCCTTTTTTGCGTGATGTGGAGCCACTGAACTGTCGAATCAGAGACATTCACGAAGTTTCACTTAGGGAAGGACTTGGTAAGTTTTTCATTCAGACCCTCTTAGTGTCTTTTTTCTGGTCCTTGCCCTTTGGATGTTTTCTGGTTGTTACCCTGTTCAGGCCGTGTTCTGCACTTTCCCCTGATGGTGCTCCTAATGGACTCTGCTGATGATCTACGTGCTTTGCTGATGAAATTGAATTGAATGCTGACCCTAAGAGAGGTATATTCTGTTGCAAACGTTATTTTACCCCTGACTTGCATTTATTTAATGGAAGTCAACGGTTAACATGAAACGTGAAATTTCTGTGGGACCCGCAGTGTGAAGCAGTGTTCTGTAGAGTTAAATGTGACATTGAAAAAGTGCCTACCTTAGGTAGTTTTGACCTGGAGTTGGATTGTTTTTTAACAATGGACATGAGTAATAAAGGGTTAGGGCACTGCTATCACAAAGGGATGCCATGGGCAAAGAAACCATTATTCTGTTTGCATCCAGATCCTTGTCACCGGCAGAAGAGAAATATCCCATAATAGAAAAGGAAGAGCTACCATGTGCATGGGCACTAGAACATTTTTGTGCCTTTGTTTGGGGAGGCCGGTTACCGTTCAGTGCCGATCACAAGCCCTAAGTTAAGTTACTGACTACAGAGGGGAGGGTTTTTGGCTTCTGCCAGGATTGGAAGATTGTCAATGAAAATGAAGTATTACATATACCACATACTCTATTGTCCTGGCAAGGATAATCTAGTGGCAGGCTATCTATTCATAATGGCTTGTCCTTTAGAAAAATGTTAAGATGACTCTTGGAATGACTTAAAAACTGCATTAGTACATAATTCTGGGTCAATAGCTATAAAAAAAAGACGATTGGGAGAAGGAACAGAAGGAGGATATTACCTTGCAGATGATTTTAAAATGTATCTCAGAGGGTTGGCCCAAGAAGGAGCAATTAACAGAAGTGTGTAGACATTTTTGGGAAGTTAGGTCTGAGCTGTCAACAGACAGGGAATTGATTTTAAGAGGAAGTAAGATTATTCCTCCTTATGGATTACCTGAGATGATTTTAAGGGGAAACACCTGGAACAACAAGTCCTAAACCACGAAGTCGTGAAAAACGAAAGCTAAACAACGCTGGAACCGTGCATGCTGATCACTAATGCCTTTAACAGGAATGCCTTTACAATGAAAAATCGTTGTTAAGGCATTTGTGGTAAAGGCATTAGTGATAACAACGAGGTCGTTGTTCAGACCTCGTTGTTGAGGCATGGGTGGTTGAAGCACTCGTCGTTTCAACATATAACCGATATTAAGTCTTTGTCATGACAGACATTTCGGAATTCTAAGGACCAAATCTCTTGTCAAAGATTTATTTTGGTGGCCAGGAGAAGACAAGGTATTGGAAAGGTTTGTCAGAACATGTGGAATGTGCTGGAAGGAGCATAACCTGGCTGCACCATTATGATTCCTAAAACGCAAAGAAGAAGTGGTAGTTATTTTCCTTATGTAACACCTTAAACTAATTGTTAAATGTGGTCCACTGAAATCTATTAGTAAAAGTGCAAAATGAAAGTTAGCGCTCAGGCAAGCCACGTTAATGCTCACTTGCAAGAATGTCAATGTTAGTATTTTAGAAATTATATTCTTTATAATCATTTTATATTCACAAGTCAAACAGTTAAAACATTTGCAGTACAAGTATATTTGTGTTCATTTTAGTTGGTCGGAGTGAAGGCCACATTCTTTTTGCATGTTCTACTCTTCAAATTGAAGCTTGTTTTTCCAATGCTGCAGGTGCTGAAATTTACAAGGAGCTTGTTGTGCATGAGAGATAAGAGGGTCTGAGAGAATGCTACCAGATGAAAGGAGTATCCTGGCACTGGCAGCTATAGCTTTGAGATTACTGAATGCAAGGGTGTATCAAGGATCGGAGTCAAAGGCTTCAGGAGACCAAATTGTTTATTCTAACTGCCTTACAGGTTTGCTTTTCAAATGAGAGTTTTTGTCATGATGTCATGACACCTGGAAAACCAAGATTTAAGAGTAGTTTAGCTGGCAAGAGACTCAGACTCTCTCCGCCCCTTGCTCAGACCGGTCCTTTTGAGGTATTGACCTCATACTTTCTATGTGGCTTTATGCCATCTCACCTCTGTTAGACAGAATCCTCTACTAAAGTTCTGTTTGCTAACCTTTCTCAGATAATCATTTAGTATTAGGTTAATTTAGAAGCTATATTCAAGCTATATTCAATGATTAGGCAAGAGAACTTAATTTTAGAATCTAGACATCAAGTACTTTTCCTGATTTTCTGCATTGTTATGCTATTGAAGTTTTGGTCTTTTCTATGGTGGTTCGATTTAATACTGTCCTACACTTTGACTCTCCATTGGTGATTGTGAATCTCTGTACTATGGTTTTGAGACTCGCCTATGTAACTTTGGCATTGAGTTTGTAATAAAGCCTGTGAAATTTCAAATTGGACTTTGGGCTTTAATGTGTGACTATTGAGTTACATTGCATTTCTGGTATGCTTGACTCTGTTTTTGCTGGTTTATTGTCTCTGCACATGTTACCACTGCAGATCAGTGCTAACGTGCAAGTGTTCCCTGTGTAAATTGTATTGATGATTGGGTTATCCATAACTGCCATTTTTGAATTACTAGTAAGTACCAGAAAAGTGCACTAGAGGTGACCAGGGCCTGCAGCACTGATTGTGCCAAACACATAAGTAGGGGGGGGGGGAGAGAGAGAGAGAGAGAGAGAGAGAGAGAGAGACAGAGAGAGAGAGAGAGAGAGAGAGAGAGAAGTCTTGCACTGCCAATTCGACCTGCCCCAAACCTTCCCTTTTACTACATGTGAGTCACCCCTAAGGTAGGCCCTAGGTAGCCTCATGGGCTGGGTACAGTGTATGTAAAAGGTAGGACATGTACTGTGTTTTACATGTCCTAATTGTAAAATACTGCCAAATTTATTTTTCACTATTGCAAGGCCTAACTCTCCCATAGGTTAACACGGAGACTGCCTTTAAATATCTTTTAAGTGCAATTTCCCATTGGGAGCAGATAGAGATTTGGAGTTTGGGGTCTCAGAACTCACAATTTAAAAATTAATATTTTGGTAGAGTTGGTGTTTAGATTGTCTGTTTGAAAATGCAACTTTTAGAAAGTGGGCATTTTCTTGCTTAACTATTCTGTGCCTCTGTCTGCCTGTGGAATCCACGTCTGGGCCAGAATGACAGTTGGGCTGTTTGTGAATTTAATCTAAACAGTGACACAAAGGGAGCTGAGGTGTGTTCTGCATCTTCCGATGAGTGTCCTGGGCTAGAGTGGGAAGGGAGGAGCTGACACCTGCACCTGAAAGGGCTGTGCCTGCCCTCACACAGTGCAGTCTTCAACCCCCTAGTGTGTCTGGGGCCAGACCTGGGCAAGGCAGGATCTTGTGAACAACAGAAGCTTTCCTTTGAAGTTTGCCTACTTCAAAGGCAGAAATGAGTATAGGTAGTGGACCCAAAACCCCAGACTTTTATAACCCTTCTGGATCCAGAGGAACCTCTGCCAAGGAGAAGAGCTGAAGAGGTGGAGTACTGCCCCTTTGCTGTGTGTGCTTTGCTGGGGTGGCCTGCAGTTGCTGCTTCTGCCTTATGGAAGACAAAGACTGGACCTTGCTGTGCACCCTGCTTGTGAAATTTCTCCAAGGGCTTCAAGTAGAGCTTGCCTCCTGTTGGAAGTCTCAGGGCTATCAAAGACTTCAGGTTCATCTGCCTACATCACTGAAAACTGTGTGTTTTGTGCTGCAACAGACAAAAAAACACCCTGATGCCGTCAATGATGCCTCTGTCTGCACCGTGATCTGATGACGCCGCATGGAGCTGTGCCTCACCTAACCCCACAACCCTGGTCTCACCGACACTGCAGGATGCGGTCACTGAGAAGCTGCCTTCACCGTGACTTGTGGGCACTGCACGTCGCACCATACTACTACGCACCACAGCCCTGATGCCATCAACGCCAGCTCTCCTGACTTTGACATCAGCCCGGCGTTTGATGTGCAACGCGTGTGACTTCAAAAGCCCGACAACCCAGGAACCGACGCCCGCCGACGCCTGCAGTCACCAGCGATGCTGCACTCCGGATCTCTTCGTGAAGATCACAATGCCCTACATTTCCAAGGTACTCTTTGCAGGTCTTCCTGAAACCGTAGCAGGCCGCGACGCCGCTGTCAGCCTGAACTGTTGGATTTGTTATTCACAACGCCGGCATAGCCACAGACGGAGCTATCAACTTCAAGGAACTGTATTTTAAAGTAATTCTTACAAAATTCACATCTTAATTACTGAATGTTGGATTTTTCTTGTTTTGGTCTTGTTTTATACAGATAAATATTGGCTATTTTTCTAAACTGGTGTGGTGTCCTTATGTAGTGTTTTCACTGTATTACTGTGTGTTCTGTGCAAATGCTTTACACATTGCTTCTGATATAAGCCGGACTGCTCATGCCAAGCAACCAAGGGGGTGAGCAGGGGTTATCTGAGCTGGGTATCTCCCTTGCCCTGACAAGAGTGAAGGTCCCTACTTGGACAGGGTGTAAACGGACTGCCAACTAGAGACCCCATTTCTAACAAGGCCCCAGGCTCAACCATACTCCTCTCCAGACAAATCATTGCGTACATTAGGATCTCCCCATGAGTGAATGCATTGCTCCTAATCAACCTTGAGAATGTGTAGCAGTGGATTTGTTGGGTCCTGTTGGAGAGTTGCAAGAGTGCATGATCGTATGGATGGATCTTTTCTCAAAGTGGCCTGTGGTGAATATAGTAGAAAGATTGGATATAGCCACAGTTTTAGAATATTTGGTTAGGACTTTTTTGTTGAAAAGGATTCTTGCCAGGCTGTTGAGTGATAATGTTGTGCAGTTTGTTTCTAACAGAGCAAGGGCATATTTTGAGAGAGTAGGTGTCAAGCATAAGATGACACCTCTTTAAAATCCCAGTAGGAATGGCACAGTGGAGAGGTTTAACCAAGTGATTAAAGGTGTTATTCAGTGTGTTGTTGGACAACAACGCTATTGGTGAATTGCAGTAAGGAAGGCCGTGTGGGCATGTGGGGTGACATTGAATGACTCTACAGGTAGGTCTCCTTTGTGATAATGAGAGGAAGGAAACTCAGATGTAAGTTCACTACGGCATGGTTAAGTGATAGTGCAGTTAAACAATGGACGTTTGCTTATGTGAAGAAAAAATTGGAAGAGACACATGTGAAGAGTAAGAAGTATTATGATAGTGCTCATAGTGTCAAACCACTTCATTTAAAAGTTGTATTGGGTACAAGTGAGGAAACCTAATAAAGTGCCAAATGGTAAATGTCATTTTTTTGCACCAGAACAGGTGGCGGAGACCTTGCAGAATAATGTCAGACTTAAGAGAGGTAAAGTGTGGAATCTCAAGCGTTTGGTTTTGGGTTCAATGGATCAATGGAAGGACTGTGGTGATGGAGTGGTGAGTGGAATTAAAAATTACCTTTTGTTGGAAGATATGGTAGAGCTCATATGTAAACGTTCTACATCACCACAAGGTGAAATGGCTGGCACAACAGGTACAACCAATAGGGTTTATGTCGCTAATACAATAAGTACATCCAGCAGAAGCACCAATGAGGGTGATGAATGTCCCAAAACCACAAATTTTGAAGTCAGATTGTGAGAACAGTTAGAGGGAATGACCAGGATGGTAGAAGGATTATGTTATAGGTTAAACAATTATGCTAGTAATTCTCATTTACCACATATTTTATAGTAATGTTTTTTTTTTCGTGTTTTCTCCTTGTTTTAGTTGTATTCCCTTCAGTTCACTATTTTGTTGTTCATTGTTTTTAGTTGAAACTAGAGATGCGTTGTATTTTATGAAAGGGACGGGAGATGTGTTCAATCAATCAATCAATCAAGAAATTTGTATAGCCCGCTACTCACCCGGAGGGTCTCAAGGCGCTGGGGGAGGGGGGACCGCTACTGCTCGAACAGCCAGGTCTTGAGTTGCTTCCTGAAGGAGAGGTGGTCTTGGGTCAGACGGAGGTGGATGGGGAGGGAGTTCCAAGTCTTGGCTGCCAGGTAGGAGAAGGATCTTCCTCCCATGGTGGCTTTTCTAATGCGTGGCACGGCGGCGAGGGCGTGGCTGGTCGATCGTAGCTGGCGGGTGGGAGTGTAGAAGGTCAGGCGGTTGTTGAGGTACCTGGGGCCCAGGTCGTGGAGGGCCTTGTGTGCGTGGGTGAGGAGGCGGAACGTGATTCTCTTGCTGACGGGGAGCCAGTGCAAGTCCGGAGATGTGGCTGTGTCGGGGGATGTCAAGGATGAGGCGTGCGGAGGCGTTCTGGATGCGTTGGAGTCTTTTCTGTAGTTTGGCCGTGGTTCCGGTGTAGAGGGTGTTACCGTAGTCCAGGCGGCTGGTGACGAGTGCCTGGGTGACCGTCTTCCTGGTTTCGGTGGGGATCCATTGGAAGATCTTTCGGAGCATGCGTAGGATGTTGAAGCATGATGATGAGACGGCGTTGACTTGTCTGGTCATCGAGAGGGAGGAGTCCAGGATGAAGCCCAGGTTGCGTGCATGGTCCGTTGGTTTGGGTGAGCTGCCCAGGGCAGGGGGCCACCAGGAGTCGTCCCAGGCAGAGGGTGATGATCCAAGGATGAGGACTTCCGTCTTGTCTGAGTTCAGTTTCAGGCGGCTGTTCATCATCCACTCGGCTACGTCTTTCATCCCTTCGTGCAGGTTGGTTCTGGCGGTGGCTGGGTCGTTGGTGAGGGAGAGGATCAGCTGGGTGTCGTCGGCGTAGGAGATGATGTTGAGGTTGTGATGGCGTGCGATGGCTGCGAGGGGGCTCATGTAGACGTTGAAGAGGGTGGGGCTGAGTGATGATCCTTGTGGTACGCCGCAGATGGCTTCGGTGGCCTCGGATCTGAACGGGGGGAGGCGGACTCTTTGGGTTCTTCCGGCGAGGAACGAGATGATCCACTCTAGTGCCTTCTCTTGAATTCCGATGTTGCTGAGGCGCTGCACTAGGGTGCGGTGGCAGACAGTGTCGAACGCTGCGGAGAGGTCCAGGAGGATGAGGGCCGCTGTTTCCCCGTTGTCGAGCAGGGCTCGGATGTTGTCAGTGGCTGCGATGAGGGCGGTCTCGGTGCTGTGGTTGGCTCGGAAGCCGGACTGTGAGTGGTCGAGGGATCCATTAGTCTCGAGGAAGGCGGCAAGCTGTCTGTTGACGGTCTTCTCGATGACTTTGGCAGGAAACGGGAGGAGCGAGATGGGGCGGTAGTTCTTGAGGTCAGTGGGGTCTGCTGATGGTTTCTTCAGGAGGGCGCTGAGTTCGGTATGCTTCCAGCTCTCCGGGTAGGTGGCGGTGTTGAAGGAGCAATTGATGATGTCCCGGAGATGGGGTGTGATGACGGAGTCGGCCTTGTTGAAGACGTGGTGGGGGCATGGGTCGGTTGGTGATCCGGAATGGATGGTGTTCATCGTATGGATGGTGTCTTCGGTGCTGACCGGGGTCCAGGCGCGGAGGGTGGTGTTGGGGGGCGTCGGTTTGGTGGTTGGGTGCGTGGTCTGTGCGCCGAAGCTGTTGTGTATGTCGGCGATCTTGCGGTGAAAGAACGAGGCGAGTGAGTCGCAGAGGTCTCGTGAGGGGGTGATGTCGTTGTTTCCGGCGCTGGGGTAGGAGAGCTCTTTGACGATGCTGAAGAGTTCCTTGCTGTTGTGTGCGTTGTTGTCTAGTCGTTCTTTGAATGCTGTCTTCTTGGTGGTGTGGATCAGCTGGTGGTGTTTACGGGAGGCGTACTTGAGGGCGGTCATGTTGTCTGTAGTCAGGTTTTTTCGCCAGGCTTTTTCGAGGGTGCAGCAGTTCTTCTTGGAGTTCTTGAGGTCGTTGTTGAACCAGGAGGCTTTCTTGCTGTTGGGCCTGATGGGATGGGTTTTCAGAGGTGCAAGGTTGTCAGCGCAGTTGGTGATCCACTGTGTGAGGTTGTTGGCTGCTTGGTTGGGGTCCGCTGAGCTGGCGGGAGGGTTCTGGCTCAGTGATGTGGAGAGCTGGTCGATGGTGATCTTGTTCCAGCTCCTCCGGGGAGCCTGTTGTGGGTGGTGGTGAGTCGTGGTTTTTCTGAAGCTGAAGTGGACGCAGCTGTGGTCTGTCCAGTGGAGTCCGGTGGAGTGGCTGAAGGAGATGTACTTGCTGGAGGAGAAGACTGGGTCAAGCGTGTGTCCGGCGTAGTGGGTGGGGGTGTTCACCAGTTGCTTGAGTCCGAGGTTGGCGAGGTTGTCCAGCAGGGTGGTGGTGTTGTTGTCGTTGTTGTTCTCCAGATGGAAGTTGAGGTCCCCTAGGAGGATGTAGTCAGCGGAGGGGAGGGCGTGTGGGCTGATGAAGTCTGCGATGTCTTCGCTGAATTGTGTGCGGGGTCCTGGGGGTCTGTAGATGAGGGTGCCTCTGAGTGTGGTCTTGGGGTCGGTGTGAATCTGGAAGTGGAGATGTTCGGCAGCTGTGAGGGTGTCGTCGGAGTTGGTCGTGATGCGGATGGTGTTCTTGTGGACAATGGCGATGCCCCCTCCTGTCTGGTTGACGCGGTCCCTCCGGGTGATCTTGTATCCGTCCGGGATGGCGATGGCGATGTCGGGCGCTGAGGAGGCGTTCATCCAGGTTTCTGTGAGGAAGGCGACGTCTGGAGATGTGGTGTCGAGCAGGTTCCAGAGTTCCACGGTGTGTCTGTGGATGGAGCGGGTGTTGAGCAGGATGCACTTCAGGTGGTTGCTGCTGGTGCTTGGTTTGGCGGGCGCGATGCGGGTCTGGATGCAGGAGAACTTGCAGGATAGGCAGGTGAAGGGTCCGTGGGTGCGTCTTGGGGCGGCACGGCAGCACCCGGGGATCCGGCCGGTGTTGAGTGCGAGGAGGGTGGCGGCGCTGTAGGTCTTGCGGGTGGGCTGGCCTCTGCGGGGGTCTGGGGGTCTGGCGCTGGGCGCGGGACAGGCGCGGATGGCGCAGACGGGCTTGCCTTAGGCGCGCCTTCGGCACACCAGCGGCGCGGCCTCCATAAGAGTGGGAGAGGGAGGGAGGAGCAGCTGGGAGGTGGGAGCGGGGCGGCCAATGGGGAGCGAGGGGGGCGGAGCTACGGTACGCGACGGCGGGAAATGGCGGCGGGAAACAGGGGGAGACGCTGGGCGCAGGGACCCAGAAACAGGACCAGACTGGGCAAAAGAAGGTGAGGATAGCGAAAAAGGCGGCAACAGGACACAGGTAAGGAGCAGCGATCAGCGGTCACCCAGGGGCTGCGTGGCGGTGAGGGGAGCGACCTGCCTGGTGAACAGGGTCAGAGGTTATGTGGACTAATGTTAATGTGAGCTGTATGCTTTCAGATAACATAGAATGTCGAGGGTGGTAGTAGGTGACATTGAATTACGACATAGTGATGTTCAAAAGTCGAGCGTTCAGTTAGGTAATTGCCGTGACAGAGGAGCTGAGCAGACCTGTTTCCTATGTGTCTGGCACTTGCTGAATAAAGAAGCATACTGGCACATCATTGTTACTTATATGCTAGGAAGAATCATACTGCATCTGCCTTTATGGTGGTAATTATGAAAAGAGGCCCATAAAGACCCCCAACACCGCTGTAGTTGCTAAAGCGGAGGTCATGAATCCCCTGGCCGTTACTGTTCAGGAAGTGAAAACATTGTGTCATCTTTACAGCAACATAGGGAAGTAGTCAGTAAATCATAATTTATTGACAAGTAGGTGGGAAATCCATAAACAAAATTATTTTTGGTTTAAAAAAAATACCTGTTGCAGTAGTAGTCTCTGTCACTGAAGAGAACTACTTTGTGTGTGGAAGTGCTCCTTGTGAAAGAGAAAATGTTTTGTCATTCACAGTGAAGTGAAGTAATGGACAAAGATGAATACTTTCCAAATTGAGATATGTACATCCGTTAGAATGTTTTAATAAAAATCAGAGAAACAACGAACTCACGACGATAAACATCCGATCAGCTCTCCGTCCACAAGCCAGAATGTTCCTCCATACAATTCTAAATTAGATGCCTAAAACATATTTGAAACATACTACATCACCCTCCTCCCATAAACAAGTTTAGAACACAGAGAAGGACTAAAACAATAAAAAGATAGATAATCTGCTATGCACTAACAAAATCGAATGCAAAAGAATATCAATACATTACAAAATCACAAACTTTAGCTGGTAATATAAGCAGTATTGATCTCTCAGAACTCACATTTTGCGCTCTTATAGTCTCCTTGTTAATGCAAGAGTTGGGTAATCTTAAAGTTCCTTCCTGACCTATTTGACCACCACTGGTAACAGGTTCCATGTGTGTGGTAGGTAAATGAACATCAGTAGAGATCATAGAATTGTCCTCACCATTATTATAACGTGTTTTGAAAAAAAATTAGCTTGTGTTTTAGAAACTGGTACTACACTATCCCTATTCCACCATCATTAATTTTGCGATAATATCGCGGCTTTGCTAGTTTTAATCACTTTTACAGGTAAAGTGAATTTGGATTCCCCCTTCAGTACTTTGTTAGGTTTTTTAACCAGAACCCAGCCATTAACTTATATCTGAAGATCACGTGTTCTGTGTTTAGAATCATAATAGTCCTTCTGTTTAATCTGATTGACAATACCTTTTCTCTGAATTTGCACCCATTAGGAATATCTTTGCTTCTTTGATTGTTTGATACTTTGTTTTTATTAAGCCAGCTAGGTAAAAGTTTTGTTTTTGCTTCTCTACCTCATAAACTACGAAATGGAGTTACTTCAGTGTGGTGTAGTAAGATATGCCCATACTTTTTCTTTCAAAAATTCATTCACATCAACATTTGAAGCAAGTGCTATTTGAATACCGTCTTTCAAAAATCGATTTGCCCTCCCAACTAATCCATTGGATAATGGGCTGTACAGTGCTACTTGCAAGTGAGTAATGTCATGTTTGAATAACAAATTGTTCATTTCTTTCAATAGAAAATGTGTCCCATTATCAGTAAAAATAAATTTAGGACTTCCCTCAACTGAAAATACACATTCAAGAAAATAAATTTCAGATTTAGTACAAGGTGTGTCAACAAAATCAAAATATATCCCTTTTGAAAAATAATCCACTAAAACAATTAAATATTTCTGTTCATTAGGTAATAGGTGAAAGGACCTGAAAAATTAATTGCTACTTTAATCCATGGATCCTCAGGAAGGAGTACAGGAAACAAAGGTTTGTGCGTGGATTTTCAATGATTGTCAAAAACAGTGTATTGCGGGCATTTTTCTATCAAAGGCGAAACAGATCTGTCCAAACCATAGCCACTGAAAATACTGTTTGAGTTTTTTTGACGTAGATGAAATGCTTAGATGCCATGCATGGGCTATCTCTGTAAGGCATGCACATAAAGCAGTGGGTGGCACAAATAAATTATTACACATGCATATTTGGGTTCTCACATGATAATTCCGAAGAAACTTGTGCAAAACACCTCAACTTGTGTGATAATGACTTAGTAGGTGGCCACCCAACTTTGATGTAATGAACCATTTCTTTAAGATATCCTCTTGCTGTGTAGCTGCCAACCACTCTTTTTCAGTAATGGCACCATTGCACACCATAATTACATCCATTACTGCTACAACACACTCTTCATCATCACACATCCTCTCATCCAACTCAGCTAAAGGTAATCTTGACAATATGTACGATATTTTTTCCCCCTTGGATATATTTGATACTGATATTGTATTCTTGGAGTTTGGCAACAATCTGATCAGACGTGTATATGTTTTGCCAAGACCATTATCACTCAACAAGTAAAAAAGTGGCTTATGATCAATGTGTAATTCAAATGGCATCCCCCAAATGTATGTTTTAAAGTTTTCTACTGCCCACACACAGGCCAAAGCCTCTCTTTCTATAGTACTATAATTTGTTTCAGCTTCAGAAAGAGTTCTAGAAGCGAGAGCTACAGTATTCTCTTTGCCTCACAGCCATTGTCCAAACACTGCACCTATTCCCTTCAAACTAGTGTCTACACTTATAAAAGACTCCCCCTCTGGCTCAAATGGTTGTAGTGAAGGAGCTGATATAACTAATTGTTTAATCTCCTTGAATGCTTGATCAACCTGGTCAGACCAAACAAATGCAATACCTTTTTTGATGAGAGAATGCAAAGGTTGTACCACTAAACTATAACCTGGAATGAACCTTGCATAGTATTCACAGAAACCAAGGAAAGATATAAGTGAATCCTTATCAGTGGGTGGAGGTGCATTGATTATAGCTTTAACATTACAAGCATAAGGTTTAATTCCAGTTCCTGAAATTGTGTGCCCAAATATTCTACTGTTTGGTCATAAAATTGCATTAATCTATTTTGACTGTCATTCCATATTGTGCCAATATAATGAAAACTCTTTCCAATACAACAATATGTTCTTCTTTAGTCTTAGTAAAAACAAGAATGTCATCCTGAAACGCTTGCACCTGTTTTTCACCCCTAAACAAGATGCCCATTAATTTTTTGAAAAACGCTTGCAGATGAGGCAAGGCCAAAAGGTAATACTTGGAAGCCCCAAAAGGTGTCTCAAATGTCATCAAACATTGAGAATCTGGAGTAAGCGCTATTTGATAATAAGCTGAGTGCAAATTTATGGTAGTAAAATATTGTGCATTTCCGATATTAGCTAACATCTCTTGAATATATGGTAATGGATGACAATCTACTACTATATTTTGATTAATTGATCTGAGATCCACACAAAGTCTCAATTCACCAGACCTTTTCCTAGTTATCACAATTGTTGAAACATACTTAGATGAATCTGTGGTTGTAATCACACCTTCCTTTGTTAGTTTCTGCAAAAGATTTTATAAATCATTTCTTATACTCAAAGGCACGGGTCTCACTTTATGCACAACTGGAATAGCTCATTTTTTAAGTTTTATATCATGCTCAAATCCCTATACTTTACTTATGGTATCCATAAACACACTGGGGAGTTTTAGTGACATCAATTGTTTTACGCCATCATCATTCTCAATATTTAGAATGGGTATTTCACCAAGTGCCACAGGTTCCTTATGACCAGGACATAAATATATGCCTAACTTTGCTAAATCTCTCCGTCCTACAATGTCCTGTCCTTTAACAACATACATTTTTGTATTGATTTTTCTACCAAGACACTTAAAAAAATAGACCAAATATCCTAGTAAATGTACATCCTGTTCTCCAAATGCTTTTGGATAAATGTCATCAAGTATCAACTTCGTATCTTTCGGCCACAGTTTTTAAAATGTGCTATCAGCTAAAATAGGAACAGGAGCACCAGAATCCACCATCACAGTAATCACTTTACCTCCAACTGTCACTTGACAATAAGGTCCTCTTATATTTCTGCCTCCAGCAACACTTAAAAGATCCTCTTCATTGGAATCTACTGTCAATAATACATTGGTAAATTTATTAATGCATTCTTGCAAATTCTCCTCCTCGTTAGGTAAGCTGACACTGTTGATCTTCATTTTGTTAAAGGCTCCAATAGACGCCCTACAAAGAGATTGAAAATGACCCATCTTGAGGCACCTGTTGCATTTCCTTCCTTGTGCAGGACATGTCAAAGAACTTCCAATATGATTCCTAGATCCACATCTGTAATAGGTGTTGCTGTTTTTACGGAATTTGTTTTCTTTACTCAAAGCGCATATAGAAGAAACTTCTTCAGAAATACAGTTAACAGGAGACAAACCCATTTGATTTGAATTTTCTTCCCCATGGCTTGACATCACTTGTGTAGTAACAATAGATCTCTTCATACTTTTAGCTATGTCTATACTCTGTCAATGGGGGATTTCTGCACGTCAAAAGTCTTTCCTGTATTTTCTTTGAATAGCATTGAATACAAATTGGTCTCTTATGTAGATGTCCACATTATTCTCAAATTCGCATTTAGATTATAAAACTCTCGGTGGTGCAATGTACTCCTCAACAGTCTCACCGTTAGCGTGTTTGCATTTGAAGAAATTATGTCTTTCCAAAAGAACACTTGGCTCTTCTGAATACTGTCTGCACATACACTCTTTTGCTTGTAAGTATACATTCCAGGGTGTGTTTCAGTAGTTGGAGCTGGTATAATAGGAAGATTATAAAAGACTCTTTGCCCAACTACACCCAAATGATTGAAAAGTAGTGCCATCTTCTTAACTGGAGAATAATCACTTGCATCAATGGCAGTAATGTAGTTTTCAAATATGTGCAGCCACTCTTTCCATTTGATATCAGGTCTACCATGTTTTTGTAAAAAATGGTGGGGGCTGGATAACTCCTTGTGAGGTGGTCATGAAGAAAAGTAATGTACTTACTATAGCAAAATAGCTATAGCAAAATACTTGAAGGAAGACAAAATATATATATATATATATATATATATATATATATGAGCCAGAAATGGAAAGGAAAATTCAACTTGCCAACAAAATTCCTCAGTAGGATGTCAATGAAACTCAAAAAATAATAAAAATTCTTTATCCATCAAATAATTTTTTCAGCAATATATAAGAACATATGTGAAAAAATTGTGTTACCAAAAGGTGTCCCAACCTAAAATGGCCACCGAATAGCAGAATGATGAAGGCATGTCTGAAAGCACTTTAACGATAAAGCATTCCAACTCAAAATGGCCACTGGAAAAATGGGATGATGAAAGCACGTCTTCAATCACCACGGCAGTACGCTCCAACAACACAACGCTTCAGTCAGAATTCACATGAATAGACCTTGCGTGCTTTCAAACGCCACAAAAGACCTCAAAATTAAAAAATACACTTTCGTACAACAAAACGAAAAATTAAGCAGAGGGAAAATACAGTCTCACCAAACCGATTGTTGAAGAGGTAAGTTTCTTGTCACACTTCCAAAATGTCTTCATCGGTGAGTTTGTTGACAAATGTTTCCAGTAGCCAACTCCTGGTACCAAATGAAGTAATGGACAAAGACAAATACTTTCCAAACTGAGATATGTATATCCATTAGAATGTTTTATTAAAAATCGAAGAAACAACAAACTCACGAGAAACAACCGATCAGCTCTCTGTCCACAGTCAACTGTCTGCTGTGGAACGCACAGCCCATGAATGTTCCTCAATACAATTCTAAATTACATCCTAGAGTGAATAAATAAAGAGTACAAAGAAACTGGGTAATGTAGATGCTGATGACGCAGAAAAAGAAGGACTAACATATATTCATATATCATGTAACCAAAATCGTATAAGGTAGTGTGATTTTAGCAAAGAAAAATAATGTACGTGGGAAATTGTGCCAACGGGGTAGTTCGCCATTATTATAAACGAGCTTAATTAATCATGAAGAATTGAAAATGTAGTAATCCGTCATAATTGCAAATGTATTCTATGATTTTCTTGTCTAAACTGTTTTATGCTTAGCTTAAATTTAGCAGAGGCTTTGGCCTAGTTGCCTGGTCTCAAATTTAACTGCGTGGTTTTCACTTATATTAACAAAGACATTATTTTACTTTATGTATGTATTTTTCCAGTAGAGATGACTAATACACTTATCTCAAGGTTTCGTGCTAGGCTAGTTTCATCCCTTTTGAAGCAAGGTCGGTTTCTGCAGGTGCGGACAATAAAAGCACTGATACCGAAATAATTGGCAAACTTTGTTGTAACTTGTGTTCCAAGGCTCCAAGGACGCCTTATGCATAAATGAGTACTAAGAGAAAGACACTATTCATTGGTCAAAAGGAAGCCACCCTATGAACCCTCCAATGGAAGACCCTGAAGAATTTGAAATGTTTCTTACTTAAACCCACCGGACAAAGAGAAGTCAGCCATTTTCTTTGATGCCATTTTGAAGCCTGATTCAAGAAGCCATTTTGAACGACCGTCTGATGCCTTTTCTCTGTCGCACAGAAAGAGACTTTAAGAATTCTCACCCTAGAGACTTTAACTTTAATTTTGCCCCGTCTTGCCCATGCAGTAACCTTTGCCCCATTCTCCTTGCTGCCGCAAGGAAACTTGCCCTTAACTTTGTCCCTCTGAAATCTGCCCCATGCTGATCGAACCAATACCAGAAGGACGAAGACTTTTCTTGAATGCTGATTGTATTTGGTAACTATGAAAGGATAATTGTATTATGCATTGTGTTTTCCTTCCTAGGTACCAACTGCTTATTTTGATAGGGCCCAAGCTAGGAGTTTTCTAAACTTGTGTTAACTAAATTCGTTTTGCATGAAGCCCCACATGCCAATGCTAATTAGAGGTTAGTTGAAGTATTCACTTGATGCACCATGCTAAATTGAAATCTTGTTATGCTGACCGATGTATGCAATTAGTCAAATTCAGTTGCTTATATTAGTGATTTGTATTGCTATAACCGAGTGCATTATAATCCAGATTTTGCATAGATTGCGTTTTGTCCGCCGCTATGGACAGATAGTAATGTTCGTATATGTATACCATTTGATTTTGAGACTCACTTATATCATGCTAGCTTTGTTAATATTTGGAAATAAATTCATTAACTTAAAATAAACTGGTGTGGTTATTCATGACTGAAAGGTCATGTTGCGTCAAAATACCGATTGTTATTGATTCCTAATGTGTTGTTTGATCTATTAATTAAGTATTGGGTACTGATTATAATGGTTATTGATTATTAATTTGAGAGATCCGACTATATTTGGATGAGGAGAACCCAACTCGGCTAAAAGGTTCACCGACCTCCGGCGTGTCCAAGTATAAGTAATTTATAAAGACTGGACGCGCTATCAGTAGATGGTAGCAGAGATTGATGGTTTCGCCCTTTGGGACCCCATCCGAACAATAGAGGGAGTCAAGTTAGAATTTTCTTTGATAAAAAAAGTCGGAGAGATGATGATGCCCTAAATCCCCAATGACTTTCCCGGAATCTCTGAGCTTGCGAATGGAAGAAATGGAGGTGTGAGAATGTTTTTGGCGTTTCTAGTGACAGTATGAGTGAAGTTAGGGTTTCGCGCTTGCACAGCTTATGCCACAGATGAATTGTGAAGTTTGTGAGTATTTTTAAGGGGTTACGAACTCCAATCAAAATTTTAGAGGAGTGATACTCCAAAGTGTGAGAGTAGGGAAGTCGTCGAACTTCATATGTGTGTAGCGCTTTGTGCAAGAAAAATTGTCCACGTGGTTGTTGATGTTGAGACGGGCCCTGCGAGGTCAAGAGACTCCGGAGTATGTTGAAAAGTGTATGAGACAATTGATTGATGTTGTAATCTGTTCGGTTTAGTAGGTTGATCGGGCGTGGTCAACAAGTCAGTATGAATATTGAGGAATGAAAGAAAAATTTCGACTTTGAGATTTGACGAATTCTAAGGCATGCTAGAATAGTTCATTGATCAGTTGAGAGTAAAATTTGCGGGTTCAATTTTGCTTGCGAAAGTGGGAAACCGAGAAAGATGGAATAACTGCCGAGGCTAGTGAAAAATCCCTAAGGTTTCTGAAGCGATTGTATTACCCTTCCTATAGTAAACCAACAGATTTGTTTTCGTCTTTTTGGTTAGTGCTCGCGCTATATTGCAGAAATTAGCTTTGAGTGAAGCTGAATGAAGGAGGACAAGCCGCAAGACTTTGTCAGCCGCAGTGTGTGAGTGTGACGTCACTAGGGGCCGCGCTGGGATAGGTTGGTTGGTGAGAAGGGTCGCGCAGGATTGGACACAGTCCGTGAAGTGCAATTGGAGGGGAAAGGCAAGCGAAGCGTATTCCGGGAATTAAAGTCACTTATTGATTACATTTTTTTAAGAAAATAAAAGACGGAAAGATCAAATTTTTCAAAGCATTTAAGAGTGCCTTGAGGGGAGATGTATATATTAAAGCAAATGTAGGAGAAGAAACACCGCCTGAGGGTACACCAGCTTACATCGTGATTGAAGAAAAGGGTGTCGCACCATGTCTTTGGTTAAAGCGATGGTGTAAATTAACAGAAAAGCATGGAAGTGTAGCGTTCCCTATCCATGGGTCGTTTAATCTAAGAGTTTTGGAGAATCTAAGATTTGCGCTATACGACATGAAAGTACCTCCAAGACCAGCACAGTTTGAAGCATTAGCAATTTGGGAACTAATGGCTAGAAGGCAACAACAAAAGAAATTTGAGACAAGAGTGAGAAAAGTAGAAAAGACACTAGCGGATGTTAGATGGGATAGTACTCAAAAGGTTTGGAGGTCAGACGTATTGCAGGGAATTAAATTGTTTCCAGCAATTACTGACAAAGCAGAGACGGAAAGAAGGAAAGCTACCTATAAAACAAACAGGAGTCAGTCCAGAGATAGAGAAAACAACAGAAATTCGAAAAGGTCAGACGAGTCAGACGATGAGGAGTTCATTATGCAATTGATAATGACCGCCCGCCACCATATGTGGAAAGTGAAAATGGCCCAAGCACCAGTACTGCCCCTCCGGAACCAATACAGGGTAATGTAACACAGAATTTGAGAATATCACAGAGGCAGAGCAGTTCCGATATGCCTTTTTCACCACAAATACCACAAGTTCAGAGAATATATCCTGACGTGGCTAAATTGAAACCTGTCAATGATTATCAGCCACAGGTTCAAAGGCGCTATTGTGATGAGCATAATTTGGAAATGACTTCTAGTCTAATGGCGCAGGGAGGACAGAATTATCAAAGACCGACATTGATTCAAGCCGAATCAACACAAATTTTGATACCTCAAAAGCAGATGCAAGAAGTGCCGAGGTTCACTCAAATAGCAGAAAACCAGTTAGACATGCCAGCAATGATGAACCATAATGTGGGAATTAACATGCCACAGAATTCGGGGAACAGACAGAATCCAGACGCAATATCTCTGCCTATCACTGTAGGTCCGCCAGTACCATTGTATATACAGGCAAAGCAAAATGTATGCGACCAAGGGGTAGTGACACAAAATGAGACAGGAAGGAGATGTATAGAAAATACTCCTGAAACGACTCCGGTAGGAACACTGCCAAATAGATCTGGGTCTTTGTTGGAATTTAGTCCAATTCCAATTTGTGCTCCATCAACTGTAGTAAGGTCAAGTCCACCACTAGTAGTACGGCTAACCTCAAAAACAGAAATGTTACAGAAACCATCAGTAGCAGTAGACGTAAGTGCCACATTAATTGGACTGAACGCACAACAGTTAACACAATGGTTGAACAGCCTGAACTCTCCACAAATTACACCCAGCGGGAAAGGAGAAGAATATTTGAATAAGATAAGATTGGGCATGGAAGCAGATGAACTAGTAGAGGGAACGATGGGTCTGAACAGGTTAGAATCATACACAGAAGAAGAGCTGAGATACATGTGCCCTAGAATTACAAGAGAAGTAAGCAGCATACATAAGAAGTTACAAGAAATTGCAGACAGAAACAAGATCGATATAGGTAAGACCAAACACTTGAGCAGAAGTTACAGGTTAGATTTTGAGACAAAAGATTTTGAACACATGAGATCTGCAGGGATGAAAACACACCTAATAGAGATACTGCAAAGCGCGCAGGTCTGGAGATGTTTAGACAAATGGGAGAGCAGGTGGGTTAAGAAAAAGGATAAGAAGAAAGAAAGTGCCCCAGATCAGAATGAAAAAGTACAACAGAATGATGACCTGATAACCATGTTGCCAATGAGAGAAATAGCAGGGGGAAAAATTGTCCATGTACCGTGGCACAGGTGTGATATTCAATCCTTTACGGATGATTTCCCAAAATTAAGAGAGAAACCGATCGAATGGTATCAACAAACAGATAGATTTGTGAAACTCGCAAAATGTCTTTGGGAAGACCTGAATACCTTATTCGAAATTGTGGTTCCGGCAGATTTGTGGGAAGATTGTAAAAGGGCTGTAGGTTGGCCAACAAGTGAACCAGAAAGAGACAGGGACACAGGTGCACCATCGCCTACGGTAATGAGTCTATACCATAAGGTGGTTGAACATTTGAAAACAAAAGTTGCGTCGAAAAATGTGGATTGGCAGAGAATTGACAGAACAGCACAAGAAGTTAAAGAGTCAATACATGCATACTATGAGAGATTGTTGAAAGCGTTTAAAAATTACAGTGGCACGGAAACGATTGAGCCAAAGGACATGCTCCATTTTGTGTTCAGATTTGTGGAAGGGTTGAGACCAGAGATTAGCGAGATGATTAAAATGCATTTGATTTGTTGGCAGTCAAAGTCGATCGATGTGGTGTTGAATTATGCAAAATACTGCAGTGATGAGATTGAGACGAAGCAGAAAAAGTTGAAGGAAAAAGTGATGGTGATGCAGCTTAGAGCAGCTCAGACAGGTTTGCAAGGTTTGCAAGGGTTTCAACAACAGTTGCCGCAGCTGCAACAGCAGGGAAATGCTATGTTTCAGCCACAGATGAGAGGCAGAGGCCGAGGAGGTTTTGCGAATAACGGTCCTGATTTGAATACTGTTGTGGTTCCAAATGGTATGCAGGCAATGAAGAAGGTGATGCCATGTCACACGTGCGGAATCGTCGGGCATTGGAAACGGGAGTGCCCAATGTCGGTGCAGGAAGGTGTAGGTCAGCAAAACAATGATGTCAATTCATTTCAGAATATGAGAGGACCGAAAATGAGAGGTCCAAATCCAAATTTTCAAAATAATGTAAATCAGATGCAGGGTTTACAACCCGTATAACCACAGCAGGTGCAAATGCCCTGTGTACAAATGGCACAGTTGCATCCAATGCAACAGCAGTTTCCTATGGTACCTAATCAGCAAATGCAAATACCCTTAGCACCAATGAATCAGCAACAAGTAATGCTTCCTCAACAGGTCGCGGGTCAAGGAATGAACCAAAATGACACAGTACACCAATTCCCGTTACACAGTGAGAATGGAATAAACGATGCGTGGGAGAGTGAAAGTTCAGATGAGGAGGGAAATTGTATGCTTGCAGCATCTTTGGAAGTTGATCAAAAGGGACCGTATGTGGAAGGAAGAGTTATGGGTCACCGCATTTCGTTCCTGGTTGACACCGGAGCTAAACGCTCTACAGTCAGAAGTATCGAAGTACCAAATTTGCCACTTTCAGGGAGAACAGTTCAAGTAGTGGGAGTAGCAAATAGGTATCTGACAAACCCAATCACAGATCCAGTGCAAGTCAGGATTGGTAACTATCAAGGGTCGCATAGATTTGTGGTGTGTGACTCAAGCCCGATATCACTATTAGGGAGAGACTTATTGTGCAAAATGAGATGTTCGATTATGTGCTCAAATGATGGAATTAAAATTCAGACGAACAGTGATGAGGAAGAAGAGGACAGTTTAGGAGAGGATGAAACGGAAACTGTCGATGAAGAGTATCCCCTGATTACTCTTTACCCTTTGCTCACTGAAGCAGATATTCCTGCTGAGTTACAGGAAACAGTTGAAAAAGAAGTGTGGGATATGACAGGGAAAGAAGTAGGCTTGGTTAAAGGAGTAGAACCAGTGAAAGTGACTGTAAAACCCAACGTAAATTTTCCCCAAACTCCACAATACCATATGTCACAAGACACTCTCATAAAGGTCGCCCTACTCATTGATGAGTTTGTGAAACAGGGAGTACTGAGAGAAGTGCTAAGTAGTCCATGTAATTCACCAATCATGGGATTAATAAAACCGAGTGGAAAGGTCCGAATTGTTCAAGATTTGAGAAAATAAATGACATAATAGTCAAATGTTGTCCCGTGGTACCAAATCCAGCTGTGATAATGTTTCAAATTCCCTGTGATGCAGAGTGGTTCTCAGTCATCGACTTGTCACAAGCATTCTTTTCTGTGCCTCTTCATGAGGACAGCCAATTTCTCTTTTGCTTCAAATTCCTGGACAGAGTCTACAGTTGGTGTCGAATTCCTCAAGGGTTTTCGGAGTCACCATCAATTTTCAATCAGATTCTAAAGAAAGATTTGGAATCATTGGAATTACCTTTTGAATCAACCTTAGTACAGTATATTGAGATTTACTGATCGCATCCAAGACAGAAAATGACTGTTCAGTTGACACTATTGCTCTGTTGAACCATTTGGGGAGGAATGGACACAAAGGCGGTCATTCTGACTGCGCCGCCCGCCATGCGGTCACCGCCAAATGGCCGCTCCGCGGTCAGGAGACCACGGATGCCATTCTGGCTTTCCCGCTGGACCGGCTGGTGACTGCCAGAAAGGCCGCCCGCCAGCCCAGCGGGAAAGCCCCTGCAACATAGAAGCCGGCTCCGAATGGAGCTGGCGGTGTTGCAGGGGTGCGACGGGTGCAGTAGCACCCGTCGCGATTTTCACTGTCTGCAAAGCAGACAGTGAAAATCTTCATGGGGCCCTGTTAGGGGGCCCCTGCACTGCCCATGCCAGTGGCATGGGCAGTGCAGGGGCCCCCAGGGGTCCCACGACACCCGTTCCCGCCATCCTGGTTCTGGCAGTGTAAACCGCCAGAAACAGGCTGGCGGGAAGGGGGTCGGAATCCCCATGGCGGCGCTGCAAGCAGCGCCGCCATGGAGGATTCCCTGGGCCAGGGGAAAACCGGCGGGAAACCGCTGGTTCCCCTTTTCTGACCGCGGCTTTACCGCGCGGTCAGAATGGCCCTGGAAGCACCGCCAGCCTGTTGGCGGTGCTTCCGTTGCCCTCCACCCTGGCGGTCATAGACCGCCAGGGTTGGAATGAGGGCCAAAGTGTCCCCTTCGAAATTACAATTCTGCCAGAAGAAAGTGAAATATTTGGGTCACCAGATAGAGAAAGGGTCGAGAAGAATTATGAAAGAAAGAATAACAAGTGTACTTCAAATGAGTCCACCTAAAACGAGGAGGGATGTGAGAACGTTTTTGGGAATGGTGAGCTATTGTCGCCAATGGATTCCCAATTTCTCGGCTCTAGCCAAACCTTTGCTGAAACTGACCCAGAAAGATGCGCTGGATGACATAGTGTTGAAAAGAGATGAAATGGATGCTTTTATTGAATTAAAGAAATGCATGTGCAGAGCTCCAGCTTTAGGTATGCCTGATTACACAAAGCCTTTTACATTGTTTTGTCATGAACGTGATGCATGTTCCTTGTCTGTCTTGACTCAAGCCCATGGTGGCATAAACAGACCAGTAGCATATTTTTCAGCTACTTTGGATCCAGTCGCAGCAGCCTTACCAGGATGTTTGCGTGCTGTAGCAGCAGTTGGTATGAGCCTAAATCAGAGCGAAGGAATAGTGATGGGACATCCTTTAACAGTCATGGTCCCTCACTCAGTCGAAATACTTTTGACACGTTCCAGAGCACAGCACATGACCGGTGCTAGGCTTACAAGGTACGAGAAAATCATTTTGGGATCACCTAATGTGAACCTGAAAAGGTGCACTACGTTGAATCCAGCAACTTTGTTTCCCAGTGAAAATGTCGAAATTGAGAACGCTGAAGACATCGAGCACGACTGTCTTCAGGTGACTGAATTTTGCACAAAACCAAGACCTGATATCAAAGACACCCGACTGGAAGAAAATGATCAAATTATTTTTGTTGATGGTTCATGTTTAAGAGATGCACTAGGAATATTGAAAGCAGGATATGCTGTATGTACAATAACTGGTGTTCTGGAAGCATCTTGGCTTCGGGGAGTTTATTCTGCACAGGTGGCGGAACTAGTAGCCCTTACTAGAGCTTGCCAACTTTCCGCATTAATGAAAGTCACCTTTTACACTGACAGCCAGTACGGATTTGGAATAGTGCATGATTTTGGACAATTGTGGTCACAGAGAGGCTTCATGACCTCTTCAGGATCACCAGTGAAGAATGGTGAAAGAATAAGAGAATTGTTACACGCCATCCAGTTACCAGGGGAAGTAGCAGTGGTAAAATGCAGTGCACACTCGAAATCACAAGACTATGAGGGTCATTCTGACCCTGGCGGCCGGTGGCCGCCAGGGCCACCGACCACGGGAGCACCGCCAACAGGCTGGCGGTGCTCCAACGAGCATTCTGACCGCGGCGGTTCAGCCGCGGTCAGAAGCGGAAAGTCAGCGGCCTCCCGCTGACTTTCCGCTGCTCGTGTGAAACCTCCATGGCTGCGGAGCGCGCTCCGCAGCCATGAGGATTCCGACCCCCCCTACCGCCATCCTGTTCATGGCGGGAAAGCCACCATGAACAGGATGGCGGTAGGGGGGGGTCGCGGGGCCCCGGGGGGCCCCTGCCGTGCCCATGCCAATGGCATGGGCACGGCAGGGGCCCCCGTAAGAGGGCCCCGCAAAGTATTTCAGTGTCTGCCTTGCAGACACTGAAATACGCGACGGGTGCCACTGCACCCGTCGCACCTTCCCACTCCGCCGGCTCGATTACGAGCCGGCATCCTCGTGGGAAGGTCGTTTTCCCCTGGGCTGGCGGGCGGTTTTTCAGCAACCGCCCGCCAGCCCAGGGGAAAACTTGTAATACGCGCCGCGGTCTTTTGACCGCGGCGCGGTATTTCGGAGGGGGGAATTCTGGCGGGCGGCCTCCGCCGCCCGCCAACATTGGAATGACCCCCTATGTTTCTTTGGGAAACGGATATGCAGATCAAGTCGCAAGATTCTGCGCATTGAACTGTATATTGATCAGAGATGAATGGAACATGATAAATGAGACAGAACTTGAACAAAGTGAAGCCTTTGCTTTAAAAGTTGTAGATACAATTGAAGAATTGAAATTCCTACAAAATAATGTCAATAAGGATGAGAAACTCCCATGGAGCAAACTACAATGCATAAAGAAACCAGATGATTTGTGGGTTTCAAGTGAAGGGAGATTGGTTCTACCAGACAGTCTTTTAACGCAATTGGCTAGGTTGTATCATGGACAAGCCCACCTTGGAAGGGATGCCATGATTAGACTATTCAAAATTGATTGGTTCAATCCCAAATTCCGCCAAGTTGCTGAAGCAGTTTGCCATTGTTGCGTCATTTGCCAACAAATGAACGCAGGGAAGGGGACAGTAGTAAATTTGAGCCACATTGGAAGAGCAGGTGGGCCATTCAGCAGGATGCAAATGGATTTCATTGAGAAGCCTATGCATGCAGGCTTGAAGTATGTGTTGGTGATTGTGTGTATTTTTAGTCATTGGATCGAAGCATACCCTACACGCAGAAATGACAGTCTCACAGTTGCAAAACTACTCTTGAGAGAACTAATACCACGTTTCGGATTCCCGATCTCTTTAGAATCAGATAGGGGAAGTCACTTCAATAACGAAGTAATCAAATTATTGTGTGCAGCACTGAACATTGAACAAAAGTTGCATTGTAGCTACCGCCCTGAAGCATCAGGACTGGTGGAACAAATGAATGGCACATTGAAATCGAGAATTGCGAAAATATGTGCATCCACAAACTTGAAATGGCCTGACGCATTGCCTTTGGTGTTAATGTCAATGAGAAACACACCTGATAGAAAGACTGGACTATCACCGCATGAGATCCTCATGGGCAGAGCCATGAGACTTCCAGCAGTCCCTTCAAATGCACTTGTAAATATTACCGATGATATGGTATTGGACTACTGCAAAGGTCTGGATGATAAGGTCTGCTCTTTTTCTCACCAGGTGGAGGCAACCACCTTGCCACCGATCCAAGGTCCAGGACACGCCCTGAAAGCAGGTGACTGGGTCGTGATAAAGAAGCACGTGAGGAAATCGTGTCTGGAACCCCGTTGGAAAGGACCTTTCCAAGTGATTCTGACAACTACCACCGCTGTGAAGTGTGCGGGAGTTCCCAACTGGATTCACGCCAGTCACACGAAAAGGGTGACGTGCCCCACAGAAGAGGAAGTCGAAGGGCTGAAATTACCGGCAACTGACAGGAAAGTACCAAGCACTGAGAAAGGACAAAGAGAACCTGGAGGCGAACAAGCAGAAATAGAGGAAGGAGAAATACTTTCTGAGGAAGAAACAGTTGATCCATTTGAGGATAACCAAGGAGAAGCCTCAGGAAGTGACGAAGATCCTGAAGGTGACAAAGAGCCTGCGGCAGGTGAAGAAGCAGGAGAGCCTGATCAAAGGAGGGCTTTCCCAGAAGCAGACGATACAGGAAAAGAAAAAGAAAACCTGATTGACCTCCTAGGGGGAGAAGACAAGACAGGACAGAGTGAAATCGTTCAACTTCTTCCAGAACCGGTTGTAGGTCCATCAGGTGAAAACAGTGCAAAAAGGAGACAAAGCATATCGCCAGTGAAATCAAAGACTAAAGAAATATTAAAGGAAGGTGAAGGGCCAAAATTAAAGGAGAAAAGAAAAGAAGTGTCTGTCGTAATAACATCACCGAGTGAAGGAAAGGACACAGCCAAAGAACAAGACATCAGCGAGAGAGAATCAAAAGGTGATGCAAAATTAAAGAGGAAAAGAATACCGAGCAGAAGATATTCTGGTCCAGAGTGGGCATACACAGCCACTAACGATTGGTCAGACGAATTTCTATCTCTCAGTCTTGAAAACGAAGAAGCAGAACGACACTTTGGTACTTGAAAAGTGAAATTCTATGAACATTACCGAATAAGACATTGATAACATGATTGACTTTTGAACCGGATAAGACATTGGTAACTTGATTGACTTTGAAACCGATTTTGAGACAAAGCTGCTAAACCGATAAGAGACTAAGCTGCTAAAGAGAACCGTGTGAACATTGAACTCGTTCAGCTTTATATATATCTGCAAATTTGATTTGATAAAGTGTCTTCAACCTTCTGAATCTATATAGATCATGCCAGGCAGTACTACAAAGGGACACAAAATGAAATGTTGTAAATACATGTGTATAGGTCTAATAACTGCATGTGTACTAATAATTATAGCAATAGTTCTTGGAATGCATGGAAGGGATGAAAGAGACGCGATTGATGCCTCTATTTCTAAACCTACTACTGAATTAACTCCTTTGCAGAAACTCGAACACGACGAGAAATATTTACACGACAAGAAAGAGCTCTCCTCAAACGTCTTCTATCGCTTGCTGAATGAGTATGTTGAAACCATGGATGGGAAAGATTGTTATGTATGCACACAAATACCTACCTCAGTAAAAGAAGGAGTGACATATCATAGCATGCCTCTCACGTATGGAATTTCATGTAGTTTGTTACTAACCAGATTTGATGGCCAGGAGTCTATTCAATACTTCTATTCCAATCATGATGTCATGTTTTCATATGTCGCCATAATAGAGTACTTAAGTAAAGTAGCGAGAGATTATTATATAAAAATAGTTAGGGGTTTCTTTGAACCATTATCACCTTTTTCCACAGCTCAAGCTCATAGAGAAAACCTTACATGCTTGCTTGCACCTGCAGAGAAAAGCTTTTTAGATCACACTGAAGATAGAAGGAAAGTGATGAAGGAGAAATTAGAAAGGGAATTACACAAGAGGACATCTGTAGATAACTATGCTTTTGCCGCGATAAAGACACAAGGGAAATTAGCTTTAGATGCAATGCACGTAGGAAAGCTTTCCATATATAGACCTAAATCATATTATGACACAATCTTTGTGGGAACGAGTGAATGTAAACACGTGTTTTTGTTTCAGGCTAAATGGACGTTCATGCTGAATGGCCTAGATCCGGCTACTCCAGGAGTATACTATATTTGTGGACTCAATGCCTATTATCGCCTTCCAAAAGGATGGTATGGGAGATGTTATTTGGGAATAGTATTTCCAAAGATTTTTCAACTAGACGACTTAAAGAAATTTCCAAAGCTGTCTGAATTACATCGTATTCAGAGGAGGGAGACAGCTTCTGGTGTGGTAGGAGATATATTTGGAGCATTGATTCCTTCAGTAGGAGTCATATTGAATTCAATTAAAATACGAAAGTTGTCTACTATTGTGGATAACATGCTGACAAAATACTCAGGAGCCATGATCCTGATTGATGCTGAACTTGCTGCAGAAAGAGCTATGACTCTTCAAAATCGGCTTGCTTTAGACATTCTTTTAGCAAAGAATGGAGGTGTTTGCAAAATGCTTAGTGCACGTCACTGTTGTTCTTATATCCCAGACAACAGTGGCAAATTAGAAAATTGCTTACAAATTTAACTAACGAGAGTGCAGATTTGAAAGAATTGAAAGAACCAGGAGTATGGGAAAAGGTTGGAAAAGGATTTGCTTCCATGGGAAATTGGCTCAACAACATTTGGAACGGAATATTACTGAAAATAGTAAAAGGAATATTAATAATATTAATTTGCTTATTGGGTATTTGGGGAATATGGAAAGCTATTAAAATATTGAAAACAAGAAACAAAAGGAGAAGAGAAGAGAAAGAACAAAATAAAATGGTAGAAATATACAGAGAAAAATCAAAGGGAACAAAAAGGAAGAGGGAATTGACTAAAGTGCCAAATTACTAAAACAGAATTTTAATGGAATAAAATTGTGGTGGAAGATTTGATGTGATTACATAATTAGTCATCAGAGGAGGGATTGATGATGCAGAAAAAGAAGGACTAACATATATTCATATATCATGTAACCAAAATCGTATAAGGTAGTGTGATTTTAGCAAAGAAAAATAATGTACGTGGGAAATTGTGCCCACGGGGTAGTTCGCCATTATTATAAACGAGCTTAATTAATCATGAAGAATTGAAAATGTAGTAATCCGTCATAATTGCAAATGTATTCTATGATTTTCTGGTCGAAACTGTTTTATGCTTAGCTTAAATTTAGCAGAGGCTTTGGCCTAGTTGCCTGGTCTCAAATTTAACTGCGTGGTTTTCACTTATATTAACAAAGACATTATTTTACTTTAAGGCTGTATTTTTCCAGTAGAGATGACTAATACACTTATCTCAAGGTTTCGTGCTAGGCTAGTTTCATCCCTTTTGAAGCAAGGTCGGTTTCTGCAGGTGCGGACAATAAAAGCACTGATACCGAAATAATTGGCAAACTTTGTTACAACTTGTGTTCCAAGGCTCCAAGGACGCCTTATGCATAAATGAGTACTAAGAGAAAGACACTATTCATTGGTCAAAAGGAAGCCACCCTATGAACCCTCCAATGGAAGACCCTGAAGAATTTGAAATGTTTCTTACTTAAACCCACCGGACAAAGAGAAGTCAGCCATTTTCTTTGATGTCATTTTGAAGCCTGATTCAAGAAGCCATTTTGAACGACCCTCTGATGTCTTTTCTCTGTCTCACCCTAGAGACTTTAACTTTAATTTTGCCCCATCTTGCCCATGCAGTAACCTTTGCCCCATTCTCCTTGCTGCCGCAAGGAAACTTGCCCTTAACTTTGTCCCTCTGAAATCTGCCCCATGCTGATCGAACCGATACCTGAAGGACGAAGACTTTTCTTGAATGCTGATTGCATTTGGGAAATATGAAAGGATAATTGTATTATGCATTGTGTTTTCCTTCCTAGGTACCAACTGCTGATTTTGATAGGGCCCAAGCTAGGAGTTTTCTAAACTTGTGTTAACTAAATTCATTTTGCATGAAGCCCCACATGCCAATGCTAATTAGAGGTTAGTTGAGGTATTCACTTGATGCACCATGCTAAATTGAAATCTTGTTATGCTGACCGATGTATGCAATTAGTCAAATTCAGTTGCTTATATTAGTGATTTGTATTGCTATAACCGAGTGCATTATAATCCAGATTTTGCGTAGATTGCGTTTTTTCCGCCGCTATGGACAGATAGTAATGTTCGTATATGTATACCATTTGATTTTGAGACTCACTTATATCATGCTAGCTTTGTTAATATAGGGAAATAAATTAATTAACTTCAAATAAACTGGTGTGGTTATTCATGACTGAAAGGTCATGGTGCGTCAAAATACCGATTGTCATTGATTCCTAATGTGTTGTTTGATCTATTAATTAAATATTGGGTATTGATTATAATGGTTATTGATTATTAATTTGAGAGATCCGACTATATTTGGATGAGGAGAACCCAACTCGGCTAAAAGGTTCACCGACCTCCGGCGTGTCCAAGTATAAGTAATTTATAAAGACTGGACGCGCTATCAATACCTAATACATATTTGAAACATAGTACATGAAGTTAGCCAATGGTTAAAGTGGGCTGTCCCACGACCCCATAGTGAGTGTGATCACGGGTAGAACAAAAATGTGAATGAAAGAATGACATAATAAGATGTCTGAAAGCCCCTCGCGGAACTATATTATACATATAATTTTAGCAAAATCGAAGGGTTTTAGTAAACACCAGACCTAAAAAGAAAACAAAGAAACAACATTTCAAAAAACAAAACCTAACAGGAAACCTACATTCTCATCTTCACAGTTTGCGAGTCCAGTTCAAAAGCACTTACCTATTGCTTGATAAAAGGTCAAATAGTTTATGAACCACTTGCATCATTTTCTGTATGTGTTAACTCAAATGAAGAGAAGAGAAAGCTGCAGGGAGCGCCACTGCGTGGGCTGTACATACAGCAAGATGGAACACTTGTCTGCATTCCTAATCTAATGAAAGGCTTGATGTCAAAAACGCTGCTGCCTCCCCTCCGTCCTAAAATACAATAAACACGTCTTCATTTATATAGTTTTAAGTAATAGGACTTACGGCTAAAATTGTGCTAATTTAGTCTTTTCCAGGCCCGCCTCCCCTAATAGAGACAATTAACCATCATGCATAATGTTAAATATTATTGTGTAAATTCGTGTTTGTACATCAAGTTAGCATCGTTACATCGTCTGTGTCTGGAATATAACATTTATTAGACATTACTGCCATCTAACGCCCACATTTGGAAACTTCAGCTAACTGTGCTGGGATTATTCAAGACGACTGGTCCTCGTTCTATTTCTTGGACGATTATTTGACCTAGCATTTAGTGTGGAGCGAGGCTCTATTTTCACCGCTTTATACTTAATATTAACATACAAGGGGACAAATACCCCGAGAGAGTTTCCAATGTGTTTGAAAAGTGTTCAAACAATAAACGAAAATGTGTACAATTAGCGCTGCATACGACTCTAGCCTTGAAAATGAGATCGTGAAAAGGTCAGCATACTACTTATTAAACGAGCATTTGCAATGCAATGGGTCTCGTGTTTGCTCGCGTTACAGCTATTAGCTTTGTAAATTCCTAACGGGACTTTTCTTGCCACACAAACTGAAAACAAAACAGTTGACACAAGCGAGCCGATTCAAAGCGCTGCCTGGAGCGCGAAGAGAGAGACAAAATGGGAAAGAAGCTCGCCCGCTGTCAAAATTAGCACAAAAGTGCAATTTTCCATGTAACAGGGTGGATGGCCAAGGCGGTAACAAAACCACCCTAACTCGGGACACCCATAAAGCAGTTGCCAACAAAAACAAGGACCTTTGAAAGGTGAACGAGTGATCGTGAAGGAGGGGGGGGGGGGGGGGGGGGGTTTAAAAGCCCAGATACAGGCCAACACGTCGGACACCTCGGAAAAGCAGGGCTGTTGCTCTCCCATGCTCGACCTAAAAAGTGTATTAAAAATGTACTGTGTTCTTATTTGGTAGAAACGTCACAACGTGGCAGCAGTTAAGAACAGGTACTAATAAACCCTTTCAGACATACATGGAAACATACGTTCTTCTAAGCGTCTATCATGTACATACATTAAAGGAAACTGAAAAGCTGAGGCGAGTTATATAAAATATTTATTTGAAGAGGAAGGAGCTGAAGAAAGTGGTCCAACAACTTCTTTCTTTATATGTGTTTATAGTTTGCACTTTTAAATAGCGTGAATTTGGCCAAAGGATATTAGAGGCCTTTATACGATCACCGGGTTACACTGAATATCTTTCAGGCACGAAGAGGTTAAGTGATGTGCTCAGTGCGATAGGACGTGCGTCAAGGTTAGGACTCGAACCGGGTTACCTGGTTCCACGGTCGTCGACTCCGGCTGGCTGGGCCACTCGTCCTCCCAAACATTTAACCATTACTTTTTAAATCGCAGCTCTGCTATAGTTCCTGGAGAGGTAAGATTACAGAGTGAAGCCGTATTTATACTTTTTTAGCGCTGCATTTGCGTCTTTTTTGACGCAAAAGCGGCGCAAACTTACAAAATACAATTGTAGTTTGTAAGTTTGCGCCGCTTTTGCGTCAAAAAGCGGCGCAAATGCAGCGCTAAAAAAGTATAAATATGGGTTAATATTCCTATTCCAATCTAGGCCAATTCAGGAAACTTTCGGACACTACAGAGGTACAATTTACTATTCCCTCTCCAATCTAAACCATTTTATGCAAGATGCTACACATTTCTTATAAATAATCATTACTCCGTACTCGCACAAAATTTAAAATATGCAAGTCCAGTAAAATTAACTTTAAAAAACACACTAACCAAAACTACAAACCTAGATATTCATATTTAGACATTAAAATATTAAATAATTTCAAAACTATTAATAGTTAATGTATTTCTCAAGTTATTAACTGCCATTCCTAAACTTTGAAACATAAAATAAAAAATAAAATGATAATCCAAAATTGACAATCATAATATATGTATATTGGATTTAATTATATATATATATATATATATATATATATATATATATATATATATATATACACACCAAATTTTAAAATATAAATCTAAAACAAAAATTGACAATGGCATTATACTTTTAAACATCAATTCTTTAAAATATATTCATTATAAGATTGTTTTAAACTAAATATTTTATATAAACATTTTTAAAAATAATTCATTGTATTAAATATAATGGTATATATTTCCTATAATAAACTTTGTTAAGAATTAATTTGATTTCCAATAAAATATTTAAATACTTAAAACAATATTTTTACCTTCAATATTCCTGTCAACAAAATATTTGACATCCTGATATATTTGTGACACAATATTTCTTTATCACTATGGGCCTCATTACGATCTTGGCGGTCTTTAGGCAAGACCGCTGCAGTAGCGGCTGCAAAAAGACCGCCATGTTGGCGGTCATCTGACCGCCGTATTACGACCCACACCGTGAAGCCCGACAAAAAACAGCCACATTTACAAAACTGCCTGGACACTGGCAGATGGAAAAGCCGGGCCGACACAAATCCGCCCATCAGATTATGATCCACAAATCAGCACAGTGGTAGTTCTGTGGTGGAAAAACATTGGCGGTGCGAGCCACCGCAGCAGGAAACCACCACTGACAGAACACAAGTCCACATTGGACAGTTTGAATACTACACACATCAACACACCTACACATTGCACTATATAACCCCCCCACCCACACACAGCCCACAATCCTTTGCAACCAAAATGCCATATAGAGACACTGAGAGCTGGCACATACACAGAGAGAGCACCCTGACACTATAGGCACACACACGACATTCATCACACATCTAATAAACAAACACAACACACACATAACCACCACACACATTCCGCTACAACCGTCTATCGCTTACAGAACACCACTCACACCCCATCATTCAGCCAACACTGTACCCTTTCATAAACAATACCCACCGCACTGTAAACACAATCTCAAACATGTCCCAACAAAAGCACCCAAGATTCACCGACGATGAGTTGAGGGTAATGGTGGATGAAATTGTCAGGGTAGAGTCACAACTGTTTGGAGCACAGGTCCAGCTAACATCAATCGCCAGGAAAATTGAGTTATGACAAAGAATAGTCAACAGGGTAAACTCAGTGGGCAGCCATCCACGCACAAGGGAGGACATCAGGAAGAGATGGAACAACATATGGGGGAAAGGTTTGTTCCATGGCATCGAGACACTAAATAGCCATGCACAAAACTGGTGGTGGACCCCTCACCTCCTCCCCCACACTTTACATCTTGGGAGGAGAATGTCTTATAGATACTGCATCCTGAGGGCCTGACTGGAATACCTGGGGGACTGGAGTCTAGTAAGTACCCACAACATCAATGTAACACAATTGTCATGTCCTGCATGCTTCCTCACCATCCAAATACCCCATAATTCACTGATTTACCCACGGCACATACCTGCCAATCACCCAATGCCCCTCACCTGCATGCCACTACCCCACACAGCCCTTCTTCCCACACAGCCCTCGGCAAGGGCAGGGATACCACAGTCAAATCCCATCATTACAGCTCCCACAATGCACCAGACCATTAATGCTAAAACCTGCATCAGGTCATGTTTCATGCATGTGTGACTATTGTACAATCTACACCATCTAGAATGTACGACTAAGGACCAGTATATGGCAATAACAGCAATGCAATGGCACACAACAATGGCAATTACACAGCAACAGCCCAGTAACTATTTAAAATGGACACTGATTCATATCCTCAAGCCTGTAATGGACTGACCATGGGTTTGAAAGTAAGATGCCAGACTCCATGCACACAAACAAGATATAGAAACAGGAGTATGAGCCTTGCATACCCACATACTCTGCTCCCTTTGGAACATTGTGGGGCTATGTTCAGCCATTAAGTGACACTACTACCAAGTCTGACTACACACCAAGCACCAGAGTCTATTTGCCATGTCAAGTATCAGTTAGTTACCAAAATCCATCTGCTGTGCCATATGTACCAAACATTGATGACAGCACACAACATGGAGTATGGCACTCTTGACACAGACTCCTATGAACCACCAAGCTATGCTGTTCAGCAACTGTCATTGTCATTGCTGGGAATCATGCTAAGCCATTGTCTGCATCACAAAAAAAGAGTACCAAACATACTTTCTTAACTGTACTCTGTGTCACATTCCATCCTCAGGTAACCCTGCCATTGCCACCATGGAGAGGATACCAGACACTGCCAGCCCTCCTCAGGATGAAGGCCTCAGTGAGGGCAACATGCCTGGATCTCTTGACAGCGACAACCTACTTGACCCATCCGGAACATCTGGTCAGTCGATGATTCCCAGCCTCACCCTGGCCACATTAGTTCCCCCCACCACAGTTGCTCAGACATCACAGCCAAGCAAGCGTACCAAAACCTGTGTCACAAGGACTGTTCAAACTATTGTGTGCCACACAGTACAGGGCCCCGTATCTGACCTTGTCACCCCAGACAATGATGGCCCTGCTAACACTGGGAGTGGGCACACCGTGCCAAAGGCACAGGCATCTCGGGGCAGGGGGCATGGGAGGGATACTGTGGGACAGAGGATGAGACTCCACTGACCAGGATACCATCTTCGAAGACCTGGGAGCATACCAATCTTCCCAGGACAGGATGGGCCAGATCATCACCATGTTAGGGGAAAATCAGAGGCTGCAGAGGGAATACCACCAGGCGGCCTATGCAGCCGTGGCAAGCACACAATGCCACCATGGTCTCCATAGCAGAGGTGCTGAGGGACATTGACACCACCCTGCATGATATAGCTACCCACCACCAGGCCCCTTCCACTAGCAACATTAATATGCCCCTTCTACATCAGCAGCAGCTAGTGGAATGGAGGCCCTGCCAGGGGAGCCCCAAACCTCAGACACCCCTCCCTCTGTAGCAGAAGTACTGCCCCGCAAATGTGGACGGCCATCCAGACATCCTGTTGCAGCAGATGCCAAGACCAATCCCACTGCCAGGAAGTGTCATCCTTGTGTGCCTCTGTGACACCGTGTTGACTGTCCTGAATCCTAACTCAATTTTCCCATGGGACAAGGATACAGGACCTGTGTGACCAAATGTCAACTACTCTGATCAATCCATCTCCCACGACTTCACTCACCACCTATTTATTATGTTGTACAATTTGATTTGACTACTCACAAAACTGCTATGTACAATAAATCACTTATGAACACAGCTACTGTACATGTGTGTTTAATAGTACAACAACATATGTCCTTCAATACAAATGGGGTCTGTTTATGGTTTCCTGATTCCAACTGGCAATGTAATGGCAATCAGACAAGGCCCCCTCAGCAGGACACACATGACAACAGTAATGTCACTGGACAGATGTCACAGTATGATTTTGAAATCAACAGTAACCCCAGGGTATAGACCATTGGGGCGTCTGCAATGAGATGATATCCACTTCTGTGGGTGGAAGGAGATGGCAATAGGAGAATACATGACATTCAGCTCAAAACTGGTCAGTCCACGAGAGAAGTGAATGTTTTAATCAGTTGCTACAACACATGTTAGGGCAGAACCACTAATACTGTTTTACCAACATTCCTGCTGTCTGCTACAACAACCCATGCATGGGCACTGGACATCATGACACCATCACATTTCCCAGTGTTCAGGAGGTGTAATGGAAGCTTTTCACTTCTGATTGTTCACTGACAAGACATGAAAGGGTCCACCTCACATACCCGTCAGTCACTGGAAGTACTGATTGATGAGCTCAGTCCTAGAGTCAGCAGCTCCTTCGTCCTCTGGCTCTTCATCACTTCTTTTCATATCAACATTTGCAAGCAAAGCTACCTCTACCTCACCCTCATCAGCTAGCAATGGTAGCCAACGCCTCGGGGCTAGAATGTGAAGCATGCCACAGACAATGATGATTTGGCAAACCTTGTGGGGCGAGTAGAGGAGGACACCTCCAGATAGGTCCAGGTACCTGAATCTTGCCTTCAGGAAGCCGAAAGTATACCCTATTACACGCCTGGCCCTCCTGTGGGCCTCATTGAAACAGAGTTCCCCTGGTGTGGCTGGGTACCTCACAGGTGTCAACAGCCAAGGAAAATTTGGATAGCCAGAGTTACCTGTGAACACAATGGTAGAACAAAACCAACTGAGGTACTGCGATTGTGCAGATTGTGATTACAGGTCACATAACATTTAGAAACACCACCTGCACGTTGATTGAGTGGGAGTTCTTCCTGTTCCTATACACCTGTTTATTGACAGTGGGGGGCACCAGGTATTCATGGGTGCCATCAATGGCCCCTCCCACATGAGGAATCAGTCCCATCTGATAAAAGTCACTCTTCACATTGGCCATATCTGCTTTTCGGGGAAATCTGATGTAGCTGTCGAGGTGTTGCAAGAAAGCACACAGGACATCCCTCAAAACCTGAGTGAACATGGGCTGAGATATCCCTACTGTTAAGGCGATAGTATGCTGGAATGAGCCAGTGGCCAGGAAGTGTAGCACTGACCATACTTGTCGTATGGGTGGTATGGAATTAGGATTGCAATTGCCTGGCATCAGATCTGGCTCCAACTGTTTACATAGATCCATGATGGTCTGGCGTTTCAGACGGTAGGTCTGGATGACATGCCTGTCCTGCATGGGTGCCAGGTTACCAGTGGACGGTACACTGGTGGTTGTTTCATTTCCCTTATGGCAGGATATCTAATTTGAGAGGAGAAAATGTACAATAAGTCATGTAGTTGGCACACGACAGTAGCACATTGTATACTTGCAGACACCTACATATGTGTAGGGGATGTGGAGCAGTGTTGACATAAACATCACAAACCATAGGGCTGCACATCAGACACCGTCATTGCAGCACATTGGCTGGAATTTCAGTCGGATAGTAGATGTGATATATATGTATGCAAACGTGTGGTGACTGTGCAATCCTGTACTGATGACACATTTGTTACTAAATTAACATATTTCTATCGGACGCCTATGTACCTCAGAGTAGTTACACAGACCTATCCACATATATGCAGGCTCAACACAAAATATTTTCATGTTTGTCCCATTGTGTAGCGCTATCATGACCTCACTACATTGAGTGACATAGATTTCTGGTGGATCAGGTGTATGACGCACTTATTTAAGAGCATACATCGAGTACAGGTGCCCAAAATGGCAGGCATCTGACCTACTGTTCTGGACAGTTGGAAGTGCCTTAAGTCCACCGGCAAAAGTCATCACGGTGGTAGACGGTAAGTTGTTATAGGTTAACATTGCTGCCTATGGCAGACTTGGGCCAATGGCGGTGCCGGTGGTAATGGTCTTGTACGTGGTGGCCGTGACTGCCATTTTCTGCAGTCTTGTTCACTTGACTCCTGGCACTGTTGCTAGCAAGACCTCCACTACATGAGCTACTGTGTACTGCCTCTGGGAGCCATCATGCCACATCCTGCAGGTGATAGGGCTCCTGCGTTCACACAGGAAGATCTTGAAAAGCTGGTGGAGGAGGTCCTACCCCTGCATGAACAGCTATACGGGGCACCAGAGAAACAGGTGAGTCCAATACTTCAGCCATGTGTGATTGGTGTTGTGTGTGACAGTGAGTTGGCCATGTGAACTGTTGTTGGTGTAGAAGCATGTATGTGGCATACTGTGCAGGCGTGTGGGCAGGGAGGATGTGTATGTGTGCCTACTTGCTGTTATAGTTGTGTTGTGTCAACTACTGTTGGTATGGTGCATGCGTACATTACTTTCTCCTTTTATATGTGTCATTGTCATCCATTCAGGTGAACACCCATCAAAAGAAAGGGATCTGGTGTGCCATCGTCAAGCAAGTGCGGACCCTGGGGGTCCACAGCTGGCGGAGCACTCATTGTCGCAAGCGGTGGGAGGACCTGAGACTCTGGGCCTGGAAGACTGCGGAGGCCCAGTTGTCTTCCCAACAAAGGAGGGGGGTACCCATCGGACCCTGACCCCCCCCCCCCCCCCCCCCCCCCCAATGTCCCGCATTTTGGCAGTGGCCTACCCTGAGGTGGATGGGTGTTTGAGGGCAGCACAGCAGCCAATAGGGGGTAAGTACTGACTGTTACCTGGTACTTGTCTCTGGTTGAATGCTGTTTGCTGTCTCACTGTACTTTCAGTGACGATGTAGTAGCTGACAAATGTTTCTAGACTAGTTCTAATCAGTGGTACCACCTTGCCGGTGTATGAGATGTGGAGCAGCCATCATGGTTTGCTATGTGTTAGTTTTGGAATCCTGTATCATGACATCATTCTGCTTGCATGTGGAAATGCCCAATGTCAATAGCACATGTGTTACACTGCCTGCCCTTTCTATGCATGTGAGCTGGTGTTTCACCATATCCTTTTAGCCTATCCCGGCCATCCCACTGCATATGTTCGTGAGTGGCTCTTAAGTGTCTGACCACTCCCATCTGTGCTGATCACCTTTTGTAGCAACAGTTTTGTCACTTATTTGGTACAGGCTCCAAACCTTACCTTTTTACTGCTAAAGGTCTGGACTCCATGTGAAGCTGCCATCTTATGTACAACACATATATGGTTTGTCTAGGCCAGTACATATGTGTGTTTCTAGTAGTTACTCCACTGTCCGTTTATCTCCATTCAATGGGGTATGTGACTTTAGCAACTAAGGGATGCTTTGGGTATCTGTAATACATTTGCTTTTCCATGTGATTGACATGTGGGCATTTCATCTCTGAACCAAATGGGTGGGTAAAAGAGAATGTTAGTGGCCAGAGCTAGCCTTATCCAATTTGTGATGTCAATGGTGTGTGTGGAACTGGCCTACCAATTCCTTTGTAACCTTGGTAATATGCTACCTACATCATGTCTCAATGGCTAATTGGGGGCACACTTTGTGTAGTAGGACAATCTATATTACCCTTGGGCTAGCTGATGTGTCCAGTCAGGTGAGGAAAATGGACTGCATCACTTATGTGATCATGAAGTGGTGGTCTGGTTGTACCACTATGTAGAAAGCAGGCATGTGTTGTATTGGAAGATGCATTCAATGCACTGGCAGTTGTGTTGGGCCAAGTGTAAATCATGTGTACATTTCATTTTCATGTGACATTTCTGTAGTCTGGAGTTAGGTACATGTAATCACATGTCAGGTATGGTGTGAGTGATGTACGTGTACTCATGTTGCCAAGTCATGGAACTTTCACTGCATATCAGGTGGAATGGTAGGTGGTCTATGATGTCTATAGTGGCTGCTTGTTGTGTAGTTGTTGTGTGACACTACACTCTGTGATTGGCTATGAAGGTGTAATGGGTGATATGTAGGCCATTGTAGCTGTACATGTAATGATGAAGTGATGTGGTGTATCTGTGTTTGGTGTGTGCTGATTTTCCTTTGTGATTGTGTTAATGTCATGGCATGGCTGTTCTCCAGACATGTTTTCTACACTTGAGTTGTCACCTTAATGGGAGTTCCACTTGTTGTGTCTTGATCAGTTCAGGTACATCTGTTGGTATATATGTATTGGGGTCAGCCAGCAATGTGATATGTATGGCATGTGCTGTGCTGTGCATGTGGGATGTGAATTGGGTACTCTACACTTTCAAGGGACATTAGTATTTGAGATGGACTAGTCAGGGGTAGTTTCAGGACATGCATGATGTGTTGGGATTACTCACCTGCTCTTCCAATTGGTGATAGGAGCATGGAGAGATAGGATCTAGAATATGCACGATATAACTACTTATTCAAGGGCATGAGTAGCATGTACAAATGGGTTTACAGGTATACAGATGGATTAATCCATGTGTGCTGACTTACTCTAAATTTGAGGTCGGTGAGAGGGATGACCTGAAGGGATGGATAATATTAACATGATGTGACATGATGTAGGAAATGTGCAATGCCAACAGAGATAGCCTAGCCTGGAGATGTTTACCTACAACTGTGCATGTTTTCATGTGTGTATGTAATGAATATGATAACCCTTTCTCTTCCTCTCTGTCTCTCCCTCCCTCTCTCTCTATTTGTGTGCATCAGTATTGGCAGGCCATGGAGATGGGGCACATGCGAGGGGGGATGCTGCTGGCCATGGGACCTGGAGTGCTGCAACATGCAACAGTGAGGGACCCAGTGGCCAAAGGTTGAGGGGAGTGCCACAGGGGAGACCAGAACGTCATCATCATCAAAATCTTCCTTCAGTGGACACTCCCTGGTGGTGGCGGACTCACCAGGGACCACCCCAGCACCCTCTTTGTCCACCACCCCCTCACTACCTCCGCCCTCCCTGTAGCTCCCCACCTAGTTGTCCATGCCCACTCGCCCAGGAAGGTGGGCGTCTCCTTTGCCACAGGCACCTATGTCCCTGCCCCAAGTCAGCCCTGCTGCCCTCAGTGAGGAGGCTATTGACCTCCTGAGGCCGATCTCTTTGGGTCAGTCGACCATCGTGAGTGTCATCCAGGTACCGGCAGCTCAAGTCCAACAGAGCAATGTGTTCCTGGAGGGAATTCACGGTACACTGTCTGGCCTACAAAGATCCTTTCAGCTCTGGCCTCCACACTGATGGCAGCCAGTCACCCTTGGTCTTCCGTCCCGCTCCATCTTTCTCTACCCGATCCCACACCCCTCTTCCCCGTCCCAGCCAGAGCACACAGACAGACAAGCATGCATCCACCTCAACAGACAAGGTTACCGCAGTCAAACACAAGCACCCCAAGACCCACCACCGGCATGCATCCAGACAACATCCACCTGCAGACCCACAAACATCTACTACCTGCACAGACTCCCCCATCACCCCCACCTTCACAGACACTACACCTGATACACTAGCAGACACCACACCAACATACACATATCCAGCCGCAACCCCAATCCTACCCACAGTCAGCACAATAGCAGACCCGCAGGCATTCACCCCAGTCACCACATCCGCAGCCACCAGAACCACAGACACACCCACATACAGCACATCCACCATACCTGCAGTCACCACTACAACAGACTGTTACCCAACCAGCACGGCATCTCCCAGCCTCTCCACCCCCCTCCTCTCAAGACATATAAACGCCCACACTCTCCCACCAGCACAAACAAGCATTCCTCACACACACCTGCACCCAAAATAGCCACCAAAATACCTCCTACAAGCACACCCCTTCCCTCTACTTCCAAACCCTCTTGCCATGACCATCCCTGTGGGTCTCTACGAAATGTTTCCTCTTGGAGTTGAACCTTTTCCCTACTCCTCTCTGACCCGTTGTGACCCCCCAAATGATCAGTTTCCCTCCCCAAGTCCAACCATACCACTTCCAAGGTGTCCCTTCCTGTGCCAAGAAGTCGACCCCTTCTAAGTGTTTCTAGCCCTCCCCTAAGACACATCCAAAGCCCCCACCTCGAAGCCCAAGCCCAAAGACCCCCTCCCAAACCTAGGCCCAAACCCCACCACCGTCCCCCCCAATCCTTGAGGTGCCTGCCCCCTTCATGCCCCTACTTGAGGAGGTAATTTAGCAGTCAGGAGTCAAGTTGGGGCAGTCTGACATGCCAGCTGTGCATGTTGCATTTTGGACTGGCCGATGGCCTTTTATATTTGTAAATAATGCAATCTAAAATAATTGTAACTTTATTTATACATAAATCTGGGCCAGCCAGTTGTTGGTTCCAACGTTATCATCTTTGTCCTGCCTTTCGTTCCTCATGGTTGTTATGGTCTTGCCGGCTTCATATTATGTGTGAGTGTGTTATGTGTGTTTGGTGGTTGTGCTTCCTGTTGCGTCTGTGCTGCTTGTGTGGGTGTGTGCTTTGTATTTCTCCCGCAGTGATGGCTGGGTATGGTGTGTTGTGCATGTATGTGTGAGGGACATACAATTAGGTGGCTTTGTGTGGATTGATTGTGTTGGCTGTTGTGATTTGGAGTGTGGTGTGCCCTTGTGTGGTTGTACTGTGTATGTGCGTGTATGTGGTGATTAGTATGTCCGAAGGTGGGTGTCTCCATTTGTACTGTTGGTTTCTGCTAGGGTTTCTGTGGTGGTGCGACCGTGGCGGAAACCTTCGCAGTGTGAACCTTCATAATCTGTCAGGCAGAAACACGGTCTATGCCGGCCTGAAGGTGCTCCCCGATGTCCGTGGCGGTCTGACCGCACTGGCGGTGCCGGCGGTGGATTGAATGTATTCTGTTGGGAATACTGCCATGGTCATAATTTGGCAGTCTTCTCCGCCAGCCTGTTGGCGGTATGACTGCCACCGCCAACATGGCGGTCATGGAACCGCCAACATCGTAATGACCCCTATAACTTTTTTCCAATATAAAGCCACTGAGGAACAACGGGTGTTGGGGAAAGCGCCACAGCAGGTAGCTGGCATTTATTGACCTGAGCACTAAGCTGGTGGATGAAATAATTTGTTTGCTAAAGGTTTCAACACTTTTGAATATCAGGTGGAGTAGTTGGGAACTTGTTGGGGATTGTTTTGCTTCTGGTCTCTTGCACCACCAACCTTTCAGGGGAGAGGTGCTGAAATATAAATGTGGGCTCACAGGGGCAGAGCAATGGCATTGTGCAATTTGGCACTTGATTGGTGGACCAGAGGAAGGTTGGGCCTATGCTACCAATAAGGCGTCCGTTGGGGCCTCATTGAATGGCAAAAGAGGCACAGCAGATGGTGCTCTGGCTGGAAACCTTCTGTCAATATATAAGTCTGTACTCCCAAGATGAGGGACTGGAGTTCGAGAACTTTAGCCACCCTATGCATTCTCATGGTGTAGGAAGCATACTCCTCTGCGGCTGGTCCAGGGGGTGGGAGAAGGCCCATTTCAGGGGAGGTAGTGAGGTCAGATAAATCAGGCCTTCCTTCACTCCCCCTGATAACTGGTATGATGAATGGTCTAATGCAAGTCACCATACCAATTATCATCTTGGTAGGGCTCAGAGAACTCATCACTCAATATGTCATATTCATTGTCCGAGTCCGTGCCCAAATGTGAATGTCGTGTATGCAGAGGAAGTGGCATTTCAACTGCTGTTCGACACAAGGTTGGACCAGAGTTGTCTCAGAGTCAGACAGTACTACGGTAGCTCTTTATCCGGGTTAGATCGTATCTGTACCAGCGTCAAAGTCGTAGGTAGGGTTCATACTGGACTCAGAGGGTCGAAGTGGTGCAGAGAGTGAACCCACCAGCAGTTCTCCAGGTGGAGTGCCTCCTGGCTTCTTGGAGCCCTAAAGCAAGCCACTGTCGTAGGACTCTCACCATAGAGGTAAGTGCGGGTTTTGGGTGGCAGCACCATTGGGTGTAGGTAACTGAGTCAACCCTACACCATCTGGCAGCTGTTGGCCTAACCCTTTCGGCTAGCTAGCAGCACCTCACCCAAAACTAGAAAGTAAAGGTGATTTGTGGCAGCCTGACGCATGACACTCCGGGTCTTTGGGACATCGTGGTGGAACAGATCTAACTTGTTTCTCCCAGTTACATAGTCTCATGCATGCAAAGACAGACAAAGAAATGCAGGAGTTTTCAATATATTTTATTGATGTAACTGCATTCTATGTAAAAAAGCATGAGCTGCCATTATTAGGAAAATGAAACAGAATATGATTACTATTGTGACCATGAGCAGGAAAAAAATATAAAGTCTCTGCATCCTGTCGCACTAGTGAATCTAAAACCCTACCCACACTTCTAGCTTCTTAATGAGTGCATAGCAGTGATAGCTCTTTCTCTGCCCATACTTATGGGGGTATTACGACTTTGCAGTCCCACCGGGGGACCGCCAAAGCAGCGGGTAGGACACTGCTGTCATGCTAGTGGCGTCCTCCACCATCATATTAAAATGTTCTCGCCGGGCTGACTGGTGGTAACACTGTATTACGACGTTCCCGCCAGGCTGACCATTGGGAACAGTTCTACGGTATTGGTCTCAGCTCCCTTAAGGGAGCCAATACCAATACAGTTACACACAAGCACCCTCAGAATGTGCACTGTCTGCATGGTGTTCCCGTCAACCTTTCCATGGCTGGGTCCCCGCCATGGAAAGGCTGGTAAAAACAGGAGTCGTGATCAGCTGACCACGAGTCCAACTGCTGTCAACCCATTGGGACACTTGTTTCCGGCGGTGGCGGCGGTCTGATCGCCAGGGTCGTAATGTGGTGGTCGGACCACCTGGAGTGCGACGGTCGGACTGTCACCCCAAGGCTGGCGGTCTCAAAAATTCCAGACTCGTAATGAGTGTATTGGTCTCTGAAAAGAAGCCCCTGTCCCATTCCTGTGTAATAAGCAGGGGTGTGTTATGATCTGCTTCCAGTCCTCCCAGATGACTGGAGCAATGAGGCCTAATTCAGCAGAGCTGTGAGGACATGCTACAGCGCAAGATGACTGGAATGTCCCCTCTAACCTTATTTTGCCAGTGTGGTGTCTTTATAATACGTTTTCTAAGAACTGTCCTGATATGATAATGGGTCTTTTTGGGTTAGGATGAGTCTGTACTCTTGGACGGGCAATGCTCTGTAGGTTATTATGTACATTCTTGAGCAGATGCACCAGATGAAATGTTGTGTAAAGGGACTAATAACAAATGTCTGAGTGGATGAAAATAATAAAACATCCTCGCTAAAATGAAGCCATGCTAAAATAATAAAGTGGAATAGATTAAATAAAGTAGGTAAAAGAGAAAAGGGCACAGGGCTGAGGCTAAAATAAGTGTGCCCATGCAAACTGCTAAAATGAACCTGTTGGACCTGGCCCTTTTACAGGGTCATTCCCCAGACTTTTTGCTTTTGCCTCCTTATTTTTCTGACCTTTGTTGGCTGACGTTTGCTAAAGTGCATGTGCTCTCTCTAACAAATTTGGTATGATTGGATTATACCTAATTGGCATATTTAATTTACCTATAAGTCCCTTGTAAAGTGGTATCCCTATACCCAGGGCCTGTAAATTAAATGCTACTAGTGGGCCTGCAGCGCTGCTTGCGCCACCCACTGAAGTAGCCTGTCAAACCTATCTAAGGCCTGCTGGGGCAGAGTCTGTGTGCGCAGTTTTCTGCCACAGGGACCTGGCATCTAAATTTACTTGCCAGGCCCAGAACTCCCCTTTTACTACATGTAAGTCACCCCTAAGGTACGCCCTAGCTAGCCCTTTGGGCAGGGTGCCATGTATGTAGAAGGCAGGACATGTGCCATGTTACGTGGCCTGTCCTGGTAGTGACAAACAGCCTAACTTGGTGTGAGTGCTGCCCTCTCATAGGATTGCATTGGAAATGCCCTGCCTTAGGTGTAAGGGGTATTGTCTGATTTAGGAGGGGTAGCGTAGGAATGTTTGGTATGGTTGTGACAGTGGTAAGAAATGCCGCTTACTAGTGTAGGTGTATTTTTTATTACTATTACAGAAATGCTACTTCTAGAAAGTGCGCATTTATCTGTGCTTATGACTTTGGTGTTTTTCAGCTTGTCTCCAATCACCGTCTGGGCAGACTGACAGATGGGGCTTTGTTCATACTTCTCAGACAGCCTGAACACAGGGAGGGTGGAGGTGACACAGAGGTGCATCTACATATTGTAAAGCCTTCCTGGGCTGAGAGAAGGGAGAGGCGGGGCACACCTGCATTTGTAAAGACTGTGCCCTGGCCTCACACAATAGGATCGTTAACCCCCCACTGATGTTTGGAGCCTGTGCTGAAAGGAGAGAGAGGGCACTCCCAGAACCAGTTGTAACTGGCTGGAACCTCCTCTCCCTACCATTGAAAAACACCGTAAGAACTGACTATAAGTACAGGGGAATTTTCCCCACAATTTGAACATTTTTGGAACTTGAAACTACACAGAACGCTGATGAATGGACTCACCAGGAAACCACCTTGGACTGCTGCTGTTGTGCTGACCTGTGACCTGCCTGGTCACTAGGAGGAACTGCCACCATCTGCACCCCTTGTGCTGGCCTGTAGCTGGGCCCACCAGCCCTGTGCACCTTCTTGTTTTGGTTTGCTCCCAGGGGCATGGTGCTGTGGCCCCTCACCCCTGCAAACCATCTCTACAACTTTGCCCACAGCGTTTTTTCTAAAGTTGCTCTTTTTATTTCTAAAGAAAATTCACCGCCGCAGCCCAGGCTGCTGATTTAAGATAGCGCTGTGTGAAGCGCTTTATTTGGAGCCCCTAGCGCTCCCCTCGGCGCCTCTGCCTGTGAAAATCACTGCCGCAGCCTGGGCGCCACATTTGGGACTGAGGCGCGAGGATCGCGCTGCCTCCAGTGCCCCCGGGGCACTTCCTGAATCCAAAGAAAGGAGCTGGGCCGCTCCTATTGTGCCCCCCGGTGATGCACGCTTTACAGAGCACCCCCGGGGCACATGACAGCCCCAACTCTCAGAGCTGCCTCCCTCGAGGACGAGGGACGACAGCAGTGAGGCTCGCGCACCAGATCGGGTGCGGCCGCAGAAGGGAGCAGACCAGGAGCCTCAACGGAGGCCCCTGCTCCCTCTACCCCCTTTGGGCAGCCGCACCACGGACAAGGGCAGCTGCCCCCCTTTTCACGCAGGACACGGGGAGAAACGGGAGTTCCCTTCTTCCCGGTTACTGCCAGAGGGGCACGATCGCCCCCCCCCCCTTTGTGGATCTTTTTGGTGCTTTGGGCCCCCCCCCCCCCTGTCGGAGAGGGCCACTAGAGGCCAGGGGGGCCCCACAAAGAGCGCGGGTCCCCGGAGGGGCCCGTTCCTTTTCCCAGTAGGGAGGGGGCAGATCGCCCTCTCTCCCAGGAGACCGGCGAGGCCCCCGTTTTCCGCGCATAGGAGCGCCGGGGGCCCCCATACTCCTCCTTAGGCACTGGAAGTGCCTCTTCCACCAGGAACCAGGTACCCTTTAGGAAAACTAGGCTCTAGGAGACTAATACAGACTTACAACTGTTTACTATTTCCTACCTGTTTACTAGTTATGCATATATGTGCTAATGTCCTTTTTCTAGGCATGTCTAGCTGATATGTATCTATATGACTTATGGTATATTCTCTTATGTTCCTTTTATGGGTATTTAGGAATTGTTCATGACAAGTGCATATATCTTTGACTCTAATTCCTGACTACTGCTTATGTTGCAGAATCCTGAGTACTTACGTGTTCTAATGTGACAACTGCATATTCGTGCAGAGTATTAGTAACTTGTGTAACCCTCTGACAACTGCTAAGGTAGCAGGGTATTACTTACGTGTAATGTTGGTCTAATTATGTTTTATGCCATACAGATTATTTTTACATAGCTCAGTGTTGTGTTTACTTTGTGGTGTGTATTTTGCGTCACGTGTGTTGTGTGTTGTGCAAACGCTTTACACATTGCCTCCAGGTTAAGCCTGACTGCTCGTGCCAAGCTACCAAGGGGGGGAGCAGGGGTTATCTTGGACGTGTAACTCCCAAGCCCTGACTAGAGTGGGTAGGTTCTGCCTGGCTGAGGTGCATGCCCTAGCCAACCAGAAACCCAATTTCTAACATAACCCATGACCACAGGGAACAGAAAGGAACTGAAGATGCAGTGCATGGCTGTGCATAACTCTTCAGCCTGTTGTGTGGTTTGGAAGATGCCCAAAAAAACAGAGTTGTGCCAGAACAAGTTGCAGAATCGGCTTTGAAGTCAGCCAACTCCAGGAGTGAAATCGAGATCCATGGCGCCACCCCTCACTTGTTAAAGTGAATATCAGAGGAGGTCTATTTCTAACATTTCTTTTTAGACGTACTGGACAATTTGGATAATGAGAAAAATGGGCCTCACAAGCAACTCCTGCAGCAAGAAAAGGACAGGGACTGAACTTTTGATCTGGATAGATAGTTCTCAGCAAGGAGACGTCCTATGTTTGGCGATGTAAAGTTTTGCCTCACAGTCATAGAGGGCCTTTGCATTTAATGATGTGAAGTCGCTGCAGGCCTTGGAGTGATGAACTGACTCCAGACACACCTGATGGGTATCTGTCACAGACATCTGCTTGTGACATTCCTTACTGTGGTTAAAACCTCTTGGTGTAGGGGTGCCATCCATTGCACACTGTAGGACATTTGGAGAAATGTAAGTTGAGAGATGAGAGGCAGCTCCAGATCTGTGTCTGGTGGTGCAGAAAGGAAGGACTGAAGTGCAAGAGTGACACCTACATAGGCTTTGCTCTTCCAGCTTTGGATCTGCATCTGGTGGCACAGAAAGGAAGGACTGACATGCAGCACTGGCACCTATACAGGCTCCGCACTTCATTTCCGGAGGGAAACAGCATCGGCCTGGAGTCACACTGTGCCACCTACGATCGTGCAAAGGTAAAACTGAAAAGTTTCCGGATATGGATATCTGCAGCCATAAGTCTCTACCAGAAATAACAGTCAGCTGCACTTCAGTTAAGCATTCATCATCCACAACTGAAGATCACAGGCAGACTATTCCAATATATAAATGTTGTCCGTGAGGCACACCTAGTGTTGGGCCCACTGGAAGCAAAGATTCTACCAGAGGACACATGTGTCAGTTCCCTGGGGCACCAGCACTCTACATGAGTCCTGGAGACAAAGGTTCCTCTCGTCTGGAGCCAAGAACAAGCTGGAAACAACAAGATCATAGCCTCAATGTCCCAGTCTCACTAAGGAGGAGAAGTGCCTGTCAGACCCAATGCAGGCTCCACAGGGACCACCGGGCTCCACATGTGTTGGTTGAAGTTGTTTACCACTGGTGTTGATCTTATTATGGCTCAGTAAATTTGGCAAAGAACATAAATTTCATGCTTCACTTTCCAGGTACCAAGTTTAAGTACTTGAAGTCTTCTCAGGGGGTTGGTGTGTGAGGCAATAGGCTTAGAACTCACCAATAAATGAAGAGACCCAATATAGCACAGTCCAACGTAGTACTGGTCTTTTTAAAAAATAAAGTAATTTTAATATCACACAAGAAAGAAATGCTATAAAGTAGTCATCAAATTAAAATGTTTGCAGTCAAGAACCCAAAAACAGATATCATGTGGGTCAATGGCACATCTGTTTGCTACAAAGTAGTGTTGAACCCTGTGGTTTTAGGGAAAGACATACTTCCACTTTAAAAAAAATATATTTTGGAAAAATTCTAAAGACGGCCAAAAAAATGTGACAGCAGAACTCCGTTTCCGCATAGAAGAGTGTGGAAATAGGGGTACTGGTGTCAAAGAAGAGAAGTGACCCATAAACAAATCTTTGTTTAATTACTTCCAGCACAGTCCGCACAGAGTCTGAAATCATACAATTTACTGCATAAAACTTTCTGGATCTAGTCTTGCACCTTGGAGGATTCGAAAGGTGAGGAATCTGTGGGCAGACATAGGCCCTCATTCCAACCCTGGCGGTCTCTGACCACCAGGGCGGAGGGCAGCGGAAGCACCGCCAACAAGCTGGCGGTGCTTCCAGGGCTATTCTGACCGCGGCGGTAAAGCCGCGGTCAGAAAAGGGGAACCGGCGGTTTCCCCCCGGTTTTCCCATGGCCCAGGGAATCCTCCATGGCGGCGCTGCTTGCAGCGCCGTCATGGGGATTCCGACCCCCTTCCCGCCAGCCTTTTCTGGTGGTTTTCACCGCCAGAACCAGGATGGCGGGAACGGGTGTCGTGGGGCCCCTGGGGGCCCCTGCAATGCCCATGCCACTGGCATGGGCAGTGCAGGGGCCCCCTAACAGGGCCCCATGAAGATTTTCACTGTCTGCTTTGCAGACAGTGAAAATCGCGACGGGTGCCACTGCACCCGTCGCACCCCTGCAACTCCGCCGGCTCCATTCGGAGCCGGCTTCCTCGTTGCAGGGTCTTTCCCGCTGGGCCGGCGGGCGGCCTTTTGGCGGTCGCCAGCCGGCCCAGCGGGAAAGCCAGAATGGCATCCGCGGTCTCCTGACCGCGGAGCGGGCATTTGGCGGTGACCGCATGGCGGGCGGCGACCGCAGCCTGCCTCGGTCAGAATGACCGCCATAGTCTTCATCAACGAAAACACTTTGGGCCATATTCAGACCCGGGGTGTCCGACCACGGTGCAGGTTGCAATTAGCCAGGGCGGTGCTGCACACAGTGCCGACCTGCTTATTACAACCTGGTTCTCTGCCTGTGGCATGGGCAGTGCATTGCTCCCCGCTGCCCATCGCCCTCGTAATGTGCACTGTCTGCTGTGCAAACAGTGTGCATTACGAGGGTGCTCCCTGCGGGCCGCAGCATTGCTGTCAGCTTGATTACGAGCCGGCAATAATGGTGCCGCCGCTTTCCCGCTGGGCTGATGGCCGGAAACCTTGGTTTCTATCTGTCAGCCCAGCAGGAAAGTCATAATGGGTCCGGCAGGGAGGTCGCCACTACAGTGGAGGCCACCCTGTTGGGAGTTTGAGGGACGGGTTTTCCCGTTCATCAAACTCATAATCAGGGCCTTTATGTTCTGGGCTACAGTGAAGGAGTCCATACATGGGCAGCCCAGCCTGGAGAAGAACATGTATGTCACTTTGGGATGTAGTTTCCCCTCATGGCCCTCCAAGTGGCAATGGTGTCCATCCTCAAGTTGAGGAAACCTGTCAGATGTGCTGCTACCTGGAAAAACCCTCTATGCAGCGAATGTCTCATTCCACTGGCAAATCACCATCCAACCTGGGTCCACAATCTAATACCGCCATGCCTGTTGGTGCTATGAACTTTAGTGGTGACAAGACCTGAATGTCCCATGAGATGGAAGAAAACAATGGCATAGTTTACAAGCTGCGGCTCCTATACCTTTATGTTCAAACATTGCTCATAATCATACTAAAGGCCAAGTACCATCATGTCGGTTGGGGGGGGGTGGGGGGGACAAATGGGGGGATACAGTCCACCAAGATGACCTCCAGGACCACGATAGCCTGCGCTTAAAGAGATGTGAATGGAAGACCTACCTCCAGATTGTAGAGGTTCATCCAATAAAACAGGTCTGAGAGACTGACTGGAACATCTACACCAGAACTAAGAGGCTGTCTTGGTGTTGATGCAACTGCCATTGCAGGCACGACTGGAAAACCCTCATATGGCATCGGGCATGCAGAACCAACTGAAATCATAAGGCCATGCAGACATAAGACCTTTAGTACCAGGAATCTAGTTTCAGAAAAATAATTTCAGAATCAACTCCCAAATTTGAAGTAACCTGTGAGAAGGAAGAAAGCCCTTCATATGGGTTGCATCCAACATTGTACTGAGGAAAGTAAAACTCTCTTGGAGTCGTGTGGGACTTCTGGGCATTGATGGGAAAGCCCAAGCCATGAAAAGTCACTGTGCACCAGAATGATTCCATGACCTGTGCCGGCAACTATTCCTTCACCAATCAGTTGACCAAGTATGAAAATATATGGCTGCCCAATTGTCTTAGTGAAGCTACCACCATCACTACCACTCTTGTGAAAAAACGGTAGGCAGCATGACAGCAAACATCAGGTAACATCTGTGAGCAGGGAGAATTGGCAGATGGAAGAATGTGCCCTGAAGATTCAGTAAGGCCAGTCAATACCCCATACTCACCGATACGTCTTGGCTCAGGGACAGCATTTTGAACTTGTTCTGCAGAATGAACACATTCAGAAGGCAGAGATTCTGGACAGGTATCAGATCTCAGTCTTTGGGACCAACATTTAAGGGAATTGAATGAAGTGCTCAGTTTACCTAGAGGAGCCTCCTCTATGACATTTTTGTTAGGCAGGGGCAAGATCTCTGCCAAATAAATTGAGTTGTGTGCTGGAGAGCACATCCTGGAGGCAGTGAGCAGAATAAAAGGAAAACTTCAGATCAACTGTGTGACCCAGTGGTCCATTATGATTGTTTGCCAAGTGACTGAAAAAGAGGAGACTCTTTCCTTTCATCAGATGTTGGTTTTAAGGGGCTATTGGAATACCAGAGGGTTTCAGGCATGAGAGGTGAAAGAGGGAGAAGGGGACTGGATCTACTTCTGCTAGTGAAGGTGGCCAATAGATCTACCTCAACCACTAAAGAAGTATTACATTTGTTGAAGTGCCTTGACGGGTTGAAAAGGCTGCCTCTGTCGAGACTGCTAAGCTTTACAAAGCCTTAGAGTATTCTTTATTGATGTTTTAACTGCCTCACTCGTGAGTCCAGGTCAAGCAAGGTAGCCGGGTTCCTGCTGTTCTTAAAACCTTTCAGGGAGAAAGCCGTGCTAACCAATAAGTATCTCACCATCAAACAGATGTCCATGAGAGTGGTCTGAATATCCCTTGAGAAGCCAGGAGAATGCATCTACGTACAGCAGTGAATTGTGATGGCTCTACTAATTGACCTGGCAAAAATATTTGCAGAATCCAAGCCATACTTCAGGATCTGCTTTGAAGTGTTCAAGCAATCACTAACCGAACTATAAAATTGCTTCTTTATCTGTTCTAATAGGTTTATAACTGCCAGTCTAACCAATGCTCACAAGACATAGACATTGGTCTAGTAGGCTTGTGGAGTTTGCAATACAGAGAGTGAGACTGTTTGATACAAAAACATTCAAGCCCATGGCATTCAATCTCTTAGACCCCTCGTCCCGAGGCACTGAAGCAAAGTCCCTGGGGTTCAGCTTGGAAATCAAAGCCTGGAAAACAAACTATGGTAGTGTATGAGGACAAGAATTTGTGGTCACCCAGATCATGCCTATGGTGTCTTCCACTTTGTCTGTGAACTGCTAGGGCTGAGAACTGTTTTTCTCAGGCAGCCAAAATTAGTTCCAGAAATGCCTCGTCAAATGGGAACAAGGGCTCTGTAGCTGAAGAATCTGGTTGCAGGATTTTGCTTATAATGTTAGATTGTGGCTCCTCTGAGAAAACAATGCACTCCAGAGTTTTCTGCAGTCTTATACACCCATGTTGTAAAGGAGGATACTACTTCTGTTGTGATTGCAGCAGGGATTGTCCTCTTCTGAAGAGTTACTTATACACTGGCATTGTGTAGGTCAAGATGAAAGCCAGCAATATAGTAAGGTGGAAGCAGACTATCACTGTATAATCTTGATCAAGCACTTCCATGGCATTGGAGCTGAATAACTCCTTCATTTGGGAAAAAGTCTCTGCCCTTGAAAGGTGCTAATCATCAATGCAAGTTCTGATCTCTTTTGCTGCCTCAATTGTTTTAACTGACTTGAAAGTCAGAACTGATAGTGACTCTGAGTGTGGTGCTCTGAGTAGGCAGCATGGATGACCTTGATCTTTCTCTAGTCGCTGTGGCTGGAGCTTGGGTAAGCAATGGACTCCGAGCTGCTGGAGTTGCCAAGCCCAGAAGTATCAGTTCCACCCATAATGAATGGCTCAAAGGGCCACTTAGCCAAACATGGCCATATAGACAACTTTGACCTGTGTAGGCTTGGAAGATGGAGCAGGGAATTCTGCTTTGGACTTTTGCAGCTTTACATTTAGCTCAGAGGAAGTTCTTGAAGCCGGGGAACTGCATAGTGACTCCCAATGGTCCTAACAGTGGAATTGTTTCCTTGAGGAAAAAGGTCATTTCTTATTCCTATGGTGCTTTTTGTGGGGTTTTTCATTGGAAGTCCTCTTAGGAGATTGCTCCCTATCATCAGTCATACTTGCACAGGAAGCAGTACTTTGGGATCTAACTGTGGGCTGTGAGCAAATACAACAGCCTTTGGGTGCAGGGAACAGGTCTCACATACTGTGGTCAGTCACAAGACCTTAGATTCAGAATGCATATAGATCCAATAGAAATATCAATAGGTCACATACATAAACACTAGAATCCTTAAATATGTGAGGAGAAATGCAACCTATTTCCTGTTAAAACAGAGGACAATGCTCTGTGAAGAATCAAGAGGGTAAACTCTGGTCCGAGAACGTAAGTTGCTCAAAAATAGGAACTGATGTTAGTTGCAGGCTACCACTTACTATATGCCAGTGTAGTCATGCCCATTAGGCACAGTCATGTCTTAAGCCACGCAGCTCCAATCTTGGAGTGCTGGAAAGCTACTGCTGCACAAGAAGGGTTTTCAGATCAAGTCAATGCCTGGGAGGATATTCTTAAGGTGAGGAATCTGCAGGAAGTTTTATCCATCTGAAACAATACTACAGTAGACTACGGAACCGTAAATTGAAGGTAGGACAAACATTGTTCCTCACTAGGACTGATGAGATAATATCAATCACTATCCCCAAGTATCTGAACGGTAACTCATGATCCTCTGTAACTGAAAAAGCCTCCTCGCTAAAGTAGCCACTTATAGCTATAAAAATAGCCACTTATAGCTGTACCCCGATGTCTGGCAACCTGAAGTATGGCTAGAAGGGCAGAAGTAAAGCTGTTTTTCAAACTGGCCCTGAAAAGGTGGGGGGGGGTTAATCCCTATAAAGACAAAAAAAGTAGCCTTTTCCTAAAGAGGCCTATAAAGAAAAGGAAGGGAGGATGAAGAAGAGAGTTGCATTCTTTGAAGGCACCAAGCCTCATAGTGGCAGAAAATTTGTTCCTATGGGGCATGCTCACAGTAGTCTGTAGGTCCCAACATCGAGCACTGGTGTGCCTCAAGGTACATCTACATTCAGGACATTCATGTGAACACTCCCAGGAAGTTCCAAGGAATGCAATAGAGCATGCCTATTAATGGCAACATAGATCTTTCCACTGAATCTATAGTATTAGCTCCAGACCTAAGGCAGTATCAAGCAGCTCAAAGCCATGCAGAACTACCATCTTTCATATGATCTGGCAAAAGTGGATAGATTGTGCCAAAAGTCATATGGTGTTGCTGGAATGAAATGCCGGTCTCCCTGATGAAAATAACCACATAACCTTGGTAACACTCTTTTTGGTTTTAACACTTTTTTGGTGGATAATCTAACTTCAAATTCTTCAACTTTAGAATATCCTCAGGCACTGGATGTATCCAGAACTTTTTGCATCCATACTCTTGCAGGCCAATTGCTGGCAGAGTGTGGCTCCAAAGTGAGACCACCCCAGAAGTAACAGTGTCAACACCCCTGTGCACTGATGTTAATTTCCTAATCTTTCTCATTCTATGCCATCAGACATGCAGCACTTCTAAGAAATTAGAGGTGACGGTGTGCCAAAATGTGAATGGGAATCTTTTTTATGATGTTCAAGAGTTCACTCCACAGAACAGGGGGATTGGAGAGTAACAAGGAATCTGTGGTTACACAGAGTATCTACAGGAAAGAGTGTTATTCTTCTGACTGATACTTCTATCCATAATGTCTTCACATAGAAAAAATAACTCACAGCAGTACCTGCAGTTGTGTTTCATGAACAAGAGTACCAACACTCATGTGGCACCCTCCTTGCCAGTGGAGGAATAAACCAGGAGGCACTCAGACTATTGCTTCTTGACCTCGGTGCAGCTGATACTGATGTAGAGGACTATCCATTTTGACAGTGTAGGAGGCTTGCTCTTTATATAGTTTACAAATATTATGTGCACTGTGCAGAGAGTCGAAGAAACCCCACATTGGTATCCAATAGGTATTAAGTAGACTAACTAATGCTCTATTTTCCATGGTAGCCTGGTCGAGCAGTTAGGCTAATGTTGGAATTGTGCTAAGAATTTGTTGCACTCACAGTATCAACAAATGTGGATACACACTCAAAAGAATAACTTGAAACCAATTTACAAAAATACTTCAGATTTTTATAAAATTGTTAGGACCAAGATCATCAAAATCGGCTAAGAAGTTTGGGTGGTTCCCACTTCAAGCGGGAGCAGCGGCTGAATGTCTTCGAGCTGGTGCAGAACGGAGAAGGAGACCACTTGGAAACACACTGCCAAGGAGGACTTAAAGGTAAGTCCAGTGGGTGCCCTTGGACTGTAGAGGTCGCAAGAGATTAATGACCCCTACAGCACAGCTGGTTTTCCAATGCAGGGGTCAAGGGGGCTGGGCGCTGTGCAGATAGGTCACCGAAGGGTAGTAAGTCTTAGGGTCCTTGAAGCCAGGTGCAGGTCACTGTGAGGGTGGATTGGAGGTCAGCAGGGCCACTCTGGGGGGGGGGGGGGGGGGGGGGGGTTATTCTTAGGTGTCCTGAAGTCCCTAAACTGGAGCTTGCTTCTGGTCCTTGGATGGTCCTGAAGTGGACTTTTCTTATGGGTGTCCAACGTTGGTGGTCCAGTACCCTGGGCTGTGGCACCTCTCAGTCACTAGAGGTCACAGTACCACCAAACGTGGCACACTGGCAGAGTTTGTCCTCTGGGTCCATTGAGTGAAATTCGGTCCGGCTGCTTTAACCGGTTCTTTAGTCAGTGGCCAGTCAGTGAACTGTACTCCACTGGTTCTTGCCTTGTTGGTGCAGGGAGCGATGCCTTCACTCTGGAAGGAGGTTCTCTGCAATTTTTAGAAGGTTGTGGGTCCTCTGTTTTTTTTTTTTTGAGTCTATCCAATGTCCAGTCGACCCCCTCAGCGGCGTTGTGAAGATCTGGGTCCAGAATGCAGGATTTGGTGACTTTTTCTTCTTGCAGCGGGACTTCTGTTCTTGAGCCCTGGGTCTTCTTTGTTGCTGGTCTTCCTTTTTAAAACAAAATCTTTAATTTTTAGCTTTTATACCAACAAATACAGCAGAATTTACCATAGTAAACAGTACAGAGGCTGTAAGTCAAGTTATGCTAGCAATAATAGGTGCCATTGGTCCACGCATTAATGACAGTAAACATGATGTCCCAACTGTTGCAACACAGTAGTTGGGGCAATAGCATGTAAATAAATAGGAAGGTTCTTGATGTCGCTGGTCTTCTTGTGTCCATTGAATCTGATCATCAGATCTGGGGATGCCCACTAAATATTGCATTTAGTGGGCGTTAAGGGGAGCACCTGGTAGTGGCCCATGGGCCACTTACTGTAGAGTTGCTACAACCAGTATGTGACCACTTCCTTGCCCTGATAGGCTATTTTCCTGTCATCCAAGATAGAGGAAAATGAATTGGTGTGCTCACCTTGCCTACTACACATGGGGTGGTGGTGCAGGCTGGGGGTGGTCCCTCCTACTCTGGCTGAGTTTTCCCTCTGGTTTTCCCATGCAAAGTGGGGGAAAACCCATTAGGTGGCCATCTGCTGCTAGCAGCAGAGTCAGAGGTCAGATTTCAAAGGCAGTAAAGCCTTTGAAGCTGACTGCTGGGCCTTGATGCCTGCATGGGACAGGATGTCTAACATCTCCACATCGGAAAGGCTTTGTGTTATGGGGTGAGAGCCTCTGCTCTCAGAAACCAGAAGTCCAGATCTGTGGCAGACTGGTAAAAACCAGTCAGCAACCATGCTAGGGTTGGTAGATTTTGCTGGGGGGACGTTATAATAAATCCAACATCAGCATCACTGTGGGTTCATTATTCTGAGTTGTTTGATGCCAAACCAACCAGTATTCAAAGAGGCCATCATGTAGCTGGGGCACTTGTAATTATCAGTGTCCAGTATGTATTTGCTATGGCTTCCCTGTACACTTGCTATGTCTTAAAGGTTTGTAAAGACACAGTAGGGGCTTATTTGCTCATGCAAACACATGCATTATCGAGCACCCTGCCTTAGGGTGGTAAGGCCTGCCAGAAGGGTGACTTACCTACAGTGCATGTAGTGTTAGTGGACAGGGCACTCTTGGTGAGTGCCATGTCGAGTTTGCAACTTTTAAACACACCTGGTCATGCAGTTGCAAAAGCAGTCTGCATGAGGCTGGTGTGGGGCCTCTCAGAGTGGCACAATTGGTGCTACAGCTCAGGGGGTCCCTCTTTCGTAACCATGCCCTAAGTACTAGGGGTACTATTTACTAGGGACTTGCAAAGTTGGCTAAAGTGCCAAACATAGTACAGTTTTACTGTGTGTGTGTGTGTGTGTGTGTGTGTGTGTGTGTGTGTGTGTGTGTGTGTGTGTGTGTGTGTGTGTGTGTGTGTGTGTGTGTGTGTGTGTGTGTGTGTGTGTGTGTGTGTGTGTGTGTGTGTGTGTGTGTGTGTGTGTGTGTGTGTGTGTGTGTGTGTGTGTGTGTGTGTGTGTGTGTGTGTGTGTGTGTGTGTGTGTGTGTGTGTGTGTGTGTGTGTGTGTGTGTGTAAGTGAGGGGTGGGGGGGCTGCTACAACCAAATCCCAGCTTCCACAAACAGGATGGAATAGTTTCATACCTGTAATTCCAGTTCTCTCATAGGGGTATTTCCATGATAGTCATAAGCGTTAAATAGTTCCGCCTGCCTGCGGGGATCCCGGAGCACTTTTTCCAATATAACTTCATAAGTGTTCATGTTCGCCTTACTTCAGAAAGGCCTGCAAAGTCACTTAAGAAAGTCCATGTGCAGCCTAAAGGAAAGGCTACAGTTTCCAAAATTCTTTATCCAGTTAGCTTTAAAAAGGACAAAGTTAAGGCACATGAATTCAAATGCATGAATGATTTGAAAATGTTGCAGATTAAAATCCTTCACAAACCTTTTTTTAATGGAAAACAATGACGAAAGAGTACAGGGCAGTGTAGCTCATAGGCTGCCATTAAAATTGAAGAAAAAGGAGACTGTGACTTTAAGAACAGCCAGTCCTCCAGTATCCCATCATGCCTAGAGAGCGTCCGTTACCTCAGTTCTTTTTGTAGGGAGTCCTAGCTGAGAGTAATGATATACCTGAGATATTATTTTGTCTACTCCACCGGGGAGGCTAATGGCTATCATGGAAATACACCTATGAGAGAACTGGAGTTACAGGTAAGAAACTATTACTTCTCTCGTAGGGAATTTCCATGTATAGTTATAAGCGTTGAACAGAATAGCAAGAACAATAATGAAATACGCTATCAAGCAAAGAGGTTCCTGAGAGAAGCCTGTCCTACCGAAGCATCTGTCCTGGCATCAGAGTCAAGATAATAATGTTTAGTGAATGTGTGGACAGACAGGTCGCAGCTCTACAGATGTCTGCAACATGCCTCATCAAGGCAGTTGTGGCAGACTTGCCTCTGATAGAATGTGCTCTTGGTCTGCCAGCTAAGATTTTGATAGCTAGTTGGTAGCAAAATAGAATACAGGAGACAATCCATCTAGATATTGATTGTTTGGAGGTGGCCAGGCCAGTGCAAACCGGACCATAATTAACAAACAATTATGGAGATTTTTGAATAGATCTGGTTTTATCTAAGTAGAATTTTAAAACCCTCTTTACATCTAGAGTGGAGAGCCCTCTCTGCTGGAGTAGATGGGTTTTGAAAGAAAGTTGGCAAGGAAATCGACTGGTTGACATGAAAGTCAGAGATAACCTTGGGCAAGAATTTAGGATGTGGTCACATCACTACCTTGGAGAGTGGAATACAGTGTAAGGCTCGTGAGCACAGAGAGCCTGAATCTCGCTAACCCTGCGTGTTGAAGTAATTGCCACAAGGAAAGCAGTTTTCCAAGTTAGGTGTTGGAGAGATGCCTTGTGTATGGACTCAAATGGATTTTGCATGAGGCGCGAAAGGACCACATTAAGCTCCCATGGTGAAGAAGGGCGCCTAGCTGAAGGAAAGACCTTCTTTAACCCTTCTAGGAAATCTTTGATGACTGGTATCCTGAATAAAGAGGTTTGCGAAGGACCTTTTCTGTATGCAGTCAGCGCTGCCAGATAGACCCTAATTGAAGAGTGCTGCAGACCAGATTTAGCCAGGTGTAACAAGTATGGAAGAATTACATCTTCCTAGCAAGATGTAGGGTATATCATTTTGGAGGAACACCAGATGCAGAATCTCTTCCATTGGAAGGAATATGCTGTAAGGGGGGATGGCCATTTCGCCTCTTTTAGGATTTCCATACAATCCTGTGGAAAATGTAGGTGCCCATACTGTACTAACCCAGGACCCATGCTGCCAAACTCAAGGAGGAGAGATTGGGGTGCCTCATCTGCCCTCCGAATTTCGTTAGGAGGTCTGGCCTGCATGGCAGTCAGAGATGTGGTTGGAGCGACCGGTGAAGGAGGTCCGGGAACCACCACTGCCTCGGCCACTCTGGTGTAATGGGGATCATTCTGGCTGAAGTCATTGGCAGTTTGAGAAGGACTGCTGGGATCAGGGGAATTGGTGGAAAGGCATTGTTAGACTTGGCATGCTTGCCATGGTCTCCCCTAACTTTTTGCCTCTGTTTCCCAGGTTGTTGATGTGTGCTGGACTCTGTTCTTGCTGCTTTTGATACTCTAGGCACTTTACCACTGCTATCCAGTGCTTACGTGCAATTGCTCCTATGCAAAATGTATGTGCAATTGGCTTTCCAGGATTGCCATATCTGATTTACTAGTAAGTCCCTAATACAGTGTACTAGAGGTGCCCAGGGCCTGTAAATCAAATGCTACTAGTGGGTCTGTGTAGGAGGCTGGCCTGGCTTATAGTGGGTACCTGATGCCAGGTCCAGTTATCGCTTATTAGTAGATTAGTAGTGTTCCAACAGCTTAGGCTGTTAGAGGTAGCTATAGCAGAGCAGCTTAGGCAGAACTAGGAGACATGCAAAGCTCCTACTATACCACTTTTATCATATAGCACTATAGCATAGGAATCACAATACTCAGATTTATTAAAAATAAAGGTGCTTTATTTTAATGACAATGTGCCAAAAATATCTCAGAGGATATACTCCCTTAGGAGGTAAGTAAAATACACAAAACATACACAGAAACCAAAATCAGGTAAAGTAAATAGTTAGAAAAGTAGTGCAAACAATGTAGAATACAATAGGATGCAATAGGCCTAGGGGCAACACAAACCATATACTAAGAAAGTGGAATGCAAACCACTTTGGAATCCCAGGCCTAGTGTAGTGTGTAGAGGGTTGCTGGGAGTGTAAGAAACCGCTAAGGGTGTCCAAGATGCCCCACCCCAAGAACCTACTTCCCCAGAAACGCACTAAAGTCGTGATAGGAGATTCTGCAAAGACAACAACTGACTGCATAGTACTGAAGATGGATTCCTGGACCTGAGGACCTGCAAAGGAAGGGGACCAAACGCAAGAGTCACGAAAGTGTCCAGGGGGGCAGGAGCCCACTAAACCCCGGATGAAGGTGCAAAATGGCTGCCTCCGGGTGGAAGAAGCTGAAGATTCTGCAACAACGGAAGATGCCAGAAACTTTTCTTTTGCACAGAAGATGTTGCACGGCGTGCTGGAGGATGCAGAGTTGTTTCAACGCAGAAAGACCACAAACAAGCCTTGCTAGCTGCAAGGGTCGCGGTTGAAGAAAATGGGTGCTGCCCGGGCCCAGGAAGGACCAGGAGGTTGCCCCTTGGAGGAGGAGACAGAGGGGGCACTCAGCAGCACAGAGAGCCCACGCAGAAGCGGGCCGCACCTGCAGAAGTACTTGAACAGGGGTTCAAGAAAACTGAGCATGGCAGTTGTCTCAACACTACAAAGGAGGGTCCCACGAATCCGGTGGTCAACTCAGCGAGTTGAGCAATGCAGGACGGAGTGATGGGGACCTGGGCTGTGCTGCACAGAAGCCCTAGGAGCTGCAGTTCACGCAGTACACAGGATTACTGTTTGGCGTGGTGGCGTGGGGAGGCAAGGATTTACCTCCACCAAATTTGGACAGATGGACCACTGGACTGTCGGGGTCACTAGGATCCAGCTCCTGTGTTCCAGGGACCACGCTCGTCAAGATGAGAGGGGACCCAGAGGACCGTTGTAGCAGAAGTTTGGTGCCTGCGTTAGCAGGGGGAAGATTCCGTTGACCCACTGGAGATTTCTTCCTGGCTTCCAGTGCAGGGTGAAGGCAGACAGCCCCCAAAGCATGCACCACCAGGAAACAGTGGAGAAAGCCAGCAGGATTAGGTGCTACAATGCTGCTGGTAGTCTTCTTGCTACTTTGTTGCAGTTTTGCAGGTGTCCTGGAGCAGTCAGTGATCGATCCTTGGCAGAAGTCGAAGAGGGAGATGCAGAGGAACTCAGGTGAGCTCTTGCATTTGTTATCTGAAGAAAAGCCCACAGGAGAGACCCTAAATAGCCCTCAGAGGAGGATTGGCCACCTAATCAGGTAAGCACCTATCAGGAGGGGTCTCTGACATCACTTGCTGGCACTGGCCACTCAGAGGCCTCCATTGTGCCCTCACACCTCTGCATTCAAGAAGGCAGATGTCTGGGACACACTGGAGGAGCTCTGGGCACCACCCCTGGGGTGGTGATGGACAGGGGAGTGGTCACTCACCTTTCCTTTGTCCAGTTTCGCGCCAGAGCAGGCCTCGGGAATCCCTGAACTGGAGTAGACTGGCTTATGCAAGGAGGGCACCATCTGTGCCCTTCAAAGCATTTCCAGAGGCTGGGGAGACTACTCCACCCCAGTCCTTAACACCTATTTCCAAAGGGACAGGGTGTAACACCCTCTCTCAGAGGAAATTCTTTGTTCTGCCTTCCTCGGATTGGGCTGCCCAGACCCCAGGAGGGCAGAAGCCTGTCTGTGGGTTGGCAGCAGCGGTAGCCACAGTGAAAACCCCAGAGAGCTAGTTTGGCAGTACCTGGGGTCCATGCTGGAGCCCTGGGGATGCATGGGATTGTCCCCCCAATACCAGATTTGGCATGGGAGGACAATTCCATGATCTTAGACATATTACATGGCCATATTCAGAGTCACCATTGTGTAGCTACATATAGGTATTGACTTATATGTAGTGCACGCGTGTAATGGTGTCCCCGCACTCACAAAGTCCGGGGAAATTGCCCTGAACTATGTGAGGGCACCTTGGCTAGTTTCAGGGTGCCCTCACACTTAGTAACTTTGCACCTAACCTTCACTAGGTGAGGGTTAGACATATAGGTGACTTATAAGTTACTTAAGTGCAGTGTAAAATGGCTGTGAACGTGGATGTTATTTCACTCAGGCTGCAGTGGTAGTCTTGTGTAAGAATTTTCTGAGCTCCCTATGGGTGCCAAAAGAAATGCTGTAGCCCATAGGGATCTCCTGGAACCCCAATACCCTGGGTACCTAGGCACCATATACTAGGGAATTATAAGGGTGTTCCAGTGTGCCAATCAGAATTGGTAAAAATGGTTACTAGCCTGCAGTGACAATTGTAAAGGCAGAGAGAGCATAAGCACTGAGGTTCTGATTAGCAGAGCCTCAGTGACACAGTTAGGCACCACACAGGGAACACATTCAGGCCATAAACTATGAGCACTGGGGTCCGGGCTAGCAGGGTCCCAGTAAGACAGTAAAAACACCCTGACATATACTCACAAACAGGCCAAAAGTGGGGGTAACAAGGCTAGAAAGAGGCTTCCTTACTACAGTCTGCAGCACTGATTGTGCCACCCACATAAGAAGCCCTGTAAACATGGCTCAGACCTGCCACTGCAGTGTCTGTGTGTGCAGTTTTAAACTGCCAATTTAACTTGGAAATTGTACTCACTTGCCAGGCCGAAACCTTCCCTTTCTATACAAGTAAGGCACACCTAAGGTAGGCCCTAGGTACCCCTATGGGCAGGGGGCAGGGTGCAGTGTATGTTAAAGGTGGAACATGTACTGATGTGTTTTACGTGTTCTAACAGTGAAATACTGCCAAATTTAGTTTTCACCATTGCAATGCCTATCTCTCTCATAGGTTAATATGGGGGCTGCCTTTAAATATTATTAAAGCGCAGATTCCCTTAGGGAGCAGATGGAAATGTGGAGTTTAGGGTCTCTGAACTCACAGTTTAAAAATACATCTTTTAGTGACGTTGGTTTTTAGATTCCTTAAACCATTCTGTGACTCTGCCTGTTTGTGGATTCCCTGTCTGGGTCAATTTGACAGTTGGGCTGTTTGCACCGCTCTCTAGACAGTGACACAAAGGGAGCTGGGGTGTAGCCTGCATATCCAGATGAGCCACCTGTGCTGGGAGGGTGGGGAGGAGTAGTCACTTACACCTGAAAGGGCTGTGCCTGCCCTCACACAATACAGTTCCAACCCCCTTGTGTGTGTCTGGGGCCTGGCCTGGGCAAGGCAGGATATTAAAAACAACAGAGACTTCTCTTTTAAGTAGGCCTTCTTCAAAGGCAGAAAGGAGTATAAGAGGACCCAAACCCCCTGAAAATTAGATCACTTCTGGAATCAAGAGGAACCTCTGCCAAGGAGAAGAGCTAAAGGGAAGTGCCGCCTCTGCCTGTGACTGTGCTTTGTTGGGCTAGCCTGCAGGTGCTGCTTCTGCCTGTGAAAGGGGACACAGACTGGACTTTGTTGTGCATTCCTGCTTGATAAGAATCTCCAAGGGCTTGAACTGAGCTTGCCTCCTGTTGTTGAAGTCTCAGGACCGTCAAAGACTTCCCATGCCAGCACCTGGACTCTCTGCTGAGACTCCTGCCCTGCCAAGTGGTGCCCTATCCAGTTCCTGGGCCCTTGAAAGGTGAAGTTGGCAGACAAGAACTTAAAATCCATGCACACACCGCCGTATAGAGACATTTTGATGCACTTTCCGTGAAGAGGCTGATAAACGACATGCCGCTGCCTTCGTGGCTGTAATCAGTGCTCCACCTGCATCGCAGCTGGAATACCGACCCAACGCGCCTGGAGAAACGACTGGATTTTCAACGCAAGATCGCTGGGCGCGGAAAATCAATGCAAAGCCTGCCAGGACCTGAGGTGCCCGTCCGGATCGACGCAGCACTCTCTTGCAGGAGAGAAGGAACGATGCACACTGGCCCGACTGTAGGAGGAACAAAGCCCATTCTTGATTGCGAGTGGGAAATATACACATCGCTGTCCTTTTTCAACGCATGCTTGCCTGTGCGGCTTTATTTTGATGCTACACAGGTACTTTCGAGCACTAACAGCGTTCTCACGGTTTTTTAAGGATTAAGACTTAGGCCCTCGTTACAACCCTGGCGGTCAGTGTTAAATTGGCAGTAATACCGCCAACAGGCCGGCAGTAAAAAAAAATGGGATCACGACCACAGCAGAAACCGCCAAAACATACAGCCACTTTAACACTTCAACCGCCACAGCGGTAGCAACAAACACCACGGCGGTCACCGCCAAAAGACAGGTGCAAGACAATGTACCGCCCACCCTATCACAACCCGTCAATCTGCCAGCTTTTCCGGGGCAGTACCAACGACATCAAACCGGCTTCGTTCGCACTTAAAGTGAAGTACAAGGTGCCTGTATAAGCGCGACCTCGGTGTGCTGGAGTCAGTTCATTTTTGCAACTTTCCATGGTGGGAGTACTGAGCCATGAAGAATACTGCCAACTGGTGTGCATTTCTAGGCCCTTTTCAAGTGGAAACCCTCATCCTTTAATCAGGTCCCAGAGCAGGGAGAATGTGAGGGTTGGTATGCAATCTGCGGATGGGTAGAATCTCTACCAGGGAAGGTGTTACCGAAGGTAAGTGTTGGAAATTTCCCTTTTTGCAGGGTTATCCCTAAACATTTTGCCTCTGACCAGTGCTAAAGTACAAGTGCTCCCTGTGTAAATTGTATTGGTGATTGGTTTTTTCCATGAATGGCATAGCTGATTTACTAGTAAGTCCCTAGTACAGTGCACTGGGTGTACCCAGGGCTTGTAAATGAAATGCTACTAGGTGGCATGCAGCACTGATTGTGCCACCCACATGAGTAGCCCTGCAAACATGTCTCAGACCTGCCACTGCAGTGTGTGTGTGTGCATTTTTGAACTACCCTTTCGGCCTGGCAAAAGCACACACTTAATGAAGATCATTCACCGATGACTCACCTTTATGGAGAAACCCCGGGTAGATCGAGACCAGTGCAGGCAGGGACACGAAGAGCTCTGGGGGTAGCAGCCCACCTGGAGAATCTAATCACTAGTATGGGGTTAAGACAAGTCAATGGGAATACAAGATCAGACGCTTTGGCTGTGCCCACGTTCAAGAAAGGATCTTACTTAAGCCTTCTTGACTACATTTTTTTGGATCATAGGCTTTGGCCAGCTCTTATTGATATGATTGTGGTCCCAAGAGCTGATAGTGACCACCAAGCTCTTTGTGCAACGTTTTCAGCATCCCCTTTCAAAGACAGTAACTTGCCTTCATGATTAGAGGGTAGCAATACTAAGGCAACTAATATTAGGAGGAATCTAAGGTGGGCAGCGCTGGCAAATGATGTGAAGGTTCAGACAACAATTTATCATAGGGTCATAACCAGCCTGTCCCCCCTGGTGTCTACTCATCCTCCAGTGGTCAATTTTGTCCAACTGCACTGTAGGTTGATGGACCAATTGAGACCTCTTTTCTCAGTGGTCAGACGTAGAGGGGTGGTCACTCCTAAAGAACTAAGGTGGTTTTCTAAGACCTGTTGCTTGGCAAAATCCCAGCTTTTGAGAGTGTTGGACAAGGGGAACAAAGTGGAGATAAAGAGTGCTTGGGGCGTCTATAAAAAAAACCCTAAGAGATGCCAAACAGAGGTGGAAAAGCACACAATGGGATAGTTTAACTGCTGCCCTCCGAGATGGGGACACCAAGGTTTTTTGGAAACTATTGACAGATAGGAAAGATCCCCCTAATTCTGTGAGTGAACCATCAATCCAGCCTGAGAGATGGGTGAACCATTTTAAAGGGCTTTATAGCGAAAGGTAGTATAATGACAAGCCAATTCCAATAGCACCTACGGGTGTCGTTGGCAACCCATCATACAACTGATATGGCCTGACCTGGCTGGATTTACCCTGGAGGAAACTACCCAGGCTCTGAAGTCCCTAAACAAGGGAAAATCACCGGGCCTTGATGGTATACCGGGTATCTGTCAGGACCTGATATCTGGACACCATATTTAAATATTTTAAGTAACGCCATCCTAGAGCGGGAAGGTATCCCCCCCCCCCAACTTAGAGGGGAGCAACAATTGTGCCAATCTATAAAAAAAAAAAAAAGGGGGACAGAGACTACCCAGGAAGTTATAGACCAAGAAGTCAAATTGACATCAGCCAAAAGATTTTCAGTAAGCAAGTTCTGGCAAGGCTGCACTCATGGATCAATGGCTATCACATCCTAGCTGATTGGCAGGCTGGATTAAAAAAAGGGGTCAGTACAGTGGACCAAGTGTTTAGGTTCAAATCACTTTGTTGGAAGTATCTGACCCTAAAACAAGACCATCTCTATGTTTCCTTCATAGATTTGAGGGTGGCCTTTGACTTAGTTTCATGGGAGTTCCTTTTGAGAGTCCTAAATGACTATGGTATGGACAGTGTTCTCCTGGGGATATCTGCATGATGGTACTTATGCCAGAGTCAGGTGGACCCAGGGAGGCGATCTTACCATCCCAATCCCTATAGCAAGAGGGGTTTGACATGGGTGTGTCCTAGCCCCAACTTTGTTTAGTCTTTACATCAATGGTGCAGTGGACAAGTTGGCCCGGTGCAACCAAGACGCTCCTCAATTACAGGGATTATCTGTACCTGTCCTCAAGTTCGCTGACAACACCTTGCTCATATCAAGAACCCCGATGGGATTGCAAAATGAACTAGATTCTTTTGTGGTATTTTGTGTAGAAAGAGGGTTAGAGATTAACCCAGATAAGTCAAAATTCATGGCCCTAAACCCACACAAATCTTTTAGGTGGAAAATGGGGGTGTTTCCATCAAACAGGTAAGGCAATTTGATTACCTGGGTATAAGATGGACAGATAATCTTTCTTGGACGTCACAAATAGAAAAAAGCTCTGTTATGTTAAACCAGCGGTCAGTGGTTGTTGGCAGAAGGATAAAGAACTCATCGGGAGGGTCCCTTTCTCTGACACTTATGGTGTATAAGGCCACAGCAGTGGCCGTCACAGCTTACGATGCCTAGCTCTGGGGTCATTGTAATTTACAAAGGTTAACTCTGATTGAAAACAAGTTCTTACATTCCCTGTTACATCTTCCTACTAGCACACCACTCATTCCACTTAGATTTGACTTGGCCTTAAATCAAATACATTGAGTAATTGCATTGAAACCCCTCTTATACTGGGTGCGTCTGTTTTCCTCCGAGCACATGGGGCCATATAGGACAGTCATGCTAGAGTTATTATCCTTAGACAAAGTGGCATCTATTCAATGGCTCAATTTTGTCAAGGAATTGTGCTATTGGATTAAAATGGAGGATCTATGGCGATGCATGCAGAGTTCAAGAGGTATGGCATTCCATGTCAAATTGCTTAATTGAGAGATGGTATTATAACAAACCTGGCAAGCACAGTCATTGGGCAGTAGAACAGAGCGATTCTTCCAACATAAATGCCTGCAAAAGTTTGAAAATTAATGGACAATATACACCCAGCTCAGGCAAAAAATTGTTCATTAAATTTAGATTAGGAATCCTTTCACTGAACTCTGTTACCTCTAGATGGAAAAAAGGTAGCTGTGCGAATAGTTCCTGTTCCTACTGTCCAATGGAAGTTGAGTCTTTGGCCAATTTCCTCTTCTTCTGTCCAAGGTATTTAAAGCCTTGGAGGAAATGGATTATCCCCCAATGTCAGCTACTCGGGATCAGAAACTATAGGGAGTTACTTCGCATATTAGCAAGCGACACTAGTGAAAAGGTAGTATTTGCAGTTGCCAGGTATCTGCGATGTGCTTGCATTATGAGATCTAAAGAGCCCTCCCAACTTACATTACAACCTCTGTACTGTGGTTACTGGCTGAAATCCGGTTGCAACAGCAGCAAAGTTCTATCTATTTCATAAATAAGGTAGCCCTTGGATTTATAGTATGAGTAGGTTCTTCTTGGATGAATCCTGCCTGTGGTTGAATGGTCATTGTCGCCAAGAACTAAAAAAAAAATGTGAAATGGTTTGTTAGTAACCATTCCTAAGAAGCATTTCTGCCTCCTTCCCTTGGTGACTTTTATGATTGTAGTTTTTTAATTTGTGATTTTATGTGTTGTAAATATATTCTTAAACAGAACATGTATTTATTAGCTACGTTTGTATGGATGCTGCATTTATGGCTTCCAGCCGAAATAAAGCTTATTACTATTATTATTATTAAAAGCACCCACTTGCCAGGCCCAAACCTTCCCTTTTGCTATATGTAAGTCACCCCTAAAGTTGACCCAAAGCAGGGTGCAGTGTATTTAAAGAGTAGGATATGTACTGGTGTGTGTTACATGTCCCGATAGTGAAATACTATTAAACTCGGTTTTCAATATTGCAAGGCCTATCTCTTCCATGGGGTAACATGGGGATTTCCCTGAAATATCTTTTAAGTGTAATTTCCTATTGGGAGCAGATGAAGATTTGGAGTTAGGGGTCTCTGAACACACAATTTAAAAATAAATCTTTTGGTGAAGTTGGTTTTTGAATTGTAAGTTCGAAAATGACACTTTTAGAAAGTGGACATTTTCTTGACAAACCATTCTGTGCCCCTTGTCTGTCTACTGAACATACACCTGGGTCAGGATGACAGATGGGCTGTTTGTGCATTCACTCTAAACAGTCACACAAAGGGAGCCGAGGTGTGCCCTGCATACCCTGATGGCCCATCACCAGGCTGATGGGTCTTCCTGAGCTAGAGTGGTAGGAGGAGCTAACACTTGCACCTGAATAGGGCTGTGCCTATCCTCATACAAAGCAGTCTCCTACCACCTGGAGTGTGTTTGGGGCCAGTGCAAGGGAAAGGCAAGGTCTTGTGCACCAAAAATACTTCTCTTTGAAGTTTGACTACTTCAAAGACAGAAATGGGTACACATACTGGTCCTCTGAGACCACCTGAAAAGTTAGAATCCTTCTGGACTGAGGAAATTCCGTGAGGAAAAGCTGGATGCTGTAGGAGGGACTGGCACTCTGCCTGTTGCTTTGTTGTGCTGGCTGCTGTTTGCTGCTTCTGTCCTGGGAGTGAAAGGACTGAACTTGGCTTTCTACATCCTGCTTCCAAAGGTTTTGTAAGGGCTTAGTCTGAGCTTGCCTCCTGTTAAGAAGTCTCAGGTATATCAAAGACTTCACCTATCAGTGCCTGACCTCTTTGGCTGAGAGCCCTGACTTGCCAGGTGATGCCAAATCCAGTTCCTGGGCCCTTGGGAGTGAGTGAGTTCTGGGGAAACAAGGAAGAAACTTGTGCACTGACTTCTAGAACAACTTTGGAACAAGTGCCGCTCTCTGACCCCACTAAGTGCAATGACTGCGATCTACAATGCAGACCCAACGCACTGCAGCACCTCCAAAGTCCTGCCACAGTGCGAGTCCAGAGTGCCGTGCCACCAACGTCCATGGCACCCAACTTCTACTCCGACGCAGCACCTGTGGCCCGAGGGTGTGATCGCAACACTGCAATGTCGACACCTCGTGTCTTGACATGCTGGATTCATCCACACCACCTTGTCGTACGGAAACAACACCTTGCCGCCATGCTGCATCATCTCCTCTGCAACCGCAAGGAACAAATGCCTCACCTCCCCGGCCTAGCAGTAATGAACTAACGCCTCACCTCCTCAATGGCAGTATGAAACCAACCCCACACCAGCTTCCCAACGCCTCACCTTCCTGACTCTATGCAACAGCTTTGTTTCCTCAACAATTTCCAAGGTACTGTAACCGGGTTCTACACGACATAGGCCAACCACGCTGCCTCATGGGTGGCGATGGACTGTTGAAAAAGACTCTGTCAAGCTGCAGTGATAGCCCCTGTTGGAGCTATTGTGTTTCTAAGCGCCATACTACATTTAATCTTTGAAAGTTCATATCTTTACTTGTGAATGTTGGTTTTGTGTCATTTGGTCTTGTTTTACTCAGATACATATTGGCTGTTATTCTCAACTGGTGTGCGTTACTTTTGTGGTGTATTCACTGTGCTACTGTGTGTGTACAAATGCTTTACACATTGCCTAAGAGATAAGCTTAATTACTGGAGCCAAGCTACCAAGGGGTTATCTTAGCTGTGTGACTCCCTTACCCTGACTTTAGTGAGGGTCCCTGCTTGGACAGGGTGCAAACCACTGACAAATTAATACCCCATTTCTAATATAAGTAACTTGATCACCTGATAGAGGCTTCTAGCAGCAGATTCCTTACCCTAGAATAGATACCAAAGCAATGCCTCCCCGCAGGTGGGTCTGCAAACCCAATTTTGAGCACTCAGTCCTGCAGGACAAACAGGCAAAATGCCCGTCCTGATGGACCTGACTGTCCAGGCAGCAGTGCTAAGTAAACGTGTGCATGGAACCCCACATTGTAGCCTGACAGATATCCAGGACCCAAACTCCATGAGCTAAAACAGTGGCCACAACATTAGCCCTGGTAGAATCAGACACAAGCCCTCGGGTGGTTACTTCTTGACCGATGCGTACCAACTCTTAATGCAGAGCACTATACTTCAGGAGATGGTTAGTTTCAGCACAGCCTTCCCTTTCTTGGCCCAGATGTACCCTACGAACAGTTGATCAGTCACCCTGAATTCTTTGGTATGGTTAAGGTAGAAAGACAAAGGTGTTTTTGGGGTCTAAACAGTGGAGTCTCTCCTTTTCTTTATACAGTTCAAGCAGGGCAAGAAAAGGTAGGCAGGGTGATAGCCTGGACTCTGTAAAAAGGAGTAACTAGGAAGGAGACACGTGTCCGGAGAACCAGCTTGTCATGGTAGCAGGTAGCATACAAAGGATGCACGGAGAGTGAAACTCCAGTGTGCAGAACTGCTTCAGTTGTGCGTCTCGGTGGTGTTGGTGAACAGATCTAACCAAGGCTCTCCACACTCTCGAAAGAGTCATTAAACACCTCCAGATGGAGACTCCATTCGGGATCAGCTAGGCATTGACGGCTGCCAGATGTGAACCACCAGGGAGATGCCCTGGTGTTACAGCCATGTCCAGAGATGCAGTCTCCTGACAAAGGGTAGATAAACCTACCACGCCATGCAGCCTTTCATGCAAAGTGAAACAGCAGAAGCTCCGGCAAGTGAATGTGGAGCCCAGACTCTGCAGCAGACCAGAGTCTTCTGATCTCCACCTCTTCCAGATGGGCGACCCAGACGAGAAGTGATGCTTCTGTCACTACTTTCAGTTTTGGCTGGGAAAGAGAGAGGGGACTGCTGATGACCCAATAACAGTTCTTCAGCCACCACTAAGAAGCTGTTGCACTTTTCTCCAAGATCTAGATCTTGTCAGAGAGATTGCCCTGATGCTGTACAGATTCGAACTGCAAGTCCACTGCAGAGCCCAAGTATGCCAAAGTGCATGCATCACTAGCTGGAAGCTATGAGGCCCAACAGCCTCAGAGTCTGTCTCACCAAAACCCAGGACCGAGGTTGAAAAATTGGTATCACAGGCTTAATATCCTGGCCCATTTGGGAGGATAAGTCCAAAACTGCACTGTGTCCAGAACAAGTTCAAGAAAGAGAGTGCCTGAGAGGGAATCAGGGTAACTTCAGCACTCTGATAGTGAACTCCAGTGAATGCAGGTGGTTCGCTTAAGTCTGGAGTTGCAAGACAACTGCCTGGAGTGGACTACTTTTTACGACCGCGTCCATGTTGTTGAGGTAGGGGATGACTGGAACCCCAGAACTCCACTGGTGTGCTGTAACCTCCACCATCAACTTGGTGAACACCCTAGGGGTGCTGGTGAGGCTAAAGGGGAGCATGACTAACTGAAAGTGCTCCTAGTCCACAGTGAAGCGCAGGGAAAATCTGTGGGTGGGCAGGGTGGGGATATGAAAATATGTGTCCTGCAAGTCCAACGCCACCATCCAGTCTCCCGGAAGGGCCTTGGAGGCTGCGGCTGCCAGGGGAATGGTGGAATGGCCCAACCTCTGGCCACCTGACCCACATGGTCTGTGGGATCAGCGTTCTCAGCCACAACAAGACATGGAAGCTTGGTGGCTGTGAGGGTATTGGTGCAGATGGAAACACCTTCCGTGGCTACAAATCGGGCGAAAGGCGGCCTGGAGGTGACGAGGGGTCATGGAGAGATCCAAGGACCTGGCCGCAGCCCTGGAGTCCTTAAGGCACTCCAGTGTTGAGTGTGCCTTCTCTCCAAAAGACGGGAGTAAGGTGTGGTGCTGAAGGGCCACAGGGAAAGAAATTGCTCTCCCAACAAGCTGGGTGTATCCAGACCACAACAGATAGGGCACTTTACTGCATCCCTCCCGCCAGCAACCGTCTCAGAGAGTATGGTTCTGGGCTCTTCTGAGACCATAGGCATTACTTGCACAACAGAGTGCGTCTGGAGCTCGTCTCTGACTGACTGTGGAGAGTGTGCTTTAACAGGCAATTGTCAAGATAATGGAAACTGGTAACCTTTGGTAAGCAGACATCACTTTTGTTAACACCCGGTGGGCACTCGTGCAGAGGAGCACAGTAAACTGAAGATGCCGCTGGGCTACTCTGAACTGAAAGAAACATCTGTGGGACCACAGGATGGGTGTATGGAAATGCCTTTGTTTGGTCAATCGCAAATTTTGTGACTGATGATGCTGTTTTTTGACTGAGTGCACTGAGACCCGCTAACCAGACCACAGTGCCAGTGCCTTAAAGTATATGTTGAATTGGCGGTACCCCATAAGAAATGGCTAACTTACATGTAGGTCTCTAGTATAAGGCACCTAGGGATCCAGGGCATGCAAGTTAGAGGGCGACCTTAGTGATTGCAGCATTAGTTGTGTCACCCTCAAGGTTCCCCAAGTAAAACAAGTCTCACAGTCCGCCAATGGGGACTGGTAGAGCAGTCGAATACTGCTGTCCTGACTTTGCCACTGAAAGCAGTGGGACAGCCTCCCACTTTCCCTATGTGTCTGTGTAAGTTACCCCTCAGGCCATCCTACGGAGGCCTAAGACAGGGTGCACTGTGGGAGTTTGGCGCCTAAAAAAACACACAAATTGTAACACTAGGAATTGTATTTACATGATTACATGCCCTTGTGATTTACGCTATATTGGGATGACAACTAGAGCCGTAAAGACACGTATCAACGAACACAGAAGCAACATTAGATGCAATAGAATAACGACCAAGCTCAGTGCTCATTTTTTAGAATTTCCACACTCTCCGGATGACCTATGGTGGGTGATAATAGAAGCACCTGCCATGCGGTCTGATGTGCCTGGGACTTTGTTCAGGATCGAACAAAAATGGGTGTACAAATTGGGTACTCATTTACGGGGACTTAATGATGATATCCCCTGGCAGTCCCTTTCCTTACAATGATGAATGATTTATACAGATCATGTCCTTTTAAAGATGATTACTTCCTTCTTAAGTTCCAGTGACTTTGATGTTCACTATACATTACAGCCTTTCAATGGAGATTGTGTATTCCATGTGTTGGCTATTGTTATTCTTACTCCTATGCCCAGATGGTGTGAGTAGATTTCTCCTCCTTTATAACAATACATACATCAGGTTTCCCCTTCTGCCGGGTGCCCCCACTCAGGACTCCCCCTTTTTCCCTTTCCTTTCCCTGTTTGATGTTTCTACAGGGTTTTCTCTTGTTTTTCGTTTTGCTCTAATGATAGAGCCGTTCTGTTAGATGTCGCACAAAGCCGACTTGGACTTCGTACACCCGTGACGAGAGTCCGTTTTCTATTTCTAGTTTTATTGTTAAGACTGCAATTGGGTAGTCCTCTGTTTATTTCCACCACTCTGATACGCGCGTACCGGAAGACGTTGTTCTTCCGGGTACGCGTTTCCTTCACTTATTACTCTGACGGCACCCGATCGAGTTTGTGATTCGGGACACCGTTCCAGAGGGTAGGTCCGTAGTTATGGACCAGCGACATAACTGTAAGTACAATACGCGGAGGGGAGATTCCGGTTTATACACTATATATTTCTATTTTTCAGTATTTACCAACTTAATACCGTTAACTCTCAATTGAGGCACTATTAGACAGTGGCAGCAGTATGTTCCATTGTTTTAAAAAATACCTACTCACCTATGGGCTATGTATATACCACTTGATCTTTTTCTTCTTTTTAAAAAAATCTTGCTAAGTGAATTGAGAATATATATGATTTATAATTTACATTTTTATTTACTACATTCAGTGTCTATCTGAGTCCTAGGAACGTGTTTCCCAGGGGGCCCTTCTCAAATTTGGGGATGGTAAGCCCATTTACATTTATTCAGTTTGAACCCATCATTTGTTCATTTGTCTGAGCACCACTAACCACTTTCGGGGTTCTTTTGGTGTATTGTTTGTTTATATGTTTATATTCTAGGGTGACCTGATGTAACCAAGTGTACTTAAATGTAAGTTACTGGTTTTACTACCTTATTAGAGGTGGCTTTTCTTTTTTTATTATGTCAAGAGGTTATTTTTGGTCCTGATGAAGCGTCAATGGATCCGGATGGACCGATAGACGCGAAACATGTTGACCTGTTCTTAAAGGCCCTTAGAATTCTTGGAGCCCTTTGTATCATGTGAAAGCATTACGAGCATTATACTCGATATATGACTTTCAATTTTCGTTTTTAACCTTGGTCTTCATCTTCACTACACTGATTAAAATTATGATGTTGTTTGGGAGATGTATAACCAATTTTACTTAATTTTTCTCTGACCTCTTTTTTTGCACTGTTGCTTGAAAAAAGCACTTTTTCGATTATATCAACAAATTTTTATGAATATGGTCTAGAGCCCCCGCTTGGGGTGCCCACCAGGCATTGCAGCGCCAGCTTGGTGTGGAGCATTTCCCGATGATGATACTATTCATCCATTGTGATGCTTGAGGGCTCTTGCTCCTGAGACCAGTGGTCCCCTAGGATGATACTTATAATTTTTGGAACAGTGTACTTTGTATATTTTGACTAAGGGTGCAACATAAGACACCAGCAGCGTATGTAGCTTACTTGTTCTGATGGACAAGTTACTTATCTTCGGTAATGCCTTATCTGGTTGAGACATTCAAGTTGCAGATTACTTACCTGAGAATTTCCCCCCAGGTGTCAGCCTGAATCTAGACATTTTCCTTGAGCAGTACCCCTGCATGCTGTTAGGTGGCATCGATCAGCTCCAGGTCCTTCATTGGCACCAAATACGACATTGCAGCTGCTATATAAGTACCACCCTGGCATGCTGATGTCAGTTTCTTTTCACGACTTTCCACACCAGAAGTGCAGAGCCATGAACAACATGTACCACTGGTGCATCAAAACAAGGGTCCCGGAAGGGAAGTCCTTGTCCCTTGCAAAGCATTCTGCAGAAAGAGGAGCTCGTGGAGGTCAGTAAGAAATCTGCAACTAGAATTTGTCTGTACCAGATAAGGCATTGTTCATCTTATAGATACTTCTAGTTGCAGATTCCTTACCTTTGAATAGATACTCAAGAAATACCTTCCATGGAGGTGGGTCTGCAAACCAATATTACACCAGAATGTCCGTTCTTAGAGACCTAACAGTCCAGGCAGTAGTGTCTGGTAAACGTGTGCAAAGGTGCCCACGTTGCTGCCTGACAGATGTCCTGGACTGAAAATCCTTATGCTAACACGGTGTGTCCTTATAAGCTACCCACACCAAATTTGCATCCTTTTTTCCATTATCCTAGGGTCTCTAGAGGTACCCAGACTTCGTGGGTTCACCTGAAGGAGACCAAGACATTAGCCAAATACAACAAAAATTTTGTTTAAAAAAAAAAAAAAAAAAGAAAAAGACGGGTAAAAAGGGCTGCAGAAGGCTTGTGGTTTTTCCCCTGAAAATGGCATCAACAAAGGGTTTGCGGTGCTAAAATCACCCACTTCCCAGCTTTCAGGAACAGGCAGACTTGAATCAGAAAACCCAATTTTTCAACACAATTTTGGCATTTTACTGGGTCATACCCTATTTTTACTTTTTTTGTGTGCTTTTAGCCGCCTTCTAGTAAGTGACAGAAATGGGTGTGAAACCAATGCTGGATCCCAGAAAGCTAAACATTTCTGAAAAGTAGACAAAATTCTGATTCAGCAAGGGGTAATCCTGCAAGTGTTTCCTACAGAAAATAACAGCTGAATTAAAAAGAAAATATTGAAATTGAGGTAAAAAACAAAAACTAGCCGTTTTACTCTGTAACTTTTCCTTGCGATGTCATATTTTTGAAAGCAATATACTGTTACATCTGCTGGACTCTTCTGGTTGAGGGGATGTATAGGGCTTATAAGTTGATCAAGAACCCTAGGTACCCAGCACCAATAAATGAGCTGCACCTTGCAATGGATTTTCATTCTATACCAGGTATACAGCAATTCATTTGCTGAAATATATATAAAGTGAAAAATAGGTATCAAGAAAACCTTTGTATTTCCAAAATGGGCATAAAATAAGGTGATGAGAAGCAGTGGTTATTTGCACATCTCTGAATTCCGGTGTGCCCATACTAGCATGCGAATTACAGGGCATTTCTCAAATAGACATCTTTTTTACACAATATCTTACATTTGGAAGGAGAAAATGTTGAGAAAGACAAGGGGCAATAACACTTGTTTTGCTATTCTGTGTTCCCCCAAGTCTCCCAATAAAAATGGTACCTCACTTGTGTGGGTAGGCCTAGCGCCCACGAAAGGAAATGGCTCAAAACACAACCTGGACACATCACATTTTCCCAAAAACAGAGCTGTGGATTTTGGCCTCTAGCTCAGCGGGCACCTAGGGAAACCTAGCAAACCTGCGCATTTTTTTTTAAAACTAGCCACCTAGGGGAATCCAAAATGAGGTGACTGGTGGGGCGCTGACCAGGTTGTGTTACCCAGAATCCTTTGCACACCTCCAAATTTGGCCAAAAACACTTTTGCCTCACATTTCGGTGACTGAAAGTTCTGGAATCTGAGAGGAGCCACAAATTTTCCTCCAGCAAGCATTCCCCAAATTCTCCCGATAAAAATGGTACCTCACATGTGTGTTTAGGCCTAGTGCTCGCTAAAGGAAATGCCCCAAGACATGGATGGATTTTTTTTTTACATGGCAGCATCCCAAAGCCAAAAAAGTGCAGCCCTCACCATTCCAAGTGGGACAAATTTGAGAATTACCAAGCTCTCATGGGCCAAATGTAAAACCAAAACCCAAAATCATCAAACATCCTCTTGCTTGCCGTGGGATAAGATGTTTTAGTGTGCAGGGGCAGAGCTGAAAGACTGTTATCCCCTTCAGTGGGGTGGGGACATAACCAGGCCCATACTGGTTGTTAGCCACCACCCCACTGTTTTTTTGTTTTTTTATTCCGTGGCATCTAGTAGACTTTCTGCCCCCCCCCCCCGGGGTGTGGATCGGGGGTAATTGCCCCACCTGCCCACCGGTGGGCAGAACAACTTTTGCCCCATTTATTTGGGGTGGGGGTATGGCTATACCCCTACCCTATTGTTTTGAATAAAAAAAAATCTTCCCTGGTCTCTGGTGGGCTTTCTGCCCCCCTTGGGGCCTTCCAAAAATAGGCCGATCAGCTGCCAAGTGGGGCAGATATGGCCAACAGTAATGTGCCCCCATGAGGAGCGACCCTTGCCCAAGGGGATACCCCCCCAAACACACACCAGAAATGGCTTAAATACAATTTGCCCCCCCCCCCCCCCCCCAGAGGAGCGACCCTTGCCTAAGGGGTTGCTCCCCATACATAAAAACAAAGTTAATAAAAAAATATATATATATATATATATATATATATATATATATACATACATATCTCCCTGGTGTCTACAGGTTTCTGCCCCCCGGAGGCTGAAAAGAAAAAAAAATTGGCCCTCGTGTCTAGGGGTTTCTGCCCCCTGGGAGGGGTGTTTGGGGCAGAAATGGGCTAAAAATATTTTGCTCCCCTTATGCGCAAGTATAAAAAAATAATAAAATTCCCTGGTGTCTAGTGGGTTCGATCTGCCATCGGGGGGGGTGGGGGGGCTGTTGTGAGGCCAGAAATGGGATGCCTAAGGGGTCGCGTCCCAAATATTTAAAATAAATAAAAAATGTATCCCTGGTGTCTAGGGGTTTTCTGCCCACTCCCACCTCAAAAGAGGTATTGGCAGTAAGATGTACAGGAGGCCTGAGCTCCACTTAAGACGAAAAGTGTTGCCGAGCGAGTGCCGCCTTGGAAACTCCAACATGCAATACTGCTGACATTGCGCATTCTCTGCCGAGGCGAACAGATCCAACTAAGGCTCTCCCCACTGCTGAAAAAGACCTTGCACCACCTCCAGATGGAGATGCCATTCGTGATCGACCAAGCATTGTTGGCTAGGTTTGTCTGCACTGACGTTCAGAGAGCTGCCAGATGTTGAACCACCAGGGATATGCCCTGCTATTCCAGCCATGAACAGAGGCGCAGACCCTCTTGACAAAGGGTCCATCACCCCACCCTGCCTTGCTTGCTGCAGTACCACATGGCAGTGGTAATGTCCATGAACACCTGCAGTACCTTCCCTTTGAAAGAGGGATGAAATGCTTTAAATGCTAGTCTGAACACCTAGAGCTCCAACAGGTTGAGGTGGCATCCGGACTCCACAAGAGACCAGATGCCTCTAAACTACACCTGTCCCAGGTGGCCGTTGCATCCCAGGACTGACACGTTTGTCACTACTGTCATATCAGTTTGGGGAAGTAAAGAGGGATCTACTTCAGACTCAATCACAGTTCATTGACCAACACTGCAGATACCTCTGAGATTTGGACTTTGAGAGATTCCCCTGATGCTGCACCCAGTGGCGCATCAGATCCCACTGCAGAGCACGTAAATGCCATCTGGCATGTCACCTGCAGGAGGCCATGAGGCTCAGCAGTTTTCAGTTATTCTTACCTAAATTCAGAATACCGGCTGAAACATCATCATAGCTTGAGTATCCTGGACTTGCTGTCAGGGAGGCTAAGCCCAAAACTACAGTGTCCAGAACAGCTCCAATGAAAGGGAGAGTGGGAGAGAGAGTCAGGTGTGACTTCAGCACATTTAAAGTGAACCCCTGGCAATGCAGGAGGTCCGCTGTAATCTGGAGATGGGAGACATCTGCCTGGGGTGAGCCGGCATTTAACAGCCAGTTGCCAAGATAGGGGAAGACTGAAACCCCCGATCTGCACAGATGAGCTGTGATCACTACCATACCTTGGTGTACACTCAAAGGGCACTGGTAAGGCCAAAGCGGAGCAAAAGGTGAACTGAAAGTGCTTGCGGCCCACCGTGAACAGCAAGTAACGTCTGTGGGCAGGCAGGATGGGAATGTGGAAGTAAGCGTCCTGTAAGTCCAAGGCTACCATCTAGTCTCCTGTGTCTAGGGATGATAGAACCTGAGCCAGAGTGAGTATTTTCAACTTTTCCTTCTTGAGGAAGAGATCGAGGGTTCCAAGGTTTAGTACACAAGAAAGTAGTGGAAATAACCATGACATACTTCTGACACACCCTCTCTATGTTCACTATCCAAAAGAGACGTAACCGCATCAGGGAGAAGTGCCTAGTGATCCTCTGTCACCCGATCATAGTATGGTGGCATGAACGGAGGAGCAGTCTTAAAGAGGAGGGAGTCGCCCCTTTGGACTATCTGCAAAACCTGTCTGTTGTGATGGACTGCCAGTAGAGCAGGTGAGGGCAAATCCTTCACCTGACTAGTCCCTGGTGGGGAATCGTCGGACTAGGAACGTTTGGATGCAGCTGGGATGGGGGTGAGCACAGGGCAGTTGACTGCCTGGACTGATGACTCCCTGATCCACGAGGTCGATGAATCCCACATCCCCAGCTATGCAGAGATTGAGCTGGTCAGGAGCAGAAGCGATTGGGTGCACCATCTGCAGCCACGATAGAGGTGAAAAGCAGACAGAGAGGTGCGAGGGGCACAAGGACCTGGCCACAAAACAAGAATCCTTGAGGCAATTGAGTGCCAAGCCGGCTTTCTCTCTAGAGGGATGGGTGCCCTCAAAGGGCATGTACATAAGATTGGCTTGGACATCCCCCTAAAAAGCCAGACATCCTCAACCAGGCATGGAGCCCCAGGGCCACCGCTGATATAATCTCTCTGCCCAGTGAGTCGGTTGTGTCCAGTCCATATTGGATCGTGAACTTTGCTGCATCTCTCTTATCAGCAATTACTTTGGAACGTACAGCCCTGGTCTCCTCCAGGACCTGTGGCAGCACTTGTGCAACCATATTTCAGAGTGTGTAGGAATAACAGCCCAAAAGGCATGCGGTGTTCACAGACCGCAATGCAAGGATGGGGAAGGAAACATCTTCTTCCTAAGTGTGTCCAGTCTTTTGGATTACCTATCTGGGGTGCGGAAGGGAACGTGCCAAGGGGTGGAGGATGGATAACCAAGCTCCCAGGGGAGGGGTGTCGAGTCAGACAACTTGGTCACCCAGAGCAGGGAAATGGTGGAGGGCAATTGTCCTGTTCACAGGAGCACCTGTGCAGGGTTTGGACCAGGTACACAGTAGGACATCTATAAGGGCTTTGTTGAATAGGACGCACCTTCGTCAGATTAGTTCTGGCTGCCACTGAAGTCAACTCAAGGTCCAGGACCTCAGCTGCTCTTCGCACCACCATTGAATATGAAGCTCCCTCCTCCATAGCCAGAGTAGGTGGAGAAACCATGGCATTATCTGGAGAGGTATCCAGTTTTCTGGCTTCACCCAAGTTTGAAGGCCAAAGCGGCCAGCTTGGAATTTGAAGTGGCTCTATCTGATTCTGCTGGGCCTGAAGGTGCACCAGCGATGTCAGACTGCTTAAAAATGAGGCACATGGCCTCACAGAACTCATAATTGGGCAGTGGGTCAATCTGGCTCCTGGAAACTCAGAGAGGTACAGAGTTGGCCGAGAATGACAATGCTCCCTCCTCTTGTCGGTTGAGGAGAAGTCAAGGTAGGAAAGCTCTTTTTTTTATTTTTAACAAGGTCACCCTCACTTTTTGCCCGATACATGTTGCAATTACGACTGAAAGTGCACTTGGTTCATGCTAACCAGGACCCTGGTGCCAGATCTCTTTCCCTTAAACTGTACAATTGCTCCCCAATTGGCAATATCTTTGCCCCCCCCTGCAAGTCCCTAGTAAATGGTACACCTGGTACTCAAGGGCATGGGCACCAAAGAGGGTCCCCCAAGGGATGCAGCATGTATTGTGCCATCCTCAGGGACCCCTCACCTAGCACATGGACTGTGCGTCAGCTTAAAGTGAGAACACAACATAGCACACGGTCTGAGTGTCATGCCCCTAACACTGTGTGCAATATATATAAGTCACCTCTACAGCAGGCCTTCAGGTCCTAAGGCAGGGTGCATTATATTGCAAGTGAGGGTATACCTGCATAAGCAGACATGCCCCTGCTATGTCTGTTGATTCATAGACATAGTGAGGGAACAGGCAAGCCATTTTAAGTACATGTGCCGGACACTGATCATTATGAGTTCCCCAGCTACATGATGGCTTTACTGAGAGTAGGAATGTTTGGTATCAAACATCTCGTATTAATAAGCCCTCACTGATGCCAGTCACAGATTAATACATGCCCTTAGAGAACACCTCAGAGGTGCCTTCCTGAAATCCTACCAACTAACCATGTGCGGAGTGACCAGTTTTAGCCAGCCTGCCACCACCAGACAAGAGTATGATGACACCCTCCCTTCCTCAAGGGTGACAGCCTTAGCTCTCGGGCAGCCATAAACCCAAACCTGCCGCAGGAGAGGTGCCTACACACTCCACCCAACAGAATGACCTGCGACTCTACATTTTAAGGCTGGGGGCTTCAAAGAAACCCACTGAACTTGGTATGCAGGTCTAGCTTCCCTAAGAAGGGAGATACCAACCCCCCACCCACCATCCCAGGGTGCATTTGAAACCTGGACAGGTGGGAAATGACCCACCCCTAAGGTGCACTGCCTTAAGTGGACAGAACTTTCAAAAATCTTCCATCTTGTTGTTGGAAATTAAGCAACTCTGGGAGAAGGTTATTCCCTCTTCCCACAGGAAGGGTTAATATAGAGGGGTGTAGTGACCCCAGGGGTAAGTAGCCCATTGGCTACCACCACATACTCCATGAAAAAACCCTAAATGCAGTATTTAGGGGAGCCCCTTGGTGACAGGAAATCAGATTCTTACTGACCTATGAAGAACACTGAAAAGCCGCAAAAGAAAAAACACCTGACCTGGACCCAGCCCTGCCCGCCTGCTCCTGCTGAATGCGCCAAAGTTGTCTTGTCCTATAGCTGCTGTGTCCCAAGCCTGGAAGGACTGCCTGCCTGCTAAAAAGAGAGACCCAGGAACTCCTATGAAGCAGTGGAGCCTTTTCCCTGCATCTGCAGGCCTCCCAAGACAATCTTTGAGGACTAAGAACCACGAAAAACTTGACGCCCGGAAGCACCACTGCACAGGTGCTGCACAGCTAATGTTAACATGGACCAACAGTGCCAACATGGTTTTCCAGCCCTCCAGAGACTAAGTCTCCACTACGGACTTGACCACTGATGTACCTCCGACGATGCCTCCAGGCCTCCTCAACCACGACAGCCCCAAGGAGAACATCTGGCACCTCTAAACACTTCAAGCACCAGTCACCCCTGACCTATGGAGAAGCAGAATGAATATGTCCACACGACCACAGGCATCCCAAGAATGGAACACCTTTATTGGTTGGCCACTGGATCCCCAATCTACACCTGCAGAATCTTTTCAACCTGACCAACCCCCAAAGAGTAACACTGGGCAACAGATGCCGTACTATACCTCTACACCTGGTGTGACCTATTGGTGGGGTCCTGACTCCTGCCCAGTACTTACCCAAAGTCCAGGAGATTGGCCTCATAGGTCGCTGTACTGTACCCGATTTGCCATCTTTGATTTCCTGCATAGGATAGCACTGCAGCTTCCAGAAATTGCACTGTCGATTTTTCATACCTGTAAAGATTTTTTGTTGCAAACCGTTCTTACCTGAACAAACTGATTCTGGTGCTAAAACATAAAGATACTGGTTATTTTTAGGGTTGAGTCTGTGAGTGCACGGGCTAGTGCATACATCTTGCTTGCAAAACTTTGTGTACACTCTTTAACCTCTACGGTGCCTTGGACGAGGTGATCGCATCCACATCACCTCGTCCTGCACCCGGGAACTGAGGTGAGTGCTAGCGCTCCTCCCATGAGCCCCCCACCCACACCCCCCGGTCATGTATGGAAGGAGAAGCCCTTCCCCATCCACCCCGACCCCCCCCCCCTCGGCAATCTGATGACGTCATTTGCTTCCAGCGCGTCGAGAAGAAAGGAGGGAAACGGTGAGTCCTTTCTTTTTTGGGGGTGGGGGGAAAACTGACACGGGGGAAAGGGTTTTGCCTTTCCCCCGGTGCCTGTTTTCTGTGGATTCCTGCTCCAGGATCGCAGGTGGGGCCCGCGATCCTGGAGCAGGAATCCCCACTACACACCAGGGATTACCTTTTGTTGGTAGTTTTTGGGGGCGACCCCTTGGGCAAGGGTCGGTCCCATTGGGTGAGCACTTTTTTCCTTTTTCGCCCCCCGGGGGCCAGATCGGCTGATTTTTCGGGTCGAAAAACCACTAGACACCAGGGCTGTTTTTTTTTTTTTTCTGCATATTGTTTGGGAGCGACCCCTTGGGCAAGGGTCACTCCCATTGGGTGGCATTTCTTTCCTTTTTGCCCCCCCCCGGCCGATCTGCCTCGGGGGGAGGGGGGGGGTTGAAAAACCAGTAGACACCAGGGATGTTTTCTTATCTGCATAATGTTTGGGAGCGATTTTTCTTATTTCGCCCCACCCCGGGGGGGGGGGGGGGGGTTTGGGTTGGGGGGGGTGGTGGTGAAAACCACTAGACACCAGGGAAATGATTTTCTTTGTTGTAGGGCAGCGACCCCTTAGGCATATTTTTGTAGGCCCATCTGCCCCCAAGGAGGGCAGAAACCACCAATACGGCAGGGATTTTTATATTTGGTTTCCCTTTTTTTGTTTAGTGCTGGGGGTGCCCCCTTTGGCAAGGGTCGCCCGCTAAAGTGGGCACAGAGCTGTTGCCCATTTCTGCCCTCCTTGGGGGCAGATCGGCCAATTTATTTATGCCTATATGCCCCCAAGGGGGGCAGAATCCACTTAGGCACCAGGGACAATTTCTAAGTTCTTGGTGGTGGGGTGTTTGTCAACTGGCGAAGTATTTGTATTTGTGATTATAACAGTTTATTTCTTCTTTTTGTTCTAGTTCAAAGTTTTTGCTTCCTTTGCTGTGGATCCTTGGGGGTTTTGGCAGTAGTTGTCTTGTGGTTTGCATAGTTGCATGTTTTAGGTAAGTGAAAGCAATTTACTCCAAAGGAGTATTGTTGACATGCATGAATGACATGTTTGTAGGTGGTGTACTAAATGCAGTATTGTGTGTGAAATTGTCCTTACATTTGAGCACAATTTTATTTGTGTTGTCATATGTCTAATTAGCTTTTTTCTTTTTAGTGGATATCATTGGTGATTGCTGTGTCTGTGCTGAGTAGTTGCTGGTGAGTAGCTTTTTCAGGAGAGAGAGTGGTATCGTTTTTTAGTACAGAACTCTTTGTGATAAAGCTACACTTTGTTTATTACTTATTTTAGTGCTAGTTGTTGTTGACAATCCATTTGTTGTTAGTGAGGATCATGGCTAGCCGCAGAGTGACCGCTCAACAGGTTGTTGGCATGCTCTTTGAGTCGTCTTCAGACCATGATTACGAGATTGACTCTGCATCTGAGGCAGAGGAGGAAGTGAGAGATTCTGGCAGTGAGTTTTCTGTCCGAGAGTATTCTTCTGATGAGGAAGCTACTCTCAGTGCAGATGAAGGGCCTGTTGTAGAGGAGGACATTGATGTGCCAAGAGTGCAGCAGCCTGGGGCTGAAGGGTTTCCCATTAGAAGACCTGCCACCTGGATTGCCCCAAACATGGAGCAGCCAGAGTTACCTGCATTTACTGGTCTCCCAGGGTGCAGAGTCAATACGGAAAACTTTTTGCCTGTCCATTTCATTCACTTGTTTATGGCCGAAGTATTTTTGGAAGAGATTGTGGAGCAGACTAATTCGTATGCAGAGCAATATTTGTGGACATCGCTGCCAGACTTAAGCCTCAGTCTAGAGCTACTCAGTGGGTTCCCACATATCTGGAAGAGATGAAAAAGTTTTTAGGTTTGACTTTTTTGATGGGGTTAATCAGGAAGCCGTCACTGGCTTCTTATTGGTCTACTAGTCCCTTGATGGCAACGGGTATATTTCCTGCAACTATGACACGTAATCGGTATTTGTTTCTTCTTCGTATGCTGCATTTTGTAGACAATGCTTTAGCCTTGCCACGTGATCACCCTGGTTGTGACCGTCTGTTTAAGATTAGGCCTGTCCTTGATCATTTTGTAGATCGGTTTTCAGAGGTCTATGTTCCAGGCAAAGAGATAAGTGTGGACGAGTCTTTGGTCCTTTTCAAGAGGCATTTTGTTTTTAAGCAGTACATTCCTTCTAAGAGGGCAGGGTATGGGATTAAATTGTATATGCTGTCAGAAAGCAGTACAGGATATGTGTATAATTTCTGGGTTTAAACTGGTAGGGATTCCAGTATTGACCCTCCTGGTTGTTCGGCCACTTTTGGAGTTAGCGAAAAAATTGTGTGGGAACTTGGTAGACGACTGTTCAATAAAGGTCACCATTTGTAAATAGATAATTTCTACACTGGAATGCAATTGTTTAGAGTGGACACTGTTGCTTGTGGCACAATCTGTTCTAACCGGAATGGCTATCCAAGGGAGCTTGTCTGTAAAAAAAAAACTTGAGGGGACAGTACAGTGCCTTGCGGAATAATGAGCTGCTAGCTCTGAAATTTTCAGACAGGAGGGATGTGTACATGCTATCTACCATCCATGATGAGAGTACTTCCCCTGTGACTGTTTGGGGTCAGGTTGCAGAAGTGCACAAACGTGCGTGCATTTTGGAATACAATAGGCACATGGGTGGTGTTAATAGAGTAGATCAGAGGTTGTAACCTTACACTGCTCTTCGTAAGTCTTACGTGTGGTATAAAAAGTTGGCCCTACATTTATTTCATTTGGCAACTTTTAATGCTTTTATCGTGTTCAAGGATTGTTCACCTGAGTCAAGGATGACATTTGTTAAATTTCAGGAGTCAGTGATAGAGAGCCTTATTGTGGTGGAACGGGCAACAGTTCCTAGAGTATAAGTGGTGGAGGATGTGGCTAGATTGAAAGATCACCACTTTCCAGATCACATTCCTCCCACTCCCAAAAAAGACTTGCCCACAAAGAAATGTAGAGTATGTGCCCGGAGATCAATCCGGAGGGAGAGCCGGATGTACTGCCCCGAATGCCCTTCAAAGCCTGGGCTGTGTGTTCCTGTGTTTTAGAAGTTACCACACAAGGAAAAAGCTTTGGGAAATATCGTGAGTGTAAACTGCCTATTTTATATTTTCATATGTTCGGTTTCACGGTTGGCATTACTGTCATGTATTTAGTTATAGCTTTTGTGTTTGTAGTTTTGTACTTATTTTATAAGTAGTTAGTGGTTTCTTTGTTGTTTATAAACCAAAAAAAAGTGATGGCAGTGTGCGTGGGGTGGCGCTTGGCTGGCGGTATGGGTGGGTTGGCGCTTGGCTGGCGGTGTGCTTGGGGTGGCGCTTGGCTGGCGGTATGGGTGGGGTGGCGCTTGGCTGGCGGTATGGGTGGGGTGGCGCTTGGCTGGCAGTGTGCTTGGGGTGGGGTGGCGCTTGGCTAGCGGTGCCAGCCAAACGCCAGTCCACACACCCATCAGCTGGTGTGATTGCTGTATCAGGTATGTGGGTATATGAAAGTGATGGGCCCTTGACTGGCGCTGTCTGTCAATGCGAGTGTTGTAATGTGCTGGGCCCGTGGCTGGCGGCGTGAATGGTCTGGTGCATGTCATGTATGAAAGGTGGGTGAATGGACTGTAAAGCGGTTGGTGCCTTGCCATGGCTTTACAGCTCACCAGCTGCGAGTCATTGGTTCAGTTTTTTGGCCTTTCAGTTATTACCAGTGCATTTCACTTTTCTGAAATCTCTTGTTAATAAAATTTGATCTCCTGAACCATCACTCAACCTCGTGCCAATACTATTGACAAAACCTGCTCCGCTGTAATCAGGCGTCGCATCACACTTGAGACACGCTAGGTGTCTCAGGTGGGACCCCGATGATGAAGCATGCCACCAACTTGGTTAGTGGGTGAGGGGTCTTATTCAAATAACCTAAGTGCGTTTCTTTTCACAATTTTAGTGTTTGGCACATCAGACGTATATGGACACAAAATGATATATTACAAAACTACCTGTGTTTGGGGGGGGAGGGGGCACCTATGTTTTTGGTCCTGGGTGTGGCCTTCATCTAGGGAAACCTACCAAACCCAGACATTTTTTTAAACTAGACACCCCAAGGAGTCCAGGTAGGTGTGGCTTGCGTGGATCCCCCAACATTTTCTTACCCAGACTCCTCTGCAAACATCAAAATTTGCTTAAAAAAGCATATTTTCCTGACATTTGTTTGTACGATCACCACTCCAGCACAAAATTCCTACTCCCCAGCATTCCCCTCAGTCTCCCAAGTAAAATGACACCTCACTTGTGTGGGTCCCCAAAGCAGTCAGCCTAAAGATGTATAAAAGAAGAATATGTCCTTATCAACTCGTTGTGCTATCCCATCTATCGCTACAAGTTTTTGGCCTTATTCTGTTGCAGGCACCTGGCCCACCCACACAAGTGAGGTGTCATTTTTATCGGGAGACTTGGGGGAATGCTGGGTGGGAGGAAATTTGTGGCTCCTCTCAGATTCCAGAACTTTGTCACCGAACTGTGAGGAAAATGTGTTTTTTTTAGACAAATTTTGAGGTTTGGAAAGGATTCTGGGTAACAGAACCTGGTCAGAGCCCCACAAGTAACCCATCTTGGATTCCCCTAGGTCTCTAGTTTTAACAAATGCACAAGTTTGGTATGTTTCCCTAGGTGCCACCTGAGCTATAGGCCAAAATCTACAGGCAGGCACTTTGCAAAAAAACACCTCTGTTTTCTGTCTAAAAATGGAAATGTCCACGTGTTTTGGGGCATTTCCTGTCGCGGGCGCTAGGCCTTCCTCACACAAGAGAGGTATCATTTTTATCGGGAGACTTGGGGGGGAAACCTAGAATAGAAAAACAAGTGTTGTTGCCCCTTGTTTTTCTCTACATTTTTTTCTTCCAAATATAAGAGTGTGTAAAAAAAAGACGTCTATTTCAGAAATGTCGTGTAATTCACATGCTAGTATGGGCACCCCGGAATTCAGAGATGTGCAAATAACCACTGCACCTCAACACCTTATCTTGTGCCCAATTTTGGAAATACAAAGGTTTTCTTGATAGCTATTTTTCACTCTTTATATTTCAGCAAATAAATTGCTGTATACCCAGTATAGAAGGAAAACCCACTGCAGGGTGCAGCTCATTTATTGGCTCTGGGTACCTAGGGTTCTTGACGAACCTACAAGCCCTATATATTCCCGCAACCAGAAGATTCCAGCAGACGTAATGGTAAATTGGTTTCAAAAACCTGACATTGCAGGAAAAAGTTACAGAGTAAAACGTAGAGAAAAATTGCGTTTTTTTTCACCTCAATTTCAATATTATTTTCTTTCAGTTATTTTCTGTAGGAAACCCTTGTAGGATCTACACAAATTACCCCTTGCTGAATTCAGAATTTTGACTACTTTTCAGAAATGTTTAGGTTTCTAGGGTCCAGCATTGGTTTCACACCCATTTCTGTCACTGACTAGAAGGAGACTGAAAGCACACAAAAAAAAAAAAATCATAAAAATGGGGTATTGTCCAGTAAAATGGCAAAATAATGTGTTGAAAAATTGTGTTTTCTGATTCAAGTCTGCCTGTTCCTGAAAGCTGGTGATTTTAGCACCGCAAACCCTTTGTTGATGCCATTTTCAGGGGGAACAAAAAAAAACAAGCCTTCTTCTGCAGCCCCTTTTTCCAATTTGTTTTTGAAAAAATAAATACATTTTCACTGTATTTTGGCTAATTTCTTGGCCTCCTTCGGGGGAACCCACAAAGTCTGGGTACCTCTACAATCCCTAGCATGTTGGGAAAAAAAAAAAGGACGCAAATTCGGCTTGGCTAGCTTATGTGGATAAAAAGATATGAGGGCCTAAGCATGAACTGCCCCAAATAGCCAAAAAAAGGCCTGCCACAGGAGGGGGGAAAGGCCTGGCAGCGAAGGGTTAAAGCCTTGTTATTAATCCACTTCAGGCCCAGCCTCATTTCCATTCATCTCTGTGGCGCAAAGACCAAACACTGATTGGCTTAACTTCATTAATGCCCGTCTGCTGTGATCGAGGTACTATTTTGTTCTTTTTAAATTCTAGTAACCTGCAAACAGAAGTCTTGTGACTGGCAAAAATGCTCCCAGCAGGACAAACAAAATTGCAAAGTTTTTGTTTTTTTACAGCTAACTTTGTTTTATTTTACTTGTGGGCGCTCTTCTGAAAAGATAACCTTGCTTAAAGTACTGCAATTCAAGGATGTTTATTATGTGTAATTTATGAAATGAAGCTTTAATATATAATCGTGCAGTGCACTCCAATCCACCTCACTCCAAACAAACCACTCCTATCCTCCCAACCCATTCCAATCTTATCTGCCACACTCCAACTCACCTCCACTCTAATCCAAAACAATTTGCAGCACTCCAAAACAATCTGTCCCAATTCAATCCACAACAATCTACCCATTTCCAGTCCACCTCGCTTTAATCTGCCCCACTCAAACTGTCCCACTCCAATCCAAAACAATCCGCCCCACTTCAATCCCAAACAATCCACCCCACTCCAACCCAATCCACCCCACTCCAATCCAATCTGGTACAATCTGCCCCACTCCAATCCAAAACAATCTGCCCAACACCAGTCTGCCCACTTGTAGGAAAGCACCTGTTATTTGGTTTTTTTTTTTGCAAACCAGGACTCCAGTGCCAGATCTCTTTCCCTAAAACTGCACAATTGGCAAACTCTTTAGCTACCACCGTAAATCCCAAGGAAATGGTACCTAGGGTACTATGGAAGGTCTCTCAATGCTGCAGCACCAATTGTGCCACCCTCGGGGACCACTAAACAAACCCACACAGTGCTGCCATTGCAGATTTGTGTTGGTGCAGGCAAATTGAAAACACGATCTGTCACACACACCTGTGCACCAGGTCACTGATCACTGTGCCAGGTGCCATAAGACACGGTGCATTCAGGCACGTGAGGGCATACAGGGAGTGCAGAATTATTAGGCAAATGAGTATTTTGACCACATCATCCTCTTTATGCATGTTGTCTTACTCCAAGCTGTATAGGCTCGAAAGCCTACTACCAATTAAGCATATTAGGTGATGTGCATCTCTGTAATGAGAAGGGGTGTGGTCTAATGACATCAACACCCTATATCAGGTGTGCATAATTATTAGGCAACTTCCTTTCCTTTGGCAAAATGGGTCAAAAGAAGGACTTGACAGGCTCAGAAAAGTCAAAAATAGTGAGATATCTTGCAGAGGGATGCAGCACTCTTAAAATTGCAAAGCTTCTGAAGCGTGATCATCGAACAATCAAGCGTTTCATTCAAAATAGTCAACAGGGTCGCAAGAAGCGTGTGGAAAAACCAAGGCGCAAAATAACTGCCCATGAACTGAGAAAAGTCAAGCGTGCAGCTGCCACGATGCCACTTGCCACCAGTTTGGCCATATTTCAGAGCTGCAACATCACTGGAGTGCCCAAAAGCACAAGGTGTGCAATACTCAGAGACAAGGCCAAGGTAAGAAAGGCTGAAAGACGACCACCACTGAACAAGACACACAAGCTGAAACGTCAAGACTGGGCCAAGAAATATCTCAAGACTGATTTTTCTAAGGTTTTATGGACTGATGAAATGAGAGTGAGTCTTGATGGGCCAGATGGATGGGCCTGTGGCTGGATTGGTAAAGGGCAGAGAGCTCCAGTCTAACTCAGACGCCAGCAAGGTGGAGGTGGAGTACTGCTTTGGGCTGGTATCATCAAAGATGAGCTTGTGGGGCCTTTTCGGGTTGAGGATGGAGTCAAGCTCAACTCCCAGTCCTACTGCCAGTTCCTGGAAGACACCTTCTTCAAGCAGTGGTACAGGAAGAAGTCTGCACCCTTCAAGAAAAACATGGTTTTCATGCAGGACAATGCTCCATCACACGCGTCCAAGTACTCCACAGCGTGGCTGGCAAGAAAGGGTATAAAAGAAGGAAATCTAATGACATGGCCTCCTTGTTCACCTGATCTGAAACCCATTGAGAACCTGTGGTCCATCATCAAATGTGAGATTTACAAGGAGGGAAAACAGTACACCTCTCTGAACAGTGTCTGGGAGGCTGTGGTTGCTGCTGCACGCAATGTTGATGGTGAACAGATCAAAACACCGACAGAATCCATGGATGGCAGGCTTTTGAGTGTCCTTGCAAAGAAAGGTGGCTATATTGGTCACTGATTTGTTTTTGTTTTGTTTTAGAATGTCAGAAATGTATATTTGTGAATGTTGAGATGTTATATTGGTTTCACTGGTAATAATAAATAATTGAAATGGGTATATTTTTTTTTTTGTTAAGTTGCCTAATAATTATGCACAGTAATAGTCACCTGCACACACAGATATCCCCCTAACATAGCTAAAACTAAAAACAAACTAAAAACTACTTCCAAAAATATTCAGCTTTGATATGAATGAGTTTTTTGGGTTCATTGAGAACATGGTTGTTGTTCAATAATAATATTAATCCTCAAAAATACAACTTGCCTAATAATTCTGCACTCCCTGTATATGCATCAATTGAGACATAGTAAGTTCACATGGAACCCTGGGATGTTTGGTATCAAACATCTCAGAATACTAAATCTGCACTGACCCCAGAGATGGAATTATTAATAAATGCAGAGGGGGCACCTTAGAAGTGCCCCCTGAAAACCTACCACCTACCGGTGTGTTGACTGACTGGTCCTGACCAGTTCAGCCAGCGCAGATGTGCTTCTGGCCCACCCCACACCTGGTGAGAGCCAGCGCTCTCGAGGGCTTGAGATGAAAGCCTGCACTGGGTGGAGGATTGACCACCTCTCCCACGCAGGATACACATTCCAGGGAGGGAAGCTTCAAAGGCCTTGCTGCCTTTGTAATGTGACCCAAGTCTCTCTAACTCACAGAGATAACCAACACCCCTGTCCTGACTCCACTTTTGGCAGCAGCACAGGTGGGAAAATTAGCTACATTAGGAGAGCCCGCTTTATGCCAGTCCCACCCCTATGGTGCATGAGCTGCAGTGGACACTACTTTTGAAATTCCTCCATCTTGCTTGGAAGGAGTTAGGCCAAAATTGTTAGTTATGCCCACTTCCTATTGGAAGTGGTCATAAGAAGGATATAGTCACCCTAAAGGTGGTCAGCCCATTGGCTACCGCCTGGCACTCATGTGAAGCCCTCTCTCCCCCTAAATTATTAAGGTGGCACCCCTGAATCCTAGAACTCGGATTTCGACAACAGAAGAAGACCCGGACAAAGAAGAGTTGCACCCACAGATGAGGAAAAGATGAAGCAGCTTACCACACTGAGCTGCCTGCTGAATTCAAAGGCCCCTGCACAAGAAGCCAACTCAATAAAGACCTACCCCTGCATGAAGAAACTCCAAGAAAAAGACTCTACAGCTGCTGGAACCATAGAAACCTGACACCTGAAGGGACCACTACACCTGACGTCCACAGCCCAAGGTGAAGCCAACCAACGATGCCAACGTGATTCCACAGCTGTCCAGAGACAGAGTTCAGTGTGGTCCCACCCATCTCGAACTTACAAGACACTGCACACAGGCCCTCTCTCCCACAGCCTGGTACTGAGAGAAAATCTGACCATTCTAGCAACCAGAGTACCCGTCGCCCCCTGAACATATCTGAGGTGGGTACAATGGTGCCAACAACATCCCCTGGCTCCCCTGAGCTTGAGCCCTACTTGACTCCACCCCTGCTGGACTCCCCAACAATGCCTGTTGCCTCAACCCACGGGACCCCCTGACTGCGAGTGCTCCAGGATGAGAAAAATCCAACTCCTAACTACACCCCTGCATCCGTCACCCATGGGCACAAGAAAAGAGGACCAAAGGTGCACCTACAAACCCAAGCAGCCAAAGTCTACTACCTATGTTCAATCCACTGTGGGTCCACTCTGTGCCTCCGACCTGCTCTTCTTCATTGCTGGAAAGGCCCAGGTCCTTCAGGGACGCCTGCGGTTTCTGGCTGTGCACTGCTGCATAATGTTCCTCTCTGCTTTCAGCGCACCCTGATTGTTTTCAGGACACATGCAGCGCAGACCTCGCAGTCCTTGTGCCAGAAAGAAGAGGTTGCAAACTTCGTGCAAGTTGAGTTGTGCAAATTTATAGTGGCAGTTCAAGCAGAATTTAAAGGGGGTGTATTCCATGACCCCTGCCTTGCACCTTGCTTCATTCTCCTACCACGTGTGAATGCCAGCAGAGTCAACCGTCAGGGTGTCTGATCAAAGGATCCCTTCTCCAATACCATCTCTCATTCGGCGATTACTTCCAAAATACTTTTTTTTTTTTTTTTTTTCCAGGATTCATCGACACTGCCCCAAAATACTTTGGAGCTCCTCCACTGCTTCCATACCCCACAGCGGAAAAAAGAATCTGATGATGGCTACCATGTACATGATCTTCCGGAGCACTGTCTGATATCACACACAGGACGGACCAAGCACCAAATGGTGGTTGATGATGCACAAAGGGGGGGGGGGGGGGGGGGGGGTGGAATGACTCAACCACTAGATGGTGGAATAATGCACAGCATGTGAATCCAGAAAAGGATTCATGCTGCAAAACATCCTTGACACACCAGGAGTAGAAAACTAAAAAAAAAACCTTGACAAAAAGCTGAAAAAATAACAGTCAAAAAGTGACTGTGTGGTATCTCTCTTCGCACCTATATAGGATCGGCGATGTCAACAATGCTGATGAGGGACACAGAGCCAATTGCCCGCCATCCAACGGGGGTACTGCTCATGAAAATTCTCCTGATCAAGGTGATGCCTCTGGGAAATTCAAAGGTAAAGAATCTGCAACTAGAATTCTCTATCAGATAATCATCTTTTCTCGGATGCAACTTACTCCCCCCATCTTCATTAAATGTTCTGGGAGATGCTGTACCAGAATCTGCCATCACCTACCTATGGGCCCCATCGCTTCTCGATAGTAGGTCTGTGGAGTCGGCGATCCTCCAGTGTGTGTCAGCTCCCACTGAGACGCTTTACCCCACAGCTATAATTCTTTTTCTCTCCTTATCTGGTGGAGGAGCATCCCCAGTTGCTTTGTCAAAGGCCAGTTTATGGGCCATATGCACCACTTAGTAGTCCGGAGGGACGAGCTCCCTAATAAAGATGGGGGTCTGAGGAAGAAGGCTTGTATGTTTTTCTAACCTGGGAGTAGCAACCGGCATACTGACCAGTTCTTTCAAAATGCCTGGGGTGTGTTTGAGCATTGGAGGAAAATGCGTGGAGCGCAAAGACAGTCACTTTCACAGGATAAAGTCCTCCTCCTTGGACATGGTGTGCATGTCCACTTTATGATAAGAGTACAGCTTTTGAATGACCTTGTGGTGAAAGGAAAGGCTTTAAGTGGAACAGGCTACAGGCCTACACCCCAAGGGTTGTCTATGTTGTGATCCTACAACAGATTATCTGATGGGTGAGGATAAATGGGTATCTCATAGTCAGGATGGGTGCTAGTGGTTGGGCTGCCTAATACTGGGAAGAACCTGGTGCGGAGTATGACTGTGGCATCACTTACTATACAGGTGGTGACAGGGATGCATGGGTGAGGGTGGCTAATGATCGTATCCCTTACGTGGGTTGTGGTGGCACACCTGATGGAGCGTCTGGCATGGGCTCCTTGTCGAACATCAGCCTTCTCCTCTTAGGTATTGGTTCAGAGGCCTTAGGGTCCTTGGACTAGTTTTTTAACGCGTAGGTGAATGGCAATCCACACGACACCTGCTATTCTTCAAGGCTTCCACGCTCCGTGTAGTGTTGCTGCTCGGTGTCCTTCTCATTACTTTCTAGCTGTTTCTCCCATCCCTTCTGGCTGATTTAGGACCAGCCCCTGGTGGGCTTTGTTATTGTAAAAAAAAAAAAAAAAAAAATCTAAATGGTAACTCAGTCTGCATTGGGACTTTGTTTCTCGTTTTATACCAGCACTCTAACATTTGATTTCCTTTAGGAATTCTGGGCCCTACTCCTGCTGGGGAGTTTTTTGTGTTCTGCACATTTAATTTTTGCTTACTATTTTGTAGCGCTCTTGATTACGTACAGTAGCCGAAAGGAGAGATTAGCAGCAGATTCTGTCTAAGGATAAACATGTATATTAAATTCTTTTCATGAGACTTCAGCTTAATTCAGGGAGATCATGAAAGGTCTAATAATTGGGATTATTGTACTATGTGAAAGAGGCTGCTTTGTGATTGACTATTCCTTGCAGACTTAAACCTTTTGGAACAAGTCTAATCTCATCAGCCTGCCAAAAGAGGCACAACCCGATTAAGGTTTCAGGTATTGGAACGTATTCTGTACCACATAAGAAATTACCCTTATGAACATTAGCTTCTGACTTCGTTTTATTAACTGTAAATAGAAGATAAACTTTAGGACTGATTTTGAGCTGAGTGCTGACATAGTGGGGGTACCTCCATATAGTCTCGCAACCTGGTCAATGTAGATTTGCACAATAGACATCTATAGCTGTTGTGAGGAGAGCTTGTTGCTGATTACTATTCATCATAATATTATGCTGATGCACCCAGCAAAAACGTGTATTATCACTGCTTTCTTTTTCAGATCTCCTTCCCTGCTGAACATTCCCTAATTACCGTTCCCCACTTTTGGCTACTCTGTTCTTTTGCAACATCTATACAAAACCAGGGACAGAATTGCTGAAAGTGGGATTCAGGGAGGTTCCCGTTACTGAGGATCCAGCACCAGTCGTGACACCTTGATTGGTCCAACTGGAAAGTATTTACAACCTCAAATGCTACAAACATATTTCCATTGTAACTAAACTGAAAAAGTATGATAGGAGGTACTACAAGTCAGTTTATTAGAAGCTGTGCTTGTGCAAAACGCCTGAGACTGTAAGGCTTTTGTAAAACAAAACATTCTGAGCAGTAACCACTTTAGTTGACTATCTCAGCCACTTATTTCTCCATGGACCAAATTCAACTAAGTTATGCTTCAGATTTGCCAGCAGCAAATAAATCGTCTACGTATTTTATGTTAAGAAAAATGATCCGAAAAAGTTTTAAATCCTGGTTAGTCACAGAATACAGAGTTGTGAAATTATTTTATACATAGTTAAAAAAAAAATAAAAAAAAAAAATAGATCCAAACAGTTGACAGTTCTTACACTTCCCGATTCAATCACAGCAAACCCAACAGGATTTGGAATTGATTCAAGGTGAAATAACTTTTTGACATACTAAACCATTTGGCACTGTGAAAGGCTGATGTTAACAGCATGCAGGATTCCTCCTTTGCTTTGAGTCATTATTCTGTGCAAGTAAAGAATAACACCTTCAACTCTTGCTTTTAGCATTGTCCTACCTACACACTTTCACATTCCAAAATGTAGTTACATCAACAAAATGTAAATTAATCAGTGGTTAAACATATAAATAGGAGAAAATTGAAAAAATCTTTGCTCAGGGTTGAAAATGCATCTTCCATGAAACATTTCCCATAAGAACTACATTGCATAAAATAAGGAAATCAAACGGTGGGGCAAGTGCAATAGTACAACGAGTATAGAAACCTTAACACTGCTTAGTGACAGTTACTGGAAAACTATAGAAATATTTTTACAGGAAACAAAACCATACTTTAAGGTATGGAAAGAAAGCGCTTCGCATTACTGCCAGTCCTGCTACAGAAACACTATGTCTTCCATATAGACTACAGATACAATTTTGAATAAATGCTGTACCTCTTATTTTACAATGGAATATTAAAACTGGTAAAAGTAATGGAAAATAATGAAATGTACTGTACAAAAAAACATGTAACAAACCTTTCCCCAAAGCTCGTAATACAATTAAAACGTAAACATTCTGCACAAAAGATAGATATAAAAAAGCTTTATAAAATTCATAACATAATATCAAAATATATTTTATTCTGGACCTCTTTCAGATCGGATTCAAATTACAGTTGTCAGAGCAATACAATGCAAAGGGAAACTGTAAAAAGAAATGTGCCTAAAGGCCTAAAAATGGACACTGGAGGGTGGGATAAAATCACTGATGTGTAACCAAAATACATCAAAGTGTAATTAACATGGTCCAGGACAATACAGAACAGAACATCTAGATCAGTCTTTAGACAATTATGAAAAATGAACATTAAAAGTCCTTTCAACAAGTACAAAAACTGGCATGGGCTGATTTACAATTTACAGCATGTTATTAAACTAAAAAAACTGAAGAGGGATGCAGACATTTAATCCAGTGCTACGAATGCTCACAGAATTAGACCCAAAGGATTTACAACTTCAAAATCAAGACAACTTGAATGAATCGGTCAAGCGCAGTTGGTATAGCATTTGCTTTACAGGAGTCTCTAGTTGTATTTGTAAGTCAGGCCCATGACCACTTACTATATTGTGACTCATATTGATATTTGGGTAAAATTACCGACTTGCTCATTTATAATCTTAAATCAATGAAATGCTTGCAAATTACTTGCAGCCAGATCCAGCAGTCTTATCAGGATCATAACTTTGCTTTATTTAGTAAAAACCTTTTGAAATAAAACATTAACATTAATACTGAAGGCAAACGTTTAAACAAGTTACAGCTACACTGCATATTTGTTACCCAAAACAAACAAATTTGAATTTCCAATTTGGGAATTCAGTTTGATTTTAGCAAACTTATCAGTTTGATGTCGGACTATTCTGAATGAGCTGCAAGTTATTAAAACAAGAAAGTTCAGGCGAAAAGTGTTCTCAAATAAACACACTCTGAAAAGCCTGCACACACTTCTTCCTAATGTGTTAAAACACTATAAAAGACTCAATGTATGTTAAAGTTTAAGAAAAATCCTGAATTTTCAAATAGCTGTATTCCTAAATAAAGATCCTGCCTCAGAAGTGGTCAGTTGTTGCTTTGCACATGTAGACAATAACTGTTTCACTTTTCATTAACCAAAAAAGATAACACCAAATGGAATGGAACCGTTTTGATGCAACCTGCATGCAAGTTGACAATATACTGTTTTTAAAATACAAAGGTACAGTCAATTGCAAACTAGGAAGTCAAATTTAAACTTGTTGCAACTGAAAATAGATAGCTACAGGAAATTCTCAAACATATTCATTTGTGTCTATTCCTGGGAGCACTTTTAAAAAAATTATTATTGCACAGACTTTCTCTCTAGCACGAATAACATCCGACAAGGGCATGGTCCTCTAGCAATAAAAAAATTTAATCATTCAATTGCCAGAAAGTCTACAACTTTTCCATGCGTCTCGCAGGAAATTATTCTAAACATATGTAAATATATATATATATATATATGCTGTGTGTATATATAAAGATGAAAAATATCCAACAGAGAGCATAGATCCATAAAAAGATGGCTGCCTTTTGGATATATATATTTAAATTTAAAGATCCCTCTCACCCTACCCATGTTTCAACTGAAAACGACTGTTCAGGGGGTACTAGTATCCTTTGGAAATGAAATTTATTGAAACCGTTCGTAAATGCTAAATCACCTCATTATAACTCAGACTTGCTTCAAGTTGAAATAACATTGTGAAACATGCATAGGATTCAATGCCACAGAAGCTGTATCCAAGTTAAGCTGCACCATTTGACTTCATTTAAATTATGCATGGTTAGGAAAATAAATTAGACTTGTAAGTAATGGAATTAAAAGTCACAATTGTATGTGTAGTAGAAACAAATGCTGTAGCACTGATAACACCGATGAATTAAGTGATGTTTGGTACGTCTCAGGAATATGCTTAAAATAAGAAGCAACTGTTCGAGTTGCACTCCTTCTTCCAAGCCAAATGCTATTATTTACAAACAAACTACTGTCCATTTTGTAATCACATTAGCAGATGTGTCTTCTGTTCATACTTTAGGAGACACCTGCTGGGGCTAACAGAATAGAAAAAAATAAGAGTGCTCAATACAAAAAGGTAGCAGCTCAGCTATTTTAAGTTTATACAAATGTGGTCACAGAATACCAACATCTGCATAAAGGGAGTTTATTGGTGATAATCTGCATGTGAATTACACTGAACCAATGCTTTGAAAGCAAACTTGAAGCAAGCCCTTCCAGGTTCCAAAACTCCTGTAAAAATGTAAGGTGGTTAAAATGATGTCTACCTTACCAGGCAGTGATCTTCATAGCACATAGAAGCGGTTTTCAACCAAGAATTATGAGAAGAGGTACTTTTAACACTGGAATTTGGTTAAAGTATACAAATTATGGTTATGGATTGGTTATTTTTGGATTTTTCACCGGAATCTTTGTTCAGAACAATTTTAATCTCATATAAAAATGAAATGGCAAAAAACAAACAGTAATAACCTCTTATGTTGCTTCTTTCACAATAGTGCACAATTTTACCATAATTTTACTATGGTCTCAAAGCAATAAGACGACAAATTGCTCACCTCCTGCATGATCTTCATTTTGCACACGCCTACTCTTGGTTTGGCAAAATTATGTCTCAAATATGATGATACTGCATTTCAGCCACATCACCATAAAACCATAGCATCAAATATATTATGGATGTTTGCATTTGTTTTTTTAAACATGACATTAAACTGCACGTTTTATCGTATTCAGCTGCCCGTCCTTTGAAACTTGTGTCAGAAAATGTACCAATCGATCTTGCTTTGCCTTTTAAGAACGCATTAATTATTTAAAAAAATAAACTTTTTATGGTTAGGTAGAAAGGTATGAATAAGTAACGGATCCATTTCCTTTCTTCATGCATCCATAAACGTTCAGAAAAAGAGGCATGTTTAAAAACTAGGAATTAACAATTGCTGCAGGATTCTGTATATGCCCATTTTCTCTGTACAAGCAAGCTGCTCAACTACGGAGGAAATTAATGTACGCATCTCCTTTTCAACCAAGGATTTCAATCGCAGAAAGAAGGAAGGACATTTCTGAGTGTCTTCGAATCTTGGTATAAATATGGTTTGTGGTTTGCGCTTCTTTTCCAAGTCTCTTCTGTCTTCGCGTTCAAGAAACATCCACGTGTCATTAGGGCCACAGCAGAATCCAGAACTATGAAAACTGAACTCAAAAGCTGTTAAATAACGCAGTCTTCCTCTTCAGGTTGTAAAGTCTTATAATTATGGAGAAGTATATATTTATTTGAGTTTGGCTGCAGTGGACTGGCCATGGTTCAAGGGTGAATATAGCAGTACAGGGTCAGGGACAGTCATTTTGGCTATGTACACATTCATAGTCGGTCCATGGCTTCCAACTAGCTGCGCTATTTCCGAAGGTCTAATACACAAACCTGCAGGAAAAACAACAAAAATATTTTAGGTATAAAAAATGAATAAAAAAAGGACATTAATGTGTGGAGTTATTTTTAAAACTATAGCTTACAAGTAAACTAAAAGCAAAAAAAAGTCAATGATATGTCCAGGTCGCTGAGCAGCTTTCTAAAGGTATTTACAGTGTTTACATGTAGGGTGTCCATTTGCGCGCTGTAACACCTTTACTGTGCAGTAAGACCTGCTGTGTGGTTATACAGGTAGAAATTAATTTACTCTTAGCAAGGATCTTCAATTTGCTACAAAATAGTTATTGTCCATGGGCTCTTGAATATTGAAGCTGTAGCCCTCTAATTACAACTGCCCAGAAGCCACAGTGAATAAAGAAAATGTTAGTTATCCTGTAAGCATCTGTTTGCAATGTTTTGTGCTGTAGAGTCACATACTGTGCTGCAATCTAGTGTGGGGCTCAGACTTTTGCAAGTTGTTTTTCTTTAAAGAAAGGCTTCGAGTAACAGAATGCACCTTGACTCCACCCTCAGTAGGCAGGTGCACAGGCACAGACTCCATGTTAGATTGTTTTCTGCATAAGTGGTGACAGCAAGTATGTGTTTTGAATGAGAGCAGTTTTGTGCACGTGTTACGAAATGAAGTTAATTAATAAGGAAGGGGTCTGCAAGTAGAGGCACGAATTTCTACGGTGGAGGATCGGAGCATGTGAATCTATAGTACTAGAAGCTACAAACAGATCCTTAAAGGGTTAGCAATATTTTCAGTTTGCAGCTTGTGTTGCTGTAGAGACTGCGCAGACTGTAAACTAGTACTCCCCTATAGCAGTGAGGAGTGTGTGGCTGATGCAGATATCAGAAACCAAGTCTTTAGGGTGGTTTGCCTAACCACTGCCTGTTGGTAGGTTAAAATGTCCACACAATAATACTTTGTGAAAGTATGTGGGTTTGACCAAGTGGCTGCTGAGTTTCGATACACTTGATCCACCTGGAAACACTGGCCTTGGAAACAAGCTGGTCTTTATAGGATTTAGCAAAGGCTATGAACAACTGGTCAGCTTAGTGGGCTTGATAGTGCTGATGCAAAACATGGGGGGGCCTGTTTGACATCTAGGATGTGGGGTGCTCTCTCTGTCACACAGTCTGGTTGAAAGGTGGAAAGTGGAAACAATTGTTGGGCGGACCTCTGGGTTGGTTCTAAGAATGACTGTCGTTGTGGACCTGAATGAAAGGTTCTTGTAGCATGAGAACGTGTGACTCACTGATGCATCCGAAAGATGTTATGGCTATGCCGAAAGATACTTTCCAGGAGAGAAACTGGAGAAATAAAGATTGCAGCGGCATAAACAAACAAAAAAGCGGGATTGGGGGGGGGGCTAAAAAAAACATATTGAAATTTCACACAAGGGCACTGATGTCTTTGTGACAGAAGGAGGGGGCGATTCTTTTGGGGCCCTTCATGAAAGCCTGAACTCTGGGATGCAAAAGGGGGAGGAGTGTTCCGTGTTTTGCATGTAAGTGGCTATTGCTACTAAAGGAGACAGCAGTGCATGCAAGGTTTGACTTCCTGGACATTTGGCCTAACGAGGTCCAGGAGTTCGGAGATGCAGTATTGGACAAATCTATTCCACTTTGTTGTATAGCAGGCTCATGTGGTAGTCTGTAGTCCACAACAGAGAATGATTCAGATTAGTTGCCTCTTGAAGAATCCTCACTATTACAGTGCCACCCTCAAAATATCTGTTACATAACAGACTTGAAAATATACAATGCAGACTGGCTATTGTTTGTTTGGGGCCATCAACATTAAATCTTAGTAATCTCAACACCTGCTTAAATTATGCATTAGCTGAGGTTTTATCTGGCAGGTTTTTAACAGTGTTTTTTCTTCTCTGTCTCTTGTAGTTCGGTTTCTTGTTTTTAGAAGTAGGCTTGACTTGAGGCCTAACATTCAACTCCTGTGGGTCAGTTTTATATTACACAAGCATTGTCACATCTGCACAACGTGTTTCTTGCATAAATCATATACTCATGACCACATCCCACACTAAAGACACACCAGCACACCAGAGTGCTGTATATATGTAATAATCTCTGTATTGTTTTAAACCTTTAGGAAAACACAACAGTGAACTCCAACCGCAACTACTGTGTGTCACTAACGTTTTCACTACTTTCACATCACTTCAGCTCTAGTATTTGGCAGTGACACTATTTTTATAACGGTCCTGAAGAATGCCTAGAACTTCCTTGTAAGGTCACAAGCCAGGCAGAAACATGATGACCCCCTCTCCAATTGGGTTGAAGTTCACTCCACTCTCAGTTTTAACCTACTCCAGAACAAACCGTTTGTAGTTGTATCCTCTCCTACACTCACCATGCACTCTGCATACCTCACCATTAACTCTTATAGGCCCTCTCTCACTAAAAACACTCCAAAGAGCTCCTCCTTTACTCAAGGGAGTTGCAGTCTGCCCCAGAAACCACTGTTCCTGATGCGTGGAGGAACCTGATGATGAAGCATGTCACCTAAGGATGGATAAGGATTACCATCCTATATCATGGGATTTGCCAACAGTACAGCAAAATCCTTCCTTAGAGAGTGATCTCAGGTGATTTTCTTTGAGACCATCTGTACTTTTCTGGACTATAGAACAGTACGCTGTTCCATCTGCAAATCCTTGTTCACTTGTATGTCCACTGAATAGGGTGAGGTGAATGTACTGGATCATTTGCTAGAAAGGCTAGAGTGGCGCTCTTTTTCATTATGGAATATGCTCTAGGTCTTGTCTTTAGTAGCACACTGGATTTTTGGTGGCATATCTGCAGTGTGGGCTAACCATCTTGAGATGTCCCGTTTGTTAAAAGGGACTTGGTTTGAATTTCCTAAGGATATGTTGGACAGGATTCATTTCCTGGTTTCCCTCTGTCCTTTCAAGGCAGTCCCTTATTTCTCTGCGCACATCCCACGCGTGCAGAGCTTTTCCAGCTCGCATTATAGGTTGCTATATGAAATCAGGTAGCTTGTTTGATTTACGTGAAACTGCGGTATGACCGTTAGTTGGAAATGTAGACTGATTCACATGACTACTTGTGTATTATTTACTAGTATGTTTCCTGGTTAGTTAGCACTTGCAGTTCTTTCACGCTGTGTAGCGATGCAATACTCATTAGGAAGGTGGTCTTTAAGTTTAAGAACCCGAGTTCTACCTTACGGGGTGGCTAAGTGGGCTGTCATTAGATGTGCAGCACCAGGTTTAGGTTCCACATGGATGGTGGTGCCAATCTGGGTGGAGCTACTTTCTGCTACTTCGAGTAACCTTTTGATCTTGTTACATGTCCTCTTGTGGAGGCTACTAATATTGTGAATTTTTACTTAGGTGCAAGTTAAGCTTTTGTCTAGTAGCATGCTAGGTACCCAACAATGTATCGTGTGTTCAGTTGTGGAACAGTTCTCTCTCTACACCAACATTTCTTTCACTTATTCGTGTGGCATTTTCTTGTGCTTGTCCTTGGAGTTTCCTTAAGGATGTCCCTTGATTGTTCTGGGACATCTAGGTGTCCAGACTCCATGCCCTCAGGAGCCAGGCCGCTAGACTCAGGCTATTGGGCTCTGGGTGGTAGACTCTGCCTCCCTTCATGGAGAAAAGGTAGTTTTTTTTTGCGCCATTTCCACTTAGTCAGAGAATCACGTTTTACTTGACCAAAGTGAGGCAATTAAGATCAGTGTTATTTGTGACTGTGCACCTGTTTATTATAGAGGTATGAGGGAAACTGATGAAAAAGGTACACACATTTTCTTGACTAGTCTATCAACAGGGCATTTCCCACGGATCAGTGGTGTGGGTGCCTGGATTCGAAGTATTGGCTTGTGACATTTTCTGTTGTTGCCAACAAGTCTTTAAACTCTTTAAACACCCTTTGAAGTACTTGTTTAGTTCCCATTTGTGAGACACAGACAATTGCCTGCTCGGCCTGCCTAAATGCTATGAAGGTAATTCTTCCCTGATTGGCCCATCTTCAAATCTCATGAGCTTGATTTGATAGCGCATATGATATAGGCCCTCCAGGTCTGTTGAGGTAAAAACACTGTGGTGGTGGTATCTGTTTGGATTTAAAGCGTCACTCTGCACACCAGCACTTGGAGGGTCTTTAAGGCCAGGAAGACCGTCTTGAGTTCCAGGATATTTAGGTTCTGGAATGCTGGCTCTGCTTTCCGTAGTCCCCTGATGTTGAGCTGTTAAGTGTGCTTCCGAGCTGTTGTATAATGTGTCAGTAGTGGATCTGCTAGCCTGAAAAGTCTGATCTTAGTTACACTGTTCATGTTCCAGCATGCCATCTTTCCTTGTACCTTTTGTGTTACAACTAGTAGATCTTCCCAACTTCCAGTTATTTGGGAACACTGATTATGTATCCATACCTGAAGGACAAGTTTCTTATCCTTTAAGTTCTCCCCAGGTGTCCTACTGGATCTGGAAGATGTGTGAGCCATACCCCTGCACACCAGTAGGTGCGCAGAATGGCTAAGCGTTCATCATTTACATCATCGGCGCTGGAAATGGCACTGCAGTTCCTATATAGGCATCACCTTGGTGCACAGATGCCAGTTTCTTTTCAGGGCTTCCACGCCAGCAGCGTGGAGCCATGAAGATCACCGACCACTGGTGTGTCAAAAACCAAGGCCATGAAAGAAGTCCTTGCTCCTAGAAAAACATTGGCACGGGGGGGGGGGGGGGGGGGGGGGGGGAGGATGGATGGGTGGGTCAGTAAGAAAACTGCAGGAATCTGCAGCTAAATATAATCTCTACTAGATAAGACATTACCAAAGGTAAGTAACTTGTCCATCTGAGAGTTCTAGCTACAGATTCCTTACCTCTGAATAGATACCTGTGAAAGCATCAGCGGAAGGATAAACGTAGTCTTTAAACCATTAAAGGGTGTATACATTGGTGAAGGTTTATTTAGAAGTTCGTCAAGTGAAAGGTCCTACTCCAACCACGTCCTCATTCTTCCACGTCCACTCCCAGTCTCAACCGTCGCTCTCCCCCAACTCACGACCGTTCTAGATCTCCCCAACATTCTTCCCTTCTCCGTCATTCTCGCACTCGTGCTCATAGCACGCACAGAACGCGCTTCCACAACATGAGAATACCACAATACCCAAGCAATACCACCCCCGGAGGTGGAGCTGCAAACCAATACCAAACAAGAAAGTCCTGAGAGACCGAACGAGGAAATGGCCCATCCCTACAGACCTGACTGTCCAAGCAGCAGCATTTTGGTAAACGTGCAGAGATGCCTGTACTGCTGCCGGACATATATTAAGGACCAGAACTCTGTGTGCTAATGCAGTGGCTGCAGCTTTAGCTCTGGTAGAAGGAGTGTGCAAACCCTTGGAGGGCTGCTTTTTGGCCAGGGCGTAGATCTTAATGCAGAGTACAACCCACTTGGAGATGGTCTCCTGCACTACCTGACCTATCTTTGCACCCACATAACCTAAAAACAGTTGGTCATCCATCTGTAACTCTTCTACGATTAAGGTAGAATGCCAACTCTCTTTCAGTGGAGTCTCACCACTTCCTTAGAAGGATGTGGGGATGCCCATAAAGTAGGCCAGGTGATGGACTGGCCCACATGAAAAGGTGTGATTACTTTTCGCAGAAAAGAGGCCCTAGTGCGAAGCACCACTTTCTCAGGATAAACAGGTAGAGCAGCTCAGAAGATAAGGCCAGCAGCTCACTTACTCTGCAGGCAGATATAATTGCCACAAGGAATGCTGTTTTCAATGCGAGAACCCTGAGGGGACAGTTGCGGAGGGGCTCAAAAGAAGCACACATAGAAAAAAGGTTAGAACCAAATTCAGATGTTTTTGGGGAATAATAAATGGGGAAGGTGGGAACAGATGAGTAAGACCTTTGAGGAACGTATGAACAATGACAAACAAGGAGGATTGACCAGGGAAACTGAAAAAAAGCAGAAATAACAGACAAAGACCCCTTAAGAGTGCCCAAAGCAGAGTCTTGCTGGGCAAAGCATAGAATGAATAGAACATCCGTGAGAGGGGAAGAAAGTGGTGGGGGTGTCAACAGAATGGTTTGTGCATCATGCAACAAATTTCTTCCAACAGGCATATACTGTTGTGGTGGAAGGACGCCTGCCAGGCAAGATTGTGCTACAGACTTCAGGAGGAAGATCAAAAGCTGACATCTGCCGCTGCTCAATCTCCACGCAAGAAGTAGGAGAATAGACAGGTTTGGGTGCAGAACCCTCCCCCTGCTGCTGTGGCAGAAGATGTTCGCGAAGGGGCAGTCTGATCTGAGGTTCGACTGAAATGCTCAGCAGCTCGAGATACCAAATTCTCTGTGCCTCAGTGCAGAGCCACGAGGATTACTGGGGCCTGGACATTTCTGATCTGCGAGAACTCTGGGCAGGAGTGGTAATGGTGAAAAGGCACACATGAGGCCTGAATTCCACTAGACGAAAAACGTCCCTGAGTCACTACCACCTTGGAAATTCCCGCGTGCAAAACTGCTGACTGCATTTTCAACAGAGACAAACAGATCTAATCAAGGCTCTCCCACTGACAAGGCCTTGTGCCACATATGGATGGAGGCCCCATTTGAGATCCTCTAGGCATTTTCATCGGAGTTGTTCGCTGTGACGTTCAGAGAGCCCGCCAGATGTTGAACTACCAGGGATGTGCCTTGCTGTTCCAGCCATATCTAGGGGGGCAGAGCCTCAAGAGAAAGGGTCCACAAGCCCACCCTGCCCTTCTTGTTGCAGTACCACATGGCAGTGGTGTTGTCTGTGAACACCTGCACCATCCTTCCCTTGATAGAGGGAATAAGGGCTTTCAATGCCAGTCTGATTGCACAGAACTCAACATGGTGATGTTGAGTCCTGCTTTCGCCAGAGACCAAATTCCTCTGATGTCCATCCCTCCCAGATGGCCGCTTCATCCCAGGAGAGAGATCTGTCACTACTGTCAGACCTGGTTGGGAAGGGATAGGGACCTGCCTCTGGCTCAATCGCAGTTCATTAACCACTGCAGATCTTTCGCAGTTCCCTCCAAGATCTGGACGATGTCAGAAAGATTCCCCTGATGCGACCACTGGAACATCAGGTCCCACTGCAAAGCTTGCATATGCCATCTGGCATGTGTCTTCAGCAGGATGCAGGAGGCCTTGAGGCTCAGCAGCCTCAATCATTCTCACCGTAATCCAGGAAAGAGGCTGAAACATTGGTATCAGTCTGAATATCCTTGACTCGCGTTCAGAAGGATGAGCCCGAAGCTGCACTGTATCCAGAACAGCTCCAATGAAAGGGAGCATCTGGGAGGGAGTCAGGTGAGACTTCTGCATGTTTATAGTGAACTAGACCACTGGCCACCTCACCCAGGAGTTCAGTGAGTCTCGCACCCTCTGCCATGTAGAGAGAGGGCCCCATGTGCGGCACAGTGGCTGGATATATATAGCAAAAGAGGGTGTTGGGGAGGGGGGGCAAATCTGAGGGCAAGGGGCCGCCAAGTGGACCAAGGACCTGATCGCAGCACGAGGATCTTTGAAGTGCACAAGTGCCAAATCTGCCTTGTGTCTGAAGAGACTGGTACCATCAAAGGACATGTCCATCAGGGAAGCTTAGACATGCCCCGAAAAGCCGAACGTAGCACCTCAGGGCCACTGTTGTTCAAACCTCTCTGCCTAGAAAGCCAGTCGTATCAAGTCTGCAACAGATCATGAACTTTGCTGCGTCTCTCATTGGCAACAGCCTGAGAGAGTACAGCCTGGGCCTCCAAATGGACTTGTGGCAGCACTTGAGCAACAGAGTCCCACAGCATGTGGAATTAACGGCCCAAACAATATAAAGTGTTCACAGACCGAAATGCAAGACTGGCGGAAGAAAACTTCTTCTCAAATTAATTCAGCCTCTTGGATTCCCTATCCGGGGGCGTGGTAGGGAACGCTCAATAGGAAGTATTTAGCTTGGATCACCAAGCTCTCAGGTGTTGCATCAGGAAACTTAGGTCCCCAGCCGCAGGGCGATGTCAACAGGCAATCGTCCTATTCACAGGAGCCCATGTGCTGGCTTAGGACCAGGTACCCAGAAGGACATCAGTGAGGGCATCACTGAATGGGAGCAGGGTTTCTGAGCTGGAACCTCTTGTATCCCGCACCTCTGTCAAGAGATTAATCTTTACCGCCAGGCCACCAAGGGTAGCTGAAGGATCAGGACCTCAGCCGCAATCCTCACCACAATTGCATAACAAGCTCCATCCTCTGTAGCGATGGTAGGGGGAGAAAGCATTCCTGTATCTGGAGATGTGGCCAGTCCGCTGGCTTACCCAAGTACTCATACCAGTGCATTTCTCCTGGGTATGGCTGATATTCTTAAGGATTGTACTATGTATTCCAAAACCATGAGGGAGAGAGGGCCCCACTCAACCTATCACCCCAAGGGGACAGGGCACCATAACAGTGATTAGAGGAATTAACCCCTAGGGGGAACAAAAGACTATACACTACTCAATACACTACTCAAGCACTCATTCACTCCAATAATCAGTCTCAATAAAGGAATATAATAGAAAATTATTTAATAAATATTCCCATAAAAGTACAAAAATAAAAATGATTTAAAAAAAGACTAGTCAACCCAGCGGAGAGCCGCTACAATAAGATTAATTAAAAACAGAAAATCTGAGCGACAATACACAAGACATTCACCCAAGTCTATCATTTTATGCTGTCCCAAATTTAGAATATACTGGCTAATTGATCTGTGCACCCAATCTCTATTATATTTTGGGCCAGTTCCAGTAGGTCCAGCAATCCAACTTGTTGACCCATTGGAACTGACTGAAAATAAAATAGAGATTGAGTATGTTAGTAGCTTCTTCCAAAAAATCTTTGCTTTCACAATTGAACATGTACTTCTTCCTTACCAGATGTGAACTCCTATTTGTTTAGCTGTGGTGACAGTTTATACTAGCATATACAGCCATTTCTTTCAGTGTCAAACAGCAAGACTACAGGGTTTAACACAAGTCCATAACAGGGTGAAAGGCAGATCAGTTTCAGACACCACTTTGCAGCCTAATCGTTCTCCATGTTTTGTGATTTAAGAGTCCAGAAAGGCCACTGTGGAAACCAGATTTTTTTGGGAAAAATGGAGCAACAAAGGCTAGGTGACACTTTTTGGCCTAAAAGCAAATCTTACCTTTGTAAAGGGTTAGTCTGCAGGACAAAAATTGGTATTTCAAATTGACCATAATCTACTCAGCATGCGGTCTCCAGAATAGGGGCAGATTTCATAAAGTGACCTGTCTGAGGCACTACATGAAATACCTGCCTAGCTTCCTTTTGCCTCTATGGGTCTGTTTGCTCCCTCCCCTTGACAGTCTTGTCTTTCACTGCTGCCAGACTGCTCCATCGAAAAACTGCCCACCCGCAATGGGGATGCCTCTAAGCTGATCAAGAACTGCATGTCATGGTGTGAGTGAGGTGTGGCCTGCCAGGGAGGGTGAGGTGGGTTATTGCCGGATTGTTAGGGGTCTCAGGGTCTGGTCCAAGCAGGATGAGGGCTTCTATTAGGAACTAGTTTACAGGGAAGATATTGGTTCCTGCTTTCTTAATTTATCCATGGTAGGCAGAAGTGGATGTGTGGACTTTAAGAGGAGGCCAGTTTCTACTTAGCCGGGGAAAAAATACTGCCAAGCCCTTGGAACAATATACGGTAAAAGGGTACTACTAACAAAACTCCTGCACATCAATTTCTATGTTTAATTTCTAGTTTTGTGAGAGCATGAGCAGCTTACTCGATATTTAAGAACAATTCAAAAGCATTTAAACTATTAACTATGTTGTTCGACTTCCAAGATATTTTGATGATTAACAAACCATTATACTTACTGAACCATCTGATGCGCTGGCTCCAACTTTGTCCCCTGC